>NC_064925.1:123500115-124750115 GCF_023897955.1 Schistocerca gregaria
ATAATATTTTCCTTATGTTTGGGCAATATATATTTCCCACAGTAGTTGTCTTGAATCTCCAGTGGCCAGTTACTCAACAGAGCCCTGGTATTAGAGCATAAGTTTAAAACAGAAATATAAACTTGCCAGTAATTATTCTTATTCAGTTACCTACAAGCATTGGCAGATTAAACCATATGTTTGCTTCTACACTAAACACACATGTCTTAAAAATTAATGAACCACTTTGCAGTTTTTACATTCTTTAAAACCTATAAAAATTTATTTTACTTGGCCAACATGATATACCTGTAACTGATAAAATTAAAAAAAAACATTATCTATAAGTGATTTAAAGTGTTTTTAGATGCTATTGAAGAGCTTTCACAGTCCTCTTCTATCCAGCTTGTCAATTCAGAGGAAGCCATGGTCTTCATTTGCAGTTATGGCCAGTGGAATGTCATTCCTCAGGCACTTTGTCAGTATGTACGTATTCCCAGACTAAAAATAACACACTATTGTACCCTGCTGTCCCTGAGTTGTTACAACATGAAGAAACAATCATAAATTAATTTACTTTAGCCCATGAAATAAAGGGGAACTACTAGACATACAATATTACTTGCGTAAAACCAGTATTTGGGGAGGCTCTCATTTGCAGGGGAGAGCTTCTACACATGGTAGTATTGAGAGGAAAAAAAAAAAATGGTTCTTATTTAACGCTCTCTGAAGTTAAACACTCTAAATGTTTTACCCAAGTCAGATGTTCAGCTATAATGCAAACTGGATGAACAATTTAAGTAGGTTGGCAACCAATTAAACCTCTCAATTGAATACATCCCAGGCAACTGAGAAATACATGAAAGATGCCACCTCTATCATGCATTTTCCTTGCAACATGTGCGATACAGATCCAGGTCTACTGGAAGTAATACATCACTAGAATGCAGCAAATAAACTCAATTTACAGTAGTTTAATTTAAAAAACTGTGTCTGTAGTCAGTCTATTCCAAAAACCTGTATTGTAAAATGGAAAATTGCTTGTAACATTGGTGTTATGCAGCGTCATACCAGATGCCAAATGAAGATAAATGTTAAATTACTAGGAGGCAAAACAGCTGGTCATTGCCCACCTTCAGAAGGTCACATTCCAGTACAGCTGACAATTTCTGAACTGTCAGTTCCTTCCCCAGGGAAGACAGAAGCATAAGTTTGGGAAGGGTAAACAGCGGCTTCAGTTATTGTGATCACTTCTCAGTTTTGGTTATTGATAACTTGATACCGGTGTCAGAGTTTAATTTGTACATATCAGCACTGAAGATGATTAGGCAAAAAAAGAGAGCCATTAAAAAAAAAAAAAAAACAAATCATGGCTCAAGTTCGGTCTGCTAAAGTGACAAGTCTATACCTGTATATCTAGTACATACTCTGTGAACCATTGTGAAGTGCTTGGCACAGGGAGCTTAAAATGGTACCTCATGTTATGGTTTCTTCCCATTTGAATTGCATATGAATGACTGCATAAAAGCCTCTGTCTTGTACTTGTATTTAGTCAAATTTTGTCTTCTCAGTCCCAACAGAAGTGGTACAGAGGGGGCTGAAGACTATGTCTATATTCCCTCACTGATTTTTTGAAACTTTATAAGCAAGGTTTCACAGTATAATTGGTGTCTGTCTTCACGAGTCCATCAATTCAGGTTCTTCAAAATTTTTATGACACTCTTCTATGAGGCAAGCAAAGCCATGACCATTCATGCAGCCCTTCTTCGCGTACATTCAGTGTTCCCAGTTATTCCTCTAACCTGTGGCAGAGCTCATATGATTACTCCATCTCATATCCCTATAAACTGTTAAGCTTAGGGATTTGTACAAATTGGCTAGTTCTGAATCATTGATACTGCAGTCACAAGATACTACTTTATTCTGTTTTGTGAAGAGCACAGTTTTACAATCCAGTACATTTTAAGCAAGTTGCCAATGTTTATACCACTTCTGAAATCTTATCAAGACCTGACTGAATATTTCTGCAACTTTTCTTAGACAGTGCTTCATCACAGATTATTATCTGCAAAAAGCCTGTGGCTGCTATTAACAATGCCTGCCAGGTCATTAATATACAACAAACAACCACACTTCAACGCTCTCCTGGGCCACAACTGAACCTACTTCTGCCCCTGTCAATCGTTCCCCATCTCAGTAACATGCTGTGATCAGGTTACCAAGAAATCCTCATGCAAGTCAAGCATTTCCATTTATACCCTATATAATCATACAAGCATTATTAAATTCTGGTGTGAAAGAGGCCTCAATAGTGAAGAACAAAACTGTAGAAAGTCAGCCAGTTGATTTGTGCTTATTGATTAATATTCTCCCACACAATCCAGCAACATTGTCGCAAATTTAAATGACTGAACAACCTTTTGTCAAGAATATGAGCAGCTCTGTATGACAGAAAACCCAGTTTTCTATCCATGATGATAAAGTTTTTCTAATACAAATGCTGTGAAACTTTTTTCAGAACATTCGTTCAGATTAATAAGCATTACATCCTGCTACACCATACAGTCAATCCACATCTGCAAGTTTCTGTAATAAGAAATGTTCCATCTTTGACAAGCATCGTGAACTGTAAACAGTGGTAATATCTACTGTGGACACATCACAGATGATTATGTATTGTTTTTTAATGTAGTGCTATTATCATCATGTGCAGGAAATTGTTTGTTATGACACAACAGTAGTTTACATACAAGTGCCTCATGACCACTGCTCATTCAAGAGTTCATATCACCTGAAATATTCATTCTCATCAGTGGTTCCTTATGCCAAAATACTCAGTTTAGTTTCCTTTCTGCCTGTCTTATTTTACAACAGATAATAGGGATACTTGAGAAAGCACACTGAAAGTGGCACTCTCGAGTTTTGAGAAGTTGCTAAAAGTTTAAGCCATTACTATAAGCACAAGTCTGTGAAACTTTTATACTAATGGTTTAGGACAATCTATATTGAAGATTTTAGTTGCAATATGACATTCAGATTAAGGAAGATAAGTGTTTAACACCCTAAATATCCATCATACTTGCATACAAGTAGGCCTACTTCCAAAAATTCTGTCTTCAGTCACCTTGATATCTTCATGAACGAAGAAATGATTAAAAAACTATAATTTACCTTGTATCTCCAGAAGCTTGTTAGTTGTAAAGCCGCAGAAGCTAAAAGTAGTCACGAAGGAGTGAAAGAGTGATCTCCATAACACCACCATCAAACTATTAAAAATACTGGTTACCGATAGAAAATGCAGAGGTTAACATAAGTTTAAATAAGAGAGTAATGTCTGCCTGACTTGCTGACAGTCTGTGGCTAAATTATAGATATTGTGTACTCATTTTCTAATAAGATGTCTCAACAAGCTCGCTAGGTATTTAAACAGCGCATCACCAGGCACATATGTATGTTAATTACAACTGGTAAAATGGCAACACTTTTAGAGGTGTATCCAATTGTAAGCACAGTTACTGCTCTCTGTCCACTTTGCTTAAAGTAGATTGTCTTTTTTACTTACTGCTTCATTCAGTTCACTTACTACAGAGTGACTTCTCTTTCCATTCAAGAAACCTTCTCATTTGTTTAGTTCCACATTTATATTTTTGTACAATATTACAAACCTTGGAAAAAACAGAAGATATGGCAATACTTGACTTCAGTCTAATGGTAACTTCTTTGGATAAAGAACTGAAATACAGAAATCAAGCAATTCTCTCCTTGTAAACTTGCAATCCTTCTCAACCTTACAGAATGTTGATTCATCTAGGAGGTTGGACATCACTTTAATGAGGACATTTCTCAACAGCAAGAATGTAGGAAAGCTGTTATTTGCAAGGAGAATGACTTTTCAGCTCTTTCAGTCACGAGATATTGCATTTTGTCGGATGGGATGTTCTCAGGATTTGGCAAGCTCCATAACCTATTTTCTTCATCAGAGTGACCGATAAGTTTTCCGAGAGCATCGTGAATAGCTCTGACAATACTTAATGTTAGAGATTCCATACATTTTAAATACGTAACATATGAAGTAGGCCGCAGAAATAAAAAACAAAATTTTAAAAATCTGCATGTAATTAGTAGGACCCACTGATGTAATATGGAGTAAAATTTGACGTCAGATGAACTCTTTATTTCATACAATGCAAATTTTTGGGATGCAAAGCCAATGTTCTTACAGTTTTTTCTAACCAGTGCTTTCGAAGCCATCTATATAAGAGAAATATGCAACTTATTATTGATGTTCTCTGGTCACATGATCAAATATAGTTTCTTCAAAATTAATAAATCTTTTTGTGGCTCTCTCTCTGTTATTTATAGTTAGACTATCACCTTTCTCTTAGCAGTTCATAGCCAAATCAGTTCCTGAATGAAACTGCTGTCAGCTCATTTGGTGACTACTATTTGACGTATGGATTCAATAAATACAGAACAGTGACTCAGTGTAGCTTGAAATCTGTCTCATCCTAACAATTCGAACTAAGGTGTCAGTGCTCTTCTGACAAATTTTATTTACCGGTGTCACATACTAGATTTTTTTTTTTTCGATATCTTCATCATACATACAAAAACTGAGAAGATATGTGGTTTTGTCTGTAGCTTCGCACAAGAAGTGACACTGGCTGTTGGAAATGCACAACAGATGACAGCAAGTCATGAGTCTGTGGAACCAAAGATTCTTTCTTCACCACCTTGTAGCGGGACTTTGAATTTCGCCACACTACACTCATCCCCTCAGATATAAATTATACAGCCGCAGTGGTATGAGCGCTCGACGGCAGAGAAAATACTAAAATTGAAATTCTTTTTCTTTTTTTTTTTTTGGGAGCGGAAGCTTAATGCAGACGTGATCTGATGAAGACGTAAAAAACTTATTAGCTAGTCTTGATCTGATTTTAATGTGTAGACATATTGTGGGAGTTATGAAATTCGGAGGATGGAAGTAGCAAAGTAAATTAAATTGCATTCAGTATCAAGATGATTTTCATTTGTATAAATTAGTGATTCCTGGACGTTTGCAAGATTACGCAGCAGACTTTTCATGCAAAAATGAAGTAGGAGATTTTTGAAGACCTGGAAGCCGCACGAAAGAAGACAAGTTAACATGGTAAAGGATTAACCCTTATCTACACCATTTTCCCCTGTCAGTTACATTTTATTTTTCTCTGTTCTTTTTCAATAATTTTTGTAGTGGAAATTGGTTTAACTTTTGCTCAAATACGCCACAAGGACCACACCAACAATAGCTTTTCCGAATCACGAAGTCCGATAGCTTTTCTGTTATACGAAGTCCGATTTGCATTTCATTCTTCCCCTTTTTCACGGTCATTTACGATTTTAAAACCCCTTTTTATTCACCATTCCTTCCCACCATTTTCAACCTTTTCTTTTATTTTCTTCTCTTTTTCTTTTTCTTTTTCTTTTTATTAACCACTACAGCCTAAAAAGAAAGAGTAAATGCTCTTTGGCTCCAACTATTGCTGACACATTTTCAGATACATTTAAACTTTGATAATTTCCATTATTCTCCTATGACTTTACGTACAAACCTATCCTGAAGATATAAGGCACAACGAGACTTACTTTGAAAAATTTCACATGAAAATTATCAGAAAACAACTGAGCTTTTAAATTGCGAACACAACATGACGTCTGTTGTGAACTACATATTCTGCTTCTCAAGTAGTATCATTTTAACATGAATAATTTGCCATATTCATTGGACAAGGTTAAAAAGTCAGAGAAAATCAAAGGTATGACGTTTCGGATTTAATGTCACATGGAGAAGATTGATACAGCATTTGCCTAAAGCAGCTTTGGGACACCAAGGTAAATTTAATACAGTACAGCCAGATGGTGAAGAGTGCTATAACGTCAAGTTGAATTTTCAGATACATTTAAACTTTGATAATTTCCATTATTCTCCTATGACTTTACGTACAAACCTATCCTGAAGATATAAGGCACAACGAGACTTACTTTGAAAAATTTCACATGAAAATTATCAGAAAACAACTGAGCTTTTAAATTGTGAACACAACATGACATCTGTTGTGAACTACATATTCTGCTTCTCAAGTAGTATCATTTTAACATGAATAATTTGCCATATTCATTGGACAAGGTTAAAAAGTCAGAGAAAATCAAAGGTATGACGTTTCGGATTTAATGTCACATGGAGAAGATTGATACAGCATTTGCCTAAAGCAGCTTTGGGACACCAAGGTAAATTTAATACAGTACAGCCAGATGGTGAAGAGTGCTATAACGTCAAGTTGAACTCATATATTTCAAAATGACAACACACATATAAGTCACTGAGCAAGTTGACAAAGTAAGACATGGGAACAAGGTAACATTCGAATGAGCACTGAGTCCAAGTCTAGCAGGTGCTGGCTGGTTGGCTGGCTGGCTGGCCACTTAGGTGGCGTGGCTGCTGCATGGCTGGCCGACAACGCCGCATGTTTAGGACGCACGTAATTGTGCGGCGGCACTTTGAATGATCGGCGAGTCACAACACTTTTCGCACCTTTGAAATTTTTGCACTGGTCTTGATGGAGGTGGCCTGTAGATTGCTAACATCCATAGCCATTGTTTGACTGGCCGTAAAGTCGCGAGGAGGAGGCTTCCCGTAAGGACGGAAGTGTCCCCGATGATAACGGGTCGAGATGACAGGAAACGTAGGGGTCGAATCTGCTAGGGCCACGTGCAACATTCTGCCCGTTGCGGCAAGTCCAGTTGATATAACAGGAGACATGGGCGATGTGTTGGCGTCCGTAGGAGGAGGAGGCAAGTAGATTGGCTCTGACAGGTGATGGTCATCGGGTTCCTGCATGGGCACGTCACCTGGTGGCAACCTTTCTTGTACTGGCGCCGAGATGACGGTGAGAGGGCTGTGTTGTGAGTAATGAGAGATGGGAAGATCCCGAGCATCAGTTAGAGCCGAAGGTGGTGTAACGGCATTCAGAACAGGCGTAGCCAGCACACGAGTCCGAAGCAGGTCCAAATGACGCACTGCAACACCCGTGTCCGTCTGGATTTCATACAGGCGTCGGCCACGGTGTCATAAGATGTGGCCTGGACTTTATTTTGGCCGCCTGTCATATCCCCGCACCCAGACAAGGTCGTCGGCGGTGAACCAGCCACGCGAAGGCACCCGCGGCTGTGAGGTGGAAGGCCGCAGAGGATGAAGTAGCGTGCGGGGCTGTAGGCCATGTAAGAGCTCAGTCGAGCTGGGGTCACCCATGGGGGTGAAACGGTAAGAAGGTGGAAAGGAGTTTCCGCATCTGAGCCTTAAATGTGCGGACCAGTCGTTCAGACTCACCGTTTGGTTGTGGATGGAACGGGGGGTCGTGACATGCATAACGCCGTGACGAGCACAAAAATCCGCAAATTCAGAAGAGGCAAATTGTGGACCATTATCAGTAACAAGAGTAGAGGGAAGGCCTTCCAGAGAAAAAATGCGGGCGAGAGCACTTGTGGCTGCTGCGGTGGTAGGCGACGTGCAATGGACAATGAAAGGAAAGTTAGAGTAGCTGTCAATTATGAGGAGCCAATAAGCACCTAAATAGGGTCCCGCAAAGTCACCATGAATGCGCTCGCAGGATGTCTCAGGCGAATGTCACGGTGACAAAGATGACTTCGGGGCGGCGGCCTGTGATGCACAAGGGCCGCAGGCAGCGACCATGTGTGCTATTTCAGAGTTGATGCCAGGCCAGTACACATGACTGCGCGTCAGAGATTTTGCGCAAGACACACCCCAGTGCCCTTGGTGAAGGAGGCGCAAGACCGAAGCATGCAAAGATGCAGGTACCACAACAAGCAGCGAAGCATTGTTGGTGGAAAGGAGGATAACACCATCCATAGCCGTGAAGCGGTAGCGCAAAGCGTAGTAGTTCCGCTACGGATCAGAAGTCTTAGCGGACAGAAAATCTGGCCATCCCTTCTGAATACAGCGTAAAACCCAGGAGAGAGTAAGATCAGAACCCGTAGCAGCCGCCAGCCGGTCCCAGATGATAGGGAATCCGTCCACAAACCGCTGCTCGGCAACATCCAGGTGGAAGCACAAAAGTTCATCCTTATCGAAGCCAGATCTGGACCCATGGGAAGGCAAGACAGTGCATCAGCATTTGCATGTTGAGCCATCGGCCGGAAATGAAACTCATAATTGAAACGAGACAAGTAAAGAGCCCAACGCTGGAGGCGGTGTGCAGCCTTCTCGGGAAGTGACGTTGATGGATGAAACAAGGAAACAAGTGGTTTGTGATCCGCAACAAGATGAAATATGGATCCATAAAGAAAAACACCAAACTTATTAAGAGCATAAATAATGGCCAAAGTTTCTTTATCAATTTGAGAATAGTTTTGTTGGGCATCCGTGAGCGTTTTGGAGGCATAAGCAATGGGTTGTCCAGAGCCGTTATAAAAACGGTGCGCAAGGACTGCACTGACCCCATATTTAGAGGTGTGCGTGGCAAGAACAAGATGTCGGCCACGTCGATAAGTAGCCTGGCATGGGGCCTGTTTCAGCATAGTCTTCAATTTCTGGAAAGCCGCATCGCATGACGCGGACCAGTGAAAAGGCACGTTTTTATGCAACAGGCGATGCAATGGCTGAGCCACTGAAGCAGCAGATGGTAAGAACTTGTGATAGTATGCTATTTTCCCCAAGAAGGCCTGCAGTTCCTTAACAGATGTAGGGCAAGGACGGGCATCGATCGCAGCAACACTTTGCTGAAGCGGACGAAACCATCCTGAGAGAGTTGAAACACCAAGTACGTGACAGATGCCTGAAAAAATTGTGATTTCTGAAGATTACACTTAAGACCGGCAGTCTGTAAGACATGAAAAAGTGTGCGGAGGTTCCAAAGATGATCTTCAGTGGAGGAGCCAGTGACAACAATGTCGTCCATGTAATTTATACACCCAGGGACAGGCAGCAATAATTGTTCCAAGAATCGCTGAAAGAGAGCAGGGGCACTAGCAACCCTGAATGGCAAGCGTTGGTATTGATAGAGGCCGAAAGGCGTGTTAAGGAGCATAAACTGCCAGGAAGCAGCGGCGAAAGGAAGTTGATAAGCTTCTGACAGGTCAATTTTAGAAAAATACTGGCCTCCCGCAAGTTTAGTGAACAGTTCTTCAGGTCGGGACATAGGGTAAGTGTCGATGAGGCATTGAGCATTTTCAGTGGCTTTAAAATCGCCACAGAGGCGAGTATCACCATTGGGCTTAGCAACAACATTGACAGGAGAGGACCGCTCCCTGGAAGCGACAGGAAGCAAGACCCCTGAAGCAATGAGATGATCCAGTTCCCATTTTAGTCGATCACGAAGGGCCACAGGAATGGGCCTAGCCCGAAAAAACCAAGGCCGAGCAGTGAGTTTGAGCGTGATATGAGCTTCAAAGTCGTTTGCAAGGCCTAACCCAGGAGAAAAAAGGGATGAAACTGTCGTTGACAAGGAATCCAATTGAGCATAAGGAATAGCATCAGAGACGATATTAATGGAGTCATCTATGGAGAACCCAAAAACGCGAAAGGCATCGAAACCAAAAAAATTATCTGCGTTACTCTGGTCGACCACAAATATGGGAACAGTGTGAACAACAGATTTGTAAGATAACTCAGCATTAAATTGTCCCAAGAGACAAATCTTCTGTTTTTTGTACGCCCATAATACGGTTAGGCTGAGGCTGCGCATGGGAGCACACTGCGGCCACGTCGGCCGGCGGGGACACGCCGCACACGTCGTCAACAGCGCACAGAAGTTGTACTTCCCCGACATCAACCCACGCCTCTATTTGCGCCCCAGCGGCGCGAGAAATTTCAAAAGACTGCACGATGGATAGGACTTCATCTAGAGTCGGATTTGCCAACTGAAGGGCACGTTGCCCAATTTTTTTGTCGGGTGCTGACCGGATAATAGCATCCCGTACCATGGAATCGGCATAGAATTCTTTGTGAACATCAGTAAAAAATTGACACTTTTGCCTGAGGCCGTGAAGTTCAGAAGCCCAAGCAGGAAAGGATTGATGCGGTTGTTTTTGACAACAATAAAAGGCAACACGAAACCACATGCATTTGTTTTTGAAAATAGAAGTGAACACATTTCAGCAAAGATCAAAGACGCAGGATCTTTCAAAAAATCCAATTGCGACAACAACCGATACATTTGAAGTGAAATCAAGGAAAGGAACAGAGACTTACATGTTTATTCGTCCGTCACATGAAGTGACGAGAAGTGCTGTCTAAGATGTTTTTCGTTATCAGACCAGTCTTCCGCCATCTCATCGTAAGGAGGAAAAGGAGTTATAGACAACAATGAGAAATGCCCCGCATTTGATGCCGCGACAAAATCGTTAATTGCCGATGTTAGAAGCGATGGCTGTTTAATGAGACCTTGCAATAGTTGCTGGACAGTAGCCATGGAAACATGTGCGTCAACGATGAAAAGGAAAATTCCACTACCTCATCGCCAATTGTTATAACGTCAAGTTGAACTCATATATTTCAAAACGACACAACACATACAAGTCACAGAGCAAGTTGACAAGGAAAACATGTGAACACAGTAACCGTCGAATGAGCACTGAGTCCAAGTCTAGCGGCCGCTGGCCGGCTGGCCACTTAGGTGGCGCAGCTGCTGCATGGCTGGCAGACAGCGCCGCATGTAGAGGACACGCGTAATTGCTTGGCGGAAATTTGAATGATCGGCGAGTCACAACAAAGAGACTATAAAATAGTAATGTTAAGCGAACACAGAAGCATGGTGTGGGGAAGAAATTATGCATGGCTGGTGGAAAGCGGAGAAGCATAACTATTACCACACATAAGCAACAGTGATGCACCCACAGCTGCAGACACTGCAGGAGCAATAACAGACTTGCAGGAAACAGCATTAATGGCAGTCAGAAAGCAGAGGCAAAAGCGGAAATGGTAGCAAGGCCTCCAGTGTTTGATAATCATTCCAACAAAGGTGGGACATTTCCAGAAATAAAAGTAGAGTCAGGGGAAGGCAACACTATGAGAGAAACTCATCAGAGAGCCCTGAAGAATCAGTATATAAGCGGCTAGTGCAAAGTGCAAGTCAGTCATTACCATGAAGCAGTCGAAGAAGTAGCATTTAATAGTCAGTACAGACGTCAATGCTGCAATGCTAGTCACATACACAGTACACATCGTTGAGTCGTTGGAAGCAATACCATGTCCAAGCCTCGACATCACTACAGAGTGACACTTTGATGCTGCTGCAGTAGGGCTCCAATACAACTGTACACATTTGAGGGAGGACAATTAAGTTTCTGACAAGTACCCAGCAGCAGTTATAATCCTGTCTTCTGCATGTTAATGAAAAACAAGAAATATAGACTTAGTCTTTAGTAGAAGCAAGTAGTATTTGATATTTTTCTGTCTGTCAGAATATTGGGAGGAAAACCACTGTCATGCACTTTTCTCCAGTTTTGGTTGGTTGGTTGGTTTGGGGAAGGAGACCAGACAGCGTGGTCATCGGTCTCATCGGATTAGGGAAGGAAGTCGGCCGTGCCCTTTCAGAGGAACCAGCCCGGCATTTGCCTGGAGTGATTTAGGGAAGTCACAGAAAACCTAAATCAGGATGTCCGGAAGCGGGATTGAACCGTTGTCCTCCCAAATGCGAGTCCAGTGTGCTAGCCACTGCGCCACCTCACTCGGTCCCAGTTTTGGTTAATGTATTTGTTGTGTACTGCCAGAACAGGCTGCAAGGAGATCATCTGTCCCTAATAGCATAAAGTAGAACTTGGGAACTAGGAGTTGCTGGAAAGGCCATACATACAGAGTAGCATGGCGTACTTATCAATTTGTAAAGATGTACAGCTACTGTAAGACATCTCTCTGAACAAGGTTAAGCTATTGGGAAAAGAAAGAGTTTTTCCAATTGAATCCTTAAGTACCCTCCTTCACTGCCTACTAATCAAAACTTCTCCTCTCCATTCCAGAGTCACCTGTGACAAGCAACGTACGAGACTTCCTCCCTCTTTCTCTATTAAAGCTATTGACACCATCCTGATTGTGCTACACAGGCCACAGCTTTACCTAAGCTGGTGACAGAACCTGTGTAGGGATGCAACACTGCATGCCACTTCACTTCAGTTATTAAAGCAACTGATTGTGCTGTACAGTATAAGCTACTTCTCATGTCCCATTCATCTACTCAGAGTCAAGCAGAACTTTCATACACACAAAAAAATGGTTCATGCAAATTCAGCCTAACATATTCCACATCATTTCTTTCTGTTCATCAACTGCCATGACAGTAATTATTGATGCTGTCTATCAAACAATTCCCTAGCCTGCTACTTCCATTTTGCTACTCACCACACCCGAAATTACACATAAACCTTTCCACTATGTGGTAAAATAAGTTAACTGAACACTCCTTTTCATATCTTCAAGCAAAGTTGTTGATGCAGTATGGTCTGCTCTCATTGTTATTAGTTGTGAACATCACAGTATTACTAGTACATATCACTTTCATCAATATTTAATGCACGAAGTAATAGTGCTGGTTTTTTGTTCACTATAAAAGAACGTGGTGCTTAGATGAAGAAGATATCACTACCAAGTACACAAATCACATCTACCTCAATTCACATGCATAAGCAACCATCCATTCAAAAATGAAACACGGTGATCTATGTTGGAGTGTTTGCAAATATAAAAAATATCTGCCAAGTAATTTCAGAGAATGACTGTGATGCATTCAGTGGAGCAAAAGATCATCTGAAAATATTAAATAATGGAGCTGCATTGCAAGTCTTTGTTAGCACCTTTTGCACTAATCAAGTAGCAGAATAAGTTTACCCAGCTCAAAGTGTGTTTCCTTTAATGTTTGCAACAAATTTCCTTTCAGTTACTCTATAGTTATAGTTTTAACTATTTTTCACACATCTTCATTTCAAGACTGTTTACTACTGTCTTCAAAACCACTGATGCAGTGTGTATCTGTTATTATGATATCATAATCGAATCACATTTAATACATTACACAATGCTGCAAAGTACTGACAAGGGGAAGGCCCCACACAGGGCCAACCGATTCGACTTACATTTGGAGGGTCACTTGTGTACAAACTGAAACAACAGACTAAGATATTTTAGTCACCAACTGGATAGGTTTTGAGAAAATCACGCCTAGAGTTCATGACATCCGACTGACCCCAAATTGACAGGATCACTATATAATTAACTGAAAACTGAAAATTTGTCATCATCATACAAGGGGTTCACAAACATATATTATCCTAGAAATCAAAGAAAAAACTTTTTTGACTGCCACTTATAAACATAAGGTAAACCTTGTTCAATGAGAGCATCACTGGTGGTGCAACCAAGGTATTTGGCAGGTATACAGGCTGTGGTATCACCAATGCCTACAGCTTGGCCCCTTGCTGCCATATTGCCACAGCCCACAGGCAACAATTTTTAGCTCATGTGCACTGTCACCCAGCCAGACAGCACAGGTGCGGCCTCTCTACATAGCTACCTGGTTGGTTGGTTTGTGGGGGTTAAAGGGACCAGACTGCTACGGTCATCGGTCCCTTTTTCCAAATACGTTTAACACCCACAGAGGATAAAAACGATCAACAGACGATAAGACAGACGACACAGAACAAGAGAAACGTAGACAAAGACCAGACAAGACGAACTAAAATCACACAGAGTGTGACGGTGGTTGGCCGACCATACTAACAAAAAGGGAAAAGCCAACCACCGAGAAACACATGAAAAAAAAAAAATCAGACAAATCGTAGGCCATAGGCCAGAATCAACACAAAAACACACACTTACATTAAGCGATAAAATCCCCCTGCCCGAATAAAATGCAGAACTATGTCCGTTATGGAAGAGTCGTCAGATAAAAGCGCAGAGAGCGTATCAGACAGTGCAAAAGTCTGCCTGAGCACAGTTAAAAGAGCACACTCCAAAAGAATATGGACCACCGAGGACGCCCCACAACGACAAAGAGGGGGATCCTCACGACACAGTAAATAACTGTGCGTGAGTCGGGTGTGGCCAGTGTGGAGCCGACAAAGGACGACTGATTCCCTGCGGTTGGCTCGCATGGATGACCGCCACACAGTAGTCGTCTCCTTGATACGGCGGAGCTTGTTTGGCACAGGCAGGTTGCGCCAATCAGTGTCCCATAAATCGAAAAGTTTGCGGCGTAATAGTGCCCGTAAATCAGTCGCCAGGACGCCAATCTCCAGAGATGGTGCACTAGTGGCCTCTTTCGCCAGGCGGTCAACAGTTTCATTTCCAGGTATCCCAACATGGCCCGGGGTCCAAACGAAGACCACAGATCTGCCACAACGGGCAAGAGTATGCAGGGACTCCTGGATAGCCATCACCAGACGAGAACCAGGGAAACACTGGTCGAGAGCTCGTAACCCGCTCAGGGAATCACTACAGATAACGAAGGACTCACCTGAGCAGGAGCGGATATACTCTAGGGCACGAAAGATGGCGACCAGCTCAGCAGTGTAAACACTGCAGCCAGCCGGCAACGAACGTTGTTGAGAATGGTCCCCTAGAGTTAGTGCATAACCGACACGACCAGCAACCATTTAACCATCGGTGTAGACAACACCAGAGCCCTGATATGTGGCCAGGATGGAATAAAAGCGGCGTCGGAAGGCCACCGGAGGGACTGAGTCCTTCGGGCCCTGTGCCAAGTCGAGCCGAAGGCAAGGGCGAGGCACACACCATGGGGGTGTACGCAGAAGGGCCCGGAAAGGAGGTGGTACAGGGAAACACCCAAGCCCGTAGAGAAGCTGTTTGACGCGAACGGCGATTGGACAACCCAACCGGGGCCGACGTTCTGGCAGACGGACGACTGACTGCGGGAAGAGGACACGATAATTTGGATGCCAGGGCGAGCTAAAAACATGGGCAGAATAAGCAGCCAGTATTTGTTGGTGTCGTAACCGCAGTGGAGGAACACCTGCCTCCACAAGTATGCTGTCCACAGGGCTGGTCCGGAAGGCACCAGTGGCAAGGCATATCCCACTGTGGAGGATTGGGTCCAGCAGCCGCAACGCAGATGGGGATGCTGAGCCATAAGCCAGACTCCCATAGTCCAGACGGGACTGGATCAACGCCTGGTAAAGCCGTAGTAGAGTAGATCGGTCAGCGCCCCACCCGGTGTGGCTCAGGCATCGCATAGCGTTTAGATGCCGCCAACACGCCTGTTTAAGCTGCCGAATATGAGGCAGCCAAGTCAACCAGGCATCAAAAACCACCCCCAAAAACCTATGTGACTCCACCACTGAAAGAAGCTCACCGTCAAGATAAAGCCGCGGCTCCGGGTGAACAGTGCGTCGCCGGCAGAAATGCGTAACGCAGGTCTTGGCTGCCGAAAACTGAAAACCATGCGCTGCAGCCCAAGACTGCGCCTTGCGGATTGCGCCCTGTAGCTGATGTTCAGCAGCTGCAATGCCAATAGAGCTGTAGTAAACGCAGAAGTCGCCAGCATACAGCGAAGCGGAGACAGAATTTCCCACGGCCGCAGCGAGCCCGTTAATGGCTATTAAAAACAGACAGACACTTAGAACAGAACCCTGTGGCACATCGTTCTCCTGGACTTAGGAGGAACTATATGAGGCCGCGACGTGCATGCGGAAGGTACGATACGACAGAAAATTGCGGATATAGATCGGCAGAGGGCCCCGAAGGCCCCATCCATGAAGCGTAGAAAGGATGTGATGACGCCATGTCGTATCATACGCCTTCCGCATGTCGAAAAAGACAGCAACCAGATGCTGACGGCGGGCAAAGGCAGTACGGATGGCCGACTCCAGGCTCACCAGATTGTCGGCGGCGGAGCGGCCTATACGAAACCCACCCTGAGACGGAGCCAGAAGGCCCCGAGACTCCAGTACCCAATTCAAGCGCCGGCTCACCATCCGTTCAAGCAACTTGCAAAGAACGTTGGTGAGGCTAATGGGACGGTAGCTGTCCACCTCCAAAGGGTTTTTCCCCGGTTTCAGAATGGGGACAACAGGACTTTCCCGCCATTGCGACGGAAACTCACCCTCGACCCAATTGCGGTTGTAAAGGTCGAGGAGGCGTCGCTGGCAGTCCACTGAAAGGTGTTTCAGCATCTGAGAGTGGATGCTATCTGGGCCAGGAGCGGTATCAGGACAAGCGGCGAGGGCACTGCGGAATTCCCACACACTGAATGGAACATTGTACAATTCAGGATGGTGGGTGCAAAAAGAAAGACTTCGACGTTCTATCCGCTCTTTAATGGAGCGGAAGCCCAAGGGGTAATTGGCAGAAGCGGAATTCAGAGCAAAGTGCTCTGCCAAGCGGTTTACAATGACGTCGGAGTCAGTACAAACTGCTCCATTCAGTGAGAGCGCAGGGACGCTGACAGGGGTCCGATAGCCATAGAGGCGGCGAATCTTGGCCCAGACCTGCGATGGAGTGACATGGAGGCCAATGGTGGACACATACCGGTCCCAGCACTCCTGCTTGCGTTGGCGGATAATGCAGCGGGCTCGCGCACGCAGCTGTTTGAAGGCGATAAGGTGTTCGATTGAGGGATGTCGCTTGTAACGCTGGAGCGCCCGCCAGCGAGCTTTAATCGCTTCAGCGATCTCAGGCGACCACCAAGGCACAGTCCGCCACCAAGGGGACCCAGAAGAACGGGGAATGGCAGATTCGGCGGCAGTAACGATGCCGGTGGTGACCGATTGAACCACTGCATCAATGTCATCGTTAGAGAGAGGCTCAATAGCAGCAGTGGAGGAGAACAAGTCCCAGTCAGCCTTATTCAGAGCCCATCTGCTAGGGCGCCCAGAAGACTGACGCTGTGGTAGTGACAGAAAGATCGGAAAGTGGTCACTACCACAAAGGTCGTCATGCACTCTCCATTGGACAGACGGTAAGAGGCTAGGGCTACAGATCGAAAGGTCAATGGCGGAGTATGTGCCATTCGCCACACTGAAGTGTGTGAAGGCACCATCATTTAATATCGAGAGATCGAGCTGCGCCAATAAATGCTCAACGATGGCGCCTCGACCTGTTGCCACCGACCCACCCCACAGATGGTTATGGGCGTTAAAGTCGCCCAGTAACAGGAAAGGTGGAGGCAATTGAGCTATCAGAGCAGCCAGGACATGCTGCGAAACATCACCATCCGGTGGAAGGTAAAGACTGCAGACGGGAACAGCCTGTGGCGTCCACACCCGAACAGCGACAGCCTCTAAAGGTGTTTGGAGAGGTACAGACTCACTGTGAAGAGAGTTCAGGACATATATGCAGATGCCACCAGACACCCTTTCATAAGCTGCCCAGTTCTTATAATAACCCCGGTAGCCACAGAGGGCGGGGGTTCGCATTGCCGGAAACCAAGTTTCCTGCAGAGCAATGCAGAGGAAAGGGTGAAGGCTGATAAGTTGGCGGAGCTCATCTAGATGGTGGAAGAAACCGCTGCAGTTCCACTGTAGGATGGTGTTGTCCATGGCTGAGAAAGGCGTGATGGGACTGGGAAGGGAGATTACGCCGCTGGGTCACCTGCTGCCTCCAATTTAGCACCTGTGATAGTGCTTTCCATGGCGTCTGATGGACCGGCGAGATCGAGGTCCTCAGCAGACGCCAGAATCTCCACCGCATCCTCAGACGCAGAGCTGGAAGGTTGCGGTGGGATGGCTGCCACCGCGAGTTCCTTGGGCTGAGAGCTCTTCTTGGGTTTCTCACGCCGTTCCTTGGGTCGCACCGACTGGGAGGGCTTCACCGATTCAGTCTCCGGGACGGAGGAGGATCGTGAAGCCCTACGACCAGCTGATTGCGGGCACTTATGCCACTGTCGGTCGTCAGCCTTCTCGCTGGCGGAAACCTGGGAAGGGAGGGACCCAAGGGACCCCTTGCGAGCGTGAGAAGCCGAAGATGTTGGACACTTCTACGGCTTAGAAGTGGGGACGGACGTCCCCGATGGGCTGGATGGTGTTGCTCCTGAGGTAGGTGGCGCAGGAGCAACCCGGTGGATAGAGCCCGCCACTTGCGAGGGGGCAGGAGGAGTTGTACTACTCGTCGATCCGGCCACAATTTGAGAAACAGACGGGCTAGCACAGGTGTTGTAGCAGCAGTGTAGGAAGATGTCACTCTCACAGGATGGAGTCGGTCATATTTCCTTTTGGCCTCAGTATAGGTTAGTCGGTCCAGGGTCTTGTATTCCATGATTTTACGCTCTTTCTGGAAAATTCGGCAGTCTGGCGAGCAAGGTGAATGGTGCTCCCCACAGTTGACACAGATGGGAGGCGGGGCACATGGAGTATTGGGATGTGATGGGCGTCCGCAATCTCGACATGTGAGGTTGGAAGTGCAGCGAGAAGACATATGGCCGAACTTCCAGCACTTAAAGCACCGCATCGGGGGAGGAATATAGGGCTTAACGTCACATCGGTAGACCATCACCTTGACCTTTTCCGGTAAGGTATCCCCTTCGAAGGCCAATATGAAGGCACCGGTAGCAATCTGATTTTCCTTCGGACCCCGATGAACGCACCGGACGAAATGTACACCTCAGCGCTCTAAATTGGCGCGCAGCAGTTCATCAGACTGCAAAAGAAGATCCCTATGATAAATAACTTCCTGGACCATATTTAAACTCTTATGGGGTGTGATCGTAACGGCAACATCCCCCAACTTGTCACAAGCGAGTAACCGTCGTGACTGGGCAGAGGATGCTGTTTGTATCAGGACTGACCCAGAGCGCATTTTTGACAAGCTCTCCACCTCCCCAAACTTGTCCTCTAAATGCTCGACGAAGAACTGAGGCTTTGTGGAGAGAAAAGACTCCCCATCAGCCCTCGTACATACTAAGAAGCGGGGCGAATAACTGCTACTGCCATCCTGAGACTTACGTTCCTCCCACGGTGTGGCCAGGGAGGGGAACGTTTTCGGATCATACTTCTGAGCGTTAAACTGAGCCCGAGAACGCTTAGAGACTGCTGGCGGCTGGCCACCAGCGAGAGACGATGTACCACGCTTCATTGCGTGTCATCCGCCCTGATGCCACCTACTCCGACCAAGGGCCCTCCTCACGGGCGCCACCCAGCCACGGCAAGAGCCACCTGGCAGGATGGCCGTTGCCGTGAGTCCCAATACCCCAGGAGGATAGGCATCTATTCCTTGGCATACGTGGGGAGTTAACGGTGCAGGCATCAGTAGAGCGATCCCTGTGTCGTCAGGGGGCTACAACCAACAGGGTAAACAGGGTACATGGCGGCCCCACCACAACGGACTGGCTACCGTGCTGGATGTTAGGTAACATGTGGTCCATGGTCGCCGTCGGTGCAGAAAGAGGCACTGCACAGTGCAAGGTATAATCTGCACGCAGAAACAGAGTCATGCCCAAGAGATGGAGAGCGGACAGGACTGCAATTCAACGGTGTATAAGCTGGCAAAAAGTCTGATCGTAAGATGGACACAATGCACCAAGTAAGGCGCCCTTCCCCAATCGGCTCGCTCTTCGGAAAATTTTGAGAGATGGAGGTCAAACCCAACAGGGGACTATCATATAAGGTCGAAAAGTTTGAGACTCCTTTTAGTCGCCTCTTACGACAGGCAGGAATACCGCGGGCCTATTCGAACCCCCGAACCCGCAGGGGGACATAGCTACCTCCATGGTATCACAGCAACACCTGGCCAGCATGCCCTCACAAAATAGCTGTACACCGATGCCGCACCAATCATGCCGTGCCACACCACTACAGACTCACCGACAGCAGGCACATTCCTATGCCACTGGGGCTTGATAACCACATGCTGTATCACACTCAGACAATCTCTTCCTGGATTATGCTATTGCCATTAACACGATGCTGCAGCTTGGATCACCCTCAACTGGACATCGACCCTGCTCGGAACTAGACTGTTCCGGGATTTCTTCTACTCAGCACACTGATCACCAGTGTCATCCACAGACTTCGCTAATTGCCATTCGCTGTCCCAGTGACAGTGCTAGCTCAGGCATTGGAGTTTTGCATAATTCTGTTTTATGTCTTCATCGTAGAGCAATGAGCTTTGTTGATTACTCACGCCTTCTGTTATTTTTTTACATTTTTTCATGGATACAACACAGGTGACCTGTGTTCAATTCCCACTATAATCCTGCAGTTGTTTTCTGTTCTTTTGTAATTTTTTCTGTGTGTGCTGAGGTGGGTTCAAATGGTTGTTAAGATAAGTAAATCAATAAGGAATAATAAAAGTAGGTAAAAACAAATCTCCAACTACTTGTATTAGCAAAAAATTAAAATTTTAAACTACGCTGAATGAAAACAATTCTGAGTACCACTACTGCAAAGGTGAGCATTTGATGTACATTATCACGTACGGGAGAGAAACGAACCCTTGTAACAGTTCGCAGTATATGTAAAAATAAAATAACTTATTTGTATATAGTGTCAAAATTCCATCACATCATCTGTAAAATTGTTGCCTAAAGTTTTCCTCTGCTTATAATAAACTAATAATTAATTTTTTCCTCAGTTACAAAACATGTAAACCATTTAACTGGCTTGTTAAAAAATGTTTACATCATTTATTCCAAATCCAGAAAATCGATGAATTCAGTATTACAAAAAGGACCGATTGCTACTCATCATATAGCGGAGATTATGAGTCACACACAAGTACCACAAAAGACAACTAAACATGTAAGCTCTTGGCCAGAGGGCCATCTTCTGAAATAGGCAACATACACACACATATTCACACAAAAACAGCTCATGAATATGTTCGTGCTTCTGGCCAAAAGCCCATGTGTTTAGTAGACTTTTTGTTGTGCCTGTCTGTATCTCAACATCTCCACTATATGACATTGACATTATTCTGTACTGGATTTTCCATTGTTTGAAACTGATAAATTACATTTACAAAACATATCTTGAGAACATTTTAAAATAATGCACTGCTGATAACAAGTTTTGTCTGATATTGTATTCCTGGAGTGGACAAACTAATACCATCATGTATGATAACATGTTTAGATGTGATGAAGGTCAACCAGCTTGCAGAGTACAAGTAATACCAGCAAGCTGTACACCTGCTTGCCAGACATGTGATGTTTATTTTTATCACCAGGTTAAAAAATTTACTTCAAAGCTACAAAACTGCAATGTGCTAATGGGAACCCAGAAGCAATTGTATAACTGCCCGGATGCAATAATGATTCACATCCATTTTCTACCAAATCTTTGGAAGTAACAATGTAGTTGTACAATGATTGGCTTCACTGTAAAAAAACTGTTCTTGGCACAATAAGCATATTTGCTTTGAATGTATAATGAATGACATGTACTGCAGTTCTAGTTGTCTGGAGGAATTGTAACACAGTGAGTGAAACAACCATTGTAAAGTGACCAGGATTAAATTTTTAATTCTATAATAATCCAAGGCATATGAGAAATTTATTTGTCCACCTCGTTATTTGTTATTGATTTACTTACCAGTATGTGTACATAACCAGAAACCCTAAAAGTTTCTTTCCTTGATTTCTACGATAATATACATTTACAGACCCCCATATATGAAGATGAAAACTGCTCAATTTTCAATTATCTACTGATCCTAACAATTTTGAATTGACTGCATGTCATAGATTTTAGGGGTGGTTGAGCCGAAGTAACTTTATGTCTTTCATTGTAGAGTGTACACAAGAGACCTCTTAAATATGAGCCAAATCAGTTGGGCATGTCTGAGGCCTCCACCTTGTGACTGGATTACAAGTAATGGAAGGAGTAAAGGTAACCACCACCCACCACTAGTTAAGCTACCGAGCAGTCAACAACCTCATAAACAAGACTAAAAGTGTTGTTGAGCTTTTGGGTGACATCCTTCCACAGAGCTAACTGTAGATTTGAAAAAAATTGGCCATAACTTCACTCTTGTTCACATATCTGTTCACCTCACAATGCATTAACTGAACACTAGAATGCCTACCTCTACACATTTAATGCATTTGTTTACTATTAATTTTTCATATTTCAATCAGAATTTCT
Organism: Schistocerca gregaria; assembly: GCF_023897955.1. Classification (NCBI taxonomy): domain Eukaryota; kingdom Metazoa; phylum Arthropoda; class Insecta; order Orthoptera; family Acrididae; genus Schistocerca; species Schistocerca gregaria. The sequence continues at coordinate 123,522,175 of NC_064925.1, forward strand.
GTAAAAAAAAAAAAAAAAATAAAAAATAAAAAATAAAAAAAAGGGGGGGGGGCAGAAAGAGTAACATCATGTATCAGCACTTTTTAAATTAGCCTCTATGCACTTGGAGGCCACAGAACAGGCTAAGAAGAAACCAAATTCTTTATGCTAAATATATATCAAGAAATACTATAAGCAAAATCCCTATAAAATATCACATTATGTGCTTCAAGAAATTCAGTCCTATAAATCACCAAGAATTGAGCTCTCCACACAGGTACATCCTGTGAAGCCTCTTTGTCTCTGCGTAACTACTGCAACCTATATCCATTTCTATCTGCTGTCTATAGTCGATCCTTCATCTCCCTCTGCAATGTTTACCACCGACAGTTCCCTCTGTTACAAAACTGATAATTTCTTGACTCCTCAGAATGTGTCTTATCAATTTATTTTTTTCTTTTACATGGGTTGAGCTCTGAATTTCTTTTCTTAGTGATGACTCAAGTGTTGCATGAGTATCTTCCTATTTTACAGAGGCATGAAACGAAAATTTCGAGCTAACTAGGTACTATAGGTATGAGAGTAACAATTCAATCAGTTATGTTTTTACGAGTAGGCCACCTAACTTGAGTAACACTGATTTAAACAGTGAGGAACTAAATTTGTTGCATAAAGGACTGAAGTATAACACCCCTCCTACAACTGATAGTAAATTACTCAAAAGCACTATTGCAGAAGTGGAAACAGTTTGCGATGTAGCAAAATCAAGTGCAATTCAACAAGCAGGCATTGCCATAAGTCTGAACAGGGCAATAAGGAAAGCTAAATAAGACATGCAAAAACTGAACTGATATCAAAAACTGTACGGCAATTGAACAAAAAACTGTACAATAACAAAGTCATACTGACAAAGGCTGATAAGGGCAATTCAATTCTGTTCCTTAACAATTGTGATTATATTTACAAAACTATGTAAATTTTCATGGGTAGTGCTAGTACCAAGATTAAATGAAATGCGATCCAAAAATATACTGCAACATTGAAAACCAAGTTAGAGACAAGTCGTTTTCTATGTGCAACAGAGAAAGATAGCAACAGAGCAACAATAATGAATCCAAGCATGTGTATATTTAAATCGTAGGTGAAGCTGAACAAATACTTGTACAATTCTAAACAGTGGTGCTGCAGCCAAGTATAAGTGAAACAGGGATCTCAACAAAAGACTTAGAGAAGCATATAGTTTTGAATGATTAGTTGGTTGATTCAGGGGAGGGGACCAAACTGCAAGGTCATCAGTAGACCGCGGATTTTAGGTAAAAACCTATTTTGTTCCTGAGTTCCTATTTGCATAAAAATTTTTACTTATGCATTTCATGACTATTTTCACTTAATACCATTAATTCTATAGGACCTAAAAAAGCCTATTTAGACATTAGTGGCTATTTTTGCCTATTTCGGCTTTAATATCCTAAAAAGTGCCTATTTCATCATATAAGACAGTGGCTCCAAGTTTCTCCACGCTATACAACAGATGGAAAAAAATATTTTCTGCCCAGCGTACAGCAAGGTGGCTAGTTGATATGCGCCCATGCTTCGTATTTGCCTAACATTTCGGACTTTAATTTTTTTATATCGCTATCCCTCTTAATACCAAATAGTCTTTATAGGTGTTCTATTATTAATATGTAAAAAATAGATCACTAATCTTTAGATTAAAACCTATTTTTTTCGTAAGCTCCAATTTGCATATAAGTTGGTACTTATGCGTTTCATGACTTCTTGTTGTTGTTGTTGTTGTTGTTGTTGTTGTCTTCAGTCCTGAGACTGGTTTGATGCAGCTCTCCATGCCACTCTATCCTGTGCAAGATTCTTCATCTCCCAGTATCTACTGCAACCTACATCCTTCTGAATCTGCTTAGTGTACGCATCTCTCGGTCTCCCTCTACGATTTTTACCCTCCACGCTGCCCTCCAATGCTAAATTTGTGATCCCTTGATGCCTCAAAACATGTCCTACCAACCGATCCCTTCTTCTAGTCAAGTTGTGCCACAAACTTCTCTTCTCCCCAATCCTATTCAATACCTCCTCATTAGTTACGTGATCTATCCACCTTATCTTCAGTATTCTTCTGTAGCACCACATTTCGAAAGCTTCTATTCTCTTCTTGTCCAAACTAGTTATCGTCCATGTTTCACTTCCATACATGGATACACTCCAAACAAATATTTTCAGAAACGACTTCCTGATACATAAATCTATATTCGATGTTAACAAATTTCTCTTCTTCAGAAACGTTTTCCTTGCCATTGCAAGTCTACATTTTATATCCTCTCTACTTCGGCCATCATCAGTTATTTTACTTCCTAAATAGCAAAACTCCTTTACTGCTTTAAGTGTTTCATTTCCTAATCTAATTCCCTCAGCATCACCCGATTTAATTTGACTACATTCCATTATCCTCGTTTTGCTTTTGTTGATGTTCATCTTATATCCTCCTTTCAACACACTGTCCATTCCATTCAAGTGCTCTTCCAAGTCCTTTGCCATCTCTGACAGAATTACAATGTCATCGGCGAACTTCAAAGTTTTTACTTCTTCTCCATGAATTTTAATACCTACTCCAAATTTTTCTTTTGTTTCCTTTACTGCTTGCTCAATATACAGATTGAATAACATCGGGGAGAGGCTACAACCCTGTCTCACTCCTTTCCCAACCACTGCTTCCCTTTCATTCCCCTCGACTCTTATGACCGCCATCTGGTTTCTGTACAAATTGTAAATAGCCTTTCTCTCCCTGTATTTTACCCCTGCCACCTTTAGAATTTGAAAAAGAGTATTCCAGTCAACATTGTCAAAAGCTTTCTCTAAGTCTACAAATGCTAGAAATTTAGGTTTGCCTTTTCTTAATCTTTCTTCTAAGGTAAGTCGTAAGGTCAGTATTGCCTCACGTGTTCCAACATTTTTACGGAATCCAAACTGATCCTCCCCGAGGTCCACATCTACCAGTTTTTCCATTCGTCTGTAAAGAATTCGCATTAGTATTTTGCAGCTGTGACTTATTAAACTGATAGTTCGGTAATTTTCACATCTGTCAGCACCTGCTTTCTTTGGGATTGGAATTATTATATTCTTCTTGAAGTCTGAGGGTATTTCGCCTGTCTCATACATCTTGCTCACCAGATGGTAGAGTTTTGTCATGACTGGCTCTCCCAAGGCCGTCAGTAGTTCTAATGGAATGTTGTCTACTCCGGGGGCCTTGTTTCGACTCAGGTCTTTCAGTGCTCTGTCAAACTCTTCACGCAGTATCTTACCTCCCATTTCGTCTTCATCTACATCCTCTTCCATTTCCATAATATTGTCCTGAAGTACATCGCCCTTGTATAAACCTTCTATGTACTCCTTCCACCTTTCTGCCTTCCCTTCTTTGCTTAGAACTGGATTGCCATCTGAGCTCTTGATATTCATACACGTGGTTCTCTTCTCTCCAAAGGTCTCTTTAATTTTCCTGTAGGCAGTATCTATCTTACCCCTAGTAAGATAAGCTTCTACATCCTTACATTTGTCCTCTAGTCATCCCTGCTTACCCATTTTGCACTTCCTGTTGATCTCATTTTTGAGACGTTTGTATTCCTTTTTGCCTGCTTCATTTACTGCATTTTTATATTTTCTCCTTTCATCAATTAAATTCAATATTTCTTCTGTTACCCAAGGCTTTCTAGCAGCCCTCGTCTTTTTACCTACTTTTATCCTCTGCTGCCTTCACTACTTCATCCCTCAGAGCTACCCATTCTGTTTCATGACTAACTGAACTAAATACCGTTAGTTCTATAGGACCTAAAATTGCGTATTTCGACATTGACGCCTAATTTTGCCTCTTTCGGCATCAAAATTCTAAAAAGTACCTATTTCGCTAGTCTAACAGAGAGTTCTTCTGTTTTCAAAAATTAGAAAAAGGAAGTAAACTTAGGGCTTTACGTCTCATCGAAGGTCGTTAGAAACTGTTTACAATTCGTTTGCTTGCCTTACTACCAGCAGCACTCGGTACGGTTGAATGGTCATCCATCCAAGTATGTGCCAAGTGCGACAGTGCTTAAGTTCGGTGAGCGAATGGGAACCGGTCAAAGATTTGATTTACACATTAGAATTGAACATGCTAGTACTAAATGTTATATTTAAAAATATTTCGTTTGTAGGATTCTGGCCAGCTGTGTATTTTCGCAAAGAAACGGTTTCATAGGCCTTAAGCTGAGCACAGATTAAAAAATCACAATGCTACTCACAGACGCCCTCTATAGCTAAATTACTGCCCATCGCGCATTTTCTAGCTGCTGTCTACAGGCAGTCCTATCAAACTACTCTGTTTCGTGAAAGGTATTATACGTGAATTTTCTGGTTCGAAAAATAATTTGCCAGTAGTGAGATGTTTCCATCTGAAGCACCGGTAGATTCCATTCGCTTGTTCAGAAGGGGCAGCCATCTGTCAGGTGCCATATGTCCAGGAATGAGTACGGTACTTCCCCCACCGCTCCCATGCACCGCAGTAAAAGGAAAAAGAAACAGGTCATTGTTCACTTTTTCCCAGCGAAAACAAATCAGTACTGACAAGTGCCACAGTTTTTCACTAGAAAACCTAGAAAAGATTTTGGTTATTTATTGTGAAGCCAACTATGGTCAGAATATGTGAAACTACAAATTTATTAATTAAACCATTGCCACATCTTTTTTATGGAGATATTTATCTTGCAGGAACTCAAAAATATTTGTAGTTATGTTCAACATTAATGTTGTAGATTGCTGTGCTCTGTAACTGTGTAAATATTCATTCTCCTTGTTTTAAGGACTAATAAGATGTTCATACTGTCAACATTGTGTATTTTAATTTATTTTTATTTTCTCTGCATCATTTTTATTAGAGCCTATTTTAGGTTTTATATAGCCTAAATGAACTACTGAAGGAGTCTATTTTAGGTGCGTAAAACACACCTTTTTACGACCTAAAAATCCATGGTCTAGTCATCAGTCCCATCAGATTAAGGAAGGATGGGGAAGGAAGTCGGCCTTGCTCTTTCTAAACAACCATCCAGGCATTTGCCTGATACACTTTTGAAAAGTGCTCTTCTCTGAGGAGCTCATAGCATTTTGTATAAAAGACAAAACATTCAGTGCTACCACAAAATGCTTGCCTGGCCTCCTTAGATGTTGTAGCCTCCGTAGATGATGTTAACCTTTGTACTAGCATACCAGTTTCTGAAAGCATTGACATTATCGAGTGTAATTTATTAAAATAAAAAAAAATAAAAAAAAACAAAAAAAAACAAAAAAGAAAATGATATATGTTAGAGTTCTCTTTATGTTCCAATTATTTCTTTTTTAAAGGTAAATACAATCATCAAATAGTACGTCTAGCTACGGGGAACATTTTATCAGGCACAGTAGCCAAGATTTTCATGGATCACTTGGAAAACAGTTTTGTTGCCAAGTACCCAAAAATCAGGAGTAACATTCTAACTAACAGTAAATGTGTGTATGACACTTCCACAGTAGTAAATGACAATGATGAAACAATCAAAGAGGTGGCTGTGAAATTTAACAGCTCGCAACCAAACAGAAAATTTACAGTTGAAAACAAAATTTGACAAGCTATAAATTTTCTTGATTTAATTATAAATAGGTGCACTAGCAAACTGACATTTGGCAATTTTTAGCAAGCCAACATTTACAGAAGCCATTATATAAGCAGACTCATGCCACCCAAAAGTGCACAAATGGGCCTATTTCTGGACTGTGCTACGTAGGTTAATAAAGGTGCACTAAAACAAGAATAACATTGAAAAAGAACTCAATATTTTAGAACAGATAGCAAGAACACAGTATTCTTTATGTGATAAATGCTACACCATTCTGTATTTCCCCCCCCCCCCCCCTTCCCTACCCCCCCCCCCCCCCCCACCCATACCTTGCACCTTTTTGTGGCTTAACCCCTGCCTTTTGCTTTTATTTATTCACTACACATAGCGTCATTCACTCATATTGGTCAGTGGCTGATATTACATATTTATACGTTGTTTGCTACTCAGTACTTGACTCTGCATGGCACAAACTGAAAACTCCCTACAGCAGTGCTACTATAGCTGTTCCACAACACCTTTGTATTATTTTATTTAAAGCTGTCATTTTATAAAACATTTGTATTCATAGGATTACAAACAGTTTTAAAGGATTCTTCAATAGATCAAGATTAATCTTGTTTACCCCTTAAACCCCCCTCCCCGCCTTTTTCATTGCTTCATGACATTTTACAATGCTTGTTATTTACAGAGAACAGTTTTATGGTGACAGAGCCGCATAACATTTTATGTATGTTATTTTAAGTGTGCCAGTTCTAAACATATTCCATTCCCACCCCTTCGAAACTCTGTAATCTTAATTTTCATTAATGTATCAGTTGTCATACAGACAACTACAGCTTATGGATTGTTACACTTATTTCTGTAAGAGTTATCTTTGATTCCTGTAAAAATTATGATATGTAATACAGGTGAAAGGAAATAAGTTATGTCAGGTAGCACAATCACCAATGTACCATTAGCAATAATATTGCATTGGTTTTTACAGGACTGTATTTTGGATGATGCTTTAGTTAAACTGACATTTTGAGGTTAAGGAGTTTTAATTAGATATGCCAATCCGGGATGGTTGCCATATAATATTTATGGAACTGGTGTATGGCATTTCAAGACTGTGCCTTCTCAAATTGTCTGAATTTTTTTATGGTGCTTATGCATTTGCTCTTATTGGCAGAATTGGCAATGCATGGTTACCACTCACTCTGTATAAGCGAGCGCTATATGTCTCAACTGGTGTCTACATGTTGTAAATTATTATAACATTGTATCTATGAACTTCTACTGATGCTATTAATTTATACAATGTAAGTTGTAAAAAATTATTTTGTAACAAATCACTTCCTCATGTACCCTAGCACCACTCAGCGACCTCTTCCAATGTATTATTTCTGACCATTCAAAAGATTTGTGACGCATTGTTTTGTAAAAAAGAAAAAAACTCCTCTTGTCAAAAACTGTGAAGTGATTTCCACAAACTGTTTACTAATGAATTTGTTTTGTATGTTGTGATAACGAAACTGCAGTTGTGAACAAACAAATGTAGTATGTACCACACATCCAGTGCCGCCTAGCATTTTAGTCCACTTGGTTCATTATTTGTTTCTCGGTAGTGGTTTGCACTTGTCTTGTGATTGAGAATGTTGATGAGATACAATGTATCTACTGAACAATTTTATATTTACAAAATTATTTAACTCGATAGATAAAAAAAATTAAACAATAAAAATAAAAAACTAAAGAATTAAATAATTTTGTCAATAACTGACTGTTTTTGAACAATTTTAAATGACTGCCATAACATTGGTAAGCTAGAAAACCATCATCTACTCATTATACACTGAAGTGCTGAAGAAACTGGCATATTCAAATACAGAGATATATAAACAGGCAGACAACGGAGCTGTGGTCGGCAACACCTATATCAGACAACACTTGTCTGGCGCAGTTGTTAGATCGGTTACCGCTGCTACAATGGCAGGTTATCAGGATTTAAGTGAGTTTGAACATGGTGTTATAGTCGGTGTACAAGTAGTGGGGCACAGCATTTTTGAGGTAGTGATGAAGTGGGGATTTTCCCCTACGACCATTTCACAAGTGTACTGTGAATATCAGGAATTTAGTAAAACATCAAATCTCAGACATCACTGTAGCCAGAAAAAGAGCCTACCCATGATACATCTAGATACAACACTGACAAATGACACATATGAAAGCATCCTGTCTGATCACCTGCATCCATCTATGTTCATTGTGCATTCTGATGGACTTGGGAAATTCCAGCAGGACAATGTGACACCCCACAAATCCAGAATTGCTACAGAGTGGCTCCACGAACACTCTTCTGAGTTTAAATACTTCTGATAACCACCATACTCCCCAGACATGCACATTATTGAGCATATCTGGGATGCCTTGCAACATGCTGTTCAGAAGAGATCTCCACCCCATTGTACTATTATGGATTTATGGATATCTCTGCAAGATTCATGGTGTCAATTCCCTCCAGCACTACTTCAGACATTAGTTGAGTCCATGGCATATCATGCTGCAGCACTTCTGTGTGCTTGGAAGGGCCCTACACAATATTAGGTAGGTGTACCCGTTCCTTTGGTTCTTCAGTGTACTATGTCTCTGATCAATGGTGAAATGTAACATATTTTCTGAAACCAGTTTTGTGTGGTATTTTATAGCCTTTGAAAATGAAATTATGTTGAAAAGCTTAAGGCAATTTCAGAAATATTAAAAAGTGTGGCCAAGACATCTGAAAGTTATTTAAGTGCATCCAAATGGCGGCTTTGTCTCGCAGCATTTACATGGAAATTGCAGCTAACTGTGTGTGCATTTGAAACAGCACAAGTGGCCCAAAAAAACCTTTTCAACAGAATTTGACATTTTGCATATGGCCCAGAGCCATAGTGATACAGTGCAGTGGGTTTCCATAACAGGCCCTAAAAAGGTAAACGAGTTCCGTTCGGCAGGGCTACCAGCCTCATTCTCTGCAAAACCAGGTAACTACAAGACATCATTTTTCGTGATTTACTTTGTTTCCAAGTTGTTCAGACTAATTTTCTTGTATCTCAGATGGAAATGTCCACACAATGGGGTGAATCTTATAAGACATACATTTACGTAGACATTATAATGCAGAAGTATGGTGTAGTACAGAGGGCACCAGGCATCAGCCCCTGTCAATTAAAATCAATAACATTTCAGGTAGTGTTTATGTTCTAGCAATGTCCAGTTTCCTATTCAATACCAGTTCATTGGTCTCTGTCATTAACTAGTCTAATTACTTTAGTGTGGGTGCTCCCTCACTCAGCAAAGTGCAGACTAAGTTGAGAACATATGGCTACCATGAGGTGCTACTCTTAGGTCATGTGCAACTGACAGTCGTTTATTATCATGAATATTACCTTGAATATTATATTATCATGATTATCATGAATATTGTCTTTTTTGTAGTGGATCTGTAAGTTAAAGATGTTTCTGGCATTGACAACTATTCCACATTTCAGTCATTACATGTTATCTCACAGTGTTTGATAAGATGACCTTTTCAGAATTTAGCCATATCTGGTACATGGATACATACATGTTTTAGTAGTAAAACTACCAAATAGTGCTGTCCTAAGTATGATCACTTTTGATAAATTTAGGACTGAAGACCCAAGAGTGTGTAGCTGCTCATTTGTCAGGCACCAATTTCCCTGTTTTCAAAGACCTACTGCATATTACTGAGATAACCTACAGACCTATGTTTTTTAAGCATCTCGTATGTTGGTCACTAAGTTGATATAATGTATAAAAAATAGGATACATCAGTCAGATTCTTTACTAAAAATGTTGAGAAAATATACTTTTAATATGCTATGCTTTAAATTTGTGATTTTTTTTTAAATCTTAACTTTACGCAAGGAAAAAGTAGTGACCTCATCTGAAGCACTGCAACTCTTCAGTTCTAGTATTTATTATAAATAACAATGAAAAGAATCTGCCATTGAAATTAGTAGTTCTTCACATATGGACAACACCCTCACAAGAAAGTCAAATTTGATGAATTACAAAATCCCTGGGGGGGAGGGGGGGGGGGGGGGGGAAGGGAGGTTATGTAGACAGTTGAATCTCAACTTGACTTTTTGCTGAAATTTTTACATATATGGCAGCAATCTTAGGTGCAAAGAAGAGTATCCTAATTAACCTTATTCATTGGTAAACAATAAAAAGAAAATGCCATATACACATGCTATTCACATGCAACACTACAGTGAATTGGTAAATAAAAACCATGTGTATTCCTTAACAAATTGTTTCTAAAATATTTGTGGTTGACCTCTAGGTCATAATTGTAAACAGGTGAGAGCTGAAAAACAAGTCATCAATTATTTTTCTCAGTGTATATGTTGTATTTCAATGTCAATGGTCTTTTCAATTAAAGGAGGCAGCTTGGGTGCACAAACAAGGCGATGAATTCTTATTCTGTTACTGTAAATTAAAAAGATACTTCGGTGAAACATAAGAAAAGGTGCAAGCAATGAAGAGAGACATTAAAAACTTTTAAATATATACTAGTATATACAGATTTAGCAATTGTGCAAACAACATTTTCATAAACAAATTCAAATATAAAGAAGGAAACTGCATTTTTAAAACTGTTCCACCTTGTATATACCTGTTTTCCTTGCCATTTCAATACAAAAATGAAATGAGTTCACATAAAGGTGAGAGAGATGATTTTTTAATGCCACTTACTGTCAAGTTTATTCAACCACACACTGTGTCTTGGTAATGATGGGACATCCATCTTACATGCAACATTGGAGAAGGGGACCCACATAGCATTCTTACTGGACCATGATAGGAACTGTCATTCAACAGTAGACACGCAGTTAATCTCAACATCTTTAAATTCATGTGACACCTGGAAAACATGTCCTACATACAATATTTCATTGTATTTGAAAGCCACATTCTGCCCGGCTTTCAGCTGTTCCCACAAAGCATTATCATGAGCATCCATAGCAATAGTGCTCCAATTTGGATCTATTGGAAGTTCCTTCATTAGGAAGGTGTTAGTGGTAGTCACTAGAAATACATGGTATGATCAGGTTTCTGAAACGGTCCTCACTGTACTGGTGTTCTAAGAAACCTTCATATGATTTGATCTGTGAAGAAACAAAGAAAATATTAGCATCTGTATTGTGTAGAGTGCCCATGTGGACAGGGCAACCATTTTTTCCAATGTAATGGAGTTCCTCACTCAAAAATGTAGAATTCAACTCACAGTGGACATGTTCGAGTTATATCATTTGCTCCACTACTGTGGCATTGTCAGGGCAGCATCTACTGTTGGTCACAGAGTACATAGTGAGTGTACTAAGAAAATTTAAAGAGATCAGTGGTGTAACTGCTGTTCCAAATCACAGAACTGGTCAAAAGATGCTACCTGAAACTGAGAAACAAGACCTTGTGACATTTCAGGAAAACAATATTTTTTCGAGATTTCGTACAAGGCAGAAAAAATTGTGTGTCTGCCACGGTAAATAACAAGAAGATTCACAATCAGAAAAGACTTATTTTAGTTAATCTGACAGGGTTGTGTACAAAATACACTAGGAATACAGAGTATTAATATGTTTTTTGTTTCTTTGCAGGGGGTGAAATAATATAAAGTTTCTTGAAACACAGGTTTCACTAATAGTACCTTTCTAATGAATAGACTTCCAACAGGTCCAGACGGCAGTACTGTTGCTATGAATGCTCATAAAAAAGCTTTTCAGGAACAGTTGCAAGCCAGACGATAAAGACGATAAAACCTGGTATGTAGCAACCTTTCCCAAGCACCACATCATTTACGAAACTGTTCTTTGCAGAATATTGTATCTGTATATACTGGTATATACTTAAAAATTATTAATGTCTCTCTTCACTGCTTGCATCCTTTCTTATGTTTCACTCTATTTAATTTACAACAACAGAATAAGGATACATCACCTCGTTTCTGCATCTAAGCTGCCTGCTTTAATTGAATAGACAATTGACAGTGAAATACAACATACACACTGAGAAAAGAAGTAATTGATAACTGTTTTTCAGCTCTCGCCTGTTTGCAGTTCTGGCCTACAGGGTCAACCACAGATATTTTAGGAACAATTTTGCAAGGAATACACATGGTTTTTATTTATCAGTTCCCTGTAGTGTTGAATGTGGGTGGCGTGTGGCATTTTATTCTTTACCAATGAATAAAGTTAATTAGAATATTCTTCTTTGCACCTTGCACCTTAGATGCTACCAGATGTATAAAAATTTCAGCAAAAAATCATGTTGAGATTCAACTGTCTACATAAACCCCCCTCCTCCCACCCCCAGGACTTCGAAATTCACCAAATCTAACTTTCTTTATGAGGGAGAATTATTTATGTGAAGGTAAGAACTACTAATTTCAATGGCAGATTCTTTCCATTGTTGTTTGTACTTAATACTAGGATGAAGAATTGAATTGCACCAGATGAGGTCTCTACTATTTCCCTGAGTAAAGTCATGACTTTTTTTTAAAAATCACAGCATGGAAAAAGTGTGTTTTTCAACATTTTCACAAAAATATGAATTGTGTATCCTACTTTTTATGTATTATGAGAGCTGAGTGACCTATACATGAGATGCATAAAAAAGTTAGGCCTGTAGGTTTCTAGTATACCTCTTAAAATAGGGAAATTGGTACCTGACTAGTAACTGGGTACACAACCTTGAGTCTTCAAACCTTAATTTATCAAAAATGGTTAGAGTTAGGACAGTGCTATTTGGTAGTTTTACTATTAAGACAAGTAGGTATCAATGTACAAAATATGACTAAATTGTGAAATGATCACCTTAGGATCCACCAAAATATCTGTGATTTTACATGGAATGAACCAGAGTTGGACATTCATTACATTATGAAGTGCAGTTTATCAGTACTTTGTACGCCATTGATACATGTCACACAAATTTTGTGCCCTTGTTTGGACCAGATCTGAAGAAGGTGGTAGACTTTCAGGTCCATATTGTCTTAAAGCCAACAGCAAGTTAAAGATTTTGCAAAGCTCTCCCAATTCAATTGTCCATTAACGGTGAGGTTGCGACTGAACTAGACTCATTAGAACAACAACAGGTTTAACCCTCCAACTCATCTCATAAGCCAGTAGGTTCCACTGTTACTGGTGACTGGGATGCCTGCTGGCTCCCTTCAGCTGTGTGGATACAGTTTGCAAACTATCAACACTTGAAAGTAAGAGCTGATTTTCATTCCTTGCCTGATACAGATGAACTCTTTTCTAGATTTTCAAGACATACACATCTCTAAGATTGATCCAGTTGAAGCATGTTTCTGGTTACCTCTTGACAAAGACACAAGGAAGATTTTAGGCTTAAAACACATTGTTCGGACTGTATCAATATAACTGTTTACGTTTTGGTGTGTATAGTGCCCTTGCCAAATTATGTAGGTTTCTTGAAAAGGCTATTCCAGGGATTCCACATTGCATGAATTATTTTGACAATATTCTGGTCACTGGACACACAACAAAAGAACATTTGCCGCAATCCACATCTGGTTTTCGTGGCCCTTGCACTGAAAGGTCTTAAGTGTAAATTTTTGATACATATTTTCTTTCAATCTGTGGTCACTTATCGAGGAATATCCTCAATGAAGAGGCTGTTCACAACATGGCTGTACCTAAAAGTCTACCTAGGAAAAGTTAATTACTATGCTCCACTTATTCTCCAACCAGCAACCATTGTCCGTCCACTAAATAACCTCCATTAAAATGGAGTCCCCTTTCATTTGTCAGAAGAATACCTTCTGGTGTTTTGGAAGTTGAAATGAGCCCTGCAATCACCAAATTGCCTTGTGACCTACAAGCCTCACTTACTGTTCTTTTCACAACAGCTATACCCTCCCAGCGGCATTGGGCCCATTCTCTCTCATACACTGAAGAATGATACAATAGATCAATTACATTTACGTTAAATATGCTTATTCCACACCAAGAAAGTTATTGGCAGGTAAAAAAAGAAATGTTGACCGTCATTTTTGGTATCCATAACTTACAAATGTAGTGAAATTTCCTGGCAGTTTAAAACTGTGTGCCAGACCGAGACTCGAACTCGGGACCTTTGCCTTCTGCGGGCAAGTGCCATCTGAGCTACCCAAGTAAGACTCACGCCCCGTCCTCACAGCTTTACTTCTGCCAGTACTTCGTCTCCTACCTTCCAAACTTTACAGAAGCTCTCCTGCAAACCTTGAAGAACTAGCACTCCTGAAAGAAAGGATGTTGCGGAGGCATGGCTTAGCCACAGCCTGGGGGATGTTTCCAGAATGAGATTTTCACTCTGCAGCAGAGTGTGCACTGATATGATGATTAAAACTGTGTGCTGGACTGAGACTCAAACTCGGGACCTTTGGCAAAGGTCCCGTGTTTAAGTCTCGGTCCGGCACACAGTTTTAATCTGCCAGGAAGTTTCATATCAGTGCACACTCCGCTGCAGAATGAAAAATCTCATTCTAGGTACAAATTTATTGTTTGGGCACAAATTTCATCTCATCACCAACCATAAACTACTCATCACTTTTTGAACCTAAAGTCAAGCTGACAAAAAGTACAGCACATCACCTTCATTGATGGGCTCTCTATTGAACAAATTTCCACTGCTACACTGACCACCACAGTTCTGCTCATCATTCTAATGTGAATGCACTTTCTCAACTTTTGAAAGGTCCTGTTACTGAATTTGACCATCAGGAGACAGTGTGTTTTTAGTCAGACAGCCAACTGGAGGAGTCGCTCTACAAGTTCCCTCTAAATTCCCAGGACATGACTACAGAATCTTTTCTTCAGTGGGTCATGCAATCCATCTGGTTGGAATGACTTACCAAGCTCTCTGATGCGGAACCACTTAGCTGCCAATGTCTTTTTCTTCAGCAGCACCAATTTCAGACTCGCAAAAGTGTGGTGCTTGTTACAGTAGATGCACAACAGTGCTGGGTGGTGGTGCCATCATCCCTGCAGCGTCAGCTGCTCCAGTTTCTACATCACACCCAATGCGGAATTTTCAGGATGGAGCAGCTACCTTTAATGGACAATGATGATGAATGTGTTTCAACAAAGTGCCTCTTAACAGGCACACCAGCTGGCCTCTCCACAGTCTCTCATTCCATCGTCAGTGGCAACAATCTGTGGGACTGAGTTCACCCTAACTTTGCAGGCCATTTCTTGGGGACCATGTGGTCAATTACTGTGGATTCCTTCTGCCACTTCCAGTACATCATCCGTCTCCAGGCAACAACAGTGGTCATGGTGGTAGCCTTGGAGCAGATCTTCGCAACAGAGGATGCATCCTGCACACTGACAGCTATCAATGAATCCCATTAACAAAGGCAAATTTAAAATGGTTTTGCATTGCAGTGGAATTAAACGTCTTACCACCCCCTTTCAAACCTGCGTCAAAAGGGCAAGCACATCGTTTGTTCGTAATTTCAAAGTTCAAATGTTAAAAGCCTTGGGGCTCTTAAATTGGTTTCAGTGCTAAAATGCCTATACCTTTTTATATGTCTAAACCTGTCCATGTTTGAAGCCCCACAGAGATCCCTCATAGGTTCCCTGACAGGACACTTCCGCATCTCCTATATCCACAAAGGGAGCACAAGTCAAATTCAGTCACGCCTTTACGTGTGGGTGCCGCAGTATGGGCTACAGTATGAATGAGTCATAATTGGAATTGGTTAATTCACACAAATGCCCAAGTGTAACAGTTTGTAGGGATGTGAAAGTAAATGATCACATAGGCTTAGTCACAGGTAAAGCAGGCAGCAGAGTTTTATTCCTTGGCAGAATACTAGGGAAGTACAATCACTCTATAAAAGACTTACAAAACACTAATGTAGCTCATACCTGAATACTGCTGTGAGACATGTATGAAATAGGACTAACAAGGGATATTGGGGATATACAAAGAAGGTCAACATGAATGGTCGCAGCTTTGTTTGATCCGTGGGTGACTCACAGAGTACCAAAGGATCTGAAAAGACAGATGCTTGAAGACAGATGAAAACTATCCCCAGAAAACCTATTTACAAAGTTTCATGAACCAGCTTCCAGTAAAGAATTTAGGAATATATGACAACCCACTATGTATCACTCCTGTAGGGATTATGAGAACACGATTAGACTGATTACAGCACACACAGTTGTATTTAACCAATCATTTTCACTGTGCTCCAGGGCTGAATGGAATGGGAAGAAGCTGTAACTGGTGTACTGGGAAGTATTCTCTGCCATTCACTTCACAGAAATTTGCGAAGCATGCATCTACATGCACATACAAAAACAAGATTCAGCTTATCAATGGCAGAAATGTAGTAGTTTCAACACAATGCTAGGTAACTTGTACAGAATGCAAATAGGACACTTTGGAATTCTTATAACATGCCATTATTTCATAAACCAACTATAAAATCGAAAAATGGCACAACCTTCAACAGACAAAATAACAGAAGAATTAAAAATAAATTATGATTTCATTACTGTGTGTGTAGGCTTAAGTCAAAGCTGTTAGAGCTGAATATTGGCCAGCACCTATAATGAGATGAACATTCACAAACAGTACCAAATACAATACTACCCGCATTAAATTTATTGACATTAAAACCATGCTCAACTCCCAATGTGCTCCACACCTTCCACCTATTAGCAGCTCTCTGCTACCATTAAAAATTGTCAGTAGCTCTCATGCACACACTGAGACAGCAGCACTCCCAAGAGAAGGAACACTGAAGGGAATGGCTTATCCAAAGCAATTCATTTGTTTCCAGAGTGAATATTTCACTTTGAAATGATGTGTACACTGTTGTGAAGCTACCTTGCATAAAACAGTATGTGTACCACACCAGGACTTTAACCCATCCACTTGACTTAGGAGAAGAATATCAAAAAGGAAGATTAGGGTATCACATTCTATGAAAGGCACCCAAAACCTGGGCAAGAATGGGAAAGGCTATTCATCATGTCCTTTTCAAAGGAACCATTTTGACATCTGCCTTAATTCAACAAAACCACAGAAAACCTAAAACTGGATGATAAAACAGGGATTTGAGTGCCACTCCTCCCAACTGTGAATCTATTGTCTTAACCAGTGCATCACTTTGCTGGGTTAAAATATCATAGAATGAGGAATGACTCAGGGTATAAAGAAGCATATCTCAGAAACTAATATGTAGACTGCATTTACAATTATTAATTAATCTTATGAACTTTATTTGTGCTTAAGAGTGCCTATAAATGAAAACTATAATGAAAAATAATGCATAACATAAAAGCCATTTTTGTGAGAGACATAGCACCACTGAGGAGCTTTTTCACTCTTACCTCAGTAGAAATCAATAATACTTGCTCCAATACATTCAGAAAAATATACATATCAGGTTAAATGTAGGTAAATAAAATTAGAAAATAATATTACAGCCAGTTTGGGTCATGCTATCTTTCTTAAAAAAAAAAAAAAAAAAAAAAAAAAAACATACTGATGCTGTGCAGCTCCCCCCCCCCCCCCCCCCCCCCACACACACACACACACACACCAAATAAAATTCTAAAAAACTAGATTTCTGTAAACCATGTGTAACAGACTGAAGAAAACAATTCAAAAGTGAATGGAATTAAAGATTCATAAAAGCTGTAAAAGCGTTTTGTAACTCTTTCTAAACTTATGCAAACACAAAGTTACACATCATATATAGGCCTACAGTATGTAGGTGTTGGGACCTTTATGAACAAAATATTTGTTATGTTGGCAGTGAGTTTATGTGTACAGCTCTCTTTGCCTGTTATATGTATTCTCAGGTAACTCTGCTATATGTTCTGTGCTATATGCCTTGGTGTAGTATGCCTTTGTATAATGCTAGGAACACGTTAAATATAGTACAATATATGTTCCTAAATAATGTTTCTCTATCAACACTGTTTTACTGTGTAAATACACAATCTAAGAGATTATGGGCCAAGGAAGAATGAACTGAATAGTGTGATTAGAAAATGGTAGAAAACTTAATATTGTTTGTGAGCAGTTTATAATTTAGGCCCCTAATTATATTGTAACTGTACAAATGGCTTCTGTCCAGATGCCACAGATTGAGAAGCTCATGGATCCAGAGAATTAGGCAACTCCGAAGTCTGCAATAGAAGTATGTCAACAGTTGCACAAGAGAACTTATCACCAAGAGTTCCTATGAATGTAAAAATGTTGATGAACGTGTAAAAAAAATCATCCACACTACAAAATGTCTAAGAAATAACAGAGTTTGCATTGCTGAAGAAAGGATTGGTACCTTGTTACTAGATGGCCAACCTGATACGTATTCCCCCATTATAAAGGGCATAGAGAGTTCCGGGATACCAATTCAAGAAGACAGTGTGAAAGTAAAGATATAACAAGACATTCAGAATGTACAAGAATATCTTGTCCAAGACAGGGAAACAGCTTTATATTCAAAATACAAAAAGAAGGAAAATGTTTGATGTTATAAATGCCAAGGAATGGGACACTTTGCATCACAAAGCATGGAAAAACAAGTACACACAAACTGTTACAGCAGATAATGTACATTAGGTGAAGAATGTTGCTACAAATTTGCTTTCAGTGAGTGAAATAGCGAATAAGGGCAACAAGGTAATTTTATATTTAAATGTTGCGGAAATAATTGACCAGAATGGCAGTGTGATAACCACAGTGAGAAACAAAAAGGGTATTTTTAATTGAGATATTTTCAACTTGGAAATAATTGTCCACTATATTCTGCAAAACATTTTTTTATGGCACTGAAGACTCACATCTTAACAGGAAAAGTATGGCCTTTTTAAAAGGCATGGAAACAGGGTAAATGATAGTAACAGTGGTAATGTATCTTATGATGTTTGTATACAAGGAAAGGAAGCCAAATTACCATTTCAAAAAAGTAAAAATAGATCTACTGAGCTTTCGCAGCTGTTACATACAGAAATTTATGAGCCTATGGAAGAAGAATCTGTAGGAGGCAGTTGTTTACTTTGATTGATTTTTAAGATACACTCATGTTTATTTCCTTAGAACAAAGGACAAAGTGAGCAAAATACATGCCAGTTTTTATGCCATAACTGAAAGAAGCCAATTTATCAGATCAGACAATGGTATCGAATATGTCAATAAACAGTTTAGGCAACAACAAAGTGAATTTGGAATCTGATAACAAACAATAATTTGCTAGAGTTCTGCTCAAAACATCGGAAAAGTGTAGAGGAAACAGGGAGAATTTTTTTATTTATCCTTCATAATTACAGTGTGTTATTTAAAAAGCTAAAATAGGTCACACAAATCACATTCCCTAGGATAGTTATATGTTATGTATTAATTATTTATTTCTGACCATTAATTTAAAAAAAAAAAAACATTAAATCCCTTAACCAATTACTCAAGTACTAATCTACTTCAAACACTGGAATTTGTTCTCTGTTTCTTCATTTATTTTGGTGGATTTAACTTCTACATGGCTCTTCCCACTCCTGGATCCACCCTCAGCATACCCAGTCAACAGCCATAGTCTGCTGGATTCCTTGAGCATCAGGCAGAACATCAGCAGCGTTTCCACTGTAGCAAGTAATCCCACTCATCGCTATTACTTCTTAAAGTCCACACTTCCATGATCACTTGCACCAATGCAATATAGATTCTTGGGACAGTATTTCACATAGTGGTCACCAACCTCAGCAATCACGAAGCAAGGAGCATGTTAAAAGATGCAATATTACCAAAATGTTATTGGGCAGAAGCAGTATCAACTGTAGACTCTCAAAATAACAGATCTCCTGCTAAAGCTGTACCAAACGAGGTTCCCTATGAAGTTTGGACTGGAAAGAAACCTAATCTTGATCATCTAAGAAGTTCTGGACGTATGACCATGGCACAAGTTCCAAAACATCTTAGAAGAAAAGAGGACTCTAAATCTGAAAGATATATTTTTATTGGATACTGTGTAGATTCCAAAGGTTACAGATTCATAAATTCTAAAAAGATAAGGTTAATAACTAGCAAAGAGGTAATCTTATGAAAACAAAACAAATGGTGAGAAAGTGTGTGTGAACATTAAGCTTGAAGTTGATGACCAAGAACATGCAAAGGTACCTGAAGAAGTTTTTCAGGAACAACTAGATTTGTTCATTGACGATGAAATGGATAATCAGATCCAGAAAATTCCAACAGCAAATCATTTAAATTCACAGTGTTCATCACACACACAAATAAAATGGCTGCTCAAACATTCAATGATGAACCTCTTATACTTGAAGAAGCCTTTCCAAGAATGACTGGGTTGATGCACCACCAGAAAAGAAACAATGATGAGTGATATGGGTCTTTAGTATCGAAAACCCGAAAGATGCAATGCCAAATTTTAAAGCCCATTTAGTAGTTAAAGGCTGCTCTCAAATAGAGGGCATTGACTATAAACAAACATTCTCAGCTGTAGTGAAATATGCGTTTTTAAGATATCTCCTGTCCTTTGCTGTAAAAGAAAATTTATTAATACAGCACATGGATGAAAAGACTTCATATCTCAATACAGAACTGGAGAAAAAAATCTGTGATTCCGCAAGAGGAAGGTTTGAAAATTCCTCAAGAAAAGCATAACATTTGGTGTCTGAAAAGGAGCAATTATGGTCTTAAACAGAGTGGATACTGCTGGAATCAGTGCTTACACAAAGCATTAACAAGAATTAACATGAGTCAGCCAGCAGCTGATCGTGGGGGTCCACAGAAGTGTCCGATTCCACCTGTCGCCTTTTACGGACTGTTGTTGTGTGTGACGTCACGATGGTGCAGAGTTTAGTTTGTGAGAGTGGCGTGTTTGTAGGTGTCATTGTGATGTGGTCGGTGGTGCTCTCTGGTGGTGTGTGTGTGTGTGTTATGGGTTAGGGCATGTTTTTGGTTCAGTTTGCGTGTGTGACTTGTTTTAGGTGGTGTGTTGTTGTGATCAGTGGTTCTCTCTTGTGGTGTTTATGGGTAGCATGTTATGTGGTATATGGAGGTTCATTTGTGTGGAAGTATTGCACGTGTGTGGTATCGGTGGTGACTGTGCTTCCAGCAGAATATTTTTCAGTGAGTTAACGATTTTGGTTTTGTTATGTTGACGTTATTACACTTTTTTTCTGTTCATCGTGTGTGAATTTTGGTAAATTGCTTTGTTTATGTCTTTGGTAGGTATGGATATGACTGACAAGGACAACAGTTTTCTGTTGTCGGTGATGATGGGGGACAGTGTGTTGTCTCTAATAAAATTTCTTCAGCTATTCAGCCTGTTGGCTGAAGTCATGAAGTGTTCACTGTGTCATGAAGAAAAGGGGCTTACTGAAAGTTCCAGCGTCTCAGACCAGGGACGGCTATATGTGGAGCTGTCTTAAGGATAACAGGTCAAGGGAAGTGTTCCATTCCAATTTTCTTGGGGTGGGTTTTTTTTTTTATTTTTTTTTTTTTTTTATTTAGTGTAGTGGTGGTGACAGTTTTGGGATTTATAGTGTGGTATCCGTTGTTTCTGTTGACCTATATAGGTCAAGAGAAGTGATCAAGTCCAGTGGATTATGTGTGTAGTGGTATTTGGGAAGGTTGTGGTATCTTGGTATTTTAGTGTTTTTTTGTCATTTGGTGTAGTGGTGTGTGTTTATATTTAGTTTGTCCCCAACCAAAAAACCCCAGTTTCCCTCACTTGTCCCATTAGTTTCATTATATTTTTGGAGGAATATCTGTTTGGTGGTTTTTCGATCTATTTTCATGTATGTTGTCATGTTTACATGATGAAGTCATAGAAGCAGTATGGGAGTGTGAATGGTCATTTCCACCATATTGGTGAAGTCATTGGTCAACTTCAATCTGAATTTGATATGCATCATTCAGATAAATCTTGGTATGAAGACCACAAAAAATGACAATGGAGACGAACTATCAATTGACCAATTGCTGTTAACAAAGAGAATACTACAAAAATTTGTCATGAATAATTGCAAACAGTTTCCACACCAATGGAACAAGATGTGAAGTTGTTAGTAGCAGAAGAAGATGAAATATGCAAAAAGGAAATACCTTGTTTGAAAGGAAGTGCCTTATTTAGAGTTAGTAGGAAGACTTTTATATTTGGCTCAAACTTCCAGGACAGATATTGCCTTTGGCACTGATACTGTGAGCAAATTTTGCACAGATCTTAGAATGAGGCATTGGGTTGCAGTTGAAAAATATTTAGGTATTTAAAAGGAATTGTTGATTACAAATTAAGGTCCTGTAAGGCAAGAAACTAGATTCTGGAATGTTAAAATGATGCAGACTGGGGAAGTTAAATGCATAACAGACTTTCCATGTCAGGAAACTCTTTCATGTTGATGGGTGGATTAATATCTTGGTCTTGCAAGAAACAAAGAGCAGTGGCTTTGCTTTCTCTTGAGGCTGAATATATGCCATTGCACTATGGTTAATGACTCTGATAGCTGAAATTGAGCTACACACAATTATGGAACCAACCAACATGTTTTGTGACAACATGGGCACAATCAAGTTAGCTCACAACCAAAGTGCAAGTGAGCGATCCAAGCACATTGATATTAGACAGCATTTTATTAAGTACCTTCTAAAAAAGAGGAAATGTTTTCTGGTTTATTGACCAAGCCTCTCAGTACAGATAAACTCCACAAACAGTTAAAACTGTATGGCTTAACAACATAACATTTTCTGCATAGTGCTTTGAGATGGTGTACTGCTCAAGATTAGCACATAAAAATATTTATTAAAGGGCAGGTGTTGGAATTCTGTGAACATGATATTTCTTATGTTGGCAGTGAGTTTATGTGTGCAGATCTCTTTGCCTGTTATATCTATTCTTCGGTATCTATGCTAGATGTTCTGTGTTATATACCTTATGGTATGTCTTTGTATAACACATCAAATATAATAAAATATATGTTCCTAAGTTGTGCTTCTCTGTCAACATAATTTTACTGTGCAAATATATAATCCAACAATATGCTATTACATCACTTTCATATTTCATCAATTCTTGACTGGTCAGGCAATCACTTTGAGGTTACTGTTCCCTCTTTCAACCGTTTTTGCAGATATGAGAAACAAAGATACAGAAACATTTGGGTGGTAAAACACAAACTGTCACAAGGAATAATAATAGATTTAACTCATGTAAAAATAACATCATCTTTTCCCTTGTGTTCGTATAACAAATACCACAATGATGTTAAAAGAGCAAGTTTACCATAAATGCTGACAGGAAACAAATATGAAAGAGAAATAAATACATCTATAGGGGAAATGAATTGCATTGCATTGGCTAGACCTAACTTTCAGACGTATCACGAAAAATCATTTAAGGATTGGGCAATTCGTGTAAATATGGTAAACCAGTCTACTTAAAGAAGTGAAGCACGGTAAAGAGGGAGATGAATTTACTGTTGTGCGTGACGCAAATGTAGCATATGATTAAGACTCACCTCTCTCCATTCTGTGCTTCATACTGTGTTCAAAAAAGTCAAGCATCTCTTCAGTTAGCTGAAACTCGAATTTATAATCCTCCGTTTCTTCTGCTGTGCATTTACTTTCAGAATTGACAGCAACGGGAACTGTTGGCTTCGCTTTGGGCTTCCTTTTCACATCTTTCTGCGTCACTTTGTCTTTATCCGGGCTACAGCTAGTCAACTGCACATTATTTTTATTGGAAGAAGATATTTTCGTTATGCAGTCCTTAAGAGCTCTATTTTCTGCCTGCAAAGCTATACATTTTGCCCTCCAATACGCTATATAATGTTTTCCCTGCCATTCAACCGCTCTCTGATAGCTCTGCCAAAACCAATCGTTTTCGCAGTATTGACCGGATTGTAGTAATCTACTTGCATTGTATCTCCTTTTAATGTCCATTCTGCGTTTCTTCAACTTTCTTTTCTGTTTTCTTGACTTGCATTTCTGTTTTGTCTTCCCCGCAACACGGACTACTATTTCTGGTCCTGACATTTCTTCGAATTGTTGTCAGGTTTCTCAGCGATTTTTCAATACAATATATCGATATTTTCCCGCCTCGACTACAGGTCGCTATGTTCGTTCAACGTCAAGACCTGCAATGTAACGTCAAAACTAACGCTGATTTGTTTTTATTCAGGGTAAACAACCACTAAGGTGGAAGATATGTCATCAGTAATTGGAAAAAAAGAAGAAAAGCGTGTTGCATGACTTGCATTTCATTAGTAGTGCACAGGTTCTTCAAGAAATAAGAGTAAGTTATGCGTAATTATTTGTACTTTTCTGTATAACAAATAAGGGAAAATATGTTCGAATTCGTGTTCCTTCGATAAATTCTTCCTACTAAATGTTGCTGGAACAAGACAGTTACGTCACCACTTGGATGGTTTCTATCAGCTGTAATATTTTCCCCATAATTCGTAAGTTATAGGGCGCTCCAATGTTTCTTTTGAGCGTAGCGTGTCAGCAGATGTTTGACACGAAGTTATGTCCCAAAAGAGTTTAATGTCAAAGGCGGAAAGTAAGAGCCTTGGTGACACGAATATGTTACCGCAATACAGCTTATAGTGCTATCGTCACATGAACATGCAATTTGCTACTGTGGAACTACCGTAAAAGGTGCTGGAACATATATTTATATCAGAAATGGGACACATTTTAAAGCTAGATAATATCTGGTCACAATGAGTGCAAGTACAAAATTCGAACTGGTAGCCATTGATTTAAAATGGCTAGACATCCATAAAAGTTAACCATTCTAGGCATGTGTTGCTCATCTAATAGTAATATGGAGTCTCAGGCCCCAAAATTAACATTTAATATGTGGAGATGTCAGCATAAACATATGCTTGATGAAATTAGTAATAACCTTGTAAGTATTCTAAGCATTTTTGGTAGAGCACAAATGGTGAAGTTCAGACATCAGAGTTCACCATCAGTCTTGGACAGGGTAAATTATTGATCTCTCTGATTATTACTGTCAGATAATAACATGAAAGACACACTTGGTAAAACCCATGAAACTGCACGCCTACAGAAGGATCTTACCTGAGTGTAACATACTTTTTCTAGGACATTGGCAAATCAAACCTGGGATGCAGTGTATGTGGAGAACAATGTAGGCGTTAAGTTCGCTAAATTCTGTGGGTTGTTTAAATTGATTTTTGAAACAACATTTACTATAGTAGCCACTTTTGAAGCAAAGGAAAACTGACAGATAATTGTGTTAGAGTGTCCTCCCAAACTCTTAAATATCTTAATGCTTAACATTATGAAAATGCAGAAAGTAAAAGCAAAGTAGTCTGGGAGTAGGCCTAACCAAAATAAATACAACCTTCTGAACAAAGCACTGTTTGGTTTCCAGTGTAGGAGAACTATAATATGGCCATCACAATTGTGATATTTGACAGTTCTTGACAATGCAAGCTGTGTCACAGACATATTCTTAGACTTGCTCTAGGCTTTTGACACTGACCATAAAATACTGCTAAATGCACCAGAAGCACTAGATATAGTAAAAGTGGGGATCTTGTCTCACCCAAAAAATAGTGTGCAAACTGTAAAGAGAGTTCACGCTTGTGGTGATGATAATTTTTAAGTAAAACAGCAGTCAGACAAGAAATATACAAATGTACATGTTTCTCAGGGTAGTATATTGGGTCCATATCTGTTCTTCATACATGTTAGTGACATGTGAAAAACTCTCTTGTTAATGATAGCAACATCATAGTCACTTATAAAAGACAAAAATTCCTATTTGAGAAAGCAAATTAAATCCTGAAGCAGGTTTACAATTGGACAGTGTGTGATAAACTAACATCGAACATAAAGAAAGCAAATAGCATACAGTTAGGCATAAAAAGGAAAAAGAATTCTGTCACATTAATTATAGATGATAAATCTATATATTGTGTAAAAACAAGAAGTTCTTGGGGATGAGTATGTATTGTCTGCTAACACAAAATAACAAAATAAACACATGAATATACTGCAAAAATAATTAAATCAGTATTTTATACTCATAGTGCTGTACTCTTGGGGTTCTGTCATACTGTTCCTATATGCACTAAATTCTTAGCTATGGGACTCTTTTCTGGATATCAAAGACACAGTACAGCACACAGTTTTGAAAACCACAGAAATTGACCATAAAAATAATGACTCAAAGGTCTAAAAAAACACGTACAGTGTATCTTTGTCTTCCACCAGGTGTTGCAGTTGGTAACTGTGGAATGAACATGACAGATTGTCACAGTTTTGTGCTGAAATTTGTTGGCTTTGCCAACTCACAACCTAACCACAGCCTCAGGCTTCATTACAGCTCACTGACACCAAATCAGGTTTTCTCCACATTCTACATATTGAGTACAAATTCAGTCATCCACCTCCCATCATGCATCATGTAGTTGCCAACTCCACACAGGCTATTCAAAGCAAATATAATCTGTTTGTAACTTCCACATAATAAATAAATATCTTCAGCAACTCTCTTTGGCTACCATATACTGCCACTCAGTTGGCAATAACCAACTTCAACAAATTGCTAACATCACCACATAACGCAAGAGCTGCAGACAGTGTAAGAGCACTTTAGTCCAGTATTCTAGAAAGTATCACACAAGCGTGTTGTAAGCATATCCTTTGTAAACTAGCTTCATTCTCCCAGTTTTTGTTGTTGTTGTTGTTGTTGTGGTTCTGGTTGTAGTCATCAGTCCAGAGATTCGTTTGATGAAGCTCTACATGCTGCTCTAACCTGTTCAAGATTCGTCATATCTCAGTACCAATTGCAACCTATATCCTTCTGAATCTGCTTAGTGTATTCATCTCTTGGTCTCCCTCTACACTTTTTACCCTCCACGCTGCCCTCCAATACTTAATTGACGATCCCTTGATGCCTCATAGATTTTCCTACCAACTGATCACTTCTTCTAGCAAGTTGTCCCACAAATTTCTCTTCTCCTCAGTTCTATTCAGTACATCCTCATTAGTTACATGATCTACCCATCTAATCTTCAGCATTCTTCTGTAGCACCACATTTTGAGTGCTTTTATTCTCAATGTTAACAAATTTCTCTTCTTCAGAAATGGTTTCCTTGCCATTGCCAGTCTACATTTCATATCCTCTCTTCTTTGACCATCATCACTTTTTTTCTCCCCAAATAGCAAAACTCCTTCACTGTCTCTTTTCCTAATCTAATTTCCTTAGCATCACCTAATTAAATTCGACTACATTCCATTGTCCTCATTTTGCTTTTGTTGATGTTCGTCTATTTCCTCTTTTCGAGACACTGCCCATTCCATTCAACTACTCTTCCAGGTCCTTTGCTGCCTCTGACAGAATTACAATGTCATTGGCAAACCTCGAAGTTTTTATTTCTTCTCCATGGATTTTAATTCATAACCCAAATTTTTCTTTTGTTTCCTTGACTGCTTGCTCAACATACAGATTGAATAACATTGGGGATAGGCTACAACCCTGTCTCACTCCCTTCCCAACCACTGCCTCCCTTTCATGCCACTTGACTCTTATAACTGCCAACTGGTGTCTGTACAAATTGTAAAAAGCCTTTCGCTCCCTGTATTTGACCCCTGCCATATTCAGAATTTGAAGGAGAGTATTCCAGTCAACATTGTCAAAAGCCTTCTCTAAGTCTACAAATGCTAGAAACATAGGTTTGCCTTTCCTTAATATATCTTCTAAGATAAGTCATAGGGTCAGTATTGCCTCACATGTTCCAACATTTCTATGGAATGTGAATTCTCCGAGGTTGGCTTCTACTAGTTTTTCCATTCATCTGTAAAGAATTCGTGTTAGTATTTTGCAGCCGTGACTAATTAAACTCATAGTTCAGTAATTTTCACATCTGTCAACACCTGCTTTCTTTGGGGTTGAAATTATTATATTCTTCTTGAAGTCTGAGGGAATTTGGCCTGTCTCATACATCTTGCTTACCAGTTGGGAGTTTTGTCAGGGCTGGCTGTCCCAAGGCTATCAGTAGTTCTAATGGAATGTTGTCTACTCCCAGTGCTTTTTTTCAACTTACGTCTTTCAGTGCTCTGTCAAACTCTTCATGCACTATCTTATCTCCCATTTCGTCTTCATCTACGTCCTCTTCCATTTCCATAATATTGTCCTCGAGTATGTAAGCCTTGTATAGACCTTCTATATACTCCTTTCCCTTTGCTTAGTACTGATTTTCTATCTGAGTTCTTGATATTCGTACAAGTGGTTCTTTTTTCTCCAAAGGTCTCTTTAATTTTCCTGTAGGCGGTATCTATCTTACCTCTAGTGATACATGCCTCTACTTCTTTAATTTGTCCTCTAGCCATCCCTGCTTAGCTGTTTTGCACTTCCTGTCAATCTCATTTCTGAGACATTTGTATTCCTTTTTACGTGCTTCACTTACTGCATTTTTATATTTTCTCCTTTCATCAATTAAATTCAGTATTTCTTCTGTTACCCAAGGATTTCTACTAGCCCTCGTCTTTTTACCTACTTGATCCTCTGCTGCCTTCATTATTTCATCTCTCAAAGCAACTCATTCTTCTTCTACTGAATTTCTTTCTCTTGTTCTTGTGAATCATTCCCTAATGCTCTCTCGGAAACTCTCTATAACCTCTCGTTCTTTCAGTTTATCCAGGTCCCATCCCCTTAAAATCCCACCCTTTTGCACATTCTTCAGTTTTAATCTACAGTTAATAACCAATAAATTGTGGTCAAAGTTCTCATCTGCCCCTGGAAATGTCTTACAATTTAAAACCTGGTTCCTAAATCTCTGTCTTATCATTATATAATGTATCTGAAACCTTCTAGTATCTCCAGGCCTCAACCATGTATACAAGCTTCTTTTGTGATTCTTGAACCAAGTGTCAGTTTTGATTAAGTTATGCTCTGTGCAAAATTCTACCAGGCAGCTTCCTCTTTCATTCCTAACACCCATTCCATATTCACCTACTACTTTACCTTCTCTTCCCTTTCCTAGTATTGAATTCCAGTCACCCATGGCAAATAAATTTTCATCTCCCTTCACTATCTGAATAATTTCTTTTATCTCATCATACATTTCATCAATCTCTTCATCATCTGCAGAGCTAGTTGACACATAAACTTGTACTACTGTGGTAGTGTCTATATTAGCTACAGTAATGCGTTCACTTTGCTGTTTGTAGTAGCTTACCCACACTCCTATTTTTTTATTCATTATTAAACCTACACCTGCATTTCCCCTATTTGATTTTGTATTTATAACCCTGTATTCACCTAACCAGAAGTCTTGTTCCTCCTGCCATCGAACTTCAGTAATTCCCTCTATATCTAACTATATCCATTTCCCTTTTTAAATTTTGTAACCTTCCTGCCCGATTAAGGGATCCGACATTCCACGCTCCAATATGTAGAACGCCAGTTTTCTTTCTACTGATAATGACGCCCCCCTGGGTAGTCCCCACCCGGAGATCCGAATGGGGGACTATTTTACCTCCGGAATATTTTACCCATGAGGACAGCATCATATTTTAACCATACAGTAAAGCTGCATGCCCTCGGGCAAAATTACGGCTGTAGTTTCCCCTTGCTTTCAGCCGATCACAGTACCACAACAGCAAGGCCATTTTGGTTAATGTTACAAGGCCAGATCACACAATCATCCAGACTGTTGCCCTGCAACTACTGAAAAGGCTGCTGCTGCTCTTCAGGAACCACGTGTTTATCTGGCCTCTCTACAGACACCCCTTCATTGTGGTTGTACGTACAATATGGCTATCTGTATTGCTGAGGTACGCAAGCCTCCCCATCATCGCCAAGGTCAATGGTTAAGGGGGAGGGGGGGGGGGGGGATTTCCCCAGTATCCTCCAAATCACACACAGTCTGCCTCCTATTTCACCTATGATTGATCCCATATGACCATTCTACATCAAATTCCCATTATCATCTA
Organism: Schistocerca gregaria; assembly: GCF_023897955.1. Lineage (NCBI taxonomy): Eukaryota > Metazoa > Arthropoda > Insecta > Orthoptera > Acrididae > Schistocerca > Schistocerca gregaria. The sequence continues at coordinate 123,551,784 of NC_064925.1, forward strand.
GGTATCTGTATGAGTTGTTAATGCTTTTTAAGTAAAGCAGACGACTCACCAATAAGCAGAAGTGTGCACACATTATGATGTTAGCAGTTCATTTTGGTAGCCAATGAGAGTTGCTGATTGTAATGACTTTGTAGCTGCTAAAATTTATTTTCAATATGGAGAGTGGTTAGAATACTATATGTGCTGATAAAATGACCTATATTGTAGCCCAAGTCCTGTATTAGTGTAAAATATGACATATTGGTAGTGAGCTGGCGCAAACTAATGAAAGTAAATTGGAAAAAAACCTGGATCTGCAGACTTTAGCAAAGCCCAAGGCTGAGTTTGGGTTGGTATATTTTGGTTGTGACTTGGTGAAACCAATGAATCTCAACACGAGAATATGATTGCCATTGTAGATTAATTTGTAATGTACACTCATCGTTGCAATAACCTACTTGTATATCTTATTTCAAATTTTGCTGAAAATTCTGTGAAATGATTAAGTTCTGACCCAATAGAACAAAATACCAGCCATCTTTATTTACAAACCTTAGGAAATTGTTAACAAGCATTTTGATTGACTATGAACAACCAACCCACTATTTGTTCTATTCAGTTCTTACCATTCTTCATAGAAGTTGCTACCAACATTAGCATGCAGTGCAACAGCCACAGACACTCTAAGTGCACAAGTGCACTTTCACCAAATATTGATTATATTTATGAGACATACCAGAGAAACCTGAATATGTACAAAAAATGATAGTATAAATGGTCATAGGTTTTGACCCATAAGAGAGTGTCACAAACATGCTGAAATATGACAGTTGGCAGATGTTTGAGAATAGATGTCACATACAATAAAAATATAATTAGAAAGTCTTAAGAAATGGTATTAAGTGAGGAATCTAGGAATATATGTTGACTCCTACAATTGTTCCAGTAAGGACTATAAGACAAGATTAGACTTATTACATCACACGCAGAAATGGTGAAGCAGTCTTTCTTCCCAAGTTCCATACGTGAATGGAATAGGAAGAAGCCCAAATACACTGTAAAGTGGCAAGTACCTTTCACTACACTCTTGACGAAATGGATGTAAATGTATATTTAGATGTGAGGATTGGTTTGGGTTGTTACGGGGAGGAGACCAAACAGCGAGGTCATCGGTCTCATCAGATTAGGGAAGGAAGTCGGCCGTGCCTTTATCAGAGAAACCATCCTGGCATTTGCCTGGAGCAATTTAGGGAATTCACGGAAAACCTAAATCAGGATGACCGGACACGGGATTGAACCTTCACCCTCCTGAATGCAAGTCCAGTGTGCTAACCACTGCATCACCTCACTCGGTACTTAGATGTTAGTTCAGTGGAATATTAGTGGATATAAACTTGCATTAGCTTGCAGTCTTTGCAGTGTTTTGAACTAATATTGAGTGTACTTTGGAGTGGAGCTACCATCACTGTTTCTATCTCTAGACTTAGTGTTACTTTCAGGTGCCTCAGAATCTTTTATTGTGCTTTTAACTGTTAAAACAACGTAAATCCAAAACTTCATTCCTGTTTTTCAATCCATTTTATTACTCTCCATGACTTCTGCAGTGGAGTCTTTTCCCTATAAACAAGTCCAAATTAGCATTGAGATACTAACCTTTGAAATTATATAACAGCTCCAGACCCTTCGTCAAATCAGTTTTCATGGCTCTCTTCATGAAAGTCTGAGAATTGTCTGTATGACACTTCTATTGTGACACGTGAAAATATGAGCTTCTTCTTCTCTTCAGACAGTATTGTTTGTGCAGTAATTATCAATTTTTTATGTGCTTAATTAATTGGTAAATACAGGTTGTCTCCCTTATTTTATTTTATTTATGTCATATATAAGACAGTCTTTACTGTCAATGAGAGTGTTGTTTATGCCATTCTTGAAGGATTTAGTAATGATGTCTTCTCTTACTCTAGACCACAACTGTTTTATCCACTGACACATTCATTTGATTGTAGGTCACTTTAAAGCTCCATCCATCATCCATTTGTACCATTCTTCCCTCATGCACACTTTAAATGGTTTATTTATCAAGACATCAAGAGGTTGCAGTTGTGAAATAAGTCCTCCCAGAATAACAGCTAGCTCTGTATTTCGGTGTCTCAGTTTCTCTTTCACAGAATTTTTCAAATGGTTACTAAACTGATCTAGCACAAGAAGATAACTGTTCTTCAATAAAGCACCTTTCCTTCTCTCCCACTCTTTGTTAATCCACAATTTCCTACCACGCTCGTACATTCAATTATTGTGAGTTACCTGGCAGTATTTCAGAAGGTTTTGACATTATTTTGCACTTGAAAATGATAACTGGATTTAGTACCGTCAGCACAACATGGAACATGGCAACAGTTCTGTTACTCGGCACATCAAATGTCAGTGGAGTTTGTCCATATTTGCTATGTTACTTACTTCCAGGTTGGTTTTCTTTCAAGGTTGAATAGCAAAGTGATGAAAAGATAATATTGTCTTTTCATACTCTTGTGGCATTTTCTGATATACTTTGGTTCTGTTTCACATGTTAGGTCTATGATGCTTCATAAACTTGTAGCACTAACCAACTCTACCCTTAAAGTCTGTTAAGTTACAGTGTAGTGCTAGCTTAAAAAAATGTATTTGAATCACTTTTGTATTAATTACAATCCCATTTTGATGGCGTCCTTGAACCTATTTCAGTATGTTATCTTCTAGTTTTGGTCATTATGCATTCAGTCCTCTATTTTTTTCTGTTGGTGGAGGGCCGAAATGCCACTTGGCTGCTCTGTTTCCATATTCTTTTGCATATGCTAATACTTTTAATTTATAGCCAGGATCATATAAATACCTTTCATTCTTTCCATTACAAAACAAGTTACTAACAATAATAATTTACTCTAACCAATAACACAAGTCACTTTCAATAACAGTTCCCTGGCACCAGAGACTGCAATGACACATCATAGGCGAGACAGTGTTCTGCTCTTGTGATGGTGGGGCGGGAGGGAGACAATGTTAGCAAACTTTTGAATCCTCACAACTCATGTTCGTTGCTTTGGTGCACTGCTGCTGCCAGTTGAATCCAATGTTGCCAAATAGGAATAGGTTTCCTGCAGCATCAAGTATATGGCCATTTTAGGACTTGCCAGAATTTTAAATCAAATACTGGACATTTTCATATTAATTTTGAGTATAAGATGTACCTGAATTTTGGAGGCAATTTCTCAAAGTAAAAAGTGCACCTTGCAGTTCATAAAATATTGTAATGTTGAATTTGAGTTGCAGACAGGCACAACAGTAAGACTTCTAAACACATACACTATGTGATCAAGAGTATCCGAACACCTGGCTGAAAATGACTTAAAAGTTTGTGGCACCCTGCATCAGTAATGCTGAAATTCAGTATGGTGTCGGCCCACCCTTAGCCTTGATGACAGCTTCCACTCTCACAGGCATATGTTCAATCAGGTGCTGGAAGGTTTCTTGGCGAATGGTAGCCCATTCTTCACAGAGTGCTGCACTGAGGAGAGGTAATGATGTCGGTCGATGAGGCCTGGCACGAAGTCGGCATTCCAAAACACACCAAAGGTGTTCTGTAGGCTTCAGGTCAGGACTCTGTGCAGGCCAGTCCATTACAGGGATGTGATTGTCGTGTAACCCCTCTGCCAAAGGCCATGCATTATGAACAGGAGCTCAATCGCATTGAAAGATGTAGTCGCCATCCCGGAATTGCTCTACAACAGTGGGAAGCAAGGAAGTGCTTGAAACATCAATGTAGGCCTGTGTTGTGATAGTGTCATGCAAAACAACAAGCCCCCTCCATGAAAAACACAACCACATCATAACACCACCGCCTCCAAATTTCACTGTTGGCACTACACATGCTGGCAGATGACATTCACCAGGTATTGTGTGATGGCCTGGACAGACGTCTGCCTGTTAGACATTATGACCCTCTTCAACTGTCCGTGATCCCTGTCAGTCAACAGACGAGGTCGGGCCGTACACTTTTGTGCCATACGTGTCCCATCACGTTTCCACTTCACTGTCACATCGGAAACAGTGGACCTATGGATGTTTAGGAGTGTTGAAATCTCACGTACAGATGTATGTCACAAGTGACACAGAAATCTCATGTACAGATGTATGTCACAAGTGACATCCAATCACCTGACCACGTTCAAAGTCTGTGAGTTCCGCGGAGTGCCCCCCTTCTGCTCTCTCACGATATCTAATAATTACTGAGGCTGCTGATATGGAGTACCTGGCAGTAGGTGGTAGTACAATGCACCTAATATGAAAAATGTATGTTTTTGGGGTTATCTGGATCACATAGTGTAAGCTTTTGGCCAGAAGACCATCTTCCAGAATAGATAACATAGACTTACACACATTCGCATAATTGCTGTTCACACACATGTGACCACTATCTCTAGCTGCCAGGGCCAGACTCACCTCATGAAGGTAAATACGGTTTAGCTGTTATAACCTCCTAGAGGTAGATGCTATTCAGCCTTTCCATTTCCTTAATTTAGTAGTTTTGCCATTGCCCCTAATTCAGTTAAAGTGAACTTCTAAGTGTCTTGCTTGTATTGCATATGGAAGTGACATTTTTGTCTAATGTGTTGTTTAGCAAATAAAAAAGTACTCGTGTTATTTTTTTCTAAGCTTCACCTCTCTGTTTTGCTGTGTAAAGGAACCTCTTGTTCTGAAATCTGCTGAATGTAAGAGTTTCGATCTGCTACCATCTACAACAAATTTGTCTCCTGCATTATTTAGTTTTAATTTCTGCATGCTGTTAGTGTAGATACACATCTTACTTAAGTCACATATACATCTGACAGTTAACAGGATCTATCTGAGTTAGATGATCTGTCAGTTTTTAGATAATAGAAGGAAATGAAGGATGCACATATTAAGATGCACTTTTAACTGAATGATTCATTAGACAATTAAGCTGTTGTAGTGCTTGAAATATTATTTTGTTGTGATTCAGTGTCTGATTTCGTTTTCTTTTTTAGGTTGCCTGTACACGTTGTTGGAGAGTTGATAAGGCATTGTACACTCTAGCTCTAAGAAACAGCAGCACAGCTCTTTGAAATGAATACTTCTTGCAAGAATAACATTGTTTCTAATCCCTGCAATGCTAAAAGGGTGCCACCCGAGGAATTCAAAGCAGGTATTTTATTCCAAGCACTGGAATTTGCCATGCAGGATGACACGGACAATTTAATTGAAAAGGCTAGGGGTGTTTTCGCTTGCAAAGTAAGGAATGGACCTGGTGGTGCTGAAGGATACTGGGTTGTTGATGCAAGAACAGGAAAAGGAAAAATTGAATATTTTGGTAAAACTAAGCCAGATCTCATTTTTACCATCAATGATGAGGATGTCCCAGACTTGATGACAGGAAAACTAGATGCACAACGAGCATTTTTCCAGGGAAAAATCAAACTGCAAGGAAACATGGGGTTGGCAATGAGACTTCTTGATGTGCAAAGAAGAGCTAAAGGGCGTATTGAAGAATTCAGGTCAAAACTGTGATTCAGTGGGGGAAATTGTTGCCAGTATGTACTCTTACTATTGTCTGTTGTTCTAAGAAACTTCCCTCAGGTGTTTGCCAGTCATAATTATAATGTTCTTTGTTGCTATAAGAAGCTTTCTGAGTTGTTAATTTCAGGTTATGGAATTACATATGTTTACTTTTATACAGTGGTTTCTTTTATATATATTTAAATACAAAATTGTTTCTTGACTTACTTGACTAAATAATATTTGTAATAAAAGCACTTTGTAAACATTATTTACAGATTATGATTAATATTTTGTTTACCTTGTTTTTACCTGTTAAGTACATCATTAACTATATCTAAAGAGAAAGTGAGGCAAACCGTACGACATCCCCAAATTACCATCTCTACCCCATGATTCCTGGCATTGACTTCATCCCTACTGTATAGCAGACCTTTTGTGCACTCGTTTATGCCCACCCATCCACACACGCACTCTCACATGCTCAAGCCCAGGTATGCCTCAGCATCCCATCCCATCCCCTCCCCTCCACTCTCCTCCCCTCCCCCCCCCCTCCCCCCCCCCACACACACAAAATAAAGCTTGTTTCAGCTGCCCTCCTGTCTTCCCTTGAAAAATATATGTTACAGGCTCAGAGAACTGTGAAACCACTAATTATATTTAGCAATTGACATGCTGTGTGCATAGCCCATCTCCATTTAGGTTCTGAGAGAACTCCTCCCTCCCAACCCAACCTCCGCCAACTGTTTTCTCCGTGAAGAAAGAACTTGCAGTTCCAGAATCTAGGGTTGCTGTCATTATTTACTTTTGTTTTGGATGCATTGAGTTCTCAAGGGTAAGTACAGATTAGCCCAACTGAGTGTCTGAAGGTAAGTACCGACCAGCCCATCTCTCTCACCTCCTCTCCCCCCTCTCCTTTCCCTATATCTCCTTTCCCACCCCTGTATTGAGAGGAAATTCATGATGGCATATTTTAAATATGTGACAATGGATGTATCTGTTCGTTCTATCAAATGTTTGGTGTAAATTCACTTGTAGAGTCTTGCCATTGTTTCTCATTCTGTTTTTAATCTGTTTCTATGTGACTTGATTCATACGTTGATAATGCTATCATTACTGTGTTATGCATACATGCCTGAAGACAGCACATTAACGTGCTGGAACTGGTTGCAACAAAATAAAATAAAATTATAAGGACGGCTGTAGGTGTTTTATTTTGTTACAGTAGTAAACGGTCCCAAAGACCTTCTGCCAAAAGGGTGGACATACAAAAACTTAATGAACTTGTGGTCAAGATATGGAAAAAGAATTGCAGGGTGAAAATTTTTAGATAGTATATTCTTTATTGGAAATGCAAAGGAAATCATAAGAAGCGAATTAGTATTATGATACAGGCATATATGTCAAGTCCATAACATAACAACACTATTGCATGTACATTTGTCATTTGCATGAAGTAATTATTCCCACTGTCGTACAGGAATCATTTATCACAAATGAAAGTATGCAAGTAGTGCTGCATATATTGCATGCAAAACATCAAATGATTTTTTTGCTTTATAGACAACATAAGGAAAGAAAACACATTCAGTGCTTAGAAAATGCAGTATTATTGAAAAGTATTTATTTTGCAAACTTCTAAAAATGGTAGTGAGACCTTTAAAAATAATTCAGATACTGGTGTAGGGTAGTAAGTGCACTTCTCAGTTAAGTGATTAAATGTTTTTGTGATTTCATTGCTACAAACATGGACCACTATTTACAACATTGCCTATGTAATGGAAACTGCAGCAGTGTACTTGTAAGATAACCATGCTTAAAATTTTGGTTAGCTTTTACTGTTATATTTGGCTTCCCCAAATAATCTGAGCCAATCCTGATTAAGATAATCTCAACGGATCGATGTAAGTGAATATTATTTTCCAGAATGTAACCCTGCTACTTTCTACAGATGCTGCAAGGTATGGTGTTAGGTGTATCTGCTACCTGGACTCCAATCAGAGTGTGAACTATTGTTGGTCTTGGGCCACTATTTATAGCTGGTTGTGTGTTTGACTCCCAGTGTCCACTATGCCCTTTGTTACTGTCAACAACAATAATAAGTCTTGTTTGTAATATTAAAGATAATCTAGGTCTCAGAAAGCCAGATGTGTACTGCATTCCACATGAATGAGGCCTATTTTTTGTAGGGCAGACTATCAGAGTAATTGAGGAGAGATGCAAGAAGCATCAGTAATACAACCAACTAAAATGACCATGGAAACCAGCTGTCACTGAGTTTTGCTTTGAATATAATCATTAAGTGAAATATGACACTACTATTATCATGCGCTAATACCGAGCGCGCCCCCCCCCCCCTCCCCATTGGTGGGGAGGCTTGCGTGCCTCAGCGATACAGATAGCCATACCGTAGGTGCAACCACAACGGAGGGGTATCTGTTGAGAGACCAGACAAACGTGTGGTTCCTGAAGAGGGGCAGCAGCCCTTTCACTAGTTGCAAGGGCAACAGTCTGGAGGATTGACTGATCTGGCCTTGTAACATTAACCAAAACGGCCTTGCTGTTATGGTACTGTGATCGGCTGAAAGCAAGGGGAAACTACAGCCGTAATTTTTCCTGAGGGCATGCAGCTTTACTGTATGCTTAAATGATGATGGCGTCCTCTTGGGTAAAATATTCCGGAGGTAAAATAGTCCCCCATTCGGATCTCCGGGCGGGGATTACTCAAGAGGATGTCGTTATCAGGATAAAGAAAACTGGTGTTCTTCGGATCGGAGCATGGAATGTCAGATCCCTTAATCGGGCAGGTAGGTTAGAAAATTTAAAAAGGGAAATGGATAGGTTAAAGTTAGATATAGTGAGAATTAGTGAAGTCATGGGTGGCAGGAGGAACAAGACTTTTGGTCAGGTGACTACAGGTTTACAAACACAATATCAAATACGGGTAATGCAGGAGTAGGTTTAATAATGAATAGGAAAATAGGAATGCGGGTAAGCTACTACAAATTGCATAGTGAATGCATTATTGTGGCCAAGATAGACATGAAGCCCATGCCTACTACAGTAGTCCAAGTTTATATGCCAACTAGCTCTGGATATGACGAAGAAATTGAAGAAATGTATGATGAGATAAAAGAAATTATTCAGGTAGTGAAGGGAGACGGAAATTTAATAGTCATGGGTGACTGGAATTTGACAGTAGGAAAAGGGAGAGAAGGAAACATAGTAGGTGAATATGGATTGGGGCTAAGAAATGAAAGAGGAAGCCGTCTGGTAGAATTTTGCACAGAGCATAACTTAATCATAGCTAACACTTGGTTCAAGAATCATAAAAGAAGGTTGTATACATGGAAGACTCCTGGAGATACTAAAAGGTTATTAGATAGATTACATAATGGTAAGACAGAGATTTAGGAACCAGGTTTTAAATTGTAGGACATTTCCAGGGGCAGATGTGGACTCTGATCACAATCTTTTGGTTATGAACTGTACATTAAAACTGAAGAAATTGCAAAAAGGTGGGAATTTAAGTAGATGGGACCTGGATAAACTGAAAGAACTAGAGGACAATGTTATGGAAATGGAAGAGGGTGTAGATGAAGATGAAATGGGAGATACAATACTGCGTCAAGAGTTTGACAGAGCACTGAAAGACCTGAGTCGAAACAAGGCCCCGGGAGTAGACAACATTCCATTGGAACTACTGACGCCCTTGGGAGAGCCAGTCCTGACAAAACTCTACCATCTGGTGAGCAAGATGTATGAAACAGGCGAAATACCCTCAGACTTCAAGAAGAATATAATAATTCCATTCCCAAGGAAGGCAGGTGTTGACAGATGTGAAAACTACCGAACAATCAGTTTAATAAGGCACAGCTGCAAAATACTAACACGAATTCTTTACAGACGAATGGAAAAACTAGTAGAAGCCGACCTCGGGGAAGATCAGTTTGGATTCCATAGAAATATTGGAACACGTGAGGCAATACTGACCTTACGACTTATCTTAGAAGAAAGATTAAGGAAAGGCAAACCTACGTTTCTAGCATTTGTAGACTTAGAGAAAGCTTTTGACAGTGTTGACTGGAATACTCCCTTTCAAATTCTAAAGGTGGCAGAGGTAAAATACAGGGAGCGAAAGGCTATTTACAATTTGTACAGAAACCAGATGGCAGTTATAAGAGTCAAGGGACATGAAAGGGAAGCAGTGGTTGGGAAGGGAGTGAGACAAGGTTGTAGCCTCTCCCCAATGTTATTCAATCTGTATATTGAGCAAGCAGTAAAAGAAACAAAAGAAAAATTTGGAGTAGGTATTAAAATCCATGGAGAAGAAATAAAAACTTTGAGGTTTGCTAATGACATTGTAATTCTGTCAGAGACAGCAAAAGACTTGGAAGAGCAGTTGAATGGAATGGATAGCGTATTGAAAGGAGGATAGAAGATGAACATCAACAAAAGCAAAACGAGGATAATGGAATGTAGTCGAATTAAGTCGGGTGATGCTGAGGGAATTAGATTAGGACATGAGACACTTAAAGTAGTAAAGGAGTTTTGCTGTTTGGAGAGCAAAATAACTGATGATGGTCGAAGTAGAGATGATATAAAATGTAGACTGGCAATGGCAAGGAAAGCGTTTCTGAAGAAGAGAAATTTGTTAACATCGAGTATAGATTTAAGTGTCAGGAAGTCGTTTCTGAAAGTATTTGTATGGAGTGTAGCCATGTCTGAAAGTGAAACATGGACAATAAATAGTTTGGACAAGAAGAGAATAGAAGCTTTTGAAATGTGGTGCTACAGAAGAATGCTGAAGATTATATGGGTAGATCACATAACTAATGAGGAAGTATTGAATAGGATTGGGGAGAAGAGAAGTTTGTGGCACAACTTGACCAGAAGAAAGGATCGGTTGGTAGGACATGTTCTGAGGCATCAAGGGATCACCAATTTAGTATTGGAGGGCAGCGTGGAGAGTAAAAATTGTAGAGGGAGACCAAGAGATGAATACACCAAGCAGGTTCAGAGGGATGTAGGTTGCAGTAGGTACTGGGAGGTGAAGAACCTTGCACAGGATAGAGTACCATGGAGAGCTACATCAAATCAGTCTCAGGACTGAAGACCACAACAACACAACAATGCCAAGTTTCTGGGACCGTGTGGTTAAGGAATCTATCAAAATAAAAATGTCATAAAACTTAAATAAGTACAAATGGAGGTTTCAGTTTAAATAAAACTTGGGGCCTGGGTCTCTATTAAGATCCACCAGAGCTGGAAAACAATGAGAGAATGAGTGTTTCATGCAAGGTCATCCTGGGCTATGAAAAAGAAAATCAAAGAGCACAATAGTGTCTGGAGTCGAACTCAGTCAGCTATAAAAAGGAGCCAATACCAACAATAGTTCAGTCTGACAGTAGCCCACAAAGTGAGTACAAGTATCATAACTCAAAACATCCGAAAAAACCTGCCTTGCTCAGTGCAAAAATGGAAATACAAACTTGGCTGAAAACCTCAAAGTAAATCAAGTATGGGTTTTGCCAGTGATTGAGTGATGGGTTCATGTTCAAGGGAATTTGGTCAGCTGATGTTAGTGAAAGGGAGGCTTGACTGTCTGACATAATTACCTCATGTGGATATAGGTGATAGGAGGATGAAGAGGAGAATAAACACTCAAAAGATAAATTAACGTTCAGTCTCAACTTACAAAGTGACTTTCCTAACTGAGGTACCTCTATACTGAAGTCCAGTTCGTACACAGAGAGAATGACTGCTTATCACTGTTCCACCTGCTAACTGAAATCCTTGTATAAATCTAAGATTAACACAGCCTTGCAACTGTATAACTCCTGTTTGTAACTTCAAAACGTGCTGTATGGCTTCTGCCGACTTTTCTGCTAAATGAATTCTCTCTTTGGCTGGTAGGTACACAAGTTTTATTTTGCTTTCTCTTTGAGTGCAGCTGTCCTTGACATGATGTAATGCCAAAGGCCTTCACTTTGCCTTACTGCCTAACTTGGTTAATTATTGTTCAGAAATCTTTCAGAGGCTGAGTGGAGTGAAAAGGAAGTCTCGCCCCATGGGGCTACAAAATACATTGTATGCCTTTCATTGGCATTTCATGATAAATTATGTCAAATAACTTTTTTCATAGGCCCGTCTTCTGCCTCGTTCCTCTGGCCAAACATATGTAGCCTTTGTGGCTTCTTCTGCTATGCCAAACTTCTGTCTTTATTTCAAATATCATGTGCAATATTTGTGTGTTACCTAAGGTCATGGCAGTTCCCCCCTGGGGAAAATTGGCGTTACTCTTAGGTTCTTATTTAGGGTACTTGTATGTCTTTTCTTGTGTTATATGTTGTTTAGAGAGTTGCAATAGTACAACAGTTACATTCAAATATTTTCATGTTGTTGCAGTTCAGGATACATTATTGCAACATTTAATTGCATACATGTATGTACACTATCCTCCCCCCATGAACCATGGACCTTGCCGTTGGTGGGGAGGCTTCCGTGCCTCAGCGATACAGATGGCCGTACCGTAGGTGCAACCACAACGGAGGGGTATCTGTTGAGAGGCCAGACAAACGTGTGGTTCCTGAAGAGGGGCAGCAGCCTTTTCAGTAGTTGCAGGGGCAACAGTCTGGATGATTGACTGATCTGGCCTTGCAACATTAACCAAAACGGCCTTGCTGTGCTGGTACTGCGAACGGCTGAAAGCAAGGGGAAACTAAAGCCGTAATTTTTCCCAAGGACATGCAGCTCTACTGTATGATTAAATGATGATGGCATCCTCTTGGGTAAAATATTCCGGAGGTAAAATAGTCCCCCATTCGGATCTCCGGGCGGGGACTACTCAGGAGGATGTCGTTATCAGGAGAAAGAAAACTGGCGTTCTACGGATCGGAGCGTGGAATGTCAGATCCCTTAATCGGGCAGGTAGGTTAGAAAATTTAAAAAGGGAAATGGATAGGTTAAAGTTAGATATAGTGGGAATTAGTGAAGTTCGGTGGCAGGAGGAACAAGACTTCTGGTCAGGTGACTACAGGGTTATAAACACAAAATCAAATAGGGGTAATGCAGGAAGTAGGTTTAATAATGAATAGGAAAATAGGAATGCGGGTAAGCTACTACAAACAGCATAGTGAACGCATTATTGTGGCCAAGATAGATACGAAGCCCACACCTACTACAGTAGTACAAGTTTATATGCCAACTAGCTCTGCAGATGATGAAGAAATTGAAGAAATGTACGATGAAATAAAAGAAATTATTCAGATAGTGAAGGGAGACGAAAATTTAATAGTAATGGGTGACTGGAATTCGAGTGTAGGAAAAGGGAGAGAAGGAAACATAGTAGGTGAATATGGATTGGGGCTAAGAAATGAAAGAGGAAGCCGCCTAGTAGAATTTTGCACAGAGCACAACTTAATCATAGCTAACACTTGGTTTAAGAATCATGAAAGAAGGTTGTATACGTGGAAGAACCCTGGAGATACTAAAAGGTATCAGACAGATTATATAATGGTAAGACAGAGATTTAGGAACCAGGTTTTAAGTTGTAAGACATTTCCAGGGGCAGATGTGGACTCTGACCACAGTCTATTGGTTATGACCTGTAGATTAAAACTGAAGAAACTGCAAAAATGTGGGAAATTAAGGAGATGGGACCTGGATAAACTGAAAGAACCAGAGGTTGTACAGAGTTTCAGAGAGAGCATAAGGGAACAATTGACAGGAATAGGGGAAAGAAATACAGTAGAAGAAGAATGGATAGCTCTGAGGGATGTAGTAGTGAAGGCAGCAGAGGATAAAGTAGGTACAAAGACGAGGGCTGCTAGAAATCCTTGGGTAACAGAAGAAATATTGAATTTAATTGATGAAAAGAGAAAATATAAAAATGCAGTAAAAGAAGCAGGCAAAAAGGAATACAAACGTCTCAAAAATGAGATCGAAAGGAAGTGCAAAATGGCTAAACAGGGATGGCTAGAGGACAAATGTAAGGATGTAGAAGCTTATCTCACTAGGGGTAAGATAGATACTGCCTACAGGAAAATTAAAGAGACCTTTGGAGAGAAGAGAACCACGTGTATGAATATCAAGAGCTCAGATGGCAGCCCAGTTCTAAGCAAAGAAGGGAAGGCAGAAAGGTGGAAGGAGTATATAGAAGGTTTATACAAGGGCGATGTACTTGAGGACAATATTATGGAAATAGAAGAGGATGTAGATGAAGACGAAATGGGAGATACGATACTGCGTGAAGAGTTTGACAGAGCACTGAAAGACCTGAGTCGAAACAAGGCCCCCGGAGTAGACAACATTCCATTGGAACTACTGACGCCCTTGGGAGAGCCAGTCCTGACAAAACTCTACCATCTGGTGAGCAAAATGTATGAAACAGGCGAAATACCCTCAGACTTCAAGAAGAATATAATAATTCCATTCCCAAGGAAGGCAGGTGTTGACAGATGTGAAAACTACCGAACAATCAGTTTAATAAGGCACAGCTGCAAAATACTAACACGAATTCTTTACAGACGAATGGAAAAACTGGTAGATGCAGACCTCGGGGAGGATCAGTTTGGATTCCGTCGAAATGTTGGAACACGTGAGGCAATACTGACCTTACGACTTATCTTAGAAGAAAGATTAAGAAAAGGCGAACCTACGTTTCTAGCATTTGTAGACTTAGAGAAAGCTTTTGACAATGTTGACTGGAATACTGTTTTTCAAATTCTAAAGGTGGCAGGGGTAAAATACAGGGAGCAAAAGGCTATTTACAATTTGTACAGAAACCAGATGGCAGTAATAAGAGTCGAGGGGCATGAAAGGGAAGCAGTGGTTGGGAAAGGAGTGAGACAGGGTTGTAGCCTCTCCCCGATATTATTCAATCTGTATATTGAGCAAGCAGTAAAGGAAACAAAAGAAAAATTTGGAGTCTGTATTAAAATTCATGGAGAAAAAAATAAAAACTTTGAGGTTCGCCGATGACATTGTAATTCTGTCAGAGACGGCAAAGGACTTGGAAGAGCAGTTGAACGGAATGGACAGTGTCTTGAAAGGAGGATATAAGATGAACATTAACAAAAGCAAAATGAGGATAATGGAATGTAGTCAAATTAAATCGGGTGATGCTGAGGGAATTAGATTAGGAAATGAGACACTTAAAGCAGTAAAGGAGTTTTGCTATTTAGGAAGTAAAATAACTGATGATGGTCGAAGTAGAGAGGATATAAAATGTAGACTGGCAATGGCAAGGAAAGCATTTCTGAAGAAGAGAAATTTGTTAACATCGAATATAGATTTATGTATCAGGAAGTCGTTTCTGAAAGTATTTGTTTGGAGTGTAGCCATGTATGGAAGTGAAACATGGACGATAACTAGTTTGGACAAGAAGAGAATAGAAGCTTTTGAAATGTGGTGCTACAGAAGAATACTGAAGATAAGGTGGATAGATCACGTAACTAATGAGGAGGTATTGAATAGGATTGGGGAGAAGAGAAGTTTGTGGCACAACTTGACCAGAAGAAAGGATCGGTTGGTAGGACATGTTCTGAGGCATCAAGGGATCACCAATTTAGTATTGGAGGGCAGCGTGGAGAGTAAAAATTGTAGAGGGAGACCAAGAGATGAATACACCAAGCAGGTTCAGAGGGATGTAGGTTGCAGTAGGTACTGGGAGGTGAAGAACCTTGCACAGGATAGAGTACCATGGAGAGCTACATCAAATCAGTCTCAGGACTGAAGACCACAACAACACAACAATGCCAAGTTTCTGGGACCGTGTGGTTAAGGAATCTATCAAAATAAAAATGTCATAAAACTTAAATAAGTACAAATGGAGGTTTCAGTTTAAATAAAACTTGGGGCCTGGGTCTCTATTAAGATCCACCAGAGCTGGAAAACAATGAGAGAATGAGTGTTTCATGCAAGGTCATCCTGGGCTATGAAAAAGAAAATCAAAGAGCACAATAGTGTCTGGAGTCGAACTCAGTCAGCTATAAAAAGGAGCCAATACCAACAATAGTTCAGTCTGACAGTAGCCCACAAAGTGAGTACAAGTATCATAACTCAAAACATCCGAAAAAACCTGCCTTGCTCAGTGCAAAAATGGAAATACAAACTTGGCTGAAAACCTCAAAGTAAATCAAGTATGGGTTTTGCCAGTGATTGAGTGATGGGTTCATGTTCAAGGGAATTTGGTCAGCTGATGTTAGTGAAAGGGAGGCTTGACTGTCTGACATAATTACCTCATGTGGATATAGGTGATAGGAGGATGAAGAGGAGAATAAACACTCAAAAGATAAATTAACGTTCAGTCTCAACTTACAAAGTGACTTTCCTAACTGAGGTACCTCTATACTGAAGTCCAGTTCGTACACAGAGAGAATGACTGCTTATCACTGTTCCACCTGCTAACTGAAATCCTTGTATAAATCTAAGATTAACACAGCCTTGCAACTGTATAACTCCTGTTTGTAACTTCAAAACGTGCTGTATGGCTTCTGCCGACTTTTCTGCTAAATGAATTCTCTCTTTGGCTGGTAGGTACACAAGTTTTATTTTGCTTTCTCTTTGAGTGCAGCTGTCCTTGACATGATGTAATGCCAAAGGCCTTCACTTTGCCTTACTGCCTAACTTGGTTAATTATTGTTCAGAAATCTTTCAGAGGCTGAGTGGAGTGAAAAGGAAGTCTCGCCCCATGGGGCTACAAAATACATTGTATGCCTTTCATTGGCATTTCATGATAAATTATGTCAAATAACTTTTTTCATAGGCCCGTCTTCTGCCTCGTTCCTCTGGCCAAACATATGTAGCCTTTGTGGCTTCTTCTGCTATGCCAAACTTCTGTCTTTATTTCAAATATCATGTGCAATATTTGTGTGTTACCTAAGGTCATGGCAGTTCCCCCCTGGGGAAAATTGGCGTTACTCTTAGGTTCTTATTTAGGGTACTTGTATGTCTTTTCTTGTGTTATATGTTGTTTAGAGAGTTGCAATAGTACAACAGTTACATTCAAATATTTTCATGTTGTTGCAGTTCAGGATACATTATTGCAACATTTAATTGCATACATGTATGTACACTATCCTCCCCCCATGAACCATGGACCTTGCCGTTGGTGGGGAGGCTTCCGTGCCTCAGCGATACAGATGGCCGTACCGTAGGTGCAACCACAACGGAGGGGTATCTGTTGAGAGGCCAGACAAACGTGTGGTTCCTGAAGAGGGGCAGCAGCCTTTTCAGTAGTTGCAGGGGCAACAGTCTGGATGATTGACTGATCTGGCCTTGCAACATTAACCAAAACGGCCTTGCTGTGCTGGTACTGCGAACGGCTGAAAGCAAGGGGAAACTAAAGCCGTAATTTTTCCCAAGGACATGCAGCTCTACTGTATGATTAAATGATGATGGCATCCTCTTGGGTAAAATATTCCGGAGGTAAAATAGTCCCCCATTCGGATCTCCGGGCGGGGACTACTCAGGAGGATGTCGTTATCAGGAGAAAGAAAACTGGCGTTCTACGGATCGGAGCGTGGAATGTCAGATCCCTTAATCGGGCAGGTAGGTTAGAAAATTTAAAAAGGGAAATGGATAGGTTAAAGTTAGATATAGTGGGAATTAGTGAAGTTCGGTGGCAGGAGGAACAAGACTTCTGGTCAGGTGACTACAGGGTTATAAACACAAAATCAAATAGGGGTAATGCAGGAAGTAGGTTTAATAATGAATAGGAAAATAGGAATGCGGGTAAGCTACTACAAACAGCATAGTGAACGCATTATTGTGGCCAAGATAGATACGAAGCCCACACCTACTACAGTAGTACAAGTTTATATGCCAACTAGCTCTGCAGATGATGAAGAAATTGAAGAAATGTACGATGAAATAAAAGAAATTATTCAGATAGTGAAGGGAGACGAAAATTTAATAGTAATGGGTGACTGGAATTCGAGTGTAGGAAAAGGGAGAGAAGGAAACATAGTAGGTGAATATGGATTGGGGCTAAGAAATGAAAGAGGAAGCCGCCTAGTAGAATTTTGCACAGAGCACAACTTAATCATAGCTAACACTTGGTTTAAGAATCATGAAAGAAGGTTGTATACGTGGAAGAACCCTGGAGATACTAAAAGGTATCAGACAGATTATATAATGGTAAGACAGAGATTTAGGAACCAGGTTTTAAGTTGTAAGACATTTCCAGGGGCAGATGTGGACTCTGACCACAGTCTATTGGTTATGACCTGTAGATTAAAACTGAAGAAACTGCAAAAATGTGGGAAATTAAGGAGATGGGACCTGGATAAACTGAAAGAACCAGAGGTTGTACAGAGTTTCAGAGAGAGCATAAGGGAACAATTGACAGGAATAGGGGAAAGAAATACAGTAGAAGAAGAATGGATAGCTCTGAGGGATGTAGTAGTGAAGGCAGCAGAGGATAAAGTAGGTACAAAGACGAGGGCTGCTAGAAATCCTTGGGTAACAGAAGAAATATTGAATTTAATTGATGAAAAGAGAAAATATAAAAATGCAGTAAAAGAAGCAGGCAAAAAGGAATACAAACGTCTCAAAAATGAGATCGAAAGGAAGTGCAAAATGGCTAAACAGGGATGGCTAGAGGACAAATGTAAGGATGTAGAAGCTTATCTCACTAGGGGTAAGATAGATACTGCCTACAGGAAAATTAAAGAGACCTTTGGAGAGAAGAGAACCACGTGTATGAATATCAAGAGCTCAGATGGCAGCCCAGTTCTAAGCAAAGAAGGGAAGGCAGAAAGGTGGAAGGAGTATATAGAAGGTTTATACAAGGGCGATGTACTTGAGGACAATATTATGGAAATAGAAGAGGATGTAGATGAAGACGAAATGGGAGATACGATACTGCGTGAAGAGTTTGACAGAGCACTGAAAGACCTGAGTCGAAACAAGGCCCCCGGAGTAGACAACATTCCATTGGAACTACTGACGCCCTTGGGAGAGCCAGTCCTGACAAAACTCTACCATCTGGTGAGCAAAATGTATGAAACAGGCGAAATACCCTCAGACTTCAAGAAGAATATAATAATTCCATTCCCAAGGAAGGCAGGTGTTGACAGATGTGAAAACTACCGAACAATCAGTTTAATAAGGCACAGCTGCAAAATACTAACACGAATTCTTTACAGACGAATGGAAAAACTGGTAGATGCAGACCTCGGGGAGGATCAGTTTGGATTCCGTCGAAATGTTGGAACACGTGAGGCAATACTGACCTTACGACTTATCTTAGAAGAAAGATTAAGAAAAGGCGAACCTACGTTTCTAGCATTTGTAGACTTAGAGAAAGCTTTTGACAATGTTGACTGGAATACTGTTTTTCAAATTCTAAAGGTGGCAGGGGTAAAATACAGGGAGCAAAAGGCTATTTACAATTTGTACAGAAACCAGATGGCAGTAATAAGAGTCGAGGGGCATGAAAGGGAAGCAGTGGTTGGGAAAGGAGTGAGACAGGGTTGTAGCCTCTCCCCGATATTATTCAATCTGTATATTGAGCAAGCAGTAAAGGAAACAAAAGAAAAATTTGGAGTCTGTATTAAAATTCATGGAGAAAAAAATAAAAACTTTGAGGTTCGCCGATGACATTGTAATTCTGTCAGAGACGGCAAAGGACTTGGAAGAGCAGTTGAACGGAATGGACAGTGTCTTGAAAGGAGGATATAAGATGAACATTAACAAAAGCAAAATGAGGATAATGGAATGTAGTCAAATTAAATCGGGTGATGCTGAGGGAATTAGATTAGGAAATGAGACACTTAAAGCAGTAAAGGAGTTTTGCTATTTAGGAAGTAAAATAACTGATGATGGTCGAAGTAGAGAGGATATAAAATGTAGACTGGCAATGGCAAGGAAAGCATTTCTGAAGAAGAGAAATTTGTTAACATCGAATATAGATTTATGTATCAGGAAGTCGTTTCTGAAAGTATTTGTTTGGAGTGTAGCCATGTATGGAAGTGAAACATGGACGATAACTAGTTTGGACAAGAAGAGAATAGAAGCTTTTGAAATGTGGTGCTACAGAAGAATACTGAAGATAAGGTGGATAGATCACGTAACTAATGAGGAGGTATTGAATAGGATTGGGGAGAAGAGAAGTTTGTGGCACAACTTGACTAGAAGAAGGGATCGGTTGGTAGGACATGTTTTGAGGCATCAAGGGATCACAAATTTAGCATTGGAGGGCAGCGTGGAGGGTAAAAATCGTAGAGGGAGACCGAGAGATGAGTACACTAAGCAGATTCAGAAGGATGTAGGTTGCAGTAGGTACTGGGAGATGAAGCAGCTTGCACAGGATAGAGTAGCATGGAGAGCTGCATCAAACCAGTCTCAGGACTGAAGACAACAACAACAACAACAACATGTACACTATATTTCAAGAATTCAGTGATGAGAAGATCAATGACAGAATAATTATCAAGTTGCAAGGAACAAAGCAATATTACTGCTAAGTGTAAACGCTATACATCTTGCATGCTTGTACACATCAATGCGCAACCACTACATTCACTCTTCCCCAATCCCACCACCCTGAATGGTAACGATATCGCCGATTGAATTTGAAGTGATATCCTGATCATGTGACAACAGGCCTTGCTGCTGTGGAGCCATCAGAGACAGCACTTTGTGTCTGTGGTAGCTTGCTGTGACAAGTGGTGGGCTTGGCAGGTGATTCTGTCTTACCTTTGGAGGTGTGGCCGGTGATTTGCATGCATCAGTGAAGGTAGTGCGGAAGGCAGGTTTCATATTGTCGATGGATATTGTTGTGGGCATATCCATGACATCATCCATCAATGTTATGCCATCTGTGTTTAGTACTGGCTACAGCCTGTCATACGGTGGCTGCAGAGGCATATGGATAGCATCGTGAAACACATACTTGTTTCACTTTGACAGGTTGTCAAAAACAAAAGGGCGGCAAGTCTCCTGGCTTCTTAATGCAATAGGATGGAGCTACCATATCTGCAAGCGCAGCTTGCTTACAAAGTCAGATGTATTGATGAGACTGTCCAGCATATTGCAAAGGAACTCACTGGGCAGTCTAGTTGGCTATCCTAGACAGTCAGCTGTCGTTGTTTTAATATTGGACTTTATGGTTGTGCAAAGGGCCAGTAGGATGATCATTAGCATCTCAGTCCAACATTGGTACTTGTGGCACTGAAGAGACACTTTAAGCTGATGATGTAGGTGTTCTACTAAACCGTTCATTGCCATGTGATAAGCCATTGTCCAGATATACTTTGTAGCTAACAGGGTGGTGAGTGCCTTGAACTGGTAGGATTGGAACTCCAAGCCCTGGTTGGTGGTAATGCACAAAAATACGCCAAAATGGGCGATCCATCCCTGAAAGAAAGTAGTTGTAACTGTATTGGTGATGATGTCAGACAAGAGGAAGACCTCAGGCTAGTGAGTAAATCAGTCGATGGTGGTGAGATAATAGGTACATTCCTTAGATGGAGGCAAAAGTCTTATGATGTGCGTATGGATATGGTTGAATTGCTGATTAGGTGAACAATTGTGAAAAGGGATGCACTAACATAGCAAGTGATTTTATTTTACTGAGGACCATGAATTGGAGATCAGAAGTTGAGCATTGTCTGTCAGTATTAGGCCACACGACAGTTCATATCACCAAGTATGCTGTAATGTGTATCCCAGGATAAGGCAGATGATACAAAGATATGGTAGCCTGCTGTCAAAAACTATGTGCCACAGAGGGCCATGGCTTCAACGTGGAGACATCACAGTACAAGAGCATATTTGTTTGAGGCACCTGGATACAATGGAGCTGCAGACTGGATGGCTGAACCAGTAAGTCTTGAAGCTCATTTTCAGATTGTTGTACCAAGGTTAGTGACTCGTAGCTTACTGCACATGAAATCACTTCAGTGCAAGGGAGAGAACATCTGCTGGGACATTACATTCCCCCATGACGTAGACAATATGGTTTGTAAAATGTACTGTGAAATCCAAATGACGAATGCTTTGTCCCGACATTGGCGGAAGGCATATTTCAGTGGTTTGTTGTCCGTGACAAGACTAAAGCTTCAATTTTTGAGCATGTGCCTGAATTTCTAATGGAAGCATATACTACACACAGCTCGCAGTTGGACATGGACCAGCTCTGTTGTGATGGATGTAATTTTTTGCTGTAGAACACTGGGGCTTGCCACTGTTGATCAGTTTATTGTCATAGTGTGGACACCTACTGCTTTCGCCAACATATCAACTATTAAGGTGAGTGGTGCTTGTGGGACACTGTCCACTAACAGACGAACCTCGGCAATAGCAGTCTTCACATTGTTGAAAGCTGTCTCAGCTTTGTTACTCCATAGTGGTCTTGTCACCTGGTCCAGGTGAGCTATTTAGGAAGGTCATTCAGCAGATCATCCAACAGTGCATGGTTACACACGCAAAGGCAGTAGAAATTGGTTACACCGAGAGATCGTCATAATTTGTGAACAGTCACAGGTTGCGGTTAGTTGACTGACATCAACCATCTCTTGTGGTGGCTAGTTTCCATGAGTATTGATCGTGTTGCCCAAGAAGCAGACTTCTAAAGTTCCTAAGACATATTTCAAGGGATTAATAATTAGTCCACACAAATGGAGGTATCTAAATATCTCACACTGATGTCCCAGATGTTCGGCTTCAGAGCTGGTCGTAACCAATACATCATCAGTGTATACGTAGCAAAAATCTAGATCTCACGTCACCTTATCCATAAAATGTTGAAATTGCATAACCTACACAGCATTCTTGTAAATTCAAATAGGCCAAATGGATTGATGATGGGAGTTTTAGCTATGTCTTCTGGTACTATAGATACCCGATAGTGTGCAAGCACTAAGTTTTAAGGTGGAGAAGATGTGCTTGCTGTAGATATTGTATGTGAAGTCTTCAATATGCAGAACTGGGTGGCAATCATGGATTATCATGGCACTGAGCTGTTGGTAGTCACTGCACACTTCATGGATGCCACCCGTTGGTCTTTTTGGGAACAGTGTGTAATGGCAAGATCCAGCTGGTGCATCGTGGTCCTTGTGTAAGCATGAAAGAAAATTCTTGTTTGGCTACTTTCAGCTTCTCTGGTGTCTAGGGACATGGTCAAGCATGGACTGGTAGTCCTTGTGTTGTTAAGATATAACGTACTGTCTGATGGTGTTGGTAGTTGGGTTACCTCTGGGAAACTGTTTAAGAAGTTCTACATAAGGAGAGTCACCATTGATCATGTGAATAGTGGTGTTGTCCATATACTATACACATCCCTGACTTGCCACATTGGTAGTGGTATCAAGGAGACAATGATGTCAAAGGACTGGTAGCAGGCCACAGAATGACAGAAAGTTGGGTCTGTGTATAGGATATGTCACCTTTGCTACAATAAACTGCCATTCAAACTTATGGTGTAGACCTAGGTTCAGTGAACTTGTCATGTGACCATGTGTCTATTGTAGATCCATTGGCAGTGAAGAGATGAGTCATCTCTACTATTGAGGCAGATGGGAGGATTGGTATACAGACATATCTGCATCTATTTCTGCCAAGAAGTGCAGTTTTGTGTGGATGTCAGTGACAAACAGTCAACAGCTGCTGTTTAGAAAGCCCTTAGCTGTCAGTAATTACTTCCTACTGTTCTTCCCATTTCACATGGAGGACTGAATTTCTGTACATGAGAACCAAACTGTGTTTGTAGGGCAGCAACTTGCACAATAAGCTCCACAATCTGCACCTGTAGTGATGCAATAGCAGAGTTTGATTGTGAACTAACAGTTGCTATCACTGCAGCAGGTACATCTCTGCTATGCAATCTGCAGTTTGTGCTAGTGCATCTAGGTCTCTGGCACATACTGTGAGAATCTTCTGTGCATATGAAGAGAAATGTGACAACTAACTACTCAAGACACTTTACCTCAGATTGTGAGAGGCAAGTGATCAAGACATTCTTAAGAGCCATGTACTGGTCAGTGCTTGCTGGTAAGGCATAAATCTTCAGTGTGTGTGTGTGTGTGTGTGTGTGTGTGTGTGTGTGTGTGTGTGTGTGTGTGTGTGTGCACACTACAATCCCAGAATTCAGTAACGAGAAAATCAGTGACAGAATAATTATCAAAAGGTAAATAATAAAGCAATGCCTACAATATTACTGCTAAATGTAAACACATTATGTCTTCCACACTTCTATACATTGATGCACAACCTCTACAGTGCCTTGTACATAGTTACAGTATTACAACAATTACATTCAAAATAGGTTACATTCAAATATACTTTTCTGGAAGAAAATACTTTGGCTCTACATTGTTCCTCTTACAATATGTTCTGTTGAACTTAACAACTACTTCTAATAGCTCCTTCTTGTCATGGTCTTTAGGACAGTGCATTATCTGGACACTGGTTCAATGTAGAAGTTCTAACACAATTTGTTCCTCAACAATAATTCTTATCAAAATACGTATAAATAGCATATATTGCCCATATAATTAGTGTTGTGCTCACATGTGTTATAAATGAAAATTGTGTAACATATCTAGATTCTCATTTGCTCCTGCTATTCATCAGTCATTTTTTCCGAACTCTTTTAATATTTTTCCTGCAATTTTCAAGTCATCCAGTTGTATAATCACATGATCCAAATGTAATTCTTAATTTAACAATGAAATACATGTCTTCTCATTACCTTACTATACAACAGTCAAACTCCAAATGTATCTGTGGTATTACATCTTTTTTAGTCGTATTTGCATGTATAATTTGGTTTATCTACATGAACACTCTTTTCCGAACCCTTTACATTTAATTGTAGAAACTTACTTTTCCAACTTCTTTCAACAACGCATCCTTCAGACCTGCTTTCCACATAGTACTGTCAGACCTTTGTCTTTAGGATCTGCTTGTATTATTTGTGTCCAAGTACTTCGAGCTGAAGTTACTTTTCTTTTTACACAGTCATTTGGAATTTTGGATACCAGCTGAAGAAATTTGGCTACACACACTTCTGATCAAGAATTGAGAGTAGTGCAAATGTTTGTTCACACAGCCATCTGTTCTTATTTAATTCTCTACTGTTTAGCTGTTCAATCAATAGTTTTGGATACTGTCCCTCTGGTTTATCAGTTAACGCCGGCTGAATAAACATATACTTTCCATTTGAGTGAGGAATCTCTTGTAGTAATGGAACATTCTATGCAATTTAAACAATGTCAACTAAGAGAACATGTATTACATAACCTAATCCACCCTCAGCTACACAGGCGCCGACTCCATGGGGGCTGAGGGGGCCTGAACCCCCTCAAAACTTAGTTTGGGGAATCCCCCCAATAATTTAAGAAAATTATTACTTATATTATGCTTTGTAAACTCGCAAAATTATGTTGCAATTTTTTATTTTCCTTGTTTGACGATAGTTATCTTTTAAAATATATCTAGTAATGAGTTAAAATAAATAATTATTACAGTAGTAAGCAGGTTAATTGAAAAGAAGTGATGTGAATCATGATAGTGTTACGGTGCTGTGGGCACACTTAGAATTTGTCCCGGTGTGTGAACCTTTGGGTAAAGTCTGGTGCCAGCGGGCCAGCACTGCAGCCGCAGCGACATCAAAAGAACTGGAACAGAAGCACCTGGAACCTTCCGCCTTGTGTCACACTGATGCTTCGAGACATTACAACGCCGCAGCTATACAGTCATTCAGTATGGATAATTTCATTCAGTGCATGCTGCAGATGTGTTTAGTGTTCCGACTTAAGTGTCTAGTGGACTATTTTATATGACTATATTTTATTTGTTTATTTAGTCTCTTAGTGTACTGTGAATTAAGTTTGCAATGGATAAATTTGTTACCAAAAAGGTAAGCATGGCAGTTGATGATACTACAAGTCAATCTCCAACAATTATTGTGTCATCACTTGCTTCATCATCTTCAGGCAAGAACCGTTCACAGCTGAAACCTGGACAGGCCGGTACAGAAAGATCGTTTCAGAAGTCTTGCTTGATCAAATATGCATGGCTAGAATATGAAGCATCTACCAAAAAAGTTCTTTGCAACACCTGCAAAGAGGCAGATGCTACAAATCTATTACAATTTTCTTCAAAAAAAAGAAAATGCATATGCTTCCTTTGGGTTTTCTAACTGGAAAAAAGCTTTGGAAAAATTCCATCTTTATAAAAATACGTTTACGCATAAAGAAGGTGTTTTGAAACTAAATTCAATCACTAACTGAAAAGTGGCCTCCCAATTGAATGAATAGTTAGATAGTGATATGAAGAAAGGCTGTGTAGCTCTTGTGACAATTTTTACTACCGTGCAATTTCTATGCTGAGAAGGACTAGCAATTAGAGGGCACAAAGATGTGAACTCAAATTTTTTTCAATTGTTGGAACTCCAAAAGAATGAGTTTAAAGATTGGTTAGGGTGTTTAGTGTATAAGTGGAAGTCCCACAATATTTGAAACGAGGTCATTGATGTACTATAGGTATTGGCTTCAATCAAGAAAACTGAACATTTTTCTATTATGGTTGACGAAGCAAGTGATTCTTCGATTCACGAACAAGTGTCATTTTGTATTCGTACTGTCGATGATTCCTTAATCATCAACAAATACTTTATTGGCTTGTACAAGACCCCCGACACTGAATCACAAACTCTGTTTAGTATTTTAAAAGACGTTTTTGCTCGTCTCGATTTGTCAATGGATAATTTACGAGGACAGTGCTATGATGGTGCCTCAAATATGAGAGGTAAGTTCAAAGGATTATAAAAGTTAGTTTTGGATATACAACCAAAAGCACATTACGTGCACTGTACTGCTCACAGATTAGACATGGCAGTTATAGAGAGTCTCCGTCATCTTAGGTCTATGAGGGATATTATGGCTTTAGCCAAAACACCGTAAGGGAAGCCAACAAAGTGATAGGACTTTTCAGGAGCACACGCTGTGAGTCTGCCAATGACCAGGCTGGTCTTCGACCCCTTTGCCCGACTCGATGGACTATGCAACCTTCTAGTATCTTGAGAATATTGAAAAACTTTGAAGAACTTCTAGAGCTTTTTGAAACATTTTCTGCAGAGGACAAAACAGAGGCTGGTTACAAATGTGCAGGCTATCTTGAGTCAATGTTACAATTAAAGACTTATTTATTTTTACATCTTTATTGCCATGCAAAGGACCCAGTAGAGTGTGTCAAATGAAAAAAATTCAATGCCCTCAACTAAGTGTTGCTGATCTGGAAAAAAACATCTGAGGGATCGAATTGTACATTGAATGGAAGGCATGATAGTTTTGAACACTTTTGGGAATTGTGTTTAAAAGAAAAACCTTCATAAACTGATGATCTTCCACTTCCTCAGAATCAATACACCAAAGAAGCATGAAAACAATGAAGCCAGCTCACCACACACTTTCAAAACCACAAAGCTATTTACATTGAAGTTTGTGAAGCAGTGCAGTCTTCCATTACTGGGCGGTTTGCTTCACCTGGACTCACACAGGTCATTGCAGCTGAACAAGAGTGATTGCTTTTAGTAAACAGAGGTGAAATAAATTTGGAAAAATCAACTGAGTTTTTCAAAAATGACCTAGACACTGAGAGACTGCGCTTACAACTGGTCTTAAAAACATGCATGATATAAGAAAGTACATTACACTAGGTCCTGCAGTTGGAGAAATGTTATGTGAAGCAGTGAAGTTCATTAAGCTTCTCAAAGTAGTTCCTAACATGACAGCAATAGCAGATCGGTCATTTAGTGCCCTTAGACATCTGGAGTCATATCAAGAATGGGACAGAAGAAATTGAACAACTTGGCTGTTCTTCATGCCCACCAAGATGTTTTGGATGAACTGGATATTTGACCAGTCATCAACAACTTCATATTCAGTAATCCAGTCAAATGGTCGACATTTACACCTTTCTAAAGACACTGTAGCCCTAACAATGACATTGAGCAATATTAAAAATCTTTATAAAATAATGAATTAAATACAAACATAATGTTAAATTTTGAGTTTCGAAATGTTAGTACTATTTTAGTACTGTTACTATATTACTATAGTACTGTATAAGTTATTTTCAAATACTTAAATATTTTTAGGGTGCAAGACCCAATTAAAACCCACTGTTTACATACTTTTTGACTGAAAGTATTAGGCATACTGTATTAACTTTATTAACTGTATTAAAGCATTAACTTTGAGATATCATTTTTATTTAACACCTTTGCTGTGGCATCGGTGCGACCCGGCAACGTGCGAGTGTGGGCCGGTAACACTGAAACCGCTCGGAGCTGACGCTCCTAAGCACACCTGATCCACAGGTTGACGTCAAGACCTTGTAAGATCTGTAGGATCATGTTCTATACTGACTTAATGATGACACCTTAGATGCATTACTTCAAGTAAGCTTCGACGGTATTGTGATTATGTTTTAAAGTCTGTTTGCTTTGTGACACCTATAGGGGTCACAGGCATCATTCAAATGTTCCGTGATTTGTTGATGATGTAACAAAAAATACAATTCAAACAAGCAACAAATCCACTGCATTCAGGATAAATTTGGATTACAGGACGCAAATTCTTAAGACGGAAAAAGGAAACTGGATTCATTTGACATTATATTTACTTCAAATGCGCATTTTTAAGATTGACTCTGATAGAGGTCGTCAATTTAGTAGCATGTTTGTTTCTGGTATGAGAGAATTAGTCATCTACATTTATCATAGACGGCCAGGGGACGCTCAGATGTGTAGAAATTAGTAAGCGAAACACACCCTATGTGGAGGCTTCTCTCTTGTCCCCCATCACTTCAATTGCGGTGCTATTAAAACAAATTTATCACAACAAATTCTTTCACAAAAACTGAAGTGGACGCTTTACAACGCAATAAGAAATAAGTCAACTTAACACAAAAGAAAACCTCATTTTCTGGGTCCTGTTCAAAAAATGGAAGATATCCAGTTCACATTTTGTTATCTTATATATTTGAATTAATTATTAGGTATAAAATGTTCATTCTAGCATGTAATTCTTCAGAAGAAACTAAAACTGCATCCTGGTAAACTACATAAATAGTATGAAATAAATTTGTATATGTCCAAATTTGTTTAATATTTTTAAAATGGCAAATAAAACTGCACCCATCAAAATGACAAGTTGGTCCTCCTAGGGAGACCACAGTCATCAGAACTTCTGGTGTTAATGTTATCTTGTGGTACAGGCAATAAGTATTCTAGTTCATGAGGTGTAGGATTCCAGGAGCAGACATTTATTTTGCAGCAGACAATGACCAGGAGTGTTGGAACCAAAGGAATGGAACTGGTGATATTCTGTTGTGTCAGGACAATCACAGTACTCAGCCTTTTTATTTATGATCATTAGCTGTAACAAAAGGCAGGAAAAATCAGTCGAGTTTGCCTGGCATGCCAAAGTTCCCTCAGTTAGTTCAGCAGTTACCATATGCATGAAGAGCATGAGTTCATTGTTCTGTATTGTCGCAGTTCGTTACAAACAAGTTCATTAACTCAAGATTATATTTTTTTATTATTAATGCCTTAGCATACACAGTATGAGGGTTATGCTTAAAAAAACCATATGATTTTAACTACAGTTCAAGTTAATAATACGGTTTGCCAAGTAGAGCCACCAACAATCAAAACTGATATCACACATGCAGAGCTGTTAGCTCAGGCGAATACACAGTTCTCTCTTGCTCAACAGCTGTGCAGAGTTCCTCAGAAAGTGCTTGTGATGTGTTTGCAATGAACCACAGCTCACATGGAGTCCATTTTCCAGCCAGTCACTAAGGCCATCCAAAGGTAAGTATGGAACCAGAAAAAAGCGTATCCCAACACTTCAATTTGTCTTTTGTAATTACATGTTCCCACACTGTACAGTTCAAGCTGTACCATTGAACATGCACATCATAAATGTCAATCACTGTCATATCTGTCATTGTATTTACTACCATTTTCTACCATTTACTACAATCTTTTGAAGTTGTATTTCACTGTAACACAGTTTGTCATTACATTATTTACATGCTCTTTTTGTTTCCCACAAAGATTCAAAGATTTTTAATGTAACAAACTAGGCAATTGTTCACAAAATTAATATATATAGACATCTCCTTGTAGGGACCTTGCTTGTTGGCTGTTGCACAGATATATTTACAACCATTTCTCACTTTTCTATATGCAATTTTGGACTGACTACAACATTGTTTTGAGAAGGTAACATAGTTACAAAGTATAGGACAACAATGTGTATTACCGGGTAAAATTAAACCTTTATAGAGGCTGCCAGATCAACTCAAAAGCAGAATTTAAAAAAAGAAGAAGAAGAAAAGAAAAGAAAAGGAATGAAGCAAACACTGAAAGCTGTGCAGAATATATATACTCATACTTACAACCCATAAGAATTCAAATACAGTACATATACAAAGCCTGCTTACACTCTTATCCTAATCTCTACATATGAGTAACACTACTAATAATTTGCATATATAAATTTATATAGGTAGACTACCTCCCTGTTTTGTTGAGACTAAAATAGTGACAGTCCTTACAACTACTTTTTACTTACATACCCATAAACTGGCAGTTATTCAAATATTTAATACTGTAGTTTACCTAGAAAATTATTCCTCCTTCAAGTTAAAAGTAACTGAGCAAGGTGGTGCAGTGGTTAGCACACTGGACTTGCATTTGGGAGGACAATGGTTCAAACCTGCATCCGGCCATCCTGATTTAGGTTTTCAAATGCCGGAATGGTTCCTTTGAAAAGTGCATGGCTGACTTCCTTCCCCATCCTACCCTAATCCAATGGGACTGATGACCTTGTTGTTTGGTCTTCTACCCCAAACCAACCCACCAAGTTAATAGTCAGGAAGTGAGGAATGAGTTCACTTAAACAACTTATGTAGGCTGCTGTCGCTTGCGATAACCTTAATATTATTCTCCTTAACTTGATAGCAGCTTTCCTTAGTGTCATTAAGGCATCTCTCTTTTCTGTTTGACACATAGCTCCTGTTGATGTTGAGTACATTTAGACATAAATATTACACATACAAAAATAAGATCTACTTGTTATGAAAATACGTCTTCAAATCCTGATGGGAATATAACTTCTTTATTTTATCACTTTTAGGATAACTTCCATGATGGAATATTCTCACTGTCCTAGGTGGACTAGCATATAAAAGTTGCCACTTACAAATTTTCATGCACCAAAGTGATGAGTTAGTGCAAGTTTTTAAAATAATGTTATCTCCCACCTGGTATTTTTGTACTTCTTGCAGTTTCCTGTCATAGTGTAGTTTTTGTAATGTGCCACTTGTGTGACTGTAACTAATACTTTCCTTATATTTTCCTTCCAGGAACGCTCTTCCCTCCATGTTCTCAGAAGCAGATTTATCCATTCATTCTCTTTTGATTTAGCTATTAGATCAGCTGGAGTGAATTGTATGTTATACAGAGAAGAATTTCAAGTACTTGATGAATTTCATTTGATGACTTTGTGCTTATGTCCTCATGAATTTGTTGAACTCTAAAAAGACATTCAAAAGGATTTCTCCTGGATGAAAAAATGAGATTAATATTTGTTTAATGTCATGTTCATGTAGAAATGTTTTACAAGTATGACAGGTTTGCCACTGTTGGGATGTAATGGTTTACTATTCTCTTGATGACTGGAGCTGATGCTGTAGATTTTGTAGCAAATAACTTAACACACTTGGTGAATATATCATATAAGGCTACAACATATTTAACTCCACCTCTAACAGAGGAGAGCTGCAACACCTATGCAGGCTGTTTGAAGTCGTTGTGTTGGTATAATTGGATGTAATGATGTGTGAAAGAATTTATTGATGAGATTGGATTTTTAACAAATAAGACATGTTTTAGCAGTAGTTGTATTCGCTTTCTCATATTTGAAAAGTAATAGCAGAAGTTAATGCTTAATGATGACCTTAAGCATTATGCACATAGCATTTTCATAATATGTACTTGGAATGAAAACACACCAAGTGTTAGAACTAGCTGGCCGGAGTGGCTGTGCGGTTCTAGGCGCTACAGTCTGGAACCGTGAGACCACTACGGTCACAGGTTCGAATCGTGCCTCGCGCATGGATGTGTGTGTTGTCCTTAGGCTGGTTAGGTTTAAGTAGTTCTAAGTTCTAGGGGACTGGTGACCTCAGAAGTTCAGTCCCATAGTGCTCAGAGCCGTTTGAACCATTTTTTATATTTTTTGTTGGAACTATAATTTTGTCTATAGAACAGGATAACATTCTGTACTACATAGAGTTGGTTCAGTTTGTCTAACGGATTTTGACAAATTAATGTTTTTTATCTTCTGCCATTAATTGTCTGCATTCTGTAAATCAGCCATGTTCCAACACATCTGAGTAATACTGGAAATAATAACTATCTTGCTTTAACAGCACTAGATAGTGAGTTGTTTTTTCAGTTAGTTTCTTGTATTCAGACATATGCCTTGTGGTGATGGTGATGTGCTACATTGTTATCTCTTCTGAATATGTAAATGATTTAGGAATTGTACTCCTGAAGAAACAAAGACCATCACATTAAACGAGCGTTGTAGCTTGGGTGTCATGAGAAACCCCAATGTCTGATAATCACAATAGACTTTAATTTTCTTTCCAGAAATGTCGTAGCTGAATTTTCCAAATACTCAAATCACTACTAACATTTCGAGTTCAGTAGTGGAGTATGAGTGTTTGCATTAAGATAAAGTGTGACTGGCAAAACTTGTGACTCGAATTTCTCTTTTTCCATCTTCGTCACATATCTGAAATAAGCAAGCTTCTAATCCAGAAAATAATATGTCAGTAACTAAACAGAAATCCTGAGCCATATCAGGTTGATATAGAATGTCAGAATTTGCTAAAGACTCTCTTATTGTGTTAAAATCATTCTCACAACCACTCGTCCAAATCCACACTGTATTTTCCTCCAAAAGACATAGCAACTTTGAACTGTTTAAAAACCAATTGTATACAAACTAATGAAAAAAATGACCATAAGCCCAAGAATGCTTTAGATTGTTTCTTATTACATCGGTATGAAAATTTTTGATGGCACTGATCTTATCAGGTGCAGGTGTTATCCCAACAGAGGTAGTAATGCGACAAAGAAATTAACCTTCTCTCTGACAAATTCAGACTTCTGCAAATTCGCTATCACTCCTGCTGCTGAGAAGTTGTGTAGCATCTTTTCTAATAATCATACATGTTCTTTCATTGTGAGAGTAGATATTAGTATATCATTGACATACAGTGTATTTTGGCACTGATGACATCGATGTTGAGTGCCCATAAGCCCCAACACACACACATACAGTGTAATTTGGTCAAGCAATTCAGGTCCTAATACAGTACCTAGGCCTACATTTATGCTAGTGAGGAATTTAATGCCTAGAAATTTCTGTACATGTTCATCCAAATTATCTGGATGAGTCTGTAAGGGGTGAAAATCTTGTTAATTGCTCTCGCATCCAAAACTAAATGAATATTGCCACCATGTTTTAAATCTGCTTTCTTAGACCGTGGGATGGAATAGGTTTTGTAGCAATAAATCTCATGGGGCTGGGCTTCCATATGATACTGATAAGTGCTTACAATCATGCACATACTTTAATGATAAATTTTCTAGCTCAGCTCATTGTGATGAGCCAATACTAACCATTCTTTGGTTCTCATTATCTTCAACATGATTACTTTGTGTAGATGTATTATGGGTGGGTGCTATCTTGGCTTCAATTAATTCAATAAGGGTTTTCCACTGTTTGCCTTCAATTAATTTACTTTCAATCATTGGCAGTACTTACTATTGTCTACTTTTGTCTTTATCATATTCATTATGATTCTTTGACTATAAACGTTCAAATACTGTTTACCTCCTCCCCCCATGAACCATGGACCTTGCTGTCGGTGGGTAGGCATGCGCGCCTTAACGATACAGATAGCCGTACCGTAGGTGCAACCACAATGGAGGGGTATCTGCTGAGAGGCCAGACAAACATGTGGTTCCTAAAGAGGGGCAGCAGCCTTTTCAGTAGTTGCAGGGGCAACATTCTGGATGATTGACTGATCTGGCCTTGTAACATTAACCAAAACGGCCTTGCTGTTGTGGTACTGTGATCAGCTGAAAGAAAGGGGAAACTACAGCCGTAATTTTCCCTGAGGGCATGCAGCTTTACTGTATGCTTAAATGATGATGGCGTCCTCTTGGATAAAATATTCCGGAGGTAAAATAGTCCCCCATTTGGATCTCCGGGCAGGGACTACTCAAGAGGACGTCGTTATCAGGAGAAAGAAAACTGGCATTCTACGGGTCAGAGGGTGGAATGTCAGATCCCTTAATCGGGCAGGTAGGTTAGAAAATTTAAAAAGGGAAATGGATAGGTTAAAGTTAGATATAGTGAGAATTAGTGAAGTTCGGTGGCAGGAGGAACAAGTCTTCTGGTCAGGTGAATACAGGGTTATAAATACAGAATCAAATAGGGGTAATGCAGGAGTAGGTTTAATAACGAATAAAAAAATAGGAGTGCGGGTAAGTTACTACAAACAGCATAGTGAACGTATTATAGTGGCCAAGATAGACATGAAGCCCATGCCTACTGCAGTAGTACAAGTTTATGTGCCAACTAGCTCTGCAGATGACGAAGAAATTGAAGAAATGTATGATGAGATAAAAGAAATTATTCAGGTAGTGAAGGGAGACGGAAATTTAATAGTCATGGGTGACTGGAATTTGACAGTAGGAAAAGGGAGAGAAGGAAACATAGTAGGTGAATATGGATTGGGGCTAAGAAATGAAAGAGGAAGCCGTCTGGTAGAATTTTGCACAGAGCATAACTTAATCATAGCTAACACTTGGTTCAAGAATCATAAAAGAAGGTTGTATACATGAAAGAAGCCTGGAGATACTAAAAGGTATCAGATAGATTATATAATAGTAAGACAGAGATTTAGAAACCAGGTTTTAAATTGTAGGACATTTCCAGGGGCAGATGTGGACTCTGACCACAATCTATTGGTTATGAGCTGTAGATTAAAACTGAAGAAATTGCAAAAAGGTGGGAATTTAAGTAGATGGGACCTGGATAAACTGACTAAACCAGAGGTTGTACAGAGTTTCAGGGAGAGCATAAGGGAACAATTGACAGGAATGGGGGAAAGAAATACAGTAGAAGACGAATGGGTAGCTCTGAGGGATGAAGTAGTGAAGGCAGCATAGGATCAAGTAGGTAAAAAGACGAGCGCTAGTAGAAATCCTTGGGTAACAGAAGAAATATTGAATTTAATTGATGAAAGTAGAAAATATAAAAATGCAGTAAACGAAGCAGACAAAAAGGAATACAAACGTCTCAAAAATGAGATCGACAGGAAGTGCAAAATGGCTAAGCTGGGATAGCTAGAGGACAAATGTAAGGATGTGGAGGCTTATCTCACTAGGGGCAAGATAGATACTGCCTACAGGAAAATTAAAGAGACCTTTGGAGAAAAGAGAACCACTTGTATGAATATCAAGAGGTCAGATGGAAACCCAGTTCTAAGCAAAGAGGGGAAAGCAGAAAGGTGGAAGGAGTATATAGATGGTCTATACAAGGGCGATGTACTTGAGGATGACTGAGCTACCCAAGGAAGTTTCATATCAGCGCACACTCCGCTGTAGAGTAAAAATTTCATTCTAGAAACAACCCCCAGGCTGTGGCTAAGCCATGTCTCCGCAATATCCTTTCTTTCAGGAGTGCTAGTTCTGCAAGGTTCACAGAAGAGCTTCTGTAAAGTTTGGACAGTAGGAGACGAGGTACTGGCATTATTGAAGCTGTGAGGATGGGGCTTGAGTCATGCTTGGGTAGCTCAGTCGGTAGAGCACTTGCCCGCGAAAGGCAAAGGTCCCGAGTTCGATTCTGGGTCCGGCACACAGTTTTAATCTGCCAGGAAGTTTCATATCAGCACACACTCTACTGTAGAGTGAAAATTTCATTCTAGAAACAACCCCCAAGCTGTGGCTAAGCCATGTCTCCGCAATATCCTTTCTTTCAGGAGTGCTAGTTCTGCAAGGTTCGCAGGAGAGCTTCTGTAAAGTTTGGAAGGTAGGAGACGAGGTACTGGCGTAATTGAAGCTGTGAGGACGGGGCATGAGTCGTGCTTGGGTAGCTCAGTCAGTAGAGCACTTGCCCGCGAAAGGCAAAGGTCCCGAGTTTGAGTCTTGGTCCGGCACACAGTTTTAATCTGCCAGGAAGTTTCAACACTGGATTTGATTACAAAGCAAATGAAACTATATGGTTCCAGAGATTTTTTTCAGGACTCACACATCTATGATGTGTATATGCAATCTAAAGTGGTGCATAAAAATTAAAAAGATAAGGCAGGAGTTTGAAGGCAGAGAAAGTGTGGCATTGACACTCTGTGACCTTAGCAAAACATTTGACTGCGTCTCTGACAATATACTGCTTAATCAGCAAAACTGTTTGATACTGGAGGTGTTGTTCTGGTGACTTTTCAGTCTTACCTTGAAAACTGAAGATAGATAGACTCAGTCTATGGAGCAATCTCCCAAGAATAAAAATTGGAGCATGCCGTGCCTCAGCAATCCAACATAGGACCTCTCCTGTTTCTTATTTATCTCAGTGGTATGTGTTATGACAACTACATGTTACAGTTTGCTGACAACACCACACTTTTCACCAAAGGAAAAACTGCTCTACAAGCTCTATAACAACTGATATGCTCTTTGAAAACATCAAAGAGTGGTCCATCAAAAATAAAATGAAAATGAACAAAGGAAAAACACATCATCTGACACGCAGCCTCAGCAATGTTGGATGCTGGGGTAATATGGAGGTTGTCAAACTGCTGGGCAAACTATCAATGAATGATTACGTGGTGCAAGATCTCCTAAATTATATTCCATATGAGCAGATTCAAGAGTATATTAACTGAATAGTATCTAATTACTGTGTATTATGTGCTATTTCATAGCAGTATTAATTATGGGCTGCTGTTATGGTGACAATCTTCAGTTTGCAAGGATATGTCAGTGCTACAAAAAAGCTGTCAGGATCTTCACTTCATGCAAAAAGCTGGAGCACTGCAAGTCTATATTCACTCAGTTAGGAACAGTGACAATTTTCAGTCAGTATGTGTTTTTGTACCCAAACAGTATAAAAGAAAACCAAGGGGCTTACAGCATGAGGCAAGAAGTATGTAATTACAACACCCACAACAAGAGGAACTTTGAAATTCCAAGCTGTTGACTGTCTGGAACACAATACAATTTTCCAATGGTATCACTAAAATTTTCAATACACTGCTTTTGGAAGTGCAGTGTCTGCCACGAGGACCATTCAAATGGAAAATTCCACAGGACGTGAAACAGCAACATTATATTCTCCGGAAGAATATTTCAACAGTGACGAGAGTGATTGGACAATCTGTATTTTTCATTGTTTGTTGTCATCATCAGTTGTATATGTCCTTTTTCTGTTACATGAACTATTTTAAAAACTCACATGTATGTAATTTTGATGCAGTCTATCCAATCATGACTGGTAAATAATGCATATTTATTAATAAAGTAAAGTAATATAACTCATTCCATTTTTTTGTATAAACTTCCATTGTGTGCTTCATGTCTAACATCTCCCAATGATTAATGATACTTAGATCCTGTTGAATATGCAGCTAATATCTGAGTGCAGTCAGTGAAGGACTTGAAGCTGCATTTGTTACAAAACATTTTTTTTTTCCTTCTTATGTGTAGTATAAATAATAAGAAGAAGAATAAGAATAATGTCATGGGACTCTCTGGCAGAGTGTCAGTCTTTCAATTGGATGGCAGTTTGGTGATTTGCATGTTCCTATCTTACTCCATTTATCAGTCTGAAGAAGGAGGACATACAGTTTAATGTAGAACACAAGCCACATGTCATTCCTGATTACTCTTAAAATTGTTGAGAGGTGAAGGCTAGATTAAAAGCAGATTGAAAATTTCTGTGGTCCAGCTGGAATTCTATCCCATGACCATTTGGTTTCCAGGCACATGCTTTACCACTAGACCACCAGGCATGACTTGATGGGTGACTTATATTATGATTATACTGAAAGCAATTTTCCTTTTCTCTGTACTACATTTGCATTTTTATGTGATGGATTCTAGTCTAATGTTTACCTACCAATGATTGCCATCCATATATGTACATTAGTACAAGATGACATAATAACTTTTTTGCTTCAACTACATGATTAACAAAGACGTTTGTTACATTTCCTGGAACAGGTGAACTCTTAAGTAGTCTACATTTTTGTAAATAACTTTAGAATCTGAAGTGATTCTGTAGTAATTTTACGTGTGGTGTTCATTTGCTGATACATGAATGTTGTAGCAGAGACCTTTTTGTAAGAGCCGTTTCGCATTGTTATCAGATGGTAGTGCAGCGCTAAGGTACTGGAGAAGCATTCAGAAGGACAGTGATTCAAATCACCATTTAGCTACCCAGATGTATGCTTCTGTGTGGTCTCTTAACTGAATAATGCAAATGCCAGCCCATTGTGCTATGTCCCTCTTATAAGACAGAAACCTGCAAACATGCAAAACACCCATGCCTTGTGGGTGGCTACACTTCAGACATTCTTTGTCACAACAGGAACTAGTGCTGCAAGTCAAACACTGACTCACACTCACCCTGCTTGTTGGTAAATGTTCCAGGCAACAAAATTAATGATTATAGAAACACACCGATTTACTGTCCTCGAAGCCTCTGGCTGCCACCATGAAAGGCGCCAAGTCCACTGCCAGCAGAATGCACTTCCATGACCACAGCACTGTGACGATGGGCACAATTTTCCTGGACCATGTCACATGCGCACCAGCAGCTCACACCGTATTGGAGTGCTGCAACAGTATTTAGGCCGATGCTCAGCCACAGACTGGCAATTTGGTTTCAGTTATCAAAGCAGTGACCCCTTAGAGTTCACTAGGCCAGGTGCTTGCTGCATCTGCAGCCCATCAATCAGAGATCTTACAAGGTGCAATCATCACACGTTCACCATGTAGTGTTTATCTTCTAACCCCTATTGAGCTTAGGGCAATGACTTTTTTCTCTTCAGACTGAGACCTAATGCAAACTAGGTGCTTACAGTCTCCCTTTGCTGAAACCATGACTGACTGTGACATTAAATTCTGAACATTCTTGATTATTCTGAATTTGCACTTTTCTGTTGTTCACTTTGGCATTCAGCAACTTAACTATTATTTTTCTTTCTTGTTTGGGACTCAATGCACCAAACAAACTTTCATTTGTTTGTGATATAACACTCCACAAAGGAGGCTTGTGTTCTTTAATATTGAAATAAAACTATCTGGGCAGTGTTCTCTTGCACCTCCACCAGCACAAAGATATACCACTTTGAAAAGGACGTGAGCAGTTTCCTTCCTGATTCTGAACTTGTCCTCCATCTCTAATGAGCTTGTCAACAAGATCTTAAACATTTATTTTCCTTTTCGTTGTTGAAAGAACTTTTGAAGTGCAGAAGGTAGTTGTGCAGTCATGAGTGGAGGAGTATGACTTTGCATATTTATTGTTGTTCATTATACTATACTCTGCCTATATTAATTTTGTTTTCATTTCCACTGCAGATAAAGTTTATCTCTGGTAACTTTCTGTTTAATTTATGGATGTTTCAGGTGGTGTTCAGTTTTATTTTGGATAAGATGACATCACTTTATCTGTTAGCAGCAGACTGTGAGAAATATGTGACTGTGTGCGAATAAATTCTTAATTTGTGTGCCCATAATATATAGAATAGTTGCATAAATAAATTTTGTTGTGTCACATAAAACCTTTCTCAACTATGTAAAAATGATATTCTTCACTGTTATGTTTTGCAGGAAATCTATGCTTAGTTCTGTCTGAACCTTGCTTATTCATTCATTTGTACATCATGTTCTGTAAATCTCATAATGAAGATGAGCCTTCAGGGATGTGGAATGAGTCAAACTATACATTAACAGACAGAGGTAACTGGGTATGTTATAGTTACATGGAATTTACATCACTGAATGATCTGATAAATTGTATTAGTACTGGCTAATGAGAGATTCTTTTACTTTGTTTTAAAATTTACAGACAAAAAAGTAAAGTATGCAGAAGGGAAGGAATAAATAAAATGAAACTTCACAGTTTAAAGGGGTATGTGATGTTACTTTGCAAATACAAAATCAAATCAAATTTACAAAGAAGTTGGCAGTACGAGCATGAGTATGATGTTGTACCACCTCTGGCTTGGACATGTGGACTGATTCAGTTGGGAAGGGTGTCATCAAGCTCTTACATCCTCTCCTGAGACCAGCTGGCTGACAACTGTTGTGACTGGTCCTTGATAACTAGGGTACTGGCACTGGGATGAAGTTGATGTCCAATGTGATCCCATACATGTTCTGCAGATCTTTCTGGCCACAGGACTACCTCAACATAATGCAGACAGCACATAGAGATACATGCCACATGCAGAGGAACATTTTCCTATTGAAAATGGCATTACAATACTGTTGCATGTGAGCTAATGTGATGTACTGTTGTGTCATCAGGGTCACTCAGTCACTACTAGCTAAGACCAGACACAATGGATCCCCACACCTTGACACCAGGAGTAACACTGCTGTGCTTCTCCAAAACATTGGATGAATGGGATCTTTGCTCATGTCACCACCATACTCACCAATGATGACAATTGTGGGTAGTGAAGAACACAATGTGAAGCTATTTATCAACAGTCCACGCTTCCTAGTTATTGCACCACTCCAAACACAGTCATTTATGTTCTGGTGTTAATGGTGGCCTGTGAGTGAGACAGTTATTCCATATTCTGGCTGCTGCTAGTCTAATAGTCCCATACCAGCAGTACACTGATGACACAGAGTCCAATGACAGGGAGTCCATCACTTACTCTTGGATGGCACGTGCAGATGTGAAGGGGTCGCAGTGTGCACGGTGCACAATGTGGCAATTCTCCCTTGACATGATCGACCAGGACCTTAAAAATGAGTGTGCCTACTCTCACATTCCCATGCAGTCCAACTAATCTAGATATTGCATGATCCGATCAGATAGCCAAATGGAGACTCCCATGCTAAGGCCCCTTTCAAACTCTGTCACATACTTATAGTGCTGTCTCGCACAAGTACACAACAATCTGTGTCCTTCATAGTCATCACTCAACATCTGGCATTGTTCACACCATTTATATGTACTACCGGGCCTAGTAAAACACTAAACATAAACAACAATAATCCACTCCAGTAGCCATTCTACCTGTCATAGAGTGCTGCAGCTCCAAGTGTTTACTTATCCATCAACCATGTGAGGTGTATGGAGTTACAATGAAATCTGACCATCCCTTCCAGATGATTCATGTTTTTGCCAGACAGTGTATTTAGGGATGTTCAGTTTACTACTTCATACCTATTGGCAACTTATTACATATCTCTGTGCCAGAATGCACTCCATTCTGAATCCTAGAGAGAAATGTATTTTCAATATATTCACCATTATCAAAGTAAAACACACTTATTTGAAAGATTATCTCAGAAGCTGTCTATCCATTCTGTTTTAGGCTTTTTGTGGCAGGTTCCCTCACATACTGGGCTGGAAGGATTCTCAAAACAGGTCATGATTGATTTCTTGCTTCAGTCGTTGCGCAGCTCAGTGAGTGCTCCATCTGTAGTACACTCCAATTAGTATAAATAGTCAAGACCACAGAATATCTGATTTATTAAAATGACCAGTCAGTACATTTAATCAGCCATCTTCAGATTATGGACGAAAAGAT
The DNA here is from genome assembly GCF_023897955.1 of Schistocerca gregaria. NCBI lineage: Eukaryota > Metazoa > Arthropoda > Insecta > Orthoptera > Acrididae > Schistocerca > Schistocerca gregaria. Next base: position 123,593,181 of record NC_064925.1, read on the forward strand.
AGGCTAAACACAGATGGCGGTGGCATGTTTGTCACTGTTAGAAGTAGTCTAACTTGTCGCGAAATTGAAGTAGATACTTCCTGTGAGTTAGTATGGGCAGAGGTCATTGTTGGCAACTGGAATAAAATAATAATTGGATCCTTTTACCAACCTCCCAGTCCAGATGATACAGTTGTTGAAAGGTTCAAAGGAAACTTGAGTTTGATTTCAAACACGTACCCGACTCATACGATAATATTTGGCGATGACTTTAATTTACCCTTGATATGTTGGTGAAAACACATGTTTAATTCTGGAGGTATCATAAAATATCATCCAAACTTGTGCTAAATGCATTCTCTGAAAATTATTTTGAGCAATTAGTTCATGAGCCCACGCGAATAGTAAACGGTTGTGAAAACACACTTGACCTCTAAGCAACAAATAAAATCCTGAGTTAATAAAGAGCATCAAAACTGATATAAGGATTAGTGTACATAGAGTTGTCGTAGTGAGATTGAATATTGTAATACCCAAATCCTCAAAAAATAAGCGAAAAATATACCTATTCAAAAAGGCAGATAAAAATTCACTTGGCACCTTCGTGAGAGACAATCTCCACTCATTCCAAATTAATAATATAAGTGTAGACCAGATGTGGCTTAAATTCAAAGAAATAGTATCAGCAGTAATTGAGAGGTTTACACCAAATAAACTAACAAATGTTGGAGCTGATCCAACTTGGTACACAAAACGGGTTAGAACACTGTTGAAGAAACAACAAAACAAACATGCCAAATTTAAACAAACGCAAAATCCCCAAGATTGGTGATACTTTACAAAAGCTCAAAACTTAGCGTGGAGTTCAATGCGAGATGCCTATAACAGTTTCCACAATGAAACTTTGTCACAAAACCTGGCGAAAAATCCAAAGAGATTCTGGTCGTATGTGAAGTATGTTAGCGGCAAGAAACAATCAATACCTTCTCTGCATGATAATAATGGAGATACTATCGAAGAGAGTGCTGCCAAAGCAGATTTACTAAACACAGCCTTTCGAAATACCTTCCTTTCGGAGTATGCTGATGTATTAGCTCCATATTTAACAATCATATACAACCGTTCACTCGATTAAAGATCTGTACCAAAAGACTAGAAATTTGCACAAGTCACACCAATATTCAAAAAAGGTAGTAGGAGTAATCCACTAAATTACAGGCCCATATCATTAACGTTGATATGCAGCAGGATTTTAGAACATATATTGTGTTCGAACATTATGAATTACCTCGAATGAAACGGTCTATTAACACACAGTCAACATGGGTTTAGAAAACATTGTTCCTGTGAAACACAACTAGCTCTTTATTCACATGAAGTGCTCAGTGCTATTAACAAGGGATTTCAGATTGATTCCTGGATTTCTGGAATGCTTTTGACACTGTACCACACAAGCAGCTTGTAGTAAAATTATGTGCTTATGGAATATCGTCTCAGTTATGCGACTGGATTTGTGATTTCCTGTCACAGTTCATAGTAATTGACGGAAAGTCATCGAGTAAAACAGAAGTGATTTCAGGCGTTCCCCAAGGTAGTGTTATAGGCCCTTTGCTGTTCCTTATCTATATAAATGATTTGGGAGACAATCTGAGCAGCCGTCTTTGGTTGATTACAGATGACGCTGTCGTTTATCAACTAATAAAGTCAACAGAAGATCAAAACAAATTGCAAAATGATTTAGAAATAATATCTGAATGGTGCAAAAAGTGGCAGTTGACCCTAAATAATGAAAAGTGTGAGGTCACCCACATGAGTGCTAAATGGAGCTCGTTAAACTTCAGTTACATGATAAATCAGTCTAATCTAAAAGTCGTAAATTCAACTAAATACCTAGGTATTACAATTATGAACAACTTAAATTGGAAAGAACACATAGAAAATGTTGTGGTGAAGGCTAACCAAAGGCTGCGTTTTATTGGCAAGACACTTAGAAAATGTAACAGACCTACCATGGAGACTGCCTACACTACGCTTGTCCGTCCTCTTTTAGAATACTGCTGCACGGTGTGGGATCCTTACCAGATAGGACTGACAGAGTACATCAAAAAAGTACAAAGAAAGGCAGCACGTTTTGTATTATTGCTAAATGTGGGAGAGAGTGTCACAGAAATGATACAGAATTTGGGCTCGAAATCATTAAAAGAAAGGTGTTTCTCATTGCGATGGAATCTTCACACGAAATTCCAATCACCAACTTCCTCCTACAAATGCGAAAATATTTTGTTGACACCGACGTACACAGGGCAGAACAATCACCATGATAAAATAAGGGAAATCAGAGCTCATACAGAAAGATGTAAGTGTTCATTCTTTCCGTGCACTGTACGAGATTGTAATAATAGCGAATTGTGAAGGTGGTTCGATGAACCCTCTGCCAGGCACTTAAATGTGATTTGCAGAGTATCCATGTAGATGTAGATGTAGATGAGCTGGTAGTGTGGTGAACAGCTGTATCTGGTCACAACTGTAGCAATGTTAATTGGCTCCTTCTATCGCCTACCAGGATCATCTCCTGATGTAACCGGAAGCTTCAGAGAAAACCTCAGTTCATTTGCACATACTTTCCCCAATCATACTGTAATCATTTTCGGAGACTGTAATCATCTAACAGTTAATTAAGAAAATCAAAGTTTTGTTATTGGTGGGTGTGGTAAGACATCCTGTGAAACTTTATTAAATACCTTCCTGAAAACTACCTAGAACAGATAGTTAGGAACGCACTTGTGATGAAAATACACTCGATGTAATGGCAACAAACAGACCTGATGTCTTTGAGGATGTCCACATCGAAATGATATCAGTGATCATGACATAGCTGTGGCAGCAAAGATTACCAAAAGTATATATATTCAGTAAACTAAACAAAAAATCAGTAGTGTCACATCTCAATAAGGAACTCAAAACTTTCAGCACAGCTTAGGAACATGTAGAGGAACTCTAGCTCAAATTTAAAACAATAGTTGACCATGCACTGAATAGATATGTACTCAGTTGAACAGTTCATAATGGGAGGAAACGTCCATGGTATACAGTCACTGTAAAGAAAGTTCTAAAGGAACAGAAGTACTGCATAATAGGCATAGAAGAAGAAGAAGAAGCATAGGTCTGTAGATAGAGAGGTGCTGAATGAAAGACATTTGGCTGTCAAGAGAGCAATGCATAATGCCTTCAATGACTAAACGTAGCAGAATATTGTCAAATGACGTTTCACTAAATCCAAAGAAATTCTGGTCATACGTAAAGGCTGCTAGTGGCACCAAAGTTAATGTCCAGTCCCTAGTGAATGAGACAGGAACTGAAATTGAGGATAGCAAAGCAAAAGCTGAAATCCCTAACTCATTTTCAAATGTTCCTTTACAATGAAAAACTCAGGAGAGTTGCCCCAATTTTATCTTCATACCACTGAAAAGATTAATGAAACAAGTATTAGTGTCAGTGGTGTTGAGAAACAGCTGAAAACAGTAAAATTGAACAAAGCTCCGGGCACCAATGGAATCACTATCAGATTCTATACTGAATTTGCAGCTGAGTTAGCACCTCATCTAACTATAATCTACCATAGATCTCTCAAACAAAAAAAAACATGCCCAGTTCTTGGAAAAAGGCACAGGTCACATTCATCTACAAGAAGGGTAGCAGAAGTGATCTATAAAACTACTGTCCAGTACCTCTGACAGTGATTTGTTGTAGAATCTTAGAAAATATTTTGAGCTACAACATAATGAGGTAGTTTGAACAGAATGACCTCCTCATGGTTTGGTACTTATTTCCTGATAGTGGCTATCAAGATGAACCCATTGATGTGTAACAGCAAGGTCTTTAAAGGTCAATGAAGGTCAAAAAGGTGGCATGAACGTCCATTTAAAGGTGTTCAAAGTGATGACCATTGGTATCAATGCAGTGCTGCAATCTTCTTATCATGGACTGAGTGGTATTCCTTATCATTTCAGCACTTATTGAAGCATATGCTCTGACAATTCTCTCTTGTACATAGTGCAAATAGTAAATATTTGCTGAATACGGCATATCCAGCATTGACATGTAAACACCTTTTGACAGTTTCACAATACAACACTAAAGGAACAGTAAGACTAGTATCATAGATTCAAATGAACGTGAATGATGTATTCCTTCAAAGAACAAGTCAATATGCTTCTCATTTGTGGAAAATGTCAATGAAATTCAGTGAGAGCTAGAGACTTATTCACTGAAAGATATCCTCAACGTACTCACCCTACATATTATACATTTAAATATGTGTATGATAAATTGAGAACAACTGGATCTTTAATGCATTGGAAACATATCTAGCAAAGGAAACAGAAATTGATACTTTTGCCACTGTGGTTCGAGATCCTTGTGTTAATTCACGTCAAATCGCAAGGGAATCTGCCATGGGCCAGAGTAGTTGTTTGTGTTCTGCATCACCATAAATATCATCCTTACCATATCAATCTCCACCAAGAGTTAATGGTACAGATTTATGTGTGGCATTGAATTATGCCGATGGGCTCAACTTCAGATTCAGAGGGATGACACACTTATTAATTTGATTTTATTTACTGATGAGCCTACATTCACAAACCATGGAAATGTTAATTTGCATAACATGCATTGTTGGGCAACTGAAAATCCATGTTGGCTGCAGCAAGTTGCACACCAAAAACTATGGTCAGTGAATGTATGGTGTGGGATTCTGGAGGACAGAATTGTGGGCCCCTATTTCATTGAAGGAAATCTTAATGGTAGGAATTACATCACATTTCTACAAGAAACATTAGGCCTTTTATTGGAAGAAATACCTTTAGGAACAAGGAACAGAATGTGGTATCAACATGGTGGGTGTCTGGCACATTTTTCAATGATGGCTATAAATGAGTTGCAGACAAAATTCCCTGACCATTGGATTTGACATGGAGAAGATGTGTCGCAGCTGGCTCATTCGCCAGACTTGATGCCTCTCAATTTTTTCTTGTGGGGATTTGTAAAAGACATTGTCTATAAAGACGTTCCAACTACACCTGAAGATATGTGAGAGAGAATTGTCAGAGCATGTACTTCAATAAGTGCTGATGTGATAAGGAATACCATGCATTCCGTGATAAGAAGATTGCAGCACTGCATTGATACCAATGGTCATCACTTTGAACACCTTTTGTAAATGGACATTCATGCCACCCTTGTGACCTTCATTGATTCATTGACCTTCAAAGACCTTACTGTTGCACATCATTGGATTCATCTCAATAGCTGCTATTAGAAAATAAGTACCAAACTATAGCATCCTATTTATTAAAAAAAGTTGACCTTCATATCTCTGAAGCGACCCCACCTAGCAACAAAAAGCCAACATCATATTACGGTCCCCATTGTCCCATGCAACTTTCATCCCACAAACTTTTGCAGCTCCTATCACACTTTTGGAGTTATTCTTGGTGGAAGTAGTTAGTGACTCACCCTGTATAATGAAGTGTTATCTGAGAAAAGCTGCACAAACATTCAGTCAGATCTTGATAAGGTTTCAATGTGTTGCAGAGGTTGATGACTTACTCTAAATGTTCAGAAATGTAAATTCTGCACTTCACAAAATGAAAAAAAAGTAGTATCCTACAACTATAGTATCAATAAGTCACTGTTGGAATTGGCCAACTCATACAAATACCTGAGTGTAACACTTTGTAGGGATATAAAATGGAATGAGCATTTAGGTTCAGTCATGGCTAAAAGAAGTGGTGGTAGACTTCAGTTTATTGGTAGAATACTGGGGAAGTGTAATCAGCCAACAAAAGAGATTGCTTACAAATTGTTCTTGTGAATGGTTCTAAAATATTGCTCATATGTGTGGAACCCATACCAGATAGGTACTAACAGGGGATACAGAACGTATACAGAGAAGGGCAGAATGGTCACAGGTTTGTTTAATCCATGGGAGAGTGTCTCAGAGATACTGAAGAAACTGAACTGGCAGGTGAAGACAGGTGTAAACTATCCTGAGAAAGTCTATTAACAACATTTCAAGAACTGGCTTTAAACGATTATTCTTGTGATATACTACAACCCCTACATATTTCTCACCTAGGAATCATGAGTATAAGATTATCATAATTACTACATACACAGAGGCATTCAAACAACCAGTCTTCCCACACAGTGGTTTTTGGAGTACAGATGTAGATATAGATGGAGATGTAGAACTGTAACAGTTCCAATTGTGACCATACACAGCTGTTCACCACATCGCCAGTTCCAGCCAAATGGTGCTCATAATCTTAAGATGGCTGATTAAAGGTGTTGAAACTGGTCATTTTAATAAATGAGATATTCTGTGATCTTGACTGTTCTTACTACCTGATCATCAAGGTCAGATCACTGTTACCTCCTTGCCAGTTGGTTAAATTATGTAGTATCCTCCATGTCAATGGGAACTCAAATCTGTTTCCTTGTTAAAAAATCCATGTGGTTTGCAGTGGACTTTGAATTTAATATTGGCTTTTCATCATTTGGCAACAGGATACAAGATGTGGCAGCTGCACGACAGGTGATGAATACTTCAGTCACAGTCACCCTCCTTCATCATTTTTTTCCAGCTTTTCAGCAGATTCTTGAAGAACTGATATTAAGATTCTTATGACCTGTTTTTCTTAATAGACCACTAATAACTCAAATTTTCATAATATGTGCCTTAACCAGATTTTTTACTATTAATTATTTTACAGGTGTATATAGTTGATGAAAAGCTCTCAAGTTTCTAGTCAGATGGCAATCTTAAGGTACTATACTGTTTCGAAAAGTGTCATACACATCTCATCCTGGAGAAGTCACTTCACCAGAAGATGGTGAGTTTTGAAGAGCATCAAACTCATCATTTTTTGGCAAAGTGACTTTGCCAGAAGATGATGTGTATAATAAATTTTGAAATGCCCTGATGTTTTAATATCCTGTTTATGATAAGTGTGGAAGAACACAGAAGGTGTTTCATTTTTACAATGTAGGTTTGTCTGAATGCAATCTATTGATCAGAATTAGACAACAGGGAGATTAATCATATATTTCCTGTTAGTTAAGTTGAAAACCACAAAGAATATTTAGGTTGGACTGATTTTTCAGACGTAATAGCGACAGCTTTCCTTTTTCTAATACAAGGTTTTTACTGCTCTATTTATTTTTTTACTCATGGTGATACAAGTTACACGATGAGCTCGTTTTGGCAATTTGCCATTATCGAGAGTTTTTGTGAAGATGGTATAATAGGTATAATATTGTTGTTATGTCTGTGTTAGTCTACATCTACATATGGCACCCTATGCATAAGATTTAGCTGGTGTGACATGGTCCATATGGCATCTTGGAGTGTAAATGTCACTTGTCTTTTTATTATGATACAATCATGTTATTTATATGTTTACTTTTCATCTGTGTGATCTTGTAAGTTATTGTTTGACAGCTTCTGCTCCAGTGATGCTATATGTTTTTGTGTTTATCGCAAATAATTTACAAAATAGTAGAACACTTATCATTTATGAAAAAACCACAAAAATATTGTCTCTGAAACGCTGGATCCAAAGTGTCAGAAAAGCTGTCAAAAAATAGCTTTACAAAATCAGGCAAATAAAAAGTAAACACATGTGCACCATGTCACACCAGCTAAGACATAAGCATAAGATGCCATATGTAGACATAGACTAATATAGATGTAAGGAACAATATTACACCTATTATACTATCTGCACAGGTACTCCTAATAATCACAAATTGTTAAAATCATGTAATGATTAAATAAATAAATAGTGTAGCAAAAACCTTGCATTTAAAATAATATACATCATTCTTCAACCTCATGCAAGCTGTGGGCCCACTGGAAAGGAAATTGTTGAACCACCATTTTCATTTAATGTGGTTTCAGGCTGTAAAAACGTCTGTGCTGCAAAAACAGTAACACAAGCTGCTACAGGTCACTCAGATCCCTGGATGAGAGTGATCCACAATATGATGACAGTGGTGGGCCACTCTCATCCTGGAGATCTTAGTGTGACCTGTCTTTGCATTGTAACCTTCCCCCTCTCTGTCCTTATCTGCTCCCAAAGGAAGGAGCCGGTAGGTCCAAAAGCAAGGATAATGTCATCACTTTTACTTTTTTATGTGTCTATCACCAGTAATACACATTTCAATTCCTGAAGGTATGTTATGGCAAGCAATTCGGTCTTGTAATTTATTAGTTTTTTCAATTAAATTTTCTTTTTATACAAAAAACCCACCTTACACAGTTTCAAACTAATAAAATTTTTTTGCAAGAAGTAGAGATCACAGAGCAAACACTGGATGAGGCTCCATGTGTGAAGTTCCTCAGTATCCAGCATGTGAAAAAGTTAACCAAAAGATTCATTTCTGCCTATTTTATACTCAGAAATCTCCTTCTCTGTGCTGTCATGGAGACAAGATTGCTAGCATATTGTCACTTGGTTCTGTACTACAGCATAATCTTTTGGGGCATTGCAGCTAAAGTGAAGTACAAGGGCATGCTGAAAGTAATGCTTCCAAATTTTTTATTCTGTTCTCAATATAAGTTGAGGTGTTACATATCATGCATATTACTCAACCAACTTCCCTGCTTTGATGTTAAAAGGTGCAACCCTCTACTACTAGAGGTCTCCAAATTGTAGCATGTAACATAGCTCTGTGTAACATAACTATGTTGGTGAGTGAGAAACAGTGTGCAGTGTGTTGTAATCTATCAGAAAACTGAGCCACGTGGGGTAGCCGTGCAGTCTAAGGTGCCTTGCCACAGTTTGCGTGGCTTCCGCCCCCCCCCCCCCCCCCTCCCCCATCGGAGGTTCGAGTCCTCCCTTGGGCATGGGTGTGTGTGTGTGTGTGTTGTTCTTAGTGTAGGTTAGTTTAAGTTAAGTAGTGTGTAAGCCTGGGGACTGATGAGCTCAGCAGTTTCGTCCCATAGAACTTGCCACAATTTTCCAAACTTTCAGAAAACTGAAAACATGAATTTCAAGAGCTCATCTGCACATGGAGCACCCTCTCCTTCATCATGATAATGCCAGACCACACATGAGCACTGTAACATCTGCAAAAGTCCGACAACTTGTGTTAACCTTCATTGATCCTCCATACATTCCCAATATGGCCCCATCCAATTTTCTCATCTGTTTCCAAAACTTAAAGAACATATTCGAGGACTCCACTTTGATAGTGATGAAGCAATGTGAGTGGAGCTGAGATTGTGGCTCCATCAACAAAGTCGAACATTCGACTAGCATATGGCTGGCCGCTGTGGCCGAGCGGTTCTAGGTGCTTCAGTCTGGAACCGTGCTGCTGCTACGGTCGCAGATTCGAATCCTGCCTCAGGCATGGATGTGTGTGATGTCCTTAGGTTAGTTAGGTGTAAGCAGTTCTAAGTGTAGGGGACTGATGACCTCAGATGTTAAGTCCCATAGTGCTTAGAACCATTTGAACTAGCATATACTATTTCAATAAGGTTGCATACCATTGGTTCATCTCCTTGCAGGAATACACTGAAACTATGAGCAATGGGGAAAATGGATCAGTGGTGAGCAGCACCTGGGAATTTGAGGAAGATGGGGCCTACTATATTAAAGGTAATTGTGTTGCTGGTGTTCCACTTTCAGGTGGTGCCCTTTGGCCTGAGTTTAATCATATATTTCCTGTTAGTTAAGTTGAAAACCACAAAGAATATTTAGGTTGGACTGATTTTTCAGACATAATAGAGACAGATTTCTTTTTTTTAATACAATGTTTTTACTGCTCTATTTATTTTTTTACTCATGGTGATACAAGTTACACAATGAGCTCGTTTTAGCAATTTGCCCGGGTTTGAGTCCCAGTCTGCTCACAAATTTTCAAGTGCACCTGTTGCATAATTCAACACCCAAATTCCCTTTAGTTAATAAAGTTTGTTTTATTCAAAAAGCTTTAAGAGTTTTCACATAAAAAGTTTGGAGGCATTAGTTTTCAGCATACCCTCATATTTATTTTAATGCCCTGGATTGTAAGAATGCTGAGTAGAGTTGATAGCAAAATATCATATTTTGCAAATTCTTACACTTATGCCAATACATGTACACCATAATGATATGTTTAGTTAATAGCAATTTAGGGTGAACTCAGCAAATACAATAAATAGACATTAATTTCCCTATTGAATTTGAGTGTTTCAATGGCTATTCAGGAAAACAGGCCATATGAATGTATATACTGTAAATAAATACTCCTAATTCTCCAAGTGTCTGCTGAAAGGCTGGAAAAAATAAAAAAGATAAGTGTGTCTGAAGTATTCATTACCTGTGACACCACTGCCACATCTTGTGTCCTGTGGTCAAATGGTTAAAAGCCAGTTCTTAATTCAAAGTCAACTGCAAACCACATTGCTTTCTTAAGAAGAAAATCGATATGAGTCACCAATAACATCAAATGGAACACTCACTCAGCTATAAGAGGATTGAAGAAAGGAGTCAGTCATGACTTGTGTTGAGAAATCACTTAGGCAACTAACTGAGGAAATCTGCCACAGAAAGCTTAAAATGGAACAGATGGATAGCTTCTGAAATCTTCCAAATAAGTGTGTATTACTTAAATAATGATGAAGACATTGAAAAATATATGATGATATAAAAGTCAGTACCTTAAGGGAAATTAAAAGTTCATTGTGTTGGGAAACTGCAATTTGTTCGTAAAAAAAGGAAAAGATAGAAAATAGTAGAACGGACTGGATGGAAGGGATGAAAGAGGATTTGACACAGAACACAATTTAATCATTGTTAACACCTGGTTTATGAAGCCTTAAAAAACATTGTACATGAAGAAGAGAACTAGAGACACCAGAAGGTTTCAAATACATTATATAATGACAAGAGAGAGATTTAGAAACCAGATTACAAACTGCAGATCATTTCAAGGAATGGTTGTGGATTTTGGCCATAACTTATTACGTCTCCTGCTGAGCAGACACAAAACATGAGTTTAAAGTGACAATTGTTTTGGCTGATGCGTCTTCATACTGTGACTTTGTTATAAATGAGGTAGCTGAGGTGCTGTATGCTTGTATGGAGGCAGGAAAAGCATTTTCAGATAAGGGGCTAGACCCCCATGCTATCTGATGTCATCTGGTCCTGAGGTTGACTAGAGCTGCAAGACGCTGCACAACCCAACTTTCTGTTCATTTGTCATATGATTCCTACTGTAATAGATTGTCGATACTCCTGTCTTGCCTATATAACCAGAACACCACAACAGCCCCAGTAACTCATGATGGTATTGGCTAACACAGCAATTGGAAAGTCAATGATTTTATTTGTAATTCATTAGTTATAAACTGCAGGGTAAACCTCAAGAAATTGCAGAAAGGTAGGGAAATTAATTTCCCTATTGAACCTGGATAAGTTGAAACCATCAGAGAGAGCATTAAGCAACATTTCACTGAAATGGGAGATGAAACGGTAGTTTTGATATATGGACTAGTGAAGGTAGCAGAGAAACAATGATGTAAAAGAGATATGGCACATTGACTTTAACTGATGAAAGGAAAAAAAATATAAAAAATACAGTGGGCTAGATTATATTCTGGTGTCTAAAAACTGACATCAACAGAAAGCGCATAATTTCAAAGTAAGAACAACTACAGCAGAAATACAAAGCTGTAGAAGCATGCATGACTATAGAAAATACATATATCATTTGTAGGGTAACTGAAGGAGTCTTTAGAGAACAGAGAAGTATTCATACGAAGGCCAAGAGCTGAGATGGCAAGTCAGCAAAGAAGCTGAGAGTTGGGAAGAATGTGTGGCAGGGCTATACATATGAAAGAAAGAAACCTGAATGTAGTATGGGAGAAGAAAAAAGTGAATAAAGATTAGATGGAAGGTGTGATACTGTGAGAGGATTTCAACAGGACACTGAAAGATCTCATGCAACTTTCTCTTACTGCAACAGACAGGTAGAAAAAAATCTTTTAACTGCTTTACATTAATAGTCTATGTTTGCTGTTTCTTTCTTCAACAGAAATACAAAATTATTAAAAAGGAAAATTTATTAAGCTAGTCCACACCAAAATTGTTGAGACTCAATCTTTATTTTAGCAAATATGTTACAAAAATGTGAGCATGCTGTATTTCAAGACAACTGAAAATGACATGTTGGCAGAGACAAAAATGCTCAAATGAGCACCTAATTGATGATAAAGTGAGACAGCTATCAACAGCAAATTGACTATCAACAGAAAACACAACAATAATATCTCCAAGATCAGAGGTCTTTCTTAGGTCAATTCAATTCTGTTGAAGTCTGTTGTTGATGCACAAGTTTGTTCCATTGTGTCTTTTACATTTCAACAATAAATTATCTTCATATGAAGGTTGAGTTTTCTATTCTACCATGACCAAGTGTAGAAATGTCTACCCACATTAGTGACCATGAACCATTTTGTTTTCCTAGTTATTCATTTTGTGTGTTTTCCTGCACTGGTCTTGAAGACAATAGATTTCCATTAGTGGAGTACTATGGCACCCGTGTTGCCTAGATTCACACATGGATATGAGTATGACATAATGGTATAAACACTGGCCTAACAGACAGATACAAATAATATCATGTTTTTGACTGCAACTGGGCCCCAAGCAACTTATCTAATCTCCCTGATGGGAAACACTTACACCAACGTCAGCTTGCACACCAGGTTACATTGACCATCAAGTTTTGTCTGCAGCTCCAATCTTTGGCCACCTAAGCATGGAGCCTGATGTTACTCCCCACTGTTTTACTACACTGCCTGCAACTACATACTGCTTCCTGTTCAACAAGTGACAAACTCATTTTCAGGGCACATTCCTCAGTGAATGTTTGGGACTGCTAATATGTCTTTCATACAACTTCTGCCTCTCAGTCCGATGACCACCATTATTCCACCCATATATGTCTACACGGCACACACCCCTACTGCATCATGCAACATGTGCAGCTGCAATCTTGTCCCATCCATCAAGACCTCGTGCAATGCAGTGCACCGCATTCCTGCTCTGCACGGAGTCCTCGATCACGATCCATGCCAAAAGTCATGGATCTATCACCACAGCATCCACCTACTGTGTTGCCCACACCTCACAGATTGCTCACACAATCTATGACTGTATAGCACATCCCAGCAAGTAGATTCCCCAAACTACCACAATTAGAAAATGATAATCTGAAAATATGGTTTGCCTTGGTTGACAACTTGCTAATCATGCAAAGAATCCTGGATGACAACGCCTGTTTTATTTGCCACATGAGTCACTTACATAACTTTATGGATATCACTGCATACTCTGGAATCTCACCAGTTCACTTCTTCTGCACAACTCCATCACACCCACTGCAGCCAATGTGTCCACAGCCTAAATTAGCATTCAGACACAACAGTTAGTAATGTTCTTGTCTCACTCTCCCACCTGGCAGCACTGCAGTCCCATGTGATGACCCCTGTGTCTCTCTCTTGAATTTGTCATGTGTACATTTAGGGGTGATCATAAATGGTATTTGTCACAGGATGACCACAACAGAGGGCTCTCCCATGTGTCACAAAGCTTGCCACTACATGCCACATAAGTTACACCATGTGAAGTTGATTCCCAATGAACTGCTATCCACCAGGACTGTAACTGGTCATCGCCTTCCCATCTCGTGCACAAGAAGGATGGTCCATTCTGTTTGTGTGGGGACTATTGCTGACTTAATACCTGCACTAGTATTGACAACTACCCTGTTCCACACATCCAGGACTTTGCCCAGCTACTAAATGGAGACAAGTGTGTTCAGTGTCCTCAACTGTAGGAAGATGTACTTGCACATTCCTATGGTTAGTGATGACATTTCAAGAACAGTGATAATTGATCCTTACAGCCTTTGAGTTCTGTTTTATGCCTTATGATCTCAAGAATGTGGCTAAGACTTGGCAACAGTTTGTTGACTCTGTATTGTTCAGTCTCCCATACTGTTAAGCCCATCTTGATGACATACTGTATCTTCTCCTCAGCCAAGGAACATAAACAACTTATGGCTCAGGTTTGGGCAGCTCTCAGCCCCAACGGTGTTGAAATTAACCTCAACAAATTGCAGCTTACCCACATGAGTCTAACTTTCCTCAGTCACACCGTAATGACTGAAAGCATTAGTTTGACGTCTGATCATGTTGAGTTCATCTGGGTCCTTCCCTTACCCATGATTTATCATGACTTGCATCATTATCTCAGGATGACAAACTTTAATCATAAACATGTACCACTTCCCACCTCCATTCAGATTTCCCTCACAGAAGCTTTGGCTGGGAAGAACATTTCTGGGAACTGCATGGTTGTGTGGTCAGAAGTAGTGATCCAGATGTTCAACACACTAAAGACTGCATTATCAAATGCTGTTACACTCTTGTACACAGAGCCCAATGCATGGGTATCCATAAAGCAAACGCAGGTGAGACCTCAATTGGTGCCATCCTTCAGCAACATGTTGGTGACACAGCTCAATCCATCAATGCAAGTGGTCAGCATTCAGTCTGAGTTACTCATGGTTTACAAAGCCATGAAATACTTCAATGAGGACATTGAAGTATGCGCAGTCACAATTTTCATGGATTGTAAGCTGCTTGCCGCTGCCACCCGCAACCCAGCAAAGGACCTTCTCCCTCACTGAAGTCCGCCAAATTGACCCCATTAGTCAGTGTACCAAGGACATTTAACAGATACAAGGAGCATACAATGTAGTAGCAGATTATCTTTCCAGTGTAGATCCAGTCACCACCCATTTAGACTTGGGTGAGTTGGCTAAGTTACAGGTGGATGATGCCAAGTTTCTAAACTTGTACCAGGATGCCAGTTCAGCCCCAACAAACTTGGAATCCCACTGTCTCCGTGGCTCTGCTACTCCTGTTTGCTGTGATTCATTGACTGGCAACCTATGTCCTTTTCTTTTTCTTTTTTTTTTATGCCCCCCTCTGTCAGATAGTTTGTTTGGCCATGTATGACCTTGTGCACACTGGCATTAAGAGACAGGTTCTGTACCTGCGCATATCACTCATAGAATAATGGTGTTGTTGAATGACAGCATTATCTCCTTAAAGCTGCCTTAATGTGCCATGGAGATTCACGGTCAGAAGCTTTACCATGGGTCCTGCTTGGTATCTGTGCAACCCACAAAAATGATTTCAATGCCTCTCTGGGTGAAATCCTTCATAGTGAGCTGTTTGTGTTACTTGTTAAGTTCATTGAACACATTGCTCTCCCTTTGCAGTAGGACCTACTCATGTTAGCTGAGCATGTTGATTCACAAACCATTCTCACCCCAGCCCCATGCACTCACACACTTCCATGAGTGTTCATTCACAACAATCTAGCCCATTGTGAGTTTGTCATGTTACATGATGATACTGTCCAGTCAGCACTTCAACCACCATACTCTGGCCTCCAGCAGGTCCTCAGTCATTTGAGTAACACTTTAAACATTCTCCTCAATGGAAAAAGCCAAACAGTCTCTCTTAATAGGGTGAAACCTGCTTGGACCATAGATGATGACCATGGGTCAAAGAAGGAAGGTGCTGACAGGTATATCACTAAATCATCAGTAATTCATGCTTTCAAAATGTTAACACAAATTATTTACTGAGAAATGGAAAAATTGGTAGAGACCACCATGAGAGAGGACTAGTTTGAGTTCCAGAGAAATGTAAGAACATATGAAGCAATATTGACCCTGCAAGTTATCTTAGAAGACAAGTAGAAGACAGGGAAAACATTGACAATGTTGAGTGGAATACACTCTTTGAAGTTATCAAAAATAAGATACAGGGAGAGGACATTTATCGGAGCGAACATTTATCTATAATTTGTACAGAAACTTGATTTCAGTTACAAGGGTCAAAAAAATGAAAGAGAGGCAAAAGTTGAGGCAGAGTTGCAGCTTATGCCCCATGTTATTCTATCTGCACATAGATTAAACAACAAAAAATAAATAATTTGTGGTTTTCTGATGACATAATTTTGTCAAGGACAACAAAGGCCTTGGAAGATCAGTTGAATGGAATGAATAGTGTTTTGAAAGAAGTTATGAGATGAACATCAGCAAAAATAAAACAATAGTAATGGAGTGTGATAAAAATAAAATTAGGCGATGCTGACAACGTGATTTTAGGGAATGAGACACTAAAAATAGTGGATGAGTTTTGCTATGTGAGTATGTGAAGTAAACAGTATATAAAATGCAGACTGGCAATAACAAGAAAAAGTGAAATTTCTCAACATCCCGCATAAATTTAAGTGCTGGGATGTATTTTTGGAAAGTATTTGTCTGGAGTGTAGACAGATAAAAAGGTAAAAGAAGGTTGGTTTGAATACAACAGTGCTTTACTATGCATCTTCTCATTGGAGTTGGCACTGTATGCTGTTGCCTTCCTTTGACCTTCAGACTGACTTATCTACGAATTCCGTTTACAGGGAGGGGATTCAGTTTAATGTAGAATCTTGACAATGAGGCAACTTGGTCCTTTTCACAGTAACTGTTAATTGCCAGTTGTCAAGGAGATGGTAACTGACAGAAAAAATGCCTAGTCTGGATGGGTGTCAAACCCTAAATCTGTGGACTTCAAATCTAGCATTTACTCACACTCCTACTGAGTCACTGTAGCCTTATTGCTGTGATGTTGCACTCCCAGTCTAGGTAAAGTTAAATGTATGGGAAACACAGTGCACAAGGAAATCAACAGAAACTCTTTTAGAAAGCTTAATTGGCAGCCGGGAACACGCTCTGGTTAGAAAATTTCAAAAAATCATGACCAACCCTCAATTACAAATCCATGAAGATACTCACAACATGCAAGAAAACTGACTCCGGTCTAGGCATCCTCCACTAAAGATTGCACAGGCACAGCACCAAACCAACTTTAAAATTAATGACCGATGGAAAGAGGAATGGGAGAGCAGAACAGCAGTAAACTGCCACAGTATGCCATAAATCTGTAGTAAACCAAAAGGATTTGATTGCCCTCGCAAAGTTTGGTCAACTCTTAATCGCATAAAAACCAACCATGGGAGATGCGCCGACTCCTTACACAGATGGGGTAAACTTCCTTCGGCCACTTGCGACTGTGGCGCTGACAGACAGACGGTCAAACACATTGTGCAGGAATGTTCACTAAGGGCATATGAGGATTTCCTAAAGTCGGCCCAAGAGGCAATGGACTATATATTATCTAAGCTGGACGTTTGTTTGTGATTGCTCTTCTGTGAGTGTAAATTTACAATTGGTGATGTCCTTATATGTTGTTGTTGCTGTTGTGGTCTTCAGTCCTGAGACTGGTTTGATGCAGCTCTCCATGCTACTCTATCCTGTGCAAGCTTCTTCATCTCCCAATATGTACTACAGCCTACATCCTTCTGAATCTGTTTAGTGTACTCATCTCTTGGTCTCCCTCTACGATTTTTACCCTCCATGCTGCCCTCCAATACTAAATAGGTGATCCCTTGATGCCTCACAACATGTCCTACCAAGTGATCCCTTCTTCTTGTCAAGTAGTGCCACAAACTCCTCTTCTCCCCACTCCTATTCAATACTTCCTCATTAGTTATGTGATACCCATCTAATCTTCAGCATTCTTCTGTAGCACCACATTTCGAAAGCTTCTATTCTCTTCTTGTCCAAACTATTTATCGTCCATGTTTCACTTCCATACATGGCTACACTCCAAACAAATACTTTCAGAAACGATTTCCTGACATTTAAATATATACTCAATGTTAACAAATTTCTCTTCTTCAGAAACGCTTTACTTGCCATTGCCAGTCTGCATTTTATATCCTCTCTACTTCAACCATCATCAGTTACTTTGCTCCCCAAAATAGCAAAACTCTTTTACTACTTTAAGTGTCTCATTTCCTAATCTAATTCCCTCAGCATTGCCCGACTTAATTCGACTACATTCCATTATCCTCGTTTTGCTTTTGTTGATGTTCATCTTATATCCTCCCTTCAAGACACTGTCCATTCTGTTCAACTGCTCTTCCA
The DNA here is from genome assembly GCF_023897955.1 of Schistocerca gregaria. Taxonomy (NCBI): domain Eukaryota; kingdom Metazoa; phylum Arthropoda; class Insecta; order Orthoptera; family Acrididae; genus Schistocerca; species Schistocerca gregaria. The sequence goes on from NC_064925.1 coordinate 123,611,268, forward strand.
AGTCCTTTGCTGTCTCTGACAGAATTACAATGTCATCGGCGAACCTAAAAGTTTTTATTTCTTCTCCATGGATTTTAATACCTACTCCAAATTTTTCTTTTGTTTCCTTCACTGCTTGCTCAATATACAGATTGAATAACATCGGGGACAGGCTACAACCCTGTCTCACTCCCTTCCCAACCACTGCTTCCCTTTCATGTCCCTCGACTCTCATAACTGCCATCTGGTTTCTGCACAAATTGTAAATAGCCTTTTGCTCCCTGTATTTTACCCCTGCCACCTTCAGAATTTGAAAGATATTATTGCAGTCAACACTGTCAAAAGCTTTCTCCAAGTCTACTAATGATAGAAACGTAGGTTTGCCTTTTCTTAATCTAGCTTCTAAAATAAGTCGTAGGGTCAGTATTGCCTCACGTGTTCCCATATTTCTACGGAATCCAAACTGATCCTCCCCGAGGTCCACATCTACCAGTTTTTCCATTCGTCTGTACAGAATTCGCGTTAGTATTTTGCAGCCGTGACTTATTAAACTGATAGTTTGGTAATTTTCACATCTATCAACGCCTGCATTCTTTGGGATTGGAATTATTATATTCTTCTTGAAGTCTGAGGGCATTTCGTCTGTCTCATACATCTTGCTCACCAGATGGTAAAGTTTTGTTGGGACTGGCTCTCCCAAGGCCGTCAGTAGTTCTAATGGAATGTTGTCTACTCCAAGGGCCTTGTTTTGACTTAGGTCTTTCAGTGCTCTGTCGAACTCTTCACGCAGTATTGTATCTCTGATTTCATCTTCATCTACATCCTCTTCCATTTCCATAATATTGTCCTCAAGTACATCGCCCTTGTGTAGACCCTCTATATACTCCTTCCACCTTTCTGATTTCCCTTCTTTGCTTAGAACTGGGTTTCCATCTGAGCTCTTGATATTCATACAAGTGGTTCTCTTTTCTCCAAAGGTCTCTTTAATTTTCCTGTAGGCAGTATCTATCTTAACCCTAGTGAGATAAGCCTCTACAACCTTACATTTGTCCTCTAGCCATCCCTGCCTAGCCATTTTGCACTTCCTGTCGATCTCATTTTTGAAACATTTGTATTCCTTTTTGCCTGCTTCACTTACTGCATTTTAATATTTTCTCCTTTCATCAATTAAATTCAATATTTCTTCTGTTACCCAAGGTGTTCTACTAGCCCTCGTCTTTTTACCTACTTGATCCTGCCTTCACTAATTCATCCCTCAGAGCTACCCATTCTTCTTCTACTGTACTTCTTTCCCCCATTCCTGTCAATTGTTCCCTTATGCTCTCCCTGAAACTCTGTACAACTTCTGGTTTAGTCAGTTTATCCAGTTCCCATCTCCTTAAATTCCCACCTTTTTGCAGTTTCTTCAGTTTTAATCTACAGTTCATAACCAATAGATTGTGGTTAGAATCCACTTCTGCCCCTGGAAATGTCTTACAATTTAAAACCTGGTTCCTAAATCTCTGTCTTACCATTATATAATCTATCTGATACCTGTTAGTGTCTCCAGGATTCTTCCATGTATACAACCTTCTTTTATGATTCTTGAACCAAGTGTTAGCTATGATTAAGTTATGCTCTGTGCAAAATTCTACCAGACAGGTTCCTCTTTCATTTCTTTCCCCCAATCCACATTCACCTACTATATTTCCTTCTCTCCCTTTTCCTACTCTCGAATTCCAGTCACTCATGACTATTAAACTTTCGTCCCCCTTCACTACGTGAATAATTTCTTTTATCTCATCATACATTTCATCAATTTCTTCATCATCTGCAGAGCTAGTTGGCATATAACTTGTACTACTGTAGTAGACGTGGGCTTCGTGTCTATCTTGGCCACAATAATGCGTTCACTATGCTGTTTGTAGTAGCTTACCCGCACTCCTACTTTTATTCATTATTAAACCTACTCCTATTTTTTTTATTCATTATTAAACCTGCTCCTATTTGATTTTGTATTTATTACCCGCTATTCACCTGACCAAAAAGTCTTGTTCCTCCTGCCACCGAACCTCACTAATTCCCACTATATCTAACTTTAACCTATCCATTTCCCTTTTTAAATTTTCTAACCTACCTGCTTGATTTAGGGATCTGACATTCCACACTCCGATCCGTAGAATGCTAGTTTTCTTTCTCCTGACAACGACGTCCTCTTGAGTAGTCCCTGCCCGGAGATCCAAATGGGGGACTATTTTATCTCCGGAATATTTTACCCAAGAGGATGCAATCATCAGTTAACCATACAGTAAAGCTGCATGCCCTCAGGAAAAAATTCAGCTGTAGTTTCCCCTTGCTTTCAGCCATTCGCAGTACCAGCACAGCATCCAGATATATACAAACTGTCATTTAATGTTCTGTTTATACAAATGTGATTTTTTTTTTTTTAACTCGTGTTGTTCCTGTAATTTTTACTGTGATGTTATGAGCCATTCACTAAATAAATAAATAGCAGCAAAACAAAATGCAGCTTTGAGTACAGGCGTATGAAGCTGCAGGATGACATACAGTAGAGAATCGATTATCTGAATTAATTGGGAGGCTCGGATGTTCGGAAAAATGGTTTATTTGCATAATCAAACTGCATACTTTCATTTACCAGTTTGCCAACAAAAATTTACATATATTTACACTGAGGTGAAAAAAGTCATGGGGTGGACTGGGCAGTTTTTTACATTAGAAGGCCTCGGTAAAGTACGGGATGGGCTGCAATCTCAAAGGGTGCATGGTAAATACAGAACGTGCTTTGATCAAGGAACAGTAGGAATTGTAGTTGTAAATTGTTGTAGTTGTGCTGGGGAAGTCCCTGAGCTTCAAGCGCTAATAGAAAGCACAGAAGCTGAAATCATTATAGGTACAGAAAGCTGGCTAAAGCCTGAAATAAGTTCTGCAGAAATTTTTACAAAGTCTCATATGGTGTTCAGGAAAGATAGATTAGGCAGAATTGGTGGTGGAGTGTTTGTGTCTGTCAGTAGTGGTTTATCTTGTAGTGAAGTAGAGGTAGATACTCCGTGCGAATTGGTATGGGTGGAGGTTATACTTAACAGCCGAACTAAGTTAATAATTGGCTCCTCCTAACAACCCCCAGACTCCGATGATATAGTTGCGGAACAGTTGAGAGAAAATTTGAGTCTCATAACAAATAAATACCCCACTCATACGGTTATAGTTGATGGGGACTTCAACCTACCCACGATATGTTGCAAAAATACTTGTTCATAACTGATGGTAGGCAGAAAACATCTTCCGAGATTGTCCTAAATGCTTTCTCCAAAAATTATTTCGAGCAGTTAGTCCACGAACCAACGCGAATTGTAAATGGTTGCGAAAACATACTTGACCTCTTACCCACAAACAATCCAGAGCTGATAGAGAGCATCATGACTGATACAGGGATTAGTGATCACAAGGTTGTTGTAGCTAGGCTCAATACCGTTTCTTCCAAATCCACCAGAAACAAACACAAAATAATTTTATTTAAAAAAGCGGATAAAGTGTCACTAGAAGCCTTCCTAAGAGACAATCTCCATTCCTTCCAAACTGACTATGCAAATGTAGACGAGATGTGGCTCAAATTCAAAGATATAGTAGCAACAGCAATTGAGAGATTCATACCTCATAAATTGGTAAGAGATGGAACTGATCCCCCGTGGTACACAAAACAGGTATGAACGCTGTTGCAGAGGCAACGTAAAAAGCATGCGAAGTTCAGAAGAACGCGAAATCCTGAAGATTGGCTAAAATTTACAGACGCGCGAAATTTGGCACGGACTTCAATGCGAGATGCCTTTAATAGGTTCCACAACGAAACATTGTCTCAAAATTTGGTAGAAAATCTGAAGAAATTCTGGTCATATGTAAAGTACACAAGTGGCAAGACGCAGTCAATACCTTCGCTGCGCAGTGCCGATGGTACTGTTACCGATGACTGTGCCACTAAAGCGGAGTTATTGAACGCAGTTTTCCGAAATTCCTTCACCAAGGAAGACGAATGGAATATTCCAGAATTTGAAACATGAACAGCTGCTAGCATGAGTTTCTTAGAAGTAGATACCTTAGGGGTTGCGAAGCAACTCAAATCGCTTGATACGGGCAGGTCTTCAGGTCCAGATTGTATACTGATTAAATTCCTTTCAGATTACGCTGATACAATAGCTCCCTACTTAGCACTCATATACAACCGCTCGCTCACCGATAGATCTATCAACAGATTGGAAAATTGTGCAGGTTGCACCAGTGTTTAAGAAGGGTAGTAGGAGTAATCCATCTAACTACAGACCTATATCATTGACGTCGGTTTGCAGTAGGGTTTTGGAGCATATACTGTATTCAAACATTATGAATCACCTCGAAGGAAACGATCTATTGATACGTAATCAGCATGGCTTCAGAAAACACCGTTCTTGCGCAACACAGCTAGCTCTTTATTCGCATGAAGTAATGGCCGCTATCGACAGGGGATCTCAAGTTTATTCCGTATTTCTAGATTTCCGGAAAGCTTTTGAAACCGTTCCTCACAAGCGACTTCTAATCAAGCTGCGGGCCTATGGGGTATTGATCTCAGTTGTGCAACTGGATTCGTGATTTCCTGTCGAGAAGGTCGTAGTTCGTAGTAATAGACGACAAATCATTGAGTAAAACTGAAGTGATATCAGGTGTTCCCCAGGGAAGCGTCCTGGGACCTCTGCTGTTCCTGATCTATATAAATGACCTGGGTGACAATCTGAGCAGTTCTCTTAGGTTGTTCACAGGTGATGCTGTAATTTACCATCTAGTAAGGTCATGCGAAGACCAGTATCAGTTGCAAAGAGATTCAGAAAAGATTGCTGTATGGTGTGGCAGGTGGCAGTTGACGCTAAATAACGAAAAGTGTGAGGTGATCCACATGAGTTCCAAAAGAAATCTGTTGGAATTTGATTACTCGATAAATGGTACAATTCTCAAGGCTGTCAATTCAACTAAGTACCTGGGTGTTAAAATTACGAACAACTTCTGTTGGAAAGACCACATAGATAATATTGTGGGGAAGGCGAGCCAAAGGTTGCGTTTCATTGGCAGGACACTTAAAAGATGCAACAAGTCCACTAAAGAGACAGCTTACAGTACACTCGTTCGTCCTCTGTTAGAATATTGCTGCGCGGTGTGGGATCCTTACCAGGTGGGATTGACGGGGGACATCGAAAGGGTGCAAAAAATGGCAGCTTGTTTTGTATTATCACGTAATAGGGGAGAGAGTGTGGCAGATATGATACGCAAATTGGGATGGAAGTCATTACAGCAAAAACGTTTTTCGTCGTGGCAAGATCTTTTTACGAAATTTTAGTCACCAACTTTCTCTTCCAAATGCGAAAATATTTTGTGGAGCCCAACCTACATAGGTAGGAATGATCATCAAAATAAAATACGAGAAATCGGAGTTCGAACATAAAGGTTTAAGTGTTTGTTTTTCCCGCGCACTGTTAGGGAATGGAATGGTAGAGAGATAGTATGATTGTGGTTCAACGAACCCTCTGCCAAGCACTTAAATGTGAATTGCAGAGTAGTCATGTAGATGTAGATGTAGATGTACCTCCTACTAATGTGTCAGACCTCCTTTTGCCTGGCATAGTGCAGCAACTCAACTTGGCATGGGCTCAAAGAGTTGTTGGAAGTCCCCTGTAGAAATATGGTGTTTTTATGCACAAACTGACCGCTCACTTACGTCTTGTAAAAGTTCAATGAGATTCACATCGGGCAATCTGGGTAGCCAAATAAAATCATTTTCTCAAATTGCCTAGAATGTTCTTCAAACCAATCTCGAACAATTGTGACCTGCTGACATGGCACATTGTCATCCATAAAAATTCAATCATTATTTGGAAACATGAAGTCAATGAATGGCTGTAAATGGTCTCCAAGGAGCTGACCATAACCATTTCCAGTCAATGAGCAGTTCAGTCGGATGATAGGACTCTACGCAAACGCCTGTGCTCTTGGCATTAAGTGAAGGCCATTGAACTCTTTGTCATCTGCGGTGAGAAGTAACACCTGAAATTTGGCACTCTCGGCACACTCTTGACACTGTGGGTCTCAGAATATTGAATTCTGTAATGATTTCCATAATGCAATGTCACTTGTGTCTAGTTCCAACTACCATTCCACGTTCAAAGTCTGTTAATTCCTTTAATGGGAGCCATCATCATGTCGGAAACATTTTCAAATGAATCACTTGAACATAAATGACAGCTCCACCAATGCACTGGCCATTTATACCTTCCGTACACAATATTATGGCCATCTGTATGTGTGCATATCACTATTCCATAACTTTTGTCACCTCAGTGTATAATACAAGGATCTGTTTTAGTATAACAGAGTTGAGTAGAGCAGGAATGTATGTAGTGAAGCCTGGTGAACAAAAATATGTAATACGTATGTATTTTTCCTATACAGTATATAAATATAGAATTAATGCTTAAGACAAATTTGGAAATTTGGTCTGTCTAAGCAGACCTACGTGCATATGAGCAACTAAGCCACACATTCTTTTCAGGATGGATATCTGATACTGGTCACTTTCATCTTGAGCTTCAAACCTTTTGAAGGCAGTATCTAAACATGTAAATGATTCAGAAACATCAATTATATTTTCATCTTTATCTTCTGGACCACTAGTTGATGAGATGTTGGCAGTGTCAGCCTTACCAGTGACTATGTTTACAATTTTGCTACCCGACATGCTTTGATACCTTGGATCGCTGTTATTGGCACTCATCCAATCTTGAATGCCTCCTTAATCACATTAATGGCCACTGAGTTGTTTTAGCATATTGAGCATTTCAGACATATCATTCTGTTCGTCATTTTCAATTAGACTTTGAGAACTTTCTACCATACCCAAAATTTTATCTCTCACTTTTTCAGTCCTGTCCAGGGCACTGCCAAGGATGCTCCTCAGCATTTGGTTATCATATAAAGATGACCTCCAATCATCACTTGCCAAGATCTTATATGGCGAAACCCTGTTATTACCAGTGGATGTGGCACTGGCTTCGTCTGACGCAGCACACACTGACATGCTGACATTAGTGGGTCAGATTCACACACATATTTAGAACATGTAAATGCCACCACACACACACACACACACACACACACACACACAGAGTTGTATGCCTTTATTCATAAGGAGCTCCACCAGTGTGAGTTTGTAAAGATACATGATTACACAGCCCTCTAGTCACATGCATAGGACCTCACAAATTGCTGTTCTGCAGTGAACAAACATTCGATGTACCAGTGCACAGCACACCAACAACAGTGTCACTCGTGAGGCTCAAACCTGCATGGATTCTGCAGGGCAATCACACTGTTTCTCTCACAGACACCAGACCACCCGATTCCAACACAGGTGAACAGACTACTCCGACAGAGACAATCTCACCCCTGCTATCGACACCACCTTGTCCGCCACTCACAGAGCTACCACTGCTGTCACCTGCCATGGACATCATCTCTGAAACGTGTTTTGGGCACATCAGACAGCCACCTTAACAACTGGCACAATATCATCTGTACACCATTCACAAATACTCCCCCCCCCCCCACCCACCTACATTAAAGGCAGACAATCTGTACACCATTAGCAAATACATCGCCCCCCCCCACACACAGTAAAGGCAGACAACGAATACCTATGCATACACGAGGCCTCAAAGGAGCTTATCACCATTGTATAGAAGTCATCTGACACACAGCTCAACAAGAAACAGTCCAGGTGTATATTGCTCCCACACCAGCTACAGTCTGTGCTTCCTGTGCTGGGGGGGGGGGGGGGGGGGAGGGAGGGATTGGGGGGGGGGGGGAGCTCTGTGGGAGCAACAAAAGCTTCAAGAGGCCGAAACCTCTCTGATGCCCCAAGGAGACGAGCTTTGAAACAGACTGGCAGTGTGTCTTTGATATAAGTGAGTGGAAGCTCTGCAAATTCGCTCTTTGTAATGAAACAATTCTTAAACAGCAGTGACAGTCATCATTTCGTAGTGGTTCTAGTATGCACTACTACCCCACTCCTACAGTGTTTTATGCATGCTTGATGTCCTGGGGAAAAACAAGATTTGTAAAACAATCATTTACAAATAAAAGCAAGCACTAATGATATACAAGGCATCATCAACAGGGAATTATGTAGGAACATTTTTAAAGAACTTTTTTTCCTCTCTTCCAGGATTGTATTCTTATATAAATGTGTGTACCACCTTAAATTACATAGGGAATTCTCAACAATAAACAGTCAAATTCACTTCCAAGCATTGCATGCAGACATACAGAATGCGAAAACACTGTGTCTATTTAAGTAAGCTGAAAAATGTTCTAGTATGTCATAGCTTCTATACTATTGATGAAACACTAAAATTATTCACACTGCGACTTTGTGCAATAGGTTCTATATTTGGCCATCATCTCATTGCAGGTGGTTTGCAATTATGGATGATGAGGACTGCTATGTAAATAAGGAAGATGGCTTGGTCAGCTTTATTGATCGCTGTCATGTCAGTTTTATTATAGCAACTCTGCTGTCAGTTGTTATGCTTAAGTTCTTGTAAATTTTGTAATTTTTATTTTCTACAATGCTGATTTTAGATACGTAAGCATTAAGCCGTAATACAAATATGGAAGAAATTCTTCCATTAATTGCTTCTGAATCTTTACATTTGTCCTCTCACCAATCCTGCTCAGCCATTTTGGACTTCCTGTAAATCTCATGTTTTAGGCTTTGTATTCCCTTTTGCTTGCTTCATTTTTATATTTTCTGCTTTTATCAATTAATTTCAATATCTCATATTATATCCAAGGATTTCTACTAGGCCTTGTATTTTTACCTATTTGATACTCTGCTGCCTTCACTATTTCATCTCTCAAAGCTACTCATTTTTCTTCTACTGTATTCCTTTCCCTTCCCCTGTTCTAGTCAGTCATTGCCCCTAATACCCCCTCTGAAAATTTCAACAACCTCTGAAAATTTCAACAACCTCTGGTTCTTTCAACTTATCCAGGTCCTGTCTCCTTAATTTCCTACCTTTCTGTGATTTCTTCAATCTGAACCTGCAGTTCATAACCAATAAATTGTGGTCAGAGTCCACATCTGCTCTTCGATATATCTTACAATTTAAAATCTGATATTGAAATCACTCTCTTACCATTATATAAACTATCTGAAATCTTCTGGTGTCTCCAGGTCTCTTCCACTTAGACAACCTTCTTTCGTTATTCTTAAACCAAGTGTCAACAATGATTAAATTATGCTGCATTCAGAATTCTACTAGGCAGCTCTCCCTCTTTCATTCCTTTCCCCCAGTCCATATTCACCTACTATATTTCCTACTATCAAATTTCAGTCCCCCCATCATGACTAAACTTTCATCTCTCTAACTATCTGAATAATTTCTTTTATGATAATGATAGAAGCGGAAGAATTCCTCTACCTCGTCATATGGTTTCTCAATATCTTCATCATCTGTGGAGCTAGTTGGCATATAAATTTGTACTACGGTGGTGAGTGTGGGCTTAATGTCTATCCTGGCTAAGATATTGCATTCACTGTGCTCTTCATAGTAGCTTAGCCACATTTCTATTTTCTTATTCATTATTAAACCTACCCATGCATCAACTTACTGCTCCAGATTATAAAGTTGCTTTCCACACAGCTGCTTCTTTCTCATGTTGGATACCTAGTATTTAGGACTGCAAGATATCTCGGCAGGTAAGTCATGCAGATCCAAATAAAGTGACTCTTTGTAGCTGACAAATGGATATTTTATCAATGCCAATGGTTTTCAAGTTCCTTCTCAGTAAGATCTTTTGACACTGTTCCCAGTGTTCCAGAACCACTGAGACAACTTTCATTGGTTCATGCCAGAGTCGTCATAGTTCAATTTTCAAGTCCTCATATCTTGTATATTTTCCAGTTGTTTGTCATCAATTCTGCTCTCTGAGACAATAATGACAATGATTCACAGTTTATTTTTCTCCACTATTGTGGTGTCCAATATTCTGTGTGTCTGTAATTTGGCATGTTTGATTTTGATACCTTTTTCTGGCACCAGTACTTCGCCACTGGAGGTTGATAAGTTTGGCCTGAATTGCAGTGGATCATTTTTGCCATAGCATAGTGCCACTGCTTGTAATCAGTTGGAGGATATCTTTCTGCAACAGCCCAACATGTGGTCAATTGTTTCTCAACTTCTTTGCAGAGTCTGCTCTTTGGGTCATCTGTTCAAATATGTTATTCTTGTTTTGATATTATTATTCTTTCTTTTCTCAGATGTTAAATGGAAGTGACGCTGGAAAAAGATTTCTTTATTTTGAAAAAAATGTCTAAAATCACCAACTGAAAGATGGGTGGTGATATTTTATCAGTGGAATCCTCTCTCTTCAGAATGCAAGGATTCTAATCAGAATGACCAAATTAAATTCATTGCATCAGATGTTTTGAAAAGGACTTCACAGTTACTTTAACTGAATCACATTTATTCCCAGAGAGAACTGAGTCACCAATAAATAAAACGGGACTTCAGTTCATCCACCATGAATCTATTCTCTCAAATACACACTCATTTTTTTTAATGTTATTGTACCTGTCAATTTCTTATTTCACTCATGATAAACACAGCACACAGGAGGACATAGCAGATTGGGATCTTTTGTAAGCAATTAAGTAAAGAGTGGCATTCACATTAAATTACACTTTTAAATTTCTAAGATGATCATTTATTGCATTACAAAAGCAAACAAGGTTCAATTAGTGTGGCATTGTGCCAGTATGTTATTGGTTGTTCATGTCCATAGATCAGAGCAAAGAGTTGTAAAGGTCCTGAATAGCATACTGTGATAGTCCATACTGTGCAGCTTGCACCTGGGCATGCAGTTCCTGCAAATTTGGCGGTATCATGTGCCCTATAACAACCCAACTTTCCTCCATTGGGAGGGATCCCATGGTGAAGCTGGCATGGAAAAGTTAGACAAGTTAGACAATAGGCCTCAGGACAGAAGGATAATTTATGATGAATAAGTATGTATATTTAGCTAAAAAAGTTGTTTATTTAAAAAAAAAAATACGAAGTCCCTTCATAGGGTGAGGCAGTGTGAAAGAACTTCATTTAATTTTTTATTGTTGCTGCATACTTAAGGCTGGAAGGTAGCTCACCTCATCAAGGGCAAGTCAGCTAGAGGACATGTAATGTAATGTATCACTTTCATAAAGTGATGTGTTGCACAATGTCTATAGCATCAATGAAAAATGATCACTACCATAAAATATTTTTTTAGTTTGGTAGTGAGTTTAGACTTGAATGCTGTTTGCAGATTTGGTGCAGCTGGATGCAGTGTTTCTGGAAGGCAAGATGACAATAACTACTTTGCAGTACCTCCTGAGTTAGGTGGCTTATTCCATGCAGTCTTATACCAACTTGGAGATGCATCAAGTGTCATAGAGCAGTGAGTACCATGACAATCAGCATAATGTCATGAGAACATGAAAGAAAGCTGAACTTAAACTATCACTTACAAATGTATCAACACAAACTGAATGTACCGTCTTCTATCGTTGGAGAAATATCACATGTAGTCCAACATACAGTATTTTTGTGCACTGATGGCCAGAGATGTGTGTATTGTATTTTAGTTTAAAAAGGTGGAAATATTCACAACCAATTTTGAAGACTGCATGCCCTAATTACAGGGCCCAAAGTGCACAAAACATTCCATCCCATAAAACCACCATAAAAAGCATAAGGAAGATTAATTACATCAAATGAAAGTTGATAAGTGAAGGCAACAGTCTCTCCAGACCTTTTATATTTTTATCTTCTTCATTTACAGATTATAACAGCACTTCTTGAGATTTAGAGAAAATATTCTGCAGCTAGCTTGATCTCATGGCAGTTCTACATATATTTTGTCATAATCTAACCATAAACATCTAATCAATATTTTTTTTAATTCTCAGCCCAAGCAAACTGAGAAAAAAATGAATGGTAGTCACTTTACAGATATAACATGTGTTTTTTGCTTTGCACTCTTTACTGGATCAGCAGATAAATATATACTCTGACTAAGCCAGACAGGTAGATGTAATTGATACAATGGGACATTACATGGCTTTCAATGGGAGCAGTACTATTAAATAATACTGCTGTCATTCAATTTACATTAGTCGATGCTAAGATTACCAATTTCACCAAGAATGTCAAAAGTTATTCTTCATTATCTCCATAGCAACACATAATAGAATGGACTATCATTCACAGAACGGTGTGAGATCCACTTATCCAATTTAAATGTTCATTTTACCAGAATGTAAGTATGTGCAGTTAAGTTTCCAATTAATTCTAAAAGTTAATAATTCGGACACATCGCTGCACTGCAATAAAAAACTTACATATTAACTAAATTTACTATGTTCTATAGTTGATACAATTCTTAACAAGGTAATATATTAGTGTCTCTTATTAATCAAAAGTTATTATTGCAATAGAAAGTTTTGTGTGCTGTAAAATTGAGAAATTTACAGCATTACATATGCTTAAGTGTACCATACTCAGTCACTACACTAGCACTGGTGGATACTTGGATAGAAAGATCAGTTATGCTTCTCTTTTGGGCTAAAACGCTCAAGGAAATCAAAGGTAAACCCTTGAACAAAGCTATCAGCATTGAGTTACATTGTTTATACATACTTAATTGTCATATTTAACTTCGGAGAATGTAAACTTCAGATAAATACATAGAATATATCTATTATATTTGAATTTCAGTTGAGAATTGAAAATAATTGCAAAATTGGTTGTCATATGCAGACAGTCATTCAGGAAACATATATATTGATTTAATGGATTGTATTTGTATCACCAAGTTTGTTTTCTGATTTGAGTGGGAGAGGGTATGATGTTGAATGTGGTTCCAAAGGGCAGAATATTCACTATAATTATTCTGTAACTGACAGTCTTAATATGAAGGCAACATCCACGTGATGCCAGTGAGGAAGTCAGAGAAGATGGCAGTGATAAATCTAAGGGTGATGGACATTCTTGGTTATCAGTCAGGAGTATGTGACTGAGGGTGCTGCAAGATGGTCGAAGGGAGGACTCAGAGTGCCTGCCAGGAAACAATGGTGAATAGAAATGTAACCTCAGTGCAACAAGTACAAGTAAACACTTTAAACAAAAAACTTCCTGAAAGAAATGGATTAAGAACTTGAATATGCAGATATAGTAGCAGAGGTAGAATAAACTAATTCCATTGAAATCATAATTGATTCAGGAATATTGATTTGATTCCAAGCATAAGATGTTAACATAATTTTCCAAGAATCTCCACCTCAGTTGAGACAAAATCACCACAGAATAATAATAATTCTGCATTTCTTAAGTGAATCTGTTCAAGAACTCACAAGCACAGTCACGGAGTGTCTTTGCTAAGCACTGCACAGAATTATCAATATTGGCGTAAATCAAGTAACAGACTCATTCAGCTATTGCATCAACAGTACAGTCCAGGATGTGGTATTTATAAAGCAACAGCTCACCTATAACAGTGGCTAACTTATCTACACGTCCTACACAGTGAACTATTTACCTTCCTATGGCACTTACACATGGGTGGTCTTCACTTTAGATCACTTCCTGCACCCGAGAGTCAACTGTCACAAACACATACAAATTACTCAAGAATTATAAACTGCTGTAGTCATATTTGTAGTATTCCCCGTTTCTGCTTACAAAACTTACAGCATTTGAATCAGTACATCAGTTGTTGATAATGGAGATGAAGATATGGTAACTGCTGTAATACAAGATGCCACTTATGACAGCTTATATAATCTTACTAAAACAATTTAACTGATACAAATCTTGTATCTCCAATAAGTTGATCTCATGCTTTCAAATATCAGTCATGAGGATTTTTAATCAAGAATAAATTAAAATAAGGACAGAAGCTGAAGCAATGAATTAAAATTAGTTCCAAGGCCAGGACTTGAACCCTGGTCTCCTGCTAACTAGGCAATGTGCTGTCCACTACACCAGTAAACCATCCGTTACCATGATCAAACGAATAATTAATATCTAAACTAAAATTAAGTCGGCATCCACAGAAAACAGAAGGTCCATCCAGCAAGGCTTGAGCAGCGACAGACTTGACTGGTATACGATTCTTCTTGTCTCCAGATGTTGTAGCAAACTCAATGTTCTCGATGGTTTTGTAGACTGTCTGTTTAGTACGGTGACGGTATCTCCTGTAAGGCATCTTGGCAGCGTTCACTGCAGTTGCTTGTGTCGCCGTTCTAAACAGACAATCTACAAAACCATCGAGAACATCGAATTTGCTACAACAGCTGGAGACAAGAAGAATCATAGACCAGTCAAATCTGTTGCTGCTCAAGCATTGCTGGACGGACCGTCTGTTTTTTATGGATGTCGTCTTAATTTTAGTTTAGATATTAATGATTCTTTTGGTCATGGTAACGGGTGGTTTACCGTAGCTGTTGTACGTGGAGGTACAGGGGTACCTAGTGTTGCTGGACTTGAAAGTTTTGTTGACACAGACATTATTGCTTATCGTACCTATAATATGGCAGAACTCGCTAGTAAAGACTATGGTAAATTAGCATATATGTCGCCTTCTTCTTTGTCTTTATATACTAGTAATAAGAGAAAAGTATCTGTAAATGAGTCTTATTCATTTGGGTAAAAGGTAAAGGTGTATGTTCGCATTGTGGCTCACGCAGCTGCATGGAATAATCTAATCCAATGTCCTCCCTAACACAGATTTCAATTAACACATCAACCCATCTTGATTTGCCCCTTCTTAAATCATCAGTATTGCTAGAGCTCTCCACTGTTAGAATAGCACCCCAGCTTTGTGCATAATGGGGAAATCCTGCCTATAGGTGTAGGTGATCTATTGATCTGATGTAAATACATTTTCCTGGAGACATATTGAGTTTCAACTTCATTTTCAATAAGGATAGAAGCTGATGGACTGATTTAAAATTTGTGCCTGTGTCGAGGCTTGAACCAGGGTCTCTTGCTTACTAAGCAGATGTGCTATACACTACACCACCTTTTTTTTTTTTTTTTTTTTTTTTTTTAATGAACCGCTGCAGGAGCAGGGCGACGGGTAAGGCAGGGGTCGACACCCGAAGCCTGGCCTTCCCGTCGCCATGCCCGAGCAACGTGTTCGAATTCAAGGATCGAAGGATCAAGGATCAGGAAGAGGATGTAGTGGGTTTGTCGATGTTGTTTTATTTATTTATTTCTTTAATTTTTAAAAAAAATTATTATTTTGTATTGTATTTATAGATTTATTTTTGTTTCATTACAAAGAAAGATCCTATAACTCCCATAGCCGAGCGTCCGAGTCGTCTTCTCGTCTGTTGGGAGGGGTTCCCCCCTATTCCGTCCGCAGAGGATCAATATGCTCCAGGATTCTTCTTCATTTTCTGCATCTCATACCAAGAACGCCCCAGTGAGCAGGAGGATCCGGAAATAATGAACCTAAATAATTTGCGAAACAAATTCTGTACTTCGGGTGGTGGCTGAAAGCTGCATGTGTCGTCATCCATAGGGACCAAAAGTCGAGTGTGCCTTTGGGAGCATCGCAAAATATGTAGTAAACGGCCATGCCTTTTAGCCAGTTAATGGCGTTCGTTCTGGTTGATGGAAAGTATACGCCATCAGGGTTTAATACATCATCAGGGGAGATAAGACTCCGGCAATCGCCCCAACAGTAATTCCAGCATGCGCTGCGTCATTAGCCAGCACTCGCTGGTCGCAGCACACGTCAGACGGTGTGCATCCGAGTCAGCGACTGATCATGTCGGACACAAGGGGTCGTCCGTCAGATGTATGGAATGTAGCCTCTGACGAGTAGCGAACTTCCCATTCACAACCACGTGGCACAATGAACGCACTGTCGTAGGTAGAAAAGACGTGTGTGCCGCTCGGCACAACGTGTTCCATGCAACTTCAGGATGTCTGTGGGCAACCGTATATACAGGTTGCTGCTATTGATAGAGGCGATAATAGACTTTTGTGCTGGGCTTCCATGTCGTCGGAAGTTCTGACCGTAAGCAGCTGAAGTCAATCAAGAACACTCTGATGTGGGTGAGTGCCGGTGAAATGTGTCCTACAGAAACCGGGGGATGCAGAGTGTGGTGCCACTTCCGCTATCAGGGTGCCCGTCAGAGTGGCGTGGGCAGAGGTCCATGTGCAACGCATAGTGTTGAGATAAAGCGATCACGCACGCTTATATACATGAATTAAACCGATACCGCCCGTCCACTGCGGCAGTGTCAGGGTGGCGTATCGGACTTTAAAAACCAGACAGGTGCTTACGAAATGTCCATATGCTGCTTGAAATCTGTCGGCCGTCGTAGACGTCAAGGGAAGGATATGCACAAAATAGTTCAGTTTTGAGACAAGATAGGTGTTGACATAACATGTTCTGAGGAGCATATCCAAGCGATGCAGTTTGTTGTCCTGCAGCAGAGCACGTGTCTGGTGTAGGAGCTGGTGGTACGTAGCCGCCGCCGTGTGGCGGACATTGCTATAGAACTGCACTCCTAAACACTTGAGTACGGGCACCTTGTCAAAGGGCACCGCCGTTGTGTGGGAAAGCCCCCCTTCGACATCCATGTATTTGATTTGCTTCACATTGATGACACTCCCAGTGACTGCCCCATACTGGCGTAGCCACTGAAATGCCATATGCATTTCATCCTCTGATCTGGCCAGGAACACCACAACGAAAGGTCATGTCCCGCAAGAAGATACCAGTTAATCGCTGCTGTAGACCATGTAAAGCTGGTTCAAGCGCTGCAGCAAATAATATACCTGACAGGGGGCACCCTTGTCACACTGACCGTCCAACAACAATGTGACCAGACTGATAACCGTTGACAATCAAGCAGGATCGCGCTCCGTGGACCAGTCGAAGGACCACCTGTCCAGATTCCGGAGGGAGGGCCATGTGTTGCAAAACTGCTTGTAAGAAACCGTGATCGACGCGGTCGAATGCGTGGTCAAAATCTACGGCGACAAGGGCGCCTCGTATTTTGCAGGTCGCCGTCAAAGCAATTATGTCGCAGTATGCTCCTAACGCCGTATAAATGTTGCTGACACCACCTAAACATGTCTGATCGGTGTGGATGGCTTTCCTGATAGCGGTGTGGAGACGCATGCAGAGGATGCGGGCGAAGATCTTGTAGTCGTTGTTGAGGAGTATGAGTGGGCGAAAGTCCTGCCACCTACAACCACCATTCGGTTTCAGTACTGGGATCAAGATGCCTTCTGTGAATTCTGTGGGGACAGTGAAATGAGGGCGGATCAGGTCTTGAAACATTTGGAACCCATAAGATCGTACAAAGTGCAGTAGAATTCCAGGGGTAAACCGTCCGGTCCAGGCGACTTGTTCGGTGCTCCACGTGCCAAGGCCGATGTCAGCTCATCGGGTGTAATGGGCAACAGCAGACTATCATCGGGTGCCACGTCCTGAGGGCGGGAAAATTGTGCAACAGCTAGTCATAATTACGTACATTTCACGGATCTTCCACGTACAAGGTCCCATAGTGTCTGGCGAACGTGTGCGCGATGTCCGTTTGTGTCACTGCGCGGCCGCCCTCCTCCATGTTTACTGCCGTAATGAGCTGACGTTTGCGGTGGCGCCTCTCGCGCACAATGTGATACACTGATGCCATTTCATTGGGGATACAGTCTTGCACTCGCGCCCGGATGCGGACAACTTCTAGCTGCTCTGTCCTGATGCGAAGTAGACGAGCTTTGATGCGTTGTACGGACATATGATGTTCGGGAGACGGCGGTTGCGTCGCCAGCTCACGTAGCGCTGTGTAGTAAAATTCCGATGTTGCCGTTTGCCAGTTCGATCTGTCACGCCCATAGGCCATCTAGGTCTTTCTGAGTGCAGGTTTGACACATCCCAGCCACCAGAGCAACGTGGTAGCTTACATGGACAGGCGCCCGATACATCAACACCATGTGTCAGTGACTGCTCGCCGACACGCTTCCTTGCGAAGGAGGGAGACGTTCAGCATCCACGGGCCCCTGCTGCATCTTGTGAGTTGTCGGGGGTAAGGTGACAGAGCAGATGTACGCCAGATGGTCCTTGAAGGCCGTCGGCCAGAGTTCTGCAACACAGGTTGCTGTGCGGAGGGCACGCGAGACGTATGTCCAGTCCAGATGACTGACAGAATGGCTAGTAAAGTGCATACATCCACTCTGGGTCCCATGATGTAAGAGCCATGTATCGTGGAGCGCGAGGTCACATATCAATGCTTGTAGAGCCGGGCATGGGACGTAATGCGGTATCTCGTCCTCGGGCCGCAGAACACTGTTAAAATCGGCGCCCACTATTTCCTTGCAAAAGTGGGGCTACCTCCTCCGGATAGAAGACGTGCCTGTCACCACGGTGTGAATTACTGGAGGGAGCATATACGTTAATGAGGCGGACTGCGCCAGGTGTGAATGCGATGCCTCGCCCGTTCGCCAAGTATGTCACGTCTATGCCATCTCGGAGAAGGATGGCCGTTCCTCCTGCGCCATCACCTAAGGGTAGGCTGTAGGTGATGTAGCCATATAGATCTAAACGCAGCTCAGGACAGATCTCCTGGAGAAGGGCAATGTCCAAGTCTGCCGCTCTGATCATGTCGTGTAACATGCGGGTCTTGACAGTGGAGAGGACACCATTTACATTGACAGTTCCCACATGGTATGACTGAGACATATCAAGTGGCGGAGGCAGTGTGCCAGTGCAAGCCCACAGTGATCTCACACACCACACAGCCATCCATCTGCATGCTGTGCATTACTGTGCCGTGTGAGTCCCTGACTGGCAGAGCCCTTCGGGCTCAATGTCAGCCATGGGCTCTGGTGGAGATATCAATGTTTGCTGTGTATCATCTGCCTCCATAACGTCTGCCCAAGAGATGATAGTGATGTCATTGGTGGCTGGTCGCTTTCACAGGAGCCCACATTTTGGGAGTCGACGCCTTGCACCTCGTTTTCTGGGCCACCAAATTTAGGAGAGTGTTTCTTGTCTTCAGGCACCTTCTGGTGAATGATGCCACTGGAGTCCTTTGCAATTGTGGACGAGTCAACGAAGTCGATGTCTTCCGCCGGCTTTACATCTACATCTACATCTACATCTACATCCACATCCATACTCCGCAAGCCACCTGGGTGTGTGGCGGAGGGTACCCTGAGTACCTCTATCGGTTCTCCCTTCTATTCCAGTCTCGTATTGTACGTGGAAAGAAGGATTGTCGGTATGCTTCTGTGTGGGCTCTAATCTCTCTGATTTTATCCTCATGGTCTCTTCGCGAGATATACGTAGGAGGGAGCAATATACTGCTTGACTCTTCGGTGAAGGTATGTTCTCGAAACTTTAACAAAAGCCCGTACCGAGCTACTGAGCATATCTCCTGCAGAGTCTTCCACTGGAGTTTATCTATCATCTCCGTAACGCTTTCGCAATTACTAAATGATCCTGTAACGAAGTGTGCTGCTCTCCGTTGGATCTTCTCTATCTCTTCTATCAACCCCACCTGGTGCGGATCCCACACCGCTGAGCAGCACTCAAGCATTGGGCGAACAAGCTTACTGTAACCTACTCCCTGTCCTGTTCTTCAACTGACAATCACCTCTTCTTGTGTCGCTTGGGTGATTTTTGCTTTCGGGTCCGAGATTCGACATCCACTGGCGGGCGAGCCTCGACACAGTCTCGATCGCTAGGAATCCCTGTGTCCGATCCCGACTGTGACGGTGGATGGGTGCCCACGACGCTTCGGTGGGCAGAGGCTGTAGGAACCTCTGCACCGTTGGGTTGCGGTGTTGTCAATGGTGCTGACTCTCCAACGGAGCTGGCAGCGGCTTGAGTAGGTAGCAGGTTTTGATCATCCACCACATCATGTCGTGCCGCCTCCACATATGTTAGCGAGAGAGAGGTCATAGTGGATCATTGGGGAAGTTCATTGTGGGGCACCTGAACAAGGCATTGCTGCAGACACTCAGTTCTAACATGGCCCTCCTGGCCGCAGCCCGAGCGGGTCCTCGGTTGTCCATCATAGATAACAATTGCGTGGCAGCCACCATCGAAAATATATGATGGAATGTGCTTCTTAAGTTCTATGCGCAATTGTCGTACCCCGTTAAGGACAGGGTACGTTTCTAATGTGTTCCATTTCTCCTCTGTGTGGCTCAGAACTGTGCCATATGGTCGCAGCGCATCAACAACTAGGTTGGCAGGAACTTCAAACTGTAGTTCAAAGATGTGCACGGTACGCACCTCCAGACCAGCATGGTCAACTCTTACCACGCTCACATTACCATCTGCGAGACAGAAGCGAAAGCCATTTGCAGATCGTAGGAGTAATCTGTTGCAGGCCACTTCGTCAATCAGTTTGAGGTACACTGTGCTGGTTACAATAGACAGATGAATGCCTATCAGTTCTTGTGGTTCTATGTGCATGATGTCTCATAGAAAACGTTCAATTTAGTGGACCTTCGGTCTCGTGTACGATGCATTGAATGTTAGTTTGATTGTAGGTTTTTGATATGAGAACGCCATGACAGGTCGGTACAGGTACTATAAGGCAATACAACAATGTAACCACACGCTAGCGGGTAAACAACAACACCTGCAGAGCACTGCCCAGCGCGCCATGCCCGTCCGCACAGTATCACGGCTGAAAGCCGACTGCCCCTAGCACTGTGGCTTACACAGCTGAACAGAACTCAATAGTGAATTGAAGTTAGCATTAGGGAGGGCTTTGGATGAGGGTACTCTGTGCAGCTGTATGAATCACAATGCCAGGGTGGTGTAGTAGACAGCACATCCGCCTAGTAAACAGAAGACCCAAGTTCAAGTCGTGGCCCTAGCACAAATTTTAATTCATTACTTCAGCTTCTACCCTTATCGAAGATAAAGTTGAGGCTCAATATGTCTCCACAAAAATGTATTTAGAATAAATTAAGAATCTGGACCTCAAAAGAAATTCAAAGCCTTTGCTACAGGGGAAGACAGCCACTGTACACTCACATTGATTTTAGGAGACAATTACATACACTGCTCAAAGAAGATATATCTGGCATAGTGACATTATCTCATGCCCACCCCCACAGAACCAATGATACCAGTACCAAGCTCAGTAAGTTAGATAACAAGATAAACACCATCCATTATCAAAATGGGTAATCAAGCCTCACAAAGAGAGGTGACAGATCCAGTTAGAGAAACACCATTCGATTGGTCATTTTCATCACACTAGATTAAAATGCTCTGTATGCAGGCTGAATACAGTCCAACTATAGTTTAATTATTATTCTTTCTACTAAGATGGCTGTTGGTCTCTCTTTATTAGACTCATTAATTCATTTGTAACTGCCAGGGCCTCAAGCATAATTTCATCAATTTACGATGTCCACCTCAGGCTATTACCAAAAAGTCATATTCAAAATTCAAGTCACTAATCTAAAAATATACATACATTCATTTTCTCACTGATACATTTAATTTTGTTGAGGTGGTGCTTTTGCAGGGAAATCAGGTACCACCCCCTTAAATGTCATCAGTTCCTTGGTTACTCAGACCACCTGTTCATTAATGTCATTATGCCATTCAGCAATGTACTTACCAATCTGCTCTTTCATAACTTTGTCTGAACCAATCTTCTCTATTGAAATTTGGCTATCAGTGTCTGACACCTTTTTGTCAATATCTTTAAGTAACTGATCATTCTTAGTAGGAGCCACAATGAAAAGTCAGCATCAAATTGAGTCTTTTTGTAGCACATACTGCCCACTAATTTTGTCTTGCTCAGTATAAACATTTGTCTCTCATTCAGACAACTGGCTAACTCCATGTGTAGTGACTCCTGCACTTGCCTGACCTCACCTCCTTCTATGGTTAACTTAGAGGTAGCCTCACATAAACCCACCTGGGGCTTTCACAATTTGGAAATTTCATTGGCTAAAGTCAGGTGCAACTCTGCATTCTGCCTAGTGAAATCTTTTTTTGGTGGGAAGATCAATGAAACCTCGTATAGTGGTCACAACTGCCAGATCCTGCTTGATGGTCATATCTGCCACCAGTTTAGTTCTGTGAACAATGTTATCACCAGACCTCTTCTATCCACAAAATATTTCTTATAATGGGTCCCTTTTCAGTTGAATTGGAGCAACTGGTTCAGTCTCTCCCACCATTGGCTGACTGTCATGAGTTACTTGGTTGTAACACATAAAAGATGCAAGCCTAATGAACCAACAGCTCTGGCACAACCAAAACTTTGCTCTTTTTCTGTCACTTCTTTCACCTTCCATCTGTTAACCCCAGATTAAATTGTTATTATGTACAAATTCTGCCACTTTTAGAAGCATAATTGTTACACTTAATGTTTTCAATGTATCACCTAATCACATAAATGGGTACAAAGTATAAGCTATGTAACCTTGAAATAGAAGGATTTGTGTATTACTGGAAATATTCACACTAACATCTCAGTTCATTTACACAACCAAAGATCTCCACAGTGCCATAAGACTTACTCCAAAATAGTGGTTTTTTTTCCTGTATGTTCCTTGTACCTGTCAGTTTCTGGGCAATGCTCATCTTGCAAGACTTCTGAGAAGTCTTGTGAAATGAGTGTTACCCACAGTTTCTTTTACATAGTATTATGGTTTATATGATGTATTATGACAGAGGCAGGAGCCTGTGATCGCTGGAAGTATTCTGTTTTAGTTAATTTACTTTCACATTACATTTACATTCAGTCTTCAGTCAAAATTATCAAAATAACCATGTTCTGAAATAGCATTTCCCTAGAGTCATTAAACAACACACACATGGCATAATACACATAAAACCACCTGATGATTGAGGTTTAAACTGATGAAACACATTGGAATAACAAATAAACAGTGACCAGTAACAGCAAACTACTTGTTCCATTCAGTATTGTTAAAAGTCACACAGTAAAGCCTCACCTAAAATGTTTGAATTTACAGAATTTTGAGAGTACATACAAAAGAAGAAAGTTGGCAAGCCAATAGTACTAAGTATAAGTAAATATTTGAATTATTTATTGAAATATCAGTTTCACCTAAGACGCTATTACATTCATATAGCAACTGCTGGTATGAATTTTGTGACATTATTTTGTAAATAAAAGAGGCACAATTCACCTTCTATCTTCTGTTGCTTCTCTTCTGATTATCTCTCTTGCAGCAGCTCAGCATGCAAGCCTCCTTGGTAATAATAATAGCAATCACTGCTTCTGTCCATGTTTCACTTACAGAATACCAGTTACTATTTGTCACTGATGACACAAAAAGTTTCTCTATTTCAGTGTAATTAATTTTTAAAGATCAAAATTATTTGAAACATTGCATTTAATACAAACAAGGTCTGCTATCACCAAATGTTTCTGCTCAGCAACCATGATTCAGAGCTGACTACCAGCAAAGCAGGTAACCACATTAATTATAACAGACCATTTGCAGTAGAAGTTGTAACATTGATATTACTCAGTTCAGTTATGATTTTCATATTTAAATCATGCAGTGGTCACTGTGACTCACCCTGACTTCCAAACAGTTAAAGTTCGGAATTCTCAATTCTTAAAAATAAATTAAAAAGTATTTTAGCTTCTCTATGTCTCTCTCTTTTTATCAGGTGAGTTACACAATGGAAACTGTTATCCACTTTAATTTCAGTAAAATGTGGAAGTAAATATTGTAAGGTGAAAATGGAAATGAGCGTTTGGGGTCATTGGCCAGGAGGCCCCTTGCAGGGCACGTCCGGCCGCCTTGGTGCAGGTCTTATTACATTCAATGCCACATTTGGCGACCTTTGCGCCAGATGGGGATGAAGTGATGATGAAGACAGCACAATGCCCAGTCCCTAAGCAGAGAAAATCCCCGACCCAGCCGGGAATCGAACCCGGGCCCGTAGAACAGCAATCCGTTACGCTGGCCACTCAGCTATCGGTGCGGACAATATTGTAGGGTGAGAAAGAATAATAACAATGGGAGAAGTAATCAACAACATAATCAGATATTTAAATTTGCTTTTAAGAATGTTAGTACTAGTATGCCAGTGGATTGGTTGTTTTCACACCCATCATCAGAGAACAATGCTTATTCTGGGTTAGGGACTAAGCTTCAGAATGTTAAAAAGGAGCAGTAGAGAACCTAGTAGTGTCCACCTATTCTGTGCCTTGACCTCTGCTGTCAGATGAAGAATAGTAGGTTTCCCCTTAATAGATAATGTGTGCATTACACACAGGAAGTGGCTAGTAGTATGTGTGGCATACACATGGTGAGAGATGAAATGCATGCAAAAAACGAAGTTACAACAGCCACAATGTTCTCAGAGAATGATCATCCTCACAGATCAGATATAGAAAAGGTTAATATGATAGCAAGCAGCAGGAACACCCAAGAAAATATTCCAGAATTAGTATCACTTACTTAAGGCTATAATGCCCACACAGAATAAGGAACAGAAAGTTGATGGAAACGGGAAATGAATGGCAATGAAATCGTAATTTCATATTGAAAGATTTATGGTAAGGATAGGTTAACTGCCAATTGTGGTGGCATATTTATTGCAGTAAAGAAGAGGTTATCATGGATTCTGAATGTGAATTAATCTGGGTGAAATAAAGCATCAAAGGTCAGTCAAAATGGTACTGCCTGTATCAGGATCTACAGTGGTAGAGCTCTTCAGAGAGAAATTGCAGAATATTGTTAGTAATTTTCCTGATCATGTTGTTACAGGCTCTCTTAAATGGAATTAAAAAGTGTAGTGAGTACAGAATATGGACTGAGAGTAAATTGAACAAAGGCAAAAGTAATGAGAAGTAACAAAAAAGAGAATGTCAAGAAATTAAACATCATAATTGGGAGTCATGAAGCAGAAGTAGTTAAAAAATTCTGTTACCTAGGCAGAAAAATAGCCACTGAAGGATGGAACAAGGATGACTGCAAAAGCAGACTAGCACTGGTAAAAAGGGAATTCATGGCCATAGTAATCTTGTAGTATCAAACGTAAGCCTTAATTTGAGGAAGAGATTTCAGAGAATGTATGTCTGGAGCACTGCACTGTATGTACTGAAACATGCACTGTAGGTAAGCAAAGCATCTGACACACAGTGCGACACAAGAATGTTGAAAGTTAGGTGTACTGATAAGGTAAGGAATAAGGAGGTTCCCTGCAGGATCCATGAGGAAAGGACAATGCGGAAAACACTGACAAGAAGAAGGGACAGGCTGATAAGACATCTGTTAAGACATCAGGAAATAATTTCCATGGTACTAGAGAGAGCTTTAGCCAGTAAAAACTGTAGACGAAGAGGGAGATTGGAATACATCCAGCAAATAATTGAGGACATAGGTTGCAATTGTTACTCAGAGATGAAAAGGTTGGCACAGGAGAGGAATTTGTAGTGGGTCACATCAGACCAGTGGGGTAACTGCCAAGTCATAGGTTGGGGGAAACATGGAGACAGAGATATGTGAGACATTATTCTGAATGTCATGTCCAAAATTACTTCAAGCAGATAGTTAGAGAACAAACTCGTAAAGGTAATGTCTTAAGGAATCAGTTAACGCAGAGAAAGGTATCAACAAATATGACTATGGGTATTACAAGAAATATTAAGAAAGGTATGAAAATATTTTTGCTTATAAAGTGTGACAGAACATAAACTGCAGAGTACCTGAGTGTCCAGAATAAAATATTCAATGATGATGATGAAGATGTTGAGCACAAATAGAAAAAATTCAAAAGTATCTTTCAGTATGGCTTAGACAAGTAGGTTCCAAGCAATGTCTTAACAGATGGGAAAGACCCACCATGGTCTAATAGCCATGTTAGAAAACTGCTATGTAAACAAAGAGAGCTTCATCACAGATTTACGAGAAGTCAAACCCTAGCTTAGAAAACAAAAGCTAAATAAGCAAAAATGAGTGTAAGGAGAGTAATGAGAGAAGTGTTCAATGACTTTAAAAGTAAAATTTTGTCAATCAACCACAGTAAAAGTCTTGCAAGTTTTTTTGTGATGTGTGAAATCAGTAATTGGTTTGAAATCTCCCATTAATTCTCTCAGTGACAATACTGGCACCAAAATGGAAGATAACAGAGAGAAGGCCTAAATACTGAATTCAGTCTTCTGAAATTGCATAACTACAGAAGACTGCAACATGGTCCCTCCTTTCAATCATTGTACAAAAATTGAAATGGTAGATATTTACACAACCAATCATGGAATAGAAAATCAACTACCAACACTCAGAAGTCCAAAGGCATCAGGACCAGATGAGATACCTATAAGATTCTCCAAAGATTATGTGAAAGAACTTTCTCCCTTCTAGCATCAGTTTATCATAGACCGTAGGAGCAATGGAGGGTACTTAGCGACCAGGTAAAAGTGCAGGTCATTCCCATTTTAAAGAAGCGCCATAGGACAGATGTACATACTTGTCTATATCATTTATGCCAATCTATTGTAGAAATATGGAACATGTTTTGTGCTCAAGAATCATGATGTTTTTGGAAAACAAAAATGCCTCTATAAAAATCAACAAGGATTCCACAAACAGAGCTCTTGCAGAACTCAGCTCGCTCTGCTCTTCTTTGAGATCCTTGGCACTGTAGACAATGGTGTTCAGGCTAACGCCGTGTTCCTTGATTTTAGGAAGGCATATGACACCATCCCACACTACTGATTAGTGAAAAAAGTACAAGCTTATCAAGTGTTGGACCAGAATTGTGACTGGACTCAAGACTTCCTTGATGATGCAACTCAACACATCACCCTTAATGGAATAAAATCGACAGGTGTAAAGATAATTTTCAGAATGCCCCAAGGAAGTGTGACTTGACTGTTACTGTAAACAATTTTATATAAAGATCTAGTAGAATGCATCAAAAGCTGTTTAAGACCATTTGCAGATAATGTGCTTGTCTATAGAGAAGCAGCAATGCAAGAAGACACTGTTGTTTTGCAGCATGACCTGTAGAGGATTGATGAATGGTGCAGGATCTGGAAGTTGAACCTGAACAAGAATAAACATAACATATTGCACATACAAAGAGAAAAAAAATGTCCATTGCTGTACAACTACACACCTGATGAATCTAAGGGCAGCTATCCAGAGCAACTTAAGTGTAATGAATACATAAAACAAATAGTAGGAAAAGCAGCTGCCAGACTGATATTCATAGGAAGAATCTTAAGGAAATACAACTCATCCACGAAGTAAATGGCTTATAAGGTGCTTGTTTGACTGATTCTTGAGTGCTGTTGGTCAATATGGGAGCCTCAGCAGGTAACAGGTAGGGCTGACAGGGGAGAGCAAGAGAGCGTTACAGAGATGCTCAATGAACTCCAGTGGCAGGTGTTACAAGAGAGGTGTTGGGCATCACAGAGAGGCTTACTATTGAAATTTTGAGAGAATACTTTCCAGGAAGAGTCAGACAAAAGATTACTTTCTCCCACATACATCTTGCAAAATGAGCACAATGAAAAAAATTCGATACATTAGAGCTAATAAAGAGGTTTTCCACGCACCATTCATGTGTGGAACAGGAAGGGGTGAGGAGGGGGGGGGGGGGGGGGGGGGATCAGTTAGTGCTACCAGAAGTACCCTCTGCTGCATACCATTAGGTGGCTTGTGGAATAGGATGTAGATGTAGGTATATGAGAGGTTGCTCGAGGAACAAAGCAGTGCTAAGGAAGAAAAAATAAAACCAAATCTAGTGGAAAGTTTTTTTAACCGAATGTTGATATTCATTTAGGCTTGTGTAATGATATACCCATTATATCACATGAATTAACACTAATCCTTCAAAAATGTATGTGTGGCTAAGCCTACCAGTAATTGGAGTCTATGTTGTAGGCATAACTGGAAATAAAGAGAGCCTATAAGGGGAGAAAAGAGATTATCCGTAACAATTAATGCCTTTACTTTCCATCAAATATTTTTAATTTTTGCGAAGTAAACCCCCCCCCCCCTCAATGAACCATGGACCTGTCCACTGGTGGGGGGGGGGGGGGAGGGGGAGCTTGCATTCCTCAGCGATACAGCGTACCGTAGGTGCAACCACAAGAGGTGGGTTATCTGATGAAAGGCCAGACAAACATGTGGTTCCTGAAGAGGGGCAGCAACCTTTTCAGTAGCTTCAGGGACAACAGTCTGGATGATTGACTGATCTGGCCCTGTAACACTAACCAAAACGGCCTTGCTGTGCTGGTACTGTGAACGGCTGAAAGCAAGGGGAACCTACAGCTGTCATTTTTCCTGAGGGCATGCAGCTTTACTGAATGATTAAATGATGATGGCGTCCTCTCTGGTAAAATATTCCAGAGGTAAAATAGTCCCCCATTCGGATCTCCGGGCGGGGACTACTCAAGAGGATGTCGTTATCAGGAGAAAGAAAACTGGCATTCTATGGATTGGAGTGTGGAATGTCAGATCCCTTAATTAGGAAGGTAGGTTAGAAAATTTAAAAAGGGAAATGCATAGGTTAAAGTTAGATATAGTTGGAATTAGTGAAGTTCGGTGGCAGAAGGAACAAGACTTTTGGTCAGGTGAATACAGGGTTATAAATGCAAAATCAAATAGGGGTAATGCAGGAGTAGGTTTAATAATGAATAAAAAATAGGAGTACAGGTAAGCTACTACAAACAGCATAGTGTTTATGTTTATTAGTGTCATTCAGACTCGGTACATTTAGAATAGCAGTTTTTATAGTTTTATTAGGTCACTTTCGTGTGTACACAAACACTTGTTTAAATTACAAATACGAGGGATAATCAGTAGGTGCAACTTACCGTAGGTCACTGTTTAATTCGTTTATAATACTCACTAGATAGCCCCTAGAAGTTTACTGTAGGTCACTATCTTATTCTTTAGTATTCACTAAATAGCCCCTAGCAGGAAAATAAGCACCAGACCTTGCTTCTACCATAAATTTTTATTTTCATTGTTGAGTGTCCTTTCTGTCAACTAGAGTGTAGCTGTTAACCTTGTGTGACAGTAGGTTTCCTTAAGTTTTTATAGTAAATCAGTTATTAGCTAGATGGATAGGGACTGCGTCTGTTGTGTGCGGATGCAGCAGGAGTTGGCCAAAGTCCAAACGCAGCTGGAAGCTTTGTTGGCCACAGTCAACAAGCTACAGAGTGCCACCTTGAGATGCAGTTGGAATGGGGTGCTTGGGGCAGCCTCTGCTGTATTAGATGTGCAGGGGGCGATGTCACAGCTCTCTGTCACTGAGCAAACCTCAGGTGTGATTGAGCCGGCTGGCCCACTCTCACCTCAGTGTGGGTGACAGACTGTGTTGAGGTCTCGAGCCCCAAGGCGAAGGCTGCATGGGGGAAGCAGGTTCCTGCCAAATCCTATGCACTTTGCTAATAGATTCCGTGTGCTATCTGATGCTGGGGGGGGGGGGGGGGGGGAGGCTGAGCCAGATCAGACTGCACCTTCTGCCAGGATAGTGGCTGCTCCTTCAGCAAGGTCCAAACAGGCATGTGGGGGTAGGGGTTTGTTAGTTATTGGGAGCTTCAATGTTAGGCGGGTCATGGAGCCCCTCAGGAACATAGCGGCTAGGGCGGGGAAGAAGCCCAACGTTCACTTGGTGTGCTAGCCAGGGGGCCTTGTCCAGGATGTGGAAGAGGCTCTTCTGGCGGCTATCAAGCATGCGGGGTGCAGCCAGCTGCAGATTGTTGCGCATGTTGGCACCAATGATGCCTGTCGACAGGGTTCCGAGGAAATCCTTGGGTCCTTCCAATGGCTGGCTAAATTGGTGAAGGCAGCCTCCATCTCTCGAGGAGTGGAAGCCAAGCTGACAATCTGCAGCATCGTACCCAGGGTGGACCGGGGTCCTCTGGTTTGGAGTCGAGTGGAGAATCTAAACCAGAGGCTACGTCGACTGTGTGACGAAAATGGTTGCAGATTCCCTGACCTACGCTATGGGGTTAAAGGTTGTAGGATGCCCCTCGATAGATCACGGGTGCACTACACACAGGAAGCAGCTACATGGGTAGCACAATACTTGTGATGTGCACATGGTTTTTTTTTTGGATTAGGTTCCTCCCTATGGGAAACAAACCACTGGCCCAAAAAATTACCAGTTCATGACACTGATGTGGGTGTGCCAACTCTAAAAATTGTTAGTTCACCTAAATAGGTCATCCCAAAGGATTTAAATACGCTTAATCTCATGTTAGTAAATTGTCGAAGTGTCTGTAGAAAGATTCCCGAGTTAATCTCTGAAATAAACAGTAGCAATGCCAATATTGTATTAGGTACCAAAAGCTGGTTGAAACCAGGCATAAAAAGCAGTGAAATTTTGAACTCTGATTGGACAATGTTTAGGAAGGATAGGAATGATACTATGGGAGGTGGTGTGTTCATTGCAGTTCAAAGCTGTTTAAACGCAACTGAGATTGATACTGCGTCAGACTATGAAATAGTCTGGATAAAACTGTCAATCAGACAAGGACTGACCATTGTATTTGGATGTTTTTATAGACCACCAGCATCTGCAACAAACATCGCAGAATGTTTCAGGGAAAGTCTTGAGTACATAGGAAGTAAATATTCAAATTATCCATTAGTTATAGGTGGAGACCCCATAGCGTATGTCAGGGAATCTACATCCATTGACTGGGAAAATTACACGTTTATCACAGGGGGCAGAAGCAAATATTCATGTGAAGTTATTCTAGGAGCGCTCTCAACATAAAACCTTGAGCAATTGGTTAGAAACCCAACTCGAAATGGGAACATATTAGATAGCTTGGCAACAAACAGACCTGATCTTTTTGAGGAAGTTAATCTGGAAGAAGGTATTAGCGACCATAATGTCGTTGTGGCTTCTATGTCAGTGGAAGTTGCAAAAAAACAAAGAAATAGCATAGAGTTTTCTTGTTTGGGAAAGCAAATAAAAGTGTCATTAATGAATATCTTCATAGTCAGCTCCAAGCATTCACCATGGGACACAAAGATATGAGCATCTTTGGTCGGAATTTGAAGATATTGTCCACCGTGTGCTAGAGAAGTATGTGCCTAGCAAAAGTATAGAGGAGGGAAAGGATCCACCTTGGTACAACAAACATATTAGGAAGTTGCTGAGAAAGCAGAGAATTTTGCACAGTCATTTTAAACATAGTCACTGCCCTGCTGACAAACAGAAATTATCTGAAATGAAAGCAGCTGTCAGGAGGACAATGAGAGACTCTTAACGAATTGAAAGCAATATTTTATCTGCAGATTCTAAAAATAACCCGAAAAAATTTTGGTTGTATGTAAAATCTATGAACGCTACAAATAATCCAATACCTTCTCTTGCTAACAGTACGGGTAATGTAACTGATGATGACAAACAGAAGGCCGAAATTCTAAACCTAGCTTTCAAAAACTCATTTACGATAGAGGACTGTAGCACCATTCCCCCTTTCAACTACTGAACAAACGAAAGGATGGCCGACATAGCTGTATCAAGGATTGTAAAACAGTTAAGATCCTTAGATGCCAGAAAGGCATCTCACCTGTAAGATTTTATGTTGACTATGCTACAAATATAGCACCATTCTTAACTGTCATCTATCAGAGATCATTGGAACGGTGGAAAGTTCCACAGGATTGGAAGAAGACCCAGATCATAGCAATCTATAAAAAGGGTAGAAAATCGCATGCACATAATTACTGACCAATTTCTCTCACATCTATTTGTTGTAGAATCATGGAACATATTTTGTGTTCAGACATAATTACCTTTCTAAACTCCGAGATGCTCATCTGCAGAAACCAGCACGGTTTTAGGAAACAGCGGTCATGCGAGACACAGCTGGCCCTCTTTGTGCATGATATACAACAAGCTCTAGATACTGGCTCCCAGGTTGATGCCACTTTCCTCGACTTTCGAAAGGCGTTCGGCTCAGTTCCGCACTGTTGCTTGCTACAAAAAGTGCGTGCTTAAGGTCTATCCAATGAGATACGTGGTTGGATAGAAAGTTTTCTAACAGACAGGGAGAAGTATGTCGTCCTGAATGGGGTAATTTCAACAGAAACAAGGGTAACTTCAGGTGTGACCCAGGGCACTGTAATAGGTCCTCTGCTTTTTACTACTTACATAAACAATCTCATTGATGGTATTGACAGCGGCCTTAGATTGTTTGCCGATAATGCTGTAGTCTACAGGAAAGTAGTAGCACATGAAAGTTGTAAACAAATCTATGAGGATTTGCAGAAAATAAATGTGTGGTGTAATGACTGGCAGTTATATCTCAATATTAGTAAGTGTAACCCACTGCATATAACAAGGTGAAAATCACCATTAATGTATGAGTACAAAATAAATGATCAGTCTTTGGAAGTGGTAACATCAGTCAAGTATCTGGGTGTGACTATTCAAAATGATCTCAAATAGAATGATCGGATTAAACAAATAATGGGTAAGGTGAAGACTGCGGTTTATTGGTAGAATCCTGAAGTGATGCAGTCCTTCAACAAAGGAAATAGCTTACAGTACATTAGTTTGTCCAGTCTTTAAGTATTGTTTGTCTGTATGGGACCCTTACCAGTTGAGTCTGATTCAAGAGATTGAGAAGGTCCAAAGAAGAGTGGCAAGATTCGTGACTTGTACATTTAGCCATCGCGAGAGCGTTACAAATCTCATAGAAAGTTTTGAAGTGGGACACACTTGCAGATAGACGAAGCACTAAACAGAAGGGGCTGCTCACTAAATTCCAAAATCCAATCTTCACAGTGGATGTAGAGCATTTATTATTACCACCAACTTTCAAACTGCGTAATGATCATCATTCAAAGATAAGGGAAAAAAGAGCTCATACTGAGGCATTCAGACAGTCGTTTTCCTCTCGCGTGATCCGCAAGTGGAACTGAAAGATGGAGGGAGGGAGGGAGGGAGGGAGGGAGGGAGGGAGGGAGGGAGGGAGGGAGGGAGGGAGGGAGGGAGGGGGGGGGGCAATGACTTTGGCGCGAATTGTGTCCTCCCCCACGCACCGCTTGGTGGCTAGCAGAGTAAATATGTAGATGTAGATAGTAACCGCATTATTGTGGCCAAGATAGACATGAAGCCCACACCTACTACAGTAGTACAAGTTTATATGCCAACTAGCTCTGCAGATGACTAAGAAATTTATGAAATGTATGATGAGATAAAAGAAATTATTCAGGTAATGAAGGGGGACAAACATTTATTAGTCATGGGTGACTGGAATTCGAGAGTAGGAAAAGGGAGAAACATAACAGGTGAATATGGATTGGATAGGGGGGGGGGGGGGGGGGGTAAGAAGTGAAGAGGAAGCCGTCTGGTAGAATTTTGCACGGAGAATAACGTAATCATAGCTAAAACTTGGTTCAAGAATAATGAAAGAAGGTTGTATACATGGAAGAAGCCTGGATATACTAGAAGGCATCAAATATATTATACAATGGTAAGACAGAGATTTAGGAACAAGGTTTTAAATTGTAAGACTTTTCCAGGGGCAGATGTGGACTCTGACCACAATCTATTGGTTATGAACTGTAGATTAAAACTGAAGAAACTGCAAAAAGGTGAGAATTTAAGGAGATGGGACTTGGATAAACTGACTAAACCAGAGGTTGTACAGAGTTTCAGGGAGAGCATAAGGGAACAATTGACATGAATGGGGGAAAGAAGTACAGTACAAGAAGAATGAGTATAGCTTTGAGGGATGAAGTAGTGAAGGCAGCAGAGGATAAGTAGGTAAAAAGATGAGGGCTAGTGGAAATCCTTGGGTAACAGAAGAAATATAGAATTTAACTGATGAAAGGAGAAAATATAAAAATGCAGTAAATGAAGCAGGCAAAAAGGAATACAAACGTCTCAAAAATGAGATCGACAGGAAGTGCAAAATGGCTAAGCAGGGATGGCTATAGGACAAATGCAAGTATGTAGAGGCTTATCTCACTAGGGGCAAGATAGATACTGCCTACAGGAAAATTAAAGAGACCTTTGGCGAAAAGAGAACCACTTGTATGAATATCAAGAGCTCAGATGGAAACCCAGTTCTAAGTAAAGAAGGGAAAGCAGAAAGGTGGAAGGAGTATATAGAGGGTCTATACAAGGGTGAAGTACTTGAGGACAATATTATGGAAATGGAAGAGGATGTAGATGAAGATGAAATGGGAGATACGATACTGCGTGAAGAGTTTGACAGAGCACTGAAAAACTTGAGTCAAAACAAGGCCCTGGGAGTAGACAACATCCCATTAGAACTACTGTCAGCCTTGGGAGAGCCAGTCCTGACAAAACTCTTCCAACTGGTGAGCAAGATGTACGAGACAGGCAAAATACCCTCAGGCTTCAAGAAGAATATAATAATTCCAACCCATAGAATGCAGGTGTTGACAGATATGAAAATTACCAAACTATCAGTTTAATAAGTCACAGCTGCAAAATACTAACACAAATTTTTTACAGGCAAATGGAAAAACTGGTAGAAGCAGACCTCGAGGAAGATCAGTCTGGGTTCCGTAGAAATAATGGAACACTTGAAGCAATACTGACCCTACGACTTATCTTAAAAGCTAGATTAAGGAAACACAAACCTACGTTTCTAGCATTTTTAAACTTAGAGAAAGCTTTTAACAATGTTGACTGGAATACTCTCTTTCAAATTCTAAAGGTGGTAGGAGTAAAATACAGGGAGCGAAAGGCTATTTACAATTTGTACAAAAACAATGTGAAAGTTATAAAGAGTCGAGGGACATGAAAGGGAAGCAGTGGTTGTGAAAGGCATGAGACAGGGTTGTAGCCTCTCCCCCATGCTATTCAGCCTGTATATTGAGCAAGCAGCAATGGAAACAAAAGAAAAATTCGGAGTAGGTATTAAAATCCATGGAGAAGAACTTGGGAGAGCAGTTGAATGGAATGGAATGGAATGGATAGTGTCTTGAAAGGAGGATAGAAGATGAATATCAACAAAAGCAAAATGAGGATAATGGAATGTAGTCGAATTAAGTCAGATGATGCTGAGGGAATTAGATTAGGAAATGAGACCCTTAAAGTAGTGAAGGATTTTGCTATTTGGGGAGCAAAATAAGTGATGATGGTCAAAGTAGAGAGGATATAAATTGTGGACTGGCAATGGCAAGGAAAGCATTTCTGAAGAAGAGAAATTTGTTAACATCAAGTATAGATTTAAGTGTCAGGAAGTCGTTTCTGAAAGTATTTGTTTGGAGTGTAGCCACGTATGGAAGTGAAACATGGACAATAAATTGTTTGGACAAGAAGAGAATAGAAGCTCTCAAAATGTGGTGCTACAGAAGAATGCTGAAGATTAGATGGGTAGATCACATAACTAATGAGGAGGTATTGAATAGAAACGGGGAGAAGAGGAGTTTGTGGCACAACTTGACAAGAAGAAGGGACCGGTTGGTAGGACATGTTCTGAGGCATCAAGGGATCACCAATTTAGTATGGTAGGGCAGTGTGGAGGGTAAAAATCGTAGAGGGAGACCAAGAGA
The DNA here is from genome assembly GCF_023897955.1 of Schistocerca gregaria. NCBI lineage: Eukaryota > Metazoa > Arthropoda > Insecta > Orthoptera > Acrididae > Schistocerca > Schistocerca gregaria. The sequence goes on from NC_064925.1 coordinate 123,646,853, forward strand.
TGAATAGACAAACCAGATTCAGAAGGATGTAGGTTGCACCAGGTACTGGGAGATGAAGAAGCTTGCACAGGATAGAGTAACATGGAGAGCTGCATCAAACCAGTCTCAGGACTGAGGACCACAACAACAACAACAACAACAACAACAACAACAAACTTAGATGTACTTGTGGGTCTAGACTGGCTACTCACCAATAACACATCTCAGTTCTTGCCTGAAAGAGACTGCATTTTTTTAATGGTACCTCCTATCATACTATTTTTGCATGATAGGAGAATGGAAACAACTACTTACACTGTACCATTAAAAAATAATTCGGTCTCTTTCAGGCAAGAACTGCAAAAGCTAGAACATGTGCATTTGGTCACTACAGTTACTCTGATATTGGACAGAAGCAGAATATGGCAGAAGAAGAATTAGTTGAAGTTATTAAGATAAAATTGCTGGTATCTAAAACCCTGGAGCAGGAGGAGGAGTTACAAAGCATTCTACTCACATATAAAGATGTATTTTCAGATAAACCATGGGTAATTGGTGAGTATATGTGTAAATTTAAGATACAGGAAGACAAGCTTGCCCCCCCCCCCCCCCCACCTTTTCTTTCTTTCTTTTTTTTCATACCATATGAGGTCAATGAGCCTTTTTCCTGTTGTCCATGTAGAGATATAAAAGATGGTTGACACTGGCATTACTGTATGAAACTTATATATGTACAATAGTCCATTGTTAGTGGTGAGCAAAAACACTTGCAGTAACAGTTTTATAGGTGTTGGACATTCAAACTTTAAAATAACCACATTAAAATAGAGTGGGTAGGACCTTTTAGTATAGAAGAATTACTGTCAAAGTTTGAACAAGTTAGGTTCCTTAGCTCCCACACATTTAATGGCCAGCTGCAGGCAGGTGCCTTTACATGAAGACTCTGACGTTATAGGGATTTCCATTTGAAGGAAAATGTTATCAGTTTTGAGTACCACCTTTTGGCTGAAAAATATGTCTACAGTTGTTTTCACATGTGCACTAGACAAATCCTTGGGTAATGAATTACGTATGTATGCAGACACTCTATATTCATTTCCAAACCCAGGGAAGAACACTGTGTGCTATTAAAAATTAAAACTTGAAAAAGATTACAGGAGAAAGGCAGAGCAACAGAAGTAACCAAGTCCCATTTTGGAAGTTATGAATTAAAGTTTGTGGGTCATATAGTAGGTGTTAAGGGGATACAATCCAATTCAGAAAGGATTCAAGTGATAAACAACTGCCCAGAAGCATGAAACATAAAACAATTGTGTTCATTTCTAGGGTTTGGCAGTTTCAACAGGATTTTTTTTGAGGACACTAAAGGCTCATCTGCAACTCCAGGGTTTGGGATGATTGTGTCACTGAAGCATTTGATAATACTAAGTAAGTTCTTCTGAAAACCAAGATTTTAAGTCATCCAAAAATGAATCAAGCTTTTAAATTAGCCATAGATGCGTCAGAATGTGGGCTAGGTTGAAATTGTTGCAAGGGGTATGAGATCCAGAGAAAGGAGAACATAAAGTAATAGCTTTTGCTAATAGAAGCCTTAATAAATAGGAATTTAATTACACAGCTGTAGAAAAGGAATTATTGGCCATCATTTGGAGTTTACAGAAATTTCAAACTCTAATATGGGGATCAAAAATTATAATACACACAAGGTGTATGATGCCAGTAATGAGACACAGATCTTTTATCAACCAAAATAATTTTTTTCTAACAACAATACTGTCTCCTTCAAAGTAATTATCTCTGGGAGCTATACACTGGTGGAGTCATTGTTCCCAGTCTTAGAAACAGCTCTGAAGAGCTGTATCTGGTATGGCCTTTAACATATAAGTCACATTCTTTGCAGTGTTCTCCGTAGTTCCAAATGACATCCTTTTAATATTTTTTTCAATTTCAGGGAAAGAAAAGAAGTGACAATAACTCATGTAAATGGGGAGGGTGGGGGTGGGGGGTGGGGGGGAATGGAACAACAAGAATGTCTTTTGAGGTCAAGAATTCCATTATGGCAGTGGCTATGCAACATGGGGCATTGTCACAATGCTGCACACACTTGTCTGCAACATCTCAATTCAGACTTTTCCTGAGCCTTTCATGTACCAATTTCGTAACACAAAACAAAAATATAACTTCAGTGATGGCGCTCCTAAAACTCCCATGATGGCTGTAGGAGCTAAAACTCTGAACACACCAATCTACACAAGTAACACAACATAGCATTGTCAGATTGCTCACAGTGTTGTCAGTCTCATTACTTTTCTCGCACACCTCGTACACAGACCGCCAAGCCCTAGCGTCTTTAATAGAAAGTAGAGCATTGTGTAGACAAATCATAAGATAGTTCTAATTCTTACAAGAGTTTAGACTGCAAATAAATTACATCAAACAAATAACTTACTTTACACATTTACCTCACTGTCCATAGGTGTGAAAAAGATGAGCAGGAAAGAAGACCTTGGCATAACATTTACAGTTAAATTTATTCTGTTAATTGGGTCCTCCACGGATTGAGCAAACTTAATTGAAACCTGTTGGTAACGCAATCTGGTAACCACTTGATTGCAAATGTAGCTAAATAGGGCTCCACAGACAGTACAACTGCAGAGTAACTCACCAGTAGATTGCTTGCAACTCAGTGTCTGCATTGCCAAGCAAAGTTGTGCCATGTCCATGAACACAGCTCTGTATTGGTTTAATTCGAAGGCGAGCAAGCGGGTTGTGAACATAAGCTTTGTATGCGAAATGGAAAAACAATCCACTTATGCAACTAGATGCTCCCAGGCTATTGCAACACGGATTTGACATAGAAAGTGTGGTGCAAAGTGGTAAAAGAATTTCATTTGGCATGTATTTAATGTATTATTCATCTATTGTTCAAAATAAAATTAATAGTACATAAATGAGAGCAAATGTACAAAAATGTAAAACATTCCAAAAAGTATTTTTTTGTAAGACTAGCAGTCTGTTATTCTCTAAAATTACAAACAGTGGAAACAGTGGCAGAAAAGCAACAAATCTCTGATATGAGTGAACACAATAATGTTCGCATACAAGCAATTTAATGTGCACAAACAACTATCACCACTCTTCTGTGTATACAAATCTGAAGGTATTTGGGTTTTCAAAGTCAAAATAATTCTATGTTATGAATATAATAGAAAGAAACATTTCACACGGGAAATGTATATATAAAAAACAAAGATGCTGTAACTTACCAAACAAGAAAGTGCTGTTAGATAGACACAATAAAAAACACACAAACACACACACAAATTTCAAGCTTTCACAACCCAAGGTTGCTTCATCAGGAAAGAGGGAAGGAGAGAGAAAGACAAAAGGATGTGGGTTTTAAGGGAGAGGGTAAGGAGTCATTCCAGTCCCAGGAGCGGAAAGACTTACCTTAGGGGGGGAAAAAGGACTTTCGCCCTTGGGTTGCTAAAGCTTGAAATTTATGTGTGTGTGTTTGTGTGTTTTTTATTGTGTCTGTCTACCAGCGCTTTCTCGTTTGGTAAGTCAGAGCATCTTTGTTTTTTATATATAATTCTATGTTATGGTGGAAGAGATCCACTGTACCAAAACACTGTAGTAGTGTTTAGTTGCTATTTAAAAACCTGTCAGTTGCAACTCTTGTCAGAGCTCCTTGGATGCTGCATACAGCCTTCAGTTTATGTTTCTTTTGATGTACAGATGAATCCAGGATTTTCTTAATTTTCTCCTCCATATTAAATAATAAATAATAATAATAATAATAACAATAATAATAATAATAATAAAAACAGAGAATCATATCTTCCTGTGGGCTCGATCTATAGCTGACATGCTGAGTGTAGTCAAAAGATGCTCAAGTGTAACAAACAGTACTCCTCCTCGAGCGCATATGGCAACTGCAATCCCCTGTCTCAGAGTTGCACTGTGTGCAGAACACCACTGCCAACCATTCAACAACCAGCTGCCTGCCCGCTACATTCCTTTTAGTCACTCTGTGCGCAGACAGTCTTATACCAATAATGAGGTATGACTACTAGCTAGTAAATTCGAAGGACAACTAGAGTTTGATGGGTATTTTGTTAATATTATTAGGTCATGGGGCCAAGGAAAGTTGTCAGAGGAGGCAGGGTGTAAATGGTTGTTCATGAAGATGCTTTGTTTTGAAGAATTAACAAATACTCAAAACATTTGAAATTTTGTATTCCACAGGTACCAATAGAAAATCTTATTTGGTTTTTACTTAGAATAAGGAAGTATGTTAAGCATATGATAAACTTCTACAATTTTAAGAACCTAAGTAGAATTTTAAGACTTTTTCACTGTGTCAAAACACTGAAAGAAGACAATATCCAATTAGTTTACAAAATGTATCCAATAACAACACAGGCCTTACATGATATAACAGCAACCTAAGGGAAGAGGGAGAGTTTCATGTATATTTGTGGCTGTAGAAGGTTTGTGAAGTGCGTAAAATTATATCCCACAAAACTGACAAACACAGTCACTATAATAAATAGTTTATCAGTGTACTTTCAGGATGTGAAAAAACCCACCTGTTTATGTCCTTTGACTATTCTCTTAGAAATCGTTCTTAAGGAACAAGGAAAAGCTTGACACTAACAAATACAATTTTTTGCAGAATTCACACATGGCTGACCAATCTGTATCTTGTGTGGTGTAAACTATGTAAGCAACAAATAGCAAGATACTGCTGACAATTCCGCTAACAGTGCAGTGGTTACAGATTTTCTCTCTATCGTGGCAGCACAAGTATGTCCAATGTGACACGGGATCAGAAGGATTTCCACAATCAGCAAAGATGACTGACAAACAGCCCTAACCTGGCCTCCAAAATTTTTGGAAAGGACACACATACTGCCATTACAAAATAATCACACAACCAATACAGAAATTAACTAAGGTAAAGTAACCTAGCTTCTCAGACTAATTTGCATTACTTACAAAAAGCAGTGAATACTGCAATTAACATAATTAATATTTACATTTATGCTATGTTGCCAAAAGTATTAGAAATGTCGTATTTGTAATTAAACTGATAAAAAAAACAAGATGGTGGTTTGAGGTCATGTGTGGCAGAGTACACGTAAGACACAGCAGCTGAGGAAGCCCAGTAATTAGCCACCACACTTTAAGTACAATAGGAGTAAATTATCTTGAAGTCCATGAGCAAAGAGGAGAGTAGAGAGGTATGTGATATTAAACAGGATAAAGGTGTTCTACAGGATTCAGGTCGGGACTCTGTGCAGGCCAGTCCATTACAGGGATGTTGTCGTCGTGTAACCACTCCACCACAGGCCGTGCATAATGAACAGGTCCTCGATCATGTTGAAAGATGCAATCACCATCCCTGATTTGTTCTTCAACAGTGGGAAGCAAGAAGGTGTTTAAAACATCAATGTAGGCCTGTGCTGTGATAGTGCCATGCAAAACAACACGGGGTGCATACCCCCTCCATGAGAAACACGACCACAGCATAATGCTACTGCCTCCACATTTTACTATTGGCACTACACACTATAGCAGATTATGTTCACCAGGCATTCGCCATACCCATACCCATACCCTACCATCGGATCACCACATTGTGTACCATGATTCGTCACTCCACACAATGTTTTTCCACTGTTCAATTATCTAGTGCTTATGGTCCTTACACCAAACGGAGCATCATTTGGCATTTACCGATGTGATGTGTGGCTTATGAGCAGCAGCTCGACCATGAGAGCCAAGTTTTTTCACCTCCCACCTAACTGTCATAGAACTTGCAGTGGATCCTGATGCAGTTTGGAATTTGTGTGTGATGGTCTGGATAGATGCCTGTCTATTACACGTTACGACCCTCTTCAACTGTCGGCAGTATCTGTCAACAGACAAGGTCGACCTGTACTGTTTAGTGCTGTATGCGGCCATTCACGTTTCCACTTCACTATCCCACTAGAAATGGTGAACCTAGGGATGTTTAGGAGTATGGAAATCTCGTTTACAGACGTATGACAGAAGTGAAACTCAGTCATCTGACCATGAGCGAAGTCCGTGAGTTCTGCGGAGCACCCCAGTCTGCTCTCTCACGATATCTAATGACTACTGAGATCACTGATATGGAGTACCTGGCAGTAGGTGGCAGCACAATGCACCTAATATGAAAAACTTATGTTTTTGGGGATGTCCAGATACTTTTTATCACATAGTGTATATAGGCTGTCCCTCAAAGTTGTCAGGATATTTTCTCTGGTGTTTTGGCAGACATTCATAATTTCATTTTTGCAAAGTGTAGCTGGAGTCAGCCCAAAGAAATTTTGCTCACTGTGTTTTTCTTGACCAGTGGCGATGGGAAGCCCTGATTTGTTTCCCCTTACAAACAAAATGGTTTTTGAAATGGAATTTTACTTGCCGATTCGATACCACAACCCCAAATTAGTCAAGTGGAATATTAGTTTTATTGATATGTGTGAACGAGGATAGTAAAACACCTAGAATAATCAGTATTCCAGCAGCAACAGCACTGCTTTGGCCCCCGCTGACTGCTTCCGCCTTGCAGCAGCAGCGCTATCAGTTGCTGCAGGAATACTGATTATTCTTTGTGTTTTACTATCCTTGTTCACACCTATCAACAAAATGATCATCAATAGACATGTAAAATACCGCATTAAAAATAATTTTGTTTTTAATGGGAAACAAACTGTTGCTTTTTGTCAACATTGGACGTTCCAACGTTCCATGAAAAATGTGATACACAATATTCACTTGGGCTGACTCCAGCTACACGCTGCAAAAACAAAATTGCAAACTTCTGCCAAAACACCAGAAGATGTAGCTGACAACTCAGAAGGGACGTGTGTGTGTGTGTGTGTGTGTGTGTGTGTGTGTGTGTGTGTGTGTGTGTGTGTGTGTGTAGGAACAATATTACATGCTTTTACTGCTTTAGTATATCTCCTGTGACACCTAAGGTAGGCAATGAAGCCAAATATATTTACATTTACCAAGTTTTGTATAATTTTCTACTGGTTAGTAAAAACCTGGTTAATTAAGTGGTGTCCCAGAGATGGTTCAAATGGCTCTGAGCACTATGGGACTTAACATCTGAGGTCATCAGTCCCCTATAACTTAGAAGTACTTAAACCTAACTAACCTAAAGACATAACACACATCCTTGCCTGATGCAGGATTCAAACCTGCGACCATAGTGGTTGTGCGCTTCCAGACTAAAGCGCCTAGAACCACTCGGCCACACCAGCCAGCTGTCCTAGGGATATTTATACCTTTTGCCATCAGTTAAGCTCTGTATTTGGGTTGTTACAGAATTTTGTACAAAATATTAGCTTACCTTAGATTACTTGTAAAACTATCTGCTTAGCTGTCTTTCAGATTGTTTGGTTAACCAAACAGGAGTTATTATTTATGTTGCTATTATCTCCATAGGCTGTCAACAACAGGATGCTAGAACCTATTTTTCGGACCTATGGAGGTAAAACTGGTGGTTACCAGTCTGTAGAATTGGCGATCATCATCATCCTCCAGTCCACAGGTATAATATGTCACAGGAAGGGACACTTGTTGCGGGGGGTGGTATGGGCATTTTTCTCCACTTCTTCAGTTCTAACATTCCTTGTCTTTTTTCCTTTCTTCTCCATCACGAGTACCATGTCCATCTTCCCTCGTTCATATTTAGTAATCCATCTTCCCTCATTCATATTTAGTAATTTCTACCACAGAAAACCTTTCCTTATCTGTGCGTTACAACAGTCTTTTTTTTAATAGGACTGCCAGAGTTATTGTGCAGATACCAGTAATTTCTTGGCGATGCAAGAATAATGTTAATAATGTTGGGTGGGTAATAGAAATCCATGATTATAGCATGTACAAAGAAAATGATGAAATGGTGAATATTCATTCTGGGTAACAGAAAAGTTGTTAATCAAAACATAGGTGCAACTGGATTGCACCTAGGTGGCCAGTCTACACCCACTGAGTAATAAACGTAATTAGGGAGGTGGATACTTTATAACTATGATTTTAAAACTTTGCTTGAAGTATTAAAGATCAGAAACATGATTAAAGTTTTGCAATGGAATTATATATAATAATGGCTGAAACAAAAATGATATGTTAATGGTCCTTTTTTACAAATGTGACACACACACACACACACACACACACACACACACACACACACACACACACACAGCGAGATATTGTTATCAAATTGGGGAAAAGTGATTGATCGAGCACATGTGTAAATAGAAGTTGTCACCATTATATCCCTTCATCAGCACCAACATAGTAACATCAGCACTATAGTCTGTTCAAAATTACTTTACAATTGACAGTTCAGCACACAGCAGAGTTGCCATGTCCCGCATGGTTCATGTGAATAATCTTACATTTCATTCCACTTGCTCCAACAGACAAACTACTTGCATTATAAATATGGAACTTGTGTTCACGAAGAGCTGCACTATGTTTCGAGGTGTAACATGCAGGTTGTCCAGAGATACATGTTCCACCTATTCATCGATGTTAGAAAAGAGATGATCATGTAAGTGTAAGTAGCTTAGTAGTAGGTGGGAACATCCCACTGTTTGAGGCAGTTATGATCAATAGGTAAAATACATGAGGTAGAATGCATACAGAATGTCTACAAGGTGTGCCAACACCATAGCAGACCCACTTGTGTGGACATTTAATTGAGCCATACCGTCACTACTTGGAGGTGTTCTGAACATCTCAGAATGGGAAACAAAGTTCATTATTAAGTTGAACTTTGGTCACTACATGTGACAGACATATTACACGTGTATTAATGTAATAACTTGGAAATTCAAGATCTATTACAGTACATTGTAAGATTGTTCAACACAATTTAAAATACAACAGTTTTGTGAGAGAACATTGAGCTATAACTTCATAGCTGTTGGACATACCACCTGGATCTGAGAAGAGCCTTGTAATGTAACCACTGGCCTCGATTAGCAAGTCCACGACATCAAGAAATCATCAGAAGGCAACCGTAATTGAAGAGAATTCCAGATAAAACTTGTGCGAACTACCAAAAGATGACAGAACCATAACACCATTATCAGCGTTAATATTACATGTCAGAAGGAGAAACAACACATTTTTCACTTTAGTTTCATTTGCATAAAGTGAAACACATTAAGACATTACACGAACAGTTTACAAAAATGCATTTTCTGAGTATGTTACCAAATTTTTGACCTGCAGGAACTTTTGTTGTTGAGGTTAGGTGAACACATTAAGGGTATTACATCTTAATAATACATCAAATACTTCAAATCGGAACTTTGAGTTTTCTAACATCAGATAATTTCAGTTAAATATGATGCACTATTGTCCGCTTGTGCATCAAGTACTACATGGTAACCCACATGATTTTATGAGAAACAGATTCCTAGGTTTATAATTAACCTGTTGTTAGTTTTTCTGTTCCACCTACATGTTTCCAAACTAGCAAAACAAAGATTTGTGTCTGTTTATTGCAGTGAGAAAATATATCTTAAATCAGTCAGTGAGTATCAGAAGAAAGAACAAAATCAATAGAAAAAGACATTACTTCAGTACTGCAGCAATTATGCTGCAAATAGTAATGTGTGTTTTGTTTGATACAGACTGAATTCCTCAGATGAACTTGGTTGCTGATAAGGCCTTCTTATTAAAAAAATTCAGAACTTAATGAGAAAATTTTGTTATGTAGCTATTTACCATTGTAAATTGGGCACTTCAGACACGCAGGTCAATTCACTTTTACTCCTTTTCTGTGGTGATCATGGAAATGCTCAATGAACATCACTCTCACAACTATGACAGATGCTTGAAGCATCACTGTACCTGTCATTGTTATTAAATGAACTGAAAAAACCATATGCACCTGCACTAAAAAGGGCGGAGTCCCTAATGGTGTTTGATTTCCCTGTATGCTATAATAATCATAAATATGAAAGTAATTCACATCCTCAGAAAATGAATCTACAGTTATAATCTACTTATCTATAGAACTTTTTTCCTCAAGAGTTTCAAACTTCAGTGTTTTTCCAGCCTGCTTTTATTTCTCAAACATTTCCCTGCCAATTTTCATAAGAGTGCTTTTGTTCATGTTCAGAGCAGTATTTCTAATGATTACATTGTTAAAGGAGAGCACTGAGCCACTGAGTTTTTCAGTCTCGGAGTAGTCACATAATGCACAAACCATTTCTCTCAACTGATCTCTTACAGAAATCCCCTGACCAACAGAATGCAGAACTTTATCACTCATAACTTTCGATGAACTTTCTACTGACATTGTTCAGTACCACACTACAAATAACAGTAACAAATAAAATAGTAATTCCTGCAACAGTAAAGTCAAACAGAATCACAGGGTGAAATGAACACACAGGACAGAAAGCTGTCAAACTCTAGCACACTGTGTGTGGAGGGGCCACAGGGGTGGGGTGGGGTGGGGGCTGGAGTGTTGGGGTGGAGTTTGGCACCTTCAAGGGTTTGCTGCAGCTACAGATATTATGGGGTTCATGGAGCAATGGAATGCAGACCGTGCCTTCCCCCTGTGCTGCTTCCATCATAGCTGTCAACTGTAAAGTAACTTTGAAGAGACTTTAACAATATGACATGAGGACTTCTGCGTCTCTGCCCTGGCTTGGGCATGTGGATGAAGAGGTACATTTCCATGAAAGAGAGGAGTAGCTATTAACAATTCTTGGTAAAACTTTTACTCTGCATGGAAGTATCCAAAACTGCAAGATATTCAGTACAACTGTGATGCGAAAACAGTTGTGGCCTTATGAAATAGGTCATACTAGTGGGCATTCATAATAGCAATGCCATGGGTAACAAATCCTCCTGAATATGTTCCGCAGCTGTTACCATGCACATCTACATCTACATTTATACTCCGCAAGCCACCCAACGGTGTGTGGCGGAGGGCACTTTACGTGCCACTGTCATTACCTCCCTTCTCTGTTCCAGTCGAGTATGGTTCGCGGGAAGAACGACTGTCTGAAAGCCTCCGTGCGTGCTCAAATCTCTCTAGTTTTACAAAAGTGATCTCCTCGGGAGATATAAGTATGGGGAAGCAATATATTCGATACCTCATCCAGAAACGCACCCTCTCGAAACCTGGCGAACAAGCTATACCGTGATGCAGAGCGCCTCTCTTGCAGAGTCTGCCACTTGAGTTTGCTAAACATCTCCGTAACGCTATCACGGTTACCAAATAACCATGTGACGAAACGCGCTGCTCATCTTTGGATCTTCTCTATCTCCTCCGTCAACCCGATCTTGTACGGATCCCACACTGATGAGCAATACTCAAGTATAGGTCAAATGAGTGTTTTGTAAGCCATCTCCTTTGTTGATGGACTACATTTTCTAATGACTCTCCCAATGAATCTCAACCTGGTACCCACCTTACCAACAATTAATTTTCATTCCACTTCAAATTGTTTCGCACGCATACTCCCAGATATTTTACAGAAGTAACTGCTACCAGTGTTTGTTCTGCCATCATATAATCATACAATAAAGGATCCTTTTTTCTATGTATTCGCAATACATTACATTTGTGTATGTTAAGAGTCAGTTGCCACTCCCTGCACCAAGTGCCTATTAGCTGCAGATCTTTCTGCATTTTGCTACAATTTTCTAATGCTGCAACTTCTCTGTATACTACAGCATCATCCGCAAAAATCTGCATGGAACTTCAGACACTATACTAGGTCATTTATAAATATTGTGAAAAGCAATGGTCCCATAACACTCCCCTGTTGCATGCCAGAGGTTATTTTAATGTCTGTAGACGTCTCTCCATTGATAACAACATGCTGTGTTCTGTTTGCTAATAACTCTTCAATCCAGCCACACAGCTGGTCTGATATTCCGTAGGCTCTTACTTTGTTTATCAGGCGACAGTGCGGAACTGTATCGAATGCCTTCCGGAAGTCAAGGAAAATAGCATCTACCTGGGAGCCTGTATCTAATATTTTCTGGTTCTCATGAGCAAATTAAGCGAGTTGGCTCTCACACGATCGCTGTTTCCGGAATCCATGTTGATTCCTACAGAGTACATTCTGGGTTTCCAAAAATGACATGATACGCGAGCAAAAAACATGTTCTAAAATTCTACAACAGATCGACATCAGAGATATAGGACTGATTTAACCTAAGACCAGAACTTCCTAAGATTTTCTGTCAAGTCGGTACATAGAATTTTACTTTCAAATTCACTGAACGTTTCACGCATAGCCCTCCTTACGCTATCTTTGATATCGTTTAGCTTCTGTTTGTCTGAGAGGTTTTTGCTGTGTTTAAACTTGCAGTGATGTTCTCTTTGCTTTCACAGTAGTTTCTTAACTTTTTTGTTGAACAACGGCGGGTTTTTCTCGTCCCTCACAGTTTTACTCAGCATGTACCTGTCTAAAACGCATTTTATGATTGCCTTGAACTTTTTCCATAAACACTCAACATTGTTAGTGTCGGAAGAGAAATTTTTGTTTTGATCTGTTAGGTAGTCTGAAATCTGCGTCCTATTACTCTTGCTAAACAAATAAACCTTCCTTTTTTTTATATTCCTATTAACTTCCATATTCAGGGATGCTGCAACGGCCTTATGATCACTGATTCCCTGTTCTGCACTTATAGAATAGAAAAGTTCGGGTCTGTTTGTTATCAGTGGATCCAAGATGTTATCTCCACGAGTCGATTCTCTATTTAACTGCTCGAGGTAATTTTCAGATAGTGCACTCAGTATAATGTCACCCGTTGCTCTGTCTCTGCCACCCGTCCTAAACATCTGAGTGTCCCAGTCTATATCTGGTAAATTGAAATCTCTACCTAAGACTATAACATGCAAGAAAATTTATGTGGAATGTATTCCAAATTTTCTCTCAGTTGTTCAGCCACTAATGCAGCCGAGTCGGGAGGTCGGTAAAGGGAGCTCAGTTGTTGAGTGTAGCCCCCACCCATAATAATTTACAGGAACTATCCACTTCTACTTCACTACAGGATAAACTACTACTAACAGCGACAAACACGCCACCACCGGTTGCAAGCCATCTATCCTTTCTGAACACCGTCTGTGCCTTTGTAAAAATTTCGGCAGAATTTATCTCTGGCTTCAGCCAGCTTTCTGTACCTGTAATGATTTCAGCTTTGGTGCTTTCTATCAGCACTTGAAGTTCCAGTACTTTACCAATGCAGCTTCGACAGTTTACAATTACAATACTAATTGCTGCTTGGTCCCCGCATGTTCTGACTTTGCCCCGCTGCCTTTGAGGCTGTTGCCCTTTCTGTACTTGCCCGAGGCCATCTAACCTAAAAAACTGCCCAGTCCATGCCACACAACCGCTGCTACCTGTGTAGCCGCTTGCTGCACGTAGTGGACTCCTGAACTATCCAGCGGAACCCGAAACCCCACCATCCTATGGCGCAAGTCGAGGAATCTGCAGCCCACACGATCGCTGAACCGTCTCAGCCTCTGAGTGAGACCCTCCACTCGGCTCTGTACCAAAGGTCCGCAGTCAGTCCTGTCGACAATGCTGCAGATGGTGAGCTCTGCTTTCATCGCGCTAGCGAGACTGGCAGTCTTCACCAAATCAGATAGCCGCCTAAAGCCAGAGAGGATTTCCTCCGATCCATAGCAACACGCATCATTGGTGGCGACATGAGTGACCACCTGCAGATGGGTGCACCCTGTACCCTTCATGGCATCCGGAAGGACCCTTTCCACATCTGGAATGACTCCCCCCCCCCCCCCAGTATGCACACGGAATACACATTGGTTTTCTTCCCCTCTCTTGCTGCCATATCCCTAAGGGGCCCCACTACGCTCCTGACATTGGAGCTCCCAACTACCAGTAAGCCCACCCTCTGTGACTGCCCGGATCTTGCAGACTGAGGGGCAACATCTGGAACAGAACAAGCAGCCATGTCCGGCCGAAGATCAGTATCAGCCCGAGACAGAGCCTGAAACCGGTTCGTCAGACCAACTGGAGGGGCCTTCCATTCAGCCCTCTGGAATGTCTTTCACCCCCTGCCACACCTCGAGACGACCTCCCACTCTACCACAGGTGAGGGACCAGCCTCAATGCAGGCAGTATCCCGGGCAGCCACAGTCTTAGTCCGATCAGGGGATGCATGGGACGAGCTGGCCATCCCCGACAAACCCCCATCCGGATCCCCACAGTGATGCCCACTTGCAACAGCCTCAAGCTGTGTGACCGAAGCCAACACTGCCTGAAGCTGGGAGCAAAGGGATGCCAGCTCAGCCTGCATCCGAACACAGCAGTTGCAGCCCCCTATCCTTGCTAAAAACTGTTGTGCAAAGAACATCTGAACTAATCTACAGAGAGCACAAACAATTCAACACATAATTTAAACAGTTATTAAGATACAAGATTGCTTAGTAATGCTGCTACTTGCGCACTGCCGACACACTGCTCGGCGACGGAAGGAGACTACGCAATTTTACACTATTCAGGTACTAAACCGCAATGCTACGTCTCTCAAATACTATAATACGCCCAAAATTTATGAATTAAACAAAGCAAGTACCAAAAACACGCAAAGAAATTAAAAATTAAACTATATAACACATAAGTGAGCAAAGAGTATACGACTTGCTGCTGGCAGCTGCTTATCCAACGGTAGCAGGGATCACACTCACATGAGGAACACCAACGCAATCAGACATCATACGATATCAAACATACAAGAAAGGTGGAGCTACTTTAAGGGATACTACAAACCAGCTCTCCCACCCAGTTCTCCCACTTCTCTTCCAGACACGAACTCAATGGCTGTCACAATTAACACTTGACTGCTGAACACGAAAACTGTGGCATTTCTTAGAATGCCAGCCTTTCTTGGCCGGTTTAGAAACTACATATCCGTCACAACATAATGAAGACCAATCAAACCAATCAATATAACATTTCATATTTAAAAGTGAGTGAAATCTTACCCTGTGTAATTATGGGATTGGTAGCAGAAGTGTTGATGCAGAAGTGTATCTGACAATTGAAAATGATCTACTAGCCTGAATGGCCCCATAAAAGATCCCTCACACTACATGAAGGTATGGAAATGTTCCACAGCTGCAAGTTAAACAGCCCTGCATTGTGCAACTGCCTGCCAATGATCTGGTACTTACATGCTGCTGCTGCTGCGGCTGCTATTTTTGCTGCTGCTGTTGGATCAACACATGGTGTTTAACAGACACCCAGACACCGCATATTTGTGCATCCTTTCTTTACTCACCATTGTCAACCATAGGCAACAGCAGTGGTTGGGCAACCACTGTGCCGCACTTTATTGTCCCTATCTGAATCACAGTACAAACAGCTTTTCCATCTAACATGTACATTAATATTTTGCTTTAAGAAAACAGGCATGAGCACAGATGCAGCTTGGTGTGTCCCATTTCAAACATGTTTATTCCACTAATGTCCTTTCATCCATATTAACATGCTGACATCCACAGAGCTCTCTTATGATAGAGATACCAGTGATAACTATGTGGTGAAGTCATTATAGAGGGCAATTCAGGTAATCTGTTCACATAAAATATTTCTGGAACTGTCCGTGTGCTCCCAAGTCTGTTTTCACCCAGTTGAGTCACAAGAAAATCACCACTAAATGATCTATAGTCTCTTTTCATAGCTATACTAATTACAGAAGTATTGGCATCAACTTCATTTTTCTAAGGGAGCTACAGTAATTTCTGCTTTTAATATCTTAGTTCTAAAAGACAAATACAACAATATTTCATTCTTCAAAAATAAATTACAATATATCTGTTTTCAACATATAACTGATAGCTGCCTAACTTGTAAATTGATGATTTCATACCCAAATAAAGAAATATACCAGGTAAGAAGGAAATAATGTGTTGAACTGCTACAATACCAGTATAAAAGGGGCACAGAGGCAGTTTGACTTTCATTTAGTTTGTATTTTCCACATGATACAATTACTGATTGGTCTGAAAAAGCAAATGTCTTTCACAAACCAATAGAAACTAGATATGCTACTTCCCTATGGAGGATGCAGAATAAACGTAAACAAAAATGTTGAGTTGTATACTAAACAAAAATGTTGAGTTGTATACTAAACAAAAATGTTGAGTTGTATACTAAACAAAAATGTTGAGTTGTATACTAAACATACCCTGACAAACAATGACCAATAAAACCAACAATGCAGTGAATGTGCCAAAAATTAATATTAGAAGGTCACCATAATATTATGCAGGGGTGAAAGATGCTCTGGCTGCTTTTGCTCATACCACATGTGTAACTCCAGAGAATTGAGAGTCACTCTGGAATAAGTCAGCCCATTTTTTTTTTCCTTCTTTATTTTGCTTGCAAATGTTTTCTATCCATATCATGAGTCACTTCACCAGAAGATTAACTGGCAGGTTCCAGAAGATCACTTGGAATTATGTCACAAAGTTCTGATGTGACATCAGAACAAGAGATTCTTCCTTTAAAAATTATCTTTACCACTAAAACCACTGCTACCAATCACGGAAGGCTAAAAGCAGGAGATGTGCATTACTGGACCAATGGAGCAGGTTGAACATCAGAGGCAGTGGAGTATGCAAGTTTGTTATGGGATTATTGGGTGCAATGTGATCTGTCCGTACTTCAATGAAGAAATTTTAAAGGGTAAAATATATACACGACTTCTTTTCAAAGTGCTACCAGCTCTCCTAGAGGAAGCGCCATGTGAAATACATAGAAATGTGTGGCTCCAGCACGATGCATGTTCAGTCCACTACTCACTTGTGGTTAGGAAAGTACTCCCCATCTCTTTCCTGGTTGCTGGATAGGATGTGAAGGCATTATCAGTTGGTCTACATGTTTGGTTGATTCAATACCATTAGACATTTTTCTCTGTGTACATTCAAAGATGAAGCCTAAGCGAAACTTCAAATGGACCAAGAAGATTTAAAATATCTCCTTGTTACAGAATATGTAATGATATAGACAGAATTTCTTCATTCTATCTGTAAGTCCTAACACCAGGGATTGCAAATGTGTATTTCAGTAGACAATGGACATTTTGAACACTTTATAATATAAAAGGGACTTTTAAGCAAGTGCTTACAGTGACAGTCTTTGGCAATTTCTCTTTTCTTGTTGTAGCTTATTTAATTTTGCAATATAATAATGTTTCTTACCATGAAACTCATGGTGCAAGGCTATTATTAAATAATATTTACATAATTATTCCCTGTTTTACAAATCCATTCAGTTTGTTATGTCCACTATTGCTTCACAAGGATCTAGCAGAGGGAAGAGCAGAAATGTTACCAGGTATTGAATTAGTGCTCTATGCCACATCCTTTGCCTTTCAGTTGGTGTGTTAGTCCCGCCACATGTAGCTAAGTGTGATTAGCATCAGTTTTAAATCAAACTTTTTTTTAGTATTCCACTTCTGCAAGTAGAATCTCTTGGCTGTGTCAAATGGGAGTTCTCCATAAGGCTGATGCAACAGTTCCCTTTAACAACATAAACTTTTGCACAAGACAACCATTTGGTTCATGTTCAAAATAGATAAAGTTACGGTAGGAAAGACAGCCCAAAGAGTATATTGAGACATTTTTCTCATACTATAACTCTGGCAGAGCAGAACTATAGTTTTAGCCCATCTCTCATTGCTCTCTTCGTGAGAGAATGACATCCCAAGGACACTTGTTTAACAAATACCAATGTCCTATGGTGGTTATTTTGTGTGTGCATCCATTTTCTTCTATAGAAAGGTAACAGTATATATCTGGCTGCCAACTGAACAACACTTGGTTACTGACTGCAGAGCACTGGTGCAAACAACAACTGTTACTGAAATAAGACAAAATTTCTGATATTAATGATCACATGAGCACTGAATTATCATTAAATGTCCTCTAACTTCTACATCCTTATTTTACAGTAATTTACACAAGTTTTCTAATGTTGTGGTCGTAGGACTCTTGTGTTGTGACCTCCTGTACTTTGATGAATGAGACGTTCATTGTCAAAATGACAATATGTCTTCCACCAAGCCGATACCATTTCAAGATTTCCCCAGGTGTTCAAAATGACCTTTTGTTGAGTTTTTAGGGAAACTCAGCTGGTGGTTGACACTTTCCATATCACTGAATGTGCTGCCTCATTATGAGACCTACGAAACATTCTGTGTACACAGCTGAACGTTTTCTTACTACCCTTGATTTAATGCCCTCTAACATCTGCAGAACCAACTTAACCCTTGATATGACAACAACGAATGAATCTTTGCCAATGTGAATGACTGGTGGCCAATGCTAAATAGAAACATACAAATATCTTCTAGCATATACAGCAGGTTTGTCAGTGAAGTCGATAAGGATCCGACTGCATGGACTGAGTCTGCAATGACTAAAATAATTAGAAGTCATTGGTAAAACAACGTATTGTACTTAACTGGCGGTTCAGGAGTCTTCATAGTCAGGATGAATAAAATTACAAACAGATAGCTACAGAGGCATCACATAGGCCATACTTTAACTAAGTGCCTTGACAGAGGTTGCTTCCTATCAGCTGAAGGCTATACTACTTTCCTACTTCATGTCCTTAACAAGAGTGGATGAGCACTCACTACAGAATTGTTACAAGCCGCGGAGTGGCACTAGCAGCACTAGTCACGACTCGCGGGTCCAGCGATACTAGTATGGACCGCGGCTGATAACTGCAACCCCTATTAAGTGTGGTATTGAATGTTGTTACCACAACCCTAACATATTTTTCCACTTTCATGAATACTCAATAAAAGGAAAGTATGTTTAATTTACTTGCTTTCATTAATACTATCCCTTCCATTTACTAAACCCCAATTTGTTGAGAATAAAGGCTACTGCTGTAGAAAGAATTATATAATGAAGTATTTACATGTCTCACAGGTAATCAGAAAAGACATAAAAATGAAACTCCTTAATTATGTGTAAAGCATTTATTCTACATACTGTCATACAAATATATTTCTTTATAATTGTGTTTCCTAAGAAAATTTCAGTAAGAGAAGCAAATGACAAAGGCAACGTTTACAATAACTTAAAATTTCAATTTAACGAGAAAAGCCCCTACTTCCTCTTTAAAGGAGAATGTGTCATCGCATTCATGAAACAGGCACCTATATCAAGTGCATTAAGCTTTATATTAATGAATATTAATCTAGTCACAATATATTTACATGAAATTTTAAAATTAAATATCACAGATGTGAATCCACTGCAGCTGTTATATGCCCAATATAGCTGCTTACTAATTTCATGGCTTCTTCATAAATGGATTGTATTTTCATAAATTTTTGTATTTTATTTTTTATTCGATGCTTCATCAAATACGAACCTTGAATTAATCTTAAAATCATGTTCTGAATTATTTTTTTAAATCATATGTCCTCATTCTTTTCCTTTGTTTTTGGAAAGTGATTCCTGTTTAATCTTGTAATCTGATAGAGCTGCCTTTATAGCATCCTCTGCCAACACTGAAAAAGCCAAAGAAAGAAAATTTAACTATTATACTTCCTTTGCTGCCAATATGGAATTAATCCATACATGGGGCACAGAAAAAAAAACACATTTCCAATTTCATTAACACTTCAAGATTACACACAAATTACCTCAACAGTGACACATACAGCGTCAATGGAAAGTTCAGCTTTACAACAATAAAATTAAATGAAGCAAGGATTAAAATATATCTGATCAGCATTAAAATACTGACGTCAGGAATGCACATGCGACTTGAATGTGTAAGTTCCATTTTCAGAAGAAAAAGACTGTTGGTACCCCAGTTCCTATTGGTTAAACAGGGTGGTATCATTGAACAAGACAAATACTCATTTGAACACATGTTTAGTTCACTGTACTGCTAATTTTATTATTAAGCAGAGCGAACACCAGTATTATTGTTTAAAATTCAAAAGTTTTGGAACTTCATATATTTCAGAAGTTTTTGGCATCTTTTAAAGCACTGTCTATTAAATACCTTTAAGAATTAATATGCTATATCAAATAAGACTAGATTTTGAGCTCATGCGACAAATACTTCAGGATGCGGTAACGGAAACTGGTTTAATGTATGGAAAAATTTTGAATTGGTTATTGATTCTGTTAAACTAAAAGGTTCTCCTTCCTGGGAGTGTACAAAACCGTATGATACTTACCATTTTCATTTCCAGTTTCCTCACATGCAACTTCACCTGCATGTGTGCATCACACTAACACAGAAGTGCGGTAGCCATATGGTTTTACGGCTAAACTTTTCTTATTCTGGTTTTAAACATTTTATTATGGCTGATGATGTCAGTGGCTTTCTTTGGGCAACTCTCTTACTTTTTTTAGTGGTTTACTTATTGCTTTGAACCAGGGCAACCTTGCAAACAAAGGTATTCCCTCTGCCTTTTTGTCAGGATTCAAGAGAAAACATTGTCATAACAGGCTATTTCATTAATGGTGTGAAAAATGTCACATTTAGGCAGTTTTAATGCTTTGTAATATTTTATTCAGCTTTGTCAAAGGAACAGAACAATTGTGGCTCCAAGTAGTCCACAAAGCACCATTTTAAAAGTGCATGGAATCCAGGGTTCATGAGAAACATTGTTGCCTGGCCTTTACATGCAGGCATACTGCAGTTATAATATTTATATTTGTAGCAGGACATGGGATCGGTAGATATGATCACATTAAGATTAAGGAAGCCTGCCTTGGCATATTTCAGTAATATAAGTGGATAAAAAGTTACTATGCATGCAACTTCTTTTCCTCTCCCCCTGCATCTTGACGTTCACACTTTTCATTATACTTCAGACCACCACAACCCCCTCTTCCAACAATTCTTTTTACAATTTGCGACATCTGCTGACACACTACAATGGAAAGTGTTTTGCTTGCTGATAGAGAGCTGCCTTAATTACAGGGTTCCATTATACAGCCTTTTTATTGGTTTGATGTCTCTTCCCAGTGCTGCTCATGCTTTCTGGACATGAAATAGAGAAAGTTTCTCAAATACAATGCTAATTATTTAAATGGTCTTGATTATGGTGGTGGCAATGGTGGTGGTTAGTGTTTAACGTCCCGTCGACAACGAGGTCATTAGAGACGGAGCGCAAGCTATGGTTAGGGAAGGATTGGAGAGGAAATCGGCCATGCCCCGTCAAAGGAACCATCCCGGCACTTGCCTGAAACGATTTAGGGAAATCACAGAAAACCTAAATCAGGATGGCCAGAGGCGGGATTGAACCGTCATCCTCCCAAATGTGAGTCCAGTGTGCTAACCACTGCGCCACCTCGGTCGCTCTTGATTATGAGATTAGTTATTTTATCCAGCTACAGTCAGTGAAATACAATACATAGAAGTTGTAGGGTTGCTAATATTATTAAACTTATCATGATTAATAATTATCATGTTTCACTTTCACAAGTTAGATTAAAAGGAGAGGCTATACACCCAATAATAGTGATGAAGGTTCTTAAATCTAAAAGTAAAACTGCAGTTGTGTGCCACTGTGAAGCTTGATGCCTCTCAGTGCAGTGTATTTCGGCAGTGAGAAGTGTTTCCTCTCCATGCTCACTCCCTATTGAAATCAATATCATACATATACCTTGTGTCTCTCCTGTGGGTTGTCATGCACATTTTCTCTGTTGTTTCAGTCAATATTTGCAATTTCCTTTTTGCAGCACGTGGCTGGAGTAAGCCCACACAAATCTTGCTCATCCTACCTTGCTCGTCATATCTTTTACATGACACCCGGTGTCGATCGAAAGTGTCCGTTTGTTGGGAAATTATATATATATAAACAAAGATGCTGTGACTTACCAAACAGGAAAGTGCTGGTAGATAGACACAATAAAAACACACACACACATATTTCAAGCTTTCACAACCCAAGGTTTCTTCATCAGGAAAGAGGGAAGGAGAGGGAAAGAGGGAAGGATGTGGGTTTTAAGGGAGAGGGTAAGGAGTCATTCCAATCCCGGGAGCGGAAAGACTTACCTTAGGGGGAAGAAAGGATAGGTACACACACACACACACACACACACACACACACACACACACACACACACACACACACAAAAAAAGCAGATATAATGTCCGCTTGTGTCTACGCACGTGCGGATGGACATGTGCGTGTGTGCGAGCGTGCACCTGTCCGTTTTTCCCCCCAAGGCAAGTCCGTCCACTCCCGGGACTGGAACGCCCCCCCCCCTTTCCACCCCCCCCCCTCCCTCCAGTCCCGGGAGTGGAAGGACTTGGCTTGGGGGGAAAAAGGGACAAGTGTACGCTCGCACACACGCACGCACATGTCCATCCACACGTGAGCAGACACAAGCGGACATTATGTCTGCTTGTGTCTGTATGCGTGTGCGCGCGCGACTATATACCTATCCTTTCTTCCCCCTAAGGAAAGTCTTTCCGCTCCCGGGATTGGAATGACGCCTTACCCTCTCCCTTAAAACCCACATCCTTTCATCTTTCCCTCCCCTTCCCTCTTTCCTAATGAAGCAACCTCGGGTTGCGAAAGCTTGAAATTTGTGTGTGTTTTTTAGTGTCTCTATCACCGTACCAACACTTTCATTTGGTAAGTTACAGCATCTTTGCTTTATATTATGGCCAATTGGATAGAGTGGTCCCAAATGGTCTAGCGTGTTATTCATTTTATTGATATGTATTAAGAGATGGTTCAAATGGCTCTGAGCACTATGGGACTTAACATCTTAGGTCATCAGTCCCCTAGAACTTAGAACTACTTAAACCTAACTAACCTAAGGACATCACACACGTCCATGCCCAAAGCAGGATTCGAACCTGCGACCGTAGCAGTCCCGCGGTTCCGGACTGCTGTGCCTAGAACCGCACGGCCACTGCGGCCGGATATGTATTAAGAGAAATAGCAAACATGAAGCATAATCATTACTCCAGCTGTGTCCTGTTGGAATTTCCCAAGTTTGTTGGAATGCACAACGGACATGAATGGATGCAGATGATCAGCCAGGATGCTTAAGTAAGTGCCACCTGTCAAGAGTCGTATCTAGACATACCAGGGGTCCCATATCACTTTCAACGACCCACACCATTAAAGAGCCTCCATCATCTTGATCAGTCCCCTGCTGAAATGCAGGGTCCACGGATTCACGAGTGTGTGTGTGTGTGTGTGTGTGTGTGTGTGTGTGTGTGTGTGTGTGTGTGTGTACCCGTACACATCCATCCGCTCGATACAATTTGAAGAGAGACTCGTCTGACCAGGCAATCCGTTTCCAGTTATCTACAGTCCCATGTTGACAGGCTCAGGCGAGGTGTACAGCTTTGTATCATGCAGTCATCAAGTGTGCACAATTGGGCCTTCGGCTCTGAAAGCCCATATTGATGATGTTTCATTGAATGGTTCGCACACAAAGTCAGCACTGAAATCTGCAACAATTTGCAGAAGGGTTGAACTTCTGTCACATTGAACAATTCTCTTCAGTCACCATTGGTTCAGTTATTGCAGGATCTTTTACAAGCCACGGTGATGTCTGTTATTTAATGTTTTATCAGATCCCTGATATTCACGGACCACTTGAGAAACGGTCGTACGGGAAAATCCCCACTTCATCAGCACCTCGGAGATAATGTGTCCCATCACTCGTGCACTGACTAAAACATCATGTTCAAACTCATTAAATCTTGATAACCTGCTGTTTTAGTAGCAGCCTATCTAACAACTGCACCAGATACTTGTCTTATATAGGTGTTGCCAACCGCAGCATCATATTCTGCCTGTTTACTAATCTCTGTATTTGAATATGCATGCCTATACTAGTTTCTTTGATGCTTCAGTGTAAGATGAACATTAACAATAGCAAAACAAGGGTAAAGGAAAGTAGTCAAATTATATCTGGTGAGGCTGAAGGAATTTTAGGAAGTGGGACACTAAAAGCACTTTCCAGAACCTAGCTTTGTATCGAAGTGAAACATGGACCTATATCTACACAGAAGTAAGCAGTCCAACAGCCACCAGTTTCTATGCCAATGCACGAGTCTGCATGGAGTCAACTATCTGATGTTGCCAATCAGTGTCCTCTAGCTAGTGGGCCACCCGTGGGCCTACTTCAGTCACTGGCAGCCTCCTATCCTTGTGGTCTACAGTTCGAACCTGGTGCCATGCAGCCGTTCAGCCATTACCACCGGAGTGCTGTCAAATTCCATTCTGTCTGTCTTCTCTTGCATGGACAGAGCAGCCTTCTCCATGCTAAGTCTATGCTAAGTCTACAGTACAATTGTATGTATCCGGCACGCCCTGCCTCGAGTCACATGGCTGCCTTTAGCCTGCCATCACGGACTACTATCTGCTCCACTGCTGCAGGCAACATCTTTAGAGTCACTTATCACCAGTTCATGTGGCCAGTTAAGCTGGTGACCAGAGAAAAGCTGGTCTCTGACTGCAGAATCTTGCCAACCATACACAGCTTACACTTTGGGAGCATTAGCTTCTCCGATCATGTTGTAGGTTGCTGAGCAATAACTGAATATTCTGACATTGCTATTTTCATGACAGAACAACAGACAACAACTAGACCTCTACTCAGTGCTTCACCATTAGTCCGCCCGTGGTGGTGAACTACCTGCTTCCCGACTTCTGACAACACCGCCCCAACACCACAGAGGTCAACCACTGGTTTCTATAATTTTGTATTCTTGGATCTTTTTCTTTTCTGAGCATGGAGCAGAATGATTAACACGGGCACTGTTGGCCTGAACAATTAAACATTGGAGGTGGTTTGCAAGGTCAATTCTCGTGCAAAGCCCTCCACAATGTTCACAGCTAAGATAAATGATGCAGCAGGAACACAGGTTATCAAAGCACAGGCACCAAAAAGTCTCAAAGGTGGACCATGGAAAAAGTGGCTGTATCTATCCCATCACCTTTCAGACCTTTCTGATTTGGTGGATGAAATGAACTCTTCATCCTGCTAGGTTGTTCATCACTTGGTGTTGCTCAAGATGGGAACACAACACAGTTGTAAGTTTCTGGATTACAGGATTTTTCTCTACCGAGACAGCAGAGTCGTTATGGCTATCGTTTTGAGTTAATCTGATTCTTTTCCTCTGTGGAATATCCATCCTGATGCCACTTACTCTAATCAAGGGCTCTCCTCACTGGCAACATTTGGCCACAGCAAAGGTCATCTGGCATGATGGTCATTGCCTGGAACCCTGGTAAACCAGAAAGACTTAACACTTACTCCTTGGCACAGATGAGGAGTTAATAGCTCTGGCATCAGAAGTGCCACCCCTATGTTTTCAATGGACTCTGTCGAGAGGGCAGATGATGTCCCCCCCATGACAGACTGGCTACTGCACTGGCTTTTAAGCATATTTGTGTATCTACTTAGTTATTGGGCACAGAGGATCTTCTACAAGGTAGGTAAGTCAGCACTAAAAGTCTTCCACAGCCAGTGTGCACTAAAGAAAAAAAATAGAAAAATGGAAGTCAAACCATATAGGGGACAAAAAATTACTTTAGCCAAAATGTTTGATGAAAAGTAATGCAGAAAGATGTAAATAAAAGTGCTCTTTATAAGAGAAGGGCAGCAGGCACTCTCCCTCCCTCTTGTTGTGTTCATACTAATTGTCAGCAACTGCTTGTAACATATCTGGATTGTTTCTATATCTGTGTGTATGTTCTCAATTGTTGTTAGCTTGTACGTGAAAGAAAATAATAATAATAATAATAATAATAATAATAATAATAATAATAATAATTTGGCTCATCGTGGCAATGCTGTTGTTTGTGTCTCACAGTATTAAAATTGGAGATGAGTGTAGTGCTCACTTCTTCTATTTGGTTGTTCCTTCAGTTCTTGTGTCCATGGAGGCAGTACTCTTACAGTGCCTATCATTAACTTGTCAGCTGTATGGGCTTTACAGACTCCCACACTGTCAAAGTATCTGCTGCCATTTCCCCCTTACAATGATTAGCAGGCTTATGAGAAGCAGCTTTGGCAACACTTTGTCACTTTTAGTGTCACTGACACAAACATGTGTAAGGCTTTGATCCTTTCTTGGATTTCTCCTCAGATTTATCAGTTTTCGTGTTAGGTTTCCAAATCCAGGAATCCACATCTCCTTTGTTCAACAAAATATGTTAAGTTGTTGTCAAACATACGTATGTCATTGCAGTGCGTAAAGAGTATGATCAGTATCATAAACAGCTCTACCAGTCCTCCGCAGCTTGGGTGGCCGAACTCCAAGTCCTCAGTTGCAAACAACAGTTTTTACCAATGCTCGGAATTACTCCTATGCTGATTCTATGGTCCATAATGCAATCATTCAGTTGGCTTCTGACAATGAGGTGCATCAACATGCACTACAGTACAAGAATCCATGTTTGCTCTTGTTCAATCTTTTGAGGCATATTGTGCTGCTGGTGAACAGCTGAGGCTTCATGCAACATCACTGCAGTGGTTCCTTTTCCTGGTCCTTGGGCACTGATCAGTTCCATTCTTGGGGGATGGGAGGGAGGAGAATGGTGTGGCAGCCATATAAACACAGCCTCAATGTTGCACTGGACAGTGACGTGCCAAGCAACCACAGTAATGACAGCACTCCACGCTTCCATCTTGCCCCTATTATTTCGTCCAACATGAGAGGGCCGTGCATCCCAGAGCACTGGGCAGTTTGCTACAACTGTGTATCATTCCCAGATCCCACCTGCAGATATGGACGTTAATTGTGCATCTCCAATACTTACGAATCATAATGAACTGTTACTGATATGTGAATGATGGACAAAGTGCTCATAGAAGGGTGCAGACATGACTTTACTAAACTCACAAACTTATGTGGATTTGGGATCTCTGGTGTTGTCTGCAGTTAGTCGACAGTTGGTGAGTTACAACAACCAGCATATCCAATTCTGTGGCAACTTAGCTCCCACAATGTATAACTCTGATTTGTTCCTTGACTTTTTTGGTAGTGAATGGCGCTCACATCCATGAATTGTTTGGTCTGTTTCTTTCAATGCTTTTGGATTTTCCATTTCAGATAAGGTGCACCTCATTTCAGACTTGGTCCCTTATTGGCAGTTAGATTATCTGTCTTCAGAGTTCACGTCTCTTCTCAGATAGGTTGTGTTGTGCCACTAATTTTGCAGCCCACATTACCATGAAACCAATAGCATGGCTGCGTTTTTTTTCCCATGCACACCCCACTCCAGTGGCTCAAGTGAACTCAGCATGGGACAAGATGACATCATTGGGAGTCATACAGCCTATTACATCAAGTGAGTGGTCTAGCCCCCCCCACCATGACTTAAAAGACCTATTGGTCAGCTTCGCCTCTGTCGCAACATTAAAGTTTCATTTAACACACAAACTATCATTCACACTTTACACTTTGCACTTTTCGGATGAGTAATTGGCTAACTGGCAAGGGGCTAGTTTTTCTCCAAAACTGATTCATCTGGATCCTATTTACAGGCTCTACTGGATGATTACAAGAATGGCTCCTTGTGATTCACACACCCTTTGGGTTGTACCAATGTCAGCACCTCCCGTTCAGTGTGGCTAGTGCCCCAACAATTTTTCAGAATTCTTTGGAACAACTGACAATGTCTGTTCTGGGTTGCATCAAATATCTCATGATATAATTATGATGGGTGCCTCCACAGAAGAGCATTTACAGAACTTACACACCTTGTTCATGTAAATGGATAGATAAAAACTACACACTCAAAAAGGTTTAACTGTTACAAGATTTCGGAGCAAGTGGCTCCTCCTCCTGGGAGAAGTATTGAAAGAGGAAGAAAGAGCAGTTAAGGTAAAGGACTGGAGAGGTTTAGGAAAAGGGATACAGTTCGGGAAAGTCACCCAGATCCTGGGGTCGGGGGAGACTTACTGGACGGGATAAGGAAGGAGACTATTGGGGACTGCACTGGATGTAAACTTGAGAGCTTAAAAGTGAAACACAGGGCAATATGCAAAATAGAGATTACAGCTAAAACATCGTCCATGAGTTAATGAGAATGAAAAGCCAAGTGCATTATATGCAATGAAGGTGGGAGAGGGGGACAGGGAAAAGTCATCTCTTGCCATGATGAATCTCATCACACATTATGTCCACTCTTTTCAAAAACAAGCTTTTGCACTATCAAGATTAAGGTTTCACATTCTGTTTCTTGAAACCTGCTTGTCCTTTGGTGTTACTTCCAAAGCCCTATCATTGGAAACCCTGTTTCTGAATGTAATCCTACTCTACACCAGCCTCTTTTACAGTTTCAAATACAGAAATCTCTTGTACCTACCGAACTATCCTGTGACCTATATGCCTCAACTGCCAGTTTCCACTCCTCCAGACTTCTCTCTTCCAAAATGTTGCAATTACCTGGCCTTCATGTTTCCTTGGATGGCATCATCTGCCAAGCCAACTTTAGACTGCAACAACATGCTAGACTTCACCTCAAAAAGCTATCCCATCTTCTCCTAAACTACCTCAACAGTGGTGTTTCCCTTCCTGTCCCTCTGCAACTCCCAAAACAGCCTCAACATTAACCACCACTTTTCTCCCACAAATTGAGGTTGGCTAACCTCCTTAACATCCCACAGACTTCACCAATGTCTCCCAACCAGTGATAACTCAATCACAAGAACCAGTCACAACAGTACAGTATTTTCAACCTCTCATCTGAAGCACTCTCCGCTCCTGAATTATTTGTCTTATCCAAGGGTCTCACTTTCAGCCCTAAACCAGCATTTAACCATGCTGCTTTGGTGCAGGACATACTTTCCTTTAAACAAATGTCAATTGCAAATATCACTTTGCAACCCAGTCCCAAAACCTTTCCAACAGCAAATCTGACATTAAATCCTGTCTAAACCGTTCTGACCATGATCCCAACTCTGTCCACCACCACTACCTCAGAATCATCCCTTAAAAACCTTCCAAGAATTCCTCACATCCAGTACTGCTTTACAATCCTTCCTCAGGTCTCAGCAACATGACCCTAACCTGTCCTCTCCAGAATTCCAGGCTCTATGTTCTCTACAAGCTGATTACTCCAGTACTTGCCCGACAGGAGTATGTTTGTGAATGTTTATGCCAGCTGTGAGACACCTCTACATACAACATCTGCCCTCAAGATCTCATCCCTGTGATTCAAGCTGACCTACAGTGCCTCCAGAAAACTTAAGGCCTCTCACAAGGACTTACACCTCAATCCACGGAACTTCTTATCTCACCCAAACCACACACCTCCACCTTTTACCTTCTTCCTAAGATCCACAAACACCACAGCTGCTGGCTTCAAACCCCCCACCAAATGTATATCTGCCTTAGTTGATCAACACCTGCAACCCATAGTATGAAAACTCGCCTCCTACATCAAAGACACCAACCATTTTCCAGATTGTCTGAAATCCCCCCTCCCACCACACACGTTGCTTGTCACCACTGATGCCACCTCCCTCTATACCAACATCCCCCATGTATATGGTCGGTCTGCTGCTGAACATTTCCTCAGTCAGCACCCACTTAATTCCAAACCTATGACATCCTTCTTGCTGACCTAAATCAACTTTATACTTATCAACAATTACTTCACCCACCTTTAAGGGGCAGACATACAGACAGATCACAGGTATGGCCACGGGAACCAGGATGGCTTCTTCCTATGTCAGCCTTTTCATGGGTTACTTGGAGGGGGCTTTCCTGGGATCCATAAGGCTTCAGCCCCTGGTTTGGTTTAGATACAATAATGCAAAGTTTGTCACATGGAATCATGGTGAGGCTGACCAGTTAAAATTCCGGAATCTCTAAATATCTTCTCCCAATTAAATTTGACATGGTCCTAGTCTGAATCCCAAGCCACTTTCCTTGATATTGATCTCTTCCGTCCATATTAAACCTACTAACAAACAACAGCACTTATATTTTGACAGTTGACTTCCTTTCCATGTCTAACATTCCCTCCCATACAACCTTGACATTCGAAGCAAATTTATTTGTTCGGAGGTAGATTCTTTACAGCAACACACCACCATTGGCCTTCATTGGAAGTAATTACTCCAACAGCCTAATTCAAAAGCAGATTTCCTGGGCCACCACCTCCAATCCTGGTGCAGCTGATCCCTTTAAAAAACAACGAACTTCGGAGCACGCCACAGGTCATTCAGTATTATCCTGGTCTGGGACGTACTAATCAGCAACTTCAAGAAGGCCATGACTTCCTAATATCATGCCCTGAAATGAGATCCATTCTATCAGATTTTGCTCGCCACATCTAGAATTGCTTTGTGTCACCCTCCCAATCTCCACAATATCCTTGTTCGACACTATACTGCTTCTGCACCCATCTCTCTACCCTACAGCTCCTACCCCTACGACCATCCCTGCTGCAAGATTTGCCCTATACAACCTCCAACCATCACCTATTCCAACACTGTAACTGTCAAAACACAATATCCTGTTGCAGAGTATTCTCTACAACATGACAGCCATGACCTCTGTGCCTATTTCACCCCACACACCATATGGATTCTTCCCCCGGACACCAGTTTCTCAGAACTCCACATGTAAAAATTAGTGCAACAACATGTCCTTGGTTCTTGTCACCCACCTGGCCTTAATTTACGTTAGTTTCTTCTGTCTTAGCATTTCTTCACAATAACTACTCCTTTCTTCACTGCATTTTAGTTTTCTACATACGTCATTTTCTCACCTCTCTATTTTTCGCTGTCCCCCTCCCACCTTTGTTACACACAATGCTATGCTCTTAGCCACTGCTTGGTGAATAGATTTTTTTATCTATCCATTTACATTATATTCTCAATTTTATTGTTACACCTTGTTCATGGTCTTTCGTGTTGCAGGGTAGAAATGCCATCTCTCAGGATGGTGATAAGCCTTTAAGCCATCATGTCACTACAGCCACAGCTCTTCATTACTCTACAAATGTCCCAAGGGCTCCAAACTTTGGGTAAAACTGTTTACTGACAAATTTATTCCAGGTGCAATCGCATTGGCCCAGCATCTCCACGAGTTGCTCCACAAAAAGTTGTGTTCCAGTGGATGCCAGACTACAAGCACATGTTCACACTTTTGAAATCTAAGTTACATTCTATTCCTTGTTTGGCTACTTTCAACCCTCATCATGACCTGGTATTTGCTACAGACCCCTCTCAGTACAGACTCTGGGCCATTTTCACACATCAACATGAGGATGATTCTGAATATCCCATAGCATACACGTCAAAAACACTCAATTCCGCTTAGCAGCACTACTTCCAAGCCGAAAAGGAAGTGCTTGCTATTGTCTACACTCTGAAAAACTTTTCGTGTTTCTGTATGGGTCCAAGTTCCACCTCATTACTGACCACAAACCCTTGGTTACATTGTTTAATCCTTCTGCTTCATTGCCAGACAAAGCAGCACATCACCTCCTGTGTTGGGCTTGTTTGTCTCGCTACAACTCTGATATACATTTTCAGCCTATTTTGCAACATGCGAAGACCAATGTGCTGTACCGGCTTCCAAAGGAGGGTCAAAGCCTATTTTTCAACCGGGATGAATTTTTTTTACTTAGATGTTGAGGCGCAATGTATAATGGAAGGGTTCCCTATTACAGGGTCATAGGTATCAGGAAATAGCTGCTGTTGATCCCATTTCGCAGCAAGTTGTTCACCTCGTTCAGCACAGTTGGCAGGACAGGCCTCCTGACAGGAGTTCTGAACCTTTGCATAACTATTTTGCCCTCCAGCACTGTCTTTTGGTATTTAATGGTGGTGGTCTCTTAGCTACGGATGGGCTGTTGCCTAGGTTGCTATCTCAGTCACCCTATGGTGGGATATGCTTCAGCTCCTGCATAAACATTGTACGACAATGTCAGCTGCGGTTATTATTCAGGCCCTCTCCAACATTTTCTCTATTGAAGGAATGCCCTGTACACTTGTAATGGTTAACGGTGTTTGTGTCTCAGGCCTTCCACCATTTTTGCACCCTTCATAGTAGTCGTCTTATGACAGATGCTCCTTTTCACCCACAATCTAATGGCGAGGCAGAACGTCTGGTCTGCCTGGTCAAGGTTCAAATGAAGTGCGCCGCACATTCCTCCATGAATGACACATTGACATGCTCCTACAGGTTTAAGTTGGTGGGGAATCTGAGACCAGCTAGATTCTCCACGGTCTCCAGCCACACACACTCCTATGCTCTGCTCATCCCGCCCCACCATTATCGCAGCCCTCATTGTGGTTTGCTCCTGGCATTGCAGTTTGGGCTTGGGGATTCAGCTGCCGAGGTCACTGCTTTTGTGTGGTGCACATGCCTTCCCCACAATGTTTCACTGCCTCCAGTGATTCTGCAGCCTGCTTGGCCACACCATCTGGCCCTTCAACACTGGCGTCACTTGTGCCCCAACCGAGTGGCCAATGTCTTTGCTATCAGAGCAGTTCCACTACATCGAGGAACAGGATAATGAGATGCTACCTGTACTCTTGTCACCGGTCATCTCTTGTGGCTCTTTGCAGGAGAGAGGCCACTGCGCGTGTCCATGACTACACTACTTCTGCCCCTACTGACTGATTCTGGCCTGGAATCTCCTTCTGCCAACATCACCTGTGACATCTGCCACAGAGGCCATAGATGTTTCAACAGACACACTGACTCCCGCGTCGATAGAGTGCCCTTTCCTGGGGAAGGAGGGGGGGGGGGGGGGGGTGCTATAACCCTGTATGTAATACTTTGAGACCAGGCCACTGACATGCTACACTTTGAATATTCCATCAACGGCATCTGCATGGACCGCCACCATAATCTGCCTGTGGTGGCCTATTTGAACTGTGCATATGGCACAGCATCCACCGTGCCCTCTACAGGAACCCTACTTTCCGTAAGTAAGCACTCACCCTCAGCAACTGCTTGTATCAGCATCTGGATTGTTTCTATATTTGTGTATGTTCTTAATTGTTGTTCACATTTATGTGGAAGAAGTATGAACTTTAAGTAATTGTTATCATGCTGCTGTTTGTGCCATAGTACGACAATCTGCCGAAATAGCCAGGTCAACATGAAGAATTGTCATGCTGGGTTCTATAGTAAAAGAAGTAAAGATAGTCAGAGATGGAGATTGAGTTTGGGGCACATGCTCACCACATATGTACTCACAAAACAGTCTCGAGCCCCCCTGATGGGGAAATTTTCAACCATCCTTTCCTTTCTTTTTTTTCCCCAAATTAACATCATACTCTGACTGTAGACATTTTGTCACACTGTACTTCAGTTTGCTCTGGAATACTACCCACCTGTACTCGCTTTGTCATTTGGGAGTGATCATCAGGTGACCATCTAACTTACTGGGAGTGCCTTTGGTACAATTATTGAGTGCCATTTTCATCCCAAAGTAAGCTAGGGAATTAGAAGTCAATTTAGGTATCGACACACATACATAAGCAAGCCTTAAGTAACCAGAGTGTGGCAAGTGCTTCAAATGCTGTCAGCTACTGATGGTTTTTCCAACCCCTCCACCAGCACATTTATAGATTGTTTTTCTTATGTTTGTACAATACGCCCTATCTCAGCAGCCTAGACCAAGTTTCTATGATTCTTTCCATTTGGCATCACCAAGGGTGGCAAGAGTAGCTTATGAATAGAATAGAATAGAATAGAATATTTTTATTTGCCTTTCAGTATTTTTCATACAATTGGCTTCGTCAACGTTTACAATGGACTACAGTTATGCACAATAAACACTTACATACACAGAATTATTTAGCTTATTTAAGAATTGAAAACATTTCTTTATCACTTATTAAAAGCTTATATTATAATGAGTATTTCCTAAGAATTCTTCAATTGTATAGAATCCACTGCATTTTAACCAATTTACCAATACACTCTTGAATTTATTAAATGGGGCTGTACAAGCTGAGTATGGTCACTTATTAAAAAATTTTATGCCCAAATGTTATAGTTATTATGGACAACAGCTAGCCATGAAAAAGGAAAATCCAACAAGCGACTATTTCTGGTGTGTGTGTGTGTGTGTGTGTGTGTGTGTGTGTGTGTGTGTACATCACATCTCGTGCTGAATTTGTCCAGATTTTCTTTAGCATACATTAAACAGTTATATATGTACATGCTAGGTACTGTCATTACACTGAGATATTTAAAGTGGTTTCTGCAGGAATCTCTGGGTGCTAATCCTAGTATACATCTGATGGCCTTCTTTTACCATCTGAAAATACATTTAGCCCCTGAGGAATTACCCCAGAGCAAAATTCCATACTCCAGATGGGAATGGAAGAAATCAAAATATGAGTGGAGTAACAGCTGTTTGCTCACACTGTTTCTCAATTTGTACAGTAAAAAAAGTACACGGGCTAGTTTGCTGCACAGGTTATTGGTGTGTTCTTCCCAGGAGAAGTTTTTGGTCTATGTGCAACCCAAGTAGTTTCACTGCTTTATTTTTACTTTTTGTAGCTTTTAGATTAAAAATTATTTCTTCTGTTTTTGTACTGTTTATGCACAGTTGATTGGCCTGACACCAGTGACTAGTCATTTGCATTATTTCTCTGTTATCCAGCACAGTTTGTAAATTGACACCTGAGGTTATTAGCATTCTATCATCAGCGTACAGTATATTCTTAAATGATACACAATTCGAGAAATCGTTAATATAGACAATGAACAGGAAAGGCCCAAGAACCAAGCCTTGGTGTATTCCTCTTTTTCTAGGGAGTATTGCTGATCTCTGTTTATTTGCATATACTAGCTGTAACCTATTGCTTAAATAAGATTTGAATAAGGTGAGTGGTATATCTTCAATGCCATAGTATTCTAACTTTTTAATGATTATGTCATGAGACACTAAATAAAATACTTTGCTTAAATCAATAAGTATTCCAGATATATGCAGCCTCTTTTCATATGCTTCATATACAGTGTTCACCAAAGCTTCAATTGCTTTTACAGTTGATAGGTAAGACCTGAATCCAAATTGCTGTTCATTTAATAGTTTGTTGCTTTCAAAATAGCTGTATAGCTGCATATGCATGCAATTTTCTATTATTTTGGATATGATTGGTACTACTGATATGGGTCTATAGTTGTTTGAGAGGTTTTTATCGCCTTTTTTGTACACTGGTAGTGTAACTGGGAGCTTAAGACATTCTGGAAAAATTCCTTCATCTAGTACTCTGACAGTGAGAGAACAGACATTTTGATTTCCTTTGCTATACGCTTTATGATGAAAGTACTCAGTCCATAATAGTCTCCTGTTTTGGAAATGCTCAGTTTGTTTATCTATTTGCAAATGTCATTTAGGGTGATAGAGGTCCAAGTAAATATCTCACTAGTCTGTTTTGTATGGATGAGTAGTGTTTCCGCATCTATCGTAGCATTTATGAGTGGAGTGGTAGTGGCACTATTTACAAAATAATCCCTGTGTGTATCACAGGCTATAGGGATGTTTTTCTTTATTGATGTTATTAATTTCCTGTTTTATGACATTCCAGGCTGCTTTACATTTATTTTTGGAATTCAAAATGTATTCATTGTTTGCATTGCACTTAGCACCTTTTATTTCAGATTTGTAAAGTTTTCTCATATTTATGTAATTTGCCTTGTCTTTATCACTTTCACTACACTCATCCTTCAGAATTAGTGGTAGTATCCTAAGTTTGTTAAGTTTTGGAGTGTACCACTTGTTAGTAGGACATTGCTTATGTGTATTACTAGGATGTGTATTACTAGGATGTTGTCTTTTGGGGCCAAGTCTTTTCTACAATGTGCTTAATTTCTGTGAGGAAAATAGTAAAGCATTTATCAATTGACTTATTATTATTATTATTAATTTTATGAGCCCAATCAATTTCCTGTACCTCATTAATCATGTTGTTTACATTTGATTCTCTTAGAAGTGTGTGTGTCATTTGTCTTTCTTTAGTGATGAGTTTTGAATTTTCTATTCGAAGCCATAGACCTGCAAGATCTGATATTCCTAATTCTATTACGTCACACTCAAGAGTATCTTTATACACATTACTAATTATGTTATCAAGACATCCATTCTGTCTACTGGGGTTTTCATTAAGAAATAATAGTTCAATGACTTCAAAGAATTAACCATATAGATAACATTTTTCTTCTTTGTCCTTATATCTATGTTAATATCACCTACAATTATAATTTTATGTTGTTTATATTTGGACAACTGCAAAATTAGTGTGTTAATTTTTTTCTATAAATATTTCATCAGATCCTGGAATTCGATACACTGAGACAATTACAATTTTTTGTGCATGTATTACCATACCGGCTGCTTCAAATATGCTTTCCACTAAAGAATTAGCATTGCCATTTGTAGACTGATGTTCCCACAGAAGGAGACTAGTCTTTACATGTACTGTAAGCAAGCTGTAATGCTAGAACTTACAGAAATCAGTTATTTCCACTTCAAGCTACTTTAGTTTGTTATTAACATATTAGTCAATTTCATTAGTCTAAGAGAATGTCGTGAACCTCACGATAAAACTGTTTTTGAGCAGTGACATCAATGGCATTGCTTTTTTCAAATTATGACTGTAGTGACAAACATATGTAGTGT
Organism: Schistocerca gregaria; assembly: GCF_023897955.1. Classification (NCBI taxonomy): domain Eukaryota; kingdom Metazoa; phylum Arthropoda; class Insecta; order Orthoptera; family Acrididae; genus Schistocerca; species Schistocerca gregaria. Next base: position 123,683,504 of record NC_064925.1, read on the forward strand.
AGCCCAAGGTCAGGTTAGGTTGGAAGGTGATTTTTTAACTGTCTAAGCCTACAACTTTTATATTATGGCACATTTCATAGTAATACTTACATCACCACAGAAAACACTTATTTTCCCAAAATTGTCAGATATTTCAATTATTTACATGGGTGGTTTGAAAAGTTCTCAGAATCATCACTAGAGGTAAGCACCTACGCACCGTGTTTTTCACGTGATATTCATTGAATTATTGGCTGTAAACGCATGCCACGTCAGAGCTCTTGGAAGAGAGCTGTGGCGGTGGCATGGCTCTGTTGTTCCCACATAGTGATTTGTGGAGATGGAAAAAAAAAAAAATCTCGAGATTCGATCAGTGATTAAGTACTTCGTAAAGAAAGGTATAAAAGCAAAGAACATTCATGCCGTTTCCAGAATACACTGGGGGACTCTGCTCCTTCATATTCAACTGTTTGCAAGTGAACAATTGAATTTTAATTTGTTCGGAAGAGGTTAGATGATGATCTGCGCACTGGTCGGTCACGATGCGTCACTACTTCAGAAATCATTGCAAAAGTGCACAAAATGGTCATGGAGGACTGCCGATTGAAAGTGCATGAAATTGCTCATGTTTGCCAGATGTCATCTCAAAGGTTATATCACATTTTAATGGAAGAATCTGAAATGAAAAATTAACTGCAAGATGGGTACCACAACTCTTGATGCTGGATTAAAAACATGTGGTAAGTGCTTCAAATGCTGTCACAATCATGGAAAAATTACACACAAAGAGGTATAAATTATTGGCGCCCCCCCCCCCCCCCCACCCCCCTAATTCACCTGATATGGTTCCATCAGACTTCCATCTCTTCCCAAAAGTGAAAATTTTTCTTTGTGGATGAAGATTCACTTGAAACGAAGAATTGATAGCCAGAGTTGACAAATATTTTGCAGGCCTGAAGGAAACTCATTTTCGAGATGGGATCAAGGCACTGGAACATCGTTGGACAAAGTACATTAATCTACAAAGAGATTAAACTGGAAAAAAAAGTTTCAATGATGTCTATTTTTTTCTATTTCATACTGAGAACTTTTCAAACCACCCTCGTAGTATGCTTCATTAATAACAGCAGTCCCACAACTTTAATTGTTGTTGTTGTTGTTGTTGTTATTTGCAAATAAGCCCATTAGTACTCACTAAGTATTTGGACTCAAAGTGTCAAATTAATGTTTCTAAATCTGCAAATGCTAGGTAATCTATAGATAACTTGCCTCTGCCTAAAGTGATTGGTTGGTCAGTTTTGACAACTGATTTTTGTTTACACCATTCTTTTATCACTTTCTCAAGGATGCAGTTGAAAAGTAATTGAGGCAGTCCATCTGCTTCTCTTGCTCCCAATTTTATTTTGAAAGGGCCTAAGAGTTCCCCCATAAATTTAATTTTGGACACTGTGTCAGTCAGTGCCTGTTTTATGATTGATCTAGATCTTGTTCATTTAAGATTTTGAAGAGCAACTCACAGTAAACTGAGTCACAGATCTTTTTTCATTCAACAAAGGTGCAAACTAAATTTTTACTACAAATTCTCCGATTTCTTAGGATTAGCTTTAGGTTCAAGATTTGCTCTCGACACTAGTAAGTGTCACTGTATGACACCAAATCAGTCACGTAGTGCTGCTGAATAATCACTCAATTGAAAGCGTCACTTGTCAAAGCTGACGGGTTGTATAGTCATCTTCATTATGTTCAGCTGCATTAAAACAACTGAGAACTTTAGCAATAACGTTTTATCGAATATGTCATATCATAATGGCATGTGTTCTTTCCTTAAGGAATTGTCAATAGAGACCGAGGAAAAGGAAAGAGAATGAACCAGACATAAAATTCTCTTTATTTCCTAAACTTGTATTGATATGAAAAGTTACATATCGAAGTAAATAAAAAAATTAGTGTTAAAACATGAATTCACTTACTTGAACAATGTAGTTTAACAGGCGGAAGGCGTAATTCCTTGGCAATGTCTGTGTTCTTCAGCTTCAGAGCTTCATCCAACTGAAATAATAATTATCCATTTCAATCTGCAGCATTTATGAGTTAGTATAATTATTTTGCCATAATAGTAATCCAAATTTTAAAATTGTAGACATGAAGTATGTCATGCCGTACTAAAAAGGCAACCAGTCATATTCTGCACAATCATATTAAAGAATCGAATAAGAGTTGGCACAAAGCACAGGAGTTCTCATTACCAGTTAGAAACTTATTCCATAAAGCACAAATATTATTTGACAGGTATCTATGTTGCATTGGTGTCTTCTTTTAACTGACTGTGGCAAAGTGGATTTCTACAGGCAGCATTTCATCTGTGTACGGTATGAGGCAACACCCTTTGTAAGTCCATTGGCACCATATCACTTAAGTCTTAATGAACTTTAGGAAGTACAGAAAAAGGCAGAAGAATTTTACTGCAATCCACCAGAAACACTAATGTTTAGAGTTACCAACAGCATTTTTCAGGAACAATCTATCTTTCACAGTGCTAATTCTCTTTGGCAGCAGTGTTTCAGCCAGATACAAAAGGGGCAAGTGAATCCAAACCTGGGAAGTGATTTCTGGGATAGATATCATCATTTCGATGAGCATTATCAGTGAGGATCGTAGTGCAAATGATACATTAAAAATGTTATGTTAATGAAGTGGTTTTCTTTCTGGTGAAGTAACAAACATTGTGTTCTAGTATTACTAACACTTAACTTTGTCAATGGTACAACTACCTCTAGAGAAGGGATGCTCAATATTTTTAGACTTGAGATCTACTACATGTCTTCAGTCCATTTAGAGATCTACTGACTTAATCATACAGGTTTAAGCACAAAATAATACTGTAGCCAAAATTAACCACTTTAATTACACAAAATGCATAAAAGATAATTTTCTCTCTATTAAAAGTTGCATACTACTACTAAATTTTCAACATATTACGCATGTGAAAAAAACTACAATATGCACTATCAAATGTTGACAAAATCTGAGAGATACTTTGCTTTGCCTATCATTATCAAGTTTATAATAAACTGGCGAAAAATTTATCAGAGCCAAACTAGTACAGTCAAAGAGGAGGACACATAGATTTCACTTTGTTCATCATTGTGTCACTGAGATATGCTGATTCAAAAAATGAATTTTTTAAAAAATGATCAAACATATGGCAGCACTCTTACAATATTAGAGTAGGTTTTTACACTCCCTAATTTCCATGAGTAATCTTCACTGTATTCTGACTTTAAAGGAATGTCACATTTAAATAGAATTATTTCGTCTGCATGTTCAGTCTCTCTACAAGAGAAAATTCTTACTTGAAAGCTGAACAGGTTCCATTGCCTTGAAATCTGAAAATCAGGTTGCAACAACTGTTTTCCATGCTGTCAGGATAGCTGTATAATTCATTACAGTTTTTTGATCCAAAGGTTTTTCTTGATCAGACAGTATCTGAAGAAACAGTTTCGGGTCATTCCATGCCAAGTGGTCTAGAGGCTCCCACCTGACCCTCATGGATTTTGATGAAATTTTGTATGAACATTCACACATGTTCTCAATGAACATAGGTAAAGTTTCAGTTTCAGAAATTCAATACTTTTGGAGATATAGTCACTTGTTTAAGACCATAGCACAGCTTTCTATAGTGCGTCCTTGAATTTTCAGCAACTTTGAGATGAGATATCTCTAAGTATTTGCATGAAAGAAACAAAACTTAGCCGTCCTATACAACTTTTAGAGCTCTTTAAAGTAAAATATTAAGAAAAGGATTTCTGAGCAATTTTCATATAGATAATTTGAAGCAAAGTTGGGCGAAAAAATAGCTGTTTAAAAAAATGCTAACTTTAGTTTTTTATATCTCCAAAAGTAATTGTGGGATGTACATGAAACTTTGCACACCATAACTCACCAACACAAGGTCTTAGAATATAAAATTTCATTCTCCTATTGCTTTCCATTATTTCACAAATCTAGAGTGAAGTTGACAATCATTGAAAAAGTGCTAAAAATGGGTATTTTTGGTCAAATTTTTCAAAAAAGTGTTTTCTCCAAACTCTTCTAAACTATAATAATTAGAAAGAGCATATTCTAAACTAACTAGAAAAGTGGATTTGGTTTGGCAATGCAAGCATATAAGACCCTAAAAAGTAGCATAATCAAAGAGGCACACTGGAAGTTTGAACACATTTTTATGACACTCAAATCATACCTGAAATCTTTTATTTTGCCTTATACATGTTTATTAATGTCTGGGATAAGTAAAATAAGAAGTCCTCACATGCATCCACACACACACACACACACACACACACACACACACACACACACACACACACACACACACACACACTACTATTATTAAGAATGAATGTAAATGGTAAAATTTATTTGCATAATCATCTAATTATTAGTTGCCTGTTTAATGAACAACACCAGCTTACTGATGGAAAAAAAGTGTATAAATGAGTTGCTATGGTCCATGGTGGCTCAACCACTGCTAGTTTCATTTCACCTGAGAAAACAAGCATTCCCACTGACATAGGAGCCACACCTGATAGCATAGCAACAAGTGGGTTTCTTTACCACAGGATCCCAAGCCTGATAAGTGTTTCTTCACACAGGTTGCCAACCCAGATAGTAAAATTATTTAAATGCCCTGTGTAAAAATTAGAAGGTAATCTTGGGTTCCTTAGATTGTTTCCTCTAACCTATTTCAATTTTTGATATGCTACATTAATTTTCTGATCAACATCAAGAGGAATGGTGTATTGCCAGCCAGACGAATTTCCTGATGGAGCTGGAATAACTGCAATAATGTGGTGTTCCGGAACCCAGCACTTGTCACTTCTTGGTGACCAATAAAATGAATTTGCTGGACCATGTGGGTGCATAAAGTTTATTAATGCATCCTTTTGCTCTGTGGAGGTCTCGCAGATATTCCCAATCCACTACACGTTTTCATAGATGCATGCAACATATTGCCCTGGTTGGAGAGCAGACATTAATATGCCTCCTCCATTACTGTGACCCATTTTAGATAGAAAAGATGAACAATCATTTGAAACTCTGCTGACCTGAATTGTTGTTTCATCAATAGGTAAATGTTGCAAACTTGCTCTTGCTGCTAACCGCTTTGTTGTACCTCCAATCCCATCACAAGGTTATTTCCCGTGACTAGTAGCAAAAAAATTCCATTTGGCTGTCATTCCAAAATCACTCTTATGGTAGCATAAATTTAGGAAATTCTTGAAATTTTTATATTGAACACTGGAGCCATCACTGATATAATGAATGTGGGATATTTGTGCGAACTGTGCTTTTATATATTTGATGAGCTCCTTGACAAAAACGTGAACTGTAATAGTGTCATGCTACAAACAATCAATGATAATGCAAAAATTTAAAGATTCTACTTTCTCATTTTGACGAAAGTAGATAACAAATGGATGAATTGTTGCTTGACTATTGTCCCAGTGGAAGCCTTGCACAGCATCCTGAATGATAAAAGAATAATTTTCTGCAAAATCCATTAGAACAACAAGCTCTTCGTCTTTCAGATGACATTTAAGGCCTTTAAGATGCAAGCTTTGATGCTTGGCAATGTAATGATGGCATGACAGACTCCATATTTTGTTTTTTACATCTCCAATAAATTCATCCACTACCATTTGCATTGTGTCCAGTGTGGCTCGATCCATATGTATCCATTGCTTAAACACAATAACTTCCTGTGGCTCATGATCTAGGAAATAGCTGGCAATTTCACATGCTATAGCTTCGGGCCCAGGACACCTTTCACAGCGTTGTAGCATGCACTGTTTAGAGTTCAAACTGCAAACTGCCTTGCTGAGAATATCCTTATAATTTTCAAGTATACCAGCTCTGCTAAGCAAAAGCTTAACATTTTGGTGAATTGCACAGACGCAAACTGCATGCATTCCAGCTGATCCTACTGTTACACACCATTTGGGTCTAAGTTCACAAAACTTTGAGAACCCTATTTCTGGACCATTTATATTCTTACAGATAACATACATTTCCCGTAAATTGCAAAGTAACAATCTTTTTTGCATGTATGTCTTTCTATCTAAAAGTCTAACTGAAATACTATCTTTTTCTCCAGGGCACACCCTACTATACTCATCACCTTCAAAAAAAAATTTTGCACTCTACTAGCAACTAATGCTGTAATTTCCTGCTTTGCCTATTTTGGGGAAGTGCCAGAATGCCCTTCTCTGCCTTAAGCTTCTTCACCATTCTTTTGGACACGCTGAACTGAGCTGCTGTTTGACTGTCTAACTTACAGGTGCCAAGGTTAAAATTTGCATCTGTTCTTTATGAATTGCATTCTGCATCTTGGCTTTCAGTTCAGTCAGCAAATGTGCATAGTTGGCACAGTTTCCACATTCCTTAATTTCACGAACATCTTCAATTTGTAGGTTTACTCCCATTGCATTTACAATTCTGTTTTTAATCACATTTTGAGCCTTTTGAATTTTCTTCTTCACATATTGGGGCTGATCTCTGTAGTTTACTGTTCTCTTCAAGGGTAAAATACCAATAGACAATAAGCTACTGTTTAATTCTTCTTTTGGTTTAAAGTCCTCATCAGAATGTGATGGTGAGGCTCATAAAGCTTCGTCCAAGTGTTTATTTAAGGTACTCCTGCAAGCCAGACAAATTTTCTGACCTCGCTTTATGTTATTAACAAACTGCTTCTTCAACATATCAGAAGCCTTATTAGTTGTTTCAGTATCAAGAGTGCGAATTCCTGCCTTAACATTATGATTCACTTTCCGAAAGGGATTGAAGCATTTATTTTTTATTTATTTTTTATTTTTTTGTGTAACCTCTCCTATTGTGTCAATAACAGGGTTTCATGGTGTAGGCAAACTTGAGATATTGTCCAGCTTTTGCTTCAGAACGTCGGACCAACAACTTATTTTCCTCATCACTAAAATCAAACCATTTTAAAGCAGCATTTGGCAAAGAAAGTGACACGACAGTTTGTTCCACTATCTCCTTACCCAATTGTGCAGGAAGGTATGCTGTTCCCTCTGCATCCATCTCGAATCAGTAACTACATAATGTATTTGGCCTCTAAGTGCAAATTATAATCTGCTTAAATTTCAGACAAATTGCTACTGAATGAAATCATGCAAATGTATAATACCAATGCCAAAATCTAATAAGAGATATATGCTATAAAAGACACAAAACAATTTTTTGTAAATTAGATTACAAACTTTGATGGTCTTACGAATCACTTAACAAGCCACACTCAGTCAAGAGAACCCACTCACTATGCTGCAAACACACCACTGAAATATTGATTGTTCAAACAAGGCTCACAATAATGAAACAATCTGATTGTTAAATTGTTGCCATTTTATTTTCTATAAACAGTGAATCTTGTGAATTTTCTATGTGAAACTAGTGGTTACATATTTAACAAGGTAGTCGGCTACATTTAAGTGTGATTAAATACAAAATTAAACTTTTAGATGTTTAACCAACCTATTTCACATGTTTCCCTAATAACTTTAAGACAAAAATTCACAACACCTAGGCATTAAAATCTCTGCAATATTGACTGGAAAATTTACATCACTTTATACATGATTCAAGCAAACCGACTTTTTGGAAAAATGTTTTATGCAATTGAATCCAAAAATTAGGTCTTCATTTCCACTTGTAAATATTTACAATTTTTAGAAGAACAAAAAAATTCTTTTTTTTTTAATGAGAAGAGATTTCTGCAGATGAACACTTGCGATAAAAGCAGAAGGGCTACTTCTCATAGTTTTCAAGTTTTTCTGACAGTCTCATTGCCTATTTACCAGATCTTTTTATTTCCATTATTTAAAGCACTAATAAAGATTTGTTAGGCATAATAAAAGGTTTCAGGTATAATTTGAGTGTTCAAACTTCCAGTGTGCCTCTTTGATGATGCTACTTTTTAAGGCCTTATATGCTTCCATTGCAAAACCAAATCCACTTTTCTAGATAGTTTAGAATATGCTCTTTCTAATGATTATAGTTTAGAAGAGTTTGGAGAAAACACTTTTGAAAAATTTGACTAAAAATACCCATTTTTAGCACTTTTTGAAAAATCGTGTACTTCACCCTAGATTTGTGAAATAATGGAAAGCAATAGGAGAATGAAATTTTATATTCTAAGACCTTGTGTTGGTGAGTTATGGTGTGCAAAGTTTCATGTACATCCTACAATTACTTTTGGAGACATAAAAAACTAAAGTTAGCATTTTTTTTAAACAGCTATTTTTTCACCCAACTTTGCTTCAAATTATCTATATGAAAAATGCTCAGAAATCCTTTTCTTAATATTTTACTTTAAAGAGCTCTAAAAGTTGTATAGGACGGCTAAGTTTTGTTTCTTTCATGCAAATACTTAGAGATATCTCATCTCAAAGTTGCTGAAAATTCAAGGACGCACTATAGAAAGCTGTGCTATGGTCTTAAACAAGTGACTGTATCTCCGAAAGTACTGAATTTCTGAAACAAACTTTACCTATTTTCATTGAGAACATGTGTGAATGTTTATACAAAATTTCATCAAAATCCATGATGGTCATGTGGGAACATTTCTTGATATTAGACCACTTGGCACGGAATGGCCCTTTCACATTTAATTTCTGTAACTGTCAAATACTTTGCGGAAGACATAAAGAGTACTGATGGTTTGGCTTTTATTCCTTTAAGGTCTTTGTTCAACTGCCATATCAGTTACACATGCCAAGACCCAACAACCAGCTCAAATCATGCGGTTGCGAGTACTCTTCCTCTCTTTCAAACGCAAAAGGTCTTATCACAGGAAGAAGTTCTCTAAATTATTCCTCCACTCAACCATCTAACTTCAGTGTGTGACAGCAGCTAATTCTTCTAATAGCACTTTAAATTTTCTTCTCTGTGGTGAATGTGAGTGAACTGAATTCTCAATGTTGGTGCCAATATTAATACATAATTTTCAAAACACGTACACTAAGTACTTGCTGATGGATGGAACAATAATACTTAAAGAAATGCATATACGCAAGACACTGTCAGTAGTAATGCATACACATTTCTGAACTGGCAAATCATATTCAGAAATTAAAGCTTTTTTAAAAATCTTCTGCTACTGCAGTGTCTTTAAAGATGAAAACTGTAAGTAAGTCTTCTTTTACAGTGATATCTGACCACATCAGTCTTACAAAAATTCTAACTTTATGTGAAATACTCCATCTTGATATTAACTATAATTTTTTTTTTTTAAGTGTGGAATACAATGACCCACTAGCTGCCAGAAAGCACTCCTTAACAAATATGCCACCACCTAATGGTTTTCCATGTTTCATCATTATTTCTGATACACAAAATGATGTTATGTTTGATGAAAGACTTATTTGTACAGACATTACAAAAAACATCAGCTGTGATTGTAAATTATTTTTACCATTAGAAAGTTTCTTCCTCCTCGACTCACTACCAACAGGTGCTTCTGACTCAAGTCAACTGTTCTAAAATTGCATTCAATATATTCCTTTTTAGGTATGGCTAAAGTAGCATTATATATCAAACATATACACTTATCTTCATGCATTGTAACAAAAAACATCTCTCTTGTCTCACCATGGAAGTGTTATGTTTTCCTGTGTTTAGCTGCACTCACTCTTCACAAACACATTACTAAGCGAGGAGTACACCATGGTGACGAAAGTAGTGGGATACCTCCTAATATTGTGTTGGACCTCCTTTTGTCTGGCGCAGTGCAGCAACTTGATGTGGCATGGAACCAATAAGTAACTGGAAGTCCACTGCAGGATTTTGTGCACGAACTGACCTCCCGATTACATCCCATAAATGTTCACTGGGATTCATGTCTGGTGATCCAGATAGACAAACTATATGCTTGAATTGTCGAGAATGTTCTTCAAAGCAATCACCAACAACTGTGGCCCAGTAACATGGTGGACTGTCATACATAAAAATTCCATTGTTGTTTGGGAACATGAAGTCCACGAATGACTGGAAATGGTCTCCAAGTAGCCGAACATAACCATTTGCAGTCAATTATCGGTTCAGTTACACCAAAGGACACAGTCCATTCTATTTAAACAGAGCCCACACCATTAGGGAGCCACTACGAGCTTGCACTGTGCCTCGTTGGCAACTTGGGTCCATGGCTTTGTGGGGCCTGTGCCACGCTAACTCCACCATCAGCTCTCACGAACTGAAATCGGGACTCATCTTATCAGGTAACAAGTTTTCCAGTCATCTAGTGTCCAACTGATACGGTCACGAGTGCAGGAGAGATGCTACTGGTGACGAATTACTGTTAGTAAAGGCACTCTTGACGGTTCTCTGCTACCGTAGCCCACTGATGCCAAATTTCGCCTCAATGTCCTATCGGATATGTTCATCTTATGTCCCACATTGATTTCTGCTGGTATATCAAGCAGTGTTGCTTGCATGTTAGCACTGACAACTGTAAGCAAATGCCGCTATTCTCGGTCATTAAGTGAAGGCCATTGGCCACTGCATTGTCCACGATGACAGGAGACAGGTAGGGCATTTAATGTAGTATTCTCAGGACACACTGGACACTGTGAATCTCTGAATATTGAATACTGCAACAATTTCCAAAATGGAATTATGCATACAGCCAGCTCCAACTGCAATTCCATATTCAAAGACTGCTAATTCCCATCATGTTGCCATAATCATACCAGAAACATTTTCACATGAATCAACTGAAAACAAAAGACAGCTCTTCCAACACAATGCCCTTTAATACCTTGCTTACCTGATACTACAGCATATTTAGATGTGCATACCACTATCCCATGATTTTCGCCACCTCCAGGTGTAACTTGCCTACTGATTGGTAGCACTTGGCCGCAGTCAGGAGATGTTTGTTGCCAACTGTACATTATACTAGGCTCTCGCCTTGACTACACTGTTGTTTAGCTCTGCTGTGTCACTGTGGTGTACATTGCTGCAATATGTAGATTGTGTTTATTTAAAAAATGAGAGATGAGGCTGTTGTTTGACTTATCAATACTAACAGCAATCTCAGTATAAATAACACGAAGTATTTAACTGATTATTAGCTCCATAGTGCACATTGCTGTTTCATGGAAGCTTGGAAACAGACATTTGTGTTGCCTATTGGAGGCAGAGCTTGCTTCAAATAAGTTTTATTTGTATAAATGCATGTGTAAATAGAACGAAATTCACTGCTAACTGACCACTTATTATATTTGTACATAACTTGCTTCTGTCATTTACGCAGTTGAGCATTTTGTAACATTTCAACTTGAACTTATACCTGTGAACTGGTGTACTCACTCTCCTTTCTGAATGTGCTGAGTCCACTTGCACCTGACAACAGACTCCGTGACAAATGAGCTATGGAAGAGACTCATGAGCCGAGTCTAGTGGCACAGGTAGATGAGTTTGGAAATGTCACAGGACTCACTGGCAAGTTTAAAGTGGGTATATGGAGTGCATTTCTCATCTCTACTCTTAAGGTATACATTTTAGAACCTATGTTTACTATTTCTTTTTGTTTTTATTTATACCATCTGTTTCCAAAACATGGAAAGCAAAAATTTGCAATAGAAGAGATACATTTTACAGTATCGAAGAGTTCTTAAGATATGCAATTTGGAACCACGTTTACTATACTTTTCCACTTTCAATGATTTCTCCTGTCATATCATTGAATACTGACCATTCCTCCTGAGACACACTGTATTAGGAAGTGACAAAGTTGACTGTTTGGTTGAGAGTTGGTGAAGCCAACAAATGTTATCCAAACGGCTGACACTGGCCACAACTGAATCATTATATTACACCCTTCACTAATTCCTTTCATGTGAAATCATTACACAGTTGCTATACATGCTACAATTACAAAACAAAATATAGAAACATAGGTGGTTGGACTTTACATTTCATTCAGTTCCAGGTTATGCTACGAGTCTGGCAAAGCAACATTCTCCATTAACATGGTCACTGACTTCTGCCCCTTGAACTATTATTCATAGCACAACAAAATTCAAAATATTTCGCACTAGTGTTTATAAAGTTTCACTTTCCTGATGTTTTGGTTTCGATAGCATGCTTAACCCAAGAAAAGGCAGCTAACTCTGAAAAAGATTTCATTACAATTTGTTCTTCATTACTACGATCAAAAATGCAGTCCAGTTACCTCTGCCGAAATATACTACTTCATTTATATTACATTTTACTCAGTTGAGCTAATGTACAAGGCTTATTACTTTTCTGATAAGCTTTCCCACAAAAAACAGTTACTTATAGTTTACAGTTAAAATGAAGTATATGTAAGGCATCATGGAGATTTCCCTCTCAATATCTTTGGCCTGTGCAGCAAGTGTAACAGTGACCAGTTTATACTATGTGACAGACAAGCCGCAGCACTCTTACGCCTCGTGCAAAATCAAAAACCAGAGTTTGCAGTATCACCCGTCTGCTTCAACCTGTGACGTAATTGTTTTATGCTATGCAACATCACGGTGGCAAGGGTATTTGAAATTGATCATGTTTACTGAGGGTGTGCTAGAGTAAGTGGTGGCATTCTCTAGTGTTTCTAAGTTGTTTGTGAGTCACTGGACTGACTTAGTGCTGTTTGTAAGAATAATATTGAAAGTGTTTGTAATGACTTGGTACCAAGTTATTTTGATGTTGACTTAAGGGCAACAGATCTGTTTTCAAGTTTGGAATTATTAGTGTTGTGTGTTGTTTGTAGTTGGAAACATAATTTTGTTAAGTTATGGATATGACAATGGATTTCATGAGTAGGTCGTTGCATGCTGCAGTGGGGGATGACATGCTGACCACGATTACATTCCTACACTTGCGCGATCTAATTGCCGAGTATGTAAAGTGTGAAGTTTGTGGAGAACATGTGGGATTGACCAAAGTTGCTGAATCTCATACCAGGGACCAGAGCATGTGCTGTTGTCAGAAGGAAAATGTATGGGGTTCAATCTGGAAGGGTTCCAGGTTTAAAAAACTAGGCCAGTCATTAAATTTTGTTGTTGACTTACTATTTTTGCTATTGCTTGAGTGTTTTTATTTTGAAGGTGTGAATGGTGGTTTTTTTATTTTATTTGAGTCTTGTGTTTAGAATTGTTATTTACTTGGGAGGGTGGGGGTTTAGGAAGGGAAGGGGGTTGGGTTTGAGAGGAATAGAAGACTCGGTTTTTATTTTGTTTCCCAGTGTGTGTGTGTGTGTGTGTGTGTGTGTGTGTGTGTGCTGAATTTGGTTGTTGGTATGGTTTTCTTCATCTTCCTCTTCCTCTAGTATCAAGGGCGGTAAGTCTATTTGTGGGCATAATAGCGTGTCTTGTCTTTCAAAACTGGTGTTGATGCAGTCTTTTTTTGAATTTTTTGGTTGTGATGTTATTAGAAGATAATGATGTTGAACTGTGATTGGTAGATAACATGGAGTTTCTTTGACTACATTGGTGAGTTGAAGTTTTTGATATTACGTATAAGAGCGAGTTTCGGTGCTGGGGTACCACCTACTTCAATTCTGCCACATAGGTCATGCTAAGTGCTCAACACTAGATTTGTTGAGCAGTGTGTAGTTTTGTGATATCTTAGGTTTCACTTCAGCTATATATGTCAACTAAAATTTCCAATACAGCTTTTTCTAGGTTTTGCTTTGAGGTTCCATTGATTGTATTTTGTTTGTTTGATTTTTGCTATTTGTTTTGGTATGTCCTCATCTATTTGTTTTGGTATGTCCTCATTATTAGGATTGACGTACATTTAGTTTGTCCCACCCAAAACCCCATAATTCCAGAGGCTGTCCCATTAGTTTCATGTTATTTCTGCAATTTTTTTGTTGTTCTTTATGTCTATTACCCACCTACACACAACACCCAAATAAAAAAGTAAAAACAAGAAATATTATTCACAACTTTGAAATAATAAAACAAACCACAAGCAACAGCAAAAACAGTATGTCATTACTACAGCCTCCCTAATGGCCAGCTTATAATTCTCAAACCAGGAGCCTCTCCAAACAGAATGTCATATACCTTGTACCACCGACAATGCCACAAACACTGGTCCCTGATCTGAAGTGCTGGAACTTTGGTCAGTCCCACACCTTCTGCATAAACTTAACACTTCACGTACTCTGCAATTAGATCTAACAACTGTTTAGTGTGTGCAGTCACAGTTACCTCACAGTACAAGAATGAAGGAGCGTCACTTTGACGATGTCACAGTTTAAAGCTGACAGTTGGTACCACAATCTGCAGTTATCCCTTATGTCCTTCCCCCATCTTGGTTACAGATAAAAGTTCTTTTAACAGTGAGAGCATTCATCAGATTTTGACAGTAGAGCGAATATCTCACGAAAGTCTTTTATAAAATCAATAAACTACCGAAAGTTTTGCAGAGTCTTCAGCTAAACGTAGACCTAAATTCTGTATGTATCAAAAACAATTGCCTGATAACTCTGTCACAGTAACATTTCATTTTGTAATGGTAATTAAATAGGCCCATTTAGCAAATATTACACTTGTTGGAAATTAAGATGTGTTATTTGGCTCTATGACCTCTGTGTGACTCATTAAGTAACCTTAAATGTTATATACCACCCATCAACTCTCAAAAGTTACTCAAAAAACCACTGTCTTTAGGTTTTCAACAACGACTTTGTTCACTACAAGGCGCTGTACTGTTGTGTGTAAGCATAATTATGGATTTAAACACACACCCCCCCCCCCCCCCCCCCCCGCCACACACACACACACACACACACACACACACACACACACACACACACACACACACACACACACACACACACACAGTGAGCTGCAGTTTATTACCAAGTTCCACAATAAAGAGGGAGAATAATGATAAAGTAAACTGACAGATACTAAACTAGCTTACAACTAGCCTCTCATAAGATGAGCCATTCACTCTTTAACACAATCTTCCAACTATGATGTTTAAGCAAGATCCCAAACAACATATACAATTTAAAACACACACCACTTTCTTCACTGTCACCGGATTTCAAGTCAAGTCCCAATTTAGAACGTACAACAGCTGTCCTCTTCAGAATATAAGGTGTACTCTGTTAAGTAGCACACTAATTTTCAGTGACAGGCACCACAAAAAAATTGTATTTGTATGCAAATATGAAGCAAAATAATGTCAGAAAGATTTCATCCCATTAGCAGTCACAAAGAGATGGTACATAAGAGCTGAATAATTCACAGAGATCAGTTCACATCACGCTGGCCATGGAGGCCTCCAAGTGATTCCCTGTCAGATCAACACAGAAAAATATGAGTTACAACCCGACCACCTCTGATATCTGTAAAATTTGGTGTGTACATGGCAAAAAGAGAATGAAAATGGCAAATTACAGAACTGTAGCAGAAGTACAACAAAAGCAATGGCCACCCAAAAATCTGTCACCGTAACAGTCAGGTGCTCACCTCATAGCATGCCATATCCTTCTGCAGGCTGCTACATAGGTCCACACACTGCCCAGAGTGCCCGACATGTCCCAGACTCAGATCAAGAACCACTTCAAGTTTCTGCAATGGACCCAGCCTGCCATGACTACTGCAGAGTTGTCGTGCCATCTTCACCACAATCCACACTTGCTGCTGCACTTCCAACAGCCGCATACAAGGCACCACTTTACTGTGGTTACCAGTGGCTGCCTACGAGATCTTCACCTCACAGGAGCATGCCGAACCATCTTCCCTGCTCCCTGAGATATTATCCATGATAGACAGTTTTCAGTTATCCAGTTGTGGAGATATTCTCTCTCTGAAGTATTCTTTGCTTAGTAACTGTAATAAACAGTTATGTTGCAAAATTGTGTTTTATCACTCCTCAGAAGACAACAGAACATTGGCAACGAGGTAAAAGGTTTCATGTGGTTTTTTAAGGCTCTGCCTTAGTACGTCGGCAATGAGGTAAAACATTCAATATTTTGGTCTTCGGTCTGTTTTCATGTTTCTTGCTGTGAATTAGTTTGTTTTGCTGCAGCAGGAATTTTATTCTTCAAGCTTGTTCGACTGGTTTTACTTGTGTACTAGTTTGTTCTGTTAAGGCAATGTCTCATGCTTCTTGTGTTGTTGCAGTTCCACCACTCTTGGCCCATCCTTGCCAGTGATGCCATTGGACACTGGGTCTCTCACTGTTGGGCGTTTGTCCTGTCGGTGAAGGCCCTAATGAGGCTGGCCTCCCCTCTTGGTATTCCTGCCGGCACTAGTGTCGTTACTTTTCTGCGAAATCATACTTGTTGTCAGTCCAGATATCACCAGCCCTCTAGTTGTTGCCTTACTCAGTAAGTATGCAACAATGCCTGTCTTTGTCAGTTCGTCTGCCACCAACTCTCCTGACATTGGCAGACCTACCAATGCCAGCATCAGCTGTCACATCTGTGGGTTCGACACCAGCCATCCTGCAGCCAGTCCTCCCGATGCTGCCATCCCAGTCGTTCCTGCTGCACTGCCACCACAGCCAATATGGCCACTCCTGTTGGTGCCAACCCTTCCGCCAATCTCACCATCCAGGCAGGTGGCAACAGTCCCGTCATGTTTTGTCAGGCCCTAGGTTGCACCTTTTTTGGAAGTTTCACCGTAAGTCTCACTGGCACCTGGTCCTTCCCCATCAGTGCCACTGACTGAGCTTTGTCACTGTTCCCCTACACAGATAGGTAACACTTTTTTGTTGGGATCAAATTTTGGGTTGATTTGTGGTTTGTTTAGGTGTATTCATGTCTCTGGCACTGAGGTTTTGGAAGTTATTATGCACTGCTTGTGTTTTTCATTTCTTGAGATTCAGAGGGCATGAACTCCACACCCCATGCTCAGCAGTTTTGTTCAGTGCTTCTTGCATTGTTATTCCAACGTTCATGCCAGGTTCTTTTTTTTTTTTTTTTTTTTTTTTTTTAAATGCTTCGGTTCTTCTCAGGCACATGTTTATACAGTGACTGGCTGTACTGTTGCTTCATTTCAGTTTGGACAGTCCGTGAGAGCAGCTGTGACATGCCATCTCCCTCATAGGCAGTGCATCTTTGGGAAGATTGCACCATCTCTTTTTATGCGGCATATGCAGGGTTGCAATCGGTATAGTCTCACCTCCACTCCTCCAATCATGTTTAGCACTCCAGGTAATGCCCATGCCTCACCTACAAGGTTTAAAGTAAACAGACGAGACAAGGCATCATATACAGTCAGGCCTCCAGCACGTGTCATCGTGTTCAGGGCCACCAGTTTCGCCACTATGTGGCATGTGGCTCCCAGCACACACCACTCCAATTGGCGGGCACTGTTTTACATCCATGTGGTTACACCATACCCTTCCACAGGTGGCTACATAGATCTGCGCTCCACCCAGAGGAGGCCAAACATGTCCCAGATTCTGAAGGATCAAAATCCACTTCACGTCTCTGCAATGGACACTGCATGTTGTGACCACTGCTGCTCTCTCTGCCTCCAGAGTTGTCGTGTCATCTTCCCAGTGGCCCAAATCAGCCACTATGCTTCCAACAGCCACTCACAAGGCACCACTTTGTCATGGTTTCCAACGGTTGTCTAAGAGTTCTTCGCCTCTTACTACCATGTCAAACTCACTCTCCCACTCCTCGAGAAATTGTCCAGGATGGACAGTTTTCACTAATCATGTTGTGTCGCTAAAGTGTTCTTATTACTCCTCAGCACAGGACAGAACACTTTGACCTTTAATATCTCACTTATGTCACCTTCAAAATTTATGAATAAAGTTTATACAGTCCTTCATTGTACAATATACAACACACTAAAAAATGAAATTCAGTTGACATCTGGATAAGGAGCTATAAATTAATATATACAGCTGTGTGATGGAAAAATGCAATACAAACTGTTTGCAGACTGCAACAAATAGTGTAAAGTACAGAAAAACCAAGTTAAACTCTTAAAATGGTGGTGTTATAGCGATATGAAAAGGCCACCGAATCCATGCAAATTTTAACTACAGCAAGCTGGTAGTAAGTGACACAACAGGAAACTGTGTGTGTGTGTGTGTGTGTGTGTGTGTGTGTGTGTGTGTGTGTGTGTGTGTGTGTGTGTGAACCATTTCCTATCAAATCTTAGATGGCAGTATGCCTGCTTCTCATACAGTGAAGTTGTAGCAAAAGATGATATATATTGTGACCATACCAACCTACCATGAAGATGGAGTTTGAAAGGATCCTGCATTGCTGTAATCCCTTCAGGGAAGTTGGACAGAACAGTTACACAAATAGGTTTACACAAAGTGAATATGTAACAAATTTAAGAAAACATTAAAACAGAAACAAGGGCCTGTGACTGAGTCAACTACATTGAAACAGATAGAAATCACAAACCTGCCTACCTCCCCTGACAAGAGGAAACACTGCTTTAGTTGCATTAAATGACAGCCTTGTATTTCTTGGTGAGCCCAGATGAATAAGACAAGAAAGAGAGAAAAAATGCACAGAAATAGTGCAAGAATGATTCTGGGGTATTCCAGAGTAAATATGTATCCAGTGTGGAGAAAAGGCAGAGGGTGAAATAAACATGTAATCTGAAATTATAATGCAACTGAAAGAAAAATTCAGTACTAGCACCATTAAGTATTCGAAAGAGCCAAATGTTGACACTTCTTCCAAAAAGGTGTAGCATCCATAGGACTGCAAATGAATTATGAGCTCAAAGTGTTTAGTGAGGACAGGACTGTAATTAGTCAAAGAATGTGGTATCTTAGCAATTCCCAATCCAAGACAGATGTGTCATAACTGAATACATGCCAAGTCATGTCACAGAATCCCACATCAAAGAAGGTTGTTTGCTATTTGTTTGGGAAAGATTTTGTTTGTGCAAAGAAAAAATGGACCAATGTCATAAACAAAAATGATTGGTATCGGAATGCATGGAATAAATGTTATCAAGTATTAAAAGATTAACATCCAGGACTGAAAATAGGATTATCAAATTCTGCTACTTAAGACTAAAGTACTGTATTCCAGCTGGCACCACTGGTACCCATAATGTGTGTTTTCAGTATTCACCAGAATGTGAAGCTTTGTTGAAAGTTCTCAATTTCAAAGAGTTGACACATGATGCTGTCAACTTAACACATATAAAAACACTGTCTTGCTCACATCATTTGCAATCCTGCACAGCCAAAACATTACATGCCAACATGTGAGAACTGCCTCGGTACAAATTTTTTCGCATTATACCTAGGGAGAGGTGTTTAACAAAAGTGAGACTGATGGAATAACATACAAACTGCGGACATCCACAGATTGATCAACTCTCAAGACAAGTCAATCTTCTATAGAAGACCTCTGAGAATACATCACAGGCAAATTAAAAATAGTCCTGCTACTGTCGCTCATAGTTGTCCAACAGCCTGAATTTCTATAGCAGAAAAGAGACTTGTAACAATGAACACATCATAATGTGGGCTTTTGCAGATAATGGTGCATTTGTCCTGCAGGATGAGGTCCAAGAGCTTTACTGGAACAATGCACAGAACACCATCCATCTATTTGTTGTTTATTAGAGACATCCAGAAACTATGCAACAGATCAAATGTCATTTGTCATCTTATCCGAGTGCCTCAAACATGACATTGAGTAAGATTACCAGATACTGGGAACCATCCATCTGCTTTGACCGACGACGTTACCACCAAGGTGAAAACTTTCATCTCAAGCATATCCAACATGGCCACCAAAACGTCACAACATCCACAAAAATACAAATAACACGCTAACCCTTGACTAAATCCAATTAAATTAGCGGTACAACTGCGGGAACAGGGGGTTCTGGGTGGGAACAATCTAAGATTTTAATAAGAAAAATACCAACACCTTTCAAGACACAATACATTTCAACAAAACAACACACTCACAACTTTCAAAAAATAAAACCCGACAAAATCATATAACACACGCCATTAGATAAAGGTATCCCAAACTTGAGTTAACCTAAATAGCTCAATTCCAAACCAGGATATCAATAACCCCCCACCCCTCTACCAAACTACAAAAGGCAGTATACCTGTCTCCAATTAACCTATGCAGCTCAACCCTGGACCAGGACAGCAATAACAAACCGCTGGAGCATACCACCTCTTCATACACCGCAGTGACATCACACAACACATCACAGCGCAACAACATCATGTCTCAAAGCAGAGGGATAGTATCATACAATCAAGTATACCACACCGAGTGTCCATCTTTTCCATCATTTAGGCCACAGAATGTTAAAGTGCCTGTATTACATCTCAGGTGGTGCCACAGCCCAGTGATTTCAATGTCTGTGCCACATCACACAGCAAAGGACCATGTGGTGGTGTCACTGTCTGTGCCAGTCTGCAGTGCATCTGCAATGCTCTGACACCCAGATAGTTGTCTGAATGGTGTTCCAAGAACATTACAGTATATCATTTTCTTTACACAACTAGTATGATCTTGCAATGAGTATGACGATGAAACCCTCCTTCAAGAGCAGCTTGCATAGACTGTTATTCCTACTGGCCATAACCAATAACCAAATGATACATTTCTTTTTTCCAATTAATCAGACATCATAAATGAATCTCTAAAACTGACCTAACACATTTCAGACCTCTGTGGTATTACAGGGTTTGTTGCATCCAAGTATGCAGATCACTGGCAGCTTGCATATGTTTTGAATTTTAATGAAGGTAATAATGGGGTTACAAATAGCTTTCTACATTGTCATGGCCCTTCACCTTCATTCGTATACCCTGAGCAATCTGACACCTTTAGATTTTGCAAAGGTTGATGCGATAACAGCAAGAAGCCAGACATATGTAATTTCATCAAAATGAGCCCAGTGTATTATCTTGCTACTCAGTACTGAGGCATGATAAGAGCTGATGACACACTTATGTTGGTTTGCATAAACTGAACCTGTTTGCCAGGCAAACCACCACATTTGGTTTGATAGTTACATTATGCCTTGCATTGCTGAAAGTTAGAGGTCATAATTTGTTACCTTGCAGTTTGCTAGTGGCCTGTTCACCCTCTTACCATCCTGTACATTGCTACACACCACCTTTCCAATAGTTAAAATGTTTTTCGGTACTTTACACTATTTTGCTGAATTCTGCATACAGCTTTAACTACTTTATCACTTATCATATCTCATCCCATCTTGATTGTTCATGTGTTGTATACTGCAATATGCAGATTTTTTTTTTCCATCAATTTCGAATCTGACATGTTTTGAGATATTCAAGGTGAAGGACACTGACATTCACTGCATAGGTCTACACTGTTTCGATATGGCCATATTTCATATCATTTGAAAGCTTGAACCTGTACCATTACAAAATTATCTGTTTCACAGTTCTATCTTTAATATAACAGATGCTACACCCATTTTTGTCCGCAAATTTTCAGAACTTCAGGTGGCCATTACTTTTGTCTTACTTGCATTACAATTCTGTAATTCAACACCTTTCAACTTCTCGTCACGTGCTATGTGCACAGCAAATCTGTCAAAATTCAGAGATGGACAGGGTGAGACTTGTATTGACTTGACATGGAATGACTCCTTTGCTTCTCTATGTAGTGCACTTCCAGCAATCATATTCCAAATTTCAATATAAATGACAACTAGTTTTGATCAACAACTGGAACAAACCTCAGCCTCTTGTAAAATGACATTCCTTATTCTCAATGCTCACCAATTAAAAGCAATGGGTGGAGATATTTATTAACACACTCTCTGATTGATCTGAGTCTCTGCCTATTACTCCTGCTTCTCAGAAGAAAAGCTCTCAGATGCGAGATGAGTCAAGGTATACATCAATGTGCAGAAGCAACCACTCTAGGCTTGTTCTTGTTGTTTTCAGTCCAAAGACTGGTTTGATGCACTTGTCCATACTACTCTATCCTGTGCAAGTCTCTTCATCTCCTCTCTCACTCCCTTCTCAACCACTGCTTCCCATTCATGCCCCTCAACTCTTGTAACTGCCATCTGGAATCTGTACAAATTGTAAGTAAACTTTCGCTCTCCTTATTCTACCCCAGCCGCCTTCAGAATTTGAAAGCGAGTATTCCAGTCAATATTGTCAAAAGCTTTCTCTAAGTCTTAACCTATCTCCTTTGAGATATCGTAGGGTCAGTATTGCCTCACGTGTTTCTAATTTCTCTGGAATCCAAACTGATCTTCCCCATGATCGGCCTCTACCAGTTTCTTCATTCTTCTATAAAGAATTCGTGTTAGTATTTTGTGGCTGTGACTTATTAAATTCTAATAGTTTGGTAATTTTCACACGTCGGCACCTACTTTCTTTGGAATTGGGATTATTATAATCTTGAAGTCTGGCTGAGTGTATTTTGCCTGTCTCACACAACTTGTTCATCAGATGGAAGAGTTTTGTCAAGGCCGCCTCTTCCAAGCTATCAGTAGCTCTAATTCAGTGTTGTCTTCTCTCGGGTCTTGTTTCGACACAAGTCTTAGTGCTTTGTCAAATTCTTCATGCAGAATCATATCTCCCTTCCCATCTTCATCTATGTTCTCTTCCCTTTCCATACTATTGCCCTCAAGATCATCTCCCTTGTACAGACAATCTACATACTCCTTCCATCTTTCTGCTTTCCCTCTTTTTTCTTAGGAATGGTTTTCCATCTGAGCTCTTCATATTCCTACAGGTGGTTTTCTCCAAATGTCTAATTTTCCTGTAGGCAGTATCTATCTTATCCCTAGTGATACATGCTTCTACATCCTTACATTTGTCTTCTAGCCATTCCTGCTCAGCCATTTTGCGCTTCCAGTCTATCTCATTTTCTAGACATTTTCTTCAGTTTTAATCTGCAGTTCATAACCAATAAATTGTGGTCAGAGTCTACATCTGATCTAGAAATGTCTTACAATTTAAAATCTGGTTCCTAAATCTCTCTCTAACCATTATATAATCAATCTGAAACCTTCCAGTGTCTCCAGGTCTCTTCCATGCTCTCTGCAAAATTCTACCAGACAGCTTCCACTTTCATTCTTTTCCCCCAGTCGACATTCACCTACTACTTTTCCCTCACTTTCTTTTCCCACTATTGAATTCCAGCCCCCATGACTATTAAATTTTTGGCTCCCTTAACTATCTGAATAACTTCTTTTATCTCATCATACATTTCCTAAATCTCCCCATCTGTGGAACCTGTTGCCATATAAACCTGTGGGTGTGGGCTTCGCGTCTATCTTGGCTACAATAATGCGTTCACCATTCCATTCACAGTTATGTATCAACATTCTTATTTTTTATTTTTTTTATTTTTTTCCTCATTATTAAACTTACTCCTGCATCACCCCTATTTGATTTTGTATTTATAACCCTGTATTCACCTGATCAGAAGTCTTTTCCTCCTGCCACCATACTTCTCTAATTCTCACTATATATAACTTTAACCAATCCATTTCCGTTTTTAAATTTTCTAGCCCACCTCCCCGATTAAGGCATCGGGCATTCCACACTCCGATTTGTAGAATGCCAGCTATGTTTCTCCTGGTAACAATGTCCTCCTGAGTAGTCCCCATCCGGAGATACAAACGGGCGACTATTTTACCTCTGCAACATTTTACCCAAAGCGATACCATCATCATTTAAGAGCTGCATGACCTCGGGAAAAGTTTGCGGCGTAAGACTGCTCGCAAATCAAGTCTCCAGGAGGAGAATGTCCACAGTTGGTTTACTTGTGGCCTGTTTCGCCAGGCGGTCAACATGTTCATTACCCGGGGTGCTGACATGACCAGGGGCCCACACAAAGACCACAGAGCGGCCGCAACGGGCAAGGGTATGGAGGGACTTCTGGATAGCCATCACCAGACGAGAGCGAGGGAAACACTGGTTGATAGCTCGTAAATCACTCAGGGAGTCGCTACAGATAATGAACGACTCACCTGAACAGGAGCAGATATACTCTAGGGCACGAGAGATGGCGACCAGCTCAGCAGTGAAAATGCTGCAACCAGTCAGCAATGAGCGTTGTTCATAATGGTCCCCTAGAGTGAAAGCATAACCGACACGTCCAGCAACCATCAAACCATCAGTGTAAACAACGCCAGAGCCCTGATACGTGGCAAGGATTGAAAGAAAGCGGCAGCGGAAGGCCTCCGGAGGGACTGAGTCCTTTGGGCCCTCTGCCAATCCGAGCTGAAGGCAAGGGCGGGGCACACACCATGGGGGTGTATACTGGGGGGGGGGGGGGGGGCTGGAAAGGAGGTGGGAGAGGGAAAACCCCAAGCCCGGAGACTGAGGGAACAGGAGAGGATAATTAGGATGCCCGTGCAAGCTACAAACATGTGTAGCATAAGCAGCCGGTAAATATTGGTGCCGTAACTGCAGTGGAGGGACACCTGCCTCCACAAGTATACTGTCCACAGGGCTGGTCTGGAAATCTCCAGTGTCAAGTCAGATCCCACTGTGAAGGATTGGGCCCAGCACCCGCAATGCAGAAGGGGATGCTGAACCGTAAGCCAGGCTCCCATAATCTAGGCGGGACTGGATTAATGGCTCGTAGAGCCGTAAGAGGGTAGATCGGTCGGCGCCCCAGCTGGTGTGGCTCAAGCATTGCAGACCATTAAGATGCCGCCAACACATCTGTTTAAGCTGCCGAATATGTGGGAGCCAAGTCAACCGGGCATCAAAAACCACACCCAAAAACCGATGTGTCTCCACCACAGCAAGAAGTTGGCCGGCAAGATAAAGCCGCAGCTCAGGGTGAACTGTGCGTCGCCGGCAGAAATGCGTAACGCAGGTCTTGGCAGCCGAAAACTGGAAGCCATGCGCTACAGCCCAAGATTGCACCTTGCAGATAGCGCCCTGCAGCTGACATTCAGTAGCTGCAATGCCAATGGAGTTATAGTAGAGGCAGAAGTCGTCAGCGTACTAGGGAGCTGAGACAGACATTCCCACCGCCGCAGCGAGCCCGTTAATTGCAATTAAAAACTGGCAAACAGTTCAGACAGATCCATGTAGTACGCCGTTCTCCTGAGCTCGGGGGTAAGTATGCGAGGCCGCGACTTGCACGCGGAAGGTACAGCACAACAGAAGGTTTCATATGAAAATCGGCAACGGATCCTGAAGACCGCAACCATGAAGCGTAGAGAGGATGTGATGGCGCCATGTCGTATCATACGCCTTCCACATGTCAAAAACGACCGCAATGAGGTGCTGATGGCGGACGAAGGCCATACAGATGGCTGACTCCAGGCTCACCAAATTGTCGGCAGCAGAGCGGCCTTTACAGAACCCACCCTGAGACAGAGCCAGAAGGCCCCAAGACTCGAGTACCCAACCCAACCGCCGGCTCACCATGCGTTCGAGCAACATGCAAAGAATGTTGGTGAGGCTAATGGGGTGGTAGCTGTCCACCGCCAATGGGTTCTTGCCAGCTTTCAAAACGGGGATAACAATGCCTTCCCGCCATTGCGTCGGAAACTCATCCTTGACCCAGATACAGTTGTAAAGGTCAAGGAAGTGTCACTGGCAGTCCACTGAGAGGTGTTTCAGCATCTGACAGTGGATGCAATCTGGGTCAGGAGCTGTATCAGGGCAAGCGGCTAGGCCACTGTGGAATTCCCACCCACTGAATGGAACATTGTAGGATTCAGGATGACGGGTGTGAAATGAAAGGCTCCCACGTTCCAACCACTCTTATTGGAGCAGAAGGCCAGTGGGTAATTCACAGAAACGGAACTGAGAGCAAAATGGTCTAAGCGGTTTGCAATTATGTTGGAGTCAGTACAAACTGCTCCATTCAGGGACAGCGCAGGGATCTGATAGCCATAGAGGCGCCTAATCTTGGCCCAAACCTGCAATGGAGAGATATGGAGGCCAATGGTGGAGACATACCATTCCCAGCACTCCTGCTTGTGTTGGCAAATAATGCGGCGGACCGCACACAGAGCCTTTTAAAGGCGATGAGGTTTTCTAAGGAGGGATGCTGCTTGTGACACTGGAGCACCAGCCTGCAATCTTTAATCGCCTCGGCAATGGCAGGCGACCACCGAGGCACAGTCCTCTGCCGAGGGGACCCAGAAGAACGGGGAATGGCAGATTCTGCGACAGTAACATTGCCGGCAGGGACCGAGTGAACCAGCACATCAATGGCTGCATTAGAAAGAGGCTCAATAGCGGCAATGGAGGAGAACAAGTCCCAGTCTGCCTTATTCATAGCTCATCTGCATGGGCACCCAGAAGAGTGACGCAGTGGCAGTGACACAAAGATCGCAAAGTGGTCACACAATTCGTCATGCATTGGACAGATCGAAAGGTCAATGGCGGAGTACATGCCATGTGCCACACTGAAATGTGTAAAGGCACCATCGTTTAAAAGGGAAAAGTCGAGCTGTGTCAATACATTCTCAACAGTGGCACCTCACCCTGTTGCCACCGACCCACCCCACAGAGGGTTATGGGCACTGAAGTCACCCAGTAACAGGAAAGATGGCGGCAGATGGGCTATCAGTGCAGCCAAGACATGCTGCAGGACATAACCATCCGGTGGAAGATACAGACTGCAGACAGTAACAGCCTGTGGCATCCACAGCTGAACAGCGACAGCCTCTAAAGGTGTTTGTAGAGGGGCAGACTCGCTGTGAAGAGAGAAGGACATAGATGCAGACACCACCAGATACCCTTTCATAAGTTGCCCGATTCTTATAATAACCCTGATAGCCACGGAGAGGAGGGGTTCGCATCGCTGGAAACCAAGTTTCTTGAAGAGCAATGCAGAAGAAAGGGTGAAGGCTGAGAAGTTGTTGGAGCTCAGCAAGATGGTGGAAGAAACAGCCGCATTTCCACTGGAGGATGACATTGTCCATGGCTCAGAAAGGCATGAAAGGACTGGGGAGCCAGATTACACCACGGTGTCAATTGCTACCACAGATTCAGTACCCGTGCGAGTGACATCCATTGCGTCCGAGGGTCCGGTGAGATCTAGGTTCTCAGTGGACACGAGAATCTCTACCTCATCCTCAGACGCACAGCTTGAGGGAAGCGGTGGAGTGGGTGCCACCGCAGGTTCCTTGGTCTTATGGGTCCTCAATTTCGCTTTCTTGCACTGTTCCCTTGGTTGCCCTCACTGTGAGGGCTTCTTGGAGTCAGTCTTCAGGACAGACGACGATCGCGAAGCCCTACGACCAGCGACCTGTGGCTTCATCAGCCACTGGTGGGTGTCTGCTGTGCTGCTGGGAGGAACCTAGGAAGGGAGTGACCCAAGGGATCCCTTCCTAGCAAGAGAAGCCGAAGAAGACTTACGCTTCTCCAGCTTGGAAGTGGGGATCGGTGTCCCCAGCGGTTGTGGTGGTGCTGCTCCCGAGGAAGGTGGTGTGGGAACAACGGGGGAAAAGCCCCCCGCCATCTAGGGGGCAGGTGTGGTCCTTCGACTCGGAGCTGACTGGAAGTGTTGTAGCTGATGGAACTGTAGCAGGAGTGACAGTGGCGGATTAAGAAGACGTCACGTGCATGTGATGAAGCCATTCAAATTTGCGCTTAGCCTCAGTGTAGGTCAGTCGGTCCAAGGTCTTGCACTCAATTAGACTCCTTTTAGTCATCTCTTACAACAGGCAGGAATACCGCGGGCCTATTCTAACCCCCGAACCCGCAGGGGGGGGGGGGCGTGTTTTGGTTGGGCCATCTGTATTGCTGAGGCAAACAACCCTCCCCACCAACAGCAAGGTCCATGGTCCATAGGGTACTCTAGGCTTACGTATAATATATTTACAATCAATTACAACTACTGCCAATTGCACCCATTAATAATTATGAAAATCACAATTATTGAAATCATAAATGTGAATAGATTAGCATTAGTTCTAATTATTTGCTAGCACTTTTTACAGACATAACCTGCATTGGGTGCTTCTGCCAATTTAAGTGTAAGTTTGACGTGCTCCATATCCTTGAAGGCTGTGTGCCATGATAGAATTTATTCAGCACAAGGTTTGTGTGAGGAAAAACCTTGTTCAATAATTAGTCCAGCACTTTTCTGGGTAAAAGTTACATACCAGAACCCCCTTGTGTGTATGGAACAGACATGAACAGTAGGTTGTAATACCAGTCAATTTGTTGAAACAACCTTCATTTGGTTTTCACTTTCACTGGCTTCACCAACGCACAGCCAGTTTGTCACCTATCACCTATCCCTTTGGCTATGCTACAAGAAGTTGGAAGGGTTTGGAACATGTGATGCACATTCTTCTGAAAATGAGCCAATGTGACCAGTGACAAATATAGTTAGTCTTTCTCCTAGTAGCACTGTCACCAGACTCCGCAGGAACAATGAACTCAACATTTAACTTTAGTGCAGCCAGACACTTAGGCTGTATAGTATTACTGACCATTTGTAGTCAAATGTATATGGTATTTAAATTAAATGTGTCATACTACAGGACTCTACAGATGGTGGTTTACAATAAAACATGTTTTTCGTGTATTGAAATTTGTTAGGATGAAAAACCTAAGTTTGCTGTCCTCTACTATGGCACACACTGTGCACACCCATGCTTTATCAGAAACGTATTTCTCAATAACAATAACTTCTCATTCACTCACGTTCCATAGACCCCTCAGGATGTCGAACAAGTCAAAGTGTACATTAACACTACATATGGTGCATAAAATTCAATTTTTACTTACAGTTTTCCCCTTGACCCATTCCGTTGCCAACGAGCTAGAAGCAATTGCTGAGCCACAGCCAAATGTTTTAAATTTGGCATCTATAATTTTTCCGTTATCGTCCACTTTTATTTGAAGTTTCATCACATCACCGCACGCCGGAGCACCAACCAACCCGGTCCCAACTCTGCTGTCATTCTTGTCCAGTGATCCCACATTTCTTGGGTTTTCGTAGTGATCCAATACCTGTCAAAACCAATGATACACAATAATCTAGTTCCGATTTTCATTTCATAGAAAGATAGTATTGCGCAGTAGGCCTAAATATCTTACTTTTTCATGATAATACAATGCTGGGGTACTTGTGCACCGCACTTTTAGGAGAGACGGCCGCAAAGTTTTTGAAAGTCCTCTGATTAACGACATAATGCACAACTATCGTTGCGCTTCTATTGCACAAAATTTTTTTACTGTTGCACCACAAGAACGGCGTACTGCTCAGCTGCTGCAGAACAGACTAAACATCAATATAGTACCAGAGATAAAATTATTTCGTTTTTTAGTCAATAATACCGCTGCCTTCTATATCACGAATACTAGCACTACAGCACCAGACCGATAGCAGCGATTGCTGTCACTCAACAGAATCTAATGGAAATACTCATATACTCTGTGACGCTTTAATTACGCTCATGTTATTTTCGTAACAGCATCATGGGTTTCAAAAGAAAGTGAGTTTTTGTTGATAAACGTTTATTTTCACTCTCCATGGTTCACTTTCAAAAGAACACTAACAGTAATCAATAAGCAGAAAAACGTTTATGTTATGTACTGTAGTGGCCCAGTGGTTTAATACCACCTTCAACAATGGAACATTCTTTATCTAATGACAAAGAAGAGGAACTACAGAATAAATTCTATAGCCAAGTAATTTATTTGCGACTCGATACCCAAATACAACTTCATTATAGCTCTGGAGGATTTCAGTGCAGGGCATAAAACAAGAAATAATTTTGTACTCCAATGATAGAGAACGTTAGGCAACACGAGATTAGAAGTGACAATGACATCTGGCTAATAAATTTGCAATAAGTAACAACCTACAGGTCTCCAGCGCCAACATTCACTATACGAACAAGCCTAAGTGAAATTGGAAGTCGCCTAATGGGTATATTGTCAAATATGTAGCTTAACATTGCTATTCAGAGCTGTTTCCTGAGTAGCAGCACTAATGTCAGAACTTACCTATCTGAGGACGATGATACATGCACTTTTTAGATTTGGAAAAATAGGATAAAAACTGAATGGCGACAGCAAGCCAGTTTTTAGAACAGCTAAATGTTACTAAATTATCTTAAAAATAAAAGTCTAAGCAAAATATGAAGAGGAAGTAATACATCAGCTATAAAAGTAATGACTGATTAAATACAGCTGTGTGTACTGTAGTAAGTTCAATCTTGTCTTCACTGCCTCTCGAGAGAGATACATAAGAAGTTGAAGGAGAGATTAGGGTTTAACACAGTATGAGAAGACGGATTAAGTCGCAATAGTTGTCACTCACAATGACGCAAATGCAACACAATACTGAGAATCGATTGACTTGCGGCCAAAACCATCGATTAGCAAATACAGGATATTGGCAGAGAATAGTAATTCCGAACTTTGCTCAACTTTATAGATTTTTGCGAAAAATTTAGTATAGATTTGCAGTGAAAGGGCTAATTAATGAGGATGTCGTTTACCTGTATGAAACATAATACCATATTACCAATAGAGTTAGAGCTGAATATACAGAAAGATGTAATACCAATTAGAGATGATCGAGGTAAGCATTTGTGATCAGATGTCCATGCTGGTAGCGGTTCTGGCAATCAGAAGAGAAAGAGAGAGAGAAAGAGAGAGAGAGAGAGAGAGAGAGAGAGAGAGAGTATTACGCATCTACGCTAGATAGCTCACTACAGGCGGCCGGAGTAGCCGAGCGGTTCTAGGCGCTACTGTCTGGAACCGCGCGACCGATACGGTCGCAGGTTCGAATCCTGCCTCGGGCATTGATGTGTGTGATGTCCTAGGTTAGTTAGGTTTAAGTAGTTCTAAGTTCTAGGTGATTCATGACCTCAGCTGTTAAGTCCCATAGTGCGCAGAGCCATTTTAACCATTTTTTTTAAAGAAATCTAATCTTTCAGCTATCAGGGACCTACTCGGTTTGCGTCAGTACCTATCAAAAGAGGCTACACACAGGTCAGTAAAACTGAAAAGGCATAACTGTAGGGATAGGGAAATATGATTCTTAACACTGATGATTAACTTGGGCGCTAACAGAACGTCGGGAAGTCTTTCTGCCGAGAATATGCAGTATTTGACAAACAAAATGAGGTTCAAATTTTAAAGTGGTAAGCACAAGAGATCCACCATGTTATAAATCAAAGTGAGGGAGCAGTTGTTCTTGACATAAGTACACAGATGTACTAAACGGACCGAAAGTTATTAGATTTACAGCATGGAACCATTAGCATCTATGCTGTCGCTCTGAAGCAGCATGTGAAGGATAAAGGTGATAAAAGCAACATGTAAAAATCATAATTACTGGTACATTAACTTTTAAAACAGTATTAACTACCGCCAGATCTCGTGAGAACAACTTGTTTCTATATCACTCACACGTCTAAATAGCTGCCATACGATCACAACTACTGTGCAACGATACATGTGAATTCGTTTTTCGATATCACAATTCAATAAGAAGCTAATGTATGCCACTGTAATAGTAAGTACTTTTTCAAAGAGATGGAAAATAGAAGTAATTAAATTATTCAGGGGAAGGGAAGTAAAACAACAATCAGAGTGATGCGATTCCCTTAAAGTATTCTAAGCATAAATTCCCTGTTTATTTGGAATGAGCAATACGAAATTACACACCATGTCCAACATCATCAAGTATACTGTCTTATATTTAGTAATACTTCATGTAAAATAAAATGTTTCACTCATAGTGATATTCAGTTTATTACAGGAAACCAAATTGTATAGCTATGGCTACGTTTTAGGGGAAGGGACTGTAAGACATTCAGAATCGATACACACAGAATACCATGCACCAAAAATACAAAAATGGCAACACAGAGCTCATCAATCTCACACTAGTACAAGTGAAATATATAAAAATAACACGCATTGCCAGTAGCCTGAGCAGCAGTGGGAATGGTTAGCTCACCATTATTAGTTTCAGATCAGCATTCGTTGCTACAGTCTGTTTTCCTATTAGAGTGAAGCTACTAGAAGTGTCTATTCATATGTGAGATGGTTGGTGCCTTGCCTCACTTAAAAGGGTGCGAAATTCAACACTGCCTCATACACATCACTACCAAGAAACTGTTATTCTCTTTTTTTTTAAATTGTTCACACGTTTTTAATGACTCAGATAACTCCTCTTAATCATTGATGTTACCGAATTAATGTACGGCTTATCTGATGTGTGAGTACTTCACATACTGTATCTGAATCTTCAGCTGTGTAGTTTCGTTAAGTTTCCAGCTTATGTGCTTCTGATCTACTTGTAGTGACTTATTTTTTGTCTTGGTGCATTGGTGATCTTAGTAAGCGGCAGCAACAGCAGCATATTCTCTACCGACCTTTTCTTTGATGCTCATGGATTCTGTTGTAGTGCAGTAGCCAATAACAACCTAACAATAACTTTTGAAATATGTAATATCTTCCTCAGAACGGTATTTAGCAAAACTTGTCATAATTTGTATTAGTTTCCTCTTTTTGTTATAATGGCTGAATGGTATTTGTTGTTTTCGCAACCATATGTATCTGTGTTGGAATAAGTGGTGCTCAAAGGCATGCATGATGGAGAAGTAACCAGATTCCTGGTAAGTTATCTGACAGAAGTCCACTTCCCAGTGCTGCCACACACTTGCTTCACAGGTGGTAGCGAGCTCGCTCATAAATCGATTTTTATTGCTGTTTTAACTATATAAGTTCTTGGACACAAACCTGCACTGTGCAGCAACGGAAGGACATGTGAATTTGGACATACCATATCTACTATACAGTAGAGTGTCGTTGCACCATGGGTTTTGCTGTTAGTATCTTGTTGTTAGGTACAAAGTACTTCCTAGCATCATGGTACTAACAGATTACTGATAACTGCTTCCATGTCATCTTTTGGTCTTAAGGCTCCACTTACATTCGTCAGGTTAAAATGGGGATTATACAGGATAGTTTTTAACATTTGAAATTCTTAAATGAATAGTACAGTGCTACCATAGTGGTATGTGGTTAAGCTGCGATGCAGTACCCCTGTTGCCACAGTGCTCGTATGCATAGCTCAGCAGTGCCTCACGACACTCCCATGCCAAGTGGTCCATAGCTGCACTCCACTAGCACTTCACTGCACAAACATGAAACAAATATTTATGATCATGTGGTCATATATCTTGATTATCAAGAAGCACAGAGGCTCACTGCATCACATGAAAATCTGTTATCATATTCCAAACAATTGGGCATAAATGTATGAAATAAATATTCAATAAAATTAAGGAGGCAATAATTTGTAGTAACTGTGTCTTCACAGTAGGGTATATGGAGATGTCCTTCTGGATGTTCAGGGCTCACCAGATTAATATATGAATTGGATTGCTTGAATGTATATCGATCGCCTATCAGAACTATTCCGTTTGAAATCCTGGGTATTCCCCATGCGAAGGACAGAAAGTCAAAACATCCTTTCTGGTGTGTAGATTTCTCTTTAAAACAACATGAAATGAAAATTTACAAGACGATATTCAGATTTCAGAACTGTAACAGACTCCATACAAAGTAGGCCTATAAATTTGATCAGGATTTAAATACAACCATAAATTTTATCTAAGGAATTCGAGTGGCATCGACATTTCCACATGAGATCCAGAGGTTGCCCTTTCTTCACACATAACAGGCGAACAAGCAAAAGCTGATAAGATAATGGTCAGCTTTAGAATAAGGGAACTTATTGGTTCCTTGATGAAACTTTGATAATAACACTTTCTGAAAAACGCGGTTTCATTCCATTGATTTGTTTTGGCTGTGTCTGTGGCTGTTATAGTTGATAGATTAAGCTTTCCGAACTTGCTGGTTTGTCAACAGCTTAGTCCTCTATGAGGGGTCGACGAAGTTAACGACGTTATCACTCTTGTTATAACTTTGTCACCTCGTAGGGGCAATGTTCTACTGCGCCACAAACATAACCCAAATTGTCTCCCATAAAATCGAGTTTTTCAAAACATTCGTTACTCAAGACATATGTGTTCTTAACTGAGCTTCTCACTACGATTTGTAACAGCTTAAAATGTTACCAATAAAGGGACAAACAAGATGCAGTCATGTTATTGCGAAATGTTCATCAAAGAATGAATAAATTCTCTTTTTGTATAACAAATTGGTTGTTGTTGTTGTGGTCTTCAGTCCTGAGACTGGTTTGATGCAGCTCTCCATGCTACTCTATCCTGTGCAAGCTTCTTCATCTCCCAGTACCTACTGCAACCTACATCCTTCTGAATCTGCTTAGTGTATTCATCTCTTGGTCTCCCTCTACGATTTTTACCCTCCACACTGCCCTCCAATATTAAATTGGTGATCCCTCGATGCCTCAGAACATGTCCTACCAACCGATCCCTTCTTCTGATCAAGTTGTGCCACAAACTTCTCTTCTCCCCAATCCTATTCAATACTTCCTCATTAGTTATGTGATGGACCCATCTAACCCTCAGCATTCTTCTGTAGCACCGCATTTCGAAAGCTTCTATTCTCTTCTTGCCCAAACTATTTATCGTCCATGTTTCACTTCCATACATGGCTACACTCCATACAAACACTTTCAGAAAAGACTTCCTGACACTTAAATTTATACTCGATGTTAACAAATTTCTCTTCTTCAGAAACGCTTCCCTTGCCATTGACAATCTACATTTTGTATCCGCTCTACTTCGACCATCATCAGCTATTTTGCTCACCAAATAGCATAACTCCTTTACTACTTTAAGTGTCTCATTTCCTAATCTAATTCCCCGACTTAATTCGACTACATTCCATTATCCTCGTTTTGCTTTTGTTGGTGTTCATCTTATATACTCCTCTCAAGACACTGTCCATTCCATTCAACTGCTCTTCCAAATCCTTTGCTGTCTCTGACAGAATTACAATGTCATCGGCAAACCTCAAAGTTTTTATTTCTTCTCTATTGATTTTAATACCTACTCCGAATTTTTCTTTTGTTTCCTTTACTGCTTGCTCAATATACAGATTGAATAACATCGGGGACAGGCTACAACACTGTCTTACTCCCTTCCCAACCACTGCTTCCCCTTCATGTCCCTCGACTCTTATAACTGCCATCTGGTTTCTGTACAAATTGTAAACAGCCTTTCGCTCTGTGTATTTTACCCCCACTACCTTCAGAATTTGAAAGAGAGTATTCCAGTCAACATTGTCAGAAGCTTTCTATAAGTCTACAAATGCTAGACATGTAGGTTTGCCTTTCCTTAATCCATTTTCTAAGATAAGTCGTAGGGTCAGTATTGCCTCACATGTTCCAACATTTAAACGGAATACAAACTGATCTTCCCCGAGGTTGGCTTCTACTAGTTTTTCCATTCGTCTGTAAAGAATTCGTGTTAGTATTTTGCAGCTGTGGCTTATTAATCTGATATTTTGGTAATTTTCACATCTGTCAACACCTGCTTACTTTGGGATTGGAATTATTATATTCTTCTTGAAGTCTGAGGGTATTTCGCCTGTCTCATACATCTTGCTCACCAGATGGTAGAGTTTTGTCAGGACTGGCTCTCCCAAGGCTGTCAGTAGTTCCAATGGAATGTTGTCTACTCCAGGGGCCTTTTTTCGACTCAGGTCTTTCAGTGCTCTGTCAAACTCTTCAAGCAGTATCGTATCTCCCATTTCATCTTCATCTACATCCTCTTCCATTTCCATAACATTGTCCTCAAGTACATCGCCCTTGTATAGACCCTCTATATACTCCTTCCACCTTTCTGCTTTCCCCTCTTCGCTTAGAACTGAGCTCTTGATATTCATACAAGTAGCTCTCTCTTCTCCAAAGGTCTCTTTAATTTTCCTGTAGGCTGTATCTATCTTACCCCTAGTGAGATAAGCCTCTACATCCTTACATTTGTCCTCTAGCCATCCCTGCTTAGCCATTTTGCACTTTCTGTCGATATCATTTTTTAGACGTTTGTATTCCTTTTTGCCTGCTTCATTTATTGCATTTTTATTTTTTCTCCTTTCATCAATTAAATTCGATATTTCTTCTGTTACCCAAGGATTTCTACTAGCCCTCGTCTTTTTACCTGCTTGATCCTCTGCTGCCTTCGCTACTTCATCCCTGAAAGCCGACCTCTTTAAATTCCCACCTTTTTGCAGTTTCTTCAGTTTTAATCTACAGGTTATAACCAATAGATTGTGGTCAGAGTCCACATCTGCCCCTGTAAATGTCTTACAATTTAAAACCTGGTTCCCAAACCTCTGTCTTACCATTATATAATCTATCTGATACCTTTTAGTATCTCGAGGGTTCTTCCAACCTTCTTTCATGATTCTTAAACCTAGTGTTAGCTATGATTAAGTTGTGCTCTGTGCAAAATTCTACCAGGCGGCTTCCTCTTTCATTTCTTAACCTCAATCCATATCCACCTACTACGTTTCCTTCTCTCCCTTTTCCTACACTCGAATTCCAGTCACCCATGACTATTAAATTTTCATCTCCCTTCACTATCTGAATATTGGTTATGGGCATTTAAGTAAATTTTGGGGAACAGCATGGAGCTTGAGCCATACTTAGCCTGAACAATTTGAGGATGGGCGTGATTTAATTAGGAAGCAGGCACTACTATAAAATATTATATGGACAATGGCAAATACCTAGGAAGGGCGACAGTATTTCCTTCAAAAATTCGTATCCTTACAACATGTCCCATCTTTTGCAATCCTTGTTACAGATATAAAAGATCGAAAGACATACCTCTTGCAGATAGATCAATGTTAAGGAAATTGAACACAAATTAAACTAATAGCGTTATGCAAAGGTTTCCTTCAATCGTTGGGTCCTGTGAGTTGAGCTCAAGGGTGGGGTCTATAATGGCGCACACCATGTGCCTTGTTCTGGTTGGTGGGGCTGTGACTGGTGGTCACGCCTGACGGTGACCAGCTACAGCTGATGAGGGGCCACAGAGTCTGAGTTGTCATATAGGTCTGATGTAAGTCGTGTAATGTCACACTTGCGAGGAGTTAAGGCTTTCAAATTGTAGTTTCGCTAATATTTTATAA
Organism: Schistocerca gregaria; assembly: GCF_023897955.1. Taxonomy (NCBI): domain Eukaryota; kingdom Metazoa; phylum Arthropoda; class Insecta; order Orthoptera; family Acrididae; genus Schistocerca; species Schistocerca gregaria. The sequence continues at coordinate 123,720,518 of NC_064925.1, forward strand.
GAGAATAGTGTCAAACTGGTATTTAGAGCAAATCAAGGTAATCCCATCGTGTAGTGCGTCCCACCAATTGCGTTTCAATTAAGCACTGTACAGATCGCTGGTGAAAACAGAACTTCCCATTGGTTGATCATTAATTCATAAAAACAGGTATCACAGATTTATTGTCAAATAGTAGTAAATGTTGCTTATTAAATGTGTAAGAGCCTTGCAGTACTGAATAGTTCAAGCATAAATTTTTCATGTCTTGTAAGAGGTCAGCACGACTTCCAACTAACATTTCATAATTTTTTCCTAACCTGTTTAAACAATTGCAGACTTTCTAGTTCCAGTTGTTAACTTCAAATAACTGTTATATTACCCTCTGACCAATACCAGTCAATGTGCCTATTTGCTCTAGAGACAACATTAACCATAAAACTCTACCAAACATTACCACACAGTTGAAACGTACAGCCTCCATTTAACTGTTTAATTAACTTTCGAAGAACAGCCAATATATCTGCATCATAAAATGATTTCAAGCATGGCATGTGGGAGAGTAAAAGGTATGAAAATTTATTATTCTATCCCTTTGGAACGATTACGTGCTTAACAAGAACTTCACTAGTCTATCATATAAAAGAAAGCAGCAAATTCTCTGTTTGTTTCTCTCTTGTAATCCTTTCAGGCAAACTTCAGTAAAAAACCTTACATAAATAATTTACCTATAGTTTTTATGTGTGTGTAAGCACTTGTATGACATTTTAATAAACAAAAAAGTGTTCTCTTAGACAAATGTGATCTTCTGTAGCCATCTGAAAGGCACTTTACAACATTTTCAGATGACTAATCTTTGATAGATCTTGTGGTGCAATCGCAATTTGATGGAAAGCATAGTGCATGTCAATGGCGGTGAAACACGTACAATTCCATAATCCGTCCTGTTTTTCGTCAATACAGGGTATACGATAAGTATTAGGTGATATGACCTCATTTACCACTCGCATATCAGTGCATAGATGATAGGTATTTTTTTCCCATTGACTGATTTCTTAGGCACCATGGTTGAATTATCTCTGCAGTCAGCTCTTGTTGAATAGCACCCTAAAAAGGCTGTAGGCAAAATGGTAGTCTGTATGGCTTCTGAGCAACCGTTTTATTATCTCCCATGGCAATTCCATGCAGTAGCAGCTCAGTTGCTGGCAAACGCTGCCGTTCCTCAAATAACGACATATATTTCTCCAGAAAGATTCCATTCTGACTCAGGCAAGTGCGCTAACTTCTCATCCAACTGATTTCTTAAAAAGGGTGCAATGGTGCGAAACTTTCTTACTGGTATCAGCTTCTTTTTGCTACATAAAAACAGTTGTTCACACTGAACTTCGACTTTTATTACTTCCTGACTACTAACAAGTATATTTTCATGCAGAATCCCTAAACCTCTTTGGCCAAAGTTATCAACACATGTTTGCTCACAAAACTTTTCTTATATTAATTCTGGCTTCCTTATACACCTTTTGCCATTTATATGCAACCTCTCAAGAACATCATTCTGGCTGATCAGATCAACCAGAAAGGCTGATCTCAGCAGTCTCTTCCTGTACCTCAGCTGAGCGTAACAAGGGCGTTAATTTTTAATGCTCACATATGCGTTTCCATTGGGGCCTGTAGAGGAAGCCTCACACCACATGTTCCTCATGACTGATGCATGCACTTACAGCTGAAACAGGGAGTTGCTTCACTGAATTGCACAGTTCTCATCTTATAATCACTACCTGGAAATGATGTAGAAATTCGTCCCCTAAAATATCATCAAAATCCTGTCTGCATTGTTGCACATCTTTCATACCAAAGTCATATTTCTTTCAGTCAGTGTGGAGATTTATGAAACAAGTCCCTGCAGGCACAATTATTTCCTCTCCTTATATTATGGTGTAGTGTCTTAAGCCCATACTCATCACTATGAGACAAACAATATTCTAATCTGAGCTCTTGTATATACTAACATTCTGACAGTCTCTCCCCTCAGATTACCTTCTAAAACTACATTTGCCACCTTTTCAACTGCTCCTTTCATTACAGAATTTATTGTTCTTGCAGAAGACGAATGTGGTTGGCAAGGTCTCTCCTCTGCATCATTTTTTTCTGTACACTTTCATCTCATGTGATATTTTGCTTAGAACTCTACTGCTAGTAACTTCACATCTGGTTTTTCGGGCAGCGTTGTCGGCCAGGGTCACTCACAAGAGTTGACAACAGCTCATTCATGAGGGAAGTGAGACAAATCGAGCCACCCACTCATGTAAAACAGGCAATCTTATGGGATTGTCTAATGGAGTAGGGGAGGCTACCTTACTTCAGTAGGAATCTGTGTGTTTTTTTTGCTGCAGATGAATACATCAATAGCTCTTGCTTCAGCTTCTTCAATAAGTATTTCATTGTGCATCGCATCTTTTTCCATCACACACGTGTGACAAGAGAGGTTCATACTCGATGTGCAAAAGTCTCAAAATCTTCATCATTTTTGTGGTGCAAAGTGAACAAACGATCTCTGTAATAACTAACGCCTCTCTTGTCAGAGTAGAGCTCTACTAACCCCTTTGATAGGAAACAAATACTGGCTCATCGCATAGGGCATCCACTAATTCTATATAGGTGTGCCTATCTCCTGAAACTTTTTAATTTTGTTATGCTTAGCAAAAAACTATTCGGCTAGGTGCATAAATTGCTAAAGTAAACAATGTCCCATAAAAAAGTAGTAATATTGGTACTGTGCTTCCCTGGAAAGGGTGGAACCAGAACAAACACCAGAAAAGTACCGGTTAGCCATTCAAAGGTAGCTACACTGAGTCACAGCGCCAGAGATTGCGCCAAAGATTATTATTCCGCCACCTCCACTGGTGCAGTACTAGTTGAGAGGATGTCGAAAGCAGTAGCATTTCAGAGGCTGCCGTGGGAGTTCTTGTTGAGAAGATATCAAGGACAGTACTAATTCAGAGGATGTTGAGTGCAGTTGTTGTTCTGTTGGGCGAGAGAGTAGATGCTGTTCGGTTGGCGTAATGTTTAGATGGAAGATATTGCAATGGTCACAGTGTATTTTTCGTCAGGTTATATTTATTTCACATTTCTTTATTGACAATGCCTCTTGGCCACATGTTCAGTCAATAAAGCATCTGGCTCGTGTTCATGTATTAGACTTGTAATTCTGGTTTCTATGTGCAATTACAGTATTTCTGGTTTTTCAATTAGTTCATTGTAAATGGTGTTCAAAATATCTTGTAGTATTGAGGAAGAACTGTGCCACATACATCTACGTTGAGTCACACTACCACAAACAGAACAGTTACACTTGTGCTTTGTTGTTTCGAAGCTTTTATAGTTGTAGGGCACTTAATTAATCAATTGCGTTAACAGAAATTTCTTGTCATTCATTATTTTTATTTTATGCAGTCAGATTGCACGATAATACTACTCAGGGCCAACTGGTTACCAAACTTCGTAACCGGACACGTAGCAACTAAAATTATTGCATTTTAATTAAGCCCCCATACACGCGCAACCAGCCGGCTGGACGCCCAGCGGGCAGAGCGGCACTATGCTTTGTTAATTTTTTCAAATTGTTGGATCCTTGAGCCTTTTACTTTGTATACCCGTTCTTGTAGGAAGTTTCTAATGATGAGAAAGTAAATGTATGGATGAAAGGACTTGGTGTATTTGCTCAAAATGTAACTCTAACTGGTGATATTACATTGTATTACAATTATTAATAAAGTGTTATCCTTGACTCCTGTAACCAGGGGCGTCAGCCGAGAGCCGCTAGCTTTTGTCCACTGTGAGAACGCATCGCTACTTGGACTAGAATCGTTTGCCGACAGAGATGTCATCGCCTACAAGATATGGCACTGTGGAATCGACCCGAAGACGCAAAGTAGAGCTAGTTTTGTCTATAGTAATTTGCCTTTTACTTTGTATATCTGTTCTTGTAGGAAAGTTTCTAATGATGAGAAAATACATGTATTGATGAAAGGACTTTGTGTACTTGCTCAAAATCTTACTGTAACTGGTGATATTACTTTGTATTACAATTATTAATAAAGTGTTATCCTTGACTCCTGTAACCAGGGGCGTCAGCCGAGAACCGCTAGATGTACATCTGGTAATCAGGGGCTCAAGGATGCAACAATATATTTAAGGGCAGCATTGGAGATTTGTGTTTTAACAAAACGCTATTTGCATGGACTGAGCATGGGTAGGTGCATCTGACGTAGCCACAGCCCAGGCCGAGTCACAGCTTGACTAAAAAACGCAGTAGCCAATGCCAAAAATCCAAAGGAAGGGATAAAATAAAAAGTGCTAATTCCACTAACCCCTTCAATAAACCTTTCCACACAGTCTGTGTGCTCACCATGCACAGAACCAAACATTAGAGAATACTGTAAGAAAATTGGCAACCTGAAAAACCACAAGATGAAGCTAAATACCAAGTACTCCAGTGTGAGTCAGAACATACGAATGGGCACTTTAAGACGAGTTATGCCTTTTAGTGTGATTTACGAAATTCCGATGCTCTTGACATATTCTCTGATGTTTTGCTTTGGATATGATTTGTTCTGATGTCTTGTGACATAAAAATGACTAAGCTGACGAATTTGATTAGTAGTATAGAAGAAAACACTTCTTCCAAACATAGGTTGTCAGCTTTAGCAAAATAAATGATATTTTTTACACATCTTTGTTCCACAAAACACAATGTTTTTCGATCACAGAACATGTTTTGAGACCTGTCTATCATCTTCCCTAGGGTTAACGTTATTTCTGGCTTTGTGTTGTTTTCGTCCTACATTTATAGAATGTCATTCTCTGTTAAATTATATACTGATGGCATATTGTAATTTATCATTGTGATACATTTTTATTGGTTGATGTGTCATATATTTTTTAACGCTTTTTATATTGTCATATACCTGGCTTTTATTGGTTTCTTTAATGCACACTAGTAAAAGAACGAAAAAACTTTAGGCCACACATTGTAAGTTATTTTGGTACTGTAGGTGCTCTGCATAATTTACTGACATTATATAGGAATGCTGGAAATTTAATAAGGCAGCAGATTAATTTCAACTTGAAACTATGTAGAACCACTTTCCTGAACTTTAATATCCAAGGACAAGGGCTAACAGTGATTTAGTCCATAACACAACATGAGACCAGAGCCTGACACTGTACTATGTCTAGTTTAAGAGCATAATACATGTTATGGTTGCTGTCTCCATCTAGCTCAGATATTTTTTTTCACCCAGAGAAGAGCAATGATCAGCACAAAACCAACAGATTTATGTAGAAGACCTCTTTTTGTAGTATTCTCGTATTTAACATCTTAGCAGTGTCTATTCATTGAGATCATGTTAGTCTGTTGGAATTAACAAGAAAAAATTAAATGTTCATACTCAAAATACATGACAAAAACTGACTCACTGTATTCATACAACAGAAAGCTTGCCATTATAAAAATAATCTTTTTATGAAGGAACTCAAATACAGGATGTGCCAAAACAAATAAAATACAGACAACACTTTTCTACTGTTTGAGAACAGTATACTAGGTCTATGTGCTTTTCGGAGGTACTTTGTGACTATTATATAGATGCAAGCGAAGGGTCCATGATGTACAAGATCAAAAAAGTAGCTAAGATGAAAAAAGTAGCTTGAATCGTAACTGTAAACAGAGATAGACTTATGGAAGCTTCGCAGTGGTAAGTATGGAAAATAATATGCACTGATATTGACCAGAATCAATAAACAGGGAGAGAGAGCCACTTGAGTAACACATGTGTACAGCAAAACTATAACGAGAGAGGAGAACAAAAACAATACAATATTAAAAATTATAAACTCATACACTGTTCTTGGTATCGATTTTCTACATGCATATCAATATCGGTAGTTAATGTCACCACATAGCCCCACTCCAGTGCAGAGCACAGGGGATAGGATAGGAAGGGGATTCTACTCCTGTAAGTAATCCTGCGGAAAGGCGAGATGGTGGAGGGGCCTGTTCTAGCGCGAGCGGGATTAATCGCGGTCGGCGATACTTGAAGAAGGTGGCTGGGTTCAAATTACTCAGTGAGGGTAAGATGGTTTGACCAAAGATCAACATCGGTTATAGTGGAAGCAGATGAGGAATCCTCTGGTAGTGGTGGCAGGTTGTTCTCCTCTTCCTGCTCTTGCTTCCTGCTGGCATGAGGAGGTGGGCGGAGACCATTGACCGTCAACCAGGAAGTAAGACAGAAAACGTTTGTTTGTGTGGCCATCTTCCGCAGCAGCTGTTAACATATGTTATTATACGTTACCTGTCTTAAGCTGACTGGGATGTAATTAAACAGAATTACACCAGATGCGTTTCGCTTTTATATACAAATCATCTTCTGTGGTATTCTGAAAATTGGATACACACGTTTGTACTTTTATTTTTTGATTCTTTTAGGTTAAAAGCAGAGTTTTCTTTATGAAGTAGGTCTGCAAGCTACGTACAGTGTTTCTTTACATACTCTGCATCTTCTCCTCTTGCTAGCAGTGTTGACTGCACCTCTCCAGTATCCTTCACATGTACAAATCCCTGTTCTGATCCATCCTTTGCTATGCAAATGTTGCATGGATATCTGCCACTACCAACTTCTAGAATTCCTTCCAGATCCTCGAATGCCATGCTTCCCACCTCTCTTACCTTACCTTACAATGATCCTTTACCAACTCATTAAATTCCCAACTCTCCTCACTCACAATGAACATCTCCGAACAATCAACACCACCTGTAAACTCGACTACAACAATCTAGTTGTGTCCCCTCTCCTTCCCAGTACTAGTCTGCTGTTAGATATTTATCTAACATCCCATCAACCATCAACATGCACACTCTCCATGTCCTCTCCCAAAAACATTACAACCATCTCTGTCTCCAAAACCACAAACACTGTCCTAACATATACCCATCCTATGAACTTTGAATTCATCCCACTTCATCCACTCCCCAGAGGGTTCCCTCCTCATCCTCTTCCCATGTCTCACCTCCATCTTTTTGCCTTCCCTCTCGCTCCCACCCCGTTTTCTCTTAAATCTGTAAATCCCAATATCAACTGGCCTTCTCCCCTCCCCCCCCCTCCCCCAGCTACCCCAGTCTTCTTGTCGTCACCTCTTGCCAGTCCTCAGTTCTCATCATTGTCTTGTCTCCCTCCTCACTTACCTTCTGTCCCATCAACAATCTACCTGCCTAATACAGGCCTTTTTCCAGTTTTAGTGAATGTGTATGGAGGTCAGTGTATCTTCTGTCGTGTCCAGCATTTTCAAAGTGGTTTTTAACTGTTTTTAAGTGTTTAGTGTCCTTCAAGAGCTTTTCCATGTGTTTTCCACAGTGCTGTCTGCTCCTATATTTATCGTTGTTTTTAAATAATTCATGAAGACAGCCTTGTGTTATTTACATTCTCACATTAACCTCGACTTTTAAAATAATTTTAAATTTGTGGTACATATGTCTCTTTGTGTTTTGTTTGAGTGTCTAAGTTAGGGACAAGTTCTACTGGCTGAAAATAAGGTTGTCTGTACTGCTGCCACCTAATCCCCACCCACATGTTCGAGGGGGGATGAAATAACAATTTAAAAAAATGAAACCTCTGTGGGCTGCATGGATCTCGACCCCACCAAAGTTGTATAAGTCCCTCCATATCCTCAAATGGTATGCACTCCGTCTCGTTTTCCGCGACCATTTACCTTCCCCCACATGGATCCTCTACCATCTCATCAAATTCCTACCCCTCCTCACGTAGATCGAACAACTGCACCTCTCCTATTCTGTCTGCAGACTAGACTCAAATAACCCCTATGTCTCCCCTCCGACTACCCACCCTGACATGCGCTTGCATGTACACGTAGTCCATATCCTATCCCAATGCAACTTCAACCAACACCCTCTCCCACACAATGAGATCTGGCCCAATATTTATCTCTTCTACCAACTTTAACGCTTCTCCAGCGATCCTAGCCGACATCAGGACTCTCCTCACCTTTACTGTCTCCATCCATCCCTATCCCTCCCTCTTGTAGCAACTACCCTACCCACACAATAAACTGCTCCTCACACTGTGTCTTTTCCACTGACTGTATTTCATACTATCCACCAAATAGACCCCTATCTTTTTAACAACACTCCTCAACCCTGCAGAACATACTCTGTCCTCTGACAGACTTCTCGTTCAGTGCAGATTCTACTTTTCAGTGTCTCCTTTTTTCTTTTACTTAGAAGAATTTCACCTTCCTGTAATGTGTTTCTTAAAATGCATATATTTTCGTTTTATAGGCGTAAAGCAGGAGTAGGTTCAATAATGAATAAAAATAGGAGTGTGGGTAAGCTACTACAAACAGCATAGTGAACGCAGTATTGTGGCCAAGATAGACATGAAACCCACACCTACTACAGTAGTACAAGTTTAAATGCCAACTAGCTCTGAAGATGATGAAGAAGTTGATGAAATGTATGATGAGATAAACGAAATTATTCAGTTAGTGAAGGGAGATGAAAATTCAATAGTCATGGGTGACTGGAATTCGAAAGTAGGAAAAGGAAGAGAAGGAAACGTAGAAGGTGAATATGGATTGGGGCTAAGAAATGAAAGAGGAAGCCGCCAGGTAGATTTTTGCACAGAGCATAACTTAATCATAGCTAACACTTGGTTCAAGAATCATGAAAAAATGTTGTATACATGGAAGAACCCTCGAGATACTAAAAGGTTTCAGATAGATTATATAATGGTCAGACAGAGATTTAGGAATCAGGTTTTAAATTGTAAGACATTTCCAGGGGCAGATGTAGACTCTGACCACAATCTATTGGTTATGAACTGTAGATTAAAACTGAATAAACTGCAACAAGGTGGGAATTTAAGGAGATGGGACCTGGATAAACTGAAAGAAACAGAGGTTGTACAGTGTTTCAGGGAGATCATAAGGGAACAACTGACAGGAATGGGGGAAAGAAATACAGTAGAAGAAGAATAGGTAGCTTTGAGGAATGAAATAGTGAAGGCAGCAGAGGATCAAGTAGGTTAAACGACGAGGGCTAGTAGAAATCCTTGGGTAACAGAAGAGATATTGAATTTAATTGATGAAAGGAGAAAATACAAAAATGCAGCAAGTGAAGCAGGCAAAAAGGAATACAAACGTCCAAAAATGATATCGACAGGAAGTGAAAAAGGGCTAAGCAAGGATGACTAGAGAACAAATGTAAGGATGTAGAGGCTTAACTCATGAGGGATAAGATAGATAATGGCTACAGGAAAATAAAAGAGACCTTTGGAGAAAAGAGAACCACTTGTATGAATATCAAGAGCTCAGATGGAAACCCAGTTCTAAGCAAAGAAGGGAAAGCCGAAAGGTGGAAGGAGTATATAGAGGGTCTATACAGGGGCGATGTTCTTGAGAACAATATTATGGAAATGGAAGAGGATGTAGATGAAGATGAAATGGGATATATGGTACTGCGTGAAGAGTTTGACAGAGCACTGTGAAGACCTAAGTCGAAACAAGGCCCCGGGAGTAGATAACATTTCATTAGAACTATTGACAGCCTTGGGAGAGCCACTCCTGACAAAACTCTACCATGTTGTGAGCAAGATGTATGAGACAGGCGAAATTCCCACACACTTCAAGAAGAATATAATAATTCCAATCCCAAAGAAAGCAGGGCTGACAGATGTGAAAATTACCGAACTATCAGTTTAATAAGCCACAGCTGCAAAATACTAACACGAATTCTTTACAGACAAATGGAAAAACTGGTAGAGGCTGACCTCGGGGAAGATCAGTTTGGATTCCATAGAAATGTTGGAACACGTGAGGCAATACTCACCCTAAGACTTATCTTAGAAAATAGATTAAGGAAAGGCAAGCCTACATTTCTAGAATTTGTAGACTTGGAGAAAGCTTTTGACAATGTTGACTGGAATACTCTCTTTCAAATTCTGAAGGTGGTGGGGTTAAAATACAGGGAGTGAAAGGCTATTTACAATTTGTACAGAAACCAGATGGCAGTTATAAGAGTCGAGGGACATGAAAGGGAAGCAATGGTTGGGAAGGGAGTGAGACAGGGTTATGGCCTCCCCCCGATGTTGTTCAATCCGGATATTGAGCAAGCAGTAAAGGAAACAAAAGAAAAATTTGGAGTAGGTATTAAAATCCATGAAGAAGAAATAAAAACTTTGAGGTTCGCCGATGACATCGTAATTCTGTCAGAGACAGCAAAGGACTTGGAAGAGCCGTTGAACGGAATGGATAGTGTCTTGAAAGGAGGATATAAAATGAACATCAACAAAAGCAAAACGAGGATAATGGAATGTAGTCGAATTAAGTCGGTGATGTTGAGGGTATTAGATTAGGAAATGAGACACTTAAAGTAGTAAAGGAGTTATGCTATTTGGGGAGCAAAATAACTGATGATGGTCAAAGTAGAGAGGATATAAAATGTAGACTGGCAATGGCAAGGAAAGTGTTTCTGTAGAAGACAAATTTGTTAACATCGAGTATTGATTTAAATGTCAGGAAGTTGTTTCTGAAAGTATTTGTATGGAGTGTAGCCATGTACGGAAGTGAAACATGGACGATAAATAGTTTAGACAAGAAGAGAATAGAAGCTTTCGAAATGTGGTATCACAGAAGAATGTTAAAGATTAGATGGGTAGATCACATAACTAATGAGGAAGTATTGAATAGAATTGGGGAGAAGACGAGTTTGTGGCACAACTTGCAGTATGTACTGGGAGATGAAGAGGCTTGCACAGGATAGAGTAGCATGAAGACGTGCATCAAACCAGTCTCAGGACTAAAGACCACAACACCAACAACAACTGTCCATCTTTGATTTTTAATTTAAAATGGCTCATACTTTGTTTCTAATTCTCATTATAAATCTTTTAGTTCACTTGACTGAAGAGCAGAATATTGTGCCCCTGGCAAGGGATTGTCTAGTTTGATTTTTAACTTAGGGGAATAAGTCGAGGAGAGAGTTTGTGTCCGGAATTTCAATCATGGCGCTTGTTTAAATAAAAAAGCTTGTGGAGAGGCTTGAACTTAGAGTTAGGAGAAGCAGTGACCATACTCCTCGGAGTCAATAGTAATTGAGGAAGATGTGTCAAGTAGGTTAGTAGTCAGGGCCGGACCTGCGCAAACATCCGTTGTCTCAGGTGGAACGGTGCCAATATTCCAGAATTTGAATTCTGACATCGTAGAACGGTATCATGACGTCAAAGAACCAGGGCTAGTATTCCTTCTCTGTGTCAGTATTCCAGGTCGGCCATCTTGCTTCGTAATCTTGTTTTCTGGTGTCATAGCAAGGTTGTTTCAGTATTCTAAGTGTAGGGTTGTAATGTCATACTAAGACTGCAGCAGGATTCCACATTGGCCAGCTTTTAGCCATCTCATATCAGTGACATTTTATCCAGGCCCACCATATTTTATTCTGATGTCATAGCAAGACTGTGTCAGTATTCCAGGTCTTGGGATGCAATGTAAGAGCCTGTGGCAGTATTCCAACTCTGTTATCTTGTGTTGGCCATATTTTACCCATGTCGACCATCTTGCATCACTATCTTATATTCAGACATCACAGAGCCTGTCCTACTATTCCAAGTCTAGGGTTGAGGCATCATAGCAAAGACTGTGTCAGACTAACATACCAGTTATTTTATGTTGGACATATTTTATCCTGGTAGGTCGTCTTGCATCATCATCTTGTTTCCTCAAGTCATAGCAAGAGTTTGCCAGTATTGCAAGTCAATCAGCATGACAGTGCACCATTACGAATTTCCTGTCAATTTGTACTTAGGACAACAGCCCTAGGGGACTGATGACCTTAGCTGTTTAGTCCCCCTTCAACATCCCAACAACCACCACCACCAACAGCCCTACCCCACGCTAGTGCAACTGGCCTATTTTTTGAATTTCCCGCCGAAATATTGAATTTCCTGCCAAAATTTGAATGTAGGGAAATTGACTTTTGTCAGAGGTGGGAGTGGTGGGGGAGGGTGTGGAGGGAAGAGGATGGGAAAACCCTTGATGTCACCGATGACGCTCTGAGCAAGAACTGGCCCAGATACTTACTCATATTATTCCTGACTCTTTTAGCTACAAAACCTTATTTTTCAACACAAACTCCGTTCAATGCAACGAACTCATGTCACCTCACTGAGAGGGCCTACCTATATGTTCCCATGGTACCATCTTCTGATCGACTTCATAGCCAACATCTTCCTGCATGAATGGCCTCCCAATCATCCGCAAACAGACAGAAGTCAGGAGGAGTAGCTATACGGTGGATTAAGAAGAACAGTCCAATGAACTTTTCTGAGCTCCTCTCAGGTGTGCAGATCTGTGTGAAGCTGTTCGTTGTGATGGAGAAGAATTTCGTTTGCCTTTTTATGACAATGAACACACTGAAGTCGTTTTCTGAGGGTCATACAGCTGTGGGCAGCTGGACAGCATGCAGGAGACTGAGCAGATTTGAATTACATTACGATGATGATAGAGGCCTCTCCCAAGAACTCACTGTGCTTCGTTCACTGCCAAGTCCCCGTAGACATTCTGCAAGCTCCTATGAGTATCTGTGATGCTCTGTTTTTTTTTTTTTTTTTTTTTTTGTCAAAAGGAACTCAGTTGCAGTTCACTGCTTCAAAGGCACCTTCGTTACAGATGTTATTTTGAAGGCTATGTTCAGCGCCGCCACCTGTCGTAACTTCATGAAACTATAGGGGTTGAAGAGGGAATATTCCACGGGTCCCATAACAAAATCCACATTTTTTCACCAGAAATTGATCGAGAAAAATGTTTGTCGTTTAACATATTGAACACCCCTCATACACTTCCTTTACCATTGCAGTATGTAGTATTGTAACCAAACATTGTACTACTGTGCAGGACAGTAATTACTCAGTGACAGCACAAGCACGAACACTGTTGTATTTATATAGGACTTCGATGAGGATCAGGGGCAGTTTTAAAACTATAAAGCCACAAAAAATTTCTGTTTCAATGCAATATTGACAGGCAATGACTAAAGCAAAAAATTGTTATCATAATACACTTTTACACTACTGGCTGTTCTGAAGTAATATGAGTCTCAGCGCGTTCACACCCTCAGTTACAATACTTCTTAATCTGTTTCATTACTTAAACTGATGATGTGTTACTCTAATACAAATAAGTGGTTACAGCAAGTTGTCGAATGCTGGAATGATATTCCTATCGCACGGTTTAGGAACATTCTGCCGCTCTACAAAGTATTTATGTACTTAGTTGAAGACTGGGCCAATTATTTTTGCATCATGCAAACTTTTTATGTACATAAATAAACGATTCTAGGTCTGCGCTGCCGTACGAACTGGGTGAAAATGAGTGCAGACCAACTTATCGGCAGTTGCTTAAGTTCCTAGGCAATGTTGGGGGAAGTAACATTGTGCAAGAAAATTAAACGCCTTTTAACTTTCGTAACTTAGCGTAAGTTGGCATGCAATCAGGGCTTTTCCATATGTAAGTTGACTTATGCAAATATTGCTGTGGGATGCACATGTAAGTAATGCATGCCTTTGGTTATCCTGGCTTAACACCTTTTATACACCAACGTAGCTTTTCTCAGTTTTAAATACATCAAGTGTCCCAGAAACTGACCCTCTTCATACCTGTAGATCTTTGGAGCATCAGTGTATCCAAGCATGGAATTTTCTTGTTGATACGAAAACTTCCAAATACGGCATTTACATGTTGCAATGAAGGCATCCTGCATGATGTAAAAATAAATTTGGGGTTGATAACTAACGTCACAGGTGACCAGACAACGAAATTACAAGCAGAACCGGTACAAGAAGCATCTGAGCAGCACAAACACTGAGCACTCTGTTCATATCACATTGTTGCTGTGCATGCGTAGTAACGACTTCTTTCTGGTGCTTGATAGTACAAGCTCTCTGCCAGCTGCTTAAACGAAACTTCTTTGACCTTTCGAGACTAATCACGATCACCCACCATCGTCATCAGAAGAAACAAAACTGGTGTTCTAGGGATTGGAGTGTGGAATGTTAGATTAAGGGAAATTAGGCTGGTAATATAAAAAGTTTAAAAAGGGAAATGGATAGGTTGAAATTAGATATTCTAGAAATTAGTGAAGTTCAGTGGCAGGAGGAGCAGGACTTATGGTCAGGTGAATACAGGGTTACAAACACAAAGTGAAATATGGGTAACACAAGAGTGGGTTTAGTAACAAATAAGAAAATAGGAATGCAGGTAAGCTACTATGAACAGCATAGTGAATGCATTATCATAGCTAAGATAGACACAAAGCCCACACCCATCACAGGAGTACACGTTTATATGCCAACCAGCACCGCTGCTGATGAAAATATTGCAGAAATGTATGATGAGCTAAAAGAAATTATTCAGATAGTTATAGGAGACGAAAACTTAATTGTGATGGGGAACTGGCATTCGACAGTAGGAAAAGGAAGAGAGGGGAAAATATGTCAATATGCCCTAGGGGAAAGCAGTGAAAGAGGAAACTGCCTAGTAGAATTTTGCACTAATCATAATTCAATCATTACTAATACGTGGTTTAAAAACCATGGAAAATGGTTGTATATGTGAAAGTGACCTGGAGACACCGAATGCAGTTGTCTATACCAAAGTAGCAACGCCAGAAGATAGCTAGAACTTGCAAAGAACTGATGATTGCTGCAGGCTCTAGCAGTTGACACTGAATGTAAACAAATTTAACATGTTGCACATACATAGGAAAAGGAATCCACTACTGTACAGCTACACTATTGGTGACAAACAGCTGGAGACAGCGTCTGCCGTAAAATATCTAGGCGTAACTATCCAGAGCGACCTAAAGTGGAATGACCACATAAAACAGATAGTGGGAGTAGCAGACAGCAGACTCAGATTCATCGGAAGAATCTTAAGGAAATGTAACTTATCCACGAAAGAAATGGCTTATAAGGCGTTTGTTCGCCAGATTCTTGAGTATTGTTCACCTATCTGAGATCCCTATCAGCTAGGACTGATAGAGGAGATAGAGAAGATCCAACGAAGAGAGGCGTGTTTCGTCACAGGATCGATTAGCTGACGAGAGAGTGTTACGGAGATGATAAACAAACTCCTCTGGCAGACGTTACAAGAGAAGCGTTGTGCATCACAGAGAGTTTTCCTATTGAAATTTCGGGACAGCACTTTTCAGAAGGTGCCGGACAACATATTACTTCCCCCACATACATCTCGCGTATTGACCACAAGGAGAAAATTCGAGAGATTAGAGCCAATACAGAGGCTTACCGACATTCATTCTTCCCACACACTATCGGCAGATGGAACAAAGTTGGAGGGATCAGATAGTGGTACCGAAAGTACCCACCGCAACACACCATTAGGTGGCTTGCTGAGTATGATGTAGATGTAGATGTAGATGAATGTTTCAGACTGGTAACAAAGAAGTACTGAAACGTCTCCTTTGAACAATTGTATATGAATGTGCTTAATCTGACACACAATATATTTAGCGCAACGCAATCTGACTTCCAAAAATCCCTACGAAAGAATTGCCCTGACTAACATTAACCTATACGTTTCACAAATCACTTACCTCACAAAAATCTTCCTTACTCAAGCTACTGCAATACAGCGAGCGCCACTACTGCCAGCTAGATAAAAGATTCAAACTACGGAAGGCACTAACTACTGATAGGTATAGTTAGCAAATGAAAGATTTTAATACAGAACAAACAATGTATTTACCTTAGTAGTCATAATATATATATCACTTCATGACACCAATTCTTACAAATTTCAAAACTCCGCCATCTCTCTCCCCACGTCCACCACTGCTGGCGGCTCACCTCCAACTGCGCAACGCTACGCGCTGTTAGCATCCAGCTGCCGCTGCCCAACACTACAATGGCAGACAACAATGCAAACCAGCCACAGACTGCACACAGCACAGCCAGTGATTTTTATACAGAGCGCTACGTGGCGGCGGCGTTACCAATAAAAAAACCTAAACAGCCTACTTACATAGCCCTCACGCTCCCCACAAAAAAATTTACAAATTGTTTTGGGCAGTGGCCAATACAGATTTGAAAATTTTTTTCATAATTACAATGACAAAGAAATGAAATGCACACACTTATCGATACAATGTTGGTCAAAAGCTAAAATTTTCTCACAGTCCATAAAGACAATCCTGATCATTCATCAAAGTAAAATTGCAGTGTTTTTCTCAAAGTCTGAGTAGTAAAAGAAACTGCACTTGGAAGTAGTGGATTTCTAAGCAGTCTTGAAGAAGTAGTGTTGTCCTTCCAATGGACAGACAGTGCTGACTCTTGACATGCAGACAGGTAATGGGCCACAGCAGAGTCAGTCAACGTTGAAGACTATCGGTAGGTAGGTCATCACAGAGCAGACCCACTGTAGTCCTGGTAGAGATTACTACTGGTGGGCCACCAGAGGTGCAGACCCACTGTAGTCCTTGTAGAAATAATGGTATTGGTGGGTCATCAAAGGTGTAGACCCACTGTAGTCCTTGTAGAGATGGCCAGCAGCCATCTGTTTGACTGTGCAGGCGCACAATCACCATTGAAGAGTCTTGCGGATAATATAGCAAGTCCATAACCACCACTTGTGCACTCAGAAAAATTGTTTTTGAAATGTCCTTAGAACCAGCAATGATGTTATCCAGTCCCTTACTGAGTTATTAACACACGTGCAAACACTATCAGTCCCTACTTCTCACATATTGTCCATATACTATGACCAACAGAAACGTGTGCAGTGAAATGTAATTTACAAGTTACTTTATTTGATGAACTGGTGTCAATTACAATTTTATAACATAAGAATGCAATAACAAAGGTACAAAATATATCATTAAATAACATAACAATAAAGAGAACATTTGCAGTAGTACAGGCTTTACAAAAGAATCGAAATAACAAATTCATAGGTGTTGCAAAAATTATGACATAAGTACATACATAAAAGATCAGAATAATTATTGAAACATCAACTTCACACATTAGCATTAAAATAAAAGAGAATAAATAATGTCTAAACATCAGAAAAATTCTACAATGTAAAGATTATTAGCTAAACACATAAAGACAGGAAGAACACAAATATACAAGAGTACACAAACACATAGTGGGATAACACAAGGAAAGGACAGGGTTTGTTTTACTGCAGTATTTTGCAAACAAAACTTTCTTTACTTCTCGGAGATCTCCCTTCGTTCTTCATTATTTCCAAAAAGTCCTATCTATACCTGCTTTCTGTACTTTTCT
The DNA here is from genome assembly GCF_023897955.1 of Schistocerca gregaria. Classification (NCBI taxonomy): domain Eukaryota; kingdom Metazoa; phylum Arthropoda; class Insecta; order Orthoptera; family Acrididae; genus Schistocerca; species Schistocerca gregaria. The sequence continues at coordinate 123,737,863 of NC_064925.1, forward strand.
CATCCTCTTTCACAAATAGTTTTTCTCCACTATACACTACTTTTTTTGGCCAAATCATTTTCATATAGCTTCTCAATGCTTCTCTTCCAATTCATCATAGTTAGTTTCTTATATAGTCTACCCCCTCTTAAGCTAACTTAAAATCTACTGAGCTCAGATGCTAAACTAAGGGACGATGCAATGCAGCAGCACAAAACGATTAACACAAACAGCAATGAATAAAAAATGCAAGTAAGCATAGCAAGCAGCAATAAATGTAATAACTTATACCTAAACATGACAAACCCACAAGCAGAAAAAATAGTACACTAAAGACAACAATGCAGATAAGGGAAAGTTATAATCACATCTTAATGACTATGTAATTAAAGTGGTGCACCACAACTTATTCTATTAAATAAATTACCAAGTACTTGAAAAGAAAATTATGTATGCAGTTCCTGTTACTAGTCCCTTCTTATTGTTCTTTCCTTTCCAAGTGCTCCTTTTTTTTAAGAATGTGGATCATAAAATTATTATTTAACAGATCTGTTGACAGAAAGTTTTCACATTAGCAAATGCATTTACTTTTATTTTATAAAATCAATGATGCAACACAGCTGGAAAACAGATATCAAATGAAATAAGCAACTATGGACAAAGCATAAAAATATCATTCAATAGTCATGTGACATTTCATAAGGTAGTAGAATTCTCTCAACTCTCGTAGAAAGACGTTTGTTATAATCAGGTGTCAGATGTAAGTATCTTTCTCAGTAATGAGCGTGTCGTATTTGCGGTGCTTTCTACAAAGGAATGTCAATAGAGAGGATAATGGCCTTTTTTTTCACTTGTGCCTCTGACAGGCACACACTAGTGGCTTTTTTTCCAGGCGCCTGTCGCGCAGCTGGGTGCCCACGACACATTATGTGCAGGTGGTCACTTACCTTTCTGACTGAAAAATTTACGACATCAGTTTCCACTACAGTGACAGTCTCATATAAAAAAAATTCACAGGTCAAGAATTTGCATTACACATCTGTAGAAACAAAATTTTATTAATATAACAGTGTCCAAAACTTTTTGGCGGCCTTGTGATACATTCACGCGTATACACACATTTCATAACTCTTAAAGTACGATTCTTGGTTTCCAACACCCTTTTTCACAAACCAGAGTCCCTAACCATTACTCGTTATTCCTTACCTTTATTACATATACACATATTCGTAGACACTTCTTCAATTTTTCATCTTAATAGATACGTAGCATAATCAAATAGCATCAGTTTATTTATCATAAACATACCGCAACAGCATAATACACATCGTCGTCGTAATAATATCATAATATCTCAGTCAATTCTCAAAAATGTTGTAGCTTCCTCCAATAGTTTCAAAACCTAAAAAAATTCTCTGCTCATGTCAAAAGTGTCATCTACCTCAAACGTACTTTAAAAATCGTGATCCCATACCAAATATGTCATTCAAAGCTCTTATAGTATCACAATGGTTCTGAAAAAATATGAACAGTTCACAAAGTACAGACAAAATACAACTTCGTAAGTGTGAAGTTATCCAATGGTGTAATTACGTAAACATCTGTCACTGATGTAGTAAAGTAAATGTTTGTCTCTCTCAGTTAAATAACCAGATAGCTGTGTAATTAATGTTTTAGAGAAATATGGTACTGATGTGTAAAGTTGTATAAGCAAATACCATATTAGCTAGGGCTCCTTGTGCTTGCCAAACACATGGTACACAAAGTAAGCGTGTACCCCCCTGAGGATTAATGTAGTTATATCGTCAGGTGTTACAGATTACAGCAATGGAATGAAATGTATCACGGAAAACTTTCTTTGTAATTCAAATATGTTGAAAAATAAATAGTTTAATGCGTGTCCTGTAGCGCTAAATGTGCGTCTTGCTGTAAGACAATCTCTGTGGAAGTGTCGTAGTTATTGTCCTCCGAAAGCTACGTTCTGCAGAAGTCAATGTACTTACCTCATGATAAATAAAAGTGAAATGCTTTGCGTATAGATATCGTATTACTACGCTTATTGCTGTGATGAAGTAAGTACTGTACTGTAACGTATTGTTGTGCTACAGAAAAGGCTGTCTCATTGAAGCCATACCACAAACGTTACTACTAAAACATGTTTTACTTTCCAGAATAATACAGAAAAACTGTGCAGATATAAAACAGATACGCCGCAAAAGCAACAATGTAAATCATGTCACATATTAGTAGCGTCGTGATATAATCATGTAGCTATCAAAGAAACCAAATGCTAAGTCATCTTTAATCTCACAGAAAGAACTTAAAATCCAGAATTTATTTTCAAGTAACCAAAATGTTGCATTAAAATCTCATTAGCAGTACTGGTAACTGTTCTAAGTATGTCAGCCTTATAGTCGTTACGTAATCATGCAACTAACAAGCAAGAATGTACACACGCAATAACACAGTGATGTCTGTTCACTATAACAATGCACTCGTGAATACTGTCTAAATATGTTCCGTAGTTTCTAGACTGGATAGTGAACTTCAAAACATTGTTGAATGTTAACAGTTTCTAAGTGTGACAAAGCATACTAGAAATGTGAAGTGAAATGTTTTATGGCAAAGACAAAGTTAAAAAGCAGATTATCTTTCAATAAATGGTTTTACATGTGAAATGTGGTGTAAACCTTTACTCTTCCTAGTACGCAGAATTTCAACCTCAACGCAATTATCATGTGGTATACATCGGTTAAGATGTCTCTTTGTTGGCGCGCGTCGTTATTGGGATTAGGAGACCTAACTTCTAAAAATTCACCTTGCCGAGAGGGCCCTGCTCTGTTTGAATCCCGCCAGTTCTGATGCAATTCAGGACTGTCGTTACGATCATATCGTCTGTCGTCATGTCGGTAGATTCCATAGTTTCTTTCTTGTCGGTCACGTGGTCGAGAATTTCTCTCTGAATCGTAAATGCGCGCTGGACCGTTGCGTCTGAAGTTATTCCGTCTCCCGTGATGATAATAGTTCTGGTTGCCATATTGTCTGTTTCTATGATTGTCTCTGTCATATTCATTACTACGGAAATGCGATCTTTCTCTGTAATTATTACTAACCTGCCAACGGTTGTCATACGGGTGGTGTCTGTTTTGGTCACGATTTGGGTTGTAAGAATAGCCGTGTCGTGTCCAGTTATTATTTCTTTCATCGCGGAATTGCGACGGATGTGACCTGTAATTGTTGTGTTCCTGTTTTCGCGTTCCGCGATTGTCAGTGTCAATTTCTAATTCTTGTAAGAGTCCCTGAAAAGCTTCAATGTTGTCTTTGCAACGTCCTGCCAAAATAATATGTCGTAAATGTTCAGGCAATTTCATTAAGCAAATGTGGATGAGTTCTGTGGGGCTGTATGGGTTTGAAAGATATTTATTCTTATGTAACATGTCTTCAAAATATTTCACAAGACTTAAAAATTCAGATTGTTCGAAATTTTTCATCATTATGATGCCATGTTTTACTCGGTCTTGTGTGGCTTGAGACCAATATGCTGAGAGGAAGGCGTGGTAAAATTCTCCTTCACTGTGGCAATCGTGAATGACCGATCGCATTCTTACAGCTGGTTCATTCTCTAAATAGCCACAAATAAATTCTAATCTGTTCTCTAATGACCAGTTCGGGGGGGGGGGGGGGGGGAAACAATGAGAGAATTGATGAAGCCACGCTTGTGGATGAATGTCGTTGCCAGAATTCTTAAATGTTTTGAATTTGCATGTAGTAATGAACAGCTTATAGTCAAAATCATCGTGTCGGCGGGTAGCATATCGTTCATTGTTACGTCGTGTCGGCAGTTCCATCTCAAAATTCGGTGCACCTTGCCAATTTCTTTCATAATTTTCGAAGTGCCCTGTGTTATTATTTTGTGGCTGTTCCGTATTTCTATGTCCCTCTTCCCATACTGGGTCGCGAGTGTCCTCTGAAATATGTAATTCTTGTATTACTTGAGCCAACTGATCTTGTACTTCCCACATTTCTCTTTTGTACTGTGTGTTGATTTGATTTTGATTCTGTTTGAATTTCCTAATTTGTTCATACTCTTCAGTGTCAGTGAAGGCTACAGGTTTTGTGTCATTCAGATCATCATCTACCTTTGTAGATAAGTTAGTGAACTGATCTGAAAGTTCGGCTACTTTCTCCGATAGTGAACACATTTCCTCAGTGTGTTTTTCTGAACCAAGTTTCAGAGTGTCCATTTGTGTTGAAATCGAATCTACTGTGACCTTTAAGTTTTCCTGAGTTCTTGAAAGTTGCGTAACCGAATCGGTGGATGCAACTGAGTCAATTTTAGCTTGCAAGTCTCATGATTTTCATGAACAATTGTTTGCAGTTCTTTTATGGCTGCTTCGTGATTCTGTAATGCATTTTCATGCCGCGAAAAAATGGGTTGGAAATGCTCACAAATTTGTGTTTTTACGTCATTACAGACTTTTTGACATTTCGATTCGATTTTATGTAATTCAGTAGTTAAATCTTCACGTTTTTGTTCAAGCATATATTCCACTGTGTCTAACTTTTGAAGCTTTTGCTGTGTTTGTCTCTGATTTTGTTCCATTGTGTCCAACTTTTGCTGTGTTTGTCTCTGATTTTGTTACACTGTGTCTAACTTTTGAAGATTTTGTTCCATTGTGTCTAACTTTTGAAGCTTTTGTCCCATTTGTTGCATTAATTGTAATAACAATGCACTGGTGTCTGAAACATGTTCCTTAGTCCTATTCGGCAATGCATTTGCACCGGCAATATTCGCAGTTTGAAAAACAGAAAATGTATCTTGACTTATTTGAGAAAACGGTGAGGACGCAAAACCTGAATGTACAGTATTTGCAATATTGTGTCCTGTCATTTCGGAATCCTGAGGCGAACTGTTGCCGACCGATCGATCGATAACGCTTTCCTGTTCACTAATTGTTTCACTGCCTACACCATTATTTGCAACCCGCTCCATTTCCCTATGCACAATTACTAAATTACTACTTTGAACATTAGTTACTTCATTACATGGTGGCGCTAACACACTGCTTTCGTCTTCACTGTCATTTCTCAGTTTACTTTGGAGCCTAGTATTACGTTTTTCACACGCCATTATTGTCACAATATTTCACACGACAACACAAAAAAGCACAATTTGAAAAGCAAAAAATAAGAGAACACATTAACATATCACTGAAAATAATATCTATTAATTGCAAGCGCACCTGCGAAATACTTTGTGCAAAACTACATGCATGCCACAACTGTTTTACTGTACAACAATGAAAGACTGCAACTACAAAGGAAATTCTATGATTACGCGCTAGCAATAAACAAAAGCTACACTAATTACACAAACTACAAGAAAAAAATAAGAAGATTCCAGTGAGGTATCCTGGCAGGGTCGCCATATGAAACGTCCCCTTTGAACAATTGTATATGAATGTGCTTAATCTGACACACAATATTTTTAGCGCAACGCAATCTGACTTCCAAAAATCCCTACGAAAGAATGGCCCTGACGAACATTAACCTATACGTTTCACAAATCACTTACCTCACAAAAATCTTCCTTACTCAAGCTACTGCAATACAGCGAGCGCCACTACTGCCAGCTAGATAAAAGATTCAAACTACGGAAGGCACTAACTACTGATAGGCATAGTTAGCAAATGAAAGATTTTAATACAGAACAAACAATGTATTTACCTTAGTAGTCATAATATATATATATCACTTCATGACACCAATTCTTACAAATTTCAAAACTCCGCCATCTCTCTCCCCACGTCCACCACTGCTGGCGGCTCACCTCCAACTGCGCAACGCTACGCGCTGTTAGCATCCAGCTGCCACTGCCCAACACTACAATGGCAGACAACAATGCAAACCAGCCACAGACTGCACACAGCACAGCCAGTGATTTTTATACAGAGCGCTACGTGGCGGCGGCGTTACCAATAAAAAAACCTAAACAGCCTACTTACAGTACAACAGATTTCGGAACCAGATTTTAAATTGTAAGGCATATCCAGGAGCAGACATGGACTCTGACTGCAATTTATTGGTTATGTACTGCAGACTAAAGCTGAAGAAATTGCAAAAAGGCATGAAAGTAAGGAAATTGGGCCTGGTTAAATTGAAAGAACCAGAGGTTGTCGAGAGTTTCAGAGGGAACATTAGGCAATGGTTGAGAAAAGCAGAAAGGAACACAAAAGAAGATGAATGGTTCGTTTTTAGAGTTAACGTAGTGAAGGCAGCACAGGATAAAATTTGATAAAAAGCCAAAGCTAGTAGAAATCTTTGAATAACACAGGAGAGACTGAATTTAATTGATGAAAGGAGATGATATAAAAATGTAGCAAATGAAGCAGGTGAAAGGGAACATAAAAGTGTAAAAAATGAGATTGACAGTGCAAAATGGTTAAGCAGGAGTGTCTATAGGACAAATGTAAGGATTTAGAATCATATTTCACTAGAGGAAAGACAAATATCATCTGCAAGAGGAAAGAGAAACATCTGTGTGACTATCAAGAGCTCAGGTGGAAAACCAGCCCCAAGCAAAGAAGGGCAAGCTGAAAAGATGGATGGAGTTTACAGAGAGGTCCATACAAGGGATGTGAACTTGAAGGCAATATTATACAAATGAACGAGGCTGTCGATGAAGATGAGATGGGAGTTATGATATTGCCAGAAGAACTTGACACAGCACTGAAAGACCAAAGTCAAAACAAGGCCCCAAAAGTAGACAACATTCCACCTGAACTACTGATGGCCTTGCGAGAACCAGCCAAGACAAAACTCTGTCATCGGGCGTGCAGTATGTATGAGGCAGGCGAAATATCGTCAAACTTCAAGAACAAAGTAATAATTCCAATTCCAAAGAAAGTGCTTGCTGACAAGTATTAAACTTACCAAACTATCAGTTTAAAGTATCATGGTTGCAAAATACTACCCCAAATTCTTTACAGAAGCAAGGAGAAACCGGTAGAAGTCTCCCTTGAGTAAGATCAATTTGGATTTCAAAGAAATGTAGGAAACACGATCCTATATCGATCCTAAGACATATCTTAGAAGATACATTAGGGAAGCCAAACTTACAGTTATAGCATTTATACTCTCAAAGAAAGCTTTTGACGATGTTGACTGGAGTAGGAGAAAGTGGGGCACATTGATGGACAAATATTAAAAGGGCTGTACATTTTTAAGTAACCCCTGTACAGTTTTGCTATCACTAATTTTTTGGAGTAAAATTATTATAAATTCAATGATTTATGGAATTAGACGAAAATTTTGCCTGGTTTTCGAAAATTCTTTCCAAATATGAAAGATGTACAATCTCTCATGCTGTCCGACTGGTGGGGTATGTTGAGACATTGTATGGGGAAAGTTGAGACAATATGGGGAAGAATGAGACACTTTACAATTAGATTAGAAACATTGATTTTGTTCCTATTTTTAATAATTTTGGGATAGTATTTTAAATTAAGTCATAAGATAAAATATCTCTGAAGAAAATAACACTTAATTGGTTGAAAAAGGCACAAAACAGCTGCAGTAATGAAACTTTTTACTGTAAGATAAAACATGAAATAGAATGGCAATAGAATTAGAAAGAAAATGTTACGAACTACCTCTATAAAAAAACTATTTTAACGAATGTTATACTGCAAAAACGAAACAGGGAGAGAAAGCAGCGATTGCTTGCATTTTGTTGTCTCCATATTGTTGACGTTGAGGTAACACCATAACTACATTACACATCTGGACATTACAAATATCTTCAACTACAGGATAGAAGAAATTATTTTCAGTCTTCTGCGACTTTCTCAGAAAACAAACTTCAAAGTCCCCATCATCACATTTTTTCAAAACCTTCCCTATATAATGGACTACACTTTTCTTGCTGATAAACGCAACGAGAACGTAACGTCCGATGTCAAGGTTTTGTGGAACTGTAACTTCATTTTCACTTAATTGAATAATATCATCTTCCAAGTCCGATGTTCCATCAATGTAGTGCATTTCGTCTTCAGTGTCAGACCTAGCTTTCTGTTTCTTGAAGAGACTTGTCTTTACAATATAACATGTAGGCCTTCTTTTGTGGACTGCAAGAATTTTACTTTCTGTTTTTCTTCCAGAAGTACCTTTTCTAGCGTATCAGTGATGATTTTGCTTCTCCCCTTTTCTCTAGGTTTCCTAGTCCTATTGTATCTTTATGCTTTTGAGTAGGCACGGAACTGTTCAGGGCTGATGTAACTTGAAGGTGGAGAAGAATGGATTTTCTGGTTGTTGTGAAAAATCAGCCTTCCTCCTAGGATCACCACTTTGTTGTGGTAGATGGCATTCAAGAGCTGGCTGGTCACTGTTCTGTCCTTCAGTTGTAGGACCCTGGTTTATTTCGCTCTATTCATCTGGGGGATGGGCCTGCAAACAGGAAAATTGCCAGTTTTCTTAAATGAATCGATTATATTTTCTGGACTCATTGCACATACATGGGCTATACCTACACAAGCTGCAACGTTCTAGGTGGTGAATGACTGTCCTGGATGTTCACTCATCCAGATGTCTACAGCAGCATTATAATAAGCCTGAAATGGCTTCATAATTCCAACGTCGAGTGACTGCATTCTATGAGTTGAATGTTGAGGAATAGTTAAGATGTGCTCAGATGACAGTTTGATCCAGCTGGAAACCCGACAAGAATTTAATATACTAATTTGCCAGGAAAGTCTACACAGTCACATCAAGTGCCTCTCTGGGGAGCAGATGGTTCATCTCGTCAGTAAGTTTGATAAATTTCGCAAGAAGAAAGGGAAGCTGTTGAGTACCCTCGCCTTTCTACTGAGATATCGTGACGAAGGTATTATACCAAAATTTGCCAGATTTGTCCATTACATAAATACAAAAGCTGCCAATAGTATTAAGAGGCGAGCTAGTTTGGCCTCAGTTAGAGAACGCATCCGTTTTATTCGTAGACGATTTGATATTATATACAAAGGTTTATTTTATCTTCATTTGGAGATTTCTTCACTGCTATCTACAATATCTTGGGAGTGGGTTGATCTCTCTTCCTGGGCTTTATCAGATTGGGTGCACCGGAGTGCTTCTAGTAGGCAGTGCTCTAAATTTCAATGTCTTTGTCGTCAACACTTGATACTGGGAAATGATACTTGTCGACGGACTGTGATTAATCTTACAAGGAAGGAACTGGATGATTTCACAGTTTCAGTGTTAGAAAAAGGTTTAAACTTCACACCCATGCCTAGAACAGGAGGAAGAGATTAGACAGGAAGTTTCTCACCTTTTGCGTCCCGCTCGGCCTCCACAAAGTAACATTTCTTCAGCTGAACGAGCAGCCATTCAGTCTATTAGAGAGGACCCTGAATTGTTAATTTTACCAGCAGACAAAGGTAATGCTACCGTTTTAATCTCAAAGGCAGATTATGTGAATAAGATGTATGATTTACTTAAAGATCTGTCATATTGTATAGTACAGAAGGATCCCACGGATCGCTAAAATGGACTACGATTTCACTTCTCAAGAGGACTTCCTTACCCAAGGACACTATCAAAAAAACTACGATCTGGTGCAGCCGTTCCACCTAGATTATATGGTTTGCCGAAGATCCATAAGGATGGGGTCACATTGCGCCCTATTGTTTCTAGTTTGGGTGCACCACCTTACAACTTGGCAAAATATTTTGCGTCGGTTCTCAGCCCTCATGTTGGTAAATGTGAACACCATATTTCCAACTCTATGGATTTTATTCAGCGTTTAAAGTTGCTTATCTTGGTCCCTCGGAATTACTTGTTAGTTTTGATGTGGTGTCACTTTTTTCTCAGGTCCTCATGAAGAGTCATTATTTTAATTAATGAAAAAGTTGATATGGAAATGACGAAGCTCTGTCGTCATGTTCTGACGTCCACCTACTTTTTATTTGATGACAAATACTTTGAACAAACCGACGGTGTGGCTATGGGGAGCCCTTTATCCCTTTGAGGATATGGCCCTGAAAACATCTTTTTTGAAGCCTTCGTGTTTTCTGAGATATGTTGACGATATTTTTCTTGTTTGGCCACTCGGAATAGACTCTTGCGCCGGTTATTGGACCATTTTAATTGTCTTCATCCGAACATCAAATTCATGATAGAAAATTGACAAGGAGGGAAAGTTGCCTTTTTTGGATGTACTAGTTTATAGAAAAGAAGACGGAACTCTTGGACATAGTGTTTACAGGAAACCGACTCAAACCGACAGGTATTTACATGCTACCAGTTGCCATCCACGTACAGGAGTTCTTCGGACCTTGGTTAAACGAGCATATGATGTCTCGGATACTGAAAATTTAGCAGAGGAGCTGCAACATCTTAAGACCGTGTTCAATAATAACGGCTATACAGACCGACAAATTAGATGTGCTTTTGAGTTTGGACTTCTACCTGAACCTTCTGAAGACACCTTTACGTCTGTGGCTTTTCTTACGTATGCTGGGAATGTGTCCGCCAAGATAGGCAGACTTTTGAAGAAATGTGAGATCAGATGTGGTTTTCGTCCGCCAGTTAAGATTCGAGCACTTCTTGGCTCTGTCAGAGATGATTTAGGTTTGAGGAAGTCTGGCGTTTACAAAATAACGTGTGAGTGCGTGAGATTTTACATTGGCCAAACTATTCGTACCGTCAACGACAGATGTATTGAACATAATCGACATACGCCATTATTACAACCAGATAAATTTGCGATGGCTGAGCATTGCCTTTCAGAGGGACACAGTATGCTATACAATGAGACGCAAGTAGTTGCAAATGCTTCTCTGTATTGGGATTGTGTTTTAAAGGAATCTGTCGAAATTAGACCAGCAGACAATATCATCAATCGTGATAATGGATACCTGCTAAGTAAAAGGCGGAACCCTGTTTTGTCAGACATGAAGAAACATCGGCATCTGAATCGGCCGGCTATGAATAATCATTTGTAACGATATATCGTTTTCAACAGCATTCACCACCGGAGGCACTGCAACTCTTTTTGCGCCGGGGAGCAGCAGGAATGATTTAGTGGGTGCGCACTGTATCTAGCGCATGCCCTGTTGTAGTTCCAATGCATATAAAGGTGCAGTCATTTTGCGAGTGGAATCAGTTATCGGCGAAAGCAGCGTATCTTTTCTCACCTGATGATAGCGGCAAGGTGGACCGCTGAAATATTGTGTTCAGATGACAGTTTGATCCGGCTGGAAACCTGACAAGACTTTGATAAGATCTGCACTCCGCTAGCTTTTGCCGTATTAATGGCTTCAATGAACGAGTGACTTTTGTGGTTATCACAAATTAGCAGTGTTTGTCGAGTCATGGAACTCCAGGAATATTTAATAAAATGCTGCATCATGCGTACAAAGTTAACTGAAGCTACCCAACCTGCGGAATGAGCCAGTCCGAGCATTCCTGCAGATGCACCACAAAGCATGAGCTTTTTAAAATGAACTCATGGGAAAAGCATTACGGGTGGCATGGTGTTGCCTGCAGCATTGATCACAAGCAGTGTTGTTACTTAAGTCCCCTTTCCTCCGCTGATAACTTTGGACACTTGTTTGATTCCATTTTGTGCGAATACCTTTGAAGGCCGCTGGGTGGTTTCGGTTTTCGTCTCATCCAGGTTGTAGATGCGGGATGGGTCACAGAGTTCTGTATGTTTCTTAAGTAATGTCTCTAAATGATCGAAAAACATATCCACATTGAAGCGATTGAAGGAACTGGCTCTTGCTAGACTGCACCCTTCAGCAGTTCGAAGGACAGTTGAAGATGACGCTTGAGAAAACCATAGAGCCAGTCTTTGCAGCCATACAATGTTTGTTCCATATTTCGGGACATTCTATTTTATAGATGTTTGCTGTCTCATACGCTAATTTACGTGTTTCTAAAGTTGTGAGACCATAGAACACCTTTGCATTAGCTATTAAAAATTTAACAAAGTCCTCTACTTGTTCATCTGACAAAACTCTGCAAGTATCACAGCCAGCTTTCATTTCTAAAGCCCTGCGAGGATTAGCTCTTAATTTCCTTATGTATCTAGCAAGAGTCTGAAACTTTAGATTCATCTTTTTAGCAGCACTCCTGATAGAATCTCCTTGTAGAACACATTTAATACTTTCCTTCATTGTATCTGCTCAAAGGTGCTCTTAACCTTAGGCTTTTTTCGTTCTTGCACCACTTAGAACCTTCAACAAATAATCTGAAAGAAAAAAGCATTTATTAAAATAACTATATCCATTTCTTTACCACTTAAAGTGAGTATTTACACTGTAAATGATGTCTCAATCTAACACTCTGTCTTTTGTCTCAACATGCCCCATCATAACCTCCCACAGTAAATCATAGTCTTAACCTCCATAAGCAATTTCTAACTAATTTGAACAATTTCAGTTAAGCACAAATGCATATGAAATAACCTGATGTAAATAACAAATTAAATAAATCAAATTATCTGAGTGTAGAAAAATTTACATCCCTAGTGAGAATTCAGTCCTTCCAATATTTCTCAGATGTTATACTATTGTGCCAAAACAAATGTTCTTTCGCATTCTCCACAGCAAAGGTATACAGCTTTGTCAGAATAAACAACCTAAAGCACTAAATTTTATTCAAAATGATGTTGTCTCAAGGTGCCCGTGTCTCAATGTGCCCCAGTTTCCTCTACTCTCCTTGAAATCAGAATGATATCAGGGCTAAAATACAGGGAGCAAAAGACTGTCTACATCTTGTACAGAAACCAGACGGCAGTTATAAGAGTTGAGAGGCATGAAACGGAAGCAATTTTTGAGAAGGGACTGAGACAGAGCTGTAGCCCATCCCACATGTTATTCAACCTGTACACTGAGCAAGCAGTAAAGTAAATCAAAGAATAATTTGTAGTAGGAATTAAAGTTCAGGGATAAAAAATAAAAACTTTGACGATTGTAGGAGACAGAAAAGGTCTTGGAAGAGCGGTTGAATGGACAGAGTTTTTAAAAGAGAGTATAAGATGAACATCAACTGAAGCAAAACAGGGATACTGAAGTGTAGTCGAATTAACTGAGGTGATTCTGAGGGAATTACATTAGAAGATAAACACTTAAAGTAGTAGATGAGGTTTGCTTTTTGGGCAGCAAGATAACTTATGATGGCTGAAGTAGAACGGATATACTACATAGAATGACAATTCCAAGAAAAGCGTTTTTAAAGAAGAGAAATTTCTTAAAACTGAATGTAAATTTAATTGTTTAGAAGTCTTTTGCGAAGGCATCTGCCCAGAATGTGACTTTGTACCGAAGGGAAACACAGACCATAAGCAGTCCAGACAAGAAGAGAATAGAAACTTCTGAAATTTGGTGCTACAGAAGAATGCTGAACACCAGATGGGTAGGTCACGTAACTAATAATGAAGTACTGAACAGAAATAGGGAGAAAAGAATTCTGTGGCACAACCTGAGTAGAAGAGAGTTTGGATGTTGGAGAAAACAAGATATTCATTCTCACACATTCACGATAACAGATAAACAAACATAAATGCATGCATAACGTAAGGCATCGAATAACAAACAGAAACTAAACCAAACAACATCTATATTAATACAGCTTGAAACTGCCACCACAAGCAACTTTTATGAGCCACTGTACATTTGTGGGAACAGAGAGTCAGAACAGGTCTCTACATGGCTCCCCCCTTCACTGCTAACGATAGTGTAGATTGAATTTCGTATGCTGTCCAAACCTTACAACTATTTCTTTCTTGAAACCAGGTGGTACAGAAAAACCTCTTGTTGCTGATTCTTCTGAGTTCTCTGGTATGCTTTCTGTGGTGGTTGTAATGCCTGTTGCAACCAGACACAATGGTTGGATATGACCCAGTGCGACTGCTCTAGGTGTACCATTGATCATTATGTGAAAAGTATTGCTGCCCCTACTGACTACCAGACACTGCCCATCGTATGATGGCTGCAATGGCTTAGGCATTGTATCATTTTGTAAGAACATGTATGTGCACTTGTCTAACCCCACAAAACCGAATGAGTGTCTTTCTAACATATTTCTAGGTATTGCCAGTCTCAGCTGACGTATATGTTATCTTAATCGGGAGTTTAAGTCTAAGGCAGTGATTGTGTCATCTGCTATGCCGAGAATAAACTCTCCAGGTAAGTGGAACGTTTGTCCACGTACCATTTCCACTGCTGTGCTCTTCAGATCACTCTTAAACACGTTTGAAGACCGGAAAGCATGAAAGGTAGTGTCTCTGTTCAGTTTGGTGCTGCATGACATCTCAGCACTGCTTTTAACTGCCGATGAAGATGCTCAACTATGTGGTTTGATGTGGTGATGTTGGGTGGTATGTCATCGCGCATATGAACTTCGTACCTAATAATGTGATGAATGCTCTGAATATATAGCCTTCAAATTGCCGTCACTGATCAGTGGTAATTTTCAGCAGAATTCCAAACCAGGCAATCCAGCAACGAAAAAATGTTTCTGCTACAGTTTCTGCTGTGATGTCCTTAACTGGAAATGCCTCAGGCCACCTGATGAACCTGCTTATCAGCGCAAGGCAATAACAGTAGTCCTCCGATGTTGTGAATGGGCCTACAATGTGAGCATGCCCATATTCAGAACGCTGAATTGGCGGAGAAAATGCACGTAATGGTGCTCTGACATGCTGTGTGATTTTATTTCTCTGGCACATAACGCATCTCTTTACAAATGTTCTTTAGTATGTGTGCATACCTCGCCAACCAAAGTTCTGTCTGACTAATCCGACAATGTCCCTTAGTCTCTGGTGTGCCAGATTGTGCATTGATGCTGTTTACTGTGCGCTGAATTGCGGTGGCACAAATGGGCATATCTTTCCCCTTGTTACGTCACAATATACTTTACATTTGCTTCAGGAGATGTAACATGCTATAAACTTCATCCTTTCGAGTGTTGCAAATAAATCATGCAACTTACTGTCACTTTGTTGCATGTGCATTTGTCAATGCTTCCACACATATGGTGTCATTTGCTACCACAATTACTTTTTCTGCACACGAAAGTGCGTCGGCTGGAACATTTAGTTTCCCGTCCACATACACAGTGCTTGACGTGATGTGACTGATATAAACTACATGTCGCAGCTGCCTAGGCGTTGCTTTCTCTCGATTTACCTTAAAGGTACAGATAAGTGACTTACGTTCCATATAGATGGTGAACTGTCGCTTGTCTAAATTTTTTGACTGAAGCATAAGTGGCGTCCAGCTCAAGGTCATAAGTTGCCCAACATTACTGAGATGGCGGCAACTTATAATTATATAATGAAATGGACTGCTAATACTGATCAATCTGTTGCTAAAGTGCAGCACGAAAAGCAATAGACGATGCATGAAGCATGAGTGTGAGAATGGCACGCGAGTCTGGGCATTCAAATTGGGTGGTCTCTGCTGAGGCCAGGCTGAAATGCAGTGTCTGCTTCTCTAGTCCAACGCAATCTGTGGTTAGGCTTTGGTAAGCCCTTAAGGACTCTATTCGCTGGCCTAGTTGTCAGTTTGTGATTGCAAATGAACCGTTGGTATAAATTTACTACTCCTAGGAACCATCATATTTCTCTGGCCATGATGGGCTGGTGGTATTTGCTTATGGCCTCTACTTTTTCGTGTAATGGTCGAATACCCAGTGGATTCATCAGATATCTTAGCAAGTGCACCTCTTTCTCACCAAAAAGACACTTGGCAGGATTAATTGCTAGTCCTTGTCTGTGTAGGTGTAAAACACTTGTGTCAAATGCTGTAAGTGCTGCTCTTCTGATGTGGAAATCACCAACATATAATCTATGTACAAATAGAAAAATCTAAATCTTTTGTCACTTCATCCACAAAGAAATGGAAGGTCTGTGCTGTATTACATAGTCTAAATGGCATTCTGGCGAACTGATATAGACCGAATGG
The DNA here is from genome assembly GCF_023897955.1 of Schistocerca gregaria. NCBI lineage: Eukaryota > Metazoa > Arthropoda > Insecta > Orthoptera > Acrididae > Schistocerca > Schistocerca gregaria. The sequence continues at coordinate 123,753,807 of NC_064925.1, forward strand.
CGTCGTCACTTGTGTCTTTCATAGCTACAGGCATCTGACTGTATACTCGGACAAGGCTAGTTGTAGAAAATATCGTCTTACTGTGAACATTAGCAGAAAATTCTTCTATGTGTGGTACCAGTCTGGAATGTTCCTTGCACTGAGTTGGCAATAGTCACCACAGTGGTGCCATCTATTCTTCTTTTTAGGCACGACATGAATTGGAACTGCCCAGTCGCTTTTAGAAACTCTGCAGATACTCTGCGACAGCATGCTGTGAAAATCCTCTTCTATGGCTTTTAGCTTTTCAGGCGTCAAACGTCAAGGTTGATCGTGAGTTAGTGGCCCTGTCGTGGTCAAAATGTGGTAAACATTTGTGTACTTGAACGATGAGAGTTGTGAGGGTTTGTTCATACTGTAAGTTATCTCGTTGTGATCTTCAGCTCAGAATAGTCTGCAACCTCTGACTTGTTATATATTCTTCTTATCTGTAGAACAACTTATTTTTATCAAAAAGCAAGACCTGGCAACTCTGATCTTTTAAGGCTTTTATTGCGTCTTTAAATATAACACATATTAGATGATAAGCATATTGTTACAGGAGACCTTCTAGGTAACAAATCTCAAGGGATTTTTCAAAACATACATATATACATAATTGGTATAAACTTCTGGTCATTGATATTCCATGACAGCGTGGCTGGTGCATAAGACTCCTGGCTGCCTTTGACTACTTTACCCATCAAGACTCCAAGTACATCTTCAACTCTCTTGGAATGACATGGGGACCAGGCGGACTACCTCACACAGATAATAAAATACATGTAACACAACTTTTCCCCTAATAAATCTTCTTACCTAATAATTAATATTCTATATTCTGAACAAATATTCTGGATAACACAAATGCATACACTGTAATTCTGCAAATAAGGCTTGTTCATTTATATTCAAAAATAGTATGAGATTTCACTTCCCCTCAACGAAATTATTTATTTTCAAACTTTGGTTACAAAATATCTGGAAAATCTCGTACACTCACAGATTGTAGGCAACTGTTGAGTTATCTTGGGGTATCTTTTCAGTAACTGTATGTACAGTGCATCACCTGTGACTGTGTACCGCTAATGGTGTGACATAACAAACTTTCCCTGGTGTACGCAGATTAGTAGTTAAATCTATTAGATGATGATGTCGCACAACTGGCAGCATGTAGTAGAAGGACAAAAATTCCTCTCCAATAATGGGCTGTCATATTTCTGCCATTGAAAAATGCTATTCAGACACACGGTGTAGCTCCAGGTTAAGGAATAATATTACTGGACCATATGTTCTAAGCTTGAGTAATTAGTGGCGAACAGATAGCTCTGTTCTCACAACTCTGGCGTAGAAACTGGTTTTCTGGATATACCGACACTTCTGTCCCTGTGTCGGCCAAGCATTGTAGTTCTGTATCGCGGTATGTCACAGCAAATCGGTGTGTGTTTGAAATACAAGTTGTTGCTGTTACGGTGTCTGATTCATGCCTTCACTTGCAAGGTGGCGTAAACTTTCGAGTACCATACCAATCTTCTGCGGTACCAACATATGTCCTGTGCTGATGGTGATCGATTACGACCTTGTGACTGTTGGTAACATGGTCATTGATGGTTGTGCATTGTTTGTAATGCAACTACCTGTGTGGTCCACTCTGCCAACTGCGATTGCAGAGAGGCTAGCATCACCATGGTCACATTTTCGTGTCGCAGCGTCAATGATGAGACAGTTGATGCAGGATACATTCAGATATCCTGTCAGCTGTTTTTGCCAGTGCGTTTAAATCGACTGCACACTTCTAGAGAAGTTTTTGGATGGCTGACAGCAATTGGGACAACCATATACTATGTACCACATCTTTGCTTACAACATCACTTGCCAATGTTCATAAACAACTTAAGAGGTGTGACGGAGTTTGATCTCCAAGCTTTCAGTGCGCAATAACTTCTCTAGCAATTTTACTTCTCATTGCCACAAGTGTGTCTTCAATGCGTTTTTAATCGGTGCACACCGTTTGGTACCCAGTGGCGTGGCTAGAATATACTGGACTTCTGCTGCTAATTGCTCCATGAGCGCTACAACCACATAGCTATATTTAGTCTTGTCTACTGATATTTGTACAAGGACGACCTGACATTCTAGCTGGGCAAATCATTGTAGAGGATTACATTTCCAAATGGTGGAGTTTTTATTGTCACCATGTTAATTGCACAGCTGGCTACCACTTCAATTGTGAATGATGAGTCATTCAATCTCGTGTGAGAATGAGCGTGGCGGAGCTGGTGACCAAGAATCAATGTTGTGAAACTGTGTAAAAAGCTGAAGCTGGCACGGACGTGTCAGAATCGGTTGGGGTCACTAAGTATGTGGATGTCAGAGTGAGCGAGATGTTTATTTCCACATATACTCAAAAACAGCTTATAGTTATGCAAGCACGAATGCATGCACAACTTAAACCATAGACTAACAAACAGAAAGTAAACCAAAGAACAAATATATTAATACAGCTTAAAACTGCCACTGTATGAAACATTTATGTGGCACTCTACATCTGCAGGTAAGAACGTCAGAACAGGTCACTACAAAGAGATTGGTTGACGGAACACATTCTGAGATATCAAGGGATCACCAGTTTGGTACTGGGGGATAAAGAGTGGGGGAGGGAGGGGGGGAGTAAAAATCGAAGAGGAAGACCAAGAGATGAATACAGTAAGCATATTCAGAAAAGTGTAGGTTGCAGTAGTTATTTGGAGATAAAGAGGCTTGCACAAGATAGAGTTGCATCAAGCCAGTATTCAGACTGAAGACCACAACACCATCATCCACTGCCCTGAACTCAAAGAACTTTCAGCAAGTCATGACTCATTGGACATAGCCCACTTTACACAAGCTAGAGTCATGAGAAGTGGCAACACTGTGAAGATGGCCTACTGAACTGATACAGTTCTGTGTACATCATGAATTTCTGGCTTCGTTTGCTGAGAGATTTGCTAATGTGCTTATTGTAAACTTTTTCTCTTGATGTCGAAAGGCCACTGGTCTGTTTCTAAAGGTGAGGTTTCTGACTGATGTATTCTTATAAAATGAAGTGTAAATATAATGTAGAGAGTGAAGCCACGTGGTGAACATGCTAGTGAAGAGTGGTTTGTTATCTACAGGAAAAGTATATTACCATTAATTTAATGATTTTTTTCAGGATGCTCAAGCAATTACAGATCCAGTGGCGATAAAAGCTATTTCAAGATAATCCGATTCCCAACAGATACCGGTATGCAAGCACGAATTGTTAAAAGCCATTCCGAGGAAAGACTGACTACCTTCCAAAAGATCTGTGGTCTATGCTAAGTATTTCGAAGAATGGGATGTAATAAACTTTGGTATATTTAAAGATATGCTAGGTAACAAGAAGAAATACCGAAGAGCTTGACTAAAATTAAGAGACGGCGCAATAGCAAGAATTTTCGTCAATCTACAGCATTATTTAAACAAACTTTCTAAATCAGACTCTAGAAAATATCCAGACAAAAGCAAGAGGAAGATCTTCGTAACAGGAATGAAGAGCGGCTTGCAAAAGACGTTATTCAAAGTATAATAGTTTTTGGTGTGGAAACATAGGTAGAATTGTGCGAAATGACATGTGATGCCATGCTGTGGTTAAAGGTTCTATATGTTTCTATAGAATATCAGTGGAAGGAATTGAAAAAATCAAATTAGTGTAAAGATTGGCAGTTGTATGGGCATTCAGCTGTGTGTTAACAGGAATATTGTAACTGCATGCGATCTGAAATGGATAGTGCCTCTAAACTTGAAAATAACTCTGTGGTCACAGCTAGAGAACATTTGACAGAGGTACGCAACCTCTGAAACATCCAGTGGAAGTTGTGATCATGACTGTGTAAAAACAAATAAAACTTTGTTGTATACTTGGAGCATAATTCTGCTGATGACAAGGGAAATAGCATTTGCGTCAATTTGTCGCATGATAAATTATGTTATATGATATGATAAAGAAAAGGCACTCAGTCAATTTGTTGCTATAAGCTTTCTTAATACTTGAACATTCCAGTGCTGCATACAGTGCTCTTCATTCAAATTGCATTTGTATCTACCACATCCAAAGCAAGACTGTAGCAGCCAGGATGCCTAAAGAAGCCAACTTCACAGAAGTTGGAGTCTTCAATGTGGCAAGATTGCACAGTTGTCAAACAGTTGACAGGCTTCCCAAAGTGTACGTCTTGTTGCACATTAAAAACAACCTTGTTTTAATTTGTAATACGTGCAGCTGTATAATTATAGCAAGCACAGAAGAATGGCAGTCAGAAAACATAGAATATCATTTCAGAGAAGTCTAATGGACTCAGCACAATGTATCGTATGCACAACTACATATACTGGAAAAATACTTTGCTCAAATGGCTCCAGCACTTCCCTTTGAACAAAAATTTCTCAGGGACTGAATACTACACATCACAGGTTAGACCATGATGTTTCACCAACATCTGAAACTTGTCCTTATTGAGAGGCTTAGTTATGAGATGTGACAACATTTCTTCTGTGTATAGACAGTTTATAGTTATATTTCCCTGCCCCATGTGGTCTCCAAAAAATTGATGGTTTCTGTCAAAAGTTTGGATTTCACACTAGTGACATTATAGTTGGCAACCTTAATAGCTCCCATGTTATGACAAATTATCACAGTTGGTTTTATTTTTGTAAGAGATTTTATTTCTCCCCTCAGTGTTCTGGCCCAAATAGCTTCCTGTATACTAGATGATAAGGCCATATATTCAGCTTTCACAATGCTCAAAGCAACTGTCGTCTATCTGTTCCATGACCAGGATATCAAAGAAACTTTCAGTGGTGGAGTGTCTGCTTTCCAGCCCACTTCCCCACACTGCATCACTGTAGCCTCCTAAATTTACATTTGCCGTTTTAGAATGTTTCAGCTTATAATCAGAAGCTCCCTGTATATATCTGAATATTCTCTTCATTTCCATCCAACATTTCTCTCTTGGATCACTGTAAAACTTGCTTACAGAATTTGCAGCTAATTCAGTGTCTGGTGTGGAAGTCTGTGCTAAGTGCAGTAGACTTCCTACGACTTCTAAATACTGTACACTTTCAATATATTTCTTGTCCTCATCAGTTATTAAAATCTTTGCACTGTTTTCCATTAGGGTAGAAACAGGCTTCCAATCTTCCATACCAAACGGAGGGGTATCTGTTGAGAGGCCAGACAAACGCGTGGTTCCTGAAGAGGGGCAGCAGCCTTTTCAGTAGTTGCAGGGGCAACAGTCTGGATGATTGACTGATCTGGCCTTGCAACATTAACCAAAACGGCCTTGCTGTGCTGGTACTGCGAACGGCTGAAAGCAAGGGGAAACTACAGCCGTAATTTTTCCCGAGGACATGCAGCTTTACTGTATGATTAAATGATGATGGCATCGTCTTGGGTAAAATATTCCGGAGGTAAAATAGTCCTCCATTCGGATCTCCGGGCGGGGACTACTCAGGAGGATGTCGTTATCAGGAGAAAGAAAACTGGCGTTCTACGGATCGGAGCGTGGAATGTCAGATCCCTTAATCGGGCAGGTAGGTTAGAAAATTTAAAAAGGGAAATGGATAGGTTAAAGTTAGATATAGTGGGAATTAGTGAAGTTCGGTGGCAGGAGGAACAAGACTTCTGGTCAGGTGACTACAGGGTTATAAACACAAAATCAAATAGGGGTAATGCAGGAGTAGGTTTAATAATGAATAGGAAAATAGGAATGCGGGTAAGCTACTACAAACAGCATAGTGAACGCATTATTGTGGCCAAGATAGATACGAAGCCCACACCTACTACAGTAGTACAAGTTTACATGCCAACTAGCTCTGTAGATGACGAAGAAATTGAAGAAATGTACGATGAAATATAAGAAATTATTCAGATAGTGAAGGGACACGAAAATTTAATAGTAATGGGTGACTGGAATTCGAGTGTAGGAAAAGGGAGAGAAGGAAACATAATAGGTGAATATGGATTGGGGCTAAGAAATGAAAGAGGAAGCCGCCTAATAGAATTTTGCACAGAGCACAACTTAATCATAGCTAACACTTGGTTTAAGAATCATGAAAGAAGGTTGTATACGTGGAAGAACCCTGGAGATACTAAAAGGTATCAGATAGATTATATAATGGTAAGACAGAGATTTAGGAACCAGGTTTTAAGTTGTAAGACATTTCCAGGGGCAGATGTGGACTCTGACCACAATCTATTGGTTATGACCTGTAGATTAAAACTGAAGAAACTGCAAAAAGGTGGGAAATTAAGGAGATGGGACCTGGATAAACTGAAAGAACCAGAGGTTGTACAGAGTTTCAGAGAGAGCATAAGGGAACAATTGACAGGAATAGGGGAAAGAAATACAGTAGAAGAAGAATGGGTAGCCCTGAGGGATGTAGTAGTGAAGGCAGCAGAGGATAAAGTAGGTACAAAGACGAGGGCTGCTAGAAATCCTTGGGTAACAGAAGAAATATTGAATTTAATTGATGAAAGGAGAAAATATAAAAATGCAGTAAATGAAGCAGGCAAAAAGGAATACAAACGTCTAAAAAATGAGATCGACAGGAAGTGCAAAATGGCTAAACAGGGATGGCTAGAGGACAAATGTAAGGATGTAGAAGCTTATCTCACTAGGGGTAAGATAGATACTGCCTACAGGAAAAATAAAGAGACCTTTGGAGAGAAGAGAACAACGTGTATGAATATCAAGAGCTCAGATGGCAGCCCAGTTCTAAGCAAAGAAGGGAAGGCAGAAAGGTGGAAGGAGTATATAGAAGGTTTATACAAGGGCGATGTACTTGAGGACAATATTATGGAAATAGAAGAGGATGTAGATGAAGACGAAATGGGAGATACGATACTGCGTGAAGAGTTTTACAGAGCACTGAAAGACCTGAGTCGAAACAAGGCCCCCGGAGTAGACAACATTCCATTAGAACTACTGACGGCCTTGGGAGAGCCAGTCATGACAAAACTCTACCAGCTGGTGAGCAAGATGTATGAGACAGGCGAAATACCCTCAGACTTCAAGAAGAATATAATAATTCCAATCCCAAAGAAAGTAGGTGTTGACAGATGTGAAAATTATCGAACTATCAGTTTAATAAGCCACGGCTGCAAAATACTAACGCTAATTCTTTACAGACGAATGGAAAAACTGGTAGATGCAGACCTCGGGGAGGATCAGTTTGGATTCCGTCGAAATGTTGGAACACGTGAGGCAATACTGACCTTACGACTTATCTTAGAAGAAAGATTAAGAAAAGGCAAACCTACGTTTCTAGCATTTGTAGACTTAGAGAAAGCTTTTGACAATGTTGACTGGAATACTCTTTTTCAAATTCTAAAGGTGGCAGGGGTAAAATACAGGGAGCGAAAGGCTATTTATAATTTGTACAGAAACCAGATGGCAGTAATAAGAGTCGAGGGGCATGAAAGGGAAGCAGTGGTTGGAAAAGGAGTGAGACAGGGTTGTAGCCTCTCCCCGATGTTATTCAATCTGTATATTGAGCAAGCAGTAAAGGAAACAAAAGAAAAATTTGGAGTAGGTATTAAAATTCATGGAGACGAAGTAAAAACCTTGAGGTTCGCCGATGACATTGTAATTCTGTCAGAGACGGCAAAGGACTTGGAAGAGCAGTTGAACGGAATGGACAGTGTCTTGAAAGGAGGATATAAGATGAACATTAACAAAAGCAAAACGAGGATAATGGAATGTAGTCAAATTAAATCGGGTGATGCTGAGGGAATTAGAGTAGGAAATGAGACACTTAAAGTAGTAAAGGAGTTTTGCTATTTAGGAAGTAAAATAACTGATGATGGTCGAAGTAGAGAGGATATAAAATGTAGACTGGCAATGGCAAGGAAAGCGTTTCTGAAGAAGAGAAATTTGTTAACATCGAATATAGATTTATGGATCAGGAAGTCGTTTCTGAAAGTATTTGTTTGGAGTGTAGCCATGTATGGAAGTGAAACATGGACGATAACTAGTTTGGACAAGAAGAGAATAGAAGCTTTCGAAATGTGGTGCTACAGAAGAATACTGAAGATAAGGTGGATAGATCACGTAACTAATGAGGAGGTATTGAATAGGATTGGGGAGAAGAGAAGTTTGTGGCACAACTTGACTAGAAGAAGGGATCGGTTGGTAGGACATGTTTTGAGGCATCAAGGGATCACAAATTTAGCATTGGAGGGCAGCGTGGAGGGTAAAAATCGTAGAGGGAGACCGAGAGATAAGTACACTAAGCAGATTCAGAAGGATGTAGGTTGCAGTAGGTACTGGGAGATGAAGCAGCTTGCACAGGATAGAGTAGCATGGAGAGCTGCATCAAACCAGTCTCAGGACTGAAGACAACAACAACAACAACATAAACATTTATTCCAGCAAAGGCCACTCTGCTTTAATTCATAGACACCTTTCTTCAAAGGCCAAACTTCCCTTTTCCCTTGATAAGGTCTTTTAACTTCATCTGCTGGGATCACATACATTTCCTCTTCCTGCTTTCCATTCAGACAGGCTGTTTTCATATCCATTTGATAAATTAATGATGAATATTGCACCAGTTTCCAGAAAGTCTCATAATAATCTATTTGTTTTTTTTTCTGATAATATCCTTTAACTACCAATATGGGCTTGAATTTTGGTATCTGCCTCTCACAATTTTTAATACTAAACACCAATTTTGTTGTTAACAGCTTTTTATTTTCAAGTGTGTCAACTCATTCATATGTAACATTATCCAAAATTGATTGTAATTTGATTTCAATTGCTTCTTTCCAACTCTGACCATTGGTACATGCCAAGGCTTCATCAACTGTGATGGGTTCACTGATGAAGGTTTGGGCAACATACATTTCATTTTGATTTTGTTATGTGTGTAGAACGTCTTAAATTGACTTCTTCTATTGAATATTCTTCTTCAGTTTCATTCTCAAGTAGCATGTCAGTTTGCTCTTTATTCTTATCTTCCTGTGTATCAGTTTCTATCTCTTTTCCAGCACCCAGCATCTTATATTTGATTGAATTACTATATTATTTTGAAGATTTTCATTTACTTTGTGTTTAGAATCCCCTAAAAATACTACATCTCTACTACTTATTATCTTACTACTCAAATGATTACAAAATCTGTATCCTTTTGAATCCTCGCAGTAGCCAACTAAAATATATTTCTGAGATTTTATATTCCATGTACCTCTTAATGGTTTTAGAACCATGGCTTCAAATTCAAAGACTTTTAAGTGTCTTAGGTCTAGTTTCTTCCCAGGTCATGCTTCATAAGGTGTCCTGTTTCTCATAGCTTTGGTAGGTGATCTGTTAAGTACACCACAGTTGATAGGACCTCTGACTTAAAACACTTACACAGCTCTGCATCACTTACCATACTTCTTGCCTCCTCTCTGAGAGGGACTATTGTAAATGGTAGTCCGATGCCTGGTAAACATTTCATTCAACCAAACTGTCTGTTTATATATTCTGGTCCATTGTGTGATGTAATAATTTTAATATTCTTCTTCATTTGTCTTTCAACCATTTGGCTATAAGCAGCAAATACATCAGTCACTTGAGCCTTGGTACTTACAAAGTAAACATGAATGTATCTAGAAAAATCATCTATAAACGAATTTATTCTCCAGATGTCCACAGAGATCTGTGTGAATGAATTGCAAGACCTCTGTAGATCTTCTTTGACTTGATTTGACAGTTTGGCCTGCTTCTCTTGCAAACACACCTCACATTGTAAATTATTATTTCCATAATTTTCCATCCCAATTGCCATATTCTCCAATAAGACCATACTTTTTCTTTTTAAATGTCCAAGTCTCCTATTCCTCAAGAAACCTTTTGCAGCACAAACAGCATGATTTCAAGTTTGAGCAATATTTAATTTGTAAATACCTCTTACATTAGTTGCAGTGGCTATAAAATCGCCACAAGAGTCGAGTATTTTGGCGCTCTCTGTATCAAAGATAACCTTGTTACCCTTCATTACTATTTTGCTTACTGAAAACAAATTAGTTCTTCATATCATGTGCATCATGAACAATGACAGTTTGTTTTTCCCCTTTCGTTAGTAAGTTAGGATCGACTTATCCTGCCAGTTCACACTTTAACTTAGACAACTCAAGCCTATCATTCCAATGTCAGTCCTTCAAATGAAGATCACACAAAACTGATGTAGCTTTAATAATATGCACAGATGCTCATGAATCTAGAAATCATTCTGCTTGGTCCTCAGTCGGTTCACTACAAGAATAAAACTCGGACAGTGCTTTATCTTTACGAGTAGTTTTCCTCTCAGGACTGCTAGAATTAACATGCTCCTCTTCATTGCTACTCAACCTTTCGTTGCACTGTGATGAAAAATGCCCAGTTTTCTGGCATCTGAAGCATTTTATTGCCTTCTTCTTCTTGTACTTAAGAGTATAAGGCCACCACTGTTTCTGTCTTTGGCTCACGTCCTGTAGAATCTCTCCCTTCACGCTATCCCCCTTAATGGGTATGCCCGAATTTTCCAATCATATATGAATGTTTCTCTAGCAATCCAGCTAACAATAAAGTGCCAGTCCATTCTTCTGCAATTTCAAAACAAATGTTCCTCAGACGATTTGAGATTTAAATCATTCTATTGACATATTCTTCCACATGCTCAATTTTGTAGTTATCAGCTTATGAAGTGATCCGGCTTTTCTGATTAAGCCTCTATCTTCAAATGTGTTTTTCAGTTTGTCCCATTCCTCCTTTGTTGAAGAAGCTTTTCCTGTATGAACATAATTAACTTTATCAATCAAAAGGATTAGTTCTGATTTCGCCTTCCAGTCCTTAGCAGAAAAAATTGATTCCATAGATTTCAATAAACTATTTACAATGTGCCACAGGTCATCCAAATGCAAATACATGTCAAAGGCAAATTTTCAGTTTGCAAATTCTTGCGACCTACGAGCTGCTCCATCTGTAGTATCTGTGTTTTACTAGTATTAATAGCCACTTTTATTCAGTCTACACACAAAGTAGCTTTATACAAAGTTCTGCGCCCTTTTACATGAAAGCATGTCAGCATAAAATTTATTATTTCACTTTAACTCAGTGCTAGGCGCATACAGTGCAGCGAAATGACGTGGAAAAACTACTTATGGACAAAATAAAACTTATGTTTTACTAACACATGAACACATTTTACATATAGACTACGCTCAAGAGCACATTGCCAATCAATAATCATAGAATATCATTTCAGAGAGGTCAAATCACTCAGCACTATGTATCCTATGCACATCTATACACACTGTAAAATACCTTGTTCATGTAGCTCCAACAATTACAAGTTGTAAAACTGCAAGTGCTTGTGCCCAGACACGTTTTTCACTGGATGCAATGAAAGAATGTTTCTCACTCTGCCAAATGCAGATGCCACTAGAATGCTAGAACTGTTGTAGCTTCAGTTACTAATGAATTCTTAGTAACACAAGTTACAACGCCTCCCTTGAAGTGAAATGTTGGATTAATATAAATATCATCCGACTGTAAAATACATTTTCTTTCCTCTTCGGGCAATCAGGCTGTTACAGTCTTAAGAAAACGACAATACTTGACTTATTTTCTGCTGAAATGTTTAAGGAAGCAATAAGATTTTGGATTTGGTTTGGATGTAGTAGATACAGAGACAGTTTCAACAAAGAGCAAGGGGATAGATGTTTAATCCCATAGTGCTCAGAGCCATTTGAACCAACAAAGAACACTGTATGCTGCACTTGGAGTGTTCAAATATTTTAAGATAGAGTATAGAAATATATTGGCCTAGAACCTCTTCTTTTTCATACCACATAACATAATTTTTTCACACAGTAATTTACACAAATGCCGTTTCCATTGTCATCAGCAACATTTTGCTCTAAATATACAACACAGTCTTTTACTTTTATGACACAATCACGCTAACAACTTTCACTAGATGTTTCAATGGTTACATACCTCTACTCAGTGTTCTGTAATTGTGACCACAGAGTTATTTTCAAGTTTAGAGACAATATCCATTTCAGATTGTGGGCACTTACAGTATTATTGCCAACACACACCTGAATACACATACAATTGTCAATCTTTATACTAATTTGATTTTTGGAATGCCTTCCACTGATATTCTATAGAAACATATAGAATCTGTAACCACAGCATGGCATCACATGTCATTTCGCACAATTCTACCTATGTTTCCACACCAAAAACTATTAGACTTTGAATAACGTCTTTTGCAAGCCGCTCTTCATTCCTGTTACGAAGATCTTCCTCTTGCTTTCGTCTGGATATTTTCTAGAGTCAGATTTAGACAGTTTGTTTAAATAATGCTGTAGATTGGCGAAAATTGTTGGTATTGTGCCGCCTCTTAATTCTAGTGGAGCTCTTGGGCATTTCTTCTTCGAATCTCTTGGAAGGTAATCAGTCTTTTCTCAGAATGGCTTTTAACCATTCTTGATGCATACCTGTATCTGTAGGGAATCGGAATACCGTTATATAGCTTTTATCGCCACTGGCTCTATAATTTGCTTGAGCATCCTGGGACACAACACTTGTCTATCATTTAAAAAATACCATTAAATTAACGGTAATGCAATAATTCACATTTCCTGTTGATAACAAACTACTCTTCACTAGCATGTTTACCACGTGATTTTACTCTTACATTACATTTACAGTTCGTTTCTATAAGAACATACCAGTCATAAAACTCGCCTTTATAAATAGACCAGCTCTCTATGGACGTTTAGAGTAAAAGTTTTTACAAAAGTAGAAGATTTCATAGCAAACGATGCCAAAACTTCACAATGTACACAGAACTGCACAGTTCCGTAGACCATCTTCACAGCGTTGTCACTTCTCACTTCTCATGCCTCCGGTTCGTGTAATCTGTAAAGTGTAAAGAGAGCTATGGCTATGCAGTATGCACTGGAATCGATCTAACGCATTCGTGTGATCACGACCAGTCCTGGCCGTAACACAAACAAAGCTACTCTTCCCGGGAATATTGGAATTTGCGCAGCTGAATAAGTATTAAGGAGAAAAAAGGACATTTTACTAATAACTATATTTGCACATTCAAGAACAAAAAAATTTACAGCGAACACAACAGGATAATTAGCGCACACAAAGAGTGTTAGACAATGCCAAAGAGGTCTATTTTACACTGTGCACTTTGCGCCGTCACACACGAAATATATTGTTCACACAATTCCAACACCCCTCTTTGAACTTATATTTTGTATGTTGCTTCCACAAGATAAACCAAATAGTCCCACAATCTTCTCAAACTTCTCCCTTTCCAAGGGTTTGGCCAGAAGGTCAACTAACATGTCTTCTGTGCGCAGATAGTCCACGACAATGTTCTGTCGCTCTATGTGGTCCCGAATGAAATGGTGCCGTATATCAATATGCTTTGTCCTAGTAATAGTAACATCATTTTTAGCTAGGTTTATGGCCCCCTTATTGTCACAGACGATGGTTGTAGGTTCCTCAATTAAATTGGGTTCTATTTCACTTATTAATGTTCGTAGCCATAATGCTTCCTGTGTGGTGTAAGACAGTGCCACATACTCGGCCTCTACGGTCCTCAATGCAACAGTTTTTTTGCTTTTGACAGGAACATGATGTGAGGTCCCCCATTAATTTGAAACAGCAGCCAGTGGTGGAGTATCTGTCTCCCAATTCACTCCCCCACACTCCCTGAATCCGCATCACTATATCCCTCTAGTTTTGCGTTACCATCTCTATGGTATTTTAACTCATAGTTTCAGGTTCCTCTTAGGTATCAGAATATCCTCTTTACAGCTTTCCAGTGCTTTTCCTTTGGGTCTCTGCAATATCTGCTCACTGCATTGGTGGCAAAAGCAATGTCGGGTCGTGACGTTTGAGACAAATATAACAGACTCCCTACTGCTTCTAAATGAGGAACATTCTAGTCACATTCCACATCAGTCTCATTTACACTTAACATCACTCTTACTTCCATTGGAATTATGGGTTTGCAATCACTGATGCCATATTTCTTTAATATTTTTTCCGTGTGTGATGATTGACTTATGCTCAATTCTTGTCTTTCTTCATTCTTAGTAATCGGCATACTTAAATAACGTTTGACTTCTCCCAAATCATGCACCTTAAACTTGGTTTGCAGCTGTTTCTTGAAAATTCTCATTTGCACTTCACTTTCAGTCAGGATAAAGAAATCGTCCACCCATATTGCCATTATTACTATTTCTTCTTTTCTCTCTTTATTGTAAATGCTGGGATCTGCCTTGGATTGCTTCATATTCATATTTATTAGAGTTTCATGTAGACATCGATTCCAGCAACGTCCACTTTGTTTAAGTCCATAAATACTTTTTCTCAAACGCCAAATCTTTTTACTTCCAGATCTGGTTTTTATGGCTTCCCTTGGTGGAATGACATATATCTCCTCCTCCAATTTCCCATTTAAATATGACGTTTTAACATCCATATGATGAATTATTAAATTTAGTTTTACTGCCAGGGCTAAAAGATATCTCAATGATGCATACTTGACTACAGGTGAAAAAGTTTCTTCGTAATCTACCACTTGTTTTTGTGAATACCCTTTTACCACAAGTCTTGTTTTGTATTTTGGTGATGAGCTTTCAGGGTTCTTCAAATTGAATACCCATATTGCCTGCAGTGGTTTCTTATCTCCTGGCATATCTACCCATTCAAAGGTTTTGTTCTGATATAAAGATTCTAATTCTCTCTTCATCGCTTTTTTCCATTCTTGAGAGTTTGGGCCACTCATTGCTTCTTCTGATGTTCTTGGCTCATCATTAAAAGACTGTGCTGTATACATCTTAGAATCTGGATATTTCTTCGGTTTTGGTACACGAGAAGAACGCCTTACATTGTTTTCTTCATTTTTTTCATCCTCTAACCCATTGTCATCATAAATTGTATCCATTTGTCCTTGGCTGTCGTCTTCCTCTTCTTCACTTTCTATTTCCTCACACAAGCTTTCACCCTCTGAACTAGGTGCAGTTGACTTAGTGGTTTTGCGCTCTTTAGAGTCCTTTCTATTTTCAAAGAATGTTACATCTCTACTTGTGACAATCTTTTTAGTTAATGGATCCATTAATCGGTAGCCCTTTGAATTTTCACAATAGCCTACAAAAATATACTTTTTAGCTTTCAGATCCCATTTTCCTCTTAGCTGTTTTGGAATATGTGCCATTGCATCACACCCAAAAACCCTTATATTGCTTAGATCAGGTTTCTTTCCTATCCATATCTCATAAGGGGTTCTATTCTTAAATGCTTTTGTAGGTGATCTATTGTTCAAATATACAGCTGTTGACACTGCCTCTGCCCAAAAATCGTTGGATAATTCAGCGTCAGTCATCATGCTCCTTGCTTTCTCAACAATGGTCCTATTACCCCTCTCAGCAACCCTATTTTGAGATGGGTTGTACGTTATGGTAGTTTGATGCCTGATTCCCTTTTCTGCCAGAAGTTTCTTCAATTTCTGGTTAATATATTCTCTCCCATTATCAGACCTGATGATCTTGATCTTCTTTCCCGTCCACCTTTCAACCATATTGCAATATTCCTCAAAGATATCACTCACTTGGTCTTTAGAACTAAGAAAATAAACATGAGTATATCGTGAGTAATCATCAATAAAGGTAAGAAAATAATTACTCCCACCTATGGATTCACACTCCATCGGGCCACATACATCTGTGTGTATTAACTGTACGACTTCTGTGGATTTACTCTTACTAGTCTTGAAGGGTAACCGTACTTGTTTTTCCTTTGTACATGTCACACAAGGATCCTTGGACACACTAAAATTCTGCATTCCCTTTACCATATCCTTTATTATAGACATACTCTTTCTATTTAGGTGTCCAAGCCTCTGGTATCATAAAAAACCTTCTGCTGAATATACTGAATGACTAACATTTTTATGTTTACTGTCAATGGTATTCAACTTAAAAATACCCGTTTCATTACTTGCTGTAGCTATAACTTCACCACTTTCACTGATTACTCTTGCACCCTGCATGTCAAAAGTGACTGTATTTCCTTTCTTGACAATTTCCCCTACAGACAGCAGGTTAGTTGCCACATTTCTCACATAATGGACATTGTGTGCTGTAACCATATCTGATTCACCATTTACACTTACATGTAGATCTAGTTCCCCATCCAGGTGACATTGGAGCTTGTTGCCATCAACAGTAGATATTCCCATACGAGTCTTCTCTTTGATGTCATAAAGAAGTGGTTTATCTTTAACAATATGCACAGATGCACCTGAGTCTAAAATCCATTGCATATCACGATTACTCATCCCACCAAAAGAATAAAAACATGAGAGTGCCTTACCTTTGTTATTGGTCTTTCTCTCTGGGCTATCAGTAACATATCTCTTTTGCAGAGTGTCTGATCTTGAGCTTACTTTTTCTTTGCACTGAGACGCAATATGTCCCGTCTTCTGACATTTATAGCACCTCACCGATTTCTTCTTTTTGTTTTTGAGTAGAGAGCAGACGCATCTTCCTTCTCCAATGTACAACAGCTTGGAGCGCTCTTTACGTCCTGCAAGATTTTCACTTTAACACTGTCGCCTGTGATTGGTATACCAGAGCTTTCAAGTCCCATAATCATATTTGCATACCTTTCGGGCAGTCCTGCCAACAGCAATGTTCCTATCCATTCGTCAGCGATCTCGAATCTGATGTTTTTCAGTCGGTTCGACTTGGTTATTATTTTGTTAACGTATTCGTGTACACTCTTACATTTGTCCAGACGAGTGGTAATTAACTCGCGTAATAATCCTACTTTTCTCGTAAGACCACCATCCTCGAATGCACTTCGTAAATTGTCCCAGACTTCTTTCGCTGTATCAGCTTTTTAAACGTGAACATAATTCACTGAATCAATCAGTAATATCAATTCTGATTATGCTTTCCTATTCTTACTTGAATAATTCAGATCTGTGGATTTCATTGTCCCATCTACCACGTCGCATAGATCGTCTAAACGTAAATACGCTTCTACTGCAAACTTCCAAGTTGCATAGTTTTCGCGACCTATGTCTTTCAATCTGTGGAATTTGTGCTGCACTCATTCTTAACGGTAACTTGATTTTTATTGCCTTAAAGAACACCGAAAAATAATGCGGAAAAAACTTGCGATCGTCTTGTAAGACTAACTCGCACTTCACATAAATTGGAACTTTTCCAATACTTTCTCCCTACTATTTTATTGGCATACTTATTCCAAATACAGTCTGGGCCCATAACCTATTGGAATTTGCGCAGCTGAATAAGTATTAAGGAGAAAAAGGGACATTTTACTAATAACTATATTTGCACATTCAAGAACAAAAAAAATTACAGCGAACACAACAGGGTAATTAGCGCACACAAAGAGTGTTAGACAATGCCAAAGAGGTCTATTTTACACAGTGCACTTTGCGCCGTCACACACGAAATATATTCTTCACACAATTCCAACAGGGAAACTAGCGTGAAGTCATGAAATGAATTGATGTTGAAGTTTCGTGAAGTGTGAATCGACCTTAATTTGCCGTTTTGGATAAAATCTCTGCCTTGTTTGTAAAATATAAACACCAAACAAACACGTCTGCCACAATGTTACATATGTTTGTTGTTTGTATTAAGAAACAAAAGGAAAGATGACATAAAGGCTTAGATACATATTGACGCCCTGGTATCACACTGGATCTTGTACATGATAATGCATCTTTTGAGATAGCAAGAAACTGAGGTGAAATGGACTATCAGAAATACAAGATTGAGAAGGTACAGAACTTGAATCAGTCAGTATTGTATTAGATGACTTGGAATAGCCCAGTGATAAACAAATCGAGTAGCTGATTTTTGTTTTTGATAACTGGTAATATATATTGTTGGTGTAAAGTTTCGTAGTGTGTACGTATGCCACTGGACTGGTCTTAAAAGAGGAAACAAAATAATTCTATAGATTTATAATTTTCGATTGTTAACATTACGAAGTTACAGGTACACATTTCAGAAATATCTGCAATTCTGTCAAATTATGGGACTTGTTCTTATTACTTAGCCGTTCCCTTGCCGTAATTTCGCAGTACTGATTGCCGTTGTTAGAGGTTACCATTTGAAATTACAATTTATTTTGCTTCAGACATGTTGCACAAGTATATGGGAAGTAATACCTATGCATTCATTGATGTACAGATCTCGCCTCTGTAATCTAAATACACTATTGAAACTTTAAACTTCGGTAACCATGTGGATCAAATTAGGCACGGTAGGATACGCCAAGTTAATAAGGCTTTGCATGGTTTTGGTGATTGTTTGTCATTTATATGTGTTGCATTGCACATATTTTGTAACAACAAGAATTTTTAGTGGATGAGGATGTGTTGCACATTAAAAGCATAAAAGCCAATTCACATGTGTACATGGAAAAAGTATAGATAAAAATATAAATTCTTAAAAATTTGCTACAGCTAAAAAAGTAAAGCAAAACCGGAAACAACTCACATTGTTAGATATATTTCCCCTTTTATTAATGATTAGTGCACAGAAAGAACAGCTGTCAGTGAGCCTCCCTATGTATTCATCAATGCTCAGAATTGTAACAGCATTATCATCGTGGTGCGGCCGACTGTTTTGGCTGAGTGGTTCTAGGTGCTTGAGTCCGGAACCGCGCGACCACTACAATCGCAGGTTCGAATCCTGCTTGGGGCATGGATGTGTGTGATGTCCTTAGGTTACTTAGGTATAAGTAGTTCCAAGTTCTAGGGGACTGATGACCTCAGATGTTTAGTCTCATAGTGCTCAGAGCCATTTGAATGTCATGGTGCATATCATCTCTGTTCTATCATCTGACTTCACTGAAGTTGGATGACCAACCCATGACACTTGTGCTAATTGAACTAAACTGCAAATACACGGCTGATTGTCCTTTTGATAATTCTATCACAAATGGAAAAAAGAAACAACACAATATCCTATGACGATAATATCAATTAATCACCATTGGAATAGGCAAACTCCTGCAAATACCTGGGTGTAAAGATTTGTAGGCATGTGCAATGGACTGATCACATAGTCTCAGTCATGTGTAAAACAGCCAGTAGATTTCAGTTTATTGGTGGAATGCAAAGGAGCTCGCTTACATATCACTCATGTGACCCATTATGGAATTTTGTCCAAATGTGTGAGAACCATACCAGATATGACTAACTGGGGATATAGAACGTTTGCAGAGAATAGCAGCACAAATGGTCACAGATTTGTTTGACACATGGGAGAGGGCCACAGAAATGCTGAAGAAACGGAGCTGACAGACTCATGAAGGTAGATGTAAACTGCCCTGAGAAAGTCTGCTTGCAAAGTTCACGAACAGCTTTAAATGATTATTCTACAATATACTACAACCATGTACTTATCACTAACGTAGGGATCATGAGCACAAAATTAATTACAGCACACACAGAGGCATTTGAACAATCATTCTTCCTGCTCTCGTTATGTAAATGGCATAGGAAGAAACCCTAATAACTGTTACCATAGGGTGTATCCTCTGCCACACACTTCAGTGGTTTGCAGAGATTAGATGTAGATGTAAGGGACACAGCCAAATTAGTGATCCCCAAGAACTTGTTAAACTACTGTTCTGTAAACTATCTCCAGTGTGGGTAAATTATGTTTACATAAGGATTCTTTCAATGAACCTCACTTCTGGCATATGCTTTATTTGCAGTGAGTTTTATGTGGACAGTCTCCTTAAATTTCTCCAAATGCCTTTTTAGAAATAGTTAATAGTTTTGTAATCAGACTAAAAGGGATCGCTCCACCTGTTTAGACATTGCACTTGTTACGTGTTTTTGCTGAGCATTACCTGTGAGACCTTGCACTAAGCACAGACAGCATAACATAGACCAACACACGAGACATTTCACATAAGGTCCCACACCATGTTGTCTGCTTCCACCATGCAGTAGCACTACTCAAGTGCTGCTGAAGTACTGGGTATCATTCATGTTTTTCTATCGCCGTTAAAACACATCTTTAAGCCAAATATCTCACTACACAAATTTGGGACCACTTTATTACTATGTAAAAACAATTTTATTTGTAATGATAAGCAAAACCAACAATTTCTGTTGCCACTAGGCATCGTGTAAAAAATTCACTGAGCAGTATGTCTTTGAGCTTACTCCATTGATAACATTACAGAATAATTTAGCATTTATCTGCTGAAACACCGGATGAAACTTGCCTGATGCCTCATAGTAGGGACTCTCTCTTGCATTACTACCCATAGCTACTTTCCCATGTGATGATTTTACCCCTGTTATGATGAACATCCTGCATTCTGTTAGCTAGGAAGTAATCTGTTAAACCACACAGCAGGTCTAAATATGTGTGAATGTACTTTGTTTAATTGACAACAGGGTTATTCCATGTCAAGTGGCCTAAGGGTCCCCACTCGACCGTCTCAAATTTTGATGAAAATTTTTACAGGATGTACATATAGACCTTACACAAAGCACTGCCAAATTACAGCTTCATAAGTAGTATGGTGGGGCCACCAGCAACCTTTTCGTAAAGGCTCGTTTTTTTGACATTCAACTGAAATGAATAAATGATCAGCTTTGTTTTACCATTGTTCAGGATCAAAGAGACCTGTCTTTGCTGAAACTCTGTGATCCTGTTCAACTTTTTGGGTACAATAGCTTAGTTGTAGTACAAAAGGCCAAGCTATGGTAAATTCATCATAGTGTGCTATCAAAGTGGCTCATAAATCTTGTTGTACCAAATTTTGACTATACTTTATTGCCTTGTATCTACTGAAAAAATAACTTTCTGAAGATGACTGCAAGCTGTCAGCATGTCATAAAGCTCTGCTAGTGGCATTCAGATTGCTCAAATAATAACTGAGTTATCTGAGCTCACCTTGTCTGATCAGAAAAAGCTGTTTTTATGCTGGAGACAGACCAGTTTAGTGTCAACAGTGTTTAGTGTCAACAATGGAGTTTAGTAACATGCTTCAACAATCAGTCTGAAGCACACTGTTGTGTAGTGAAGAGTGTTCAGATGTTGTGTGTGGCTATTTAAATGATGTAAAGTGTGTTGTCATTACTGGATAAACATCTTTTTTCAGTAAGTAAAAATTATTTCAAGATGTGGGCTGACTCTTTAGAAATGTTTATGTGGTTATTTTTTTCTGTTGCATTCTCAAGGAAGTTCCCATTATCTGTGATTGTTTAATATTTTTCAGTTGGAAATATACACCACTTCTACTTTATCTAATATTGAAACAACGGCAATTGGAAGCATAACTGTAATTGTAGTGTAATGGATCTCAGTGGGGTTTCAGAACCGTGTGTCATTGGCTCTTCAGATAATTCTACATGTCATCTGAAAACATACACACATCAACAAGGCTTCATTCCACTCAAAAAATTTTCAGTAGAGCAACAGAAATTAATAAACTAAAGAAGTGAGATATGTCTTACTGAAAATGCACAAATATGTTTTCACCACAAAGCAGTACTTGTGGACAGATATGACTTTCTACAGAAATCTTTTAATCCTTTTGGTGCAAAGAACCATTCTGTTAAAAAGGGTTTACGGATTGTCAATGTGGAAACAGCAAAACAATTGCAAGCTGTGACTAAAAGATAATGTGAAACCTGGTCAGAAGACCTGTCCAACTTGCAGAAAACAATTTTTAGCAAAGAAAGCAGAAAAACAACAGTCAACTTCAAATCAGTCAGAATATGAAGCATATCCAGAAGTATCAATCGACTCAAGTCTAACTGCTTTGGGGTCTCCCCTCCAAAATTTCAGTGTGTATCAAAAAGGGATTTGAAAGGTTATGTAAACCGAAAAATAAAGCTCAAGAGGCAATTGCGAATAACATTGCTGCTGCTGGAGGATTTGCCCCAAAAGATCTTCAAACACCTAGTACAAGCAAGACAAGTCCTGATTGTGCAGATTATAAGCAGCTAATTAAAGAATTGAGAGAGAAGTAGCAATTCTCAAGGCAGCCTGAAAAATTGCAAATACTGACATTAGTACCACAAAGCTGGACTATAAAAGAGACAATGCAAGAATTTGGTGTTTGAGAGAGGATGGTAAAAGCAGCAGGATGTTGCAGGCAGAAAATGGCATATTAGCTCTGCCAAAGAACAAGTTTGGCAAGAAGATGCCGTAAAAGAAAGAGTGGTAACATTTTTTTCAGAATGAAGAATTTAGCCGTATTTGTCCAGGTAAAAAAGATTGTGTATCAAATAGAATAGAATGTGAAAGAAATGTTTGCTGCATATCGATTTCAGCCTGGGCCTGAAATTGGATTTTCCAAATTTTGCGAATTGAGGCCAAAATGGTGCATCACTGTCGGTGCTGCAGGGACCCACTCAGTCTTTGTTTGCACTTTACATCAAAATGTGAAAATGATGCTTGCAAGCACTCCAATTAAAGAAGATCATAAGAGTCTGATTGCTAAAACAGTGTTAATCACTGTGAAATCTGTCTGAGAAAAGAACTACTGGAACAGTTTTTAAAAAGTAGTTTTGAAGACACTGATCCAGATGATACCATTGAGTTCAAACAGTGGGTGCCCACTGATAGAGGGACATTAGAAACCAAGCAGATGACCACCGAGGATTTTATTGAAGATCTGATTTCAAAAATTTACAAACTTTCCGCTCATCATTATGTTGCAAAGCACCAGAGCAAGCACCTAAAATGCATAAAAGAAAGCTGTAAGCTAACTGAACTGATCTTATTAATGGACTTCGCTGAAATTTTTTCCTTCATTGTCCAGGATGCAACTCAAGGTTTTCACTGGAATAACAGCCAAGCAATTTTGCACCCATTTGTTGTGTACTTCAGAAATAACTTGGACATCAGCTGCTGTATAATAAGTGAACGCCTGAAACATGATGCAGTCGTTGTTCATGCTTTAATAGTGAAATTAATAGAAGATCTGAAGTGTCTCCTTGGGAAAATCATACACATTTACTACTTTACTGATGAGTCAGCAGTGCAGTACGAAAACTTCAAAAATTTTCTGAACCTCTGCCACCATCAAAATTACTTTGGAATCTCAGCTGAGTGGAACTTTTTTGCTACAAGCCATGGAAAATCTCCATGTGATGGAACTGGAGGAACTGTAAAGCGCCTAGCAGCAAGAGCAAGTCTTCAAAGACCAACTGAGGACCAGATTTTGACACCAACTGATTTGTTTAAATACTGTACGAAGAATATCAGAGGAATCCAATTTATTTTTGTTTCAAAAGAAGAAATTGAAACATTAAAAACTGAGCAGGAAGCAAGATTCAAAAATGGCTGCACAGTATCAGGCACAAGAGAAAATCACCATTTTGTGCCATTAAATGAAAAGCAAGTGTGTATTAGAAGAGTATCCAAAGATACAATTTTTTTGTGGCAAATGTTGACCAAAGTCAAGCAACAGTTTCATTCAGAAATGTTTCAGCCTTACAGCCAGGCCAATATATTGCCTGTATATATGATGGAAAATGGTGGATTGGTAATGTGTCTGAAGTTTCAGAAGAAGAAAATGATGTTTTACTCAGTTTCATGCACACCAATGGACCTGCACATTCGTTCTGTTGGTCAGCTAGGCAGGATGCTTGTTGGATTCCAAACCAACACATTATTTCTGTCATTCCAGCTCCATCAGCAACAAGAATGGGCTGACATTATAGCTCGTTAGAATCAACTGTAATTGCTATTAGTAACAAATTTCAGCAAATGAATTAATAAGAACTGAAATATTTGGCTTGTGAACCATAAAGAGTATGACTGGTATATGTATTTTTGAATGTAATATAAATGTAGGTTTATTTTGTATGACAAGATTTATGGGCCACTTTGATAGCACACTATGATGAATTTACCATAGTCTGACCTTTTGTTTTACAGCTAAGATATTGTATCCATAAAGTCGAACAGGATCACAAAGTTTCAGTATGGCAGGTCTCTTAGATTCTGAGTAATGGTGAATCAAAGTTGAACATTTATTCATTTAAGTCGCAATGTTGAGAAATGTAATGTAATGAAAATATAAGTTTATTTGTTCTCAAATGCAAAGTCTCCAAAACAAGGTGAGCTCTTTTCAATGGTGCCAAGAAAAGTCAAATTTGAGTGATCTTATTTGAGATATGACCTTTTGAAAGTGAGCCAAAATTGACTGATTAAATATTTTAGCACACTTTGAACATTGATAACTCATTTATTATTTGAGAAATCTGGGTGCTACTTACAGAGCTTTGTGATATGCTGGCAGGTTGCGGATAACTAAAGTATTAACTTCATAAAGTTACTCTTTCAGTAGATACAAGGCAATAAAATATAGCCAAAATTTGGTATGAAAGATTTATGAGCCACTTTGATAGCATACTATGATGAATTTATCATAGTTTGACTTTTTGCACTACTACTAAGTTATTGTACCCAAAAAGTTGAACAGGATCACAGAGTTTCAGCAAGACAGGTCTCTTAGATCCTGATCAATGGTAAAACAAAGTTTATCATTTATTCATTTCAGTCACAATGTCAAAAAACGAGCCTTTACAAAAAGGTGGCTAGTGGCCCCACCATACTACTTATGAAGCTGTAATTTGGCAGTGCTTCGTGTAAGGTCTGTATGTACATCCTGTAAAAATTTCATCGAAATTGGAGATGGTCGAGTGGGGAGCTTGTCTAAATTTAGGCCACTTGATGTGGAATGACCCAACAGTAAGAAATTATAGAAAATGTCTTCCAGAAGTTCTGGAATGCATCATTAACCTGAGCTCTGCTAATGTCTGTAATTCTTACTGGAGAGCTATAATGATCTGTATTCTATGTCACAGTGTGTCAGTCTGTATATGCCAAGCATATTCATGTAATGTGATGTGCAATTTGTAGAGTGGCCTCTTTCGCAGTGAGTTAAAATTCTTAAAACTACACTGCTTTTAACTACACAGTATTAAAACTCACTGTCTTACCAAAAGAAGAGAAGCACCCAGAAGAGGAGGAGAATTGAAATCAAACTGCATGGGTTGAGAGGTTGTGATGTTACTTCAGTTTCACACACCAAAAAAAGTTTAGCGTCACCCCAGTTCCCAGAAATCCTGAGGATAGATGTTGACTGTGGGTATTGTATCACAGACACAGTCCCTTTGACTGTTTAAAGTTGTTACTAAATCCACCCAAAAATGTGAACAGCCATGCATGAGCAGCGCCTATTACACGGAGAGGGTCCAACAGCCGATTAGTTCCAGTCATTCCACCAGGAAGGAGGTACACGGCTCATAATGTCTGTAATTCAACCATGCCTAGACGGTCAATAATGCGGTTTGATCAAATCCGCATTGTTATTTTGTGCCAGAAAGAGTTCTCAACAAGAGAGGTGCCCAGCCATCTCGGAGTGAACCAAAGTGATGTTCGGACATGGAGGAGATACAGAGAGACAGGAACTGTCGATGACATGCCTCGCTCAGGCCGCCTAAGGGCTACTACTGCAGTGGATGACCACTACCTACAAATTATGGCTCAGAGGAATCCTGACAGCAACGCCACCATGTTCAATAATGCCTTTCATGCAGCCACAGGATGTCGTGTTATGACTCAAACTGTGCACATAGGCTGCATGATATGCAACTTTGCTCCCAACATCCATAGCGAGTTTCATCTTGGCAACCACAACACCATGCAGCACGGTACAGATTGCCAGAGATGTGTTTGGAGGCAGCCTTATCAGTCTGAATGCCTTAGACACACTGCCCAGCGAGTGCAGCAAGGTGGAGGTTCCCTGCTGTTTTGGGGTGGTATTATGTGGGGCTGACATAAGCCGCTGGTGGTCATGGAAGGTCCCGTAACGGCTTTACGATACGTGAATGCCATCCTCCGACTGATAGTGCAACCACATCGGCAGCATATTGGTGATGCATCCATCTCCGTGGATGACAATTTGCACCCCCATTGTGCATGGCTTGTGAATGATTTCCTTCAGGATAATGAGATTGCCCAACTAGAGTGGCCAGCATGTTCTCCAGACATGAACCCTATCGAACATGCCTGTGATTGAAAAGGGCTGTTTATGGATGACGTGATCCACCAACCACTCTGAGGGATCAGTGCCAAATCACCATTGAGGAGTTGGACAGTCTGGACCAATAGTGCCGTGATGTACTTGCAGATAGTATGCCACGACAATTATAGGCATACATCGATGCAAGAGAATGTGCTACTGGGTATTAGAGGTACCAGTGTGTACAGCAATCTGGACCACCACCTCTGAATGGTGGTACAACATGCAATGTGTGGTTTTCATGAGCAATAAAAAGGGGCAGAAATGATGTTTATGTTGATCTCTATTCCAATTTTCTGTACAGGTTCTGGAACTCTCGGAACGAAGGTGATGCAAAACGATTTTTCATGTGTGTATTATAAAACTGAGTCAAATTTGCAAAGAACTTGGCAGTATCAGTCCACTTCTCAGTGTGACGCTGCACCTCCTCTGGTGTGTATGAGTGCACTGATGCGGCTGGAGGGGCTGTTATAATACACCGTATGTTCTCCTAAGGCAAGCTGACCCGCAACTGTTGTAACTAGTTGTTGATATTCTGGACACTGGCAATGGTACAGATTTTATGTCCGAGCTGGTCTCACACATTCTATCAAGGACAGATCTGGGGTCTTGATGGCCATGGAAGTACTGCGATGTCACACATACAGTTAATACAGTCGTGCCATTTGTGGACAAGCGTCATCATGTCAAGAAAGTCACTATCATTCCATCGCACAAGAGGTAACTCTTGAGGGTGAAGGATAGCCGTGATGTACTATTAGAGATCCCTCATTGACCATTAGTAGTGACCTAAAGTGGTATCCAATGGCTCTTTGCTCTGTGACACTGGGAGTAACACTGCTAGGCATCTCCAAAACACTGGAGAATGGGACTTTACAAATGCTGCCACCATTCTCATCAGTAATGATTATTCAAAGTAGTGCAGAACTGCAATTCCATTGATGAACACAGTGTGACTCCATTCATCAGCAGCTGTTTGTGTTTTGGTGGTAATGGCAGTGTATGCAAGGGGGCCTAATTCCCTAGCCTAGCTCTTCTAGTCTATGACCAATGGTGCAAGATGACACAGAATGTTGCAGGGAGTCCATTAGATGTTCTTGGGTGGCAGGTGCAAATGTGAAGGACTTAGAAAGTGCTTAGTGCACAGTATGGTAATACATGGTTGACCGGAATCTTTACAATGAGTATACCTGCCCTCATATTCCTCATATTTGGGTGCAGTCCAGCTTTGGGCCAGTCACATCCTCGTGCTCACAAATGTGGTTGTTGTGTGATTCAACGTGCCAGTCAAACGGAGATTGACAAAGAAGCCCCTTTTGAAGTCTGTCAAGTGCTAATAACTCTGTCCCACACAAGTACATGACATCTCCATGTTGCTGGCAGTGGTCATTCAACATTGTACACTGTTAATGCCCCTTATATACCCTACAGGTCTGAAACAACACTGATGCACTCTGATGATTGTTCTAGCTGTCACAGGAATTGCAGCTCTAGTCATTTATCTATGTACTGATGGTATGTAAGTTACAGTTACATCCTACTATATCTTCTGGAGGTAATTCTGTGTCAATTCAACACAGCACTCAACCCAACATACTCAGATTTCTTTCAGATTTAGTGATCCAGATAAGAGATAGAAAACTACCAAATTGCAGAGTTATATGACAATTGTGAAGTAAGCTACAGGTCTGCAAAGTTGAAAATTGTGTGACATTTGCATGCATATCTCAAAACACCCAATCTCCAGCTTTTCTGAAAAAAATATATTGTATTGCTCCAGTATGTTACTATAAACATGGCAAACAATAAGATGGCACGCCAGTGGTATCATGCCCAAAAACTTATTTCATCTACATTAATACACTAACAACATGCAGTAAGTGTTCATGTATCTCTTTTCCAGAACTGCATCCAATAGCAGCTACTGTTATTCTGATCAATTGGTGAACATTTCTTGTGATCAACAGCCAATGAGAGACTTGTTTCATGGATGTATTCAACCTGCAGTCTACAGTTGTTGTAGTATTTAGTAGCAGTTTGCAAAAAAGTGGATTTCACATCAAAATTGTATTGTTGCAATCCACTTAAAGAAGAAGGCACACAAGAACACAGAAGAATTTGAGGAATGTTCAGAAGTGGATGGTAAAAAGTGTACCAATGTATTGCTAAATAGAAAAATTTGCAGCTTATGTAGAAACCAAATATCGAAAAACTAATCCGTACCTGCAAGTGATGCCTCAGCTGTGTTAGGTATTCCACAGAAAATTTAAGTGATGGTGAAACAGAATCATATCTGGCACTTGATTCTTTAAATACTACCATTCAGTATATAGCTGAATCTGCTGTGAAGAACAGAGGCTTCAGAGTGAGGTAAAGTACTCATAGCAAAAACTGTAAAAGGTTGCCTCAATGTTGGAGCATATTTACATGACACAACTGGAAAAAAAGAGTAGGAAAGAAATGAAGAAAGAGAAATCTCATAGCCTGGCTGAAAGATAAGTTTCACAATTCAGACTCTATGTGTGACAAAATACAAATTTTTACAGTACTTCCAAAGATCTGGAGTATAGGGAAAACCTTCAAAGAATTTTCCACTTCGGATTAAACAGTTTGAAGAGAAAAACAGTAGGTAGCAGAACATGATATGCTAATGACACAAGACCGAAGCGAGGTAAGACATTGTGTGGAAAAACTGTTCAATGTTTACATAATTTTTGCTGTGATCATGTGTGCTGTGTGATGCCAGGAAGAAAAGACTTAAGTGTCTGTAAAAGAAAATGGAATAGAGTACACAAGCAGAAGCAGCTGGTTTTGCACAATATGGAGGAATTATATGCATATTTCACATATACATATCCAGATGTAAATACTGGACTCTCAAAATTTTGTGAGTTGCAACCAAATCACTGTGTTGTTACAAATTCCAGTGTGATCCATACTGTTTGCCTCTGTGCTTCACACCAGAATTTTAAGTTAATGACTGAAGGGTGTAAAGTGAAAGAACTAACAAAGAGTGAAGGACACAAATTACCATCATACAAGCACTGTGCAGCATTTGTTTTGTGGAATCCTCCACTTGCAACATGTTTCTTAGGTGCATGCCCCTACTGTCCAAGTGTGACAAGATTGACTGATTATCTGTTTGGTACAAACTGCATTAATGAAATTACATATAAGTGTTGTTTAATAACAGGCAGAGAAGTTCTAGAGACTGTAACAAAATCAGTGTATGATTTCAAGAAGTTTTTTTGCATCAAGTTTACAACAGCTTCTACCACATTCATTTAATCACCCAGCAGCAGTCACATTTCTTTAAAATCACTAAAGAACTCAAAGCAAGTGACTATCCTGTAGTTTTTGATTTTGAACAGAATTACACCTTCGCCATTCAGGATGAAGTATAGAGATTTCATTGGAATAATTAAGAGATTACAATTCACCTATTTGTTGCTTACTACAGAGAGACAAATGCTAATGAAATACACCACATGTTATATGTGGAAGTATCTGACCACCTCCAGCATGATACATTGTGTTTGTACCGGGTCTGTTCAAAAAATTCCACAACTGGGCTGTCAGAATTTTTCTGCAGTTATGTTCTATTTATTGTGCATGGTCTCCTTCGAAATACTCTCCTTCACAATTGGTACACTGCTTCCAGAGCCGTTCCCACTTCTGGAAGCAATCTTGGTATGCCTCTTGCTGGAATGCGTGAAGCGCCATCTGTGAATTTTCTATTTTGTCTTGTTGCAAATCTTCGTTCTTTCAATAGGTGTTTGTTATAACCTTTAATCACCAATATTGCGTGGATATTCAAACACTCTCGCTTAGGAACAATAGCTGGTTACATGATCTCAACTCAGTATCTCGTATTCGACTGCTGTGCCGTGACATGCGGCCGGCGCCGTTCGTAGCTAGGTGGCGCTCCTGCGCTCAGCCGAGTTGCGGAGCGCCTCTATCGCCGTTTGCACATACTGTCGTGGCGGCACTGTTAAATGTCGTGGCACTGTCACAACACTTTTCCCCCCCTTGAAAAAAAAAAAAAAAAACTCACTTCCTTGAAGACATGGACAGTGCGGAGAAATCCATGGCCTCTTGTGAGGCCCCGAGAAGATCCCACGGAGAGACACGAGAGTATGGTCGAAAATGTCCAGGACGGAAGCTCGTGCGTGGAACGTGTCTCCTGGACGAGATGATGGGTGAAAACTCCGGAGCAGCATCCATAGGTGTCGTGGACCTGGGGGTGTGCTCCCACGAGATGGGTCCCAGAGAAGGCGGCATTGCGACTGGGGCCGGTTCCGGCGTACTCGGAAGCGGTAGTGACGTCAGCTGCATCAACACGTATGGTAGATTGGCAGCAGCGACAGAACTGGCTTCTCGGGCTGGTGGAGGCGAAGGAAGGGGTGGTGGCACCGGCGTGGCCACCACTCGTGGGCGCATTTGGTCGTAATGGCGAACAACCATGTCGTCGTCCGTATGTACACTCCTGGAAATTGAAATAAGAACACCGTGAATTCATTGTCCCAGGAAGGGGAAACTTTATTGACACATTCCTGGGGTCAGATACATCACATGATCACACTGACAGAACCACAGGCACATAGACACAGGCAACAGAGCATGCACAATGTCGGCACTAGTACAGTGTATATCCACCTTTCGCAGCAATGCAGGCTGCTATTCTCCCATGGAGACGACCGTAGAGATGCTGGATGTAGTCCTGTGGAACGGCTTGCCATGCCATTTCCACCTGGTGCCTCAGTTGGACCAGCGTTCGTGCTGGACGTGCAGACCGCGTGAGACGACGCTTCATCCAGTCCCAAACATGCTCAATGGGGGACAGATCCGGAGATCTTGCTGGCCAGGGTAGTTGACTTACACCTTCTAGAGCACGTTGGGTGGCACGGGATACATGCGGACGTGCATTGTCCTGTTGGAACAGCAAGTTCCCTTGCCGGTCTAGGAATGGTAGAACGATGGGTTCGATGGCGGTTTGGATGTACCGTGCACTATTCAGTGTCCCCTCGACGATCACCAGAGGTGTACGGCCAGTGTAGGAGATCGCTCCCCACACCATGATGCCGGGTGTTGGCCCTGTGTTCCTCGGTCGTATGTAGTCCTGATTGTGGCGCTCACCTGCACGGCGCCAAACACGCATACGACCATCATTGGCACCAAGGCAGAAGCGACTCTCATCGCTGAAGACGATACGTCTCCATTCGTCCATCCATTCACGCCTGTCGCGACATCACTGGAGGCGGGCTGCACGATGTTGGTGTGTGAGCGGAAGATGGCCTAACGGTGTGCGGGACCGTAGCCCAGCTTCATGGAGACGGTTGCGAATGGTCCTCGCAGATACCCCAGGAGCAACAGTGTCCCTAATTTGCTGGGAAGTGGCGGTGCGGTCCCCTAAGGCACTGCGTAGGATCATACGGTCTTGGTGTGCATCCGTGCGTCGCTGCGGTCCGGTCCCAGGTCGACAGGCACGTGCACCTTCCGCCGACCACTGGCGACAACATCGATGTACTGTGGAGACCTCATGCCCCACGTGTTGAGCAATTCTGCGGTACGTCCACCCGGCCTCCCGCATGCCCACTATACGCCCTCGCTCAAAGTCCGTCAACTGCACATACGGTTCACGTCCACGCTGTCGTGGCATGCTACCAGTGTTAAAGACTGCGATGGAGCTCCGTATGCCACGGCAAACTGGCTGACACTGACGGCGGCGGTGCACAAATGCTGCGCAGCTAGCGCCATTCGACGGCCAACACCGCGGTTCCTGGTGTGTCTGCTGTGCCGTGCGTGTGATCATTGCTTGTACAACCCTCTCGCAGTGTCCGGAGCAAGTATGGTGGGTCTGACACACCGGTGTCAATGTGTTCTTTTTTCCATTTCCAGGAGTGTATTTCACAAAGCTGGCAGCCGTGAAGAGCCTTGACCACCCCTGGAATCCATTTAGGGCGAGATCCATACCCTCGTGCCCACACGTCGGCACCCACCGAGTATTTTCCCGCACTAGGGGACACAGCACAAGGCCTGACAGGGTGAAGCAGGTGCAGGATAGTGCGCGGTTGGCGGCCATGTAAGAGTTCAGCAGGGCTGCGATCACCCAGAGGCGTGAAGCGATAAGAACTCAGAAATTGCAGCAGAGCGTCATCTTTGGAAAAATCACTAAGGAATTTTTTCATCTGGCTTTTGAAAGTGTGGACAAGGTGCTCAACCTCCCCATTCAATTGCGGATGGAAGAGCGGTGCTGTAACATGATGAATCCCTTGTCCAGTACAAAAATCACGTAAGGCCTGCAAAGAGAGCTGAGGGCCATTGTCCGTGACAATTGTGGATGGAAGACCTTCTAGCACAAAGATTTTGGACAAAGCTAGCATCGTCGCCGCAGTGGTGGGCGACGGACGTCGAACAACAAACGGAAACTTCGAGAAGGTTTCAATCAACAGTAGCCAATAAGTACCAAGGAAGGGGCCGGATCAGGCCATGGAGAGGGTATTGTACAAGGTGCAGCCAGTTGTCAAGCACACTGACCACACGCAGCAACTATGTGGGCGATGTCCGAATCAATACCAGGCCAATAAACGTGCCTGCGGGCCAGGGACTTAGTCCGAGAAATACCCCAATGGCCTTCATGCAACAGTTTGAGAACATCTTTGCGAAGAGAGGCTGGCACCACGATCGTGGAGATGCGCCGTCCGAGGCCAGAAGAACACCACCATCATGAACAGACAGACGAAGGCGCAAGGCATGGTAGTTGTGAAGGGGATCCATTGCCCGGGCCTTGGTCCTGTCCGGCCAACCTCGTTGAACAAAACCGATCACCTGACGCAGGACCGGGTCCCGCGCAGTAGCCAACGCAACCTGCGAACCTGTAAGTGGAAAACTCTCAACCGCACGACGTTTTTACTCATCAATTTGGAAACAGAGTAGTTCATCTCGATCGAAAACCGGGTCGGGGCCCATCGGCAATCGCGACAATGCGTCAACGTTGGCGTGCTGGACCGTGGGGCAGTAGTGAATCTCATAGTGAAAACGAGACAGGTATAAGGCCCAACGTTGCAGGCAGTGAGCTGCGTTATCCGGAAGCGACGCCGATGGGCTGAACAGAGAGACCAGCAGCTTGTGGTCGGTGATGAGGTGAAACTTACAACCATACAAAAAAACGCTGCACTTTTTTAGACCGTAAATGATAGCGAGCGCCTCCTTTTTGATTGGAGAGTAACGTCGTTGAGCGTCTTGGAAACATAGGCGATGGGTCGTTCTGACCCATTCTCATATCGGTGGGTGAGAACACCCTCTAGGCCATACTGTGACATGTCAGTCACCAGAACCAAGTGCTGACCCGGACGGAATGTGGCAAGACACCGAACGAAATGTGGCAAGACAAGGCGCCAACTGCAAATGAGCCTTCAGGCAGACAAAAGCCTGCTCACACTCATCGGACCAACAGAAAGGGACGTTTTTGCGTAACAGCTGATGCAGAGGATGAGCTACCGCCGCCGCGGATGGAATGAATTTGTGGTAATAAGCAGTCTTGCCTAGTAACGCCTGAAGTTCCTTGACCATAGACGGCCGGGGTAGAGCGTAAATGGCCGCAACATGCTGACATAGAGGATGTATACCCTCACGGAACAAGTGGAAACCAAGATACACAATGGAGCGTTGGAAGAACTGTGACTTCTCCAGATTGCACCTCAACCTAGCCGAATGCAAAACCCGAAACAGTGAGCACAAATTGCGAAGGTGCTCCTCAGTGGAGGGCCCCGTGACAACAATGTCATCCAGATAGTTTATGCAGCCGGGAACGGAAGTTGTGAGCTGTTCCAAAAACCGCTGAAAAATGGCCGGCGCGCTAGCGACGCCAAATGGTAACCGCTGGTACTGATACAACCCACAAGGAGTGTTGATGACGAGAAATCCCTTGGAAGAAGCATCCAACGGCAACTGATGGTATGCCTCCAATAAGTGGAAAAGAACTGGCCCCCAGCGAGCTTGGTAAATAACTCCTCAGGACGAGGAAGAGGATAAGTGTCAATGAGGTTCTGAGCGTTGACAGTGGCTTTAAAATCACCACACAATCGCAGACTCCCATTTGGTTTAGAAACCACGACGATTGGCGATGCCCATTCGCTGGAGGTAACAGGGAGGAGAATCCCTGAAGCTGTTAACCTGTGTATCTCAGCCTTGACAGGTGCATGCAAGGCCACTGGAATAGGACGTGCCCGGAAAAACTTAGGGCGGGCTGTAGGTTTAAGAGTAATGTGGGCTTCAAAATCCTTGGCATGACCCAGACCAGCAGAGAACACGGATGAAAATTCAGAACACAATCCATCCAGCTGTTGATATGGAATATCTGCAGATATGAGGTGCACATTATCATCAATGGAGAACCCGAACAACTGGAAAGCATCATAACCGAACAGGTTTTCAGTGCCCGCATGATCCACCACATAAAACGTGAGGGGCCTAACAACAGACTTGTAGGCAGTGGAAGCATCAAACTGGCCAGTGATAGGAATTTTCTGTTTATTATAAGTTCTCAGATTTCGCGTAACTGGAGACAAAGGAGAGCAGCCCAACTCCAAATACGTGCGAGAATTAATGAGAGTCACTGCAGAGCCAGTGTCCACTTGCATGCGGATGTCTTTATCCAGAACACGAACAGTAACAAACAACTTATTTGTTTGAGAAAGCACACAGTGAACATCCATATCCAATGCCTCGTCCTCGTCAACGAGAACTTTAGGGAACTGACACACAGAAGCAATGTGGCCTTTTTTCCTATATGAATTACACGTGGCCCAACGTTTTGAACATGCGGCCCTGTCATGCTGTACGAAACAACGTGGACAAGAAGGAAGCGCGGAACGAACCTGCTTCTGTGGTTGCTGTTTTCGCTGCGAGCGTTGCGGCCCAGCGCGACGTTGCTTACGCGAGTGAACCGCCGCCACATCTTCGTTCTCCTGTGAAACAGGCAAATTTTCTGTGTCGAAAGTGGACTGTACAGAGCCTACATCACACCATGCGTCTATTGCACGCCAGCAGCGTGAGACACTTCAAAGGATTGAGCGATGCTTAGAACTTCCGACGACGACGGGTTTGGCAGTTGTAGGGCACGTTGCTGAACTTCTTTATCAGGAGCAAGCCGTAGAATAGCATCCCTAACCATTGAATCAGCATAAGACTCATGATAAGTGTCCGTGACAAACTGACATTTCCTACTCAGACTGTGTAGTTCCGCCGCCCAAGCCCGGTAAGATTGATGGGGCTGTTTATGACACGGGTGGAACGCCACGTGGGCAGCAACGATGTGGGTGTTTTTGTGATAATAGATAGACAATAAGTCACACATTTCTTGGAAGGACAGAGAGGCAGGCTCCCGCAAAGGGGCTAACTGAGATAGCAGCTGATAGATCCGTGGGGAAATCCAAGATAGAAATAACGACTTACACATAGGAGCGTCGATAACGCCGAAAGCCAAGAAGTGTTGTCGCAAACGCTTCCCATAATCCTCCCAGTCTTCAGCGGCCTCGTCGTAAGGAGGGAATGGAGGCGGAGAAGAGGAAGATAGACGGTGAGTAAGCGACATCGACAACGCCTGAATCGCAGCCGTCAGCTGTGTTTGTTCAGCTGTCAGCTGCGTTTGTTGTGCCTGAATAGCAGCCGTCAGCTGTGTTTGTTGTTCAACGAGCACTTGCATAAGCTGTTCCGTATCTGCCCCGTCATGAACACACAA
Organism: Schistocerca gregaria; assembly: GCF_023897955.1. NCBI lineage: Eukaryota > Metazoa > Arthropoda > Insecta > Orthoptera > Acrididae > Schistocerca > Schistocerca gregaria. The sequence continues at coordinate 123,789,732 of NC_064925.1, forward strand.
GTCCACAACGCAGTGCAAATATCCCGACCTCGTCGCAAAAAAGTGTTATAACCTTTAATCACCAATATTGCGTGGATATTCAAACACTCTCACTTAGGAACAATAGCTAGTTACAATCGCCGTTTGCACGTACTGTCGTGGTGGCACTGTTAAATGTCGTGGCAGTGTCACAACAGTTTTTCAACTGTGGAAATAAAAGAAAAAGTCCACAGGGGGCAGGTCTGGAGAGTATGGAGGATGAGACAGCACAGTGATTTCATTGTTTGTGCAATAGCCGTCCACCAACAGCAATGAATGTGTGGATGCATTGTTGTGATGCAAGAGCCATTAATTGTCTTGCCACATTTTGGGCTGTTTCCTTCTCACATTTTCTTGTAGGTGCCGCAACACATTCCAATATTACCACTGATTAACAATTTATCCCTGTGGCATGAATTTGTGGTGAACTAATCCTTCAAAGTCAAAGAAAACTATCAGTATGGGTTTGGCATTTGACGTGACCTGATGAGCAATCTGAAGATTAAACCTTGGTCTCAGTATGACTTAAGTACTCATACTGTAGGCTTCCTGCATCATTTGGTGTGTTTCTGTAAAGATTTTCTTGAGTTTCGCGCAAAATTTAAGGCAGACATGTTGTTCCTCTAACTCTGCCATTTCGAAATTAACAAACTGTGTGACACAACTTTCTACTCAATACAGCACTAACAATAACTAACAGACATACAACAATGAAACTTCTGGTAGTTACACACCAAACACAGGTGTGTGCAGCGATGCAAACCACATTTTGCTCCAGCACACCATTGTCGCAAAATTACGAATGTTACAGAATTTTTTGGACAGACCTCGTATTCTGTCTAGTGTAATTTTATTAATTTTTTTAAAATGTCACTTTCCAACTCCAATGCACATTTATTACTTTTTGGATAGATATGCTGCTCAGTACAAAAACAGAAAGAATTTCAAGAATCTGTCATACCATCAGGAAGATTTTTATGTTTCAGCAGAATGGCAGGACGCTTTGATGTTTCAGCAGAATTTGCTACACAACACAGTATAGGACCTTGTGAGAGGGTTGCAGGGATTTTAAAGAGATTAGCCACACTTGCCAGCCTCTAGCGACCTCATGAAAACCGTACTTTGACTCCACAATAGTTGTTTCAGTGGTGCAAAGAAAATGTTTCTTCATGTGTCTTCCAATATACATCAGCTTCCCATCATGAAGATATTGCCAAGATGAAGCAAATTTTCAAGTATATAAGAACAATTCTAGGTACCCAGAAGTTTCATTGTATAATACCTATTAACAAAAGTGTAGTAAAAACAAAGGCATATTCTGCTTCTTTAACAAGCAGAAAACAGTCAGTGATTGCTGCGGTGAATGAAATGCTGTAAGACATATATGGATTTGTTGCCTGTATGTATGAAAGTCACAGGTGAGTTGTGTATGTATTGCAAACTTACAAAGTATAGGCCAGTTACTTGCATCTGCATGGACCACCTCCATCATTTGTGTTTCGTGCCAAACTTGACACTTGCGTTATCAGAACATGTGACATTCTCACAAAAGTGGATCCAGCGACACCAACTAGAAGGATGTACAGTCTCTCTGCATCAGATGAGGTGAACATTAACAATTTAAATGGAGACTTGTGAGAGGAGATTTTACCACATTTTATTGCCTTTTCATTCAAACTACACAGTAAAAGATTCATAACAAAACTAAATAATATAACCATATTTTTACATAACATTACGTATAAATTGCACTTTTTAATAATTTGGGTTTCATATTTATGTGCTACCTCCTCCATTTTGATAGTGTACTGATGCTTACAAAATAAATTGTTGAGTATGATACCTTTAATTGTAATCTTGATACAGGGTGTTTCAAAAATGACCAGTATATTTGAAACGGCAATACAAACTAAACGAGCAGCGATAGAAATACACCGTTTGTTGCAATATGCTTGGGACAACAGTACATTTTCAGGCAGACAAACTTTCGAAATTACAGTATTTGCAATTGTCAACAATAGATGGCGCTGCGGTTTGGGAAACTCTATAGTACGATATTTTCCACATATCCACCATGCGTAGCAATAATATGGCGTAGTCTCTGAATGAAATTACCCGAAACCTTTGACAACGTGTCTGGCGGAATGGCTTCACATGCAGATGAGATGTACTGCTTCAGCTGATCAATTGTTTCTGGATTCTGGCGGTACACCTGGTCTTTCAAGTGTCCCCACAGAAAGAAGTCACAGGGGTTCATGTCTGGTGAATACGGAGGCCAATCCACGCCGCCTCCTGTATGTTTCGGATAGCCCACAGCAATCACACTATCATCAAAATATTCATTCAGGAAATTAAAGACGTCGGTCGTGCGATGTGGCCGGGAACCATCTTGCATAAACCACGAGGTGTTCGCAGTGTCGTCTAAGGCAGTTTGTACCGCCACAAATTCACGAAGAATGTCCAGATAGCGTGATTCAGTAATCGTTTCGGATCTGAAAAATGGGCCAATGATTCCTTTGGAAGAAATGGCGGCCCAGACCAGTACTTTTTGAGGATGCAGGGACGATGGGACTGCAACATGGGGCTTTTCGGTTCCCCATATGCGCCAGTTCTGTTTGTTGACGAAGCCGTCCAGGTAAAAATAAGCTTCGTCAGTAAACCAAATGCTGCCCACATGCATATCGCCGTCATCAATCCTGTGCACTATATCGTTAGCGAATGTCTCTCGTGCAGCAATGGTAGCGGCGCTGAGGGGTTGCCGCGTTTGAATTTTGTATGGATAGAGGTGTAAACTCTGGCGCATGAGACGATGCGTGGACGTTGGCGTCATTTGGACCGCAGCTGCAACACGGCGAACGGAAACCCGAGGCCGCTGTTGGATCACCTTCTGCACTAGCTGCGCGTTGCCCTCTGTGGTTGCCGTACGCGGTCGCCCTACCTTTCCAGCACGTTCATCCGTCACGTTACCAGTCCGTTGAAATTTTTCAAACAGATCCTTTACTGTATCGCTTTTCGGTCCTTTGGTTACATTAAACCTCCGTTGAAAACTTCGTCTTGTTGCAAAAACACTGTGTTCTAGGCGGTAGAATTCCAACACCAGAAAAATCCTCTGTTCTAAGGAATAAACCATGTTGTGCACAGCACACTTGCACGTTGTGAACAGCACATGCTTACAGCAGAAAGACGACGTACAGAATGGCGCACCCACAGACTGCATTGTCTTCTATATCTTTCACATCACTTGCAGCGCCATCTGTTGTTGAAAATTGTAACTACTGTAATTTCGAAAGTTTGTCCGCCTGAAAATGTACTGTTGTCCCAAGCATATTGCAACAAACGGTGTATTTCTATCGCTGCTCGTTTAGTTTTTATTGCCATTTCAAATATACCGGTCATTTTTGAAACACCCTGTATATACTGTGTTTATAGTAACACATTGGAGGAGCAGTACATTATATGTTTTTCAAAAAAATTGAAGATGGGGTGTTTTGAGATATTCAGTGTTAAAGGTTAAGGTCAATGACCTTGAATGTGAAAACGCTTAGAAACCTGTGTTGCATATCAGCATATCATGTTTACTCATTAGGTTTTCAATAATACAAGTTTCATTGCTGTATCTCGAATAGAACCAGAATTACACTCATTTACGTTGAGACAGATGCATATAAATTTCACACAATTTTCAAACTTGGAGACCTGTAACATTCTTCACAATTGTTGTACACCTCTAAAAACTGCTAATTTTCCATCTTTTATCTGGGCCATTGAATGCACCAAATTTGAAAGAAATCTGAGATGGTCAGATTGAAAATGTCACTTTTCTGCATGGAATTGACATGCTTCACTCTTTTGTCAGGCAGTGTACCTTCTCACTCTTGCATGCGAGAGTATACGGTTAATGCCATCTAGCAATTCAGCATTTAACTGCAATTCCCTACCACAATTTAAAATTAGTAACACTTTGCATTTTAAATATTATTATTATGTTACCTACCACTTCTACATCTGTATCAGACATTTTCTTACCCTGAACAGTTACACCCAAAATGCAAGCTACAAAGGAAATGTGCCTTTCCAATTAGGCAGTAGAATGACCCTTGGAGGGCTCTATGTCCGCAGTGCCACACTATCTTACTTTGCAACATTTTTTTCCATGAAATTGCTGTAAATTTAGAGCTTAATGTGCCAAAGGGATTTACTGCTAGTAAATGAATAAACAAATTAACTTCACATTGTTCTTAAATTGCTGTCTATGAAAGTGGGACATTTACAGCTGTGTTCGTGATGAATACACAGCATTTAAGTAACATTCAACATTCTGATATTTGTAGATTCCAGGCACAGTATACTACATTCCTCAGTTCATAACAGAGGAGGAGGAGAAGTACATTATAGAACATGTTGATTCTGTACCAAAACCAAAGTGGACCCAGTTGTCACACCGTAGACTTCAGAACTGGGGTGGTGTTCCTCATCCGAAAGGAATGATTGCCGAGAAGATACCAGATGTAAGTAGGCAAGATTGGAGTGGTTTCTTTTTCCAGAGTAGTATGGAATTTATTTAGACAGTTAATTCAAACCATTAATGGAGCTGGTATCATACTGTTAAGTGTTGAAGTAAGTTACAAACTTTGTTAATGTTGTTGATGACTTTTCAGTGGTTAAAGAAATATATTGATAAGATAGCCACCCTGGGAATCTTTGAAGCTGAGAAGTGTCCAAATCATGTCCTAATAAATGAGTATCTCCCTGGACAGGGGATAATGGTAATGTATGACACATTTAATTTTGCACTGTAGGATACCTTATAATTTGTAAACGTAACATTGTACTTAACATCTTTTCTCAGCCCCATACTGATGGTCCTCTGTTCTATCCAACGGTTACAACAATAAGCTGTGGCTCTCACACCCTTCTGGAATTTCAGCCTTCTAAGAGTGAAGACTGCCAGGGAGCATCTGTGGTAAGTCCATTTAGAGGAAATCAATATTTCTTTTCTAATAGAATTTGAAATCAACAATTACAGAGAAAATTTTCTGTATATTTCTGTAGCAGGATGATGCATCACAGGGTCCAACATTCTCTCTTCTTTTGGAACAAAGGAGTTTACTCATCCTGCAGGATGAATTATATCACAATTACCTTCACTCAATAGCAGAAGTTATGGATGATCATGTGACCAACAATATTGCAAATCTCCATGTGTGTTCAGGTAATTATGTTTTGGGAGAGAAACTTACTAGGGGCCGAAGAGTTTCTCTGACTATTCGTCACGTTCCCAAGACAACGAAGTTAAAGATCTCAGTAGGCAAGTGACACTGGATTCAATATAAGCTGAAGTGTGCTCAAAAAATATTTGTATTACATTTACTTTACCAAAATAAATGTTTGTAAATTTTTTAATGATGTAATGCCTTCCAGATCAGTCACCCACCTCATTCCTACATGTTTGTTGGTTTAAATATTTACCTGCTGCAGAGATTCTGTTTTGTGTTACGCAAGGGGAAAATATTGCCAGATATTTTATTAAAATAATTGCTGTAAAGATTTTTTAGGTAAAGTAGATTAAGGTTTAATGTCCCTTTGACAATGAGGTTGCTGTAGTGAAGCACAAGATCGGATGTGTAAGGAAATCATCCATACCATTTTTAAAGGAACCATCCTGGCATTTACTTAAAGTGATTTGTGGAAACCATGAGAAACCTAAATTAAAATTGTCAGATGGGATTTGAACGGTCATAATAGGAAACGTGAGTCCAGTGCCCTAAGTAGTGCGTCACTGGACTGTGTAACTCCTGAGGATTTTTTAACATTAGGAAAAGCGATCATCTTTTACAACTCCATCTATTGCACTTGCTGGCAACATTCTGTCTTGTGGAGATATTTACAGCATCTTTAGAGATATTTTCATACTAAGTCCACCTGAAAAATTAAACTGTCAACCTTTGGAAAGTCACACAATGTAAATCTGGTTTAGGCTTGATAACTAATTGGTTATGGCAACTCTTAGGAACTAAACTGGTTAATCCTATTTGCAATTATCAAGACGAGAAAGAGTAGTGGTGTAATATTGTTGTTGTGGTCTTCAGTCCTAAGACTGGTTTGATGCAGCTCTCCATGCTACTCTATCCTGTGCAAGCTTCTTCATCTCCCAGTACTTACTGCAGCGTTCATCCTTCTGAATCTGCTTAGTGTATTCATCTCTTGGTCTCCCTGTACGATTTTTACCCTCCACGCTGCCCTCCAGTGCTAAATTTGTGATCCCTTGATGCCTCAGGACTTGTCCTACCAAACGATCCCTTCTTCTAGTCAAGTTGTGCCACAAACTTCTCTTCTCCCTAATCCTACTCAATACCTCCTCATTAGTTACGTGATCTACCCACCTAATCTTCAACATTCTTCTGTAGCACCACATTTCGAAAGCTTCTATTCTCTTCTTGTCCAAACTACTTATTGTCCATGTTTCACTTCCATACATAGCTACACTCCATACAAATACTTTCAGAAACGACTTCCTGACACTTAAATCTACACTTGATGTTAACAAATTTCTCTTCTTCAGAAATGCTTTCCTTGCCATTGCCAGTCTACATTTTATATCCTCTCTACTTCGACCATCATCAGCTATTTTGCTCCCCAAATATCAAAACTCCTTTACTACTTTAAGTGCCTCATTTCCTAATCTAATTCCCTCAGCATCACCCAACTTAATTCGACTACATTATATTATCCTCGTTTTGCTTTTGTTGATGTTTATCTTCAATCCTCCTTTCAATACACTATCCATTCCATTCAACTGCTCTTCCAAGTCATTTGCTGTTTCTGACAGAATTACAATGACATCAGCGAACCTCAAAGTTTTTATTTCTTCTCCCTGGATTTTAATACCTACTCCAAATTTTTCTTTTGTTTCCTTTACTGCTTGCTCAATATACAGATTGAATAACATCGGGGACAGGCTACAACCCTGTCTCACTCCCTTCCCAACCACTGCTTCCCTTTGATGCCCCTTGACTCTTATAACTGCCATCTGGTTTCTGTACAAATTGTAAATAGCCTATCGCTCCCTGTATTTTACCCCTGCCACCTTTAGAATTTGAAAGGGAGTATTCCAGTCAACACTGTCAATAGCTTTCTCTAAGTCTACAAATGCTAGAAACATAGGTTTGCCTTTCCTTAATCTTTCTTCTAAGATAAGTCGTAAGGTCAGCATTGCCTCACATGTTCCAACATTTAAACGGAATACAAACTGATCTTCCCCGAGGTTGGCTTCTACCAGTTTTTTCATTCGTCTGTAAATAATTCGTGTTAGTATTTTGCAGCTGTGACTTGTTAAACTGATAGTTTGGTCATTTTCACATCTGTCGACACCTGCTTACTTTGGGATTGGAATTATTATATTCTTCTTGAAGTCTGAGAGTATTTCGCCAGTCTCATACATCTTGCTCACCAGATGGTAGAGTTTTGTCAGGACCGGCTCTCCCAAAGCCGTCAGTAGTTCTAATGGAACGTGTCTACTCCCGGGGCCTTGTTTCGACTCAGGTCTTTCAGTGCTCTGTCAAACTCTTCACGCAGTATCGTATCTCCCATTTCATCTTCATGTACATCCTCTTCCATTTCCATAATATTGTCCTAAAGTACATCGCCCTTGTATAGACCCTCTATATATTCCTTCCACCTTTCTGCTTTCCCCTCTTCGCTTAGAACTGAGCTCTTGATATTCATACAAGTAGCTCTCTGTTCTCCAAAGGTCTCTTTAATTTTCCTGTAGGCTGTATCTATCTTACCCCTAGTGAGATAAGCCTCTACATCCTTACATTTGTCCTCTAGCCATGCCTGCTTAGCCATTTTGCACTTCCTGTCGATCTCATTTTTGAGACGTTTGTATTCCTTTTTGCCTGCTTCATTTACTGCATTTTTATATTTTCTCCTTTCATCAATTAAATTCAATATTTCTTCTGTTACCCAAGGATTTCTAGTAGCCCTCATCTTTTTACCTACTTGATCCTATGCTGCCTTCACTACTTCATCCCTCAGAGCTACCCATTCGTCTTCTACTGTATTTGTTTCCCCTATTCCTGTCAATTGTTCCCTTATGCTGTCCCTGAAACTCTGTACAACCTCTGGTTTAGTCAGTTTATCCAGGTCCCATCTCCTTAAATTCCCACCTTTTTGCAATTTCTTCAGTTTTAATCTACAGTTCATAACCAATAGATTGTGGTCAGTGTCCACATCTGCCCTGAAAATGTCCTACAATTTAAAACCTGGTTCCTAAATCTCTGTCTTACCATTATATAATCTATCTGATACCTTTTAGTATCTCCAGGATTCTTCCATGTATACAACCTTCTTTTATGAATCTTGAACCAGGTGTTAGCTATGATTAAGTTATGCTCTGTGCAAAATTCTAACAGACGACTTCCTCTTTCATTTCTTGGCCCCAATCCAAATTCACCTACTATGTTTCCTTCTCTCCCTTTTCTTATTGTCAAATTCCAGTCACCCACGACTATTAAATTTACGTCTCCCTTCACTACCTGAATAATTTCTTCATTTGCAGAGCTAGTTGGCATATAAACTTGTACTATTGTAGTAGGCATGGGCTTCATGTCTATCTTGGCCACTACAATACATTCACTATGCTGTTTGTAGTAGCTTACCCGCTTTCCTATTTTTTTATTCATTATTAAACCTACTCGTGCATTACCCCTATTTGATTTTGTATTTATAACCCTGTATTCACCTGACCAAAAATTTTGTTCCTCCTGCCACCGAACTTCAACTAATTCCCACTATATCTAACTTTAACCTATCCATTTCCCTTTTTAAATTTTCTAACCTACCTGCCCGATTAAGGGATCTGACATTCCACACTCCGATCTGTAGAATGCCAGTTTTCTTTCTCCTGGTAATGACGTGCTCTTGAGTAGCGCCCGCCCGGAGATCCGAATAGGGGACTATTTTACCTCCGGAATATTTTACCCAAGAGGACGCCATCATCATTTAACCATACAGTAAAGCTGCATGCCCTCGGGAAAAAAGTACGGCTGTAATTTTCCCTTGCTTTCAGCCGTTCGCAGTACCACAACAGCAATGCCGTTTTGGTTAATGTTACAAGGCCAGATCAGTGAATCATCTAGACTGTTGCCCCTGCAACTACTGAAAAGGCTGCTGCCTCTCTTCAGGAACCACACGTTTGTCTGGCCTCTCAACCGATACCCCTCCATTGTGGTTGCACCTACGGTACGGCTATCTGTATTGTTGAGTCAAGCAAACCTCCCACCAGCGGCAAGGTACATGGTTCATGGGGGGGGGCTGTAATATTATTGCAATAGTAGTTGGGCTGCTTGTTTATCTGTTGTTTTGTTGCTAGCACAGTTTGGTACATAATAACAATCAACATATTCGTTTAAAGAGGAACAGTATTCCCTGAAACAGCTTTTAATTCCCCTTATTTTTCCCACCAACCATTTAGTAAATATTTAGCATAGAAGAGGAGCCCTGTGAATTGCTGAAACAGGAAAAACTGGAGAGCAGCGCATACTCATACAAAACAAAAATAAAATCAAGAATAATACCTGTAAGAAGCTGTTGATAACAGACCAGTGGAAAAATAAAATACTGAACTCAGGAGAAAAGTGTGTGAAAAGAAATAAAAGATACTTCATGAGATGGTGATAGGAGAAAATAATAAAAATATATTCACAGAAGATTTATGTACAGTGAGTCAATTTTCTCAAAGTATGACCCCTCCACCCCCCCCCCCCCCCCCCCCCCACTCAAATACACCACAACACTTCTTTTTACAGTCTTCTTAGGGCCCTGGAAGGCAGCAATCATGAGGCTGACCCTGTTGAAGTCACTAGGGCTGCCTTTGTTGTGTCAAAGCAATATGTTCCAGTCTTCTTCTCATCCAAGGAACAAAAAGAAATTGGTTGAAGCCAAATCTGGACAGTAGAATGGTTAGGAACAGCATTATCAAGTTGTGACTGGGAACTGCATGTGTGACTTGTTTTTACAACTGAAAGTCTTCTACAATTTGTGACAAAATGGGATTCCCCCTCTCTGCAATTTTTGTGCAGGAGATTTTTGCATAGTGAGAAGTAGGAGTTTAACAGTTATGAAAATGTTGTGAATACAATTTTTATGTCTTTCATTACATGCTGTGTGGTTCTTTAGTGGACACAGAAACGAGGAACAGATGTCATTCGTGGATAGAGACTTCAGATATTAATTTATTGTACATATAATATTCAGTAGTAAAAGTAATATATAACTTTGTTGCTGTATTGGCAGAATCAGTTGCTAACAGTAAGTTGGAATGTTGAAACATATACAGATACAATATATTTATAAATCTGTCAATATCCAAAACAATGTCTGTTCAGAATATGCTGAGACCTGGCTACTATGAAAGCCTGTAAAAGTTATTCAGCTGTCAAATACACAAAATGGTGGTTGTGCATGAATGTCTAACATAAGTTCGCCAGCCACCGGAGCTTTGGATAGCGGATGCTTGCCTGTGACTGGCAGCACCCTCATGCCACATTGATGGCTGTAGGAAATGCGACAGCATAAGTGCTGGCACGCATATTTGAAAGTGCAGCTCTTCAGATAACGGCCGATACCACAATAATAATATAAGGGGCAACCAGAAAGTTTCCGTTCAAAGGGCGTGCAGTCCAGAATTGGTATGCCAATCAGGCAAAATCACTTTGAGCATTGAGCAATCATCCTGCTGATGCAAAAGGGTTAAGATAGCCATTTGATAAAACACCATGTCCTGTGCTGTGTGTAGAAGTCTATAACGGCTTACTGCACATCCTTGTCCGACAGGAATCATCGACCCTTCAAGGCTTTTTTTAAGAAACTGAAGGCATAATACTCACACAGGGGCTTCTGTGTTACGGCAGTTGCGATACGTGGACGTGCGCAATCATTTTCACACAGTTTTTCTGGATGTTTTGTCTTAATTACATGACATAATTTTACCAGTGTTGCACAGTACCACTACCCAACGATGGAGACACCACGTTCCTTGAAATTGAGAAGCAATGGGCCCCTGCAATCAAAGAGCAGGGTGATCATTACCTTTCCAGCAGAGGGCTGGTTGTGGAACTTGTTGGAAGGAGAGGAGGATGGGTGACTTTTTTGACTCCTGTTCCCAGTGGTGGCACCAGCATTCGTAGCCTGCAGCAGTGCACTCAAGGAATGAGTTTCATACAAAACTGAAATGTACCAGATGCTTCTGGCGAACAGCCATCCTGTTTGCTACTTCAGCATACACCGCCTGGAGTATCTGCTTGCTGCAGACCTTACGGTAGCCTCCCTCCTGCTGGATAGTGTGTTGCATGCTACCAAAGCTGATGTCTAGATTTTTCACTAGTGCACAACTGGTTACGCTCTGGTTCACCACAATTGCATCAACTGCCCACTTGTTTTTGTCCATAATGGAACAGGCTGGCTTCCCAGATCAACTGCATCTTTTGTCAAATTGTGACCTGTAAGGTAGTTGGCACGCGAGTCCACACTAGTGGTTTTTGTCACACACGTTGCCCCTTATACATTCTTTATTCTGTGACGAATGTCTACTAGCATTCATTCTTTGGCATCCAAGAAAAGAATAACAGCATGTTGGTCCTGTTTGATGATAATGTCACCATAGTTCATGTTTCCGTATTTACTGCACACACATTGGAAACACACGAATACGACACTAATCCCTTGCCTACATGCCAGTGCTTATATACCTGCATCAGAGTTGTGCTATGTTGGATATACGCTCAGCAGTTCCCTCAAACGGTACTTTCTGATCACCTCTTGTACTTTCTTAGCATGCTAATTCTGCATTCGTTACCATATGAGAGTTATATCTACTATGGTAACGTGTACCAGTATTTCATAATGCCTCATTACTTCTGCACTAAAACTGTTAAAAACATCAAAGTATTATTAAATTTGTATTGAAGTCCAATTTATGTTTAGAAGTTGCATACAACAGGCAGAATGTTTGTTACTGCTAATTCAGAATGTGGAAAATGGCACAGCAGGAATGGCCCCAAAGGAAAATGCAAAGCTGTAAAGTGTGCAAAACTCTAAGGTAGAAGAGGCATAAGCTTTGGAGAAAAGAAAAAACAACTATAAGAACATCAACAGTTTAGATGGCAAGCCAGAACTAAACAGAAAAGAAAGAGCTGGAAGGTGGTAGGAATATATAGAAGGTTTACATCATGGTGAGAAACTGGAGTAGAGGATATTCTGTCAAAATTATTAAGATTCTTGATATACATATAAAACAGGAAATATAGCATCAAACTTGAAGAAGAATATAATAATCACGTAGAAAAGTTGGTTGGATTGGAGAGAAAGTGACCAAACTACAGGGTCATCAGTCCTGTAGGAGAGTTCCAGCAAAATGTAAGTACTTAGGAGTAAAGGGGACTCCTCTCAAAATAGCATGGATCCTAGAGAGAGAGAGAGAGAGAGAGAGAGAGAGAGAGACTGTCTCTTCTCAAAAGATTTCTTCCAAAAGATGGCAAACTTTTCATTCTCTTTTGCATGTGTCTCTCAGTGTCTCTGCTATTTGGAGTATGTAATGTAATAATCCCTATACCAAAAAAGGTGGGTGCTGACAAGTGTGAATAATTACCAAACCATCAGCTTGTTAAGGCATGGCTGCAAAACAGTTACCACACACTATTTACAGAGAAATGGAATGATTGGTACAAGCTGATATGGGGGAATGTGTAATGTGCTTTACATAGAAAGAAAGATCTCGTATCATTTAGCTACAATATAGCAGGTCAGCAACTGGAAGCAGTTAATTCCATAAATTATCTGGGAGAACGCATTAGGAGTGATTTAAAATAGAATGAACATATAAAGATGATCGTCGGTAAAGCAGATGACAGACTGAGATTCATTTGAAGAATCGTAAGGAAATGCAATCCAAAAACAAAGGAAGTAGGTTACAGTACGCTTGTTCGCCACTGCTTGAATACTGCTCTGCAGTGTTGGATCTGTACCAGATAGGGTTGATAGAAGAGATAGAGAAAATCCGACAGAGAGCAGCGCACTTCGTTACAGGATCATTTAGTAATCGCAAAAGCGTTACAGAGATGATAGATAAACTCCAGTGGAAGACTCTGCAGGAGAGACGCTCAGTAACTCGGTACGGGCTTGTGTTGAAGTTTCGAGAACATACCTTCACCGAGGAGTCAAGCAGTATATTGCTCCCTCCTACGTAGATCTCGCGAAGAGACCATGAGGATAAAATCAGAGAGATTAGAGCCCACACAGAGGCATACCGACAATCCTTCTTTCCACAAACAATACGAGACTGGAACAGAAGGAACCCTCCGTCACACACCGTCAGGTGGCTTGCGGAGTATGGATGTAGATGTAGATGTAGATGTATATCAGTTTGAGCTCTGGAGAAGTGAAAGACGTGAGGCATTACCGACCCTATAACTTATCTTAAAAGACAGTTTGAAGAAAGATGTGTATCTTTATAGCTTTTGTAGATATAGAAAATAAATTTGTCTTTTTTAACTGGAATACACCCTTAGAAAATTTGAAATTATCAGGGTCCAAAAAAATGTATGCATAGGATGGACAGAAGCAGCCTGAAAAGCTTGTGAGGGTGTTGGATGTAGGTTGTGCTGAGAAATAATTGTTAAGAAAAAAATGCAATATGTTGCAATACATCCAAGTTAATTTCCATTGACACCAGCCAATCAGGCTGTTGGTTGTGCAAATTCAAGTGGCCCACCAGATACAATTAGAGGCAGTTGTTCTCATAGCACAGACAACAGCACACAAGACTGCTCAGCCTTTGGCTCGGGTTTGATCCTTGCTGTTATCCTGTGTCCAGTTTTTGTATTGGTCTCTTGTTCGGTTTGAGGAAAACAAATGTAGAACATATTTGGTGACACTGTTTCTGGCAGATCACTGGAATTTTTGTGTGCAACAGCTGATTGGCTAATTTCAATGCTAATTAACTCGGAAATGGCACAATGTATCAATTATTTTTTTTCTTAACAATTATTTCTCAGTACAACCTAGCTTGCAGTACCCTTATAAGCTTTTCAGACTGTTCCTGACCAACCTGTGTATAACTTTTACAGAAAGCAGACTGTAAATATAACAGTCGGACGACATCAACAGAAGGTAGTGGTTAAGAAGGAAGTGAGACAAGAATGCAGCTTATCCCCCATGTTATTCAATCTGAATGTGGAACAAGCAGCAAAGGAAAGCAAGGAGAATTTTCAGGAAGCAGAAATAAAAATTTGAAGGTTGGCCAATGACTATTATTTCATCAGAGAGAACAAATGACCTGGAATATTAGCTGAACAACGAGGATAGTAATCTTGAGAAGCATTAACAGGATTAAAATCAACTGAAGTAAAGCAAGGGAACCAAAGTGTAGAAAATTCAGTCATGTGATACTGAGGGTCTTAGATTACGAGATGATGCACTAAAAGTAGTGGAGGAGTTGTGCTATTTGGGCTGCAGAATAGTGATGATAGCCGAAGCAAAAAGGATATACAATGCAGACAGGTAACAAGAACAATTTTTCTTAAAAAAAATAAAAATAAAAAAAAAGGAACAGATATAAATTTCAGTGTTAGCAGATTTTTTTTACAAAGTATTTGCTTACAGTATGGGAAGAATAGAAGCCTTTGAAATAGTTTACTAGAGAAGAATCAAATGAATTACAGGGCTATCTTATGACAAAGTACTTAATCAAGTTGGGGAGGAAAAATATTTGTGGCACAACCTGACTAACAGATGGGTAGGTTGACAGGACACATCCAGAGGGACCAAGGAGAAGTTAAGTGTTAGTGGAAGAAGTATGGGGTAGCAATTGTAGAGGGGATACCGTGACATATTCAAGTTTATGTATTTTGCAGTAGTAATGGAGACATGACTAGATAGGGTAGAATGTGGAGAGATACATGAAACCATATTTCTGACTTGCAACCAGAACAGATATTGTCACAGAATAAGCTGAGTAGCACCGTGGTGTAGAGGATATGATACTAAACTCTTGCGTTGAAGGTCGTAAGTTCAAAACTCACCTAGACTGTTCAATTTTAATTTCTATATTTGGTTCGAGTACATTCTAGAAGTATGCACAAATGGCAAGAATCATTGTACTGGAATGTTCTGTAGCTGTATATATACTGTATGTGTTCTGGCAGAGGCAGTTCGCACCGCGCTCTTGTATGTGCAAGTGCTGAATAAACCTTAATTAAGTGAGTTAGTGTTCGTCATTCATCTACTTATACCTTCATCTGCGTGACATTACTCTGGTGCAGGTGCTGGGTATTGGAACTTGTGATACTGCACATCATCGACAACTCAGTGGCTCCCATCAGGCAATGACAGAGCCGCCGTTTACATGGCTAGAAACCAGAGTTAGAGCCCTATTCAACAGATCGCATTCTATCGGAGACAGAAGAAGAAGTGGACATTACGATGACAGCAGCTGTGTGCCATCGCATGAGACATCCTTCCGGGTTCTCTGATGACGATGGCCAGGATCCAAACAAGTGGCTGAAGGTATATGAGCGTGTAGACAGATTTAACAAATGGGATGACTCTGTGTGTTTGGCCAATGTATTTTTCTATTCGGAGGGCACTGCCAAACAATGGTATGAGAACAGAGAAGTTCACAAGCTGGCAAGTATTCTAGGTGGAACTGCTCAAGTATTTTGGCAACACAAGACGACAGAAGTGCAAGGCTGAAGATAAATTAAAGTGCAGGGCACAGTGTCCAGGAGAAATAAAAGGTTGCACGTCTCATGAAGGGTGTTGCTGAGGACATGTATCCAGCCCTACTCCTGAAGGAGGTTTCGACACTAGACAACTTCATAAAATGGTGCCAGTATATTGAGACAATGCATCAAAAAAGAATTACACGCAAGAAGTTTGAACAGCTTCCAAACATCGTATCGATGTCTGTGATGGAGGAAGAAACTGATTTCACAAGTGTTCTTCATCAGATAGTGAGACAGTAAGTTCAGAAGGCACTTGGATTGCATGGCGAGCAAACAACCGAGACACTTCAAGAGGTTATATGGGAAGAAGTGGAAGAGGCATTGAACCCAATCTCTCGTCCTTCATTTCCTTTTAAAATGGTAAAAAAAGGCGAGACCCAGGCAAAGTTACATTCCTACAATGCCGCATGAGGAACCTGCTTGGGCACCAAGGAAGACTGATGTCTGGAGGACCCTGGATAACTAACCAGTATGTTTCCACTGCGGACGATCGGGACATGTGGTGTGCTATTGTCGAGAAACGCGGCAGATAATTGATGACGCCCACGCCAGAAGAGAGCAGACCGATCTTAGCCGACTCCAACTACGGGACGATGAAGATGAACAAGAAGATGTGGGTGCAGGACGACGTAGGTCACCATCGCCGGAAGCTAGCCGCTGGAGAGCACGCTCCCCAACACGCCAATCAAGGTCTCCATCGCCGTTTAGAAGCTCCAGCCAATCACCTAGCCACCACAACCTGGAAAACTAAAGGGTGCGACCTTCCTTGGAAGTGAGGCTGCCAAAGAGAAAAATCCTCCGCCATCGATCACTACAAGAATGATAGGAAACTACGCGATGTCCTCATGATGGATGGCTGACCAGCCCAAGCTCTTGTGGACTCTGCAGCATCATATTCAGTCATTTTGGAAAAGTACCATTGTCAGTTGCAGAAAACCATATTCATCGACAACAAAACATCTTTGGCTAATGAGAAATATGTAAAACCCTCAGGAAGATATGTCATTCGTGTCGGCCATACACATACACAGCCCTTAGAATTCATTGTCTTACAAGATTGTAGTCATGACGTCATTCTCGGATGGGACTTTTTGAAACCTAATGAAGCAATTGTAGATTGTGGTCACTTGAAGATTATGCTAGACGAGATGAGATACGCACCTGTGTGTGTGGAGACTATGTGTGCTGGATGAAGTGATCTTTCCTGCAGTCAGTGCTAGAAAGGTAGCTGTCATGTGTCATGCCATGCATCAACCAACGGATCTTGTAGTGGAATGTAAGAGAAGCATACCACTGGAGAATAACTTGGTCATCATCCCAGCCTTTGTTGTCTTGTTCAAGAACGGATTCGGTGAATTGTGAATAGTTAACTGTCGCCGAGAACTACAGACGCGTGTGCGTAGCAAATACTGAGCTGTTAACTGCAGAACAGCTGAGCATCATAGGCACCTCCCATGATGAGTCTGTGGGCGAAATTAGTCTGAGACAAGATCTTCTAGCTGAACTATCACCAGATCACACTAAGAAACAACAGAAGAAGCTACTTGCCATTCTTTAAAGAGTTCTCTGAATGCTTCAATCCACAGGTGAAGAGCAAATTAGACAAATGGACGGTGAAGCACTGGATTAGCACTAGAGACCGTCAACCAGTAAGCCAGAGAGCGTACCGTGTGTCAGCAACAGAATGTCAAATAATTTGCGACGAGGTAGAGAAAATGATGAAGAATGACATCATTCAGCTTTCACAAAGCCCATGGTCGTCACCAGTGGTTCTCGTCACGAAGAAGGATGGCAGTTGATGCTTTTGTGTTGATTACAGGAAGCTTAATAAGGTAACTAAAAAGGAAGTTTACCCTCTTCCACGAATTGACGATACACTAGATTGTCTGAAAGGGCCAAGTTTTTCTCAGCCATAGACATGTACTCGGGATACTGGCAAATCGAAGTAGATGAGGCTGATCATGAGAAAACTGCATTCATCACCCCTGAGGGCCTCTATGAGTTTAAGGTAATGCCGTTCAGTTTGTGTAATGCACTAGCAACTTTTGAACGAATGATGGATAATCTTCAGAGGCACCTGAAATGGACAATGTGTCTTTGTTATTTAGCTGACATTACAGTGTTCTCAGAGACATTTGATGAACACACAAAAAGACTGAGGGCCATTTTTAAGTGTCTCCAACAAGCCGGACAGAAACTTAATCCAAGAAGCTCTCTTTGGAGCAAAAGAAATCAAAATACTTGGGCACCTTGTGTCAAACAAAGGTGTGCAGCCAGACCCAGTGAAGGTAAGAGCTACAACATAATTTTCTATTCCTAAAAGTATTAGAGATGTGAGAAGCTTCCTCAGATTGCGTTCTTATTACCGTCATTTTATCAAAGACTTTTGTATCAAAGCCAGGCCACTCCAAGAGTCATTAAAAGCCGAATGCCAAACTTATCTGGGGCGGTGCTGAACAAGATTCTTTTGATATGCTGCGAATAGCTCTGATGACAGACCCTGTACTTGGTCTGTATGATGAGAGAGCACCTACAGAACTACACACAGATGCCAGTGGGTATGGGATCAGAGTTGTTCTGGTGCAGATTTCGGATGGAAAAGAGAAGGTTATAGCCTGTGCTTCTAGGACACTTACAAAAGCCAAGAGAAAGTACTTAAGTACAGAAAGAGAATGTGTTGCTGTGATCTGGGCCATGTACAAATTTCAACAGTATCGCTATGGAAGGCCATTCACAGTTTTTACAGACCATAATTCATTTTGTTGATTGACAGGTCTTACGGATCCAATAGGACGACTTGCCAGGTGAGTGCTACGTCTTCAAGAGTATGACATTACCTTAGTGTACAAAAGTGGAAGAAAACACCAAGATGCCGACTGTCTCTCAAGAAAACCCTGTGCAAGACCATCAAGACTTTGATGAATATAGTGACTGTCTCGCTGCACTCCAGGATCTCTCTGCTGATCAGAAGAAGGACGCCAAGATATCTCAAATTATACTTGCCATAAATCAGTCAGAAGAAGTGAAAGGGCAATTTAAGGTAGTTAATGGATTACTTTGCAAGAAAAACTTTGATCTGTTTGAAAAGAGTTGGCTACCAGTGATTCCTAAACACATGTGCTCAGATGTTCTACAAAAATTCCATGACACACCTGAGGCCAGACATTTACGATTTATTAAGACATACAATAGGATCTGGAAGAGATTTTTCTGGCCAGGTTAATTTAGAGTGTCTGTCACTATGTGTTGCACTGTCGAGAGTGCCAGAGGAGAAAGGCAGTTCATCAGAAACCACGTGGCCGACTCATATCAATTCCACCAGCCGAAACGCTTTTTCAGCGTGTTGGGATTGACCTCCTCGGACGATTTCCAATGTCTGCTAGTGGCAATATCTGGATTATTGTTTGCATTAATTATCTGACACACTATGCCATTATAAAAGCACTGCATTCGAGGTAGCCAAATTCACCGTAGAAGACATTGTATTAAAATATGTCGGTGCAACATTACTCATCACATGACGACTGCCTACCATCCACAGACTAACAGGCTTACTGAATGCCTTAATAAGACCTTGGCTGACATGCTATCAACGTTCGTCAGTGTTGAGCAGAGCAACTGGGAGGAGGTGCTACCTTTCATGACGTTTGCCTACAACACCGCCAAACAAGATGCCACAGGATTTACGCCATTTTTCCTGGTGCATGGGCATGCGACTATGACGATGGACACTATGTTTCTGTTACATCCTGGTGATGACTACATTGGCCAGGTGTTAAACAGAGCTGAGAAAGGTCGGAAGTTATACCGGCTCTGCATTCTGCAGGCTCAAGAAAACAATTACCGAAGGTTGACACAAGCCACCGCTCTGTTGTCTACCTGCCCGGTGACCTCATCTGGATCTTCACTCCTGCTTGGAAGGTTTGTCTCTCTGAGAAGCTCTCCAGGCGCTAATTTGGACCTTATAAGGTTGTAAGACAGTTCTCTGATGTTACTTATGAAGTTGAAGATTTCAACCCCAACCCAAGACAACGAAAGATCAGAGAGACGGTCCATGTCCTTTGAATGAAGCCCTATAAGGATCCTGCAACCCAGGGTAAATTCGAAGCTCCAGCGACAGGCAACAAGTGGAAAGGCAACAAAGAATGTGGCAGCAAGGGAAGTTCTAAGATCACCGCCAGGGCGAACATCAGTAATTGGGAGTCAGAGTATGCAGGACCGATGACTCGTTCCTGGACTAGGAGGACGTGACACCAAGATGCTGTTCTCTCTAGGAGGGAGCAATGTCACAGAAGAAGCTGAGTAGCACTGTGTTGTAGTGGATATGATATTAAACTGTTGCATCAAACATCGTGAGTTCAAAAGCCAACTGAACTGTGAAATTTCAATTTATATATATTTGGTTCGAATACATTCTAGAAGTATCCACAAATGGCAAGAATCATTGTACTGGAATGTTCTGTAGCTGTATATATATATATATATATACAGTATGTGTTCTGGCTGGAGGCAGTTTGCTCCATGCTCTTGTATGTGCAAGTGCTGAATAAACCTTCATTAAGTGAAGTTAGTGTTCATCATTAATCTACTTACACCTTCCTCTGTGTGACAATATTATTTACAATCTTTAGTTTTCTGACATGTTCCTGTATATAAGACTCTTCCAATTTATTGGTATCTCAGAGCATTATTTACATAATGAAGAAATAGTAAGACTTTGGCTGGTATATCATAAATGATTTCTTTGCAAGGAATTCATTGTAGTGAGGACTGGCCATTTATGCCAGATCTAAGGTCGCATTAAAAAGAGGTGATTGATCAAAACATTATAAAAACGAAGTCCCTGAAGGTTGTGTGGGCAGTTGGAATTTCCAAGTGGAAAAAACTTCATTACAGGCTTGTACAGATCGATCTACCCACCCAGTGCAAAATACAAGTTTTACTCTCCAGGCTTTACTACGCCCAGTTATTAAGAAAAACATGAGGGTGATTTTGTGCAGGGATTTAAATATAAACTTTCAGACTAATTATTCAACAGAAATCATGTTAGTGGATTTATTCTGTTGTTACAGCTTGGTACAATATAATTTTCAATTAGAGTACAGGCAAATAGCAGTACAACCTCAGACAGTTCTTTGTAGATTATTCTCTGGTTGATGGGCACAGTGGGAGAAAATTTAGTTTGGCCTGTCAGACCATGACACACAGATAGTGATACTGAAGGGAATCAGTGAGAGTCATGACCCACAGTAGTAAACAAAAGATTTAGAGTTTTGAGTTCACTAGCAACACAGACATTTAATGCCAGTCTTGAAAGGCTAACTAGGCAAAAAGTCTACAATCCAGACAATTTGAATGGCAAATATAATACATTTCTTCCAACCTTTATCACCTCCCGGCCAACAATGCTATATGATCATTTCATTTCATCACTTTCTTTAATAGCTCTTTCCCATTAAAAAAAAAAGTGCAGGCACATATACAGTATTAATAAGCAACTGCTTTGGATAACAAATTGCATTAGAATACCACATAGGAGGAAATGGGAGCTGTGTCATAATATGGATAGTCAAGACTCCAGTAACAGAATTTTATTACAGACAATATTGCAAAGTGCTGCAGAGTATCATTAGACAGACTAGGTGCAAGACATCCTCCCGTCACCACCACCACCACCACCACCACCACCACCACCAACTCCAGTCAGGTCACAAACATCACCTATCCCATCAAAGGCAGGGCTACCTGTGAAACCAGTTATGTGATCTGCAAGCTAAGCTGCAACCACTGTGCTGCATTCTATGCAGGCATGACAACCAACAAGCTGTCTGTTCACATGAATGGCCACCGACAAACTGTGGCCGAGAAACAAGTGGACCACCCTGTTGCTGAGCACGCTGCCAAACATGATATCCTTCTTTTCAATGACTGCTTCACAGCCTGTGCCATATGGATCCTTCCCTCCAACTCTAGCTTTTGCGAATAGCACAAGTGGGAACTTTCCCTGCAATGTATCCTTCATTCCTGTAATCCTGGCCTCAACCTTCGTTAGTCATTGTCCTCTCCCATCGAGCCCCTTGCCTGTTCCCGTTCCAGCATTACACAATCCTCAATCCACCATTGCATCCAGTATTTTTACTTCTCTCCTTTTCCACTCTCGTAGACCTTCACCCTATTACTGGAACCTACCCTCCTGTACAAAAGATACCATCATATCCTCCACACTCCCCACAGTTCCTGTCCCTTTACCACATAGTGCCCTGCTTGTCACTATTGATGCTACCTCCCTGTGCACCCACATCCCTAATGCCCATGGCCCTATCACTATTGAACACTAACTTTCCCAACACCTGATGTATTCCAACCAATAACCTCCTCTCCCACAATTACTTCTCCTTTGAAGGCATTACCTACAAACAAATCTGGGGTACAGCTATGGGCATCCATGTGGCACTATCCTATGCGAACCTAGTCATGGGCCATCTAGAGGAATCATTCCTAAACACCCAGAATCCTAAACACCTCACCTGGATCTGATTCATTGTGACATCTTTGCCATCTGAATGGAGGGTGAGGACACCCTTTCCACATTCCTCCAGAACCTCAACAGCTTCACCCCATTTGCTTCACCTGGTCCTACTCAACCCAACAATACACCTTGTTACATGTTGACCTTCCTAGATAGCTACATCAGTACCTCTGTCCATATCAAACCTACTAACCACCAGCAATACCTCCACTTCGACAGCTGCCACCCTTTCCATACCCCTTCCATACAGCCTGGCCAACCTTGGTCGTCGCATGTGCAGTGACTAGCAGTTCATCTGAAAATATACTGAGGGTCTCACTGAAGCCTTCACAGACCGTAATTATCCTCCCAGTCCTGTACAAAATCAGATCTCTTGTAACCGTATCTTTCCAGTCGCCCACCACCTCCCAGAGTATCACCATCTGGCATAGAGGAGCATTCCCCTCATAACTCAGTATCACCCAGAACTGCAGCATCTGAATTACATTCTCCGCCAGGGTTTTGACTACCTCTCGTCATGCCCTGAAATGAGAAATGTCCTACCCTCCTACAGTGGTATTCCACTGTCCACTGAACCTACACAATGTACTCATCCATTGCTACGCAACCCCTGCTTCCAACCCTGTACCTCATGGCTCGTATCCCTGTAATAGACCTAAATGCAAGACCTGTCCCACATGTCCTCCCACCACCACCTACTCTAGTCTGGTCACAAACATCACCTATCCCATCAAAGGCAGGGCTACCTGTGAAACCAGGCTGCAAGCACTGTGCTGCATCCTATGCAGGCATGACAACCAACAAGCTGTCTCTCCGCATGAATGGCCGCCAAAAAACAAGTGGACAATCCTGTTGCTGAGCGCACAGCCAAACATGACAGCCTCCATTTCAGTGAGTGCTTCACAGCCTGTGCCATATGGATCCTTCCCTCCAACGCCAGCTTTTCTGAATTGCACAAGTGGGAACTTTTCCTCCAATGTATCCTTTGTTCCCGTAACCCTCCTGTCCTCAACCTTCGTTAGTCATTGTCCTTTCCCATCCAGCCCCTTCCCTGTTCCCATTCTAGCACTACACAGCCCACATTCCACCACTGCACCCAGTATTTTTACTTCTCTCCTTTTCTGCTACCCCCCCCTCCTCCATGCCCTCTGTCTAACCTGCTGACTGCACATAGCTGCCCTACCCTTCTCCACTTTGTCCCTGCGTGCTCCCCAGCAGCATGTCATTGTCCACCACCCCCAACCCAGCCTCCTCCTTACCCCACCCATTCACCACTCCCATCATGCACTGGTGCTGCTGCTCAAATTTGTGACAGTCTTTTTGTTGTGCCTACCTGTTCTTGGCTATATGGTGAGTAGCAACTTTCCGTTTGATATTATTATTTTTATGATCCACCACAGTTGTGCAAAATATTAAATTATTGCTTCTCGTCTTTAGTTGGCAAGTTAAATTAATTTTTTATTGGTTCAGGGAAATATATAGAACTCCCGAAAACTGCTGTTCTGAGACAACTACGTGATGCAGCTCCAAGGAAGAGGTAAATTGAATAAATTATTACATGATTAGAGAGTTAAGGCTCCCATGTGTAGTGATGAAATTTCAGAGATTATGAAGACAAGTGCACCATTGATTAGTTCTCTCTCGTCACCTGTGCCATGTATCTTTCAGGTGTGGTCTGTTTCCTGAATGACTGAAATACTGATTAGTGAAGCTACTTTATAAAATGTGGTAACATAGGTAACAAAGGCAATAAATTTCTTTGCTACCACTGTTTTCAAAGTTATTTAAGAAAGCAATGAATATGAGAATCTCAGTACATAAAAATTACTGTCAGACTCATTTGGCTTTAGGAAGGAAGTGCCCACAGAAAACACTATCCTTTTGTGTGAGGTGCACTAGTAGAGTTAATTGATGGGTTGAGGATAGTAGGTATTTTGTTTGGTTTCATAAAAGCATTTCCTTGTGTGAATTACATGATATTTTTGTGTAAATTGGAACATTACGTGATTAGGGGAAAAGCTCAACAGTGGTTCACTTCATACATGGAACATAAGAAGCATAAGGTTGCCTTTCGGTGTTAAGAAACAGGGAAGAAGTTTGAATCTGATGGGGTCATGTAAAGTGGAAGAGGGGGTGGGGTTCTTGGTTCACTGCTTTTCGTGGTATATATCAATGATCTGGGATTAAATATGACAAATAACTCTAAAGTTGTCATCTTTGTAGATGAATCAAGTGGTGGTGTGAAAAATGTGGAATGGAATATAAATGAAGTAGGTAACAAGGTAGCATAAACATCGGCATGTGGCTTTCATAAAACAGATTAACAGTTCACTGTAACAAAATGCAGTGCTTACTGTTTCTGATGCAAGAGCTTTCTTGTGAGTGTGACATTCTATATCTTGTGCTGCTGTCTTCACTGTAAGAATGATCTTAGCTCTCTCTGATACTGATACTTGAAGGCTTGTTTACTTTACTTAGTTTCACTCTATTACCTCGGATGGTAATATTTTGTGACAACTCTGTTCACCCACAGAGTATTATTAGCCCAGAAACAGGCGGTCAGGCTGATCTGCAGTGTCAGTTCATAAACTTCATCTAGGTCACTGTGCAGGTGTCTTGGAATTCTAACCCTGCCATCCCTGTACATATATTACCTTATGGGATCTGTTGTTGGCAATACTAACTCACTCATAAGAAACTGCTACATTCAGTCACTGAACTCTAGATGTAACAATTATTTACCCTTGGATAACATTTCGTTAGACATTGTACAGAAAGGTGTAAACTCTTCAGAAGGTTTTGTTTTCAATAGGCTTCCAGCAGAAATGGACAAAAAAGAGTGTTACACCACCAAGTATTCAAATACAAGTTGAAAGTTTTTTATTCTGTACAGGAGTTGATAACCCTTATGTGCACTGTGTTATTTATTCATATACACTGTTTTTGTGTTTTATTAATTTAGATTTGTAGCAGCCAGAGCCAGTCTTTTAAAAATATTTTCAGCTCATCTTTTGACACTTTCGCATCTCATGGCTTAATTCACTGGCTCATTTGGGAAAAAAATTGGAAATGTGAGGTAAGGTCTTAAGGACCAAACTGCAGAGGTAATTGGTCCCTAAGCCTACACACTACTTAATCTAACTTACACTATAGACAACAAACACACCCATGTCCAAGGGAGGACTCAAACCTCCGACGAGGGGAGCCGCATGGACCGTGACAAAGCGCCTCAGACCTCGCAGCTTGTCTTGGGAAAAGGTCTGACCACTTTCAGTGTAGATGTGAGGTAGATCATGCTAGTTACCACCGATCTTTTGTAGATTTTTGTGTTAATCTAAATTAGGATTCCAAGCATGTATACTGGGATATGTGTAACAATAAAACTACATTCTACGATAACTCACATAAAATTTAATATATTTCTATCTTTTTCCTTTGTGGCACACAGTTGGTACAAAGTTGAAATCTGATACTGGATTAGGATTAGTAGGTGCCCAGCCATATTCTCTCTCTCTCTCTCTCTCTCTCTCTCTCTCTCTCTCTCTCTCTAGTATCACATGCTTCAAGTGTACTGAGATTTCTGCACCTCTGAAATCACAAATTGCTGTCAGTGCTAATGTTAGTAACATATCTGCATACAATTTCACCCTAAACATAAATCTATAACACTTTGTTCTCCAGAACATAGTTAGCAATGTCATAACACATCAGCCAACCAAATAAGAGTTCAGACTTTCATACAATAATATCTTTGATACACTCTGCTTCACTGATATAGATTTAGTATAAATGTTCGCAAAATACAAAACTTAAATTTACAATTTGAACACAAAATACAGGATAGAATTGTGCACACTTATTCCACCATTGGCTCTGCTCTAATTTCTAATTCATCATCAAATGGATCTTCTAATGCTACATCCATTATATCCTCAGCATCTTCATCCAGCATTGCCTGAAGCTGATGAATGGAAGCAACTAGCACATGGAATTGTTTTCTTCTCATATCGAGTTTCCTTTCCAGCTGTTCCTCTGTTTCCTAAAATGGAAGGCAACATCAATAGCTGGCTGATAAAAATAAAAGTACAGATGATAAAAATATGGACACAATGTTCTAACAAAGACATTACTGAGAAACAGATTATAGTATGTACAAGCAGCCTCTAATTTGTCAGCTCAGCAAGTATGTAGCAACAATAAATGCAAATTTGTCCTTCTTTGAAATACTTGTTTTTTCCTCTTTTTCCTTTAATTCTCCATTATCAGTTTTTTGTTTCTTTTCAACATCACCGTCTACTACATGTTTCTGACATTTCATTGTTAATGCGGCCCTGCCTATCCTAGCCTGTGCTCATCGGTGATTATTCTGTCTAACCCTTGGAAAAGTTCCACACTGTCCACACCTCTCCCTCCTTTTTCTAAGCTAGAGAATCCTACCTGTTGTAATTAAGAGCATCAATCCATGGCTGAGTGTACTGATGTATGAATGCCACAGACCTGCACAGTGATGGCCTTTTTAGTGTTCGAGGAGCTTCATAACTTTATCTCACAGATGCTGTACAGCTCCAACTACTTTCATTCCATAATAATTGACCCCGACTTTTACCTGTATTTTGGTTACATCCAGACATGTGGGAATGTTTACTTTTATTTGGTATATGACTATTACATTTTAATTGAAAAGGGAGTGGTAATATTTTACAATAAGTGTGCTTTTTTCAACTTTTTTTGGTGAGTAACAGCTCCGAAGAGATACAGAAGCCAGACTGCATTTGTGTTGACAAATTTCCTTTCCACAGTTTAAACACACAACCATTTCTTTCTAAATCATCATTTTGTTGTAATAATGGTGGATGTAGATGGCTGCAATTTGCCAAACGGTGATATGTACGGTCAAGAGAAAAGATGTAAATGCAAGCTCTGTTGTTTCCTTTCACAAATGTGAACAGACTAGTGATAATTTAGGGCCAATAGAACTGCCTAAACAGCCGAATGGTTAGTATCACTAACACAGTGGTGAAGAATGACCCAGATTCAATTTCCTGTACCTCCTGGACTTTTCTCAGGCACAGAGGTCTCTAAAAGAACCCACTCAGCCCCATGAGGCTGAGTGAGGAGCTGCTTGAATAAAGAAGCAGCAGCATCATAAGGATTTAACACTGCTGGAGAGATGGTGACATGCTGATCACTTCCCACAATCACAGATTGCTCCCTGTACTGCCTTGTAGGGAGAAGTCAGTCAGAACAGGCCTAAGGTCTAATTTGGGAATGGTGTTTATGTTTAAAAACTTAGAGTGACACAATATACTTTTAGCTATCTACTCCAGTACAATTAATCTGCACCTTGAGGAAGGCACTCCAAAACAGCCAAAATGTTGATTGTCTAATATGATGAGGTGGCATCACATCATGAGGGATTTTAATCGAGTTTCTTTTTTACAGTAAGTTCAGAATACAATTTCAGAGGAAGACATTGTGTCAAGTACATTAATTTACTTTTTTTCCCTTTCTGGAAATTCCAGTGATGTTAAGTGCGAAAGTGGCAGAACATACTCGGTTGGTACATAAGTTCGTCGTGTTTTTGTTTTGCATGACGGTATTCTGGTTGCTGTGGGTTTATCTATCAACTGTCACTGTTTATTTGTAGTTCTCTGATGCTTTCTGAGTTGTCATTTTGAGAGGGTTAGTGGAGCTGTGGATGATAGACAATGGAATGCCAAGAGGAGAAATTTGAAAATTTTTGACATTCTTCTGTTTGAGTTCAATAGAGGGGTGACAGCTGCACAGGCAGTATTAAACATCTGCACCATGTACGAGGATAATGCCATTGGACAGAGCACTGCAAGAAAATGGTTTTCTTATTTTAAGCAGGATCATTTTGGCCTTAGTGACTCTCCACATTCAGGAAGACCTTCAGGGTTTGATGAAGATCATTTAAAAACATTAATCCACAATGATCCACATCAGTGTACTTGAGAACTGGCAATTGTGATCATTCCACCATCATGTGATATTTGTATACAATGGAGAAGGTTGAAAAATTGGGTTTATGCGGACCACTTGCTCTAAGTCAAAATCACAAAAATCAGTGGGTGGCCATATGTGCAGCTCTGCTTATTCATCATTAATTGGCTCATGACCACCACCAAACATTCCTATCTTGCAGTGTTATTGGTGACGAGAAACGGCATCTCTATGCTAACATAAGGAAAAGAAAAGAATGTTTGAGCCCAAACGGTGTGGTACACTATGAATTGCTTCCCCGAGGTTAAACTATCAATGCTGACATTTACTGTCAACAACTGAGATGTTTTGCACACACAATCAGAGAACAATGACTAGCAAGATTGTGTGAAGGGATGCTACACCAGCCTGCACTCCGCTAGACTATCAAAAAACACTATACAGGAAATGGGTTAGTAATTCATTCCTCACCCACTTTATTCACTCGATCTTGCACCCTCAGACTGTTCACCTTTCCGCTATCGAAAAGCTACCCCAGCATTGACAAGCTGTTGTAACTAGTGCAAGAAAATATATTACTGATGACTAAAGTCTCTGTTATGCGTATCTGTTGTGTTTGTTACAATTATGGAAGAAAGCTATGAACTTCAGCATCGTCCTAAGAGTTTAACCCTTTCCACTCCAATGTCGAATGCCACTCGACATCGCGAAATTTGTTTTCCGCTCCGATGTCGAGCCTCATTCGACATGACTTTTCGATGCTCTCAGATGTATTTTGAGTCTACTAGGCATCATTGATGCAGTGTCGAACAGTAGCAGCTGTGTTAACTCAAAGATTGTAATTACTACGTTCAAGTCCACGCGCTCAAAATGGCTAGTTCTTCACGTACAGTCCTTTCTGAGGAAGAGATTTTAGATGTTTTAGAACAATCTCTAAGTGAAAACGAGAGTGAAAATGATTTTGATTATGATAGTGATTCATTTCAAAACAATTCGAGTGACAATGATGAAGAAAACAGTGACAATGTGCATGTTTCTAGTGATTCAGCAGAGGATTTGTGGCGAATGTGGAGCGACACTGACACTAACTTCGCAGATTTTCCTTTTGATGAATCAATACCACACAATGGAAAGTTTTGTACTGTAAAAGATTACGTAAATAATGTATGAAAGCACACATTTTGTTTTAATGTATACCCCAATTGTTGGCCAGCAGCCACATTGTTTCCACAAAGAGATCCGCGCAAATCTCTGCGATGCACTGCCACCCAGGCAGCGGCGATTTAAATAAGAGCGCGCGGAGCAGCCCTGTGTCTGCCTTACGGAGTGCAAAGGGTTAATAATTTCAAAATATGGCTTTAGTAGTATATAATTAACATTATATTTAATATCTAAATCAAATAGATTTTATAGACTCTGCTTAGTTACTAGCTCCTGTTAATGTACTAAGTGCTTTACTCATGTTCTGATCTTAACATACAGAACTGAATATAATATTCCTTACAATATTATTCTTATTGATCACATGTGAGATGGGCTGTTTTTTAGCTACACCTTTAATTCCACGTATATTTGTTTTTGTAACTAAATGTGATTTACATACTAAAATTCCTTGGATGAGTAAAAAAATACCAAATGAGATATTCCTATAAAATATGATGCATAAATGGTATTATCAGTTGAGCAAACTTGAGAAATGCAAGCTGTGCTTTAATTGGATACTGTTATTTCAGCAGGGTTAGTATTGGAAAACATTATTGAAAATCTGGCAAGATAAAAATTATTTTTCCTTTTAAATAATTATTAAGTTAATACCAAAATATAAAAAAAAACTAAATTCATTTTTACCACAAAGTGCCTATGTTTCCATACAATTAATCATATTTTCTATGATTCCTGCTACTTTGAGCAGTTAAATTTAAAGAGTTTAAGTAGTCTACTTTGATTTACATACCTTGAGAGATCCCAGTTCTTTCCTTAATGTTGATAGTTTCTCATCAGTCTCCCTACGGTCTGGTTGTTCATTTATGACTTTAGCCAAAACGTCATATTCTATACGGTTTTTCCTCACAGTTTTTGCTTCTTGAAGTTCTTGCTTTGTGCTTTCTATTTCTTCTTTTGCATTCTGTATACGCCTTTCTATTTCTTCAGCTAAACTTTCATAATTTCGTAGTTCAGCTGCACTCATTTCAGCTGAGAGGCGTGATTTTGTCATTGCAAATTCACACTGTGAAAGCTGTGCCAGCATTCTATCATGAGCCAAGGCACTGAAACAATGAGAACACTAACATCAATTACTGTGCAAAATTAAGTAAATTTTCTATAGCTTTCATAAAACAAGCACAGTTAAGACAGCATTATGCTAATAACCATCTAGCCTGTTTCCTTACGCCTATGGTCCTTTACCTTCCCCAAATATGTGAAAATAGCAAAACAAATAAATATGAATAAAGGCAGTCCTAATAAAGCTTTTTAATATGAGGCTTCCAGTAAAAAAGGAACATGGCTGGCTTGCAATTAAAGGCTCAGCGGTGGAGTTACCCAGAAGATGTATTTCACTATATTTTTCAATAATATATTACAAAATTTAATTACCAGTAAGCATTTTGAACATTTCTCACTGGCATTTAAATAATGGTGGTCAACTTTTTAGAACTGTTGATATCAAGTGATGTTATGTCAATGGGTGGTATATAGTCTTACGGCTGCACAGTGAAATGCAGAGAGCTTCATCCAGCAGAGATTTGTGAATGCGGCTTCTGCAGAGCACAGCTCTTATGGGCTTCTACAACACTCAACTAGCACAGCCTAAGGGTGGTGTACAAACCCCAAATTTATGGTTAATATAAGTTTCACTACCTAGTGAGAGTTTCATGAATGATTAGAGTAAATAAAGGCATGAGAGGTGTTATTACTTTCAGTTGCTAACAAATTTATTACTTGTGAACAGTGTATGCATGATAAAGTGTGTGTCATTTAAGACAATATTTACTGCTATTATTGAGGTGCATTCTGACAGTTTTCACATTGTGACCATTAGATAGAACTCAAGACGACAAAAAATTAAAAAAATAAAATAAATAAATCAGTGCGACACTCTAGCAATCAAGAATCTGACGACATTGGTAACAGATTTGCAACCTTCCTCTGTATAGAAACCACAAATTTCTTTGACAGAAAACTAATACATCTGTACATGTTTAGAACTGTCAAGACATGTACTGTTCTATTGTTTGCTCTCATTGATCACTGGTCATTATATTACAAGACAGAAGGCTGGAAAACATTTTCGAGGTACACCTTTTATTGGTGGACTAAGTGCATCAGTGCTTGGAGGGAATGTCCACAGTGTTTGGACAAGACTGAGCACATAAGATGGTTCAAATTGTGTTAGAAAGTCAGTGGTTTCCCGTTAAAGATGAAGTACGTCATCAGCAAGCAGAAAATAATGTTGAAACTTCCTGGAAGATTAAAACTGTGCCAGACTGAGACTTGAACTCAGGACCTTTGCCTTTCACAGGCAGGTGCTCTACCATCTGAGCTACCCAAGCACGACTCAGCCCCATCCTCACAGCTTCACTTCTGCCAGTATGTCGTCTCCTACCTTTCAAACTTTACAGAAGCTCTCCTGCGAACCTTGCAAAACTAGCACTCCTGAAAGAAGGAATATTGCGGAGACATGGCTTAGCCACAGCCTGGGGTATGTTTACAGAATTAGATTTTCTGGAAACATCCCCCAGGCTGTGGCTGTGGCTCCTTCACAGGAGAGCTTCTGTAAAGTTTGGAAGGTAGGGATTGAGATACTGGCAGAAGTAAAGCTGCGAGGACAGCGCGTGAGTCGTGCTTGGGTAGCTCAGATGGTAGAGCACTTGCCCGCGAAAGGCAAAGGTCCCGAGTTCGAGTCTCAGTCCGGCATACAGTTTTAATCTGCCAGGAAGTTTCATATCAACGCACACTCCGCTGCAAAGTGAAAATCTCATTTAAGAAAATAATGTTGTAGTATGCAAATAGGTAAGGAGAAACAGTTAATGTGATACCACCAGGTACAGGCATCTTCTGGTCTGCCTTCATCTGCAATTCTCACCATTTTACAAGACCACATTCAGGCAGGCAAGAAACTTTTTTCTCCACAGAGCAAATGGCACACTATCTCTCATGGTGTACAAAGACTCAAAAAATCTGAAAAGTGTTGTACCTCACTATGTGAGTAGCACTTTTACACAGACAAGTTTGTAATTTGCAGCTTCTTGTTTTCAAGCTACTACTATCCAACACATTCTTTATATGGTGTCTGTCTTCACTAATACTGTTATTTATGTTAAAACAAGAGATGGAACATAACTGAAGTCAAAATAGTGCCTCATAAGTAATTGATGATAGATTATGCTGTGAGGAGTGTATGCTAAGCATACTATTGTCTTTATACCAATTAGGACAAGAATATAAATAAAAGTTTCAGAGATTTAAACTTGTTCTAGAATGCATACAACCTTTCTTTCTCATTGCACAGCAATGTCTATTGTAGAAGTTGAGATTTATTAAGAAGTACAATATACTTCACATTTTGTTCCACATGGCAAAGCAGACACTCAACCTATGACTATTGTGTACAAGTTGCCATTTGTGAAGTCTGCATCAATGTCTCTGTAATCCTATCAATTAAGTCCTAGAATTGGGCATGCTTTACTTCCTGCGACACGTGTCAAACTTTAACGAGAGTTGTTGCCTTTCCACATTTATGTTTAGGTTTCAATTGTAGAATTTCAGTAAAGGATACATCACTCATGCTTTAAAGCATATAGGAGAACATTAACAGTGAATTCTAAAACAAATTTTAGTTCTCTTCAGTCACATTGCACAACAGATAGGTAATTATAAGATATAGTTCTCTTCCTGCAGAGTTATGAACCTAGTTTATTTACTTATTTAACAGAGAATTACAGTAACAAACTAAATACTTTACATATAATATATATATATATAATTTCGAGTAAAACTGAAGTGATATCAGGTGTTCCCCAGGGAAGCATCCTGGAACCTCTACTGTTCCTGATCTATATAAATGACCTGGGTGACAATCTGAGCAGTTCTCTTAGACTGTTCGCAGATGATGCTGTAATTTACGGTCTAGTAAGGTCATCCGAAGACCAGTATCAGTTGCAAAGCGATTTAGAAAAGATTGCTGTATGGTGTGTCAGGTGGCAGTTGACGCTAAATAACGAAAAGTGTGAGATGATCCACATGAGTTCCAAAAGAAATCCGTTGGAATTCGATTACTCGATAAATAGTACAATTCTCAAGGCTGTCAATTCAACTAAGTACCTGGGTGTTAAAATTACGAACAACTTCAGTTGGAAGGACCACATAGATAATATTGTCGGGAAGGCGAGCCAAAGGTTGCGTTTCATTGGCAGGACACTTAGAAGATGCAACAAGTCCACTAAAGAGACAGCTTACACTACACTCGTTCGTCCTTTGTTAGAATATTGCTGCGCGGTGTGGGATCCTTACCAGGTGGGATTGACGGAGGACATCGAAAGGGTGCATAAAAGGGCAGCTCTTTTTGTATTATCACGTTATAGGGGAGAGAGTGTGGCAGATATGATACACGAGTTGGGATGGAAGTCATTACAGCATAGACGTTTTTCGTCGCGGCGAGACCTTTTTACGAAATTTCAGTCACCAACTTTCTCTTCCGAATGTGAAAATATTTTGTTGAGCCCAACCTACATAGGTAGGAATGATCATCAAAATAAAATAAGAGAAATCAGAGCTCGAACAGAAAGGTTTTTTTTCCCGCTTGCTGTTCGGGAGTGGAATAGTAGAGAGATAGTATGTTTGTGGTTCGATGAACCCTCTGCCAAGCACTTAAATGTGAATTGCAGAGTAGTCATGTAGATGTAGATGTAGATGTATGTAACTGATGTATTTAAACCAAACATGTTTATCAGTTTAAATCATATTTCTATCAATTTTGGTTAGGCAGCTAGAAATGTTCAAAGTTTTAGGGAAGGATGACGTAACATGCTGTATCTAACTGGCTGTGTTCAGATGGTTGTTCTGGTGGTGGAATCTACATTTAAGTGAGTTGAGGATGCGATAAGTTGTAACACCATATTTTGAAAATGTCTTCTGGAAACTGGACACATCCACACACACACACACACACACACACACACACACACACACACACACACACACACACACACACTTGCAGCAAATCTTTACCCAATTAATATCATCTTCCATTCAGTTCAGACAACACGGAGACACCTGAGATAAGGTCTGAACTACTGGGCAGAAGCTGGAGAATTTTGAAGTCTGCTGTAACCATTGCCCTGTGTAACAAATGTGAAGAAGTGTGTATTCTTAAGGGATGGTGTTAATTGCAGAAACAAACCCACTAAAACCATCTTAATTATTTCAATATGGTAAAGAATGAAGTGGTTAGTCACTTTAAAGCACCGATGACCTTTCATCAAAGCAATGATAAAGAAAAACTGTACTTTAAAACTACTCATTTGTGTACTTCCTTATACAGTGACTGTGAAGTTAATTAATTAATTTTCTACATCTACATCCATACTCCGCAAGCCACCTGACGGTGCGTGGCGGAGGGCACCCTGAGTACCTCTATCGGTTCTCCCTTCTATTCCAGTCTCGTATCGTACGTGGAAAGAAGGATTGTCGGTATGCTTCTGTGTGGGTTCTAATCTCTCTGATTTTATCCTCATGGTCTCTTCGCGAGATATACGTAGGAGGGAGCAATATACTGCCTGACTGGTGAAGGTATGTTCTCGAAACTTTAACAAAAGCCTGTACCGAGCTACTGAACGTCTCTCCTGCAGAGTCTTCCACTGGAGTTTATCTATCATCTCCGTAACGCTCTCGCGATTACTAAACGATCCTGTAACGAAGCGCGCTGCACTCCGTTGGATCCTCTCTATCTCTTCTATCAACCCTATCTGGTGCGGATCCCACACTGCTGAGCAGTATTCAAGCAGTGGGTGAACAAGCGTACTGTAACCTACTTCCTTTGTTGTCGGATTGCATTTCCTTAGGATTCTTCCAATGAATCTCAGTCTGGCATCTGCTTTACCGACAATCAACTTTATATGATCATTCCATTTCATATATGGCCAAGCTAACAGGAACTTGAACTTGTAACTACAGGGGATATACGGTGAGAAGCAGACTATGTCTTGTGGACTTGAATCCTAGACAAACTTTCCTAGTTCCTACTGATGTTCAATAATTAAACACCATTTAGAGAAAAAAAAGAAAATATTTAGGAAAAAAACCCTTATGCACATCAAGACACATTAAATGACCAATATAACAAATAATTAAATAACTAGTGTACTGTGGTCCTGCATAAGGTGCCTGGGAGTGATGTTCAAGAGTATGGGGGATAGTAACCATTTGAAACAAACATATTAATATGTGGAGCCAATACATCCTGTGAAAGACAATGAAAATACCTATCACAAAGCATACATACACTTATGCATAACGTGTTTTGTGAGCTACTGAAGACACATACCTGTGCTATTACAGTACGTCTCTCCCAAAAAGGGATATTGTAATTACATTTGGATTGCAACATGAACTGTGGTATTTTTGCATAGTGGCAATGTTTGGCCAATAATACCATAGATCCAGGGGACATATAAAATGGACGTAAAAACTATGCACAAGTAGTTATAGAGACATTGTTTTTTAGGGCAACTTAAAAGTCATTTTAGAAGTGCAGAAAAAATCTCATAAGTCAACAATTTTATCAAAGAAATTTACAATTCCTGGACACACATCTTTCTGTTTCTTGCTTTCAACCTGAGTACTTTGATATTATTTCATCTTCCTTTGCCACACTTTTTTTTCATCACTGCAGTTTAACCTTCAGCCCTTTATTCATATCTTGTCTGTACAGTCATATCCTTTTGTCTGCATGTTTACTAAATTCATGTATCTCCTTTGTTTGTCTCTATTTGTAGCTGTAGATTCTAGAAGTCAGTTTGAAATTTTTTTACGGTTCCTGACACCACTTATCCAGCTAGTTATGTGCCTTTATTTCGTTGATAATTTCCTTCCCTTGTTTAAAAATCTCCTTGTTCTTACTTTTCATCACTAATGCCTTTACTGACTGGTCCAAAGTTGTTCGTTATTACCAACTTCCAATGAGGATTTATTCTGAGCACTTTATTACATGCAGAGGAGTCCAGAAAAATATAGACACTCTTTGATATCTTTGGAACAAAATGACACATAGTTACAATCTTGTGCAGTAGCGCAGGCCATCGTTTTCTCAACAAACCTCGGTGTGCATTTTCCAGCAGATGACAGCACATCAATGAATGGAGTAAGATTGTCACTTGAGCAACGTAAGCCAGTATTTAAGTGGTACTGGAAGCACAAAAAGGTGATGGAGGTCCAAAGGCAATGGCATAATCTTTACAGAACTCAGCCACCAATGCGTACAACAATTTATCATATTCGGGATAAATTTGAAGCCAACATTACTGTTCAGGATTTGCATAAGGGACGGTCTGGCTGACCATAAACATCAACAAATCCAGCTTCCAGCAGTGCTGCGTTGCAACATTTTACTCCGTCTGTCCCAAATCTGTGAGACAGGACGCACATGAAAATGGGGTAAGCTGCTCAAACGTACAGTGAATTCTGAGGAAACATACGACAAATTCTGGAGACTGCAAACTGGAAAGTGTACACATCAAGATCGCTGCACGCTATGAACAAGGACAACCCAGATCAAAGGATGGAGTACTGCAAATGGTTTGATGGCATGCTTTGCAAGGATTAACGGTTTGCAGGGATTGTTATCTGGTCTAACGAGGCGCAAAACAAACTGCACACTGTAAACCGCCACAGCTGCATGTACTGGGCTCCTGAAAATCCATATGTTCACACTGACAAAAATGTTATCTACCACATGTTAATGTATGATGTGATCTGTCATTATGCAGTTTGACAGGCACATTTTTCTTTGATGGAATCATAACTAGTGAGGTGTATCTTCATATGCTGCAAACACTGATGTTACCTGCTACCCGTAAGGTGTTTGGAAATGAAAGATTTTATCTACAACAAGATGGCGCTCTGCCTCAATACCACAGAGATGTCAGAGCCAACTTGGATGAAAATCAACCTGGACTATGACAGGAGCTGTTGAGTACACACAATGGTCTCCAGACCTTATACCTCTTGACTTTTGCCTAATTAAGTTTATCTACAGAAGCCAGCTACATTGAACGAGCTATGAGAAACCACTGAAGTGTCCGTTTGGCTAGCACATTAGCAACACTGACAGCTGTACTTCCTTCAACAGTTCATTAGCATCAATGTTGTTTGGCTGCTAATGGGGGTAACTTTGAACGCATAAAATAACCTCCCCCCTCCCAGCGAAAGAATGGTAATGATACGTCATTTTGTTCTATTAATACTGAATATAAAAGAGTGCCTACATTTTTCTTTATGCCCCTGTACTTAAACTGTGAATCTCAGCAGTCATGTTTCATTGCTATTTACATTGCATCAATCATCATGCCACAATCAAAATCCTTTGTATCATTTCATTACAGATAAAACTGTAAGGTTTCAATAGCAATATTAGAAGTGGCTAAGAACACAAACCCCATCAACAGGACACAAGATTCCTCAGAATTAAATCAAGGTACATGATATCAATGTTATGGCATAGTTATAAAGGTCCAGATACAAACTCACTGAAGTGGGAAAATCAAATTATTCTTAAAATTAAACAAATATGCAAAAACTTCAACATCTACATTTTGCAGGTAAACAGGAAGACAATTCCTTTTGTAGTACCCAATGCAAGAGTTACTAAAGAACAGATTTTTAAGGGAATCACAGAAGACGTGTCCCCGCCCCCCCCTGTACAAATGGCAAACAAAATTGGGGCAGTTACTGAACATGCAGTGTAATGAATCATATGTCTATAATCAAATGCCAATTATGTTTTACTCCCTTAGTTCCTTATATAATACATTCTAACAAGCCTGTGTTCCCATACACTCAAAATTAGTGAAACCTCTGCACAAGGGATGTTAAGTAGATGAATTCAACAGCCACTGGTATCATTATGATATGTGCTTTTGAATTATTATTATTATTATAATAATAATAATTATTATTATTATTATTACTATTTTCTTTATGCACAATAAAATAACCATGACTGATCAACTGACTCAACAACATTCTCAGACTTCTTGCCATGTCAGTGAGTTGCTCCTGACAAAGACGATGGTGGAAATCGCTGAAAGCTTGACGTTTTACCATGAACTGGGGTGACAAGAAGACCGAGAATGTTTTATACAACAGTATCATCAAGGAAGACTTCATTCTCGGACTCAAAATTATGGAATAATTAATCAAAGACATTTTTTCTTACAGAAAAACAGAAATAAATAACTGTGATCATAAAACAGCCACAGTGGAAAGTGGAATTGTCTTTTATGTACAAGGTGTACAACTTTGCTTCCACCGTTCTTTTCCCCAACATTTAAGGCTTTAATGAAACATATTGGTTACACAGTTACCATTCAAAGTATTTTCCATTTCTGGCAACTACTTTCTCCCATCTTTCTGGTACTGTACAAACCCTGCGTTAAAAAAATTGATCATCTTTTGAAGCGATCCACAAATCAATCCAATTTGTGACTTTTTCATGAGATCGGAAGTGTTCGTCAGCCAGGCCATGCACCATTGATCTAAACAGGTGGTAGTCAGAGGGAACAATGTATGGAGACTACGGCGGGTGGGATAGGACTTCACATTTTAATGTTTCCCAGTACGTTTTGACCTCTTTTGCAACGTGGGAGTCAACTATGGTCGTGCTGCAAAATCACTTTATCGTGCCACTCACTGTATTGTGGCCATTTGTCTTTTAATGCTCTGCTCAAACACATTAATTGCATTCAATAACGAGCACCTGTGATTCTGTCACTTGCTTTTAACACCTCATAGTACACGACGCTAAGCTGGCATAAAAAAGCCCTGGAACCTTGAGTATTCGGTTTGGTCGTTGACATGGAAGCATGACCGGGATATCCCCATGGTTTTTTGCATTTAAGGTTATGTAATGAACCCATTTTTTATCCCTGGTCATAATGCGATGCAGAAATCCCTTCCATTTTTGCCTCTGAAGCAACTGTTCACAAACACTCAAACATCGTTCAACGTATCTTGGTTTCAGCTCACACAGGACCCAAGTTATTTCTTTCTGAATCATGCCCATAGCCTTGAGATGTTTTGAAATGGCTTGCTGTGTCACTCCCAATAATCATGCCAATTATTCTTGAGTTTGATGCGAGTCTTCACTCAGCAATGTCTCCAATTCTGCATCTTCAAAAACATTCTCTCTTCCACCACTATGCCGGCCCATGACGTTAAAATCACCATTCTTGAAGCGTTGAAACCAGTCACCACATGTTCTTTCACTAATAGCGTCCTTGCCATAAGTACTTAACAGCATTCAATGAGACTCAGCCGCTGTTTTCTTCATATTGAAACAAAACAGTAACACCTCCTGCAAATGACGAGAATTAGGCACGTAAACTGACATTTTCAATCAAGAACAACTTTCTGATGCAGACAAAAATCGACCAATGTTTGAATGAGGTTATGTTGACCGAGGTCCAAGCTAACTGCCTGACGTCTGCGATCTGTTTCTTTCAACCATTACTTACCATTGTCGCCACCTATCGACAAATGGCTGCAGCAAAGTTGTACACCTTGTATAAGACTCAAAAAGTTGCACCACAATGACATATAACATGACACAGTCTTACATTTGATTAGGGCCCTGTACTTGAGGTTTTCTGAGGTTTCTTCAATTCACAAGTGTTTGTGTTGTCACTTTATTTTCAGTAAGTAGCTGAGATATGGACCATATGCCTAGGTTGGCAGAAAGTATGACATTCCTGATCTTTCTTTTGTGTTAAGAAGGAACCGCAAGTTCTTCCCCCTGTTTCTGCCCTGTCCCAGATTTCTTGCCATTCTCTATTACTGCAAGCCTTTATTTCCTTATTCAATGTGACTCTTGCGCGTGGCATCTCCTGTACCTTATCATATTCATCCTTTCTGAGCCAAAATTGTGCACCTCTCTTTCTTATGTCTAGGTCTAGAGGTATTAAACCTCGTTATCAACAGCAGCATCTCAGTCGGTATTGTAAAATATGCACCTGTGACATGCAGGAATACAATTCTCGCCATTGCGAGCTCCTGGCTCTCTGAGCCCAAATGCGGTCGCCCACAATAGCAATTGACACTTTGTTGTGGTACATTTTTATTGCACTTAGTGGCAGCTGAGAACATCTTTGACCAACTGTTGCTATTTTGTTCAGGATTTTAATACTTCTTTGCCAGATGATTTCAACAAGTGCATGAAAGTCTTGTTTCTCGTCGATGTTTATAGCAAATTACCTATATACTTCCTTTCTTTTCAAAGGTTGGTCATTTATGCCGATTGTGGGGTTTCTTGTTCCTGATAATGTTCCTTTTAGAAACATACAAACTGTTTTGTGTGCAGATATAGTTAGTTTGTTTTCTACACAACAGCTACTTAGTCTTTCAAGAACTACCCCATTTTTTCCCCTCTAATTTAGCCTTGAGTTGGCAGATATTATAATTAGCAGATCGTCTGTATAGGTAATGCAGTCTCTATAGTGTTTGTTACACTCTGGAGCTGATTTATTAACGGCTCTACACCAACATCCCAGAACTCTGTATCACAGAGCTCTGTGGGCAGCCTTTCATGATCTCTTTAACAATTTTCTGTCCAGGATTTTGTAATTGTAACTGTCTGTCTGTGGAACAATCCACATTTTACAATATATTGGACAGGGCAGGCCACCACAAATTACAAACACTCTAGCTTTATCACTCATTATGTCTATAATATGTTTGTTATGTGAGGTGCACAGTGTCTACTGCATGATTTATCACATCATCTGTGGATTTCCCTTTCCTGAAACTGTACTGCTGAGGCTCATGCCTACTATCTGTCTATGATCCTTCAAGCAATGGCACAGAATCTTTTCTTGTACTTTGACAAAAGCATTTACCGAACAAATCGACCTGCAAGAATCAAGTTTGGTCTTTGTCTTCCCCTCTTTTTAGTATAATGATATTCAATATTTTCCAGATTCTGTGCACCCATCTCTGCATAAAACAACTGTTTTAATAACTCTGTTATATATGGTACAATTTGGTCCACTGGCTGATGCAACACATCTGCCATAATTCTCTCAGTCCCTGGTGCTTTCTTCTTCTTTCAGAGTCTGTGCACCCATCTCTGCAAAAGACAGTTATTTCATAACAGTATTATATATGGTATAATTTGGTCCACTTGCTGATGCAACACTTCTTCTGCCATAATTCTATCAGTCTCTGGTGCTTTCCTCTTCTTTCATTATTGCTGGCCTTACTTCCTTCAGGGCAAATATAATCACAACACTATTATTCATATGCTGCTCTAGTAATTCAGGGCGAAGTGTCTGATGGTTTGCTTTGTCGTCCATCGTAGTATCATTGTAGTGCCTCAAGAATTTCTGTGTAAATTCTAGAGACACTCAGCTTTCCACAGTCTCAAACACCCGATATTTTAAGTACGAGGATGAGATAGTGGATATGTGTCTACCTCGCTGCCGGTTTCTATGTGTGCAGAATGGACATGTATCGGGAAAATACAGCAATAGTGACAGTCAATCGGCATGAAAAAGTGTTTGCAGCCTGAGAAGTTGTATGTCCAGTACAAAGAGCAAACACGCTTTATTTCTTGATGGTGTAACGACTATATTGTTGTGAACAAATGAGTTATGTCTTGAACAAAAAGACACTTACATTTGACTTGAACAAAAAGACACTTACATTTGACTTTCCGCTGTTGAACTCGAGACAAACAAGAACTGGTTTTATAGTGGTTATTAAACCAAACACATTATAACCATATCTGTTAGTTTCTAATGATCCAAGAAGGGGTTGACTCACAAGAGTTGAACATTTGTGTGAATCTTGTAAAGTTGTTTTATTGTGGAGATGAAAATAAAACAGAGCTGAACAAAAATATCCTGAGAGTACAGAATCATTCCAATAGTAGAAAAGAAGTCTATTTTGAAATTCCCTTAACCAGTTACAGTCTTCGGAGAAGAAGAGTTCATGAAGATCAATGCAGCCATCTGACCCCAGAAGGAGATACGCTGCACAATAAATACATTAGTCAACTGTGAGAGAGGTGAGAGTCTTGCACCG
Source organism: Schistocerca gregaria (assembly GCF_023897955.1). NCBI lineage: Eukaryota > Metazoa > Arthropoda > Insecta > Orthoptera > Acrididae > Schistocerca > Schistocerca gregaria. Next base: position 123,832,317 of record NC_064925.1, read on the forward strand.
AGTACCACACTGTCTCTCCTGATGTCCGAAAACTGTCAGATCATGGCGATAGTGACAGGACTCAAAGAAAACAGGAATTTTATGACAGAAATGTAGAAGAGATATTACGCATTGTCACTGCAACTAAGCCAGACAACATATGAGAAGTGTTTCCAGAAATTGTATCGAGTCCAATGAACAAATGGAAGAAAGTTGTGAGAGCAACACTGAAAAAGATGTGAGAAAGTAATAGTGGAGAAAACTGGAGAGACTACCTCAACTTTTTGACTAAGACAATCGGGTGTGGGAAGTAAGCAGTCTTCACACACGTACACCGCACCGACGCCGACGCAGTAACCAGCCACTGATGCCGACTGCACCAGCTGCTGCTCACTGGTGCTGACTCCGCATCCGCTCACCGACGCCGATGCTGAAACCAACGTCCAACACCACTGGTGCTGATCCCACCATCGCCGATTACACATCTGCTCACCACCGCAGCTGGAACTCTACGCCGGGTGAGCAAAAAACAATAATTTTTCGGTAACGTTGAGGGGGCGACTGCATGATAAACTGTTATTGTAATTTTTGTATTCAGTGGTGAATTTTCTTTAGATGATTACTAGGTCTAAGATCAATAAAACTATGGATCAGAAACAACAACGTGGAACAACTTCAGAGCCAGCCATGACTGGGGAAGTCGAAAGGGGAGTGCCAGACAGGACAGAGTTAGTAAAGTTAATAAGTACCACTTTGAGTTAAAAATTAGATGCACAAAATGCAACTTTGAAAAATTAGATGCACAGAGTGCAAATTCAACCACATTAAGACATGAACTAAATGCTAGATCAGATGACCAAGTGCTAAGTTAGATGATCAAAGAACAGATTCAAATGCTCAGAATGAAGCTCTAAGAAAAGAAATAGCTTTAGTACATTCTGGTTTAAATACCCAAAGTGAAACCTTGAACTGTCAAGCAGCAAATATAGTTTTATTAAAGACTGAATTTGACTCTTTAAATAATAAGGTAGAAAATCTGAAGTTACATTTGAAGAGTGAACTCACTAATTCTTTGAATACTCTCGTAAATCAACTGTTCGCTGACTTTAATCAGAGACATAATGAAACTTTAAATATTCAAATGACGAATATAGGTTTGTTGCCCGTCAAGATAGATGCTCATTGCAAAGAATCTAGTAATCGATGCGGAGGCATAGTTACTTTGGAGACTGAATGCGACGTCAAATATAATAATAATAATAATAATAATAATAATAATAATAATAATAATGTAGGATCTGAATTTAGTAGAAAATTAAAATTTTGTGAAAATGTATGTAATGTTAAATGTAATTCCGTAAGACAGGAAATGAATATCTTGAAAAAGAGCACAGATCGAGCTATGGAATTAATATCGATTATGCAATCAAAAATTCCAGGTGTTAGTACACGAGCTGTTACTACACGAGATGTCAGTTCACGAGTAAATAATGTAAAGCAAAATTTCAAAGAAAATATAGTCAACTTTGACATTATAAATGTGAGTAGTCTCGTGAAACCTTTTGAGCTAACTACAGATCAAGAAATTTCCGTGAGTATAATCTCTGGAAACATTGTGACAGTTGTTTTTTCCAAACCTAATGATACTAACAAGGTTTTAGTCTACTTGGGTGAGGAATTCAAACTTGTCCATGACAAGGTAAGAAACAGAACAACTTTACCCGCTGTTGTGTTATGCAGTGAAGTAGTAGTAGTTTTTTTTTTTTTTTTTTTTTTTTTTTTTTTGCCCCCCCACAAAATTTAACGGAAAGTACCGGTTTGCATTTGCTCAAGTGAGGTTAATATCAGATCCAGGGGATATGGGCGCAGTCATGTCTGTCCCCCAGGGACGTTAACATTCTGTGTTAACGGGCGGGGTGACGACCGCCAGCTCCCGAGTTGTTTTTGGTGTTTCTTCGAACTTACATTTTTCTGCGCAGGATTCCCTCCAATTTTTAAACTATTCTATAATCTATTCTTGAATTCTTAAACTATTCTATGATTTCAGTATGTAGGAAACCAGATATGACTACAAGATTAGGACCAATTTAAGAGAATCACAAATGAACAGTGATCTCTAGACATGAAATGAAACACATAGAATAAGTACTTTGTGTGTGTATGAAAAATAGTATAAACTGAATGACTAAACAGCTGTTATCGTAGTGTATAATTTTCTACTTTTATAGAATATTTCATACCTTTTGTGAGATGTAACATAAATGGGAAGGTTTGTATAACTTTTGGAAAGGGTGGGTAGTGTAAGCACAAGCATAACTAACTAATCACCCACCCCACCTTTCAGATAACCCTCACAGACAAGTGTGACTGATTCTTCACCATTTGCGGTTCAATAGGTGTTGCTAAGATTTTTCTTCGGGGGCTTCAAAGGTGAAAGTGAGAATGTTCGTTCTGTAGAAAGCCGTTTAACATCATACCTCCTCCAGCTTCTCACTCAAGTACAGGCAAAGTGGGGATCCTGGGGAAGGAGGGTGGGAAGGGTTTTCCTGTCTTCTTTCTCATCTTCTATCTTAGCAAACTATTGAGTACCTACCTACCTTTCCCTCTTTCCACATGCATCAACTTCTATCGTTGAAGTCCTTCTCAATTTCTGTGGTTCATTATAACCTTCAACTTATTTCACATAAGTCAGCTGAAGAATCAGGATACACGAACACATATCTACATACACACAAAAATATATTTAAAACACAAACAGGAGAATTATGAATTAGGAACCTGAAATGATGCCAGAACCATCAAGGGATGTAGGGGAATTAAGATATACATACATCTGAGTCGATGCACATATTACATTGTTGATATGTGACGGTTCTGCATCATTATTTTTTGTCGTTCTCAAACATATATTTACTTGTGCCGTGCTAGTCCTTGGAGAAAAGGCATAGTATCTAAGGGGAGTTGGTAAATACAGGTAGACATAGCATCTACTATGTATGTGCATGACATCTGTTTATATGGCAGAAGTGAGGAGTGAAAGATTACTCTAGGTTATTAGATGGAGTATTGGAAAGTCAAGTTGTAAAGTAGAGTTTAATTTTACCAGAGAGTATTTAAGAATAGTATTCATAAAGATACATACTCGGGCAATGAACCAGGAGGTCTTCTCAGGAAGTAGAAGGAGGGCGCACCCAGCATTTATTGGATGAAACGGGCAGATAGGCAGTCCCAAGACCAAGAGAGGCTGACCTATACTGTGCGAACAGGGGCACCAAGAAGCGGATTGACCTGTACCGTAGATTTGGGAAAGGATACTCCTAGGATCAAGCCATATAAGATATAGGTACTGTTCCTAAAGGGAAAAAGGGCAGTATCGTGACAGAAGTCACATGTTTAAAGGGATGAGTCTGGTAAGTTTGAATTCTATGCATAAATAGCCTCATTAAGTTTCAGATTTACAAATATCCAAGAAGGGAACACTTTTATTCTACCCAGAGTTCCTCCAGATTACAATAGGTAATGAATAAGTACGTACTGTTGAAAGATAAAGAATTACCATCTTGTGTAATATTAGTGTACATAATGAATGTGTATAAAATATTGCGTGTTCGAGTTAAGGGGAGCGATATGGAGTGTCTCGAGAATTTTGGTGCAAATTCTAGAGATACTCGGCTTTCCACCATCTCAAACATCCAATATTTAGGTACGAGGGTGAGAAAGTGGAGATGTGTCAAACTCGCTTTCTGTATGTGCAGGATGGACATTTATCGGGATAATACGGCAATAGTGACGGTCGATCGGCACAGACAAGTGTTTGCAGTGCGTGCCTGAGGAGCTGTATGTCCAGTGCAAAGAACAGGCATGCTCTATTTTATGATGATGTAACGACCGTATTGTTGTGAACAAATGAATTATGTCTTGAACCAACGGCACTTACATTTGACTTTCTGGTGTTGGACTTGAGAGAAGCAAGAACTGGTTTTATAGTGGTTATTACACCAAACACATTATAACTGTATCTGTTAGTTTCTAATGATCCAAGAAGGGGTTGACTCCCAAGAGTTGAATGCTTGTGCGAATCTTGTGAAGTTGTTTTATTGTGGAGATGTAAATATTACAGTGTTGAACAAAAGTATCCTGAGAGTACAGAATCATTTCAAGAGTAGAAAAGAAGTCTATTTTGAAATTCCCTTAACCAGTTATAGCCTTCGGAGAAGAAGAGTTCGTGAAGATCGACAAAACCATCTGACTCAAAAAGAAGATAGGCTGCACAACACGAGTCAACTGCGAGAGACCTGTGAGTCTTGCACCCAATACCACACTGTCTCTCCTGTCGTCCGAAGACCGTTAGATCGTCTGGCACCAGAGTTCTGAGTAGATACTGCACTAATGACTACCAGTCTGACATCACTAATATTGGATCATCTCAGGGTTGATAATACTATGGGTGATTGAATATTGTTGGTTGCAAGTTTGTATGGAAATCCCCAAACCTCGATAGAAAATTAGCCTTCTTTGTCGTCCTGGCACCCCTAAGGATTTCTGTTGGGATCTTCTTGCCTGCCTTGCTCTGCATCTTAAAAGACTGTAGGGCAGGACTCCAGGGAATTTTAAACCCTTTTGACTTCCTAATAAATGTTGAGATTGCTTTCTCTTGTGTCGTCTTCAAGGCTCGCACCAATTCGTCGACTTTGGAATCAACATCAAATCCACTTCACAGCAGTGGTTGTAACTTGAATTCTGTCTTTAAAAATATCCCAATTAGCTCCGCATTGATTGTACAGTTGCTAGTACTGGATGTTAGCGTTTAAGTCATTATTTACATGTGTAATTGTGAAGAAATGAGATTATGGTCACTTGTTGTAAGTCCATTACATACCTCCATTCTGCAATGCACACACTGACTTTCGTATTCGCAAGGCTTATATCCATATTTGTTGCCATACCTGCACAATTCTGGAAAGTAGATGGTTTCAGAGGCCTGTTCATCACATGAAAGCTGCCAAGATTTTGTGTAGTGTTCTGCAGGCAGAGTCCTCTTTCATCAGTTACTCTGCTATGACACAATACTGATTTCGCATTTGCATCCATTATAAAGACATGTCTGTCATGTCAACCCAGTATTGCTGCTGTTTTTAAATTTTCTATATGTGGCTTTATCTCCACACTGTATTGAAAATATTGATTAGTTATGTAAAATTTTCCTAAGGCTGTCATAATTTCTATGGTCACCACTTGTTCGTCATCGAGTTGATGTATCTTTGTCACTATTCTGTCATTATGCAGCATCACAATGATGGCCATTGTGTGGTATCGATAGTAACGATGCCATATAGTTTCAAAGGTTGGCACTGCCGCGAAGAACCGACAACAGCGCCCTCTAGCTGGTGCTGTGCAGCTCTACGAGCTCCGCTACAGATTCTGCCCATTTTATCAGGTGCAGTCAGCCAGAACGCTTCGCATTTCACTCCAAGTTATGAATTCTTATTGCTGAGTAAAGGAGATTTAAATTCATACAGCAGTACTGACGTGTTTTACTTTTTCCTGGCCCAACCCACGTGCTGCCTTCCAGGTGGGATACAAAAGATGGTGGCGATCAGGGACTAAAATTTTTTTGCCTTTCCTATCATTTCGTTTTTTGCTTGGTACTGCTTTATCTTTTTTGTGATTTCCCCATGTAACCATGGCTTCGCCAGAGGAACAGACTTCGCTGTCCGATCTTGTACGTTTTCAGGCTCAGCAAATGACGCAGCTGCTTCCTGCCATAAATGGACTGGTCACACTACAAACTGCAGCTACTTTGGTGCCTCGGACGCCACTGCCTGAACCGATGCCGTCGCCTCCATTTTGTGCCTTCACTCCTGATGTTGAACGCTGGCTAGAATACATCGGCCAGCTCGAGGCACACTACGCAGCTTACAACGTACCAGGTGCAGGGCAGCTTGCCTTTTTCATTGCCAACGTGGGTGTTGTGTTGTACCGTGTGCCCGTGATATTGTTTCCCACCACCCGCCCAGAAACTAAGACATACGACAAAGTGATTGATGCATTGAACTTCCACTTCCATGACAGCGTAAATGTGGTAGCTGCACATTACAAATTCTTTCGTCTCCGGTGTGGCCCTACTCAGTCTAATAAGTCTTGGTTAGCGGACCTTCAGGGACTAACTTCTGATTATGATTTTAATTGCTCATGTGGACGCTCATATGTGGATATAATGATTAGAGACGCTATTGCACATAATGTGGCGGATCACCGCAATCGCGAACAAATCCTCCAATTTAAAAACCTGTCTTTGAAGGAAGTAGTGGACTTGCTAGACTGATAAGATACTTTAGACTTGGCTACTTCCGCGTTCGACATGACCCCGGGTGTGTGTACTGTTAGTGCAGCACAACACGTGCCCTTCCACCCACTAGCACGGCCAGCCACACCACTCGCACACTCGTAAACATTGTTGAAACCAGGCACCCTCTAAGAAACTGAAATCCTGTCCAAACTGCGTTCGTCCCCACCCACGGGACAGTTGCCCATCCTGTCAAGCACAGTGTTATTTTTGTAATAAGAAAGGACACGTGCAAGCTTTGTGCAGGCAGAGAAACTCTGATTCACAACACGTCTGCTGTTCACGTGACTCGCTTGGGCATCACCACAACGGCAACCGCCATAATCAGGTTTCCCATCAGTCTATGGACGTTAATGCCATTTATTCAAAGCCTTCTGCTTCACGTGCGTCAGCAGCTCATCATGTGAATCAAGTTTTGCCAGGCACTTCCTCTCGCATTCATCGCGATGCAAAGAAACTTTTTGTGACTTTGCAGGTTAGAGGACATTCTGTTCGCAGCAGCTGGACACTGGTGTGTCAGTTTCTTTACTGAACAAATCAACATATGACTTGCTAGGTTCGCCCCCACTTCGTCATTCGCATTCCACGCTGACTGCATTTCCTGGACAGGAAATCTTAGTGCTCAGTGTGTGTAGTTTGCTAGCCACGTATGGTGCAACGACCCATACAGTGTCTTTCCATGTGCTCCGCTCTAGTGATGCTATGAACATTTTTGCCATGGACGCATTTGAACTTTTTGGCCTTGCAATTCATGACAATGTACTTTGCATTAGCGCTAGTTACCATGCACACAGTGTTACCGCATTATGCGATGATTTTGCTGAACTCTTTTCTGATGGCCTTGGTTGTGCCACAGACTTTGCAGCACATGTTGTAGTTAAAGGCAATGCCATGCCTATTTACCAGTGCGCACGCATGGTACCGCACGCACTGCACAGTGCCGTAGCTTCTGAACTTATGCATTTGCAAGACAGTGGTGTCGCTGAATCTGCTTCTGCTTCGCCATGGGCTTCGCCTATAGTGTGTGTGAAGAAACCAAACGGTCGTCTCTGTATTTGTGCTGAATTTAAGTCAACAGTAAATCCCCAGACAGTGGTAGCTACATTTCCCTTACCGCGTCCTGAAGACATTTCTGATAAACTTGGCGTAGGAAAGTTCTTTTCCACGATTGACTTGTGGCATGCCTACTTTCAGATTCCGCTCAACGAACAGTATTTAGGACATATGATCAATGGACAGGGTATCCACCCCTCGCCGTCACATCTCAGTGGGATTAGAGACTTGCCAGCACCCAGGAACTTGACAGAACTTCAGTCTATGTTGGGCAAAATCACTTACTATATTCGGTTTTCGGTGTAAAAACATTCCTTTTGTTTGGTCTTCAGAATGTGACGCTGCTTTCCACAATCTCAGATCTGCTTTGTTGAGTGATCACTGTCTGATTCCTTTCGATCCCTCCAAACCAGTTGTTTTGGCTGTCGATGCATCTTCTCACGGCATTGGAGCGGTTCTTTCGCACCGCATTAATTCTGTTGATTGCCCGATCACTTTTGCATCTAAATCGCTCAATTCTGCCCAGCAAAACTGTTCTCAAATCGAGAAAGAAGCTTTAGCTATTGTATATGGCGTAACTAAGTTTCATGATTTTTTGTATGGTCGAAAGTTCTATTTGGTCACCGACCATAAGCCTTTGACGTCATTGTTCCACCCCTCAAAGCCAGTTCCGGCCTGTACTGCATAAAAGTTGCAACATTGGTCTTCGTTTTTGTCCGACTACAATTACGAAATTTTGTTTCGGCCTACGGCCGAGCATCACAATGCTGGTGCTCTGTCTCGTCTGCCTATCGGTCCTGACGAAGTGTTTGATTCTTCCGAACTGTAATGTATGTTTATTGATTCACAAGATACGGACTTAGCTGATGGTTTTCTGGAGGATTTTCATCTTGCTGCCGCAACAGCCGCCAATGCTTCTTTGCAGATTCTTTTGCAATATATTCGTACATTAGAGATCCACTTTGCGCAACGTCACAACTTGTCTGTACACCACGGTGTTATCTTGTTATGAACTGACATTGATCAGTTTCGTGTGCCTGTACCTCGTTCGTTGCAGCTGGAAATCCTCCTATTGCTGCACGCTGGTAATTGGGGTATCGTGCAGACGAAGCAATTAGTGGGTCGTCACTGCACTTTGGTTGGCATTGATAGACAAATTGAGAATTGGCTTGCTAACCGTCGATCTTGTGCGGAGCATCAATCTGCTCCCCGCCAGGGCTTCTTTGCATGGCCAACTCCCACTGCGCCTTGGCAGCGCGTTCATATTGATTTTGTGGGTCCTTTCTAGGACACCCATTTGTTGATTGTCACTGATGCATACAGCAACTTTCCTCTTGTTGTGCCTATGTCTTCTACTACATCTGCGAGTACTATTCGGGCTTTGACAACTATTTTTTGTATTGAGGGCTTTCCTGAAGTTATTGTCTCCAACAATGGACTCCATTTCGTGTCCTCAGAGTTTGAAGCATTCTGTGTTGCTAATGGAATTCGCCATCTGACCTCAGCCCTGTTCCACCCCCAGTCGAACGGCGAGGCTGAACACTTTGTGCGTACGTTTAAGTCGCAGATGAGCAAGTTGCACGCCATGCACTCACATGAGTGCACACTCTGGACTTTCCTTGCTTCCTATCGCTCTCAGGCGCGTGGCACCCATTCCCCAGCAGAATCGCTACATGGCCACACCCACCCATCGGTCGCTCCTGCAGCTATTGCACCCATCGCTGCAAGCTCCCACTGCTTCGCATCGTTCTGCCTTGGTGTCGTATGATTTGGTGTTCTATTTCGTTTTCTCTGGCAGGCAGTGCTGGGAGCAGGGGCGCATTCTTCACCAGCTTGGCCATGCCTTATTTGTCATTTCTGGTCCCTCTGGCACTGTCAAGCGACACTGGAACGAGATTCGTTTGTGCTGTCCTCGGTTTTCTGCCACTGGTTGTTTTCCGGCAGAATTGGAGGCTTCGCGGCTTCCACCGCCACGGCCCATGACGCCACCGATGGCACCTCCGGTCGTCGCCGATCCGGTCACCTGCTCCGGATGGATGCCTCCCATTGCCGCCGCCCATGGAGGTCGTTGCTCCACCTCCTCCTCTGAACATACCCAGTAGCGGTGCGCGGCCTGGGAAGGTTTTCCATGGCGCGTTTTCCTCAGCCCCTCGCGAGCAATTCGGGGCCGCGGGTGGACAGCACCCCGGCAGTTCCGCTGTCCGCCCCCTCCACTGCGCCGCCCCTGGGTCCCTCCACCCACCAATGGAAACCATACTCAACGACGGTCCGTCATTTCAGGGGGGAGGGATGTGGTATCGATAGTAACGCAGTTCTACGATCTCTACTACAGATTCTGCCCATTTCATCAGGTGCAGTCAGCTAGGACACTTCGCTTCAGCTTCGCACTTGATTCCAAGTTATGTGTTCTTATTGCTTGAGTAAAGGGGATTTAAATTCATACAGCAGTACCGACGTGTTTTACCTTTTCCTGATCCAATCCAGGTGGGATACAAAACATTGGATGATGACTTTATGCTATGATCTGTGCTGTTACTGGCAAAGGGGGTAATGCTCCATTATTGGAATATGACTCCAGCTTCTGGTTTTTGCTAGCTCATTCTCCTTAATTTTTCATTATTATATTTTTTTCGACATGGTTCATGAACCTTATCCACAGCTTTGCCCTTAATAAGTGCAGCTATCCCATCCTCATCCTCCTCCTGCTCCTCCTCCTCAACTGCTTCCAAGAACATCCTTCAAGACCACTTTGGGCCTAAGGGCCGACACTTTTCTCCCATTGTCCAGTACACCTTCACACAGGAAACACTTCTCACTTGGACTTATTATGTATGACAATTTTATACATTTAAACTGAATTTACCAACTGCAGAAATATTCTAAGTGAATATTTGAGGGTGAACTCAAAAACAACAGCCTGCACTGGAGAACAACGCACAAGACTGACATTCCCGCATACCAAGCATTCCAATAACATTGTGACACCTGGCAGATGAAACTCTGATATAGATGTGCAACAAAGACGAGTGAAAGACGAGTGCAGACGGGATGAGGGGTGAGTAGGTCCTGAGATGACCAATCTTTGAAATCGCACTTACTTCACCACACACTACACGCTATACAGTTGGTCTCACAAAAAGGTCATATGGAACTACTTCGTGGAAATTTTACCCTATTTCTTTCACAAATAGGCAGCTTAAACCAAAAATACTTCCATTTTTTTCATGGATCTATCTATTTTTCACCCATTTCCTTGCCAAAATTTTGGTGGGACTTTAAAAATTTAGATTCAGCACCCATGAAAACATGTAGAACATTTGTCAAAAAAACTTCTGCTAAACTTTCCACTATTTGAAATTTTGGAGCACCATTTGACTGTTCTATTATTTCATGCAACAATGTTTACAGATTTAGATTACAGCACATGGAGGTTTCATACCATACTGGATTCTAAATCTCAGAAATCATACACAGATCTTTAGTTCTAATGATTGCTACAAATAATTGAAGGAGAAAGATAACAACTCACCAAATTGTTTCAGTGCTGAGCCATCAACTGACACACACACACACACACACACACACACACACACACACACACACACACAAACTACTATGAGGTGTCAGCACAAAAAAGCAAGTGTTCCCACAAGTGAGGAATCCTTTTTGTCTAAGAACAGATTTAAAATAAGGGATCAGCACAATAAAAGTATTGCATTTTTCATTCATGTCATGAGCATTGTAAACATCTCTGTATTTGGATCAACTTCGGAGAGCTTTTTCCTTGTCCTGTTAGAACTGACCTTTCTTGTGGAGTTTCATTTGTAGAATTACACCACTTTATGAATGATTTTAGCAAAACATTGAGTCTACGGTCATCCCCTGTACCATCACCATCAATCAGGAGCCTCCGTCGAATAACATCCTCTGAAAATTAGAACAAATTGTTTACATTTTAGTACTGAGCAATCACATTTTATAGTTTTGCAATAAAATTATGATTGTGGACACACTATTATTAGAAAATAAACAATACAATGACCAAATGTGAACCACTATACAGACAGACATCCATCTTGAAGTGCTGCTCTGCTGTTACTAAAAGTGGAGAGACATATTTCTTTAATGAAATACCAAACATACAAGAAGCTACATGTGTGTGCGTTAATGGAATAGTTTCTCACGGATGTAATAAAGATAAGACGTGGTTGATGACTGTCATACAACATCAGACATCTACATTTTTTAAGAATTGAGACCTGTTTACAATGAAGGCTGTTATTTACCATGGTACTAACAGTGATTTTCAATGGTCTAACCTAGTAAAAAAAAAATAATAATAATAATAATAATTTGTTTGCAAGATAATGTAATAAGAAGGCAGCTTACTTTCTGCATAGCAAAAGCTGAGAAAATGCCTCTTGTAAATTTGTAGGTAAGGAATAGAGTCCTGGTGGTGTTTAATGTTCATGCATGTAAGTGTGAATAGCTGTGTGCCAGTACGAATTACATGTACTGCACAAGATGTGATAGTAAAATTGCATTGGTATCAATAACCGACCATGCCAAATCAAACAGTCAACAACAACAGATATGCTAGACACCCACAGCATCACTAGACACTAATCAGGAAGACAGTAAGCGACATCTCCGGTAGTTGCAAGCCACCACCTCATGGTCTTCAAATACTGCCAAGCAGGACAAGAGCAGCCAGTTCTATTCTGTTCTGTCTCTGAGTTGTATCTACAGTTCTGTCTTGAGTACAGTCACGTCTCTAAGTTCTATTTCTGCCTCCAGAGGACAGTGTCATCACATCATCAAGCCTAGTTCAGTCTTAAATGTGTTCAGAGTTCATTAACTGCAGTCTTGAACTTTTAACACAGCTCAGTGTCTATAGCTGACTCTTGTGTATTTCAAAAGCAAGTTCCACACATATTCAGACAATCAAAGTAGTTGAGAGCTAAAGGTAAGTATATTTTTTGCATCAATACAGTGTGCTGTTATTTGACTGCTCATACAATCAACTCTATCTTTTGTTCACTTGTATGTGTGTTTGAAGCACAATGTAACAAAAACCATACTTTTTCCCTCTTTTCTTTCAGTGTTTAACCAGTGGCACTAAACACTAACGATTAGCAATCACTAATCTATGATTTGCCAATAATTTTTATATGTCTTCTGTAGCCAGAAGTTTTTATTTTAGAACAGATGTCACAATACTAACAACATGAAGTAGATCAACATAACGAAGAACACTGCTGTTTCTTCCAAGTGTGAGTTTCTCTTTTATATTGCATAAAATTTTGCAGTGGATTCTTTTTCTACTTTTACTCATCTTGACAGCCTGTTTTGTTCATATTTTATTTATCGTAATGCATAAAAGCAACTCAAACATGAAGAAAGAATTTTACACACACACACACACACACACACACACACACACACACACACATATATATATATATATTATATATACTGCAAAGGGATGGCATCATCATACCTTTAGATCAAACACCTCTGTCCACTCAATTGCTAAGACAAACTAAGAAGCTTGTGCTTCATTTGAATGAGCTATGTAAATGCAAAAGTATTGTATTGGGTACGTTGAAAACTAGTGTCACTACCTTACTTGAAGGTTAAGATTTATCCTCGTTTGAAGATAGATTTAGTATGGTCTCTCAACATCTTTTTACAGTGCAAACTGATGACTGCCATTGGAGGTCAATTTCTTCTTCCAATAGTCATTTACAAAATGACTCCATGGAAAGGCAGGCTCCAGGATACCACAATTTTGTGATATTTCTGCACCAAAGCAACTTCTCTTTGTAGGTATGATCACTAAGGAGTGGAAGCCAGCAAACAGATGTAGGTCTGAAGACATCAGCAACCTGTCTTAAGTGCCCCATTAAGTTGGGTGTGGATTAGCTTCATGTGAGGGTGATCCAATCACATTAGTGTTCAGTATAAAGCTGCAGAGAAGGTGATTTTATACTAGCGCACCTCAAGGTGGCTGTAATAGCTCCCCTATTGAACAAACAATGCTATGGACTTTATCCGATATATTTCATTTGTGGTATTTGAATGAGTGTGCATTGTAAATGTTATTCTCAAGTATTTTGAAAACTTTGTATTTGTTAATACTATATCCTTCAGTGCCTCATGAATTTTGTTATTGGACAGTTAACTGTTCAAGCAAATGAAATCCAACTTCAATGTATCAATATAACAGTACTTCTGGGACTCTGTTTAATACAAATCACATCTCTATGCTTTAAATGGCAGGAAAGATAGCACTGCACCCTGTGGGGCTCTATTGTTTATCTGCCTATATCCTACACAGCTGTCATTTCAAGGAATGGAATAGAAACCACTCACTAAAACCATTTCCGGTGTTACGGACAAAAACAAGTAAGCACATTATTATTATTGTTGTTATTATTTATCGTATGACATGCCGGCAGCATATATACAAAAACTGTCATTACAATGCAAAGGAATATACAGGGTGATTATAATTAAAGCTTAACTTTCAAAACACTGTGGAAATAATACTACTGGTCAGAATGATGTCAAATTGCAACAGAATATTATTGGAGAAGGGGAAAACTTATGGCAGAAGGGGAAAAAATAGTGTAAAACTGATGAATAGATGGCACTGTACGTGTCAGAATATGCAAATAAAAACACCTGTCATGTGCACATCCCACTGAAGTTGGTATAAACAAGCTGGGTACACGGCTTTTCCTCCTTTGGTGTCCGCGATGTTCGCCATGACTGTCTCAATGCAGGATTGTGCTCTGCTTGTAAAGCTGTATTACAAGAATGATCAATGTGCTCACTTCGCTCTGCATAAGTTCTGGACACTAAAGGGTTTGAAAAAAGGCGATGGTCCGATAATTGCCGACGATCTGGAGAAAATTGTTCGAAATTCGAAAAGATGGGGTCTTTTGCTGTGCAACCTGGTAGAGGGAGGAAACAAATTGATTCAACATCAGTGGAAGCAGTGGCCGCAGCAATGCGGGAGGAGACAAGTGGTGGTGCGCAAATGTGTAGTGCACAGAGACTTGCCCGAACACTGGACGTTCGCGGGAGCGCAGTGCATAAAATCCTATGAAACATCCTTCTTTGCTATAAATTCAAATTACCCATGTGCATGGGCTGCTTCCTGTTGACCTGCCAGCATGAGAGACCTTTGCTTTAGAATTTCTTGCTCGCATGGAAGTGGATATGATTGGCCATGAAAGATTTTGTGGACAGACGAAGCCCACTTACATCTGACAGGATATGCCAATACACAGAATTGTCGAATATGGGCAATGGAAAATCCACACGTAAATCAACCAGTACCACTTCTTCCTGAAAAGGTCACTATGTGGTGCGCATTTACGGCATCATTACCATAGGACCAAGAAACAGGTGCTTCCGGTCCTGTTATCTGCACTGTCACTGGTAAGCGCTACGAGTGTCTTTTGTGCAACCACATCATTCTGGCTCTCCAACAGCATGGATGTGTGGATGGGATCATTTTTATGCAAGATGGCGCACCTCCACACACTGCAAATCCAGTTAAGCAGCTGCTGAAGTGCCATCTTAATCTGTGTGACTTCTGGCTATGGGGCTATCTAAAAGATGTTGGCTTCAATGTTCCAACTGCAAACTTAGCTGCACTGAAGGCATGCATTGCACAACACATTCTGAATGTGACCCCGGAAACACTGCAATAAATTGTAGTACATGCTGTTTCTCAATTTCAACTTGCAGAAAACAGTGGACAGCACATTGAACATGTTTTGCCCCCGTCACATGGAAATTAATAATCCAATTTGATTTTGATTGATGCTTTTTATGCGGTTTTCAGTCTCAGGGCAATTAGTAACTGATGTGATTGGGTCTTTTTATGCAGTTTTTGGCCTCAAGACAGTTAAAAACCGATATGTGATGCTCTTTATGTGATTTCTGGCCTCAGTATAATTAAAAACCAATGTGAGTGATGTTTTTTGTGTGGTTTTTGGCCTCAGTATGATTAAAATCTGATTTTTTCCATCCAATGTGATACAACATTGCCATGACGGATGGGCTAACGTAACTAACAGTTTTGCACCTGTACACCCTGCACACTGAGTAGTACAGTTTGTTTAACGTCAAACATACACCTTAGGCACTGTTGTATGATTCATTTGTCATTTGTAGTCGACCACTATTAACCCTTTCCACTCCAATGTCGAGTGCCACTCGACATCGCGAAATTTGTTTTCCACTCCGATGTCGAGCCTCATTTGACACGATTTTTCGAATCTCTCTCAGACGTATTTTGGGTCTACTAGGCATTATTGCTGCAGTGTGGTGCCATCAAGGACAACTAGTGTTAACTTGGTGTCGGAGTTTGTAATTATTCCGTTCAAGTCCACACGCTCGAAATGGCTAGTTCTTTACATACAGTGCTTTCTGAGGAAGAGATTTTAGATCTTTTAGAGCAATCTCTAAGTGAAAACGAGAGTGAAAATGATTTTGATTATGATAGTGATTCATTTCAAAACAATTCAAGTGACAATGTCGAATAAAACAGTGACAATGTGCATGTTTCTAGTGTTTCAGCAGAGGATTCGTGGGAGTGTGGAGCAACACTGACACTGACTTCACAAATTTTCCTTTTGACGAATCAAAATGTGGTTTTATAACAGAAAGTAGTTCTGTTCCATCTTTGGATTCTTTCAATTAATTTTTACAGATGACCTATTTCAACAAATAGCAGATGAAAAAAAATAGGTATGCTACATCAAAAATACGTAAAGTGATACCACTTCCACAACATTCTGCATGGTGGGACTGGAGAAATGTTACTATGGAAGAAATGAATCGCTTCCATGGTGTGCTACTGAATATGGCAGGATCTCCCCCCCCCCCCCCCCCAAGAGAATGGTTAAAATCATCCAACTTCGTTCCAGACTGTTTTAGTCGCCGACAATTTATGCAAATTTTCTGAGCGCTTCATGTTTCTAATGTGACGAGTGTTACACATGTCAACAGTCAGGTTTAGTCACATCTGAGTAAAGTGACAAATGTACTGAATTACTTGTCTGGCACGTTTCTCAAAATTTATCGACCATATCAGTATTTAGCTGCTGATGAATCTACAGTATCGTTCAAGGGTTGTGTATTATTCAATCTTCAAAAACCAAAAAAATGGGGACTCAGAGTTTATGTCATTTCAGATTCATCAAATGGTTATATCTGCAGTTTCATACCCTATTTTGGCGCTGTAACAACTGAGTCATTGATTTGTCCACACTTGAATTTTTCTGAGAGAATAGTTCTTCAGCTGCTAGCTAATATCAGAAATGCTACAGGGCTATCAGTGTATCATTTGTACACTGACCGTTTTTATAAAAGTGTTGCATTAGCTGATGAGCTGTTGAAACAGAACATGCATCTAACAGGAACAATTCAGGCCAATCGCAAAAATCTTCCCCAGCTGCAATCAAGAAAGTAGCTCTGCGCCTAAGGAAGCACGAAATAAAATGCCTCCGCAACAACAAAATGATGGTTCTGGCATCGCAAGATAAACAAACAGTTCTCATGCTTTCTACAAAAGCCAATAACTCAGTGTCACTTACACAAAGGAGAAACAGAAAGGAAACGGAAGAAATAAAGAAACCAAATGTGATTATTGATTATACTTCAAATATGGGTGGAGTTGATCGATCTGACCATTTTATTTCCAGTTACGGTTTTCTAATGAAAAGTCTCAAGTGATGGCGAAAACTATACTTCTGGCTGTTGGAGGTAGGACTTGTAAACAGATATTTACTATACAAGAACCACTGTGAGAAAAACAACTAGACAATACCGTCTCACAAAGCATTCCGTAAAAGTGTTATAAGAGGATTAGTTGCCGAAGAAAGAACTCAAGGACAGAAACGGGGACGTCATTCAACTTCTGATGACGAGGAACACTTGAATGGAAAGTTGCACATTATCAATGAGCTTCCTGGGAACAAGCATAAGGATTGTGCAGTGTGCTCAGACAGAAAAAAGAAAGGTGGCAGGTGTGAAACTGTGTATTACTGCGAAACATGCTCATGAAACCCATCTCCCCACCATGAAGAGTGTTTCAAAAAATACCACGCAATGGAAAGTTTTGTACTGTAAAAGCTTACGTAAATATATGAATGAAAGCACACATTATGTTTTAATGTATACCCCAATTGTTGGCCAGCAGCCACATTGTTTCCACAAAGACATCCGCGGAAATCTCTGCGGTGTACTGCCGCCCAGGCAGCGGCGATTTAAATAAGAGTGCGTGGAGCCCCCTTGTGTCTGCCACACGGAGTGCAAAGGGTTAAATTATGATGCTTATAGCGCGATCTTTTGCTACATTTTGTAACCATTTTTCTTCTGCCATTGTCTTCCCCCTTCTCCAGTAATATCCCATTGCCGATTTGACATCATTCTGACCAATGATGTTATTTCTAAAGTGGTTTCAAAGTTTAACTTTAATTATAATAATAATAATATATTTAAAATAATGAATAAAATATTTCTTATACATGCAAGTGGTCAATGTCATATGATATACAGAAACATGACAGGTATTAGGTGAGACTAGGAGCTATTGGTTACACATCGACATACAGGTCTTGGATCCACTTCATAGCTCGAGGAGTGGCTTCTGTGAAGTTCTCTTCTGATCCACTGAATTTTGTAGTAGGGCACACTTTTGTGATGTGGTCCAGAGTTTGCTCACATGCTCCACAGCCACAGCTTGGGTTATCTATGAATCCCCAGTTTTAAAGCATGGCCCTGCATCTAGAGTCGCCACTTCCGATACGGCTGAGCTTAACCCAGTCTTACCTAGCAAAGCCCCCTTTTAGTGCTTTTGAGGGGTCACTTATAAGGTGATAATTACTGACTGAGTTCACCTTCAACTCTATGAACAGCAGCAACATCAATAGTCTACACCACTGTAGAATACTTTGTTCCTGTCTGGCAGAGAAGCCATCCCACCAACATGGTAGACATGCAACTCCACGATACCATGCGTATTACCACTCGGACATTAAAATCTACCCCAATACCATGGTTCTCTGTCATTGCCAATATAGCACCACCAAAACTAAGATGGTAGAAAACATCTATTAAAGAATGGGAAAAAATAACACAAATAGATGACACAAAATGCCTACCTATTCAAGATGTCATTAAAAATTTACCAAATAACGATTGAAGTTACAAAATTTGATATGGAATAACAACTACATAAGAGGAGCGGACAGCTTCAATCTTACAGACACTTGGAAAAAGTAAAAACTACAGGTTTTACATAAACCAACATTCAACTTTCTGACAATCTGGTATATTTCTGTTGGCTCTACGTCACCTCCTATAAGCTAAATAAATTTACATATGGTATGTGACTGTAATCTCTAATCTGTTTGCCTTCATATTTTAAACTACTGACACATTGTGTGTTCGATATACAATTGATGAAATAATCCAGTATTTATATGAACCACAATGAAAAACTAGCCAAAAACCACAAAACAAAACATGCACAGTGTACCAGAACACTGACCACTAATTTATCATGTCGATTCAGTCTGTATCAGGCTTGGCTCATGGTTTCCATGCTAGGGTAGACTAATGCATTTACCAGTCAGAACTATGGTGCAAGGTTTCTCTACACAGTTACACATTATAAAAATGTTTATAGAATGTAACTAATTTCCTTTTTGTAATAAAGTGCTAAATAACAGTAAAAGACAAGAATTATATGTAACATGTTTAGATGCTAACATCACATTTCCTGACACTTTACAGCAACAAACCATATCAAAAATGATGTATTTTGGAAAGATCTACAATGCGGTGTGATGGTTGATAAGGTGGAGGGGACCAAACAGCAAGGTCAGCGGTCTCATCAGATTATGGAAGGATGGACAAGGAAGTCAGCCGTGCTCTTTCAAAGGAACCATCACAGCATTTGCCTGAAGTGATTTAGGGAAATCACGGAAAACCTAAATCAGGAAGGCTGGACACGGGTTTGAACTGTCATCCTCCCGAATGCAAGTCTAGTGTGGTAACCACTATGCCACCTCACTCAGTACAATGCGGTGTGTGGTAGCTTTGTTGCATGCAAAGTGTTTTTCATATTTTAAATTCCAAACTTTAAATGTGTGTTGTGATTGGCTGACAGAAGCAAAGCTTCACAAACATGCTGTATTTACAGGTTTTCTTATTTATATTTATGAATTATGAAAATATGCAATTTCAATTAAACACCACAGTAAAGGTCTCACCAACAGATAAATTGCTGGGAAATGTAATTAAATATGTTACCCCATATTATGCTATTTTCAGGCTCATGGTATGCTGTGATTATTCACAAGAAAATACACAAGAAGTGAGGCACAATAAATTTAGAAAAAGAAACTTGCTATAAGGCACATTATCCGGAAAACATTACCAGCAAGTAAGGAAATTCTTAGCAACTGAAGGTAATAGGACATGGTTCACCCCATTATTTTCCCTAATTATACATGTAGGTCTCACAAACTTGTGACAGTTATGCTACAGTAAAATAGGGTGCTCTGATGAGAAATTTTAAAAATTTCACATGTTTTTCCTGCAGTGTATACATTATCAATGCCAAAAACAAAAAACTAATGGTAGGACACTGTTAGGCAGTACGAGCTGAGCCTTCAATAGGCCCATAAGATCTGTACTCTGCAGAGGGCACATCCGTAAACCTCTACTATACAGAGCTAACTGCCATTTCAAGGTGAAGCCTTATGATTGATTGACAAACATCACCCAATATCAACTGTTCCAAAAACATTGACAGTCATTATTTAAATCCATGTGGCAAATATTCAGAAAGTGGCATGGCAATTTAAATTCTGCAATACATGATAGAGAAATATATTTTAAGACATATTTTGAGGTGGCTCTGCCTCAGAGCCTTTAACTATGAGCTACACCAGATCTAGATGTATCTTACATCATTGCCTCCAGAGCCAAATTGAACATGATACCAGGTCAATCAAAGTGGTATATGTAATGCCTCTAATCTCTCATACTGGACATTTCACTTAACAACTTACTGAAGTGTATGAATTAAAGTGAACAATTAACATGAACAATGTAAACTGTGAAACGTATCCAGGAGTGGACTCTGACCATCATTAGTTAGGCAATGTCAGAAATTACAAAGACGTAGGAAATTAAGATGATGGGACTCAGGTAAGTTAAAACAGAGATGGTTGCAGGTTTTGAAAGTGAGCATTAGCTAATGGCTGACCAAAATACACAAAAGAAATGCAACAGAAAAAGAATGACTAACTTTGAGTAATAAAACTGTCATGCCAGCAGAGGGATAAAATGGCAAGGCCCTGTAGCAGTGCTTAGATAACACACAAGACATTTAATGTAATTTATGAAAGGAGAAAACACAAATGCAGCAAATGATGCAGGCTAGACTTAATACAGACTTCTACAAAGTGAAACTGACAGAAAGTCCAAAACAGCAAAGTGCAAAAGGTTTGAATATAATTGCAAAGCTTTACAGCACCCAGGTATACGAAAGTTATAGAAGCATTTTGAAGCTTTTGCTACAGGAACAGATTTTCATGGTATGTTAATAACACTCCCAATAAACAGGGTTTCATCTCTTAATTCTGAATTATTTATGAACCAACTTGAAGTGTTAAACCTCGTACCTTACACGCAGAATGAGGTAATATGAAGTAGAGATTCGAATTTTATAGAGCACACCTGTTCTAGAAGTGGATTCAAGCTGTTTCTTATAATATAGACCCACTTGCATAATTTGCAAAGAGAGATATAGGATGCACCATGATTGCTATTGGTGGGATTTTTATGGACACAATGACATTGCAAAATCATAGCATGATTCATACATTTAATGGCCTCTCACATCATGGTGGTCAACTGTTGACAATCAATACCAAAGAGCATGGTGTGGGGGGAAAAAAAACCTCTGTAGCTGTAATACATGAAAAAGGAATTACAGAATTCAATAAGAATTTGCAAAATACAGAGTGGAAGGTACACACAATACCCTTGGTGTAAATGAAAATAAAATGTATTCTGTAACATAGTCATATGCTACTTCCAAAACTGATTTCCTAAGAAATTAACCATAGGAAGCAGATTAAATGCACCTCAATGCTGGATTGGAATCAGAATATCATTCATGACTAAGAGATGATTACTTGTCATAAAGTAAGGATGAAAGCAGGATTAAACCACATTACATCCGTACTGTAAAATTCTGAGCAATGTCACCGGAGAATCAAAATGTATGGACTGTTGAGGAATCATAAGCCCCTCCAGCAACAATACATAATGGACAAAAGTATTACAGTAAAATCCATTTGGAACATAGTAAAAATGAGACACGAAAAATGAAAAAAGAGAATGAGGAAATTTCATTGAAAGTAGATTACAAACAGATCAAAGGTAGCCCCCAAATTGAAGACACACTTCATAACTTCTTTTTTATCAAAAGCAGATGATATATATATATATATATATGTGTGTGTGTGTGTGTGTGTGTGTGTGTGTGTGTGTGTGTGTGTGTGTGCTTTATTTATTGTGCCTGTCTACCGGCGCTTTCCCGCTAGGTAAGTCTTGGAATCTTTGTTTTTAATATATATAAAGGCGTCTTCCAAACCAGGTTCGATAAAATTCAACCTCATCATACATCTCCCAAAGTAGTTTTCAGTGTTGTCAAGCTTCTTAAAAATATCCGTTCAAGTGGTCACGATGAAACCAGTAGTAAAATAATGAAATGTCATTCAGCTGAACTTAGTAATATATTGAATTACTTCTACAATGAATCTTTACACAGTGGCACTTTCCCAGACAATCTTAAGGAAGCTGTTTTCAAGACCATGATATAAGGTACATATTACACACACTCAGTACAAGCAAGAACACTCAGCAGCAAATAGTTCAGATTTCAAAGAGGACTTTAAACTGAAGAACCATTATTTATGTTGATAGATGATACTTGAGAACCAATAAATCCGAAATTACTACCATTGGGAATATTTTGTGACATGGCTACAGCATCTGAATTTGTTGTAGATGAATGTTGGATGAGGATGGGCTGTCAGGATGCGCCATATTAAAACTCATCAGAGTTTCCCAAGTGGTTTATTATTTCCAGCTACAGTGACCCCATTCCTCTCGATCTGCGTCACCGGGTCCCGCAATGCTGAGGGCACCACTTGGCTGTTTGCAAAGTGGCTTGGCGGCAGAATGGTTGCGCCAGTGATCCGTGCAGCGCACTGCTGTGTCTTGGCCTTGTACAGCCGCGGAGTTGTGACGGTATGAGGCTGCGCCGGCAGTTGACTCAGTGGTCTCTGTCCCTGCCATCCAGGAGAGCTGTAAGATGACCCACAGCATGCTTCCTCTGAGTCATGTACTCATAACACCTGGGTTGGGCCAGTGGGCCCCTTCTGCTTGTAACTTGCGCCATGCACACCGCTGCGTTTACTCTTTTCAGCAGGTCTATGGCCCTGTGGCCTCCATTCTACTTTGCAACCACTGGTAGCGTAACTTACTGTCAACAGGCCCGCGTCTGGCTGCAACTAGTGGGCTCCGAAATATTGCACCGAAGTTAACCGTTTCCCATATTAAGCAGTGGTGCCGTTACAGTGTAAACCATGATAACTTAGTACAAAAGTTCAAATATTATGAAACTGTAGATGCAGAAAGTTCATGGTTTTTTTATCTTATTTGAATGACAGAAAGTTATGTGTAACAACATAATGAAGGGCACTCAGAATATGAAGCAATCAGACATGGTGCACCACAAAAAATATGATCCATCTGTAGTTTCAGAAGATGCAAATTTTGTACATTTTGCAGATGATACAAAAATAGGAATAAAAAACAGTACCAGTCCCCTTACTGAAAAAGCAGTTAATGAAATAATTGAGAACATCAACAGACAATTCAAGGCAAACGGATTATCACAGAATTTTGACAATACTTAATACATACGATTCAGCACTTCTCATGGAACTCTGTATAACAATATGTTTCTCAAACAAAGAAATGCAAGCAGTAGAAAGTGTTAAGTCTTTGGGATTACAGTTGGATCACAACCTCAGATGGAAAAGCCAATGCCTGAAATTAATGAAGTGCCGTGTTTCAGCTATGTTTAGAGTACACACGATTAATGTTACAAGTGATTTAAAAAGGAAAAAAAAAACAACTAGTTTATTCTACATATTTCCATTCACTAATGAGTTACTGAAACATTGTTTCGGGAAATTCAAGTTACAGGGATAATATTTTCAGAATGTTATTTTGTACATCCATTTGTACTTATCATAGACTGATATGGCTAACATGCGCATCAAATATGAAAACAGCACTTTGACTGGGTAACTGGTGATTTGTATAACATTTTTGCATGTGAGGTATAACAGCTGTACATATAGTGAACCACTGATAAAACTTAGGCTCCTCAGTCCAGCCATTTGTCGAAGCAGCACAAAGTGTCCCTGGGTAGATGTTATTTGAAGTCCATCGACTCTGAACTGCAGCACCCTTCAACACTCGGATGACAAAAGCAGATGTACAGTAGGTATAAAAGGGCAGTGGATTGATGGATCTGTCATTTGTACTCTGGCGATTCATGTGAAAGTTTTCTGAGTTGATTATGGCCACAAACAGTAATTAACAGACTTTGAATGTGGAATGACAGTTAGGACTAGACGCGTGGACATTACATTTCAGAAATTCAACATTCCGAGATCCACAGTATCAAGAGTGTGACGAGAAACCAAAAGTCAGTCATTCAGACCATGGGCAATGTAGTGCCAACAACCTCCATTCAATGAGTGAGAGCATCACCATCTGCATAGAGTTGTCCGTGTTAACAGACAAGCGACACTGCAAGAAATAACATAGAAATCAGTGTGGGACATACAATGAATGTACCTGTGAGGGCAGTGAGGTGAAATTTGACATTAATGGGCCATGGCAGTAGATGACAGGCACAAGTGCCTTGGCCTACAGCACCTGTTCTGGGCTCATGACCATATCGGTTGGCCCCTGTACATGTGTTCTGGTCAGATGGCTCCTGAATTCAGTTGGTAAGAGCTGGTGGTAGGTTTTAAGTGTGGCACGGATCCAGATTGTCAACAAGTTATGTTGCAAGCTGGTGGTAGCTCCATAATGGTTTACGTGGAATGGACTAGGTCCTCTGGTCTGATTGGACTGATCATTGACAGGAATTGGTTATGTTCAGCTACTTGGAGACCATTTTCAGCCTTTCATGGACTTCATGTTCCCAAACAACAATGGAATTTTTATGGATGACAATGCGATGTCACTAGGTCACAATTGTATGTGATTGGTTTGAAGAATGTTCTAGACAGCTCAAGCGAATGTTTTGGCCACGCAGATCGCCCAACATGAATCCCATCAAACAGTTATGGAACATAACTGAGAGGTCATTTTGAGCACAAAATCATGCATCAGCAACACTTAGGAATTATGGACAGATACAGAGACAGCATGGCTAGTTATTTCTACAGGAAACTTCCAACAACTTGATAAGTAAAGTCAAGTTGCTGTAGTACACCAGGCAGAAGGAGGCCAAATATAACATTAAGAGATATCCAGTGAATTTTATAACCTCAGTGTGTATGATCAAAGGTAGCAGGTAAGTGTCATGTGAAACCAACACAGCCCAACACAGTTGTTGATTCCCCACCTGACCTACCAGAGACCCTATTCAGAGGCATTCCCTGTTGCTCAAAAGCTCTTACCCTTATTGGATAATTGCCAAACCCAGATGCATCATAATTGTAGACAAAGCATGATTTCTCATTAGCTTTTAGTCCACATATTCTTCTTGTGTCTTTACAACCCTGTCTTGATCTTTGCCTTCTTAACAGTTTCTTTCAATTCTGCACCCTCGTTTGCTTCCCTTCTCCATCCTCTGATTCCTAGGGCTCTGGTGTTTCTTCCACATTTTACAGCCAACATTTATGTGGTCTTACATTTAATGTGATTCCTATCAATTTCCATTTGAAGACCTTTGTAGTTTGTGTGTCCTGCATCCTTAGATCACACTCTAGCCAGGTTATTCTTTTACTTTTAATTGGACCTACAATATCAGCTCCTTGTATGAGACAATCCAACATAATTGCTCCTCTCCAAGTACCATCATTATTTTTGGATCCTTCCATAATTTTTCCATAGTATTCATTGTTCAAATTTTTGAGTTATTCGTCGGAGCTGGTTAGCCCTCATGCTTCACATCCATGTGTAGCCAGTAGCCTATCATAGCCATATATATAGCCATTTGAGCTGTCAGTTTACCATCTACATAATTGTATCTCCTATGGTGTACAGCTTCTTTCAGCTCCAGCAAACGGACAATTAATTCCTTATCAACTCTCACCACTGGCATGGAATCTGCCGAGGTTACCTTAAAAACAAAAAAAATATATGGATGGTATGCTCAGCAATTTTATATCTTCTAACACCTCTTCCCTTTCCAGACTATCAAAGGCCTGCTTGGAGTCCTCATAGGTACTGTTGAGCTTATTATTATATTCATATGAATTTTCCTGTATTTATGTCAGTATGAAAATTTGGTCCACAGTTGATCTATTAACCCTAAAACCACACTGATAATCTCCCACTATGGAACTAGTCTATTCTAAAGGATTCTGCCACATTCAACAGAGTGATCCCTCCGCAATTAGAACAACATGCCTTGTCACATTTCTTATGTTTGGGCTGGATCACTCTTATAGTCCAGTCTTCTGGAATTCTTTCTTGATTCAAGAGTAAACAGAGAAGATTATATATCTAGTTGTGTAAAGTAATGCCTGCACTCTTTAGCAGCTTGGCAGTTATACCATTGTTTCCTGGAGATTTGTGATATTTTAGACAACTCACCACCTTCTATACTTCTACAAGAGTGTGTTCTTCCATTTTTGGTTCTACTGTATATCACTGTATCTTTAAAATAGTCTCTCCATCTGTTCATCATTTTCCCCTTTTCTGTCAGCAGCACCCTGGACTGGATTACTCTCATATAGGATCAGTGATGGCAGGTAAGTGTTATTTGCAGCAATGTAGGTCAAAACAGTTGTTGGTTCCCTACCTTATACAGTGGAGACCCTTTCAGTGGCATTCCTTTTCCCCAAGGGCTCTTACCCTAGTCGGATCAATGACAAGCCTGAACTCATTGCAATTGTAAACTAAGCATGATGTCTCAGTATCTCTTAGCCAACATATTTAATACAAATTATACAGTTCATTGTAGGAAGTACAAACTACAAATGGATATCTAGCATTCTTTTGGGACTTCTGAAGGGACTTGTAGGTTTATGACAGGAGATGCTGCAGCTATGTACTGGGAAGTATCTTCAGAATAATGCGGAAGATTTATGTATGATCAATGCTTGGTACAACTTTGAGTGTTTGTGTCTACATTTTGTCACCTCAAGAAGAAAGATTCATAAAGACCTGATACCAATTCTCATCAGAATGACCATCTTTAGATGGAGTTTTCAATGAAAAATTGTTGTAACATTGATTTAAGTTCATTTTTCTCAGATGATACTCCATTTCTGAATGAGCAATTAAATAAATGGCCAGTATGTGGGGAAAAAAGCGTGAGGATGCCCAAGGCCTAATTTATCTAATATCCTCCGCCTAAAGAAGAAATTAGAATAAAATGATGCAAATCGTGTATAAACGGTCAGATATAATTTCTTCTTTATTCTAGACATCCAGAGAAATATAATTTTCACCTTTTAATTCGATAGTATGGGCTATGACTCATTTTGAGACACCACAAGCTGCTTTTGCCTCTCTAAAGGTTTTAACTTTACTGATACCATCATGCATGCCCCTTGACACACATCATTTAGAGTGTAACTGCAATCTAGACTAGTTGTAGATGGTTGACATTTTTCAAAACCTGATATGAAATATCATAATCATATAGTTTTTCCATCTCTACTCAGTATCTGTTCCTAATATCCCACTTTGCAATTTTTTAGCAGGTAAATGTAAACAAGTAGTGGTTCTTATTTAACTTGAAAGTAGGTAATTTCATTATTATAATCTCATTTTGGAATGATGAAATAACTTAATAAGCCATAAATGTATTTTAACTTACCAGTAGATGAAGGAGAAAACACAATCTTCTTTCTTTCAAAATCGGGAGCTAACAGCCTGCTAGACACATCAGCATGAAAATCTCAATAATTAACAAAATTACACAATAAAAAAGAAAGGGCAGTGATGTAAGTTTTTTTAAGAGGTCTCTGCATAACGATCTAGAATTAACACCAGATGTAATTATTACAACACACCAAATGTAGTCATTTAGTGGGCTAGCCGAGCCATTTAGCTGACAGACCACAATCTATTGACAAATTTGTGTTTGAACCTGTTAAAATCAAATGGTGAATAGAGCTGAGCTGAATATTTTTGTGCTTAATGTTATGTGATAAATTCCTTTGGAAAATGGCCCATTTTGTAATTTTCATAACATGTTGTTTGAGATGGTTGTAAACACAGTTATAACCATTCAAGAAGGTCATAGAATGGTGTTGGTTTACTGTTACCCCTGCTGGTAAACCCATACCCAGTCCACACTCCGGGACAGCAGTTTTCACTTACCCCTGACCTAATCAGGGAAATATGAACACTTGGGGTAAATGTAAACTTATCACGATGTCAAGTTCGAATCAACAGATTAATGAATCCAAGAGCACAGTTTATATTTTGGGCCTATTATGTCTTAAAATTACAAAAATAACTTGTTGGAAAGTACGATTAAAATACTAGCACCAAAAACAACCTCTACGAAGACCTCAAGGGGTTTAACATCAATACAGAAAGGAATCAGACATATGGCTACGCATGTATTCAACAACCTAATGGAGTACATTATATGTTATGTTGATAATATAATAGAGTATATGACTGAAATAAAGAATTTTATGCCGTGGAACTTCTTCAACTCCATTAGGAGTATCCTCACAGAAACTTTTAAATTTAATATTTTTAAGTTCATGTATAATTAGAATTAGGCTAGCACTCTAACACATCAAATAAAGTCATTTTACTGCAACATTTTACAAAGGAATGCTTTGACCCATGACGCAGTGGTGTGTGACGTCACCATGGTGCGGAGTCTTTGAGTTGGTTGTTTTGCAGATGTCGCATTGTTGTATCTGATCGTGCCCACTGGTGGCGGATGTGCTGTTGTATTTGATCATGCCCTCTGGTGGCGGATGTTGATGTGCTGAGTTTAACGTTCGGTTAATTTGAGTTTTGGTTGTCATCGTGCTAACATGGTCTAGAGTTTAGGATATTGGTGTAGTAAAGTGGACCGTGGAAGTGTTTTCAGTACGTTATTAAGGTCTTTTGTTTATGTGTTTGGCATTTTTGTTAGGTCTGATTAATTTGGTGTTTGTTGTGCAGGATGAAGTCGATTTTTTAAATTGTGTTTTGTTACGTATGGATATGACAGTGAAGATCACGAGCTCATCATTACATTCTGAGATGGGTGATGATATGTCTGACGCACAGGTTCTGGAGATATTTTCGGTCTTATTGCTGAATATATTAGGTTTCTTCTTCGTGTGGTGTTGACGAGAATTCCGGTGACTTGGACCAGGGACTCGTATATGTGGCATTGTCGGTGCAAACGTGTGTGTGTGTGTGTGTGTGTGTGTGTGTGTGTGTGTGTGTGTGTGTGTGTGTGTGTGTGTGTGTGTGTGTGTGTGTGTGTGTGTGTGGTGGGCAACCTAGGTGGTATTGCCAGAGGCTTTTCTTGTTAAGTAATTTCGTTTTGGTTTGATTCTATACGAACTGTGTTGTTCTGTGAGTTGTAAATTTATGGTAGGTCAATTGTGTTTTAATTGATGTAGGCTAGTGAATATGGAATATTTGGATTTTTGAGTTGTTGGGGATTTGGTCCCACTTATTGGGGTTGTAGGTGCTGGTTTTTTGGGATCAATAGCTGCGGTTGAGCTAAGTAGGTAAAGGGAAATGCCCGAATTCATTTTTAGGACTTGTACATTTTGGTTGTATCAGTATCTGTGGCTGAGCTATATATGTCAAGGGAAACGTCTGCACTTTTAGAGGTTATACATGTTGGGCTTTTGGTAACGATAGTTGTGGCTGGGATATATACCTCAAGGGAAATTCCTGTGGTGTTGTTAGTGTAGCGGAGTGTTGTAATTTAATTTTTTTTATATTATTTGTTTTGGGATGGTGTAGTGGTTTTTTTTATTGTTGTATATTTAGTATGTCCCCGCCCGCAGTTGTCCTGTTAGTCTCACTTTATTTTTGGAGTGAGACGTTACTGTGGCATTTTTATTTTTGTTCACATTTGTTGGTGTTTGTGTGTAGTGATGGAATTGTCTTCATTTTGTAAATTCTGGGAGCAGCTGTTTCCACCATACTGATGACATCATGGGCCAAAGCAGATAGACACTTCTGTAATGCCCTTAAGTAAATGTACATTTTTGACGACTTTCATCACTCCACAGAACACACCACATGAGATCCATGGGACACAACTAACATAATGCAAAAAAGTGATAGAAACCTTTGGAGAATAGAAAGACATCCATTCTAAGCAAATAGGAGGAGGCTCAAAAGTGGAAGGAAAATACAGAAGGGCTGTATAAAGGAAACACACTTGAATACAATATTAGACAAGAAATCAGGTAAATGGAAGAAAATGTGATGGGGCTACATTAAGGTGGAAGGAAATTGATAAGGCACTAAAAAGAATCAAGTTAAACAAGGCGCAAATGTTAGACAACATTCCCTCAGAACTGTAAAATGCTTTGTGGAACCAACCATGGCTTAACTGCTCCAGCTGGTATGGAGATATATGACAGAGGTGAAATGCCCTCAGACTTCAAGAACAACGTGTACTCCGATTAAAATAATCTTGTGAGTGAAGTTACAGTGAGTAGAGCAGTAGGGGCCAATCACCAGCCAATCCTAGGTCTTTCTCACATGACACATGCTTGTTCTGTTGCCTGTTTTGTAGGTACATGCAGAACTTGGCTAGTGTGGCTGGCTGCACACTGGTAACAGTACCCCTCCCATTGCTATCTGCCAACCACAAGGTTATTTTAATGGGAAAATCATGATCACAACACAAAAGAAAGTAGTTGTGGACAGGTGTATTACTGAACCATCGGTTTAATAACTCATTACGGCAAAATATTAACACAAAAGTTTGCACACTGGTAACAGTACCCCTCCCATTGCTATCTGCCAACCACAAGGTTATTTTAATGGGAGAATCATGATCATAACACAAAAGATAGTAGTTGTGGACGAGTGTATTACTGAACCATCGGTTTAATAACACATTACGGCAAAATATTAACACAAAATTATCTAGAGAAGGATGGAACAAACGATTAAAGCTGACCTGGGCTAAGATCAATGTAGGTTCACGAGGCAAAACTGGCCAACACATTATTTTAAAAGGATCATTTGAACAATGCCAAAAGGTTTTTGACAATATTGACAGAAAAACACACTGAAAAATTATGATGATACCAGGCACAAAATATAGTGATCGACAATGTTTACCTACGACACCTACGGAAGCCAAGATGTATTGTAACAGTCCAAGGACACAAAGGGAGATAGGAGCTATAATGGGGATGGAAATGAGACAGAGACAGGACTGCAGCATATCCCCTAACAACTACTTATAGACGGCAGTTTATTGCTCCGGCGATTTTTAAAATATTGTATTTTCGTAATGAAATCTTCTCCTAAAGAAATCTTCCTCATGTGGCCTATGAAACTTACGGCCTACTCATACAAGTTGCGAAAAAAAAAACCGCGGGTTTCAGAAACATAAAAAATAATTAATTTTTCAGAGGTTAATATGTGTGTCTAAGCAGAAAAAATATAACTACTAGTGGCTCCCCAATATTGCATTCTACTGCCAGGTACAAATAAGCGGCTGTAACATCTTAGTAAAGTACCCACAAGCTTATCACAAGTACCACTTAAATCTTGAAAAGAAAATTTCTATTCATGATTTGCTTTATTTCATAACACGTTGTACGAAAATCTTATTTTTCACCGTGCCACTTCCCATTTTTTTTTTTTTTTTTTTTTAAATCACGAACAGTTTGACTTTACCAATATCGCTGTTTCTTTACTTGGTATCTCACATTATTTAAGAACAGCACTTAATAAAAGAACGGATGCCGCACAACAGGAAATATAATGGTTTCCCATAGTTAGCCTTACATACCATCACTCATAGCACTTGTTTTTCGCTGCAGCGTCACTCTGCAATTTACTGCCGCACCAATAGCAACAAGAATGACAACAACACTCACGCTCACAAGAAACGCTGTAAACAAAATCAAAGGTAACGCGCAAAGAATCAGAGGTAATTCGCCGGCATTCTCGTGTATCGACTTTTGGGGCAGTTCAACATATATCGATATCACGCGAAATATGAATTCAAAAAAAGGTAGAATGAGATTAATGCCACAAAATTTGAAGATATTTCGCCACTTTACGTACTGTTTATTTATACAGCTGAAAACAAATCTCCCCTCCCCCTCGCTTTTGTTTACCTTTCAGACACAAAAGCAAACGACTCGAGACCAGAGCTGTCAGATGTCGGGTACCACGAAAAACGTATTTCATCCTACAGGCTTACTAATAGTTGTGATCTAATTTGAGCATTATACACTTCTGAGACACGTATCATCGCCCAAGCAACCATTCCCCCTACTTCAGTGTGAACAGAATTATATCTTTGAGAATTCTCAGACTTTTACGAGTGTCGTACATGTGGTATTTTGTGGTAAGTCGACGTTCACGAGTTACTGTTGAGAATCAAACAAACTTCATTAGCGACATCTGGTTTGAGAAATCATTTTCCCCATTAATTGCAATGTAGCTATTTAAGCAAACAGTGCAACATTTAAGCAGAGAAATACGTTCACCTTTTCCCTCTCGTCAACCAGTTTCTTTTAAGGAAACATTTGAAACTTTCAAAGTGTATGACCGCGATGTGCTGCTCTTACGAAGGCGATTGCTGTGGTGCAAGAGTGTAGAGAATTCTTCCATCATTCAAACAGTAATTATTCAGGGACAGACATGTACTGTAACCATCTGGTTTTATTCACATACTTAACGAAATACAACTTGACAACAGAAACCAAATAAAGATCTGTCAAACTGAAAAACAACGAGGAAACATAACTTCGGCAGAGTTAGATCAGAAAACCAAAGAATAATATACACTTTTAACCCCCTTCCGAATTCAATGCTTTCCACGCAGTGCCCCCTGGTGGTAGAGATGAGCTTCTGGGATGTGCGATTATTTATGGCGCACTTGACGCCCTTCTCATAAACAGACTGCCGGCGTCTCTGGTGCTTTCTGTGGGCTAGTTCTCTGAGTCACGGGCGACCTTGCAATTGTGTGACCAATCCCACTACTGGGTTGACTTGAAGACACTGATGTGGCGTCCCAGTTTACTGTTTCCGCAAGGGAATGTCAGGAAATACGTCAGTCTGACCCGTCTCAGTGACATCGTTAGCAGCTTATCACTGCATATTATTTGAGTGTACAGCCATCACATTTTAGTATCTGTAAGGGTCCGGAGTATGGTGGTTGTAATGATGGGTGCACTACACCTTTCATTAACATCATGGGCGAGTATGTCTGTTCACCAAGGCGGCATGCTGTTGAAGGGTGTAACACAGAAATTTGAAGCTTTACTTGTTGCAGCAAATATGGTAGTCCTGACTCCACTGGTAGCTGTTGTTCTGAAAAAAAAGAAAAACTCGTCCTGCAGGTATAATATCTCTCCATAAACCACCTCTGCTTTTGGTGCTCCGACCTCTGACTTGGCATTGGCCCATTAAGACCAATCGCAGTGTGGTGGTCCAGGTGTACTTGTAACATTTAGTGCAGCTTTTAATGCTCTTTGTCACTACTCTGCCATCCCATAGCTTTTGATATCGTATATGATTGTATAATGGTGATTAAACACACATAACTTGGATAGGTGCTGGCTCAAATAACCATCCCTGATCCATAGTGACATGAGTTGGACTGATGAAACAAGAAAGACAAGCCATTAGGAAGGTTCTTGCTGTTGTTCCTGCCGATATTTCACTGACTGGCTTTCCCTCGGACCACTGAGTGTATCTGTTAAGAGCGGTAAATATGTAACGACGGCCCTCAGGTGGTGGGAGCGGGCCCATGAGATCTATGTGAACATGGGAGAAACGATCTGTTATTTGTGTAAATTCTCCCACTGACATGTGTATGTGTTTGCCAATTTTGCATTGTTGTCATGTTACACATTTTCTTGCCGATTGACGAGTCTTTTTATTTACTGGGCAACACATACTTCTATATCATTAGTTTAATGCTGGCTTTGGGATTTGGATGGACGAGATTTTGAATGCTGTCAAAAACCACTCTTCATAGCATTATGGGCATGAATGGCCTGGGCGAGGGTCTACACACATCACACCAGATCAGGTCCTAGGTACCTAATAACTGCAGTTGTTTGAGGTAGAGAGCTTTCTGTTGTTTTACAAATACTCCTGCAGCTGCTTGTCTGTAGTTAGCACTGTGTTGAAGTGACAGTAATTTCTTGTGTAAGAGATAGCGCCGATACTGGAGAAAAAAAAACAAGTGCTACATTTCCTGCCCCTCTTATCTGACTTACAGCTGTTGTAAACTGAGCAATAAATTGTAACTGGTGAAACTGTCAGTGAGAACAATCCTCCTTAAAATGGTTCGAAAGCCTCTAAGCACTATGGGACTTAACATCTGAGGTCATCAGTCCCCTAGACTTAGAACTACTTAAACCTGACTAACCTAAGGACATCACACGCATTCATGCCTGAGGCAGGATTCGAACCTGCAACTGTAGCAGCAGCGTGGTTCTGGACTGAAGCACCTAGAACCGTTCGGCCACAGCGGGCGGCCAATCCTCCTTATGCTTGTTAACAGTGAATGTCATTTGTTTGTGAGCTGTATAGACTACAAATGGTCTAGCTTCTACATAAGAGCGAATGTGCTGCACAGCTTTATAAAAGGCCAGCAGCTCTTTGCCATATGCGCTCCAGTTGGCTTGAACCTCTGTTAGTTTATGGGGGGAAAAGCCTAAAGCCTTCCACCTTTTCTCAACATATTGCTGGAAAGATGTGTTGGTAGTCTGCTGGTTAGCGTTCACAACTACTGCTAATAGCGAGTCACAGATAGGGTGGAACAAAGGACTGCTTGTAGCAAGCTACCTTTTACCTTTTCAAAAAAAAGGAGCGAGGATCAGGTTTAGTGTCCCGTCGGCATCGAGGTTGTTAGAGATGGAACACAAGCTAGGACTTTGTCAAGGATGAGGAAGGAAATTGGTCATGCCTTTGCAAGGAACCATCCTGGCATTTGTCTGAAGCAATTTAAGTAAATCATGGAAAACCCGAATGCAAGTCCAGTGTGCTAACCATTGCGTCATTTCACTCAGTTACCTTTTCGAAGGCCCCACTGCATCTCTGGCGTCCATCGCAGGGAGCATCATCACGTCACGTTACTTGACAGTGCTGCATATATCTCTGCTGCTACAGGTAGGTGACAGTAGTAGAAGTTAAATATTCTCAGGAATCTTCTTAAATGCTGAATGAGGAATGTTCTTAACGAACTCTGTCTTCTATTGGAGCAGACAAATACTGGCAGCTG
Organism: Schistocerca gregaria; assembly: GCF_023897955.1. Taxonomy (NCBI): domain Eukaryota; kingdom Metazoa; phylum Arthropoda; class Insecta; order Orthoptera; family Acrididae; genus Schistocerca; species Schistocerca gregaria. The sequence continues at coordinate 123,867,458 of NC_064925.1, forward strand.
AAACTGTATGACTGAGGAATGTTACAGCTTTTGTTACAGAATCAGCAGTTATTTATGTATCCTGTCAAAAGCTGCACTGAGTTGGTTCTCACGTAATGCAGCTGTTTTGGAAAATAGCAAAATATCGTCTAGACAGATGAAACAGTAATTTAGCCCTTTAGCACTTCATCTACAGAATATGCCATGACTGGATGCCATTTTTGCTAACCAAAAGTCATGTGTAGATACTCGAAAAGACCAAAAGTGTTTTAGGGGTGTCTTCTACTGCCATAGGAATCTAGTTGTGCGCCTTTTTGCAGTCAGTCACGCTGAAGATTGTAGCTCCAGCTAGCACATTCATCAAAAATCTTATATTGGGGACTGGGTAGCAGTCTGGAATGGTTCATGTGTTTAAGGCATGGTAATTTCCTCAGTATCTCCAGGTGCTGTCTTTATTTTTCATTAAATGTAATGGTGATGCCCACGGGTTGTCAAATCTATGTATGATGGGCTGCTTATAAGATTTCATCAAATTCTCCTTTGCTGCAGAAAAATGGTCAGATCCTAGTTTCTGTGACCCTTGAGAGAATGGTCGTCCAGGTGTTGATATTGTGCACCATGGAAAGAAGAACCTTACCTAAGTGGTTGGCATTTTTCCGTCTACGCTCTAGTACTGAATTATGGGGTGAAGTGATGGTGTTGGTAACACTTCTGCCCATAGTACCTGTGACCACCTGACTGCCCATTTTAACCTGTACCGTACTTAGATTTATTTCCATTGGTTGTGAGTGAAATCTGCTTCCAGTATTGGCTCAATAACATTAGCAAGCTTGAACCTCCATTCGAACTTTTTACTGAAACCCAGGTCAGCTGTCACTTCACAATGGCCGTATGTAATGGGCGATCTGCTGACTGCTGTAAGGTGGAGAGGTGTGCCCCTTGGTGCGGTTTCGCTCTATCTGTATGATTGCATACTTACATCTAAACTTGAGTAGATAAGGTCGCAGCAGGTAGCTTTCTTGTCCTTTACAAACAAACGATGCAGTGATGTAAATAAGCTTGCTTGTATGTGGTCGTGGTCGATTTGTCCCTAATAACTTGGCCAATCTTGAGTTGTGTGCCTTGGATATTTGGGTTGTGTCATTGACGATGCTTCCAGGACTAGTAACAGCTACTTCGTTTACTATTTGGTATTCTTGTGGAACAGTGCGGCCTGCTGTGCCTTTTGCAAGTCACTGAGGCTGTTTGGGAATGCACATGGAGACATGCACCTTGTGGCCTGATAAACTAAACACCCGTGGTCCAGAACTCTGGGTGACGTTTTTACTCTTGTACCGTTTGGCCGTCTGTTTGATTTTGCCAGCAGGTTGGATGCCTGTCTTCCTTATTTTGTCCAGTGCAGTTCTGCTTATTTACCGTCAGTGTTGTTAATTGCTTCTGTAATATGTCCAGTTAGCATTTAAAACTTCTGAGCTGTTCGTTAACGTTGGTTTGTTGATCCTGTCGTACAGCCTTGGTCTCCCATGAGCTGATGTCTAAGCTACTTGTGTCACCAGTGAAGTATTCACCTCCTTTTCTACAGTGTGCGCTTTATCTGCCATTGAAAGAAAGGAATTAATCTCGGTTTTCTCACATACTGCCACGGCTGCCTTTACTGGCAGCAGTAGCTGTACAGCTATAAGCGACGTAGCGTTGCGTTTCACATTTCTTCTATGTTGATGATGCTCCTTAGGTGACACAACAATTCCGATGGTATTCTATCACCGATAACCTCGAACTGTAATACCTTCTGCATGAGATGATCCACCGATTTACGTATCCAGTGTCCGTAATGTGAAGATCGTAGGCAAACTATAATGTCCCCACAGCAGATACCCTCTACCAAGCACCAATTAATCATTTTCAATCAAACCATCCACATTCATTCACTTTGGAAAAGTTATCTGATCTGATTTTCTCGTAATATATGCGGCGACAGCTCGTCGACGCCAAATTATTTTCTAGTGCATTTGTTCTTTGAAATAACAGAGATGCATATATACATTCCCTGTGGTTGTGAGAGAGTGGTAACTAGGACAGCTTCTGGAGTATCTGTTGAGGGACTGACGTGTTTCTGAGAGATACATATTCTGCTTTTCTTCTTGCTAAAGCGAGCCAATTAACATTTGTGCCGCTAGCGGTTTGTTTTGAAGAGAAAGAGATTGTAAAAGGAAAATAATTAAGGCGTGGAATCACCGGAGATCTGGACATGTAATGGAGATGGATTTAATACACGATTTCTTCCATAAATAAGGTTTGTGACGTTTTTGTTCTGGAGTGAATGAACGAATGAGTTTTTTCTGAATCATTTGTTGATCACGTTGGCCCTGTAATTAGTGGTGAAGTTTCAGCTGTGTTGAAGAGAGCCTGCAATCACTGAGTCTGTATTAAATCGTCCAAAAAGGCTTCACACACATCTGGAATTCGCAATCTTTCGTAAAAGGAACAAATTGTCCAAACGATTGATTCTCCCGACTGACTGCAGTGTTTAACAGTAATAATAAATGTAAAGATCTCTTACAACAAGCCAGCAACTGATTACCAAGATGAAGGACTCCACCAAAGATTCTACTTGGCTGATTCTTTTTATCACTATATCACGTAATGAAATCTTATATTAAAAACTATACATAGAAAAAGGAGAGAAAGAGAGAGAGCGTATGAAAATGAAGATACATCCTCCATTAGTCTAATTTTTCGCCTGTCTTATCACGGATCAGCCAAAAACTGGGAGGGCCTTACTTTACTGTATAGACTTATGTGTGAAGGTGAAGGGATCTTAAAGACAACAGATACACGTCTATACAGACAAGACATTACACAGAGATAGCAGCTAGCTCCTCCTCTTCCAGCTGCTTGTAAAGTGTATGGAAGTCTCCTTCATAATCTCAGTTCTTTTCATTTTTCTAACATAGACTCTTTTTGCTCTCTGTTTCTCGTCATCAAGGGCAACAGCCATCTTTGAAAACTGCTTTAAACTAAATTTTGTCATTTTATGACGATCTACTGTGAACTACGAAATAGCGCTTCTGGTGAGTATTTTATGAATTAGCTATAACGCCACGACGTTCTTTCGACGTTGACGTGCCATGTAGTGCGAATGTTACGCAATTCCTCTGACCGTCGACGTTCCCAAAGGTGACGGTTATGTAACGGTGGCGTTCTGGCAAGTGTGAATCCATCTACCTTTATTCGTTCTCCCATGAGTCTCGTCTTGGCATACCCTGCGTCTTAAAGACGTTCTGTATTATTTGACCTACGAACGAATAAAGCCGTTGTCGTTCCAATAAGGAGATATCATTTGTACGTTATTATTCGCAAATTAAGGAGATTAAGCGGTCGAGCGGGCTAGTACTCAGCCCTGCAGCCAAGTTGGTGACCACAATGTGATTTACGACTGCCCGACGCACAAGTTAGACGAAGTACTATCGCAGGATTACGGAAAATGTGGCAACGACCAACTCTACTGTGTCCAGGCTTGCCGTACGATCACCAGCTTTCTCGCCTCACAACCCTGTACTTTGGATTGCTCAGGTCGATGCAAGTTGCTTCTATTGTGGAATTACTGCGGCGTCACCAAGTAAGTACTGGTTATGAGCCAACTGAACCAACAGCACGAGGATCAAGTGGAAGATGTGATAATTGCGCCTATACAGAGTGGTGCATACGACCATCTCAAAACAGAACTAATCCGTCATGTATCTGCTTTGCAAAGAGAGCACCTCTGCCAAATTCTGACACAGGAAGATTTGGGGATCGCAAACCATCCCAGTACTTGCGGCATTTGCGAAGCAAGATCGACAGTAGCACGGAACGGGGCAGCTGCTGAGTTCATCTGGAGTAGGCAGTTGCCGCCTTCAATTAAAGCGATCGGCGCATTGCAGTTTGATGTTCCTTTAGACCCAGTGACAGGGATAGCAGACAAGGTGCAAGACGCTGTATCACCTGTGCCTACTAATGTAACAATTGCGCAGTGAGCAAGCCAGCATGCCACAGTGTAATGAGTCTACTATGACGCTCTGACACAAAAAATTTGGCAGTGTTATCTCGCCGTAACGCCAGCAGTGACCATGGCTCATCTAGACTCTGGAAGTGCTTATGTAGCAGATCGTTGACCACTCGAGTATGCATGGGACAGAAATGCAGCAGGAGGTATGTTGGTACCACAGCAAATTTGGCAATGAAGAATGTTGCTGTACCAAAGCCTGTGCATACTCAAACGCCAGTGGTAGTTGGATGTAGACGCTTTGTCCAATTGTCGATCTGAGTCACAGCGTCTTTTTGTAAGGAATCGACTACAGGACAAAAAAAAGTTCACATAGCTCTGAGCACTATGGGACTTAACATCTGAAGTCATCAGTCCCCTAGAACTACTTAAACCTAACTAGCCTAAGGAGATCACACACATCCATGCCCGAGGCCTGCGACAGTAGCGATCGCGCTGTTCCAGACTGTAGCGCCTAGAACCGCTCGGCCACTGAGGTCGGCGACAACATGACAGAAATATCTCATTGAAACTGACTCCGATCTGTGTATCTTCCCACAAACTATCCTACACCAGTGTAGACCACATACGCTGTTCCACCTAGCTGTCACAAGCAGTTTTTCTATCGAGTTGTGAAGAACACACTGATTTGAGCTGGATCTAGGCCTGTGCCAGGCATTTATTGGGACTTCACAACTGTGGACATTGCAAAGAAGATAATAGGAGTGGACTTCCTGGCCTACTACAGCCTTCTGCCTGACATCGTCGACACACGCCTGGTCGACCAAAGCACTGGACTGATGGTTGCAGGATCCTAGCACCACGCAACTAACCAATCTGCCAAATAGATTAAAGCTGCAGACAGTGAGTACGCCACCCTACTTCGAGATTTCCATAACATCTTGCTCTGTATAAAGACTGCGGGGGAGACTACCAGGGATCCCCAACATGACAGTTAGCCCAGGATCGGTTAGCAAATGCAAAGGCAGAATCCAACAGCATGATTCGAGAGGGCATCATGTGACCATCCAGTATTTCTTGGTCTTCAACACTGCAGGTAGTGCCAAAAATGTGCGGTACAATTGAGTGCTGGTATTCTCAGCATCAACAGAAGAACATCGCCAGCATCTCATACAAGTTTTCAAATGGCTGGACAATTATGGTGTTGTTCTGAACACAGTGAAATGTATTTTTGGTCAGCCGCAAATGGATTTTCTTGGCCGCCGATTTACCCCATCGAGCTCCATATCTCTACCTGCAAGAGTGAAAGCTATTCTGAAGATCCCTTGGTATGTGACGATTTCTATGGATGCTAAATTTTTTTCTCAGAATATACTACAGGCAACGAAATGAAATGAGCATATGGCATCGTCGGCCGGGAGGCCCCATTCGGGGAAGTTCGGCTGACGTTACAGGCAACCGAAATTCAAGAACTATTAATGGATTGATTCACAGGTCCGTAATACAATGAAAATGCATCAGTGACTCTTGGACAGATTGCATGACTGCTGTGTTCAAACAAGCAAAACAAGTGATAGCAGGTGCTGAACTGTTGGGGCACCTGGAGCAAACCATGTCATTAACATTGGTGGTAGACGGGAGCCAGGCAGCAGTAGGTGCTGTTTTGCAGCAACACAACAACAGCATGTGGCAGTCTCTAGCCTTTTGTTGCAGAAACTGTCAACATCTCAATGGAAGTGAAGGGCGTATGACTACGAACTGTTAGTGATATACATGGCTTTCAAGTACTTTCAACCTCATTTAGAAGCCCATGAGTTTACAATGTACATCGACTACATGCTGCTCACACATCATTTCAACAGATCAATGTCAACTGTTTGCTGCAGTAGCATAACTAGCTTATGTTTATTGCACTGTTCACCATGGCCATCTAACACACATCTGGAGTCGAGAATGCGGTTGTCTCTCTCGAATCTGTAGTGTCTTCATTATTGATTACACAGAGCTTGCAGAAGCACAAACACCGACCAGGAACCGCAAGATCTGTTGCAGGAAACAACTTCATCTTTAGATTTGCAATTAGTCAATGTTCCTCGGTTGAGCATCAAGTTATACTGCCTTGTATCAGCAGAAAAACCTCGGCCTTTTTCACCAACAACATTTCGGAAATACGCCTTAAAATCTTTACAGAACCTGTCACCCAGATGCACGATCTACGTTACACCTCATCACACATCGTTTCGTGTGGCCAGGAACAAAGAAAGAATGCCTTGAGTGGACATGATGCTGCATACAATGGTAGCGTTGCAAGATCAGCCAGCACATATGTACACCGATCGGCTTCTTCCTCTCCACCACCACCCATTTTACTCACATGCACTTGGACGTCGTGGGACCACTACTTCCTTTGAATGGTCAACAGTACTCTGTTATATGACTGACTAATTCATGTGTTGGTCAGAAGGGGCAACTGTCGACAACACATCTGCAGAAACAGCATATTCTTTGTACTAAACTGGGTATCACAGTCCGGATGTCCTCTGTACCTTAAAACAGATCGTGGGAAGCAGTTCGAATCGGAATTATTCGCCAAGCTGTCAATATTCTATTGCATGAATTATCACAAAACAACCAGCTACCACCAGGCCTGCAACGGCATGATAGATGTCAACACTAAAATCAGCTCTGGTGTTGCATGCTGCCAGGTGGACAGAAGCTCTGCTGATGGTTCTACTTCACCTGTGGAACACGTACAAAGCCGATGTGTATGGTTCGTCTGCAGAACTGCTGCACAAAGAGTCACTTCAATTGCCTGGATTATTTGTAGATGTGACTCCGCAGCCTGATACAGACTCATCTACCTTTGCTAGTCGTCTTGAGTTTATGTCAAGCAGATCGGCCCTCTACAGCCGTCCAGAGACTGAAGTGTTGCCACATTTGTCCACAAAAGCCTCAGTATGTGCGCACACTTGATGTCGCATTCTGGTCGCGTCAGACTGGCTCTACAGACACTACAAATCAGGCGACACTATGTCGTCCAAAGGGGTTATCAGACCCTGGGCATTCTGGTATTCTGGTCGATGGCAAACATTACAATAGACAAGGTCAAGCCAGCATACCTCTTTCAACAAGCCCCCCCCCCCCCCTCCCCCGAAATTCGATGGACGCAGCCCCATCCAGCACCTATTCCTGCAACAGCAACTCCGGCACCAGAACTGGCCATGATGCCAGCTGCAGGGTACCCCTGCACCATGAGATCTGGTTGACGTCTCCACTTTCCAGCGTGCTTCCTGAACGGCGCTCTGTTTCTCCCACCCCAACCCTCCCACCAAGGGGACTGTTGTAGCTACCATGGTCAGCAGTTCTGTACTGTGTGGTGCGCAAGTGTTTGACGTGTCTGTCATGCCACAAGTGTTCGAGTTCGCACTGTCAAATTAATTCTGCTCCAATCGCCGGGAACACTGTGTTTTTTGTCTATTAACTTCGTGCCGATTACTTTTAGTGTATAGCAATTTATATCTTCATGTTTACTCTATGCTGACTTCTGTGATTGTGCATAGTACTTAGTAACGAGTCAACAAAAGTCTTATGCATTCTCTTATCTCTTGTCTTGGCATACACCGTCTAAAAGACGTTCTGTATTTCTTGGCCTATGAACGAACAAACCCATTGTCATCACAGCTAGGGGATATCGTTTTGAGTTATTTATCGTAAACTAAGCAGGCTAACCAGTCGGATGAGTCAGTACTCAGCCCTAAGACGAGAAGCTGTTTTTCCATTTGGAACCATTTAATATCGTGATGCACAGTCGCTGTTTGATTCTTACAGTGCCTGAGTTTCTGCTTTCTTTTGTGTTTCAGTGGTCACCAATTTATAGGACCTTTGCATTACTCAGGCAGTAATAATTCATGCATACACACATGCTGTAACCAGGTAGTTGTATTCTCACATTTAACAAAATACAGCTTGACAACCAAAAGAAAACAAAGATCTGCCAAACCAAAAAGCAAAGAGAAAACATACAATAGAAGAGTTAGGTCGGATGACCAAAGAACGATATGCACTTTATCTGAGTTCGATGCTTTCCACAAGTGTTTTTTTGTGGATATCATGACTGACAAAACGTTTTTAATTTAGTTTTCCCTTTCAACAGGAGGATATATTGTCTGTATTTATGTTTAATCACCGATATTTTCGAATTGATAGTATTAATAACCTCAAGAAACCAAAAGTTTGAGACTCGAAGTCCCAAATAGCTTCAGCATTCAGTACATTTTGTCCCAGGTTCTTATCTTTGTTGTAACACATATCACTTTGTTGAGTGTTAAGTGCATTAGTTCTTAAACGTATTTGTATTCCCTGTAGCATAATAGATTCAATGATTAAGAGAGAAGCATCAAGCTTACTTTCAAATTATTTGATAGCTACTGAACCAGCCTTAATACAGCCTCACAGGGAATGCTGTTGTCACACTTTCGATGCTTTATAATCCGTACAATGAAAGAAAATCCCAGAAAGTTAATGTTTGCACTGTACAGCTGTCTCACACATCTGCCACCACAAATCACGTATCAGTAAGGTTATTTTGTTTACTTTTATATAGTTATACCTCAATGTTCTTCAGTTGTGGGTGACTATGGCTTTCAGGCTGTGCTCACAGCTGCCCTCTCAATAAGTTGCAACAACACAGGTAGCTAGCAGGGATCTTCATTTGCTGTACATAGTATAGACACTGTTTCTTAGGCTGCTGGAAAGCTCCCTGACTTCATTCAATTTTTTTGAGCTGCTGCAAATGAATTTGTAGGAAGGCCTACTGAGATATATGTACCAGAAATACAAATGGAACCTCAAGTAGTTATCACCCCTGTAAATTCTATCTCTTCGTAAGTATAGGATTAATCACTAATCGACCACATTACTGTAGCAACGTGACTGTGGTAGGTCTAGGGCTCCTGTACAGAACAGGAAAAGATAGATTGTGTTCGTGTGGGCTGCATACATGCAGGAACAAGCATCCATTCTGTGGCAGACCTACTGTTACACTGATTGATTTATAGCCTGTAAGGGTTTCCTTACGTCCTCCTGGGAATAATCCATCCTTCTTAAAGAACACACCCCTCCTCCCCCCTCCTGTCCCTTTGGGAAATCCCCAAACATCCTCCCCTCCCCTATGCCAATACAAGCACATTCTTGATATCAAATTAATTGACTAATTAATTAAATTGATTAACTAATTACCCTATCTCCCTCTTGAGAAATCCCTCAACCCTCCCTTCCTCCAGTCTACCCCTCCCCTTCCGAAAACTGATGGGGAAAAATTGGTCTGTGTGGAGAGAAAGAGCATAGGATATTTTCTTTATTTTGAGTGCTATCCTGTTGGCAATTAGCAGACATTCAACCTCTCCCCTCTGCGTTATCGCCCTCCCCTCCACCCCCTCCCTCCCTGCTGTACCACTGCATTTTTCGAATTTTGTGTGATTTGAAGGGGGTTTCTGGTGCACTTTCTTTGTCACCCCATCCAACCCCACCCCACCCCCCCCCCCCACCCCCCCACCCACCCAACCTTTAGTTCTGTTCCATGTCACCACACTGGGTATCAAATTCATTGATTAATTAATTAAAATAAAACTGGCAGAAACTAGCTCAGTTTAGCTACCCCCCTTAACCCATTGTGCCACTTTCGGTATTCTCCCATTGAACATGAGCTACTTCAGTCCAGACCTGAGTTAATTAAATAGCCAACTCACATTCTGTCAATTTGATTGACTAATTAATTAAATCGATATCCATTCTGTGTGGGACTGTTGTCCTTGGTGGCTACATCCGCCTTCGGGAAATATTGATTGACTGACGGGAAATTGATTGCAGAGTGTGGAATATTGTTTATTTAAACAATTTATGGGGTGCAGATAGTGGAATATTTAAACAATTGCGGCGCTTTTTCATTCCGATTACATAATAAATACCGTCATGAAGCACCATCAGACGTAATTACACTCTCACAGATTGCGCTAAATATATCTGGTGATCGTTTGACTGTACCATGCGCTGGTATCCAAGCGGCCCTACAAGCTGCACTATCAACTGGCCACTGGAAACTCCGGCGCACCCAGGGCCCTTGATACCGCACTGTACCTAGAGGGATGCCGGCCATATATGGTGAAGCACACATCTCCCGGTATTAGCACGTTGACTGTACAGAGACTGTCTGAGCCATCATGGCTTCTGTATGGCTACTTGGATGATCCTACTGACGCCACTTACGTGCGCGTTCCATCGATTCCCGCCCTCATGGTATCATCTTTGCTGGGTTATTTGCTCACTCTGGGGCTGTGTGGTGGCGAGTGGTGTGTCGGACATGGAGCTGGATGGTTGTGCCTGAGTACTTGGCGTCCTGGCCATTGCAGCTAGTTAACACTGTTGACCACTGGGTCATGGGGGCCTGCATTTTCCTGCAGTGTCGACCATTGCTACTGGCGAGTTTAGTGGTTCAAGGAGCAACTCTCGTCGCTTGTAACCAGATTACAACATGTAGTAGACAGCTGTGGTGTGCTAAATACGCCAGGGTGTACTGAACAACTTGCTAGCAGCCACAAGCTGAAGGGCAGTATTATTTGGTGCCTACCTGAAGTCCTGAAGCAATTGACCTCCCTACCATTTGTTTGTAATTATCTATGAAGTTGATTTAGTAGGCAATGTATCTAAGGACTGCTAATTCTGCCCAGTGTGAACTGGCCAGGAATCCAGTTTCTTAATGCCTTTCGGTGACCTCTTTTGGGCTGTGTGTGTCAATCTGAAGGTTTCTGTATGTGCCATGCTAGGATTTTCCAACGTTAATCTTGTACTTTAAATCATAGTTTGTTTTATTCAGTATTTCATCTACTGATTGTAATTTCTGTTTGTTGTAGATCTTATGGCCCTTGCTGGGGCGAGTTACTGGATTTTGCCTGTAACTAAAGTTGTGTGTGCCCAGCCTAAAGGTACACAGGTGCGGGTCATGCGTGTGTATTTGCTTATTCTGTTTCAAGGAGCCCTTTGGGTTATAGTTGTACAGTTTAACTGGCCATCTGCCATTTGGTGTGTATCCCAATTACAGTGTCTATTAGCGCCTAAGGGGCCATACTAAAGGTTTACCGGTACCTTGATTTGTTAAATCTTGTTGGACATATTACGTAATTATTCTTTTAAATGACCTTGTACATTGCTTTTTGTTATTGCTGGGAAGGTTAACTTACAATGTTATGAGCAGGCACCTCCCATCCTGAAGTTTCAATAGTTGAATTTTCAATTGTTTGCTTAACTATTACTGCGTGTATTAATTTTTATCAAACTTGTTTGCTGTTTGTTGTTTAGGATTTGTTGAAAGCTTTGAATCAACAGCGGTTGAGGAGTTGGACATGGCAGAGGTGTCCCTGGATTAGAAAGTAACAGTTCAGTAATTCTGTTATTTTAAGTCCCTTGTGGGCATTTAATGAAATTCTTTGGGCAAACTGAGCACTGAGTTTCTTCATTTCTTTAAAAAATTAGGATTTTAGGGGCCTGGTACTTTATTTATGTACTTAACGTGATTTCTGTGAACCAGGGTTGTGACCAACCAGTGAAGTACTACTGTTGCTTTGGTTTTATGTGTGAACGGTCTTTGGGCAGCTGCAGAGCAGAATAACCAGTGGAGATGTATTCATTTTAATGTTTTTTTTATTTAATGTTTGTTGAACGTATATTGAACTCATGTTGTGGGGTGGCCCTTGGTTGTGGGGAGAGAGTGCCGCCACAGGTATATTTCATTAATTAACTGTTTGTAGTCGGGCCTCCATTGTGTTGCATAGTTGCCATTTTTAGTACTGTTTCTAATTTTATGTATAATGCAAATGATTTTATACATTGTGAATTTAATTTAAAAATCTTAACCATTTGTACATACTTGGTAAGAATCTTGGTAACTGTCAATTGACATCCCCAACACTCCTCCTTCCAATCCCCTGCATGCCTCCCCCACAAATGTCTGGTTACTTCCTGTCGAACAAAGCATCTGGTGGCGGCAAAAAACTCTTTGACATTGATACCTGAAAAATTCCTGTCGCAACACATGCTCTCTCTCTGTCCCTCTCTCTCTCTCTCTGTCTACTTCCTGCAAATGAAGCGTCTGTCGAGTACCACACTAAGCCCTCTTTTGTCCTGAATAAAGTAGTGGAGACCTGGTAAATCCCCAGCTATGAACGTCTTGGGAGTACTCCCTCATTTTATCAGATTGATTGAATTGTTAATTAAATCAATAGACTTTGTGTGCAGGCAATTTTTCCTCGCTTACTACTGGTGGATAGTGGGTCTGGCATATTTGGTGGGATTCGGTCCCACAACTGCCCAGTTCCCACCTTTAGGGTTTTACCCTTGCACCCTGTTGGTGGATAATAGCACAGGTGGGTCATTTGGCGGGAAATCCATTACACAGGGGGTTACTGAAATTTTCAAATTTATAACATCCCTTGGCCCATACCAGCGGTTAGAAGTCGAGAATCGATCAGCTACTTGGCTCAAGGGCTTTCCTGATCAGAGTTAACATATATCGGGAGGCGGCGCGTTTCGTCTGCATGAGATAAATATTTATTCCTTGACTTAGCGTTGCCCCAGAGCGAGTGAAGAAATGTCAGAAAATGGGTATGTGACCTATGTATGTTGCGAGACAGGATAATAAGAGGACGTGTATGAAGTGTGTGCAATGAAACAGTCATTGTGTAATTTGTGTTTTTTTGAGATTCACAAGTGATATGTAACGTTAATGTGGACTTAGGTAACATCCATAATACGTTATGGTGCATTCCAAGGGTAGTTTCGCGTATTTATTTTTGAACAAAACATTCTGTTTATGAACTGTTATGTACAAGCTAGAATAGGACTTCGAACATTTGGTGGTCGATGTTTGCTATAGAACCTACTTCAAAAACAAAGCATAGAGAAAGATTTCTCTGCTAAAACTAACTCATTTCACTCACAGACAATCATTGAATGACCAAATGCGAATGGCAGTATCCCAATTCAAGAAGATCCTATAAAATTTTTCTTTGTCTTACATTTCAAGAATTTTACAGGCGATCGTCGTAGTCAGCAGTTGCTTCTACACCAGGAGAGTAACTTGTCTACATGTAAAAAATTACGTACGCTGAGGGATTAGTCGACGTCGCTCTGGGAATTGATATTGTACTTCACAGGCATACAAACAGAGACACTACACACACTAGTTCAATAACAACGAGTTTAATATTACCAACCTAAAAACATTAATTTCTTCTTTTTAGCCAAAATATTATAAATTTCAGCTCAGTTGCATCCTCAAACAATTTGTAGGAGATATTGTCATTTGGGTTTCTAAAGCATTATATAATCCCTAAGTTTGTTCTCTCAGCTACACCAGGACGAAGAATGAGGAGGAGGAGGAGAAGAGAATGTGGAGGAAGGATCTAGCACATGATTGGGTACTAACAACATCGAACACCACTTCCACCTTGAAAGTTATCTAAATAAATAAAAAAGGTGAAAGTTATCTAATTAAATAAATAAAAATATTGACTGAAGTACTTAGAGCTCTGAGCTCTAATAATACATAAAATGACGTAATGAAACTTGTAACGTTGTAATGTGAAAGCAAAGCTGCACTGTAATAATAATTAATTGTTGTAATGAAATCATAATATTGCCATTCTTCCTCACTGTAACACAACTTAACATTGCCTGTATCCTTACTCAAACACTGCTTAACATTGTCAGGCTAACTACAACACAGCTGAACTTTGACTACCTACTGCGCCAGGGGCACCGACTTGTAAAGATATTGCGGGGGTCTTTTCCTGGGAAATTTTCTAAATTTTAGATGAAAAATAGAGGGTTTTAAAGGTTTTTAGTATTTTAGAGTCATATGATCAACACTAGATACCTGGACTCTCGATAACTCGACATTCTGGGAAACTCGAGAAGCTTTTTGGCTTTGAAAAAAGAAACAAAACTTAAACACGCACAGTATTTTTGTAAAAAGCTAATTTTATTACAGTAATAATCATGCTTATAGACTATTACAGAACAGTGGATGTATAGCTCTGAAAAGACTGGAATTATATTTAAATAAATCGTAAACTATCATTAAAGGAATAAAACATATAATATTGCTGTCATACAGTAATAGCATTTTGATTAATAATTGAAATACCTAATTTAAGCTTACTTTGAAAGTAACTAATACAGTACTATAGTAATATAGTAACAGTACTAAAATAGTACTAACGTTTCGAAACTCAAAATTTAACATTATGTATGTGTTTAATTCTCTATTTTATAAAGATTTTTAGTATTACTCTAAATGTCATTATTAGGTCTACAGTGTCTTTAGAAAGGTGTAAATGTCGACCATCTGACTGGATTACTGAACATGAAGTTGTAGGTGACTGGTCAGATATCCAGTTCATCCAAAACATCTTGGTGGGCATGAAGAACAGCCAAGTTGTTCAATTTCTTCTGTCCCATTGTTGATTGGAGATATGAGTTTAGACATTTAAGGGCGCTAAATGACCGATCTGCTGTTGTTGTCGTGATAGGAACTACTTGGAGAAGCTTAATCGACTTCGCTGCTTCACATAATAGTTCTCCAACTGCAGGCTCTAGTGTAATGTACTTTCTTACATCATGCATGGTTTTAAGACGAGTTATTTTTTATTAGCGATATCGGCTAACATATTCAAGTGTAAGCGCGGTTTATCAATGTCTAGGTCATTCTTAAAAGACTCAGTTGATTTTTCCAACTTCGTTTCATCTGTGCTTACCAAAAGCAAACACTCTTGTTCAACTGCAATGACCTGTGTGAGTCCAGTTGAAGCAAACCGCTCAGTAATACAAGATTGCAACGTTTCACAAACTCCAATGTAAATAGCTTTGTAGTATTCCCTTGACGTTTTGAAAGTGTGCAGTGAACTGGCTTCGTTGTTTTCATACTACTTTGGTATATGAAGATAGTAACTGTTCCAAAAGAACAGACACCGATGATGACCATGAGGCTTCTCTAGAAAGAAATGATAATTAATGGAAACCCTCAGCTGCCAACAGGTGTTGTTGATATACCTCAATGGGGACATCTGAAAATGTTTGTCCCAACTGGGACTCGAACCTGAGATCTTCTGCTTACATGGCAGATGCTGTATCCATTTGAGCCACCGAGGGCAACGAGAACAGCGCGACTGTGGAAACTTATTCCTTGCACTCTTCCCATGAGGCCCACATTCCCAAATGTCCACAACCTACATTCGTAATGCTCCTAAAGGATATTTGCCCATTCACTCATTACTCATTACTAACGCCAACTAGGGTGACGATTCCTGTAAGAGTTCAGGCAAAGTGTGTGCATTCGCGCAGAAAGAGGTCAATGGCTGGGTAGCCATTAACTATACGAAGATAGTAACTGTTCCGAAAGAACAGATCCCAATATTGACCATGCAGCTTCTCTAGAAAGAAATGATAATTAATCGAAAACCTCTGCTGCTAACAGGTGTTGTTGATATACCTCAATGGTGCCCTGACCAGGACTAAAACCCAGGATCTCCTGCCTACATGGCTGACGCGCTATCCATCTGAGCCACCGAGGGCACAGATGATAGCGCGACCGCAGAGACGCTTCTTCTCTGTGAATGAGCACACTTTGCCTGTACTCTTACGGTAACCAACACCTTAGGTGGCGCAAGTAATGAGTGAATGGGCATATATCCTCTAGGAACATTACGAATGTAGGTTGTGGACAGTTGGGAATGTGGGTTTCATGGAAAGCGTGTAAGGGGTAAGTCCTTGCAGTCACACTATCCTATGTGGCTCAGATGGATAGAGCATCTGCCATGTAAGCAGGAGATCCTGGGTTAGAGTCCTGGTTGGGGCACACATTATCAGCTGTCCCCATTGAGGTATATCAAAATACCTGTTGGTAGCTGAAGGTTTCGATAAATTATCATTTCTTTGGTATACTTCGATTCCAAGTAAGCGAAGGATCATCAACTTGTGAAGGTTTTTTTTAACAAAATTACCAAAAGTGTTCAAAACTATCACGTCTTCCATTCAATATACAAATCAAGCCCTCATATATTTTTCCCAGGTCAGCAACACTTAGATGAGGGCAGTGAATTTTGTCGTGGACATCCTCTACTGGCTTCATTGCATAGGGGCGTAGAAGGAAATAAATCTTGAATTGCAACATTGACTCAAAGTAGCCTGCACATTTGTAAAATGCCCCTGTTTTGTCCTCTGCAGAAAATGTTTCAAAAAAACTCTAGTTCTTCAAAGTTTTTCAGTATTCTCAAGATACTAGAAGCTTGTATAGTCCATCAAGTCGGGCAAAAGGGTCGTGGACCAGCTTGGTCGTTGGTGCTCTCACAGTGTATGCTTCTAAAAAGTCCCATCCTTTAGTTGGATTCCCTTACAGGGTTTATTAAGTCCTTGGCTGAAGCCATAATATCCCTCATCGACGTAAGTTGGCGGAGATTGTCTACAACTGCCAAGTGTAAACTGTGAGCAGTGCAGTGCATATAATGTGTTTTTGGTTGTATATCCAAAACTAACTTTTTTAGTCCTTTGAACTTACCTCTCATATTCGAGATACCATCGTAGCACTGTCCTCTTAAGTTATCCATTGGCAAATCAAGACGAGCAAAAACGTCTTTTAAAATACTAAACAGAGTTTGTGATTCAGTGTTGGGGGTCTCTTATAAGCCAATTAAGTCTTCGTTGATAATTAAGGAATGATCGACAGTATGAATACAAAATGACGCTTGTTCCTGACTCGAAGAATCACTTTTTTTGACAACTATCATAGACAAATGTTCAGTCTTCTTGGTTGAAGCCAATACCTCTCTCAACACAGACTTTCGTAGTAGATCAATGATTTTGTTTTGTATGTCGTAGGACGTGCACTTATACCCCGAACGTCCTAACCAATCTTTAAACTCAGGTATGTCATTCTTTCGGACTTTCAACAACTGAAAAAAATTGAGTTTACATGTTCGTGCCCTCTAAATGCACGGTAATAAAAATAGTCTCAAGAGCTAAACGGGAGTTCTTCATATCATTATTTAACTGTTCATTCAATTGGGAGGCCACATTTTGGTTAGTGACAGAATTTAGTTTCAGAACACCTTCTTCATGTGTAAATTTTCATAAAGACGGAATTTTTCCAAAACCTTTTTCCAGTTAGAAAACCCTATGGAAGTAAATACACCTTCTTTTTTTTAAGAAAATTGCAATAGATTTTTAGTATCTGCAACTTTACAGGTTTTGCAAAAAAATGTTTTCGGTAGATGCTTCATATTGTAGCCATGTATATTTGATCAACCAAGACTTCTGAAATGATCTTCACTTACTGGGTCATGCAGGTTTCGGCTGTGAACGGTTCTTGCCTGAAGACGACGAAGCAATTGATGACACAATAATTGTTGGAGGTTGACTTGCAGTATCATCAAGTTCCAAGCTCGCCTTTTTGGTAACAAATTTATCCAGTGCAAACTTAATTCACAATATACTAAGAGACTAAGGTAAATGAATAAAATATAGTCATATAAAACAGTCCACGAGACTGCAGCATGCATTGAACGAAACTACCCACACTGGATGACTGTGACAGCAGGGTGGGATTTATACAGCCTCGGCATCAAGGCGATATGAAGCGGAGGGTTCCAGGTGGTTCTGCCGCAGTCCTTTTGATGTCGCCACGGCCACAGTGCTGGCTCGCCGGTGCCAGACTTTACACAAAGGTTTGCGCACCGGGACAGATTCTAAGTGTGCCTGCAGCACCTTAACACTATCGTGATTCATAGCAGTTGTTTTCAGTTAACCTGCTTACTAGTGTAATAATTATTTGTTTTAAGTCATTACTGAATGTATTTTCAAAGATAACTATCGTCAAGCACGGAAAATAAAAAATATTCAGTATAATTTTTGTGATTTTACAAATCATAATATAACTAATAATTTTCTTAATTTCTTTTGGGGGGGACGCTCCGCCCCGCCCCCAAACGAACGTTTGAGGGGGCTCGGGACCCCTCAGGGCCATGGAGTCAGTGCCTGTGTTCTGCACCCTCGCGCAGCTCAGAGATACTAGCTTAACTTCTGCGATACAGCTTACAACAACGCTGCTCGCCCACAATCGATTCAGATACCAAAACTATACATGACACCTAACAACCTTTCTGCTGCAAGACAGACTTTACCGGACTGCACTGAGTAAACACCACACACTTAAACCACATTCATTTCATAGCAGTAGTTGTTACAGTTAGATGTCGGAGATTACTGAAACACTCGTACATCCCGAATGCTAATGTCCCAACGTCCACATGCAGCGCCTCAGGCCAGTGAGTTGCATAGCCCTAGTTGCCGCCATTGACGCACTTCTCAGCGATGGCGACAGGTCTGCCGCCAGACCTGCACTGCCAGAGAGTGCCGCCCAGCCATGGAGCGTGTCCAGGATGGCCGAAATGGTAGGAATTCGGATGTTATCAAAATTTCCAGCACCAACACTTCTCAGTGATCGATACTGACTCTTCTCAAATATCCACTTTAAAAAAAAGAAGAATACTAGCAACACGCGATCACGAAGGCTGCCAAACAGAAACCGAGTATTACTTCGTTATTCACCTGCACAGAGGGCGATATGTTGAAGTCAACTGCTTCCCCATTTCTCACCAGACCGAGTCTGGAGGCTTGCATCTTAAGCCGGAAATGCCTATTCATTCTGGCTACTGGCTACCTTCACCACACACCCTGACTCCATGAAGAGCTGTCCCAGAAAACCAGAGAATGACTTAAGTTCTTAATAATGGAATGTTAAGAAAGTTGGTGAAATGTGTGCCTTTGTAGAAAATTGTAAATGGGTTTTCACGAGGTACAGCATCAGTTATTCTGATTTTAGTGAGAGGTAACATCAAACAAGAATCATCAGAATTGTAACGATTGAATGCTGCGTCCCTCATGCCAGTAACGGGAGAACCAGAGCCCCGAACTGCTTTTAATATGTGTTTGCCACCATGAATGGTAATAACAGGATGATAAAAATCTTTCAGAGACTGTTCTGTTTCATGTAACAGTGAATACCTGATGTCTTCTAAGCGGATCATATGCTCTGTAATGTGTGCAGAACACGATGTATCCTGCTTTGGTGCGGCGCTGGCATCATCTGATGCCTAGTGTGCTAGTCATCATTATGTAGTGTCTGAACCGTTTGGTGCGTTGGTGAATGCGACTTCAATGATTTGAACAGTGTGCTGGGGTTCTGAATGATTTTGACTACCTTGACGCAGATGAAAATGTGAATCTCGTTCATTTAAGCATAAAGATTGGTTGCTATTAAAGTGCCCTTTATTTCTGAAATTATGATTAAAATTTCTGTTTCCCTCCTTATTCCCACTGTGACAGAAAATGCTGGGCATATGTGGCATAACACACCACTTTGCTAAAATAACGTGTTATGCAATGTCTATCTCACTTATGAATGATAATCACGACAGCTGAACATATTGTTTTATTAGTTAAGTAGTTTAAATTCGCCAACTGTTAGAAGTTTTTGTTATTGTTTGTGCATGTAATCTGGTATAGATGGACATGAATATCAACAAAGTGGACTACGACTGCAGTTTACTATGCATTGCAGTACATGCTGGGTTGGCAGTTATTCCGTGCTGTGGTATCCTAGCTTGAAGAAGTGGGGTGCACCTTTGAATAAATGGCAATGGTACTAACATTACAGAGGGCACATGACAATTATCTTTCAATTCCTACAGAACTGTCATTCCTTTCAGACAGAGTTAATGAAATATCAAATCCAATGTACAGGCACTAATTGTATATGAAGTGTTGCCTAACATAATAATATTGTGACAGAGACATAAAATAACTGTGTTCAGAAGAACTTTCTATTATTTACTAGAAAGCGGAAAATTTATCAATGCTTTACATTTCCATCACACTGCTACAACAGAAAGTCAAGATTAATGCGATCTACATGTTTAAATTAGCATTTATTCAAGATGCAGCAGTTCATAATTTTAGGATAACAACACTCGCAATCTGAACATACGCATTTCTCAAGCTAGGGAATATTTCACACTAAAGACACTTGAAATTCTATTTTGTCTTGTATCGTTATTCTCACTGTTAGGACACTTATCTTTCAAATGTCCTAGCCTTTTGTATTTATAGCACATAAATTTTTCTTGCTGTGATGTTGGTGGCCCACACGATTTGACAATATAGGGTCAGCGTTATTTCTCAATGACTATACAGGAGTACCATTTCAGTTGTTTACCTTGCCAACTCTTCACTATAAAAGCACTGCCACTCATAGATTCATCTTCCATATTGAAAAACTTGTTTTCAATTGCATCTGTTGTAATAGTAATTCCTAAATATTCAGAGGCTATAATCATTTGAGAGTATTTTTTCTGTAACCCTGCTAACAATAATGACTGAATCTATTCATCTCTAACTGCAAAACCAATTCTACATGCTGTAGGACAAAGAGTGTGAATCTGTGTATAAATATGTCGACTCCTGCAATGCTTAAAAGCAATGCAGATATTGCTGAAACAACTTTCTGGTGTCATCTTAGTTTTGTAAAAATTGTAGTTACAATGTGCCTCTTTATAACACACCTAACTACTCTTAACAGGACCAGTAGTAACCTACATTCAGAAATAGATGTAGACTGATGAAGCACCTGAACATAAGACCCCAGGGATCAACATGCAATGTGGACTGAAATAAAAATCACGTTTTTTGATTGAAAGTGGCTAATTTTTTATTTGGCAACAGTTCTGTATGGTTTTTGACCATCATCCACTACTGATTTACATAACTTGTCATTTAGTCACATTGTTCTGGGTGCAATGATATTAATGTTTTCAATAATTTTTCTTGCAAAACCAGAATCATTAAACGCAGATTTCAGTTTCTGCCACAAGTATACCGTTGCTTTTGCTTCTGTTATACGCACATGTAAAGGTGGATCAATAATAAGAATTATATTCGCTTTGGTCTGCACATCTTCTGTTTTAAATACTCGTGAGACGCATTTTTCCCATACTTCGTAAATAAGCATATTCTTGATTGCAAATGCAACAGTTCTCATGTCCTTTCAGTATTTTATGGGTTTCAAATAAGAACACATTACTCCTGATCTCTTCACCATAGTTCTTTCCATAATGCTGAAAGTTGTGTTGCATGTGGATTCCGCCTGTGATGTACTAGTACTGCGAGAACTGGCAGATATATTACTTAACTCTTCATTAGACCACTTTATGTTAAAAGAAACTAGCACTTTCTTCTGCACTCAGTGTTACACAATAAACAGATATGAGACACATCACACAGGATAAGGTCAAAGGGAAGGCATGTATATACAAATGATAGAATCACTAAAGATCATGTCTCACAGAGATCATCATCATCATTATCAGTGTTCTGCCAAAAGGCAGGTTTTCACATGATAGTTCTCCAGTCTGTTTGGTCTTCTGCTGTCCTCTTCAGGTGTGCATAATTACCTCTTCCCTTTATGTCATCTACCATCTTGTATCTCCTTCTTCCTGTCAGTCTTCTCCCACAAACCAGTCCTTCCAAAGCATCTCCTAGCAAGCACTCCCTTCTCTATGAGTGTCCCAACCAGTTCTTTTTCCTTTCTCTGACAACCTTCAGCAGACGTCTTCTCTCACCAACCCTTTCCAATACTCTTTCATTACTCACTCTTTCCATCCAGCTTATTCTCTCCATTTTCCTCCACATCCACATCTCAAATGCTTCTAACCTTTTTTCATCCTCTCGTCTCTGTGTCCATGTTTCTGCCACATATTGTGTCACACTCCAGACAAAACATTTGCCAAGACTTTTCCTTAGACCTTTATCTAATTTGCCTCATAAGAGTCTCCTCTTTCTGTTGAATGCCATCTTCGCTATGACAGTTCGAGTTTTCACCTCCTGGCGACATCTCAAGTCTTCAGTTATTGTGCTTCCAAGATATTTAAATGCACTTACTTGGCTAATGGTAGATTGTCCTATTTTAACGTTGGACAGTCTGTGTCTTGTACTGATGACCGTACTCCTTGTTTTTGCTGTCTTTATTTGCATCCCATATTCCCCACAAGTTTCATTAATATCTTTCAGCATGTTATTCACTGTCCGCTAACATTTTGCCACTAATACCATGTCATCAGCAAATCTTATACATTCTATTCTCTTTCGACCAATTCATATTCCTCTTACCCCTTCTAAGCCTATCGCAATAATCTCTTCAAGGTATGCATTAAAGAACAGTGGGGAAAGGCAATAACCTTGTCTAACACCTCATCCAATGCTGCTTCCTTCTCACATTTCATTTCCAATCTTTATCCTTACTTTCTGGGGTATATATAGATGCTGTATCAGTCGTCTCTCTTTCCAATCTACTCCTTTCCTCTTCAAAATATCCATCAGTTTGTTCCACTGAACTCTGTCAAAAGCCTTTTCTAAAGCTATAAAAACACCAAAGATTTTTCGACTTTTTTCCATATATCTTTCCCCTATAGTTCTTAACAGGCCATTAGCATCTCTTGTTCCTTTTCCTCTTCTAAATCCGAACTGCTCCTCTGCAGCCCTTCTGTGTAGCTTGCCATATAGCCTTTTATTCAACACTCTCAGCAACACCTTAGGTGCATGATAAATCAGACTAATAGTCCTATGCTCTTCACATTTTTTAGTGTTTCTCTTTTTCTCTGTTGGTATCACAACTGTTGCAAGGAAGTCCTCAGGCCATTCCCCTTTGTCATATATTTCATTACAGAGGTAGACTATTTATTTCCTTGCCTTGTTTCCGAGAGTCTTCAACAGTTCTACTGCAAATCATCAATTCCACATGTCTTCCTATTCTTCTTCTCCTTCAGCGCCTTTTCTGCTTCTGATTCCAAGATGGTGAATCCGTTTCCATCTTCCAGCACATATTGCTCCCTTTTAACCTTAATTTCTCTTTGAATTTCATCCACCTTATAACGACATTCAATATATTCTTGCCATCTGTTCAAAACCTCCTGTAGTTCTTCTGCCAGAGTACCATCTGCTCTTTCTATTTCCATGTTATTCCTCACCAGCCAGTCAACACATCAGTTCATACTTTCCCAATTTTCTCTATTTCGAGCCATTCCTGTTTCATTCATTTTTCCCTTGCTTCTTCAGTTTCTCTTCTTAATTCATTATTCAGTTTCCTGTACCTCTTTTTGCCTCCTTTAGTTTCTACATTTTTCCACTTTCTCTGTTCTTCCATCTTTTTCAACATGTTTTCTGTTATCCATTCTTTCCTGGTGCTTCGGTATACTCTAATTCCTAGTATTTCTTTGGCAGCGTCCTTGAGTCCTTCCCTCATTTTTATCCATTTGTCATTAACACTTTCATCAACACTACCTCTTTCCCATTTTTCCATAAATCTGTTCTCCAAATCTGAGGCCTTTCCTACATCTTTGAGTCTTTCTATGTTTCGCCTTTCCTTTACTTTACCTCTCCAGACGTTTTTCAACTTCAATTGTGTTTCTCCCACTATTAGGTTGTGGTCTGAATTTATAGCCACTGCTGGATAAGCTTTAGTATTCTTCAAAGAGTTCCTAAACCTTTTTGTATCAGGTTGTAGTCCAACTGATATCTTTCCCTATTCAAATTTGATATCCTTGTGTAATGTCTCCTTTTATGGTGTTCAAATAATGTGTTACCCACTGGTAATGAATTTTCTTTACAGAAACTAATTCATTTCTTATTCCTAATCCAAATTTTCCTACTGTATCTTCATCTCTTCCTTCACACACCACTGCATTCCGGTCCCTCATTATGATAAAGTAGGCATTTCTGTATTCTTTCTCGATGAGTTGTTGTATTTTCTCATAATATTCTTCCACTTCCTCATCTCCATGCTGGCTGGTTGGCATATATACCTGTATTAACACCAAATCTTTTGAACTACCCTTCAGTATTATCATAATCAGTCTTCCATCAATATGTTGTACCTTCTTACCTTATTTTTTAGCTTTTGCCCTGTCAATATTCCTACTCGGTTTTTACCATTCTTGATGTCCCCTGAGTAAAAGAGCTTATAATCTCACCCTTCTCTTCACATCTCATTTCACACAAACTGAGGGCATCTAATCTCTTCCTTTTCACCTCCGGTTTTGCATTCTCTAGCTTTTATGCTTTCAGTAGTGTCCTCACATTCCATGTTCTAATCCTTATCTTTCCTTACTTCACTGTCCATTTCTTCCTTTCAAATATGCCTACCCTCAATGTGTTACCCTCCTCGAGATCGGAATGAGGGGAAGTTTTAACTCCAGAATCTTTCACATGGAGAAACATACCAGGAGCTGCTTGGGAAGGAAATGTGGTAGTTTCCCGTTACTTTCCACAAAGGCAGTAGGATGCCAAATCTAAAATCAGGCGCCCACTATGAGTCAGACGTTGTCTGTAGCCGCCCCTCTGGGGTACAGTCGCTATTTGTACTCTTTTGTACCCAAAGAGAAAAGGTGCCTCTACTGCCAGCTCCCCCATACCGAACTCCATCTTCTCCACCTTTGCTGCCGTTGAGATCTTCCTGGCAAGGGGCTCTCACGAGGTACTATCACCCAGGCCAGGTGAACCATGGTTTCTGTTTAACGAGATTTTACTCCTCCCCCTCCTGCTCTCTCAACTGGGCTTGGGACCAGCTATGGCAGAGCTCACAGAGATCACATACATTCATTTGAATGCATTAATCAACTTTAGCACCGACGAATCAGCATTTACCACAGCGAATTATCGTCCAAGATTAGTGTCTACGCTAAAGACACCCGTTTCTACCTTAAATATATTCGAGAGTTATCCTGCAATGAAACTGTATCTGTGGCAATCTGGGTCTGGAAGTGTTTCTGTGCACTTAGGATGCTTCACATGATAGATGATGAACTTGATGCTGCACATTACACACATATAATGGGTGATGCTGTAATCCCATCAGTCTTTCAACGAAAGTGATTCATTTGTTTCCAGTAGGATTAATCTCCACTACACATTCGGTTATGGTTTGCAGAACAGAATGATATTTACCTTCTCTAGTGCCCCATACGGCACCAAACCTCAGATCCACTGAAAACATTATGAACATCTTGGTGGAGACAAAACCAACCATCCAAGAAAACTGGCATGACCCCACATCAAGAACCTGTTATGACATTTAGAATGATGTCCTAGCTACCTGAACGGAAAATAATGAGAGATTTATTACTTACATCATAGTTCCCTCCCTTGCAAGATGTGGATGGTCACTGAAGCAGAAGGATTTCCAAAAGAGAATTAACTGGTAAAGAAATCAATTGCTGTGCTTCTTTGTAGGCCGAGAAAATCTTATTAATGACCGTGAATTATCGATTCTGTTAATTTTGTGTTTCCATTAAATTAAAGAAATTAACACTGAAGAACAAAAAATAATTATCTTAAGTGGAATTAGATGCAAATCCTGCATCTTGGGGTTGCTTATCATTCTGTCGTCCACACCATCAAATTATAAATGTCCATATTGTGATATTCTGGTATTTCATACAACTGTTTCATCTTTGACTACACCTCATGTCTTAAAGTGTCATTCCCATGTCTAAAATCCTAGAAATGACACTGAACAGATTTTCTTGTGTTTTTTAAGGAGATGCATGTGTCGAGTTGAGTGTCAGTAAGGAGTAACTCCCTCAGTTACACTCACAATTACAAGTGTCCTATACGTTTATGAGCTGTGCAGTGCACCATGTAATGTGGTTGGTTCCTGGCAACATACTGGGCAATGCAAATTTCAATTACTGCCATCTTTTATGCTGCCAAGGGGCTTTCATAATGTTGTTGACAACTGTTAAAGAAGTTCAGTTTTTTATTAATAACATTGCAGTACATAATACAAGGGCTGACTGAAAAGTAATGCCTCCACCTTCGTAACTCTTCAACAGCTGGCAGCACTGGTATGTGGCAGGTACTGGCTTGTTTTGTAGCATCTTCTCTACAGCTCCAGTTGTAGAGGTGAGCCAAACGGTTATTCTGGAGTAAGCGTTATCACAATTCCAGTTATTCTTTGATAACCGTTATTGTTAACGGTTACTAATAACTGCCAAGTTATTTTTCGCTAGCGAATACCCAAGGAGGTATATAGTTTATATAGGTCGTTGCGAATACCGAATACTCCGAGGGACTACAATTATATAACGTTCTAGTTGGAATCCATCAGTTTAGTTATCAGTATAACTGTGAGTAGTGTGAAATGGCAGGAATGTCGTACGATCTGTGTCATAACCTTAGCTTATTAACTCCGGGTACGTTTTAGTTGATGTTAGAACGATTATTAGTGGTTCATATTATATGTTTGTAGATTATCGGTCGCTATTAAAAATATTATCTTTGCAGCTGCAACAGAAAGTACGTGGAACTTCGCCACAGCACTGTTTAAATAAAATGTTAACAACGTGCGTTTTTAAGTATGAAGTAATATGTAAACTGAGTGCTGTAGGTTAAATTCGAAGCTTAATTCCCTCTGCTGCTTACATAATGAAGTGTACAGCCTTGTAATACAACAAAAAATCTACATAATGTGACAGATTCGTTTACTCCTTTCCCCTATTGGGGAAAGTGTGAGTACGCTAATCCAAGTTTTATGTGAGATTTGGAAACTGCTCGATTTCTCCAGCTACAGTATGTTTATAACATATGAAGACATGTAGATCGAAAAGGTTGACAGTGTTACATTTCTGGGACTACAACTCGATAATAAATTCAGTTGGGAAGGGCATACCAAATTTTTTCACTCTATTATTTCATAAGGGAGCATATTCTGAGGTATCTCATCAAATGTAGCGTGTAATAAAAATCCTTTGTGGTATAAATTCAAGAACATCATGTAGGAACCTGTTCAAGGAACTTTGTATTCTAACCACTGCTTCCTAGTATATTTATTCCTTAATGAAATTTGTTACAAGTACTTCCAACCAATAGCTCAATACATAATATCACTACTAGAAATAGGAACAGCAATCTACATAAAGACCTAAAATCACTGATCTTGGTCCAAAAGGGGTCCAATATTCAGGAACATGCATTTTCAATAAACTGCCAGCAAGTCAGCAACCATTAAAAACCTGGTTTCAGATAAAGCACGGTTTACAGTGTGTTTGAAAGACTTTATGATACAGAAGTGTCTGATTCCACCCATCATGAATATGCCGGAAATGGCTATTTTAAGTGTGTCTATGACGTCACTACATACACATGGCAACAAACATGAAGATACATATAAATAATACAATAACATCTCCCACCAAAAATACAATCAAATCAATGGGACACCTGTGGGAAGTTGGGGGTTTTAGGTGAGGACAAGCTAGTAAAAAAAAACACACCATGATATCAAAACACAAAATGAAGAACAAAAAGAGAAAAATACAGCATTCTGCTACACCAACTAAAAATCTGCGGGAATCAGACTCTTCCCTTGAACGCTATAGGTCAACTATTGGTGACCATACCAAAACACCAATACCCACAACTAAAAGCACGAAAATTGGAATCGGACATTTCCCTTGACCTACATAGGTAAACCTCAGATGACGATACCAAAACATCAACACGTACAACTATTAAAATGGGAATCGGTCATTTCCGGTAACCTATATTGGTGCACCACAACTACTGATACCAAAAAACCAACACCTACAACTGAAAACTAAAACCACAATCCCAAAAGGCCACAAATCAATCATACCTACATAAATTAAATCACATTCAATACTCCATAAACACAAAACATCACAGCTAGAACAAAAAAATTATTACCACCTGCTACGGTCGCAGGTTCGAATCCTGCCTTGGGTATGGATGTGTGTGATGTCCTTAGGTTAGTTTGGGTTAAGTAGTTCTAAGTTCTAGGGGACTGATGACCACAGATGTTAAGTCCCATAGTGCTCAGAGCCATTTTTTTAATTACCACCAGCAAATTCCGGCACTGCAAACTAGATCAGCCAGCCCCCCTCCCCCCCCCCCCGCCCCCCACACACAGTCAATCACAAAAACCAACTCATAAACACCGTGCCATAATGACATTCACACACCACATCACCTTTTTACGTCGAAGCAGACGGGTAGAATCGGACACTTCCATTGACCCCTCCTTCTGCTCTGTAGATGAATATCGTAACAGAGACTCATAGAGGAGCTTAGGTAAAAATGTTGCTATATTTCAGTTTAGAGGAGCTTAGGTAAAAATGTTGATATATTTCAGTTTTGACAGAACTTGGTTGCAACAGTCAAGATCAGGTATTCTATGTATGATAAATTTATTAAAAGTGCGTAACTGTATTTTAATCTGACAGTGTATCAATTCTGTAAATATTAGCAGTTACTGTAATATATTCACATATTTTGACAATCTCCTGACAAATGACGAGGATAATAATTATTATATTCAACTGTATTATGTTATACTTCCTGACATGTTATTTGTCATTCGTGATGGCCAGCGGCTATTTCCGAAGAAGTACGTAAATATTTGTTCGCTCAAGTAACTATCGTCTCTGAAATATCACTGGTGTCTAAGACTGGAGTCACTGTGTCAGGAACACAGACACACAGTTATTCCGTTACCAACTTCCAGGTTACCTGTAATGGTAGCCCGATAACTGCTAGAGAGCAAGAACTGTGAGCCAATAACGATAACTGCCAGAAGAAAATACAGATCTCTGACAGTTATTTCCATAGTCGCTCGAATTCCTTATGGTACCTCTCTGTATACTATCCGTCCAAGCTAAATTGACATATGAGGCGGTGCCTTAAGGGAACGGCCGTGCTTGTTAATGCCTGTACTGCAGCTCCTATCAGCCACCGATCGGACATGAACTTTATTTAATTGTTTGTGCTAAAAGTAAGGAAGACGCACGATATAGTACACGGTTCTTATCAACAGATGGCGCGCAGTCTCACAGTTATTCCCATGGCCTATAGAACGCCTTCCAAATGGTCTACCCTCTCCTTAGTTCCTAGCCAGATCTCCGATGAGTTGACGGGAAAGCGTAGTACGATCTTCGGTCAACAGATGGCACGAGGCACTGTTGACAGTTATTGAAATAACTGCCTGTATCAGAGGAACGGTTATCGCAGTAACCGTTACTTCTCAGTAACCGGTTATTTCTATCAGTTACGTTATTTTTTTCCACCTCTATACAGTTGGCAGGAAGCCTTAGCACTGAACAGTTGTGTTGCTACAGTGTAAAGTATGGATCCCAGCGTAGACGGTCGGTCAATGCGATTCAAGCAATGTGCAGTCATTGAATTCTTGACAGCATAAGGTGTCACCCCACAGGAGATTCATCAGAGAATGAAAGCAGTTTACCGTGATTGTGTTGATGTGTGAGTAATGTCTGTCGTTGGGTGAGTAAGTTAAAGATGTTGACGCAGGAACATCTGCCCTGCGTGACAAACAAAGAGTTGGACGTCCTGTGACAGCAACTACCGTCTTTCAGAAGCCAAATGTTGATTCAGGACGATCGTCATATCACTCAAAATGAAACTGCAAGCACAATTGGCATTTCACAAGAACGTGTGGGTCACATTATTACTTTGCAGCATGACAAGCCAAACCACACACTCATGTGCCACCACAGCAGAACTTCAGAGACTGAATCTCACCACTGTACGACATCCGTCATACAGTCCATATTTAGCACCGTCTGACTTCCATCTGTTCTCAATAATGAAAGACGATCTGCGGAGACATCATTGTGCTTCTGATGAAGGCGTTGAGAGAACTGTGAGATTGTGGTTACGGAAACAGAGTGTCGACTATGCTATCGGAATATTTTTCCTCTTACCCAGTCACAGAAATTACTTTTCATGTGGCAAAACAACGTTTACATGAAACTACTCTTCTGTTACATAGACTACTTTTTATAAGTAGATTATCTAGTGCAAAAGGATTAAATAAAATCTTTTCCTCTTATAATACAAAGCCATTAGTAAACCACCAGTATGCAGCCACATTTAAGCCTGTTAAATCTAAATTGTGTTAAATGCCTTCTAAAAATACTCATTCCTCATCTTGACACTATAGTATGCTAACAATCTACTAAACATACAACTGTATAACCCAAGAAGAAGGAGCTCCACCACCTAGACGATGTTTTAGCCTAATCACATCTTCTGTGTTGAAGACGCTGGAGGAAATCTGACTTGAATGAGGTGAGATATTATCGAAAATCCTCTGAGTTCCTTATTGCTGCGCAGTCTACGTACATTTATTCCAATGATGCAAACTTGTACAGCATACTCTGGAAGATAATTTTCAGATGTTGTAGCAAGGAAAGGCAGTGGTATTCCGCTAGGTACCTTGCAATATGTATATATGGGAGTGGTGATTATTATGCATTATTTTCAAAGAAACATACCAGTACCTTAAGTAACAATAGCTTACAAGGTGAGAGCATAGTGGCCTGTTGTTTAAGTGTGGGTGAGGCTACCAACATAGGTATGATAGAACAGATCTAAGGAGAATTTTAGAATTTTATCGATTGCCATTGTTCTCTCACAAAATATTAGCGAGAAACTATGAAGGAGTTTCAAAGCAGCTAATTCATCCTGAATGTTGCATGGTCATTCACCTACATAAATATCTGCATACAGCTTTTTGCTTTAATTTGAAATTATCATTTGTTTATGATATGAAATTAATGTATATTTGTAATAATACAGTATCTTAGTATTTTCTTGAATAATAGCAGAGGCGTTGCAAGAAGTGAGGACACAAGCTCTGCCCACAATGAACACTGTCTTTCACACAAATGAGTGATAATGAGAATTTTTTATATCAGTGAATTCAAAGAGAAAGCAGAGCTACTAGGATTGCCAGATGTACCTATGTTTTTCGAAATGTACCTATGAGATTGTATTTACATAGGTCGAAAGTAGTCCCACCACATCGACTTGAGGAAAACTGGCGCCGCCGACCTGATTAACAACAAACAGCTGAAACAATACCACTCCCTGCCTAATTCTTGTTTATACACAACACTTGATAATGTGTGCCTGTTGTCTTCTCATTATAGGCGTTATTCCTTTGTGGTAGTGATGGTAATAGTGGTGGTGGTGATGATGGAGGAGCGGTCATGACCACCCATCCCTCAAAAAAAAAAAAAAAAAAAAAAAAAAAAAAAAAAAAAAAAAAAAAAAAAAAGCACAGCGTTACCTACCTACAAAATATTATAGTAGAGCATTTTATACACTTCATTGTCATTGTTATGAGGATGCAGAAGGCAATGGAAACCACTGCATTAAAGACAAGTAACGTGTTTCCACAGGACATGTGGCCTGTAGTTGAAGAAGTGTCATGATGATCTCTCCCTAGGCAAAAGATTCCGGAATAGTCCCCCATTCGGATCTCCAGGAGGGGACTGCCAAGGGGGAGGTTACCATGAGAAAAAGATTGAATAATCAACGAAAGGATAATGTTCTACGAGTCGGCGCGTGGAATGTCAGAAGCTTGAACGTGGTAGGGAAACTTGAAAATCTGAAAAGGGAAATGCAAAGGCTCAATCTAGATATAGTAGGGGTCAGTGAAGTGAAGTGGAAGGAAGACAAGGATTTCTGGTCAGATGAGTATCGGGTAATATCAACAGCAGCAGAAAATGGTATAACAGGTGTAGGGTTCGTTATGAATAGGAAGGTAGGGCAGAGGGTGTGTTACTGTGAACAGTTCAGTGACCGGGTTGTTCTAATCAGAATCGACAGCAGACCAACACCGACAACGATAGTTCAGGTATACATGCCGACGTCGCGAGCTGAAGATGAACAGATAGAGAAAGTGTATGAGGATATTGAAAGGGTAATGAAATATGTAAAGGGGGACGAAAATCTAATAGTCATGGGCGACTGGAATGCAGTTGTAGGGGAAGGAGTAGAAGAAAAGGTTACAGGAGAATATGGGCTTGGGACAAGGAATGAAAGAGGAGAAAGACTAATTGAGTTCTGTAACAAGTTTCAGCTAGTAATAGCGAATACCCTGTTCAAGAATCACAAGAGGAGGAGGTATACTTGGAAAAGGCTTGGAGATACGGGAAGATTTCAATTAGATTACATCATGGTCAGATAGAGATTCCGAAATCAGATACTGGATTGTAAGGCGTACCCAGGAGCAGACATAGACTCAGATCACAATATGGTAGTGATGAAGAGTAGGCTGAAGTTCAAGACATTAGTCAGGAAGAATCAATACACTAAGAGGTGGGATACGGAAGTTCTAAGGAATGACGAGATACGTTTGAAGTTTTCTAACGTTATAGATACAGCAATAAGGAACAGCGCAGAAGGCAACACAGTTGAAGAGGAATGGACATCTCTAAAAAGGGCCATCACAGAAGTTGGGAAGGAAAACATAGGTACAAAGAAGGTAGCTGCGAAGAAACCATGGGTAACAGAAGATATACTTCAGTTGATTGATGAAAGGAGGAAGTACAAACATGTTCCGAGAAAATCAGGAATACAGAAATACAAGTCGCCGAGGAATGAAATAAATAGGAAGTGCAGGGAAGCTAAGGCGAAATGGCTGCAGGAAAAATGTGAAGACATCGAAAAAGATATGATTGTCGGAAGCACAGACTCAGCATACAGGAAAGTCAAAACAACCTTTGGTGACATTAAAAGCAACGGTGGTAACATTAAGAGTGCAATGGGAATTCCACTGTTAAATGCAGAGGAGAGAGCAGATTGTTGGAAAGAACACATTGAAAACCTCTATGAGGGTGAAGATTTGTCTGATGTGATAGAAGAAGAAACAGAAGTCGATTTAGAAGAGATAGGGAATCCAGTATTAGAATCGGAATTTAAAAGAGCTTTGGAGGACTTACAGTCAAATAAGGCAGAAGGGATAGATAACATTCCATCAGAATTTCTAAAATCATTATGGGAAGTGGCAACAAAACGACTATTCACGTTGGTGTGTAGAATATATGAGTCTGGCGACATACCATCTGACTTTCGGAAAAGCATCATCCACACAATTCTGAAGACGGCAAGAGCTGACAAGTGCGAGAATTATCGCACAATCAGCTTGACAGCTCATGCATCGAAGCTGCTTACAAAAATAATATACAGAAGAATGGAAAAGAAAATTGAGAATGTGCTAGGTGACGATCAGTTTGGCTTTAGGAAAAGTAAAGGCACGAGAGAGGCAATTCTGACGTTACGGCTAATAATGGAAGCAAGGCTAAAGAAAAATCAAGACACGTTCATAGGATTTGTTGACCTGGAAAAAGCGTTCGACAATATAAAGTGGTGCAAGCGGTTCAAGATTCTGAAGAAAGTAGGGGTAAGCTTTAGGGAGAGACGGGTCATATACAATATGTACAACAACCAAGAGGGAATAATAAGACTGGACGATCAAGAACGAAGTGCTCGTATTAAGAAGGGAGTAAGACAAGGCTGTAGCCTTTCGCCCCTACTCTTCAATCTGTACATCGAGGAAGCAATGATGGAAATAAAAGAAAGGTTCAGAAGTGGAATTAAAATACAAGGTGAAAGGATATCAACGATACGACTCGCTGATGACATTGCTATCCTGAGTGAAAGTGAAGAAGAATTAAATGATCTGCTGAACGGAATGAACAGTCTAATGAGTACACAGTATGGTTTAAGAGTAAATCAGAGAAAGACGAAGGTAATGAGAAGTAGTAGAAATGAGAACAGCGAGAAACTTAACATCAGGATTGATGGTCAGGAAGTCAGTGAAGTTAAGGAATTCTGCTACCAAGGCAGTAAAATAACCAATGACGGACGGAGCAAGGAGGACATCAAAAGCAGACTCGCTATGGCGAAAAAGGCATTTCTGGCCAAGAGAAGTCTACTAATATCAAATACCGGCCTTAATTTAAGGAAGAAATTTCTGAGGATGTACGTCTGGAGTATGGCATTGTATGGTAGTGAAACATGGACTGTGGGAATACCGGAACAGAAGAGAATCGAAGCATTTGAGATGTGGTGCTATAGACGAATGGACTGATAAGGTAAGGAATGAGGAGGTTCTACACAGAATCGGAGAGGAAAGGAATATGTGTAAAACACTGATAAGGAGAAGGGACAGAATGATAGGACATCTGCTAAGACATGAGGGAATGACTTCCATGGTACTAGAGGGAGCTGCAGAGGGCAAAAACTGTAGAGGAAGACAGAGATTGGATTACGTCAAGCAAATAATTGAGGATGTAGGTTGCAAGTGCTACTCTGAGATGAAGAGGTTAGCACAGGAAAGGAATTGGTGGCGGGCCGCATCAAACCAGTCAGTAGACTGATGACCAAAAACCAAAGAAACTGGTACAGGCATACATATTCAAATAGAGAGATATGTAACAGGCAGAAAATGGCGCTGCGGTCGGCAACGCCTATATAAGACAACAAGTATCTAGTGCAGATGTTAGATCGGTTAATGCTGCTACAATGGCAGCTTATCAAGATTTCAGTGAGTCTGAACGTGGTGTTATAGTCGGCGCATGAACGATGGGACACAGCATCTCCAACGTAGCTATGAAGTGAGGATTTTCCCGTACGCCATCTCACGAGTTTACCGTGAATATCAGGAATCCATTAAAACATGAGATCTCTGACACAGCTGCGGCCGGAAAAAGATCCTGTAAGAATCGGATCGATGACGACTGAGGAGAATCGATCAACGTGTCGGAAGTGCAACCCTTCCCGAAATTTCTGCAGATTTCAGTGCTGGGCATCAACAAGTGTCAGCATGTACGGGTATGCCGACATCCTCATGAATCCATGGACCCTGCAATTCAGCGGGTGACTGTTCTAGTTGGTGGAGGCTCTGTAATGGTATGGGGCATGTGGAGTTGGAGTGACATGAGACCCGTGATACATCTAGATATGGCTCTGACAGGTGACAAGTACGTGAGCATCCTGTCTGATCATCTGCATCTGTTCAATTTCATTGTGTACTCTGACGGACTGGACAATTTCAGCAGGACAATGTGACACCCCACACGTCCTGAATTGCTACAGAGTGGCTCCAGGAACACATTCCAGAGTTTAAACACTTCTGCTGGCCACCAAACTCCCCAGACACGAACATTATTGAGCGTATCTGGGATGCCTCGCTACGTGATATTCAGAAGAGGTCTCCAACCCCCCTCCCCTCTTATTTATGGACTGCCCAACAGGATTCCTGTCAGTTACCTCCAGAACTACTTCGGACTTTAGTCGAGTCAATGCCACATCGTGTATGGCACTGCTGCTTGGTCGCAGGGTCCCTACATGATATTAGGCTGGTGTATCAATTTCTTGGCTCTTCAGTGTATAATACTAGGCATCTGTGCCACATGAAATGTGAGTAATTTCTTCCGGTGGGGGGGGGGGGGGGGGAGGGGGGAGTGGGAGAAGTCGGAGAGAGAATAAAATTTTGACGCACCACAGCACTAAATCGCAGCCTGGGATCCCTGCTTGCTTTTCAAAACATAAAATAATTGTAATTTCCTTATATTTTTGTGATTGTTCATAGTATCATCATGATACCTCCTCAGCAGGTGATTTTAGAATTTCAGAAAAATAATTAATTCTCCTTAGTGGAACAGCATTTACATTATTTCTTTTAGTTTATACTATTTTATTGTATAACAATGAAGCTGCACATATTTTGAACATTCATCACTGATTTTCTGAACTGATCTGGTCTATGGAGCTATTCCTGAGAGTGTATTACTTACATATAGTATTTTAAAGAGTTTGCTTCTAGTTCTCAAAAGGAAAATGGGGTAACATTTGTGGTTCCATAGGCGCACGTGCTTTGCCATTCTAAAAGTAGGTGCTAAGGTGTGTGCTACGCTTGTCTCCCATATAGCTTGCTTACTCTCATTTCGCCTATTTAAAGTAATCTCCAGCGTGCCAGCAGAGTGCGGTACTGTCTTGTTGTATTAATTTTGCGAGAAAATCTTCAATACCGTAACAAATTTCTCAATATTTAACGCACAATGATAATTAGGTTGAACGTATAGTTACAAAAGATGTTGACTACTGTTGAGTCTACTTCTGCAACGGGGTCTCACAGGTGTTACAAAAATAACAGTCACACACTCTCTTTCTATCGTGATATTTTTAAGCACCAATGAAATTATTAGCACCATACTTTTCTCTTTAATAGCAGTTAGCCGTTTTCGTATGCTCCTAAATTTGTTTAGTGCATTTAGATAACTGTGGGATCAAAATGAGGAAAAGTACATGAATTTTACAGCTACGTATTTACAGTCATATTCCATTCGAGCATAGAGTTCCGCGTCGGCAGGCAGTCGCATGATGCCGGTTTCTGGTCCGAAACGTCAACACAACCAGATGTTTTACTGGCGCAAGACAACCTGGGTTCCACAGCTTTGTGCAGAATACCATGTGAATTCCTGGTTAGGTGCAAATAATCTGACGAATCTGGTGGACTGTATTTAATATATAAATTCATAAAAAATTATTGTATGTAGGATGTTGTTGTCACTGCACGCTACGACCATCTTTGGTTGCTACTTGGTAGTTGAGTCAGTGATGCACCAAGACGCTGTGAAGGCAAGTGATAATTGTGGGGTGCGGTGTTTTGATCCCGTAGATTGTTTATGTGAGAAAGCACGTCAATGAATACTAAGGTTCTGAAAACCTCTGCCATCAAAGATGCGAACATTGTCAAGATTGCTGTGGAAATGGTACATCAGGTACCTCAGTTAATAGAGTTCAATCAGAAGCAGCCGCTTGCAGCAATAATACAGGAGCTATGCAATGGGTGGGGACTTTCGGAGCCTGACCAGTATGCTCTGCAGTTTTCAGAAAACAACAACCAGAACTATATAACGGAGAAAAATAGAAATGAGATTAAAAACGGATCAGTTCTGAGATTGACACATTCACCATCTACCACTGCTCAGGAGATATTGCAGAAACTGAACACAGGAACAAACGACGAAAAACTTGCAGCGTTACAGAGACTTGCTAAATTAAGTACAGATATGACATTTGCTTTGGAATTCATAAATAAACAAGGACTTGCGTTAATAATAAATATGATTGAGGGGGGAAAGTGTAAAATCAACATGTTAGCTTATTGCTTGGCGTCCTTTGTGGAACTAATGGACCACGGAATAGTTTCATGGGATATATTAGAAATACCTTTCATAAATAAGGTTGCCAGTTACGTGAACAATCAGTCAGTCACACAAGATGCAAAGGTGATACAGGCTTCTTTGTCTATACTCGAGAATATAGTATTGAATAGTTCGGGAAAATATGGACAAGTAGAAAAGGAAGTCACTTTTCCGAACTTGATCATGCACCTGCAAAGTCCACATCCTGTGATTCAACAGAATGCCATTGCGCTTATTAACGCGCTGTTTCTTAAAGCCGACCATGTTAAAAGAAAAGCTGTTGCTGCTACCTTGTGTTCAAAGCAAGTCCGGAATGTTATATTAAGCAACGTCATCCAAACTGTGTCAGGACAGGTAAGTTTAGAAAGTTAATAGTTGCATGGAAACAATACATAACATTAAAATAAAACTGCTTGTAGGTAAACTCTCGGTGTTCTTAGATGTGTGCAGCTGGAAAATTGTGTATGGATATTTGAAGGGGTAAATTTTTGGAGTATTAGAATATATTTTTCAGAATGAAAACAAAAATTGTAGAATAAACTTTTCTCGCAATATCCTTTCATTCACATTTCGGAGTCGTGACAGCCAGATTTGCATGCACCACTGACACTAATTCTATGATATTTATGTTCTATACAGCACTTCATTAAAGATGTTTCTTGATGGGTGGAGTGAGGTTTAAAGCAGTCTGTTAACAAAGTCCCAGTCGTTAATTAATACTGCAGTGACTTCTAAATAAAAACCACAAAATACTTTGCCCTGCGCTTTTTATGTAAGTCAACCGATTCACAGTATCATATGAACCATAAACTTATGGAACATTATAAAGTAGAAAATGTATCATCATGTTGTTAAAACACGCAGCTACAGTACATGCAAGGCCGAAATGCCATTTTCAACATATGTTATAGGTAGTAGGGTAGAAGAGGGGTGGGAAATATGCTGCCCAGAAGTCATTACAACCAACCAACGAAGAGGTGGATTACAAATTTTATGATTTTGGAAATAGTGTGTTTCTTCTGTAGGAGTCACGGAAAAAAGTGAGACAAAGTACTTGGGGCTACCGGGAGCTGAGTGTGTTGCAATAAGTACGTTAGATCTCTATCCAAAGGGCAGGAATTGTGGTTTAGAATGTTATAAATGCAAAGGTAAAGCTAACAAAAACCTACACAGGTTTCATAGGACATTATTATGGTTTGGGCTGGTTTTCAATGCTACTAATGTGTGTTCAGCTGGACTGCAGGCAGCGAGTCTAATGACTTGGCAGGTGTAGTTGTTTGTACTAGCATGTAATTGTTATTTTGACAGCCCTCAGCTTGACAGCGAATGACAGTGTCATATGGAATGAACAAGATGTGACACTGAACTGAATATATTGTCAGCAGAATGTTGGTGGTAAATTACATAGGGCATGCCACCTGTGAACTTGGGCTGGACAGGGCTTGTCTTTGGTCCTGATAACATGACAATTCTTTGAACACTAATTTCTGGAAAAAAAATTAAAATCTTCCACAGAGCCACAGCATGCCTAATGAGTAAACTACTATGATTTTCTCTGGTGTTTTAAAGCTATTTATGTAGGTGATGTGATGGTCAATGGTTGCGCGAAGTTATTAGATCCAGTGCACTTACAACAGGTAATTTTGTCTAAACACTATCTCATGTTGTGACAACTTCTATCCATGGCTTTAATTTATTCTCCACTGAGATAAGTACAAAATACATATTGTATGTGATTTACTTTCCTTTTGGACAAACTGTTCTGTCCCAAAGCTGCTTCTGTTGAATTCAGGTTTAAACTGTCATACAATATGTATTAATATGTTATCTTCCTGCAGTTGTGTGGAATTGGATTAGAGATACTTTATTAACACAGTATAGCACTGGCTAAAGTGCACATTGCCGGGAGCTCTTTGCAATGCTTACTGATGTTGGGAAGTTGTTGGTGTTGCTCGTAGCCAGTTGGGTGATAGTAGGCCTATATGGTAGCTAGTAAGAATCTCTAACTCAGAATCCCATTGTTGTACTTCAGAAGTTACTCAGGTTGTGGCATTGTGTTGCAAATGTTTAGCCAGTTGACATCTAAATAATACCTTCTGGCTTGAGCTGTCAGAAGAATTAGTCTGTTGTTGGGGTTCTCTGTCATAAGGTTATATGGACTGGATAGAGATTTCTGTATGCTGTAAGATTCCAGTCTCATATTCCTACTTGTTTTAAAAGGTAAGCCCTTTTTTGTTGTTAGTACATTTACAGTTAATGTAATTTTAGTTCATGTTGTGTCAAAAAAATGCAAACAATCTGACCAATTTATTTTTTATGATTGGTGACCCAGCAAAATTCATAGTTATGTCATTCTCATATATCACTTTTTATGAAAAACTCCAGTCTATTACCACCCTAACAAATGGAGAAGGTACAATTTTGGCTTTCTCACCAGAACATGCCAATTTCTTAAACTTTGAGATTAAGGCATGTCACTGGTACCAACTCCAACTCTTATTCTTCTAATTAAACCAGTAGCTCTTATCTGTGTGTGTGGTATAACACATTCATTAAGCTTCCGTGATTACCAACACCCCTACCCCTTTTTTAACTCGGAGATGTTATGTGTAACATCTGCTCCTAATTATGTATACATCTATGCCCCACAAGCCACATTGCAGCGTGTGGCATGGTGCCTTTCCTGCAACTTTTGCGAATATAATGTGTGGAAACAATGACTGTTGGTAAATTTATCTGTAAGTTTAGCTGTCTCAGATTTTCCTTTTTCGGTTATTTCACGAAGTGGTATTTGAAGCTTTGTGGCACAGTGGTCAAGTACTCGACTGTGTATACATAGGTCTTGAGTTTGATCCATGGTGAGTCTTTGGTTTTTTATTTGTAACTTATCATTTCTTCCACCTCAGGGAAGGTTTGTTAATGTGATAAGTGCTTCATCATACTGATGTTTGCAGAGTCTCCATTAAACTGTAGGGCTCACTATAACTGGCTGGATAAGTGAGTTCAAAGGTTGGAGGCAACAGCTTACTACTTACAACAGGAGCATGCCTAGTAAAGCACAGTGGCGCCCAAACCAATATTCTGATTGATGAGAGCATTAACTTCTTTTTAGGATGATGTGGTGTGTTTCTGAACTCATCTTGTGTCATAAACTCTTAGACATTTAATGGTAATCCTTTCTTTGGTGCAGAAAGTATCTCTTATGGGGACTTCCACTGAAGTCTGATGAGTATCTCCTTGATGTTCTCACATTTGCTAAATGAACCCGCACTGAAACACATGGTTCTTCTTTGGTGCTTCTCTGTTTATGTTACCTGGTACAGTTTGTATATAGTCATGAAAAACAAAAGTAATTAAATATACGATTTACCAAATGTGTAATCTGCACAAGAAAATTTTAAAAACATTAAACGGAAGATCAGTACCTAAGCCCCAAGCAACCTCCCCCCCCCCCCCCCCACACACACACACACACACGCATACACACAAAAAACATTTCAGATTTGTTATGCAATCAAGAAGGAACATACATTTTTGCTAACACATACATATTGACATGCCTGTTTCTGTAAGGTCACAGGATCATTGAATAATTCACCTTTAAAATTCTGTTTCAGGTAGGAACAGAAATGGCACATCAGTTGTACGTTCTCCAAACATTAACTTTGGGCCTGCTGGAGCATCGTATGAATACTCGCATGGATTCTCAGGATCAGGACGCACATGACAAAATTAAAGAATTGCGTCGAATTGCATTTGATACAGATATTGGAAATTCTGGAGGTGGTGATTTGGCATCAAGGCGTCAACTTGGAGTTTTTGCAAAGGACTACAAGAAGCTTGGCTTCAAGCATGACATTAATCCAGCTTTGGATTTTATGGAAACTCCTCCTGGAATGCTGG
Organism: Schistocerca gregaria; assembly: GCF_023897955.1. NCBI lineage: Eukaryota > Metazoa > Arthropoda > Insecta > Orthoptera > Acrididae > Schistocerca > Schistocerca gregaria. Next base: position 123,908,516 of record NC_064925.1, read on the forward strand.
CATTGGATTGCATGGTTTATTTTGCTCGGAACCATACGGAGAGTTATACTAAGGTACAGACAGCTACTGTACAATATTATGTTTTTTAGATTTATGTGAAGGTAATTTCCCTTTATTGTATGTATGGGTCATTGGAACCGATCGATTCCATCTGTCTGCTTTGTCCTGTGATGTAATGGTTTTATTGTGTGTGGCATCACTATGGCACAGTGTTGGTGGATGTTTGTGTGTTGAGTTTAACATTGGGTTCATTTGAGTCTTGGTTATGACTGTGGTGATGTGGTTTTGTTTGTCTGTCTGTGTAATCAGTGTTGTAATGCGGTTTGGAAGTGTTTGCCTTGTTTTCAATGAATTAGTATGTTTTTTTTTTCTTTTGTGTATGTGTTTGGTGTTTTTGTTGGGTCCGTTTAGTTTGGTACATTGTCATGTGTGTGTGTTTTGCGGTAATTGTTATGTTTTGTGTGTTTTATATTTATGGCATTTTGGTTGTATTTTAATTGATGTTGTGAACATGGGGGTTTTTGTTTTGGTGGTGTTTTGTGAGTTATGTGGATGTGAGAAGTTTATGGCTGTTATATAGGTCAAGGAAAATGTCCAATTCTGCTTTTTCGAATTGGAGATGTTGTTGTTGTTGTTGTTTTTATCGTGGACTTTATTTGAGAGATATAGGTCAACTGAAGTGTACAGTTACTGTTGGTTGTGTGGCTGTAGCATTTCGTTGTGAGTTGAGTTTTTTTAATAATATTTTTGGTTGGTGCAGTGTTTTGTGTTGTTATATATTTAGCTTCTCCTAAATCCTCTGTTTCCCACACTTGTCCCATTAGTTTCCTTTTATTGTTGGATTGACAAGTTCTTGTGTCATTTTTGTTCTTGTTTGCATTTGTTGGCATGTAAATGTAGTGACATTGCAACTATTTTGTATACACTGGACGTGGTTGTTTCCACCATATTGATGATGTGAGGGTCAGTCAACACGGTGGAATCAGTCACTTCCTTAATAACATGCTAGAGTTGCGTCACTATAACTGTCTTTCTTTCTGTGGGATACAATTTCATTCGTACCTGGTTTCTTATGGTGTTTAGTCTTGACTGTCAGTTGGTTGCACGTAATTATTGAAAAACCTGGAATTTGATTCTTGTTATGTACATTATTTTTTGATTCAGACAACATACACTCCTGGCAATGGAAAAAAGAACACATTGACACCGGTGTGTCAGACCCACCATACTTGCTCCGGACACTGCGAGAAGGCTGTACAAGCAATGATCACACGGACGGCACAGCGGACACACCAGGAACCGCGGTGTTGGCCGTTGAATGGCGCTAGCTGCGCAGCATTTGTGCACCGCCGCCGTCAGTGTCAGCCAGTTTGCCGTGGCATACGGAGCTCCATCGCAGTCTTTAACACTGGTAGCATGCCGCGACAGCGTGGACGTGAACCGTATGTGCAGTTGACGGACTTTGAGCGAGGGCGTATAGTGGGCATGCGGGAGGCCGGGTGGACGTACCGCCGAATTGCTCAACACGTGGGGCATGAGGTCTCCACAGTACATCGATGTTGTCGCTAGTGGTCGGCGGAAGGTGCACGTGCCCATCGACCTGGGACCGGACCGCAGTGACGCGCGGATGCACGCTAAGACCGTAGGATCCTACGCAGTGTCGTAGGGGACCGCACCGCCACTTCCCAGCAAATTAGGGACACTTGCTCCTGGGGTATCGGTGAGGACCATTCGCAACCGTCTCCATGAAGCTGGGCTATGGTCCCGCACACCGTTAGGCCATCTTCCGCTCACGCCCCAACATCGTGCAGCCCGCCTCCCGTGGTGTCGCGACAGGCGTGAATGGAGGGACGAATGGAGACTTGTCGTCTTCAGCGATGAGAGTCGCTCCTGCCTTGGTGCCAAGGATGGTCGTATGCGTGTTTGGCGCCGTGCAGGTGAGCGCCACAATCAGGACTGCATACGACCGAGGCACACAGGGCCAACACCCGGCATCGTGGTGTGGGGAGCGATCTCCTACACTGGCCGTACACCTCTGGTGATCGTAGAGGGGACACTGAATAGTGCACGGTACATCCAAACCGTCATCGAACCCATCGTTCTACCATTCCTAGAACGGCAAGGGAACTTGCTGTTCCAACAGGACAATGCACGTCCGCATGTATCCCATGCCACCCAACGTGCTCTAGAAGGTGTAAGTCAACTACCCTGGCCAGCAAGATCTCCGGATCTGTCCCCCATTGAGCATGTTTGGGACTGGATGAAGCGTCGTCTCACGCGGTCTCCACGAACGCTGGTCCAAATGAGGCGCCAGGTGGAAATGGCATGGCAAGCCGTTCCACAGGACTACATCCAGCATCTCTACAATCGTCTCCATGGGAGAATAGCAGCCTGCATTGCTGCGAAAGGTGGATATACACTGTACTAGTGCCGACATTGTGCATGCTCTGTTGCCTGTGTTTATGTGCCTGTGGTTCTGTCAGTGTGATCATGTGATGTATCTGACCCCAGGAATGTGTCAATAAAGTTTCCCCTTCCTGGGACAATGAATTCACGGTGTTCTTATTTCAATTTCCAGGAGTGTATTTGCATTGTGAGTGTCTCCCTTAAGCTAGTACACTACTTATAAATGTTCCCAAACCACAACTTGTGAATATTCTTCTTTTTGTGCTTGTTGGTGCTGCTACAATTGACTCACTTTCTATGATTATTTGTTACGAATTCTATTTTATCTAGGGTAGATTTTAATTTTGAGTGAGTTAAATCACCACTACCATTGTCCATTCTTTCCTCTCTAGCAAGCTTGATGCAGTTGTACATGAAGATCTCCCAGACAGTTCAATCCTTCTTCTCATGTGACATTATTACTATTTGAGTGTCTCTTGTCTTTGAAGATTTGTATGTCCCAGGTATCACAATGTCCTCCAGATTTTTTCAAATATTGTTTGAGGATTTATGTAAAACCATTCTTTCCATATGACCGTGTCACTGCTGTCTTGGAATATATCAACTAGGTCCCTTTCTAAATGAGACTTCTGTTTTATTTCCTCATTTTTCTTCTAGTGTTTTTGATTCAAAACCAGAGTAATTTCATGTAACACGTCTTAGATAATTTCTGGTGGGTGAAGTCAGTGTAGCTGTTTTCAAAACCATTCACATTTGGATCAAGTTATGCTTTGTGAAATGTGATGTTTATGGGTAGCAAATTTGTGTTCTAAAATAACTGATAAATAGAGTGGTACGATTTGGAAGATACGTTTATTCTGCTGATGATTTGTGTTGTGCCTAGACAGCCCAGTCGGTAAGAGCAATTCCTGTCAAAATCAAATTTCCATATGTGCTGTATTATGTGGTCATATACCTCCACAATACGAGTGACTTTTTTTTCGTCCCATTATTTTTCAAGCAGTATTCTTGTAACAAAAGTGAGCTCTGTGGTTGTCACATAATTTGGTCACTCTCCCTTCTATCTAGGTAACTGGGAAAATATATTTTTAGAACTAGTCAGCATACAGTTCAGTGCTGTGTATTGTTTGTTTTCATATTTTGTAATCACTGTTGAGATTTAACATTACTGTGCTGTTTGGATGGTACAAACTTAAGTGTTCTGCGTGTTTTCTTCAACAAGTATTTGGATTTTTCAGTTTTAATATTGTAGATTACTTGTTTGAATTGTCGTGTGTACACCTGATGGGCCAGGTGTCAGCTGCTGCTTACTATATATATCAGAACAGTACACAGCAGCCATGGAACGCAATGCACTCTCATAGCAGTGGACGGCTGCTGTACCAGTAGCATTATTAAATGAGGAATTGTGGGAGCTCAGTAAACATTGGTGTCTTCCAATCTTTCAGACACGTTGCACTCTGACAGGCAACAGTAGCTTGTACATCAGTTCCTACTTTCTGCTGTCACTTACCTTTCTTTTTGTTTTTGTAACTTCTTCTCATAAACCTACTCATGGCTTGGGAAAAGGACATTAAGAAATTCATTTTGTTTGTGATCTAGAGGTAGCGCCTTTGGTTAGCAATCAAAATGTCATATGTCCTGGGTTTAAACTCCACCATCAGTTAAATTTGAATAATGAACGGCATTGGTGGCCAAAGAATTCTGGCATAAGAAATCACCCTCATTCTGCCAATGGCCGTGTTAGAGGGGGCAGAGGAGTGGACAAAGGTTCAGGGCACTCTTCTTGTCTTTGGGGTGGGAAATTGCCCCTAAAAGGTGGAAGAATCTGGAATGATCACAGCATGAGGATGAAGAAGGCAATGGGAACTGCTGCATTAAAGAGAAATAATGTGTATCCACAAGATACCTGTAATTGAAAAGTGTCGTTGCGATCTCTCCATTGTCAAAAGATTCTGGAATAGTCCCCCATTTGGATCTCTGGGACAGGACTGCGAAGGGGGAGTTGACCATGAGAAAAAGATTGAATAATCATCAATATGGTAACACTGTACAAGATAACATTCTAGGGGTCGAGGCATGGAATGTCAGGAGCTTGAACGTGCTAGCGAAGCTTGAAAATCTGAAAAGGGAAATGCAATTGCTCAGTCCAGATACATTGGGGCTCAGTGAAGTTAAATGGAAAGACGGCAAGGATTTCTGGTCAGATGAGTATAGGATACTACAAACAGCAGCAGAAAATGGTATAAAAGGAGTAGGATTCATTGTGAATAGGTAGGTAGGGCAAAGAGTGCGTTACTGTGAAAAAGTTCGGTGATAGGGTGTTCTCATTGGAATCGACAGCAAACTGACACCAACAACAGGTATACATCCTGATGTTGCAAGCTAAACACAAAGAGATAGTTAAAGTATATGAGGATATTGAAAGGGTAATGCGGTATGTAAAGGGAGATGAAAATCTGACAGGCATGGAGGACTGATATGTGAGTACAGGGGAAGAGCAGGAGAAAGTGTTACAGGAGTGTGTAGGCTTGGTACTAGGAATGAGAGAGGAGAGAGACTAATAGAGTTCTGTAATAAATTTCAGCAAATAATCGTGAATACTCCGTTCAAGAAACAAAGAGGAGGAGACATACTTTGAAAAGGTCCGGATCTACAGGAAGATTGCAGTTATTTTACATCATGTTCAGACAGAGACCCTGAAATAAGATACTGGATTGTAATGTGTACCCAGGAGCAGATATAGACTCAGATCACAATGTAGTAGTGATGAAGAGTTGGATGAGGTATAAGAGATTACCAAGGAAGAAACACTACACAAAGAAGTGGGATGCAGATGTACTGATGTTCTCTTAGGTTATAGATACTGCAATAAAGAACAGCTCATTAGGCAGTACGGTTGAAGAGGAATGGACATTGCTTTAAAGAGCAACCACAGAAGTTGGAAAGAAAAACATAGGTACAAAGAAGGCAACATTGAAAAAAACCATGGGTAATGGAAGAAATGCTTCAGATGATTGATGAAAGAAGAAAGTACAAAAATGTTCAAGGAAATTCAGGAATACAGAAATACAAGACCCTGAGGAATGAAATAAATAGGAAGTGCAGGGAATCTAAGACAAAATGACTGCATGAAAAATGTGAAGAAATAAAAAAGAAATGATTGTCGGAAGGACTGACTCAGCATATAGGAAAGTCAAAACAGCCTTCAGTGAAATTAAAAGCAAGGATGGTAACATTAAGAGTGCAACAGGAATGCCATTGTTAAATGCAGAGGAGAGAGCAGATAGGTATAAAGAGTACACTGAAGGTCTCTGTGGGGAGGAAGATTTGTCTGATGTAATTGAAGAAGGAGCAGGGGTCGATTTAGAAGAGATAAGGGAGACAGTGTTAGAATTAGAATATAACAGAGCTTTGGAAGATTTAAGATCAAATAAGGTGGAAAGTATAGACAACATTCCATTAGAATGTCTAAAATCATTGGGGGAAGCGACGACTGTTCATGTTGGTGTTAACATATATGAGTCTGGCTATATAACATCCGAATTTCGGAAAATATCATCCACAAAATTCTGAAGACTGCAAAAGCAGACAAGTGTAGAATTATGGCACGATCAGCTTAGCAGCTGGTGCATCCATGTTGCAGAGAATAATAATATACGGAAGAATAGAAAAGAAAATTGAGGATGTGGTAGATGATCAGTTTGGCTTTAGGAAAAGTAAAAGCACCAGAGAGGCAATTCTCACGCTGTGGTTGATACCACAAGGAAGACTAAAGAAAAATCAAGACTCTTCATAGGATTTGTTGACCTGGAAAAAGCATTTGACAATGTCAAATAAATGTTGCAAGATGTTTGAAATTCTGAGGAAAAATCTATACATCGGAGAAGCAGTGATGGTTATAAAAGGAACGTTCAGGAGTGGAATTAGAATCCAAGGTTAAAGGATACCAATGATACAGTTTGCTGACAGCAATGTTGTCCTCGGTGAAAGTGAAGAAGAATTATATGATCTGCCGAATGGAACGAACAGTCTAATGAGTGCAGAATATGGTTTGAGAGTAAATTGAAGAAAGACAAAAGTAATCAGAAGTAGCAGAAATGAGAACACCGAGAAATTTAATATCTCACGAAGCAGATTAAGTTAAGGAATTCTACTACCTAGGCAAAAAATAATCAATGACAAACAGAACAAGGAGAACATCAAAATCAGACTAGCACTAGCAAAGAGGGCATTTCTGGTCAAGAGAAGTCTACTGGTATTACACGAAGATCTTAATTTGAGGAAGAAATTGATGAGAATGTGAGTTTGAAGCACAACATTATATGATAGTGTAATATGGATTGTGGGAAAAACGGAACAGAAAAGGTTCGAAGCATTTGAGGTGCTGCACTACAGACAATGTTGAAAATTTGGCGGACTGATAAGATAAGGAATGAGGAAGTTCTGTGCAGAATTGGAGCGGAGAGGTATATGTGGAAAACACTGACAAGACATCAGGGAATAACTTCCATGGTACTACAGAGTGCTGTAGAGGGTAAAAGCTACAGAGGAAGATAGAGATTGGAATATATCCGTCAAATAATTGAGCAAATAATAAGTTACAAGTGGTACTCTGAGATGAAGAGTTTGACACAGGAGAGGAATTCGGGACAGGGTTCATACAAAAAAGTTGTGGACTGTTGTATTCAAGGAGTATATCGTATCATTTCAAAACATGAACAAGAAAGAACATAAATATGGTAAAGAAGTTGTTCAATCTTTTAAAGATGTTTTAGTGCACCATTTTCAAAAATTTATTTACAGTGAATGGAGTAATAACAATCTCAATAAAAATTATATGTTAGAAAACTGCCAGTTTACAGACGAAGCTGAAGTAAGAGTAATCCATCACTATGTTCCTTACATTATTTGCTGAAATTCCTCCACTAAAACCGAGCGAGGTGGCGCAGTGGTTAGACACTGGACTTTCATTCGGGAGGACGACGGTTCAATCCCGCGTCCGGCCATCCTGATTTAGGTTTTCCGTGATTTCCCTAAATCACTCCAGGAACATGCCGGGATGGTTCCTCTGAAAGGGCACGGCCGACTTCCTTCCCCATTCTTCCCTAATCTGATGAGACCGATGACCACGCTGTCTGGTCTCCTTCCCCAAGCAACCAACCAACCATCCTCCTCTAAAACCCATGCTAGCATTTGTTCATGTTGGTTTTCTTTTTTGACTGTGCTGAGAGGCTGGGAAGGAATAACTTGATGGGCTTTATCATATCATGCCCATTCTGTGTGCAACAGCAGCCACATAAATGTGAAACCAACATGGCAGCATGCCATTTAGATGTCTGCTTGACATTGGTGGAATGGGTCTAAGTGTCTTGGATGTTCGCTTGGGTCACTGGTTTACAGCTAGGCTGTACATGTTTCAAAGGTGTTGGTGTTAAAGATTACTTTTCAAAATGATTTATAGAAGTAAGAAACAGGGAAAACAATAAACTATAAATTATGACAGTGTTATCTGCAAAGTTCTTTTTTTAAAGATGTGTTACTCGGATAGCATAACATTGACTTTGCATTTAATTTCATGTTACTGCTCTGCATTTCACTTGCAATTAAATGCTTCTGTATCAAGCATCTGAGATGTTTTGTGTTAATTTTTTACTCTCACCAGGTGGTTTTAGAGAACTCATGTCGAGCAGATGAACATGAATGCCCATTTGGTCGTACAAGTGTGGAACTGTGCAAGTTGCTGTGTGAAGTTCTACGAATAGGAGAACCACCTAGTGAACAGGGGCAAAATTTTCATCCAATGTTCTTCACACATGATCATCCCTTTGAAGAATTTTTCTGCGTTTGTATTGTGCTGTTAAACAAGACCTGGAAAGAGATGCGTGCAACAACAGAAGATTTTGTTAAGGTACTAATGCTTCTCTGTTCTCCAGTTACTCTGTGTTTGTGCTGCCATTTTGTTTCCTAATTCAGCATGTTCAGAGAATTTTCTAGCTCTTGTTTTATGAAATGATATTTATTGTGCAGTACACCTGATACTATGTCAATCTGTTCAGTATAGTGCATATTTCTCTTTCTTGCTTTATATGTTGTCATAATGGTTATGACCTGTAGATTAAAACTGAAGAAACTGCAAAAAGGTGGAAATTTAAGGAGATGGGACCTGGATAAACTGAAAGAACCAGAGGTTGTAAAGAGTTTCAGGGAGAGCATAAGGCAGCAATTGACAGGAATGGGGGAAAGAAATACAGTAGAAGAAGAATGGGTAGCTTTGAGGGATGAAGTAGTGAAGGCAGCAGAAGATCAAGTAGGTAAAAAGACGAGGGCGAGTAGAAATCCTTGGGTAACAGAAGAAATATTGAATTTAATTGATGAAAGGAGAAAATATAAAAATGCAGTAAATGAAGCAGGCAAAAAGGAGTACAGTCGTCTCAAAAATGAGATCGACAGGAAGTGCAAAATGGCTAAGCAGGGATGGCTAGAGGACAAATGTAAGGATGTAGAGGCTTATCTCACTAGGGTTAAGATAGATACTGCCTACAGGAAAATTAAAGAGACCTTTGGAGATAAGAGAACATCTTGTATGAAAATCAAGAGCTCAGATGGAAACCCAGTTCTAAGCAAAGAAGGGAAAGCAGAAGTGTGGAAGGAGTATATAGAGGGTCTATACAAGGGCAATGTACTTGAGGACAATATTATGGAAATGGAAGAGGATGTAGATGAAGATGAAATGGGATATATGATACTGCATGAAGAGTTTGACAGAGCACTGAAAGACCTGAGTCGAAACAAGGCCCCCAGAGTAGACAACATTCCATTGGAACTCTTGACGGCCTTGGAAGAGCCAGTCCTGACAAAACTCTACCATCTGGTGAGCAAGATGTATGAGACAGGTGAAATACCCTCAGACTTCAAGAAGAATATAATAATTCCAATCCCAAAGTAAGCAGGTGTTGACAGATGTGAAAATTACCGAACTATCAGTTTAATAAGTCACAGCTGCAAAATACTAACGCGAATTCTTTACAGACGAATGGAAAAACTAGTAGAATCCGACCTCGGGGAAGATCAGTTTGGATTCCGTAGAAATGTTGGAACACCTGAGGCAATACTGACCCTACGACTTATCTTAGAAGCTAGATTAAGGAAGGGCAAACCTACGTTTCTAGCATTTGTAGACTTAGAGAAAGCTTTTGACAATGTTGACTGGAATACTCTCTTTCAAATTCTGAAGGTGGCAGGGGTAAAATTCAGGGAGCGAAAGGCTATTTACAATTTATACAGAAACCAGATGGCAGTTATAAGAGTCGAGGGACATGAAAGGGAAGCAGTGGTTGGTAAGGGAGTGAGACAGGGTTGTAGCCTCTCCCTGATGTTATTCAATCTGTATATTGAGCAAGCAGTGAAGGAAACAAAAGAAAAGTTCGGAGAAGGTATTAAAATCCATGGAGAAGAAATAAAAACTTTGAGGTTCGCCGATGACATTGTAATTCTGTCAGAGACAGCAAAGGACTTGGAAGAGCAGTTGAACGGAATGGATAGTGTCCTGAAAGGAGGATATAAGATGAACATCAACAAAAGCAAAACGAGGATAATGGAATGTAGTGGAATTAAGTCGGGTGATGTTGATGGTATTAGATTAGGAAATGAGACACTTAAAGTAGTAAAGGAGTTTTGCTATTTGGGGAGCAAAATAACTGATGATGGTTGAAGTGGAGAGGATATAAAATGTAGACTGGCAATGGCAAGGAAAGCGTTTCTGAAGAAGAGAAATTTGTTAACATCGAGTATAGATTTAAGTGTCAGGAAGACATTACTGAAAGTATTTGTATGGAGTGTAGCCATGTATGGAAGTGAAACATGGACGATAAATAGTTTGGACAAGAAGAGAATAGAAGCTTTCGAAATGTGGTGCTACAGAAGAATGCTGAAGATTAGATGGGTACATCACATAACTAATGAGGAAGTGTTGAATAGGATTGGGGAGAAGAGAAGTTTGTGGCACAACTTGACCAGAAGAAGAGATCGGTTGGTAGGACATGTTTTGAGGCATCAAGGGATCACCTATTTAGTATTGGAGGGCAGCGTGGAGGGTAAAAATTGTACGGGGAGACCAAGAGATGACTACACTACGCAGATTCAGAATGGTGTAGGTTGCAGTGGGTACTGGGAGATGAAGAGTAGCATGGAGAGCTGCATCAAACCAGTCTCAGGACTGAAGACCACAACAACAACAATGATTATATACAGGCTGTAACGAAAGGTATGTCCAGACTTCCAGGGAACATTCCTCACATATAGAGAAAGTAAGTATGATATGGGCATGGGTCTGAAAATGTTTTATTTCCATGTTAGAGCTCAATTTCTACCTCTCTTCATAACCAGATTAATAATTGGAAACGCTCAAAAACAGAAAGTACCAGTGTTACATGAAGTGGTTCCTTAAGTGACATGTTCAACATACTCTCTTGGTTACTGTATGAAACACCTTCCTAAATGAAATTTTCAAAATACTCTCGGTCTCTGTTAGCAGAGATACATGCATAAACCCACCATCACATTGAATCTTTGATATGCTGATGTATTCCTGGGGGAATGAGTAATGTTTCACAGCCTTCCACACTGCAGGTACAAAGACTGTATACCTTGTTCCTGGGTTTCATACACAAGGGCTTGCAAATGCCCGCACAAATAAAATTCTAGTTGGTTCTAGAAGAACAGGTAGGCTAATCTCTAAGAAAGCATGAAAAGTTCCTCCATTGAGCCTGGGTGGAACAACATGACGGCATAACAATCACTAAGCCAGCCCAAGAACATTTCAATTAGGAAAGTGTTTCAGTCTGTAACCAAGAGAATATTTTGAACGTTTCATGTAAGAAAACATTTCATGTAATGTCAGTACATTCTGTTTCTGTGTGTTTTGCATGGTTAATGTGATTATGAAGAAAAGTAGAAAATGAGGTCTGACATGTAAATAAAACATCTCCAGACCCATTTCCAAATAACAAATTTTCCCCTTCTATGCGTCAGGAATGTTTCCGGAAAGTTGGACACATCTTTTTGTTATACCCTTATAGGAAAACAAAATAAATGGCCTGGTTCCTGTAAATGTAATTAAAGTTCAATCTCTACTGTTGACTGTATCTTAGCAAGCTGAAGCATTCCAACTATTCAACATTTAGAACAGAGATGGTCACTTATCTTGAAGACATCTGAAATCCCAGTAGAACTTGCAACAGCAAAGAGATAATAATTTTTAAATAAAGCTTATTTGCATAGAAGGCACAACATTAGTAATACTTGTGAATGCCTGATGGCTTAGTACATGTCTCTTTCCTAATAACACCCTTTGTTTCTTGCCAGAGATATAAGATTTGAAACATTCTGCAGCATTTCCTGTTACAACATAACATTCGAATTTATTTAAGAGTATATTGTGATTTACACAGTGAAACGCCCGTAATTTTTTGTCTAATGAATTAAGTACACTTTTAATGTGTGTGTAGATAGCCTTCTCAATATCAGTACCCTTTAGAAATACGAAGTGCGACATTGACAGTATGTTATATGTGATAAGATGGTTATAAAGCCGATTGTACATTACCTTTTCTAAAATTTTTGAGAATGCTGCCAAAAGTGAAATTGGACAGAAATTTGATGTTATTTCTTTATCTCCCTTCTTAAACAGTGGCTCAGCTTCAGCATATTTCAACCATTCAGGAAATATTCCACCTATAAAAGACTGGTTACACAGCCAGCTTAATATGTTAATAAACTCAAAATCACATTCTTTAATTAACTTTGTTGATATTTCACCATAGCCACTAGATGTTTTGGATTTGAAAGATAGACATTACTTATGCTGGGGTAGTGAGGGTCAAATTCATATTATGGAAACTACTTGAAATGTCTGGTCTGAGGTATCCCATGGTACCATCTACAGAACCTGACAACCCCCATCTTATCAGTAACAGTTATAAAATGTTTGTTAAAAAGTTCTGCAACACTATACACATCTGTCACCAATGTATCATTTACTCTTAATGCTATTTGCCCCTCTTCATGTCTGGATCTACCGGTCTCATCCTTCACTATATCCCATATTATCTTTATTTTGTTATCTGATGTGACTATCTTTTCATGCAATATATTTGCTTTGATGTCTGTATTACAGTCTTTAATATTTTTCATTATTTCTTATAATGTCCTATTGCGTGAACATCAGAACTGTTTTGAATTGACAGATAGTTTTCTTTTTGTTTTACAATATACCTCTATTCTTTGAGTAATCCATGGCTTCTTTGTAAACTTTGCTCTAACCTTGGTTAGTTTTGGGGGAAAACTGTGTTCAAATAAGGTGAGCACTAGCAAAAGTGTTATATTTTTCATTCATGCCATGAGAACTGTAAATATCACTCCAGTGAACGTCTCTGAGGAGTGCCCTAAAATAATCAATTTTTGGCTTGAGTTCAGATTTAACATACTTTATATCCTGTTCAGTATTAACATTTAACGGAAGGAACTGCGTTTCATGCTCTGAGAGATCATTGACTATTGGTTTTGTAATATATTTTGTTCATTGAACTTTTCCATAAAGATATTATCAGTGGCTGTTTGGGAGCAATTGGCTACCCTAGTGGAGAACTTTACAGTGAGAATTAAGTTGAATGATAATGTTACTAACTCAAATAAGTTCTTATTGGGGAGAGTCTTTAAGGAAATATGCGTTGAAGTCACCAGCAACCACTATTTCTTTGTTTTTGGTTGTTAAATGGGCCAGTACACCTTCAAGGTGGTTTATGAACAGATTAAAGTTAGCTGCGGGTACTCATATACACTTAATATTATGAAGGAGTTTTTATGAAATTCTGCTTCTGTTGCACATGCTTCCATATGCTGTTTTAGGCAAAATTTATGAATGCCTATGTTCTTAAATTTATGACAGTTCCTGATGAACATGGCAACTCTACCTTTCTCCATTTCTGCTCTACAAAAGTGAGATGCTAACCTAAATCCTGTAACACTTAAAAGTTCTATACCAGAAGTCGCATGATGTTCAGAGGGGCTGATTATGTCAGCTGGATTTGAGGACTCAAATTCATTTGTGCAGATAATTAATTCATTAATTTTATTTCTCAGTCCTCGAATATTTTGATGCAATAAAGATAGCTGACATTTCACATTGACTGAGTTAAAATTGGGCAGAGTTGAAATTTCTGCTGATTTTTGAAAATTGTTAACCAGCAGCTGTTTATGCTGATGTAATGAGCTAGAACTATGTTTTTTGGCTTCTTGAATGTTTTGCATTCCTAAGCAAGCAATAAATATTTTCCCTTATGTTTATGTTCTATGAAAAGGGAGTATATCAGTGCAAATAACAGATGTCATCCAGTAGGTAATACAATGTACAGAAATAGTATCTTAACAGCTACTTCTCTCTGTTGATGTATACCCTGACTGTTTTTACGCCTTACATTGTTCTTCTTCATAATATTATCTCAAGAATGTTTGATGAATTGAGAAGCGTTATTATTAAACAAAAGATGATCTGCTGCCCATTTTTTAGTCCCAAATTTAGATCGCAAAAGTCATTTACAAACACTTAGTTGACTACACTGAAACACAAAAAAGTGACACATAGATCATGCGTTACCAGTCTCGTGAATTATCTAAGACTACAATGGAAACAATTAGATTTAATACCACTTGAATAGTGTTGGTGGAAGCGACTTGAGTTGAGCCTGGAATCAGTCACTTGATTGAATGATATCACAGTGTGCCTAATTAGAATTTAGTAGTGGTAGGAAGACTGCCGGAAAGCAATGCATTTGTTTTCAAACAAAAGTGAGAGTGAGCCTGCAACCACTTGACCTTAAATTGGCTCGCTAAGATACTGTTGTGACCCCCTGACTGGAGTTGCTGTGTATTCACTGCTTGCAGCAACCCGTTTGAATGAGGTCATTCTAAATGGTGAGCATTCACTCAGGAAGTACAGCATTTATTTGCTGGTATGGGCTTGGCAATCCTGGCTGTCATGAACTGAGGACTGGTGAGTGTTGCCAGTCATCTATTACTGTAAGCCCTAGCATGCTTCACTGAGCATTTCACAGAGAAACACCTGGAGGTCCTCACATATTTGAGACCTGGCATATTTTTGATTGCCTCAACATAGTCCCCTCTTTAATATGGACATCTTCTAGGTGAGTGACAGAAGATTGAAATAATTAACATTTAGAAAAATCACATAGACCCTACCAGACAGAGCCACAAAAACCTGATGTAAATTTCCGAAATGTTCCTTGTTTATATGATTTGTAATCATGAGGTCATCAGGATAATTGACACGTTGGGAATATCTGCTATCAGCTGTTATAAAAACCTTTGGAAACTAGCAGATTCACTTGTGACCCCAGATGGCAACCTATTAATTCGATAAGGATTGACAGGTGTATTTAATATCGAGAGTTTCTTCAATTTTTTTGGCTTATGCAAGCTGTAAATAGCCTCTGCCAGGTCAGTTATTATAAATAACTGATCATTTGCTAATTTGTAAAAAAGTTCATCAACTTCTATTTGGTCACAGACAGTAAGTTAAAAGTTGACATACTTGAGTGGAATGTTCCAGGCTTATGTACACCCACTAAGGGAGAGGCCCATTGTCCAAAGGAAATAGACAAAAGAATTCACTGTTGTTCCAGCCTGTCTAATTTCAGTTTCACTTCATCCAGAAGGGCGAACAGAATATTGTGACCTTCAAACAATGTTGTCTGAAATTTATGACTGTCATAGACCAGTCTCAAATAATGTCACAAATTGGGAACATAAAGTGTGAATTTCTTCACATAGCACTGAAAGCTAAATGATATTAACAGTGTGGTGCTGAATAGGAAAACCATAAGCTGAACAAGTATTGTCAAGTACAAAAATATTTTCTTCTGATGGTGGTCACAAGAAATGGCCTTGTCCTTGTCACTTGCTTATACTTGTTAGAGAGCTCTGTTTCGTCTAACAACAGAATTTTATGACACCTGGAAGTCCAAAAATTTGAAATGCATACTGTCCAAAGGTGGAACACCAATACTAAAGTAATTAGATTGATTTATCACAGAGGCAGACACTATATTGGCATTCCTGGTTTCTTTGTGTAACAGCATTTGTTGTGGAACCACTATACAATCCCTTCATGTAATGTTGTTGATCTGGATTGTAGGAACACATAGCTGGGTGCAAACTGAACTTCCACTACGTGTCCCTTATGAAAACATTTTTAGCTTTTGGTATCATAATGATGGATGTAAACTGAAATAGTCAGGCTAATTATGTATTAATTGTAAACATTACATCCTATATGTCTGAACAACATGAGGTGGAGTAGAACAGGGCTGATTGGCTGCCACTGGGCGAGACATCCATGTTACCTTTTTTGTTTTTAACATGCTTTTTTCTGCGATCACTGTTACACAAGTAATATTTTCTGTGTTAAAATTGGAAGGAAAGTTTTGTTGCACTTTGTCAGTTGTTCCTGTAGTTATTGTAGGTACTTTAAAGTCAGTGGAAAACATTTAGTGGTTGGTTAGGGAAATTTAAAAAGTACAACTGACATGCTTCGCCTCTGCTAACAACAGATAAGACTGGTGTAGGCCTGTTTGCATTCATCTGTATTCAGAGGCATGATGAATGACAGAGTCCGTTTTTAGATTAGATTAGATTTACTTTCATTCCAATTGATCCGTAGTGACGAGGTCCTCCAGGATGTAGACCATCACAGGAAAACAATAATACATGACAAATATTTACAACTAAAATTAAACTTTCTGTGAATGATAGGCACAAGTACTTGTAAGGTTACATTTTCTACTAAATCCATGAAGGCCTGCCGCAGTGGTCTCGCAGTTAAGGTGCTCAGTCCGGAACTGCACGACTGCTACGGTCGCAGGTTCAAATCCTGCCTCAGGCATGGATGTGAGTGATGTCCTTAGGTTAGTTAGGTTTAAGTAGTTCTAAGTTCTAGGGGACTGATGACCACAGATGTTAAGTCCCATAGTGCTCAGAGCCATTTGAACCATTTTTTGAAATCCATGAAGATTTACAGACCATGAATTGATGCTTCCTGTGTCTGGTTTAGGTTTGCAATGTTGCAGAAATTCTAACCAAGCTGTGACCACAAACATTTTAGTAGGAAACCAGTAAATGCCCAGTTCTTTAAAGAATCAAACTCTCTTGCATAACAGCTTCAAACATCTGATTACTTTACAGATGTGTTAACATATTTGATGTCAAGCATCTAAGTAGAAAAATTTAAAAAAGGTTTGAAATTATGCTTAAAGTTTGTTGAAAGTCACTAAGTGCGCTCATGAAACACTGAATGAATACAGTCTTCATGGTTATCATTCCATATTAAGCAAATGCAAGTTTTTCACATATCTCAATGTTTATGATATTATATCTCCTGAACTGTGTGTTGTACAATGATATACTTTTGTTGGTACATCAAGTGATATACATAGATACTGTCTGCAAAATGTGTTGCAAATAGAGTGGGTAGTAAAGAAGTAATAAATTAAAAGTCATGTCAGATGTTGAAGTTTCCCTTTAAACACATTTAGAGGATTTTTTTTTTTTGGGGGGGGGGGGGGTTCCAGTGTGAAAACCTTTCATAAATGTTTGAAATTATGTGTAAAGTTTGTTGAAGGTTGCTAAGTGCTTTCATTGTCAAGTGTAGGATGAATAAAGTTGGGTATTTGTGCACTGTCAGTTGTGCTTCAAGACAAACACACAGTTTCAAGCTGTAACATTGTCTTGTTTGTTAAAGTTTTAATATAAGATTATACCTCTTAATGAGTAACTTATTGCAGCATTTTAAATATGACTATTAATTACATGAAGTATCGAAAATCAAATTTTTGCGCCCTCTAGAAGCTGTTAGATAAGCAGCCTGCAAGTGGGACCAGGTTCTGGGACAGTTGCTTAATATAATAGATCATTCTGTCAACAAAGTATAAATGTCTGAAAGAGGTAACTGAGGATTCTACCAGCAGGTCCAGTTTTTACACGAGATAATACAACTAGGGGAGTACTGGATAGCAAAAAAGCCCACTGCCGTTGTGAGCACTGAACATCACTTGTTCGGAAATGTAATGCTATCTCAGTCCTCTTGTGCATTATTAAAACTGGAGTAGCTGGGAGGAAATGTATCTGCTGAGGAGCAAGCTGATCAATTGTTTTGGTATCTCATGTTGATGTACCTGTTGTTACCACAATTTCAGAAATTTGCATCCATCGTAGCTGTGCTATCCAATGGAAGTGGAATTTACTTTCGCACAAGTTTTACATTCCCAAAGTTAGACCCTAAAAATCATGTATTCGCTCTTTGTTCAATACACTCTTGTCACACAGTTCATAAGATATACTGACATTGTTAATTTCCCATAACTACAGTGAAAAAATTCGGAATTAACAACACTTGAACTGCAGTGTTAGAAATCACATGTGTACGAGGCTGAAATTAGTCAGATGGTCAAATGGTATCACAGTTTGTCAAAGTGAGAGGGATGTTCATTAAGTAATGCAACACATTTTTCCCCTGAGAGTAGGTTGGTTTTTGTTGACGATTCCACTGCACCATGTTATTCCTCACACTTTTGGCTACAAAACCCTATTTTTCAACATTACGTCCATTCAATGTGACAGCCTTATGCCACCTTACTGGGAAGCCCTGTATGCTTGTGTGGTGCCACTCTACTGGTTGATGTCTTGCCGTGTCGATAATCTTCTGCTTTCCGTGGGGTGCATTCTTCATTGGGCCAAACAGATAGAAGTCAGAAATTGGGAGATGCACGCTGTAGCGTGAGGAACCCAATGGGCACACTTCTTTGAGTACCCAACTGTGGACAGGTGTGTCAGTACTACCAACAGAGATGTCCAGTTATGTATTAATATGTCTGAGTGTGAGCCATTGATCACCTCAAATGAAAGTGTTGCACGTTCCAACATTGCAGGAGCCACAGCTGTCTTCTGTGTGGCACACTGGAGATCAGACAGGTTTACGCGATCTTGCTGCGATGATGACAGATGCTTCGCCCAACAACTCGCTGTGTTTTTGTTCACTGCCAGGGCTCCGCAACATTCTGCAAGCACCTATGAATATCTGCAGTACTCTGGCTTTCCACCAAAAGAAACTCAATGACAGCTCTTAGCTAGGAACACTCCTCCATTACAGATACCATTTTGAAGGCTACATACAGCACATTCACATATTTGAACTTCATGAAACTAGAGAGGCTGGAGCAGGAATATTCCATGACATCCCACAAAAAATTTCATATTTTTCCAACCAAAATTGGTGGAGGAAAAAAAATAACTGTTGCATCAGTTATGAAATGTCTCCCTTAGAACTTATAACGGTAGGCAGAATGTCACTTTAATCAGATCTCAAGCAGGCACAGATACAGAAACAGTCCAAAGTCTAGTACAGAGTCATCAACTATAATTCAGTGCGCTTTGAAAAGAAACACATTAGCTTTAGAATAGAAGTGTGAGGGAGCCTGTGCCCACTGACCTTAAATCAGCTGGACACAGGCATAAGAGTGGGGGGCAGCATTACAAGTATTTCTTTATTAACTTCTGAACTAAAGAAAAAAATCATAAGATATTGTCAGCTCAGATTTATCCCAAAATGACAAACTTTTGGGTTATAGCATAAGTTCATAGTATTTTTCCGTAAGTTTAATAAAGGTAATGAATACACACAACAGAGACTTCACTCGTTAGTAATATATACTCCTTCACTCTTTTAAATGGTCTGCCAACACTGGGGTAACTTTTCGATTCCGTGATTGTAAAAATCACATGGTTTTGTGGCGAAGAACTCGTTGAGCCATGTTCAAAGTGCATTTTCATCCAGGAAGAAAGTTCCTTGAAGGTTGTAGGAAGATTGCATAAAAAGTGAAAATCTGAGGGCTAAATCAGATGAATAAGGTGGGTGCTGAATCACTTCCTAACCCAACTCCTGTATATTGTTTTTTGTCAATTCAGCAGAATGTGAGCGGGCTTTATTGTGGAGTAGCATCAATTCAGACAGTCTTCCTGGTCTTTGTTCTTGGATTGCATCTCCAAGACATCTCAGTTGTTCACAATAAATGTCAGCAGTGATGGTTTCACCTCAGGGAAGCAATTCATAGTGTACCGCACCACCACTGTTCCACCAGATGCATAACATTATTTTTGTGGAAGTGTTCAGATATTTGTACGGACAGTTGCTGCTTTGTTTGGGCTCAACCATTCCGTTCTTTTCCTTATATTAGCATAAAGACACCATTTCGCGTCACTAGTAATGACACTGATAGGAATGCTTGGTGTTGTTCATGAGCCAATTAATGACGAGCAAGCAGAGATGCACATATGGTTGCTTGCTGATTTTTGTGATTTTGTCTTAAAGCGTGTGGTACCCGTACACCCAATTTTTGAATCTTCCCCATTGAATGTAAATGTTCCATGACAGAGGAATAATCACAGTTCATCACATTTACCAGTTCTTCAGTACAGTTACATGGATCATTGTGTATTAATGCATTTTAACAATCTTCATCAAACTCCAAATGTCTTGCAGAATGTGGAGTCAGTATTGTCAAAACGATCCTCCTTAAAATGAGAAAACCATTTTCTTGCCATAGTCTGTCCAGTGGCATTATCCCCATATGTGGCACTAATGTTTCCAGCTGTCTCCGCTGCAGTCAGCCCTGTATTGAACTCAAACAGAAGAGTATATTGAAAATTTTCTGATTTTTAACTCTTCGTAATCCATTCTCTAGCGTCCATAGCTCCACTCACTATTTTCAAATGACACTATATGAACTCAAATAACAATACTAAACTACAACTGAAAATTGACAGTTGACAAATGAAAGCACAGCAACTGAAATGCCACCATCCAAAATCAAAACACTACAATCTTATGCATCAGTTTAGTACGTGTCTTTATATTTGCAGGATATTTAAATAAAAAGGAGGATATGTACTTTATCTTTGTTCAGAAACACTTTAGTTCAGCTCTACTCACATCCTCCTTACATGATCAGAACTCTCTAATCTCTTTTGCCCATCAGTTTTAGGATTCCATGGCTCGATCTGTAAAAATTGACCCCTTGTCGTTGCTGTTGTGTCTTCAGTCCAAAGACTGGTTTGATGCAGCTCTCCATGATACTCCATCCTGTACGAGCCTTTTCACCTCCAAATAACTACTGCAACCTACAATTTTCTGAATGTACGTACTATATTCGTCCCTTGGTCACCCTCTATGATTTTTACTGCCCATGCTTCCCTCCAATACTAAACTGGTGATCCCTTGATGTCTCAGAATGTGTCCTATCAACCAATCCCTCCTTTGTGTCAAGTTGTGCCACAAATTTATTACCTCCTCAATTCTGTTTATTACTTCTTTGTTATTTACATGATCAACCCATCTAATCTTCAACATTCTTCTGCAGCACCACATGTAGAAAGCTTCTAGTCTCTTTTTATCTAAACTGTTTATCACCCATGTTTCATTTCCATACATGGCTACACTTCAGACAGATATCTTCAGAAAAGACTTCCTAAAACTTAAATCTATATCTGATGTTACCAAATTACTCTTCTTCAGAAATGATTTTCTTTCCATTGACAGTCTGCATTTTATATCTTCTCTACTTCACCGATCACAATTATTTTGTGCCCATATAGAAAAACACTTCAACTACTTCAAGTGTCTCGTTTCCTAATCTGATTCACTTAGCATCATCTGATTTGACTGCATTCCATTGTCTTGTTTTGCTTTTATTGATGTTCATCTTATATCCCGCTTTCAAGACACTGGCCATTCCATTTAGCTGCTCTTCAAAGTCCTTTGCTGTCCCTGACAGAATTACAGTGTCATCAGCAAACCAGAAAGATTTTATTTCTTCCAAATTTGCTTTGGTTCCTTTTACTGCTTGCTCAAAGTACATACTGAATAACATTGGGGATAGGCTACAACCCTGTCTCACCCCTTTTGCCATCTTGTTTCTGTACAAATTGTAAATAACCTTTTGCTCCCTGTATTGTACCCCAGTTACCTTCAGTTTTTCGAAGAGAGTATTCCAGTCATTGTCAAAAGTGTCCTCTAAGACTACAAATGTCGAAAATGTAGGTTGTTTTTAGGTTTGCCTTTCCTTAACCTATCTTATAGGATTAGTCATAGGTTCAGTATAGCTTCATGTGTTCTTACATTTCTCCAGAATCCAGTCTGATCTTCCCCGAGATTGGCTTCTACCAGTTTTTCCATTCTTCTGTAAAGAATTTAGGTTAATATTCTGCAACAATAACTTATTAAACTGATAGTTCACTAACTTTCACACCTTTCAGTAATTGCTTTCTTTGGAATTGGAATTACTACATTATTCTTGAAGTCTGAGGGTATTTTGTCTGTCTCATACATCTTGCACACCAGATGGAAGAGTTTTGTCATGGCTGGCTCTCCCAAGGCTATCCACAGTTCTGACAGAGTATCTTCTACTCCCAGGGCCTTGTTTCGACTTAGATATTTCAGCACTTTGTCATATTCTTCTCGCTGTATCATATCTCTCATTTCATTTTCATCCACATCCAGTTCCTTTCCTATAGTATCACTTTCAAGGTCATCTTCCTTGTGTGAACGCTCTATATACTCCTTCCACATTCCAGCTTTCTCTTCTTTTCATTGGGTTGGTTTACTATCTGAGCTCTTGGCGTTCATACAGGTGCTTCACTTTTCTCTAAAGGGCTCTTTAATTTTCCTGTGGGCAAAATGTATCTTTCCTTATGTCCTCTAGCCATTCATGTTTAGCGATTTTGCACTTCCCATCAGTCTCATTTTTTAAATGTCTTTACTCCTTTTCCTCTGCTTCATTTTTAAATTTTCTCCTTTCAACAATTAAAATCAATATCTCTTGTGTTGTCCAAGGATTTCTAGTCGGTTGGTTGGTTTGAGGGGGAGGATTTCTAGGCAGCCTTGGTTTTTTACCTATTTAGTCCTCTGTTTCCTTCACTATTTCCTCTCTTAAAATTTCCCATTCAGCTTTTCCTGTATTTCTTTCCCCTGTTCTAGCCAGCCATTGCCTAATGCTCCCTCTGAAACTCTTAATAACTTCTGGTTCTTTCAACTTATGCAGATCCCATCTCCGTAACTTCCTACCTTTTTCCTGTTTCTTCAGTTTTAATCTACAGTTTATAACCACTAAATTGTGGTAAAGTCCACATCTCCCCATGAAAATGTCTTACAATTTAAAATCTGGTTCCTAAATCTCTGTCTAGCTATTATATAATCAGTCTGAAATCTCCCAATGTATCCAGGCCTCTTCAACATATAAAACCTTCTTTTACGACTTGTAAACCAAGTGTTAGTGAGGATTAAATTACGCTGTGTGCATAATTCTACCAGACAGCTTCCTTTGTCGCTCCTTCCCCCTCGTACGTTTTCAAATACTATTTTTCCTTCTCTCCCTTTTCTCACTACCAAATTCCAGTCACCCATCACAGTTAAACTTTAGTCTCCTTTAACTATCTGATTAATTTTTTTCATGTCGTCATATGTTTCTTCAACCTCTTTATCATCAGGGGCACTAGTTGGCATGTAAACTTGTTGCACTGTGTTAGGTGTGGGATTTGTGTCTAACTTGGCTACGATAATGCATTCACTATGCTAGTCATAGTAGCTTACCCGCATTCCTATTTTCTTATTCATTATTAAACCCCCCACTCCTTCAATACCCCTATTTGACTTTCTATTTATAACTCTGTATTTACCTGACCACAAGTCCTGTTCCTCCTGCCACCGAACTTCACTAACTCCCACTTAAACTGAACCATTTCTATTTTTAAATTTTCTTGTTTACATGGCTGATTTAGGGATCTAACATTCCAATCACCGATCTGTAGAATGACAGTTTTGTTTCTCCTTATGACAACATCCTCGTGCATAGTCCCCACAAGGAGATCTGAATAGGGGACTATTTTATCTCCTGAATATTTTTACCCAACAGGACGCCATCTTCACACAACCATACGGTAGAGCTGCATATTCTTGGGAAAAATTACTGCTGTAGTTTCTCCTTGCCTTCAGCCATTCGCAGTACCAGCACAGCAACACGGTTTTGGTTGATGTTACAAGGACATATCAGTCAGTAATCCAGACTGTTGCCCCAGCGGCTACTAAAAAGCTTGCTGCCCCTCTTCAGCAGCCACATGTTTGTGTGGCCTCTCTAGAGATCCACTCCGTTGTGGTTGTCCCTACAGTAAGGAACTCGTATATGGTCACTTTGTTGTCCATCCGTCTGTCTATCTGTTAAGAAGTATTTTTCTCAGGAACAGAGACACTTATCAAGTTGCAATTTATGTCACATATTAAGGTCTGTGGTCCCTTGATTGTGTAAAAATTGTGAGGTTCTAAGACATGCAATAAAAAATTTCAGCCATTTATGTCACAGTTTTTGATTCTCAAAAAGTCCCTTGTCAAAATCTGTAGTGTGCTTCTCGTTGATCTAGAATCATGTAATTTCGCAGGAAGCAAGAGTTCACAGTACAAATAAAGTAAAAAATATGAAAATTGTTAAATTGTATTTATATCACATGAAAATATGTTTTGCCATTTGAACATGCATTGCATTCATCATCCATCAAAAGCATAATAGGTGGACGTAAAATGTAAATTGTAGTCATGTTTTAGTAAATAAATGAAAATGTTTTATTAAATCTTCTCCCTCTACATGTATATGCTGAAACCCCAACTTCATTGTATGTCTGGAGTACTCTGCTACAGATATTGATATGGCCTTGGAATTCCTGGCACCAATATCTTGTAACTATTGATATTGATAACAGGCAAAAATCATTGAGATTCTCAATTACCAGGATGGATGAACTATGTAAACATGTAATTAAGTTTGTATGGAACCCTCAGTGTGCGAGTCCTATTAGCAATTGGCCGATTTTTGCATGGGAGAAGCTAATTGTATTTTGCTCTGTCTAAGCATATAAGTACTAAGTTCTACTTCATATGAAATCTGGTTAAATTTAAGGTCTGATGATATTGGCTTCATCGGCAGTAATAAAAGATTCCCATACACGTTACTTTTAGTTTATAGAATTTTTCATACCCTGTTACCAGTAAGGCAATTCAAAGAACTTGGTTTTATGTATGTAGGATGTGTACTGCTGTTTAAAACTGATCTTTCTGGACCTTGCTGTTCAACTCTGTTAACTATTTGCAACTGGGCCTGCTACATGAGACACAGTTTCTTCTTGCTTGGCTGCACTAAATATAGTGAAGTCCAACCTTCTTACTTCTCCAGCACTGCTGGTAAATATGGCTGTACCTTACAAAAAATAAGTAATTGTACTTAAACTGCCAGTTAGATAATTTTTCTGAGCTCCCATTTGTACCGACAATGATGTCAGAGTCCACTAATCCTCAACTTGGAAATGCATTCAAGAAATTTAACAACACACACCTAAACGTGAAAGTTGCTTTTGTAGAACAGTCACACAGAAGCATTGTGTACTCACTTGATTGTGATTGAGGTCCTCTTCCTGAATGAATGTGGAAGTGTGGGCTTCACATATGGAATGCATCTGAAAGAAAGGAACATTACTTAAGTATCACTTAGAACGGTATATGAAGAGAAATTGGTATTAAATCCTTCAAAAGGGAGGTTTATTATTATCACACGTTTTGACTTGTGACAGTGTTTCATGAACTTGTCATAATTATTGGGAGATACAAGAAAATAAATTCATCAAAGAACAGACAGGAGTGGAGGATGTTGTTATGATTGTAATGAAAGTGAGTGGAGGCAGGTGGGACAGGTAGCTAATTGAATGGATTGATAAGTGGAGCAATGCTGTTTTTTTACTGGATTCAAAGGAATGGATGAACTCTGAGATGATGACCAAGCAGAAGACATGTAGATGTCAGTAGAAAACCTGTAGACTCTAATGCATTGAGGAATCTAAGAGTAGACCTATATACATCAATAGGTTTCAATTGGTGGCTGATGATGATGATGATAATGTGGAGAGAAGAAGACATACTGAGAGCAAATGAAACTGTTTTTTGCCAGTCAACACTGACATAAATTCTACGCACATGAGCCATGTAATCTTCTGTACTATTGTATATCTGTTATTGTAATTATGTTGCAAATGCAGTATGTTGATGATTACTTTTAAGTTCGAGTATCCACCTGCAAACACTGTTGTTACTTAAATCTAAGTTATTGTTCCAGTCAGGCTCAAAGCTTTAAACCAGTTACATGGTTTGAAAGCCTAGCTAACTGCCAAAACAGACTTTAGTGACTTTGAGTGCAGTGCAACCAGTAATGAGAGAAAAAAAAGTTGTTTCTTTAGAACATACTCTTGCCAGTAAAATTATAAGAGTAACTGCTCATTTCATTATCCACTGTGTTCTGTAGACTGTGTTTAATAATATGATGTAACACAATTTGTTCATCAGACACAAGCTCTCCGAGGTGATGCAGAAATTTGTAATATTTTTATTTAAACTTGTAAAATGCTACATTGTAGAGAAATCAGTCAGAATTCTTATAACATTGAAGAGGTAACTGAGTAAAGACTGAATGAATACCAAATATGTTTTTTAAAGATAGTGGAGGGGGGAGTTGCAACTGGAAAGAGTTTAAATGTGCAGCTGTCGGCGTCATCACATATAGCTCGACAGAAATGAAAGAAGCAAAGGAAACATATTTTCTAAATGAATTTCTTGAATGAAGAAACCTTTGTTGTAGTAAGCATGACAGACTTTATCTGCAGATAAAAATTTAATATGTGGCCTCGATACTACTTATCAATCTATAAAATTCCTTTATGATGTACAAAGAGTAAATTGCATCGAGAAAGTTGGAACAGCATTTTTATTAGGTTTACTTGTTAGATGCTGGAGCTATTGTTTTTTGTTTATGATGAGCTATTATCTTATACTGTGGAGACTGCACAATCTTAAACATTTTCTTGAGGGTTTATCCACTGACAACCTTAGTAGTAAGACAGTGCCTGCTGCAGCAGTATTGTAGTAGCTATGTTAATTTTACAATGCTGTCTTTGACCTTTTAGTGTTTGAAAGATGGTGAAGCAGTTTCTGGTCCATAATGGAACTACCAGTGACTTCTATGAAAAAGTTCAATGTCTTCAGTGAGAATAGATGTTGAATATGAAGAACAAAGCATGGCTAGGAATGGCTACTCTGTGTGAGACGATGAGTGCTTTTGTTCCCTCTGCATATCTTCTCTGATAGACAGCCTGTGTACTGTGAAGCACTTGCTTTGTTCAGTTCGTGAATGCCACTTTCACTAACATTCAAGAAGTCATGACTGTATCAATTACATAATTAAGTTGTTACCCTAAATCTTTGAGAATTATTTTTGTATAACACTCTTGACTCTTTTTCAGTTGATGTAGCCATAATGTAGTGAAGACAGTGATTTTGTGTCCATACTTTAGCACCCGTTTACAGATATTCTAATTGTTGTTTGTTTTCTTTCTTAGTTAAGCAGTTGAGTGTATTTCAATGCTATTTTCATAATACTCTAATTATTGTAACTCACAGATTTCCAGTGGTTTATTTTATTTACTCAAATTGTAAGCATACACATAGGGTCCTACAAATTTACAATTGTAGTTAAGGAAATATATATTCTATGTTGCTGGTCATTCCCACATAGAAAGCGTCACAGTGTAGGCAGGTCAGTTGGTAAATCACATGGGTGCTTTCACACGTGGCTCTGCCTTTGATCGTGTACATCTTCCGGGTTACAGGACTGGAGTAGGTGGTGGTGGGAGGGTGCATAGGACAGGTTTTACACCGGGGGCAGTTACAAGGGTAGGAGCCAGAGGGTAGGGAAGGTGGTTTGGGGATTTCATAGGGATGAACCAAGAGGTTACGAAGGTTAGGTGGACGGCGGAAAGACACTCTTGGTGGAGTGGGGAGGATTTCATGAAGGATGGATCTCATTTCGGGGCAGAATTTTAGTGAGTCGTATCCCTGCTGGAGAGCCACATTCAGAGTCTGATCCAGTCCCAAGAAGTATCCTGTCACAAGTGGGGCACTTTAGGGGTTCTTCTGTGAGAGGTTCTGGGTTTGAGGGGATGAGGAAGTGGCTCTGGTTATTTGCTTCTGTACCAGGTCGGGAGGGTAGTTGCGGGATGCGAAAGCTGTTTTCAGGTTGTTGATTTAATGGTTCAGGGATTCAGGACTGGAGCAACAAACTGTCCATTCGCATGAATGGACACAGGCAGACAGTGTTTGTTGGTAATGAGGATCACCCTGTGGCTAAACATGCCTTGGCGCACGGCCAGCACATCTTGGCACAGTGTTACACCGTCCGGGTTATCTGGATACTTCCCACCAACACCAACCTATCCGAACTCCGGAGATGGGAACTTACCCTTCAGTATATTCTCTCTTCTCGATATCCGCCAGGCCTCAACCTCCGCTAATTGCAAGTTGCCCCCGCTCATACCTCACCTGTCTTTCAACAACTTCTTTGCCTCTGTACTTCCGCCTCGACTGCCATCTCTGCCCGAACTCTCTGCCTTTACAAATGTCTGCTTGTGTCTGTGTATGTGCGGATGGATATGTGTGTATGTGCGAGTGTACACCTGTCCTTTTTTCCCCCTAAGGGAAGTCTTTCCGCTCCCGGGATTGGAATGACTCCTTACCCTCTCCCTTAAAACCCACATCCTTTCGTCTTTCCCTCTCCTTCCCTCTTTCCTGAAGAAGCAACCATCGGTTGCGAAAGCTAGTAATTCTGTGTGTGTGTTTGTGTGTGTTGTTCATTGTGCCTGTCTGCCGGCGCTTTCCCGCTTGGTAAGTCTTGGAATCTTTGTTTTTAATATATTTTTCCCTTGTGGAAGTTTCTTTCTATTATATATATGGAGTATGTTCATGGAGTGGGTGTAATTCATTTTCTTTCTTCCAGCATTAGCAACCGGCGTGTGTCAGGAGGAGCAATGCCTACCATAGAGTACAATTGAACAACAGGAGTTGGTTTCAGGCATCCAGTAATTAGCCTTGCATTTTCCTTATGGGCTACATCTATTTTCTCCCTGTGATATATATGCTTTATGATATGATACTGTCTTACGTGACACAGGACCAAACCAATTTCACATGCAGTGTATCATCTCACTTTCATATTACATTTTATTAATGAGCGTTTCAGATTAAAAGCAGCCATTACTGAATTCCAAATGGTGTTTGAAACTTCATAATGGATGCCTGCCATCTGAAATTGATTATTAATAAATTGACACCCAAGTGAGACTGTATACTATGTACTATATTCTGACCTCTTGTGGTTGCTCCATGCCTTTATGATAAATATTACCAATTACCTCATCAGTCGTTGTTTTGCCTTATCCAGCTGCACTTCAGCTTCCAGTCATTTCCTTTACTTGTTGTCTCTACCATTCTGCATAGTGGCGCACATAAAACCGGACCGAACTGGATTGCGAATGTGCATGAGTAGCATTACTAGCTTGTCAATTTCTTTGCCACCTTCCAACAGCAGTAGCATGTGAGTAGTTCATACAGAAAGTAGTCATTATAAACCGTGTACTTCATTGTCATGCCGTACTCCATTGAAGAATGTGTGTTCATTGTAGAAGAATATGTGTGGTCTAAATCCATTAAAGTTGTTTGTGACACTTTTCATGAACAGTTTCCTGAAAGTAATAGTCCTGCAAAATCAACGATTCAGGATATAGTGAGAAAGTGGTGTTTGACAGGCAGTGTTGGTAATTCAAAGAGAAATAAGGCACCGACTGTATGTACACCTGAAGTTGTGGCAAATGTGACAGCACACATTGAAAAAGTCCCTACAAGTCAACATGACGCATCCTTCATGGCTAAAAAATGAAACCTTACCATGGGAGTGTTGTTCAGCAAATAAAAGAAACGAACAAGGGTAAGTGTACACATTACTGTGATTGGTTGCTTGAAAATGTCGCTGGGGGTCATCTTGATCTGTTCCTCCTTTTTTCGACAGATGAAGCTTGGTTTCATCTGTTGGGTTACGTTAATTCACAAAACACAAGACACTGGGCTACAGAGAATCCCCATGGCATACCAGAAAAGCCGTTACATGATTTAAAAACTGGTATATGGTGTGCTGTATCTGGTAACAGAATTATCAGGCCATTGTTCTTCAACGAAACTGTCAACACACATGTTTACTTGCAACTCTACAATGAACTTTCGGCTCTGTTAACTCCAAACAAAAAATGTTGTGCATATTTCCAGCAAGATGGGGCAACTTCTCATATGTCAGATTTGTCCTTAGCTCGTATACAAACTGATTTTACAGAAGATAGGACCATTAGTACAGGCTTGTGGCCACCCCATTCTCCTGTCTTGTCACCATGTGACTTTTACCTCTGGGGATTTCTAAATGTTAGAGTCTATTGCAACAATCCCAGAACATTTGACACATTAAAAAACAACGTATGTGAAGAAATTTTGAACATTCCTCGAAGAGTACTGAAAAGTGTTTTCCTTAACATGCTTCGATGTGCACAACTTTGCTGGGATGTTGGTGGAGAACATTTTGAACACAGACTTTAAATTCCTTTCTAAAATATGCTTATTAAACTAATAAAAATAAATATGTTACTTAAACTGTTAATTACATAGTTAATGCTGAAATTGTATAATAAAAATTTAAGAAAGTGATGATGTATATTGATTTTCTTCATTCGTATTCTTTCCAGTGCAGGGGCCGGTTTTATGTGCGCCAATCTGTATTTCACTGTTATTCCCAGTCTCAGTATTAGGGTTAGTGACAGAAAGGATGAGTTAATGTAATATTATTCTTCTGACATTTGTATTTACTTGTTTGTAGGTATTTAGTGTTGTGCGAGAACAAATTACAAGAGCGCTAGCTACTCAACCCAACAATTTTGAAATGTTTCGAGCAAAGCTGCAACTGCTGACGTATTCAGAAATAACAAACCTGTGGCAACAGGAACGCATGTCTCGTGAAGAGTGGGAGTCACATGCTCGGCCAATTGTTGAGCTTCGTGAACAAATTACTCCTGAAATTATGGAACTTATCCAACAGCAACGGCTTGGGTTTCTTGTTGATGGCACACGATTTACTAAATACTCCATGCGTGGACAGGTAAATATGAAATTGAAATGTTGAGCCTACTGTTAAATTTTATTACAGTTTGTGTCATTTGTGTCATAACATACTTTTGTAGAAAAATGCAGTTGTATTTTATGAATTCATGTTTGATGTACAGTCTGTCTTAGTGTGTCAGAAATTGATTTATAGTATGTGGATGATAGTAGAAATAAAAAGTGTGAAGATGGAGGGGCTGGCCAGTACTTACCTCAGCTCAGTACAGCCGATAGAAACACAAAAAACAACCGAAAATTTAAGCTCCTAGCTTTCGGAATAAATGTTCCTTCATCAGGGAGGAGAGAGGGGAAAGAAAGGGAAGAAGGGAAAGTGGATTTAGTTACTCACAACCCAGGTTATGAAGCAACAGGGAAAGGAAAACAGGGAAGGTAGCAAGGATGGAGGCATGGTTGTCAGAGGGAAGCCAAAGATATTCTACTGCAGGTACTGTGCCAGCTTCAAACCAAAGAGGATGCATACAGAAGTAAAGAGGTGTATAGTATAAAGATGTAGGATGGAAAGATGCATGAATGGCTAAAGAGGAAAGGGAAAGAGGAGAAGACTGAACAGTAAATGGGAGTGAGGTTGTTTAACATAGGTTTAGTCCAGGGGGATGGCGGGATGAAAGGATGTGCTGGAGTGCAAGTTCCCATCTCCGCAGTTCAGAGGGACTGGTGTTGGGTGGGAGAAGCCAAATGGCACATACAGTGTAGCAGGTTCCTAGGTCCCTAGAATTATGCTGGAGGGCATGCTCCGCTACTGGGTATTGGACATCTCCTAGGCAGACAGTTCTTCTGTGTCCGTTCATGCGCCCAGCCAGTTTAGTTGTTGTCATACCGATGTAAAAGGCTGTGCAGTGCAGGCATGTCAGCTGATAAATGACATGTGTAGTCTCACACGTGGCCCTGCCTTGAATTGTGTATGTTTTCCTTGTAGCGGGGCTGGAGTAGATGGTTGTGGGGGGATGCATGGGGCAGGTTTTGCAGCGGGGTCGGTTACAGGGGTAGGAACCGCTGGGTAGAGAAGGTAGTCTGGGAATATTGCAGGGTTTAACAAGGATGTTACGGAGGTTAGGGGGACGACGAAAGGCAACTCTGGGTGGTGTGGGGAGAATTTTGTCAAGGGATGATCTCATTTCAGGGGTTGACTTGATGAAGGAACATTTATTCCGAAAGCTAGGAGCTTAAATTTTCGGTTGTTTTTTGTGTTTCTATCGGCTGTACTGAGCTGAGGTAAGTACTGGCCAGCCCCTCTATCTCTTTGTTAGTAATTGTTTCACATCTTTATATGAGATTTTCCATTAATTAGTTAAAGTGTGAAGATGGTAATATTACAGAATAATATTTCATAAGTGCAGTAGACACTGAGAATTTACATTTACTTTTGTCATAAAAATCATTGATAATTTTTCCTGTAGAACTAACATCCCAGATATTCATAATAATTGTGACTGATTGTGGATTTTATTCAGTACCACCATTCATAATAATCTTTGAATTTCATCTTCTATCAGTATTTAGTATGTTACATAACTATGGGAAGAAATTGCTATAGTTTTGTTTGAGTTTGAAATATCTGTATTACATGAAACATCAAAACAAGATGTCACTAAATTTATTTAAAAGAATTGATTTAAAAGTGTTGTCACACACACACACACACACACACACACACACACACACACACACACACACACACACGCTTGGGTAAACCATACACATGAAGTGACAAAAATTTAAAATGCCATTATCCTTGTGGAAAAAGAGCAGTACTTCTATTAGCTGTAGGATATGAAATCTGTGTAACGACCTGTGACTGAACTTTAACAAATTGAGCTAAATACAATATCGTATTGTTTCACAAAACTGAAAGTTTGTTACTGTTTGTGATATATGGGGTTGGGTTGAATTATACACTGGTGGAAAAAAATCGCAACACCAAAAAATAATTAATGCAGTGAAATTAAATTTTGGGAATACGTTTTCGTCTAGATAAGATATTTAAGTGATTGACATTGTAAGACCACAGGTTAATGTAAGTGAGAGATAAGCCATCACAAATTTGAAATGCTGGTACTTAAATAATTGGTATAACTGCCAAACCGTGGAATGCACGCAAGCGAACGTGCATGCATTGTGTTGCACAGTTGCTGGATATCGGTTTGTGAGGTGGAGTTCCATGCCTGTTGCACTTGGTCAAAACAGGGGTGATAAATGCCGTTTTTTTTATGACACTAGAGTTGTCATCAGTGATGTCCCATATGTGCTCAATTGGAGACAGATTTGATGAGCAAGCAGACCAAGGCAAGATGCCGACACACTATAGAGCAAGTTGCATTACAACAGTGGTATGTGCATGAGCATTACCCTGTTGCAAAACACCCTCTGGATGGCTGTTCATGAATGAAAGCACAACAAATCAAATCACCAGATTGACATACAGTTTTGCAATCAGGGGGCTTGGGGTAACTGCGAAAGTGCTCCTGCTGTCATAAGAAATCACACCCCAGACGATAACTCCAGGTGTAGGTCCCAACAAGCAGACCTGTGGGTTGCAAGCCCTCCTCCTGACCAACATGTGGCCATCACTGGCAGCGAGGCAGTATCAGCTTTCATCAAAAACACAACAGAGCTCCACTCTGCCTTCCATTGAGCTTTCGATTGACACCACTGAAGTCGCGAATGCAGTGATCTGAGATCAGTGGAATGCATACTAAAGGGTGTGTGCAGAATGAGATTTTCACTCTGCAGCAGAGTGTGCGCTGATACGAAACTTCCTGGCGGATTAAAACGGTGAGCCGGACCGAGACTCGAACTTGAGACCTTTGCATTTCACTGGCAAGTCTGGCGAGTCTCGGTCTGGCACACAGTTTTAAACTGCCAGGAAATTTTAAAGGGTGTGTCGTTTGGAGCTGCCCTTGAAGTAACCAATTTGTAATAATTTACTGTGTTACTGTAGTGTCAACTGTTGCTCAAATTGATGCTGCAGATGCATTATGATGTGCCAGAACCATACACTGAACACAGTGGTCTTCCCTCTCGGTAATGCCACATACCCACCTGGAGCCTGGTCTTCTTGCAGCTGTACATGCTCGTGACTAATGCTGCGAACAATTGTACAGTGGCTACATTTCTGCCAAGTCTTTCTGCAGTATCGCAGAAAGAACATACAGCTTCTCTTAAGGTATTACATGACCTTGTTCAAACTCAGTGAGGTATTGATAATGCTTCTTTGTTGCCTTAAAGGCATTTTTTTTTACTAACATCAACTCATCGTGTCCAGTCTCAAAGGTAACTAACACTCCTGACTGTTCCAGCATGAATTTAAAGCAAACCTGATTTGCATCGTCATAGTGATGGAACTAGCGCCACTCTTATGCGGCTGATGCAAAATTTGAATAGACATCATCTTTCAGATGTAGAAACACACCTACCAACTTTTGTTTGTTACACAGCTCCTTTTTCGTGTTCCAGTTTTTTTCCATCAGTGTATTTCTATTCATTGACTGATTTACATAATATACTTTTGATGCAGCTGGTATCATCAGTACTCGTTTACAAACATAAACTACACTCTCTGGGAATTTAATAGCTGAATCTTGTAATTATATAAGAGAAAAAAATCAAATATTTTCTTTGATTTCTCAGTCAAAATTGTGCGCACTTCGTTCTATAAATATATGACATTTCTCATTACTCACTGAAGGGGAGTTTTCTGCCATTATCAAAGATGGTTCTCTGTAGGTATTATGAGACATGTGTTAACTACTACAGTATTGTCTGCCACCGCAGCTGAGTGGACAGTGTGCCGGCTTGTCATGCCGGGGGGCCTGGGTTCAATTCCTGGCTGGGTTGGAGATTTCCTCCGCTCAGGGACCGGGTGTTTGTGTAGTCTTCATCGTCATCATCATCATCATTTCATTTCATTTCATCCTCATCGACGCACAAGTTGCTGAAGTGGCCTCACCTCAAACGACTTGCACCAGGCAATCAGGTCTGTCTGCCGGGAGGCCCTCGCCACACGACATTTCATTTCATTGGCAAACCATCCAGCTTAAAACATATCCATTTGCTTGGATGTGTGAGTTGGAAGGTGCTATATTATATAGTGCTGTGGGATTATTGCTAACATATTGGGCAAGGCATGCCACCAACAAGCAATTAGTAAAATGTGTGACATGATCTCCTGGTAATCCTGGATTACTGCTGCTGAAAGGCAAGATTATGTTTGCCGAGCTATTATAGACAATGAAGTTATTTCAGCCACAACTGTCTTCACACTGTCTTAAGCTGTTACAGTAGCACAGTACCAGAACACTATATTTGTGACTGTATCCTTCAAAATATTAAATGTTTATGCCATAACTAGGAGGCATGAACAAAGTGTTTCACACTGCAAAACTGGGTTTAAACTAAAACTGAAGCTTCCATATGACGTAGATTAATGCAGATGGATGAAATTGAAACACTGTCAAAACATGGGAGATCGTTTTATTTATTTTAATATAAAACACTGATTGAAACACAATATAACCATAGTTTCAAACAATATAACTTCTAGAAAAGAGAATACAGTGTTTGCTCTGAGAGAATGTGTCACCACCACCACCACCATCACGAACAGACCGAGATACTGCATTATCCATTTGTAATGAAATGGAGTTTGTCCACATTTACCTCTTGCTTGTACTGTATTTTTCTCCAACTTCCACTTCCATCCCCTTTTCACACTGTCTTCCACAGCACTTCTCTCTCTCTCTCTCTCTCTCTCTCTCTCTCTCTCTCTCTTCAGCTATTTATTGAACACAACTTTTCTCCCATCCTCCTCATCTCCTTATTATTACAGGATATCCACTGTTCATTGCCTTAATATTTGAATCTCCGGTATTGAATTCTGATGCACTACGATTAGTTGTTATCTGTATCTTTTTCAGGCATGCTAACGGTACGAGAGGGCAAAGTGTAATGTTCTTGACCAGCTATTGCATATTACTGGGTACAGTAATGAATCCATAACTAGCGAGGAAAGCACTTTTCTCAAAAGAAAATCAAGTTACTTCTTTCGTCACTTCCTATTTATTTTAATTTTATGTTGAAGGTGTACTTGTGTACATTCATACCACAAATGTGATTTAAATTTTTAAATCTTACTTCTGTCATTCTTGTGCCCTTGGCAGGTTTGATTGCGGAGCTTCACATTGTCTACCAATGTCAATTTATACCCATACAAAAGTGAACAATTACTTTTCTTAATACTTCCATTAGATATTCATTTTATTGGTTTCTTAGTTTCTTCATATATGGGTGGTGCATGTCATAAGACTGGTAAATATTTCTCATTTGTTTACACTGAGTGTTAACGTGCTTGTATCGTACCATCCCACAGTTGTCAATTCATTTACGCAGTACGATATATCTGAATAAACTTCAAACAGTTATTATTTAGTGTTTAATACTGTAATGATGTTTGTTTATTTGTTTTAATTTTTTCCCTGACAACTGCTTCATGACTGGTCATTTTAGTATATAGGATGGCATAACATACTGTTCAGCAATTTCTATTCAGAATAAAATGAAGAAATTTCTATCTATATGCTACAAAACTTAATAAATTAAAAATTTAATTTCACTTTCATTTGCCTCTTCTTTTGCAGCGAATTAAGGACAAATTTTGGTATGTGAGACTGTCTCCAAATCATAAAGTGTTTCATTATGGAGACTGTGATGAAAAGAGTGTACCATCTCTAGAAGAACTTCCAAATAAACTAGCTGTTGTAGACATCAAAGCATTGGTTACAGGAAAAGAATGCCCCCACATGAAGGATGTGAGGTATGTCTGCTTGAAGATATCTTGTCAGCAATTTATTATGCTGATAACCACATTTCATATTGCACAAAGGGTTTGGAATTTAACTGGATTGTACTTCAGTCGTTTTTCATGCTTTTTGCTCATTCCAAATTGATGCATGTAATCTCAATACATTCGATCTAATGGGACTATGTTGTGAAAGAGATTACGAATTTCATGTTGCAAGAGGTTTAGTAAATAGACAAACAATGGAAACCCAGGATGGAATGTAACATTATGAAAAGGATGCTTGTTACTCATCATATAGCGGAGATACTGAGTTCCAAATAGCTAACAACAAAAAGACTGTCACAAAATGAGCTTTCTGCAAACAAGGCTTTGTCAAGCGCACACACACACACACACACACACACACACACACACACACACACACACACACACACACACACACTGAATTGTGTGTGTGTGTGTGTGTGTGTGTGTGTGTGTGTGTGTGTTCTTGACAAAGCCTTGTTTGCAGGAAGCTCATTTTGTGACAGTCTTTTTGTTGTTAGCTATTTGGAACTCAGTATCTCCAGTGTGTGTGATCTATTTTTGACAAAGGCCTTGTTGGCCAGGAGCTTATTTTGTGACAGTCGTTTTGTTGTGCCTATCTGGAATTCAGTATCTCCATTGAATGATGCTCAGAATCGTTTGTAGAAAATGAGGTGCATCAAATGTTTCTCTAATAATTTTTTTATTCCTTACTTTTAGACAAATCATTTCACAAAAT
The DNA here is from genome assembly GCF_023897955.1 of Schistocerca gregaria. Taxonomy (NCBI): domain Eukaryota; kingdom Metazoa; phylum Arthropoda; class Insecta; order Orthoptera; family Acrididae; genus Schistocerca; species Schistocerca gregaria. Next base: position 123,945,692 of record NC_064925.1, read on the forward strand.
TTTGGACAGTTCTGTTTTCATTTTTTTAAATTTTCAAGTTTTGTTTAGAAAGAATGAAATATAATATATTAAAGTATCAATCTGTATCAATTTTATATTTTTATTTATTTATTTTGAACAGGAAAGAAGTAATTTCACAATTCCTACACTAATGTAACATTTAAATGTACAAAATAGGTAGGCCTTTTTAACACTTCATTTACATAGCTAGGAGCAGCCATATATTAAATATTTTAATTTTCCCTCAAATCAAACTTTTCTTAGTTACCGTGATTATTTTCAAGCAATTAAATGTCTTTATGCGAAACTAGACATCCATTTGTCCATTTCCACTCTTTGTTTGCCTATGAAAATTTGGAAAAAAATGTGTTGTGTGTTTTCTAGAGTGTGTTGTTTTTGATCCATTCAAACATTTTACCAATAACTCCCAAATGCAGGCAACATATTTCAGTATGTCAGGATGCCTTCCAATGTCAGCACATTGTTATTAAGTAATTTCTATGATTTCGTGTGGCTGTACGCACAAGAAGCATTGAGTGAAGTACGGTAAAGGGGAAGAAAAAACACTTGGAGGGATGTCAGGGTTTCCTTTCTGTGTTCATTCCTGAAATATATTGCTCTCTTCTGGTGTTTCTTTTCAGTGATGGAAGACTATCCTGCTTTCAAAATTGTAAGATTAATCTTCCTTTTATTTCTGTATATGCAGCTATTTCCATCTCGTATGAGTTCAGTCCATCTGTTGTTTAGCTACACATGGTTGAAATTGTATTTCGATTTGCCCATACACCAATTGAAATGGTGCTATGATCGAAGCATTAGACGTGAATTCAGGAGGAGCACAGAGTAGGATTCAAATCCCAGTAATGCAACTAGATATATATTTCTCATGGCTTGCCAGAATCAGGTAAGGCAAATGGCAAGATGATTGATTTGAACAGGCCAAGGCCATTTTCTTGTTCCATACATACCTTCTATGAGCTTATATTCCAACTCTAATGACATTATCATTGAAGTGACTTTAAAACATAACTTTCCTTCCTAGATTTTGTGATTATCTTTGATTAGTTTCTTGACCTCTGCTATTGGATGGAGAATTGTAGAGTCCATGTAAATACACTATCTGATCAAAAGTATCCAGACACCTCTGTAATGCAGAATTTACCACTAGATATCATGGGAGGTGCACCTATCAATATAAAAGGAGGCGGGGGGTATCACGTTTCAGTAAAGAAGCAGTAACAGCAGTATGGTTCTGTCAGGAGTGCTCAGTGACTTCCAACATAGACTAGTCATTGGGTGTCACTTGAATAACAAATCCATCAGGAACATTTCAACCCTTCTAAACATGCCCGAGTCGGTTGTTGGTGATGTGATTGTGAAGTGGAAATACAAAGGAGCAACCACAGCTAAACCAAGACTGGGGAGACCTCTGTTACTGACAGACAGGGACCACTGAGCATAGTGGAGGGTGGTTGTAAAAAGTCTCATGAAATCCACAGAAGGAATCACTCACCAGTTCCAAAGTGCTACCAGCAATCAAGCTAGCAGAATGACTGTGCATAGGGAGTTAAATAGGATGGGGTACAGTAGCTGAACAGCTGTTCATGAGCCACAAATTTCTGTAGTCAGTGCTAAGTGACACGTGAGGCAGTGTAAATGACTGCAAATGAGTGATCCGGAATGATGAGTCCAGCTGTTCCCTGTGGCAGTCCAATGAAAGGGTTTCGGTGTGGCAAATGCTTGACAAAATTTACCTACCATCATATGTATTGCCAACAGTTGAAATACAGAGAATGTTTTGCTATGGTATGAGGGTGTTTTTCATGGTTAGAGTGTGTCCCCTTATTGTGCATAAGAAAATGCTAAATGCAGAAGGGTAGAAATATATTTTACAGCATTGTACAATAGAGAAACAGTTTGGAGATGACCATTATTTGTATCAGCAGGACAATGCACCCTGTCATAAAGCAGAGTCTGTGGCACAGAGGAGTATGGACAATAATGTTTCTGAAATGCACTGGCCTGTCCAGAGTTCCGATCTGAACCCAGTGAATCACTGATGGGATCGACATCACTCTAGACCCTGGCTGTCCAACTTCGACCCTTGCTGTCGAACATCACTACCTTTTCTGGTTTTGGATTCTGAGGAAGAATGGGCTGCCGTTCCTCGACAAACATATGGAGTCATTGAAAGTGTTGTCAGCAGAGTTCAAGCTCCCATAAAGATGAAGAGTGGACACAGACCATAATGATGCCCACTAATAAGTGTCCAGATTGATCAGAGTGTGTAGATTTAGCTTGCACAACAGACAGGAAGTGTTTACTTGGATGAGAGAGTACATGAAGTATGCATATGCAAATTTTTAAATGTAGGAGAACATTCATCTGTACAGCTCCGAAAGAGAAAATGTCAGTTAACTGCAGAAGTGCCCAAAGTAATCTCCTGGCATTAGTATCTGTTATTAATGATAATGTCCACACAGGACTACTAAAATAGGAGTAACTGGCAGAAAATCTTGAATTGTAACTGGACTATATATGTGATAAGGGTACCTCAGATACTAGTTCTGGTATGGCATTTGTTACTGTAAAGCACTCAGTCATATCCAGTGAGGTTATTACAGACTGAGAAATAATTTCAGTGAGATAAGCATCAAATATTGATTACATGGTAGACCACCTGCCTCAGCAGCTGTAAGAATAAATTTCTTCTGGGAAAAGTTGGAAAATATTGTGCATAAATTTTGTGATGATACTGAGATACAGAGGGACATTTCAACTTCCCATTTATATGTCTGCTAAATGTCTTACTGGAACATTATCTGTAGGGACTGGACTGTCATCTTTTTGTTACCAACATACTTAAACTTCAATTCACTAATGCAAAGAAGGTGTATTGGTGACTACAAAGCTGATACAATGTCAATGTCTACATGTGTTAAAAGAATGTTAAGGAAATGTAATAGAGGGAAACATTCCACGTGGGAAAAATATATCTAAAAACAAAGATGATGCAACTTACCAATAGAAAGCATTGGTATGTTGATAGACACACAAATAAACGCAAACACACACACAAAATTCAGGCTTTCCTAACCCACGGTTGCTTCATCAGGAAAGAGGGAAGGAGAGGGAAAGACGAAAGGATGTGGGTTTTACGGGAGAGGGTAAGGAGTCATTCCAATCCCGAGAGCGGAACGACTTACCTTACGGGAAAAAAGGACAGGTATACACTCGCGCGCGCACACACACACACACACACACACACACACACACACACACACACACACACACACACACACACACACACACACACACATCTGCACATATACAGACACAAGCAGACATTTGTAAAGGCAAAGAGTTTGGGCAGAGATGTCAGTCGAGGCAGAAGTACAGAGCAAAGATGTTGTTGAATGACAGGTGAGGTATGAGTGGCGGCAACTTGAAATTAGCGGAGGTTGAGGCCTGGTGAGTAATGGGAAGAGAGGATATACTGAAGGGCAAGTTCCCATCTCCTGAGTTCTGATAGGTTGGTGTTAGTGGGAAGTATCCAGATAACCCAGACGGTGTAACTTTCCAGGAATTTCTCACTTCCAGCCTTGCCACTCAATCCTCCTTGAAAAACCTTAATCCTACTCCCAACATCACCACTGCTGAAGCCCAGGCTACCCGTGATCTGAAGGCTGACCGATCCATCGTCATTCTTCCGGCGGACAAGGGTTCCACGACCGTGGTACTTGATCTTCGGGAGTATGTGGCTGAGGGACTGCGTCAGCTTTCAGACAACACTACATACAAAGTTTGCCAAAGTAATCCCATTCCTGATGTCCAGGAATCCTCAGAACCTTAGGCCCCTTACAAAACCTTTCACCTTACTCCATCAACCTCCTGACCCCAAAGACACCCCGCACCCCTACCCTCTACCTACTTCCTAAAATTCACAAACCCAATCATCCTGGCTGCTCCATTGTAGCTGATTACCAAGCCCCCACAGAATGTATCTCTGCCTACTTAGATCAACACATTCAACCCATTACATGCAGTCTCCCATCCTTCATCAAAGACACCAACCACATTCTCGAATGCCTGGAATCCTTACTCAATCTGTTATCCCTGGAAACCATCCTTGTAACCATTGATGCCACTTCTTTATACACAAATATTCTGCAGGGCCTCGCTGCGATGGAGCACTTCCTTTCACGCTGATCACCTGCCACCCTACCTAAAACCTCTTTCCTCATTACCTTAGCGAGCTTCATCCTGACTCACAACTTCTTCACTTTCGAAGGCCAGACATACCAACAGTTAAAGGGAACAGCCATGGGTACCGGGATCGCCAACCTATTTATGGGTTGCTTAGAGGAAGTCTTCTTGGTTACCCAGGCCTGCCAACCCAAAGTTTGGTACAGATTTATTGATGACATCTTGATGATCTGGACTCACAGTAAAGAAGAACACCAGATTCACCTGGTCCCACTCCAAATTCCTTGCCACTTTCCTTGACGTTGACCTCCATCTGTCCAGTGGTCAGCTTCACACATCTGTCCACATCAAACCCACCAACAAGCACCAGTACCTCCATTATGACAGCTGCCACCCATTCCATATCAAACGGTCCCTTCGCTACAGCCTAGGTCTTCGTGGCAAATGAATCTGCTCCAGTCCGGAATCCCTGAACCATTACACCAACAACCGGAAAACAGCTTTTGCATCCTCCAACTACCCTCCCGACCTGGTACAGAAGCAAATAACCAGAGCCACTTCCTCATCACCTCAAACCCAGAACCTGCCACAGAAGAACCACGAAAGTGCCCCACTTGTGACAGGATACTTTCCGGGACTGGATCAGACTCTGAATGTGGCTCTCCAGCAGGGATACGACTTCAAGTCCTGCCCTGAAATGACATCCATCCTTCATTAAATCCTCCCCACTCCACCAAGAGTGTCTTTCTGCCGTCCACCTAATCTTCGTAACCTCTTGGTTAATCCCTATGAAATCCCCAAACCACCTTCCCTACCCTCTGGCTCTTACCCTTGTATCCGCCCCTGGTGTAAAACCTGTCCCATGCACCCTCCCACCACCACCTACTCCAGTCCTGTAACCCGGAAGGTGCACACGATCAAAGGCAGAGCCACGTGTGAAAGCACCCATGTGATTTGCCAACTGACCTGCCTACATTGTGAAGCTTTCTATGTGGGAATGACCAGCAACAAACTGTCCATTCGCATGAATGGACACAGGCAGACAGTGTTTGTTGGTAATGAGGATCACCCTGTGGCTAAACATGCCTTGGTGCACGGCCAGCACATCTTGGCACAGTGTTACACCGTCTGGGTTATCTGGATACTTCCCACTAACACCAACCTATCAGAACTCCGGAGATGGGAACTTGTCCTTCAGTATATCCTCTCTTCCCGTTACCCACCAGGCCTCAACCTCCGCTAATTTCAAGCTGCCGCCACTCATACCTCACCTGTCATTCAACAACATCTTTGCCTCTGTATTTCTGCCTCGACTGACATCTCTGCCCAAACTCTTTGCCTTTACAAATGTCTGCTTGTGTCTGTATATGTGCAGATGGATGTGTGTGTGTGTGTGTGTGTGTGTGTGTGTGTGTGTGTGTGTGTGTACCTGTCCTTTTTTTCCCTCTAAGGTAAGTCTTTCTGCTCCCGGGACTGGAATGACTCCTTACCCTCTCCCTTAAAACCCACATCCTTTCGTCTTTCCCTCTCCTTCCCTCTTTCCTGATGAAGCAACCATGGGTTGCGAAAGCTTGAATTTTGTGTGTGTGTTTGCATTTATTTGTGTGTCTATCAACATACCAACGCTTTCGTTTGCTAAGTTACATCATCATTGTTTTTAGAATGTTAAGGAAAGTATGAGAAGGAAATGGGACAAGAAACAAATTGCCAGCTGTTGACAGACTTTCATTTCTGGGGCAGGAGAGAAGTACCAACAGATAAAATTGACCTGTATGATGCAGTTTACTCTAGTTGCCAAGCAACATTGTGAGGAATGAGAAAGACATACTATGGTTAAATATCGATCCTAGAAAGTTTCAACAAAAGCAAAGAGAATTTTATCACCCCAGCAAAATCTGAGCAAAGGTAAAATGAACTTAAGGAGAGTAATATGAGAAGCATTAAGGGAATTCAAACGTAAAATTGTAGCTACTGATCAGAAAAATAACCCTAGTGAGTAAATGAATCCTGAGTCTACTGTACAGTTGCTTGCTGATTACAATGGCACCAAAATAAGAACTTGAGGCACTGGCTCAAGTCTTCTAAAATTATTTTTGTGATATATGTTGGACTATTGTTCCTCATTTCATCGAACACATCAATCCAGTAACAACAAATATTAGCATAAGTAACAGTGGAAAAGAGAATCAATTTAAATTGCTCAGAAGAGGAAAAATGCCTGGAGATCATGGTATACCTGCACCATTTTATATAGATTATGGGAAAGATTTGCTCCTCTTCTAGCAGAAGTTTAAATAAATAACTGGAGCAGAGAAGCTTTCCCACTTTCAAGTATAGTCAGTAGAGACAGTGTAAATATCTAGAAGAATTGTATACTTAATTGATCTAATGAAACTCATCTTCTCATTTTATTCACAATACAGAGGTCAGTAGTTTGTGGTTGGCTGATGTTTCTTTCATTGTCTCTAAAAATCTGCACTGTCACCTGGGAAATAAAATATGTACTTAACAAATGTTGAATCACTTTTATTGATTGTATTGGATGCTTTCTAGTAAATAGGACACATCATGTTCTTACTAGGGAGAAACTGTCAGATGGGATGTGGATGAGTCTGTTGTATATAGGGATGTCACAAGTGCCAGAAAATGATAGTGTATTGCTGGAAGATCTAAAGGAGGATAACCCTTGGTGAGGGACTTGACAGTTGACTCTCAGCATAAAGAGATGTTGTGTATTACGCATACGTAGGCAGAAAATATCGATACTCATTACACAGCTGGTGGACAGTCACTAGAATCTGGTAAAACTGTTTCTAGAGGTGTATGTCAGGAAAGTTTAAGATGGAATAACCACATAAAATAGTTTATGGAAAAGGAGATGCCACTCTGTGACTTACTAGAAGAATCCTAATGAAATTTAATTCATCTATGAAGGTGCTAACAAAACACTTGATTTACTGATTTTCAAGTATTATAGATCTGTTTGGAATGTTTACCAGGTAAGCTAGAGAGAGGAGATTGAGAAGATTCATAGATTGACTGTTTACTAGGCATGAGGATGTCACAGAGTGATATATTCATATTGCCCTCAGATCAGTTAACTACTGAGTGAAATATTGTGAACAGTCTGTATAATTAATCTTTTTAAATTGGAAATTTTAGTGACTACAAGAGAGGTGTTCTCTTTGATGATTGCGCACTTGTGAGACTTGTATGATTCAGTCAATTAAAGGTGTTTGTCACTTTAATGTTCTTCCTTGAAAATTCAGGAGAAATAGTACTTGATGTTAACTGGATTTACAGTTGACATTTACTGCTGAAATCTCGTAGTTTACGTGGTGACATTTTGCAACCTCTTTCAGAAACTGTCAGCTGGTCCTATAAGAGTCATAAAACCATTACTTGCACCTTCATAGCCCATCTGGAGTCCATTCGTGTGCTAATATGGACTGTCAATGAAAAGTGAATGATAATTGTATGCACAGAGATTAAAAATATTTTCAAAATTAACATGACCATGTGTGCAATTTTTAACTATCCATCCATTCTTCATCAACCAGCACGATCTATAAATTGCTGAGATCCAAAAATGAGAATTCCAACATACATTTTGGAATAATTAACAAAGTATATTCTCGAAAACATCAAACCAGTCTCAGGACTAAAGACCACAACAACAACAACAACAACAACAATTCTTTAAAAAGCAGTATGCTTTTGTCCTTAACATTAGAGTCGATCTCATTTATCCTGTCGTGTGGCTTTTTTCAAAGTTGATAGTTTTTGTACCATATAGGTTCACGGTGTTTGCAGTGTTTTGCTCTGCTGTTGCACAATTCAGATAATAAGGATGGTATGTGGGTGACACATATACGACAGATATTTGCTGGATTTTGAATTAAAAGGAAAAGATGGCTGTACAGGGGTTTACCATGGATTCAGGGAACATATTTTGAGAGAAATCAAATGATTTTATGTTTTATTGGAAGCCACGTTTCTCGTACGTTTGTTTATATTTATACCAGGTATTCTGCATTCTATTATCATAATATTGCAGTCTAATGAAATCATTTTGAGATGCATTTTTACACCTATATGTATCTATTAAGTGTCACATGTAACTAGTTACAAAAATAATACTATGGTGTTCTAAATGAGCCTGCACTACCAGGATCCCCCCTTTCCTGCGGGCCCGGGGGTTAGAATAGGCCCAAGGTATTCCTGCCTGTCGTAAGAGGCGGCTAAAAGGAATCCCTCTCCCTCAAGGGGGTAGTTAGCACCTCCGTCCAGAGACGGACGGTTCCTCGACCTATATTTGCGGTCGTTTTGTTTTTTCACTTCTTCTGGTGTCTTCCTTCCTTTGGTTGGTTCTTTTCTTTGTTCTTCTCCATCTCACTGTCTTACTTACTTTTTCCCTTGCCTTCTTCTCCTTGCCTTCTCCGGTTTCCGCCTCGGTGTTTGAGACAAACTGTCCTTTCTCTCCCTCTGTCCCTTCTTTTTCCTCTTCTTCCTTCCTCCCTGTGCGCGCCTGAATGCTGACGCACACGTTCGCACGCGCAGCCGGTGACGGGGTAACACGTAATTCCCCGCCCTGGGTAGACAAGTAAGGCACGCACATACCCCCTGGTAAAGGCCAGGCCCAGGGAGGGGTGATTGCCTGAGCTGACACCTTCCGACCATGCTGATTGGTCCCTCTGTCTGTTTCTCGGGAGGTGTGACCTGAGGTGTAAACATTCACTTAAGGCGGGAGTGCCCTCTGAGAGGGTCCCCACAAGGAAGGAGGGTGCCATTGGACACGCTGGCAATCATGGGGGTTCCTCTGCAATGGATTTTTCTTCTTCTTCTTCTTCTTCTTCTTCTTCTTCTCTCTCGACTTCTGCCCAAAAACGGAAACTTGACCAGCCACCAGTGACAAAAGTACTACCGCCTGCCCCACAGTTCCTTGTAGTTTTTCGATCTGAGGACGGAAAGGATTTTTCCTCTTGTCAACCCTTTCGTTATCCAGAAGGGCGTAGATGCCATAGCCGGATCTGTCAAGTCTTGTAGCAGGTTGCGTAACGGTACCTTGTTACTAGAAACTGAGAGCACCTTTCAGGCACAAAAACTGCTTCGGACCACAGTCCTGTACATGTTCCCAGTCCGGGTGGAGGCTCACCACACTTTGAATTCATCTCGTGGTGTGGTATATACTAGATCACTCAACGGATTGACTGACTAAGAGATTCAGTCTTTCCTCACTGAGCAGGGCATGACGGCTGTCCATAGGGTCATGACCAAGGTCAACAATGACCTTGTACCGACCCGGACACTTTTCTTGACTTTTGATAGTGTTCAGCTGCCGTCGCGCATCAAAATGGGCTACGAGGTTATTTCTGTTCGCCCCTATGTCCCGACACCTATGCGCTGCTACCAGTGTCAGCGTTTTAATCACACTTGCCAGTCTTGTTCTAATGTGGCTAAATGTGTCACTTGTGGCAGGGATGCCCTTGAGGGTGACTGTCCACCTCTGTCTCCTTGTGTGAACTGTCAGGGTGACCATGCAGCGTCCTCTCATGACTGTCCCATCTACAAAGAACAACACTGTATACAGGAAATTTGGGTCAAAGAGAAAGTGTCCACCTCAGCTGCTCGCAAGCCTTGCTAGTAGGAAGCCCACGCTGCTCCCAGCGGGGAAATACAGTACTGTCCTCATCTCTCCTCAGACTACCAGAGAGGTGGCGACGCAGACATGTGATCTGACCTTCAGCACTACGGTCATCCGTTCGGCCAGTGCTAAGATCGCCCGGTCGACGTCTCCTCTTCCTCCCGTCACCCCTCAGACACAAGCACCTTCATCAGCTTCTGCCAAGTGAAGACCAAGAAGTCAGATGCAGGGGCCTTCAAGAAGGAACCGTCCCATGCAGACTTCCTACGTACCTCAAACTCCCAGCCATTGACCAGTACTTCCACTAAACGACCTTCCAAGAAGGCTCATAGGAAGCACAGTTCTCCTTCTCCGCCACGGCGCATTTCTTCTCCTGCGCCACCCAGCGGTTGCCGCCCCAGGCCGTCGTCCGTTTCGCCTGGCCGCACCGCTGGTAGCCGAGCATCTGGCCGTTCACTGGCGGAGGAAGCTCTCCCTCCCGGCCATCTTAACAAGATGGCTGAAGAACCTATTGAACCAATGGACGATGTCTCCCCGCCTGCTGATAGCGGCGGCAGTGCTTGCTCGAAGCCAGGCCCTCAGCGGCCTTTGAGGTGACCCCGTCTTGCATCTTCTTTTTCTTTTTCTTCTCACGATGGCACTTATTCACTGGAATATTTGCAGCATTCGCTCCAACCGAGAGGACTTAAAGTTGCTGCTCCGCTTGCACCGTCCGCTCGTCGTAGCCTTCCAGGAAACGAAGCTAAGCCCATGCGATCAAATTGCCTTGGCACACTACACCTCTGTGCGTTTTGACCTACCCCCTGTGGCAGGTATTCCGGCTCATGGAGGGGTTATGTTGCTGGTCCGGGATGATATTTACTACGATCCCATCACATTGCACACCGGCCTGCAGGCAGTTGCCGTCCAAATTACTCTACCCACTTTTACGTTTTCCATTTGTACCATTTACACTCCATCGTTGTCTGCCATTACCAGGGCAGATGTGATGAAAATTATTGCTCAGCTACCTGCACCATTTTTGTTAACTGGAGACTTCAATGCCCACCATCGCCTTTGGGGCTCTCCAGCGTCTTGCCCAAGGGGCTCCCTGTTGCAGACCTTTTCAACCAGCTCAATCTTGTCTGCCTCAATACTGGCGCCGATACTTTTCTTTTGGACACATCTCTCTTCTATTCCCATTTAGACCTCTCTGTATGTACTACCCAACTTGCACTCCGGTTTGAGTGGTATGCACTTTCTGATACATATTCGAGCGACCACTTTCCGTGTGTTATCCATCTCCTGCATCATACTCCCACTCCGTGCTCAACTAGTTGGAACATCTCCAAACCAGACTGTAGCTTTTCTCTTCCAGGGCGACCTTTCAGGATCAAACGTTCACAAGCTGCGATAGTCAGGTCGCACACCTCACGGAAGTCATTCTCACTGCTGCTGAATGTTCCATCCCTCACACTACTTCTTCTCCACATCGCGTACCGGTCCCCTGGTGGACCGCAGCATGTAGAGACGCTTTATGTGCTCGTTCGACGTGCTTTATGCACCTTTAAACGCCACCCTACAGTGGCGAATTGTATCAATTATAAATGATTACGTGCGCAGTGCCATCGTATTATTAAAGAAAGCCAGCTGGGCTGCTTTCACAAGCACCTTCAACAGTTTTACTCCTCCTCCTGTTGTCTGAGGTAGCCTGCGCCAGCTATCTGGCACTAAGGTCCACTCACCAGTTTCTGGCTTGATGGTCGCGAATGACGTCCTTGTGGCCCCTGAGGATGTCTCCAATGCCTTCAGCAGCTTTTTCGCAGAGGTTTCGAACTCCGCTCATTACCACCCTGCTTTCCTCCCCCGAAAACAGGCAGAGGACGCTAGGCCACCTAACTTCCGCTCCTCGAATCGTGAAAGTTATAATGCCCCATTCACCATGCGGGAACTCGAAAATGCAGTTGTCCAGTTACGGTCCTCCGGTCCAGGGCCTGATTCTATTCATATTCAGATGCTGAAGAACCTTTCTCCTGCAGGTAAAGATTTTCTTCTTTGTGCTTATAATCGCATCTGGATTGAGGGACATGTTCCCGCATGCTGGCGCAAGTCTATTGTTGTACCGATTCCTAAGCCGGGGAAGAACAAGCACTTGCCTTCCAGTTATCGACCCATCTCGCTTACCAGCTGTGTCTGTAAGGTGATGGAGCGAATGGTTAACTCTCGTTTGGTTTGGCTGCTCGAATCTAGACGCATACTTACCAATTTACAATGTGGTTTTCGTAGGCGCCGCTCTGCTGTTGACCATCTGGTTACCCTGTCGATCTTCATTATGAATAACTTCTTGCGGAAGTACCCGACCACGGCTGTGTTCTTTGATTTGGAGAAGGCTTATGACACCTGTTGGAGGGCGGGCATTCTCCGCACCATGCATACATAAGGCCTTCGCGGTCGCCTCCCTCTTTTTATTTGTTCCTTTTTTAATGGATCGACAGTTCAGGGTACGTGTGGGTTCTGTCGTGTCAGACACCTTTCACCAGGAGAATGGGGTGCCACAAGGCTCAGTTTTGAGTGTCGCTCTCTTCACCATAGCGAGCAATCCAATAATGGATTGCCTCCCAGCTGATGTATCAGGCTCCCTTTTCGTGGACAATTTTACCATCTATTGCAGCGTGCAACGTACATGTTTCCTGGAGCGCTGTCTTCAGTATTGTCTTGACCGTCTTTACTCCTGGAGTGTCGCTAGTGGCTTCCGTTTTTCTGCCGAGAAGACGGTCTGTATTACCTTCTGGCGCTACAAAGAGTTTGTTCTCCCACCGTCCTTACGACTCGGTCCCATTGCTCTCCCATTCGTGGAGACCACAAAATTTTTAGGTCTTACATTTGACAGGAAACTTAGCTGGTCTCCACACGTGTTATATTTGGCTGCCCGTGGTACCCGTTCTCTAAATGTCCTCCGTGTTCTCAGTGGTATGTCGTGGGGAGCGGATCGAACTGTCCTACTTCTCCTATATCAGTCGATCGTCCGTTCCAAGCTGGATTATGGTAACTTCGTATACTCCTCTGCACGGCCGTCCATCTTACGCCGCCTCAACTCCATACAACATTGGGGTTTACGTCTTGCGATCGGAGCGTTTTATACTAGTCTCGTCGAGAGTCTTCATGCTGAAGCCGGTGAATTGCCACTCACCTACCGGCGCGATATACTGCTTTGTCGGTATGCCTGTCGGTTACTGTCAATGCCCAACCACCCGTCTTATCGTTACTTTTTTGACGACTCTCTTGACCGTCAATACAGGTTGTATATCTCTGCCCTGCTACCCCCTGGAGTTTGCTTTTGTCGCCTCCTTCAACACCTTGATTTTTCACTCCCTGCAACCTTTAGAGTGCACAAGAGCCACACGTCACCTTGGCTCCAGGCTCAGGTTCGCGTTCACCTTGACCTCAGCTCGCTCCCAAAGGAGGTTACCCCCAGTTCGGTATACCACTCCCGTTTTGTCGAATTTCGTTCGAAGTTCATTAATATGACCTTCATTTATACAGATGGCTCTAAGACCAATGACGGTGTCGAGTGTTCTTTTATTGTCAGGGCACAAAGTTTCAAATAGCGGCTCCATGGCCATTGTTCAGTCTTCACAGCCAAGCTCTTTGCCCTCTACCAGCTGATCTTTACATCTGCCGCCACCGACATTCTGCTTATGTCATCTGCTCCGATTCCCTGAGCACCATCCAGAGTCTCAGTGATCCATATCTGGTTCACCCTTTCGTGCACCGGATCCAACGCTCTCTTCATCAGCTGGTGGACGACAGTTCTCCGGTTAGCTTTATGTGGGTTTCTGGCCATGTCGGTATCCCTGGGAACGAAGCTGCAGATGCCGCGGCCAAGGCTGCGGTCCTCCATCCTTGGACAGCTTCTTGTTGTGTCCCTTCATCAGATTGTAGCAGGGTCATTTGTCGGCGCATTTTATCGCTGTGGCATGCCGATTGGGCTGCACTTACGGACAACAAGCTTCGGGCCTTGAAACCTCTTCTGCGGCTTGGACGTCCTCCTCACACCCTTCTCGGCGTTTTGGCCCAGTTACGAATTGGACACTGCTGGTTCAGCCATTGCCATCTGCTGATGGTTGCGCAGGCGCCGTTCTGCCCATGTGGGCAATTGCTGACGGTCCGCCACATTTTAACGTCCTGTCCGGATTTTAATACACTGTGTCTTGATCTTGGCCTGCCATGTACTCTGGATGACCCAGGAGCAGCTGCTCGCGTTCTTCGTTTTATCAACTTGACAAACCTGTCTAAGGACATTTGATTATGCTTTTTTTTAAAAAAAATATCCTCTGCCTGTCTGTCTTTTATAGTATTGTCCCTTTTAGTTGCTGTTTTAACCTTGTGCCTCACGGTGCATTCCTAACTTAGTCTGGGCGCTAATGACCATTGTAGTTGTGCGTCACAAAAAAAAAAAAAACCTCTACCAGGACATTTTTATTTATGATGATTTCCACAGTGTCTTTGTAAAAGTATAGTACTATTTCATTATTCACACTCAAATCATTGAGACCACTCTGTTTTGAATTAGATAGTAGTACTCATTGCAGTCATAGCTCCATTGTTCCTGTTTAATGTGTAAGCAGTCATTAAGTATTATCTCATAACTTCATTCTGATACGGTGAGTGTTCCTTTGAAATGCTGTCTGAAACAATTATTTCAGTGAAATGGTTTGTTATTTTCCGTTTTGAATTTTCAGGCTCTTTCAAAAGAACACAAAGGTATTGCATGAGCTTCATAATTTGTGTAAGAAAATGTGATTATAGCAAGAAAAGGAACAGCTGAAGGAAAACTGGTGCTGTTAGAGTTGATGACAGAAGGAATGCAGCTAACACTAATGTTTCACACTCATTCCTTGTTTCTTATATGGTTACAAGCATGATAATAATCAGGTATTCAAAATATCTGAATGATGTGGAATAATATGAGTTTCCATATAAACATATAACAGAGAAGGAAAGTTGCTACTCACCATATAGTGGAGATGCTGAGTTGCAATAGGCAGACCAAAAAGATTCACACAATTAAAGCTGTGTACCTTTTTGTTATGCCTGTCGCGACTCAGCATCTCCGCTATATGGTGAGTAGCAACTTTCCTTCTCTGGTGGTTTTACATTCCATCCTCGATTTTCCATTCTCTCTCTCTCTCTCTCTCTCTCTCTCTCTCTCTCTCTCTCTCTCTCTCTTTCTCTCAAATGTACAATGGAATCTAGATTTTAATACTACTGTCTTAATGCAGGAGTCGGAAGACGACACATCAGTTGGCATTTTCACTTACTTTAGACTCAGTGGAACTCTCGTCACTAGATTTTGTTGCACCTGATGAGCAAGTATTTGATTACTGGACTGATGGAATCAATGCACTTTTAGGTGAGTTTTTACAGTTTTTACTGTTATGATAGTATTTTCATACTGGTGTGACGGAAATGTTGATGCACATGCACTTTCTTTTTTAGGAAGTAAAATGACAAGTAAGGAAACAGTAAGTGATTTGGAAACACTCCTATCAATGGACATAAAACTGCGACTCTTGGATGCAGAAGGGATTGACATTCCACAGGATCCTCCTCCAATACCTGCTGACCCACCAAACTATGATTTTTGTTATGATTTGAAATGATAGTAACTTTTTAGAATATATAGATTTTATGTAACGTTCTTTAGTGATATTCTTACATATACCAAAGATTAATCTTATGTCATGATTTTACAGCACACTCATTTTTAAAATTTTTATTTATTATTGTTTTTAAGCATGTATTTATTCTCATTTTTATTGAGTATGGATCACCATGAAAGTTATTAATAAATTAAGAATATTGTCATTCCAGTCAAGTGCTCTTCAGTCACGTAAAGCTATAACTTATATTGTGGATGGATTACCTTTGTGTTATGGACTAGTTATTGTTTGTCAGTTACAAATTTTATGAACAGTTCCACAGAGATTTATTTTTTAAAGACTGATATATGAATTGCAACATGTAGAAAATGTCATTTCACTGCAACAATTTCTGTGAGCGGAGAGTGGAAGACCAAAAAGTTAATTATTTCAGAAGAAAACATCAAATACAACATCTTTTTATAAGAGGATGCAATCTCATTTGTTTATATTTCCATCAAAATAAAAGCTGTTGTTTTACCTAGATAAATGTGCTGTGCTGTATTTTGCTAGCGATACAGCAAATAATATGGTGCTCAATCTCCTTATGAGCCTTATTGCAGCCACTGGCACTGCCATCTCATTGTACATGATCTGTTTTGTGCAGTACCATTCGTGTTCAAGAATAATTGTGATTTTTGGATATGTTTGTATTGAACATTTGTACAAAGACTTTTTACCAAAACATTCATATCTCATGTATTCCAGTATTATACTGTACGTATTGACTGCTGAAATATAAAATTGTTTGAAACAAAAATGTTTTTCTCATTGTTGACTGCTGATCCACACAGTCTTTTTATGTTGAAAATGAATTTCATATGCTGTATAAACTAAACCACAAATGCAGAGCAGACCACTTATTGGAAGTGAAAGATATCCATCCTGTGTCCAGTTGTTGGGTGTGGACCTCAGTTTTCATCAAATTAGTGCTACATGCTTGTTAGTGTGCTCGAATTTTTGCATGAATTCCTGTGTTGAAAGTTGAAATTGGCATAACATTCTTACTGTAGAAATGCCATTGGCCAAAAATAGCAACATTATAAGTAAAGGGAAAAGTTTCAATTTGGAGCTGTGTATGTTGTTAAATGTCACTACATTGAACTGCATCCAGTAGACATTATTATTGTTATCAATATTTACGTCACTCAGTTGATTTGCCAAGACATGGATGGGTAGAAAGGTTTTAGAGTCCTGTAGATCCAAACCAGTGTAACAGTAAGCAAACATTTTCTTGCAGTAAAGCAACTTTAATGTATTGCATGGGTGAAAGTGGCAGTGTTGTGATCAGGTTGATTTTTAGTCATTGTTCAGTATCAGCTGTAAGTGCTCACCAGAGCAAGCCAGTACAATTGTTCTTGTGCCTTAGTGTAATGTTGGCATAGGGAGGACACCCTATCCACATTCCTCCTCAACTGCAGCACCATATCCTCCATGCTCTTAACCTGCTCATCCTCAGTGCAACAACGTGCCTTGCTTGTTGTCAGCATCCACATTACAGATGCCTCCATCAGTACAGTCACCCACGTCGAAACCACCACGCATAAACAATACCTCCATTTTTACAGTTGCCACTCAAGCCACGCCAAGAAGTCCTTCCCATACAGCCGAGCCACACGTGTGTATCTTATCTGCAATGGTTATCAGTCTCTTTCCAAATATGCTGAGAATCTCGCAGGTCTTTACAGACTGAATTTACACTCCCCATTTTGTATAGAAACAGAAGTCCCTCACTTTGTCTCTCCAGATACCTACCTACCCCAGCCCCCTTTCCCCCATATGTGGTCTGCCAGAGACCAACCAATTGCTGAGCATACTGCACAACAGCATGCTTGACTTTGCTTCACAGTCTGCATCATCTGGATTGTTCCCATCACCATAAGCTTTTATAAATTGCATGAGTGGGGACTCTCCCTAAAAGATGTTGTTTGTTCCTGAATTCCCCTGGGCTCAACTTTTGCTAGTCCCTTTCCCCTCCTGCCATTATCCCCTTTGCTGCTTACTCTTCAGTTTCACACAGGCCTGCAACCTCCTCCCCCCCCCCCCTCCCCTCCCAAACAAACCAGTGCACATGTGCAGTCCTTTCCCCTTTTCTGTTCTCTCCTCTCCTCTCCTCTCTTTCTCCTCAAATACCGCCTCCTGATGCTTTCAATTACAGCTTCCTGATGCTGTATCTAACAGCCTCGCATCCTGCCCCCATAGGAAGCACTACAGCATCCCTACTATGCTGTCTTTCTCCCTCACCAAACCACACCCCTTCTTTATCCTTCCTACCTCTTCCAGCTGAGATCATTACATTTGTGTCTCAGAACCTGAAGACAATATTAGCCGTGTGTGTGTGTGTGTGTGTGTGTGTGTGTGTGTGTGTGTGTGTGTGTGTGTGTGTTGTGGAGGGGGGAGGGGGATATGTAAGTCTGAGGTGGGATGTTTCCAGTAGCTCGATTGCTTTTAAATGTGCCTCTCTCATCTCATACAGTGGCAGTTCTATGTGGTGAATAGCAATTTACCTTATTTCACTACTGTGTGCACATGTTTCACACAAATAATTTCAAGTAAATAGAACAGCTGACATAATTATTTTAATATTGTAGATAGACATATTTAAAAGTAAAAAACTATTCCTACCATTCAGAACTGGTAAGAGTGATAGGTTTGGGAAGATCAGGAACGAGGGCCAGATATCCCATATATTTCATGAATGATCAACCACTTGTTCAATTCCCAATGAAATCTTATTAGAGATGTGCTGTAATAACACAACAGAAGAGCCTGTAGTGAAGTCAACACTTATCAACCAGGGTAAACTACTGATTTACCATACCAAGAGGGTGCCTGTAGCAGCAACCTTGTGTACGGAATCATTTGGTTTAATATGAGATGACGTGATGAGCCAGCTAAGGTATGAATGTGGGTGTCTCAACTGGTGAAATGGGAACAAATGATGTGGAGTAACACACTGTTCTTTTGTGCAGCCCTCAGTGTTCTGTTGGGACAGTCACTCAAAGTGTAATAGTGTTGGCTCACTAATGTGGACAGGTGATGGTGAGTAAATCAGTTCTAGATTATCACAACAGCATTTCCCACATTCTTTTTCAGTTGCTAAAGCTACCTGTCAAACTAAGGCTCATAGATTTGTGTTTTGTTTTGTTTTACAGGTAATTATCATATTGCATGTGGCATGCAAATTATGTCCTCTGATCTGTGAACTAAATTGCTTGACTTATCAGGTGACTTGCAGTATAAAGTATTTTATGAGTTGTGTTGGGCATATGCAAAGTTTTGTAAGATCTGCCAGGAGTAATGCTATAGCCGTCTAGGCATTAAATTCAAATGACGCACAAAAATTCCAGCATTCAGACTGTGAGCTAGTTTATACTCAATACCTTATCAAGCGTAGCCGATATGGACATGGCATTACACATTTCTTTGTCGGGGCCATCAGTCCAAATTAAATTGACAGTTGTAGCATGGTGTTGTTGAGTGATCATATTGATCAAGAATGATTTGGAAAGAAAGAAGAATATGAAAGTTAAGTTTCCTTAGGACTAAGCTGTGCATACATACAATAAGAGGTTACAAAAATCAAGGGATAGCGATACGCACATAAACAGATGGTAATAGTATTGCGTACGCAAGGTATAAAAGGGTAGCACATTGGTTGAGAGCTGTCATTTATTCACATTTACGATGTGATTGTGGCCACATGATGGGGATTGACAGACTTTGAATACAGAATGGTAGTTGGAGATAGATGCATGGGACATTCCATTTTGGAAATCGTTAGAGAATTTAATATTCTGAGCTCCACAGTGTTGAGTGTGCCGAGAATATAAAATTTTAAGCATTACGTCCCACCATGGACAATGCAGTGGCCAACGGCCTTCATTTAATGATTGAGAGCAGTGGCGTTTGCATAGTGCAGTGAGTGCTAACAGACAAGAAACACTGTGGGAAATGACCACAGAAACCAGTGATAGAATTACAACAAACATGTCCATTGGGGCAGTGTGGTGAAATCTGGTGTTAATGGGCTGTGGCAGCAGACAACTGAGGTGATGTCATTGCTAACAGCATGACACTACTTGCAACATTGCTACTGGGCTCATGACCATACCCATTGGACTTTAGACAACTGGAAAACTGTGGCTTAGTCAGATGAATCCCAATTTCTGTTAGTAAGAGCTAATGGTTGGGTTTGAGTGTGGTGCAGACCGAAATTGTTAACAAGGCACAATGCAAGGTGGTGGTGGCTCCATAATGGAGTGGGGTGTGTTTACATGGAATTGACTTGGTTCTTGGGACCAACTGAACTGATCATTGACTGGAAATGGTTATATTTGGCTACTTGGAGACCATTTGCAACCATCCATGGACTTCATGTTTCTGAACAACGATTCACCATATCAACAGCCCACAATTGTTTATGATTGGTTTGAAGAAAATTCAAGCAAATGATTTAGCCACCCAGATTACCTAACATGAAACCCATAGGACATTACAGGACGTAATGGAGAGGTCATTTCATGCACAAAATCCTGCAGCAGCAACACTTTTGCAATTACAGACAGCTATAGAGGCAGCATGGCTCTATATTTCCACAATAGACTTCCAGAGACTTGTGGAGTACATGCCAAGTCAAGTTAACCAACTGTGTTGGGTGAAAGAAGTTCTGACACAATATTAGGAAGTATCCCATGGCGTTTGTCACCTCAGTGTATAGCGATTTAGCACTGAACTTCAAGAAAATAATATACAGCCAAATTCAAAACACTTTATTAGAATACTTTATGTTAATCAAGTAGCTGCAATCAAAGAACATTACCAACTACAAAATGGGCACAACATGCCCCTAAGCCTTGTCTTATGCTGACAGTGGCCATCTGCAGTTTCATGAACAGTTTGGTTACAGGTTAGTACAGGTACCTTCTAAAACAAGAACAAGCATACATGTAACAAAATATACTAAAGTCCAGATTTCACTCTGAGCTCAGGATTGTAATTCATAGTTACAGCAATTATTGTTAAACAATATTTTCCTAGCTAGGAAAAGCTTAAAAACAAAAAATAGTTGAAATAAAAGGTACACAGCATCAGCTAATGGTGCCACTAAAATTACTTAGCACTTAATTTACTTGTAAGAAATGAATGTCTAGCAGTAGCTGGCCAATAACAAAAGAATTTGCGAGCATTACTGTGGCAAGCTAATGGATCAGTGATTACAAATTAAGGTAATTAAGAAAGAATCTGTTTAAATTAGGTCAGCAAGGCTAAAGATAGTTTAATAAAATGTAAATCACGCAACAGTGTTAAAACACCTGTAACTGAACATAATAATAATAATAATAATAATAACCCTGCCTTTCAAGTGCAGCCAGCGTATCATCTGATAAAGATAATGTACCAAATTCACTTAAAACTAATAGAAATGAGTTCTGTTGGGAACAGGAGAAAATACACTAAAATAACTGAAGCATGAGCAATGGTCAAAGTTTAATAGACGTGCAGATGCTCACCCATATCATGCAAAAGTTACGGACATCTTTGTTCAACCACATAGAATAACTTTCCATCACCTACACTACTTTCCAATGTGATACCAACTAATGGTGCTAAGCATCCAGAGGATTCCACTTTTGTGAGTCATACAATGGTGTGGCGTAGTGCAGTTACAACAGCTGATTCCAACTGCTGAAATATGGAACTTACTTCCTGCCAAGAGTTGCATCCGTATGCCAGTCCATACACAAGGGGTTAACAACACTTCACAATATTCTCAATGTCCCCTGCTGCCTACTGTAGATATTAAAAATACACTTTGGTACCACACCATCTAGTGCCTGCTGTTATCTCAAATTCAAGTGAAAAACAGTAAACTGTGACACTCGTTTTCTTGTGCCACAACTGTCACTTTATGGTCTCTTTTTTTCCTCCTTAAGGCTTTGGTGCTCCATGCCTGCCACCTTGCAGGAAGCAATATTCTGTGGATGGAAAGCAACACTCCGATCTCCCCTGCTGAAAGCCCAATTGGGGGAGGGGGCGGGGGGCAGAGGAAGGGAAATACCAGCCGCCTGGTTAACATTACATTTACTATTGTGCTTAACCTGGCTAAGATGGACTTGATTTGGCATCCTTATTTTGGTATGTTGCTCTCTGAAACCAACAGGAGAGTTCTTTTCCATAATTTTGCATTGGCCTACATGACAGAGAAGCATTTTATAGGCAATAACGGGACTGGCCTCTCTTTGAGCCCCAAAACCCTGCATATAAACCAAATCACCAACACAGAAATTATGCTCCTGATACCCTTGATTGTAGCATTTGACCAGCCTCAAACTTTTATGAGCAATATTTCAACATGCCACATTCCACTTGGACTTAATACTGCAAGAGTCAGCCTCCCCCAGCAGAAGATCGCCAGTCATCCACAGGTTTGAAAGTGGTGAGTTGACTGGGTAGCCCAGCATCAACTGAGTGATCGTAGTTCTGTGGGTTTTGTGAAGTGCGGTATTAAAGGATAAATGTAACCAACTCACTGCCTTGTCCCAGCATGACTGACTGTTTAGCATGGTATATAAATAAAGCTGCCTTTCAATTATGGTTGTTCTGCTCAGTGAATGGTGGTTGGAGATGATAAGGAATTGTTGCTGAATGTTTGATGGCATAATCAAAGCAAAACCTCTTAAAAGGTGCTGAAGAGAAGGTGGGTGCATTATCTGAGAGGAGGGTCCTAGGAGAGCCAAAACTGGTAAACATGCTAGTAGAATGGTGAATGGTCACCACCTTAACTGATCTGATTGGAACCAGCCACACCAACCAGTTGAAGTCGTCAACTGCTACAAATATGTAGTGATAACGCCAAGTACATGGCAACAGTATGACATAGTTGATAAAAATTTCATGCATAAGATTGTTCTCATGGGAGGAATGCAAGAGACCCTGCTGAGTAATCAAGTTAGATTTTGCCATCTTGCACGATTCACACTGTGCCATAAATGTTTTGACATTCTTCACTAAACCAATCACACCAGATGCTGTTTAATTCTCTAGAGCTATACGCAAATGCCTCATGCATGAAAATAAATGAAGGATCATTGGAATCAAACTTATAGGAAGGCAAATTTTCAACCTCTGGTCATAATGGGTCTGGTAGTAAAGCAAATCCCGAGACGCCAATTATGGGCCCGCTACTTTGTCCCAATCAGTCCTCTCCCAGACCTGAGAAAGTTTGGGGTCCTGCTCCTGCTGCTTCGCTAAATGACAAAACAGAGTGGAAATCTCTTGTCAACAGATTAGTCACTCTTTCTTCAAACAATCAGCAGTCCTCCTTGCCATAATGAACTTCACCTTCATCCTCCTGGAACAACCTGCTTTGATGGGTCAGCAAGTGTGCGGTCTAGCAAGCATCCAGCTGAGGGCTTGATTGTCTATCTCCACCAGAAAGGCTTGTGTTCCAAATAAAAACAGTACTTTTTTAAACACAAGTAGCACACTAGCATTTCCAACTCATAAACTGAGTACCTACTTTTGGCCTAAGACCAACATGGGCGAAAGGTCTTTGTTTATCATCTTTGCCCAGAAGAAGGACTGCAGCAACATCTGAGAGAGAGAGAGAGAGAGAGAGAGAGAGAGAGAGAGAGAGATATCTATGGAGAATGAAGTTATTAGTGAAACCAGTGATCCCCAGTGCCTCTGCACTAGCAAGAGGCTCCTTCACTGTGTTGAATGCCTCCTGTTGGGCCAGTATCCAACAAAATCACTTGTTCCTCTTGCAGAGCTGGTTAAGAGGGACATATATCTGAGCCAAATTGGGAATATACTATCAAAAGAAACTAACCATTTCTATAAAACACCCAGCTACTTTTCTTTTCTCTGGGAGGATTAAAACTAAATGGCCCAATTCTGGAACTGGTCAGTCGCCACACCAGCACTCAACACAATCTGTCACAAAAAGGGAAACTGACTGTGAACATGAGTCACCTTCATTGGTTTGACTGTAAGTCTCACCTCCTTCAGCCTATTCAAAATCTTAGACAAATGATCCAGGTGCTTCTCAAAAGTTTTGTTATATATCACTATGTATATGCAGCAGAACCTGAGGTCCCCCAACATCATATCTAGCAACCTCAACAACACCACTGCTCTTGTAGCTAGATCAAAGAGCACCTGACTGAACTCATACAAGCTATAATCGGTGCAAAACGTGGTCACACCTTTAGATTCCTCAGCTTATGGGATATGGCAGTATGCTTGGTTTAATTCAATGACACTAATGAATTTAGCTCCAGGGAATCAAGAAAAGCAATGATGTAAATTGGGCATGGGGTCAACTTTCTGACTGAGACTCTTGTAATCAACAACCAGATGATAGCCTGTGCCACTGACCTTAGGCACTAGAAAAATAGGTGGGGTATAGGGCGACACTGAGAGTCTTAATACCCTCAATCTGTAATAGTTGACCTGCAATACGGTGGTGCTCGTTCATCTTAGGGGGTGACAACCTGTATGGACTCTGCCTCAGAGGTACAGAATCAGTTCACTGGATTTGGAGTGATTAGTAACTCCGAATCTGTTGGTGAGAACTTCACTGAGCTGCTACACAACTTCCTGCTCCCTCTGAGCAGGATTTTAATGATTCAGATCAAAGGTAGTATCATGACTACTAACCATATAAACACTCTGCTGAGATTTATGATGATAAAATGGAAATTTAATACTGTCCTTAAATTTAGAGATACATTGCCTATCCGCATAATTAATAATACAGTGGGTCTTAACCAGTCACATCCCAAAATCATAGGGGTAGTAAACCCCCTAACAACCAAAAGTCAAAGAGACCAAGAGAAATTGCCTAATTCAAGTTTTAAACAACATTGATCAAGATCAGACAATATACTGTCATTAGTGGCCATACATTCATTATTGATATGAGTGATCAGGCCAAACCCTCCTATGCCATGATAGCGATAATAGTGTTTGCTTTCCAAAAAGGACACGGAGCAGCGTGACTCTAATAGAGCACACAAAGGTTCAGAATTTAGACTAACACAAGTAAAATGGAATGGATTAATCTGACTACGTTGTATATTATGAACATAGTGCAGTGGTCTGTGCCTAGTTCTATTATGCCCCGTCACTCCCTGGCATCAAGGTTTCTTGTGAGGCTGTTTGCAATCCCTCACCAGATGACCTGGCAGATAACCCCCAAAAAACACCACCTTCTCCACGAACTTCACATCAGACCTGTTGCCCAGCTGCCATAGAAATCTCAGGTTTGCCATCTGCAAATTTAATACTCTCTACTGTAGAAATAGGTGCAAACAACTCTGCAAAGGAATTTGGCTTATCATAAAGTACTAACCAGCTACAGTCTTGTGACCCATGCCTTCTAAAGCAACAGATACCACACCGTGCTTCAACAAACCTAGTTCGAGAGGAGCACGTGAAATATGAATGCTTTCAACATCTTGCACTCTAAAACAGTACCCATTAACCAAGTTTTCTTTCACCTGAATCCCTGTTCCCTGTTTGATAACTAACTTGTGAAATTCACATAGTGAAATCTGACCCTGAATTGTTTCCACTACTAACTTATTCAAAGAAACAGGCAAATAACTTGCAACACAAACAACTGCAAAAGGTGTAGCACAACAGCTTGCTCCTCCAATATAGCTGTTAGCGACAAAAGTCATTACAGCTTATCTGCTATCTACTGACAGACACTTATATTCACTCAAAAAGACAGTATAAAGGATTTGACAACTTTGCATATCCTCACCAAAACTCAGTTTGATTACCCCCTGGTCACAGTGGTGGCTTCGGAACCCATATCACCTTGCCAACTTAAAAGGCTAGCTTGCTCTTGCAATGAGCATAAATCTGCTTGCATTTGCAAAATTTATGGACGATTAGCAACCTCTTTAAATGGTGACAGAAGATCAATGATTCTCCCAAAAAAATATTGGCTATGTGATTGAACTAGAAAAATATGTGAGCACCATGCTCCATTTCAACATTCTTCTATGCATCAGATAATAATATAGCACAACTTAGCAAAAGGTACAGACAGTACTCAACCAATATCTTTAACAGCTGATTAACAGGCTCCTTCACTGCTGCATGAACTCCACAGCACTATCTTCAATCAGGGCTCCACAGATCAGCAACTCATGGGCCAAACTTGCTTTCTTACGGTAGGTGGCTCTCATGACAGGTCTGGATACAGTCTTCATCTCTGTAACAAAGTGGGGGGAGGGAGGAGGGTGGGGGGCATATGTAAAGCATTGAACTTCCAGCAAGTAAGATACAGGCCAAGAAAGACATACACACAAGAGAAAGGACAAAATTAGATTCAAACTTGGGAGTGCTAGAAACATAACCCAGAGGCAAGAAATTTTAAGTTCACATCACTTTACTAGAGTGCTTTACAGTAATTAAACTGCTGCAACCAGAAAACATTATCAATTACAAAAACTGGCACAACATGCCCCCCAGGCCCCATATTATGCTGATAGTGGCCACCTGTAGTATCATGGACAGTCTGGTCACAGGTTGGTAGAGGCACCTTCTAAAACAAGAATGAGCATAAATAGAACAAATATTCAATTATTTAAAAGCCTAGACCCTGCCCTGAGCTCAGGATTGTAATAGACTATTACAGCAATTATGATTAAATAATATTTTCCTATATAAGGAAAACTTAAAAACAAAAAATAATTTAAATAAAAGATATACAGCATCAGCTAATGGCACCATTAAAATGACTTAGCAGTTAATTAAATTGTGTGAAAGTTAGCCAATATCAAAAGAATTTCTGACTGGTTATTGATGTAAGGTAATGAACCAATGGGTACAAGTTAAAGTAAGTAAGAATATGTTTCAGTAACTTCAGCATGCCTTAGGATGGTTTAATAAAATCTAAATCACATAACAGCTTTAAAATAACTGTAATGGAATATACAAAAATAAAAGGCAAAACGCACTAAATTCCATGGCTACCACCTCAGGGCAAGTGATACGTCACAAGTGGAAAACGTCACACACTGATATTGATTAGGGACCATCTCAGGAGCAACTACAGTTAAACCAAGACCAGGTAGGCCTCATATACTGACAGACAGCAGCCCCAGAGGATTGAAAAGGGTGGCTGTTAAAAACTGCATGAAATCAGTGGAAAAAATCACTCATGACTTCCGAGTGCTATCATCAGTCCAGCAAGCACAATGATAGTGTAGGAAGCTAAAAAGAATGCATTACAGTGGTCGAGCAGATACTCATAAGCCAAACATTTCTGTAGTTGATGCTAAGTGACATTTGAGGAGGTCTAAAGGATGATGACACTGGACAGTAGATGACTGGGAATCAGTGGTGAGTCACGCCGTATCCCATGGTAAACTGATGGAACGATTTGTATTCAGCAAATGCGTGGCGAATGTTACTTGCGATCATGTGTAGTGCAAACAATGAATTGCAGAGGACATTGTGTTATGGTATAGTGGTGTTTCCCATACGAGGGTTGGAACTTAATAGTGGCAACTATTTATTCACAACCAATACAAAAGAGTTAAATGTTTGCACCTGTTACTGTCCTTCAAAGGAGTCACCATCATTGTGTAGAACCCATTGCCAGCGATGTGGAAGGTGTAGTATACCATTAACAGAGCCTGTTCTGTTGTTGGTGCGAATGGAGCAGTCTAAAGTTATGATGATTCTTGTGTTCAATTGTGATGGTGTTACCCTAATGCATTATGTTCCTCCACAGCAGACTGTCAATTCACAGTATTACTGTTTGTTTTTGGAGCATCACCTGTGACCAGCTTTGCAAAAGAAGCGGCAACACATTCTGTGACAATGCACAGGCGCATACATTGTAAGCTGTGACTGCTCTGTTCGGTCGATGTGACTTGGAAGTACTGTACCATCCACCATACTTCCCAGACTTAAGTCCTTGTGACTTTGATTTGATTCTGAAGATGAAGGAACCACTTCATGGCATTCGCTTCAGAACTGTTCCAGAGATTCGACAGGCAGTAGACCGCTCCATTCGCACCATCAACAGAACAGGCTCTGCCAACAGTACACTACACCTTCCACATTCCTGGCAACGGGTTCTACACAATGCTGGTGACTATTTCGAAGGACAGTAACAGGTGCAAACATGTAACCCTTTTGTATCGGTTGTGAATAAATATTTGCCACTATTTAAATTCCAACCCTCGTATTTAGGATGTGGTTCCCTTTTGCCGTTTAAGAAAATGCTGAATATGGGTGGGTATGAACACATTTTACAGCATTCTGTACTATGAACAGTAGATGGACAGTTTGGAGATGATGATTATTTGTAGCAGCGTGAGAATGCATTCTGTTATAAAGCAGCATCTGTGTGTCGTGGAGTGTGGATAATAACAGTTGTAAATGGGTGAGCCTTCCCACAGTCCTGGCCTGAATCCAATGGAACACCATTGGGATAAGTTAGAATATTGACTTTGCTCCAACCCCAGCAATCAACATCACTATCTTGTTTGGTTTCGGATCTTCAGAAAGGATGGTCTGCTATTTCTCCACAGACGTTCAGACACCCAATTGAAAGGGTGAGGGTAAGGAGTCATTCCAATCCCGGGAGCGGAAAGACTTACCTTAGGGGGAAAAAAGGATGGGTATACACTTGCACACACACACATATCCATCCACACATATACAGACACAAGCAGATTGCCTTTAAATATGTCTGCTTGTGTCTGTATATGTGTGTGTGTGCGAGTGTATACCTGTCCTTTTTTCCCCCTAAGGTAAGTCTTTCCGCTCCCGGGATTGGAATGACTCCTTACCCTCTCCCTTAAAACCCACATCCTTTCGTCTTTCCCTCTCCTTCCCTCTTTCCTGACGAAGCATCCGTTGGCTGCAAAAGCTTGAATTTTGTGTGTATGTTTGTGTTTGTTTCTGTGTCTATCGATCTGCCAGCGCTTTCGTTTGGTAAGTCACATCATCTTTGTTTTTAGATATATTTTTCCCACGTGGAATGTTTCCCTCTATTATACCCATACAGATAGCATCACAAGAATGACAATACAGTGAATGTGCAAAAATTTTAATTGTTAAGGCACTTTAGAGTTACACACAGAGTCAGGGCCAAGCCTGTAGTGAATGTGATGTGCAAAATGGTTGTTGCAGCAAGTATTGCTCGTAATCCACATGTTAACTACAGAGGAATAGCAAGTGTCCTTGGAATAAGTCAGTCCAGTGTTCACATTTTGTGTGCAAACTGCTCCCATCTGTATAATGAGCCACTTCAGCTATACATTAATGAGAGAAACTGCAGAAGGCATATGGGAGTTGCGTCACTTAGTACTGATGTTATATCAGTAGACCAGGTTCATACTTCAACAAATTCCTTTACTGATGAAGCAAGCTACATGTCAAAAAATTGTGAAAAAGATAGATTGCTACTCACTATAAAGATGACACATTGAGTAGCAGATAGGCACAGTAAAAAGACTTACACACTAAGCTTTTGGCCAAAGTCTTCTTCAGAAAAGAAAGGAAAACACACACACACACACACACACACACACACACACACACACACACAAGCAAGCATACCTCATGCACACATGACCACAATCTCCAGCTGCTCTGGGCAGACTAGCTGTTCCATTGAACAAAAGCAGCAATCTTGAGTGGAGTAGGAAAGGGGAGGAACAGCAGAATATGGGTGGGGGTTGGGAGAAACACTGTGGAGCGAGTGGATCATTCAGGGACTAGAAGGTGGAGGGACGAGGCAGCCTGTCTCAGCTATGGAAGGCTGTAGTAGAGAGGGTAGGGGAAGGGAGAGTAGCGATGGGGAGTAGAAAAGAGAGGAGGAGAGAGGGGAAAAGATTGGTGGGTGCATTGGCAGAGAGTGGTGTACAATGAGAGTGAGGGGACGTGAATTTGGAGGAGGTTATAGGTCAGAGGAGGAGGACATTGTTGGGTGAAGGGTGTGGGGATAATAAGCTATGATAAGTTGAGGCCAGGATGATTTCAGCAGTGGGGAATATGTTGTAGGGTAGCTCACATCTGCGCTGTTCAGAAAAACTGGTGGCTGAGGAAAGATCCAGATGGCTCAGGTTGTAAAGCAGCCATTGAAATCAAGCATGCAGTGTTCTGTTAATTTTGTGCCACAGAATAATTTGCTTTGCTCTTGGCCACAATTTGGCAGTGGACATTCATCGTGGTGGTCATAGGTGGTTGAATATCTTATAAGTGATCACATTCTGAATGCTGAGGACCTCTATGATACTGTTGTGAATTAGTGGAATTGACTGGCATCTCCCTAGTATGAGTTTGTGTCAATGAACGACAGTTGTTTTGTCGTTTAAGGCTACAAGCTGGTTGGTACTCATACCAATATAAAAAGCTGTGCAATGACTGCAGCAGAGCTGGTATGTGACGTTTCTGCTTTCACAGGTGGCCTGGCCTCTGATGGGGTAAAATAAGGACTCAGGGCCAAGATACCCTATCCTCATTCCTTCACCATCTCGACATATCCCCTCCCATATGCTTCACATGGTTCTCCTCAATCCAGGGTGCCACCTTTCTAGACATTGATGTCCTCCACTCTGGTGGCTCCATCCACACCTCTGCCCACATTAAACCCACCAACACCAACATTTCAACAGCTGCCATTCTTCCACACAAAAAAATCCCTTCCATATAGCCTAACCACCTGGAGTGGTGTACCTACAGTGACAAGAACCCCCTTACCCAGTATGCTGAAGGTCTCACAAAGATCTTCACAGTCGGGCACTATCCCCCTGACCGAGTCCATAACAGATTTCCAATACCATACCCCTACCCCTCATCTTCCCACCACCCATAAGAACAAGATGCAAAGGAATGCCCCTTTCATCCTTCATCATC
Source organism: Schistocerca gregaria (assembly GCF_023897955.1). Taxonomy (NCBI): domain Eukaryota; kingdom Metazoa; phylum Arthropoda; class Insecta; order Orthoptera; family Acrididae; genus Schistocerca; species Schistocerca gregaria. The sequence goes on from NC_064925.1 coordinate 123,976,118, forward strand.
CAATACTTCCTTGGTCTAGAACAGCTGAACCACATTTCTGGTACTGCACGCAGCGGAATTTGAATCCCCGCCATCATGGACCTCGAAGACCCTTAGAGGTCTCTGCACCATCGCGCCGTAAGCTGTGGCGGTGCACGCTTCCTGGCCTGCATTTAGTGTGAGGGCACCACACTGGAACATATGGTTCCAGCGGCCAATAGCAGTGCCCTCGATAGAGCATTTAAGCGCCTGCCTCTTACTCAGCCAGCAAGTCTAATCTTGCATACGTCTCTGGACACATCACCTCGCGTTAGACAGCTTACTTACTTTCTTGTTCTGTGTACAGGGTTGTTCGTTCTGTCCTTCCATCCTCTTCTGTTGTGTTGTTAGCGGGTCGCTCCGCGGGTCCCGCCATGCTTTCCGTCACTTCAACCCCATGATCAGTTCGCTCGCAGTTACAGCAACATTCTTTGTATGGACTTTGATTATCTATCATGATGCCCTGACATGTGGGAAATCCAACCCAAGGTCCTTCCCAACGCTGCTGAAGTAGTATTCTGACAGCCACCCAACCTCAACAACATCCTAGTCCATCCCTACGCCATTCACAATCCCAAATCCTTGCCACAGAGATAATATCTGTGGACGATCCAGGTGCAAGATTTGCCCAATCCATCCACCCAGCAGTTCCTATTCCAGCCCTGTCATGGGCTTATCCTACCCCATCAGAGGCCAGGGCACCTATGAAAGCAGGCATATTGTATGCCAGCTCTGCTGCAATTGTTGTACAGCTTTTTATATTGGTATGACTACCAACCAGCTGTCCACTAGGATGAATGGGCACAGTGGCCAATGACGTGGTAGATCACCCTGTAATACAACATGCAGTTGGACATAACACATTTGATTTCAATAGGTGCTTCACAACCTGGGCTATCTGGATCCTTCCCTTCACCACTAGCTTTTCTGAACCGTACTACTGAAATTAGCCTTGCCTCAACCTATGGTAACATACTGTCTCCACACCCTCTACCTAACAGAACAGTTTCTGTCCCTTCTGTCCTGTAATTTCCTCCCAGCTCGTGTCCCCTCACCCTCATTGTCTGTCACCCTCCACCAAAACACACACCAGTCTTTTCCCCCCTCTCCTTTTCCACTCCCTGTTTGGCTTACCCTCTCCTGCCCCCTAGAGTCTCCCGATGCTGCACTGGGCAACCATGTCCTGCCACCTACCCGTCCCTGCATGCTCCGCTAGACAGTGCTCTTTTCTCTGTCCCCCTTTCATGCCCCATTCCAGATTGCTTCTTTTGTTCAGTGCAACAGTTGCAGTCTGACCAAAGCAGCTGCAGGCGGCAGTAATGTGTGAGAGAAGTGGCTGTTTGTGTGAATGTGTGTGTGTTTTCCCTTCTTTTCTGAACAAGACTTTGGCCGGAAGCTCAGTGTGTAACAGTCTGCAACTCAGTGTGTTATCTTTATGGTGAGTAGAACTCTATCCTTCTTATAATTGTTGATGTACCAGCCTGAACTTTTCAAGCAGGATGTAAGAAATACAAATTATTGGGCTGCTCAGTAACTGCACTGGCTGAGCCAGGTGAAACAACAGATCTAGTGGTCCACAAGTGTTTTAAGTTGGAATATTGGAACAATATTACTGCTCCCTGTTTCATTCAAGAAACTATACCAAAATGCTGCTGGTTTACTTAGAGGGAGTACCACTTTAAATATAGAGATGTATGTAGTACCAGTATGATGGATACCTTGCTCTCTTGTTAGGGAAGTGCTCACCAAATTTTTTGATAGACATTGAACAGGATGTGAAGGCTTGCATGTCCAGCAGATTTACTCCATTGGCCATTTTTTTTAAAGTGGGGATAGCTCAAAGAAGAAGTATGTGCTCAAGTTCCATGGAATTTAGAGAAGTGTTCATGACCACTTACTTTCATGATTTTCTTTTGTTGCTGTTGCAGATGTTACAGATTTAAAATGTAAGTATTATCTCACATTTAGACTTGCCTTTTTTTGTATGTATGAAATTATTGTTTAACAACCTCCATTCCACAGTTTCTTGTTATACAAATCCAGTTTATTTGTGACAGTCATCTTCCTCTCACGGCTCTGGCAAGAACGAGAGATGAACTGTTACGGTACCATAGTTAACTGGTAACCCAGCCAAATTCTTTGTGTTCCAGTTGGTGTATCAGTCTAACAACATGTAACCCAGTGTGACTATTGATAATTTTGAAATAAACTTTTCTCAACTCTGAATCTGTAATTAAACTCTCCTAGCTGCATCAAGTTGAACTGATCTATCAGTCAAATGTGACAGTTCTATATGATAACACAAACTTTAAAAAAGACAGCAATCAAATTATGCTCAAAAAGGATAAATCATTAGTTTTAAATATTGTAATTTCACATAAACTACTTATCAGCTTTTGAGACGTATAGTACTAGCAACAGAGATTACTACAATTCCATTTGGAAAAGCAATATTGATACTGATACCTCTGTAATTAATACAGCTACGACATCTACATCTAAATACATACTTGCAAGCCATCTACAGTGTGTGGTAGAGGCTACACTGTACCATTACTAGCCGTTACCTTCCCTATTCCACCTCTAAACAGAGTGAGGGAAAAATGACTATTTGTATGCCTTCATATGAGCCCTAATTTCTCGTATGTTATCTTTTTGGTTCTTACGCAAAATTATGTTGGTGGCAATAGAATCATTCTGTGAATAGCTTCAAATACCAGTTCTCTAAGTTTTCTCCATAGTATTCCTTGACAAGAACTTTGCCTTATCTCCAGGGATTCCCATTTGAGTTCCCAAAGCATCTCCGTAAAACATGCATGTTGTTTGAACAATCGGCTAACAAATCTAGCAGCCTGCCTCTGAATTGCTTAAATGTCTTCCTTTAATCTGACCTGGTATGGATCTCAAATAACTGAGCAGTACTCAAGAATAGGTCACACTAGTGTGCTATATGTGGTCACCTTTACAGATGAACCACACTTTCCTAAAATTCCCCTAATAAACTGAAGTCAACTATTACTCTTCTCCGCCACAATCTTCATATGCTTGTTCCATTTTATATTGCTTTGTAATGTTACACCAAGATTTTTTAATAACATGACTCTGTCAAGTAGGACATTACTAATGCCATATCCAAACATTGCAGGTTTGTTTTTTCTACTCATCCACATTAACTTACCTTTTTATACATTTAGAGGTACCTGCCATTCATCACGCCAACTAGAAATTTGGTCGAAGTCATCTCGTATTCTCCTACAGTCAATCAACTCTGACAACCGTATCAGCAAACAGCCACAGACTGCTGCCCACACTGGACGCCATATTGTTTATGTATGTAGAGAATAATAATGGTACTATCACACTTCCCTGAGGCGCTTTTGGTGATACCCTTGTCTCTGATGAACACTTGCATCGAGGACAACATATTGTGTTAGGTAATCAAAGAAGCCTTTGAGCCACTCAGATATCTGGCAGCCTATGCCATAAGCTCGTACCTTCGTTGACAGTCTGGAATGGGGCCCTGTGTCAAATACTTTCCACAAATACGAAATCTTCCTGTTGGCCTTCACCCATACTTTGCAGTGTATCATCTGAGAAAAGGGCAAACTGAGTCTTGGTATCAAGAAAATTTATTATATTCAAAATGAGAATATTCTCAATCATTCTGCAGTGAACCAATTTTAGGAATATTGGCATTTAATTTTGCAGGTTCATTTAGAAACTAAAACATGTTGTGTAGAGCAACATATGGAAGCATGTGCCACTGAACTTAAACTAAATGATGGCACTTTCATAATTGTAACAGTGTATAGGTCCCCCTCAGGGAATTTCCAGCTATTTCTAGAAAACTTGGATGCTTTGTTGTGCTATCTGTCAGACAGGGGGAAGCAAATTATCATTCGTAGGGATTTCAATGTTGATTCCCTGAAAGAGTGTAATAGGAAGAATGACCTTGTAGTATTACTCAGTTCTTTCAATTTGAGCTCCGTCATTGATTTTCCTACTTGGATAACAAAGAACAGCAGTACATTGATAGATAACTTTTTTATAGACCAAGATAAGTTTAAGGACATAAATGCTTATCCTGTTGAGAATGGTCTTTCAGATCATGGTGCACAGCTAATTACAGTACATGACATAGCTCCATGCAGTATATCAAATCACACTTTCAAAGCAGCACGTTCAATTAACAATATAAATATTGCAAACTTTAGGGAAAGACCACAGCAGCTAGACCAGGATGAAGTGTATAAGGAACCCGATGCAAACTCGAAATATAACTTATTTCATGATACATTTTTAAGGGTATTTGAAAATTGTTTTCCCAAGAAAATAGTTAAACATAATTCCAAGAAAACATATAAAAAACCTTGGCTAACTAAAGGAATAAGAATATCTTCCAACCGTAAAAAAGAACTGATCTAACTGCAAGAGGGAGTATTGACCCTGAAATTGTTCAATATTATAAAAACTATTGTGCGGTACTAAGAAAAGTTATTAAAAAGTACAGAAGCACGTGTATCATCTTTGAGATCAGTAACTTTGATAATAAAATTAAAGCAATTTGGAATATTATTGAAAGGGAAACAGGGCAACCAAGAACACAGGAAGACTTTAATGCCACAAAACTGAATGACAAGTGTACTAACAAACAACAAGAAATTGAAAATATTTTCAATAATCATTTTTTAAATGTTGTGGAGAAAATAGGATCTAGATCTTCACTAGAAGAGGCAAGGCTACTAATAGAAGAGGCCATACCTGTGCAGTTTGAAACTGTAATTCCACCAACATCTCCCTCTGAAATCAGTAAAATAATAAACTAACTGAAAAGTAAAAGCTCTTACGGAATTGATGGCATTTCCAGCATGGTACTTAAAGCTTGTTCCCCACAGATAAGTAGGATTCTCAGCCATGTATGTAATAGCTCTTTGGAGCAGGGTGTTTTCCCCGATAGACAGAAATATGCCATTGTAAAACCATTGCATATTAAGGGGGATAAGTCGGATGTCAACAACTACTGTCCAATCTCTCTTCTGACAGCTCTATCAAATTTTTTTGAGAAAGCAATGTATTCAAGAGTAGCCTCCCATATTTGTAAAAATAAGGTACTAACAAAATGTCAGTTTGGTTCTTAGAAAGGCTATTCAACAGAAAATGCTATATACTCTTCCACTGATCAAATATTAAATGCTCTGAATAACCAGACATCACCCATTGGTATTTTTTGTGATCTCTCAAAGGCCTTTGATTGCAGAAATCATGGAATTCTTTTAGATAAGCTAAATCATTGTGGTTTGAGTGGGGCAGTGCACAAATGGTTTAATTCATACTTAACTGGAAGAATGCAGAAAGTTGAAATAAGTGGTTCAAGTAATGTTAAAACACCAGCTGATTCCTCAAACTGGGGCTATCAAGTACGGGGTCCCACAGGGTTCGGTCTTAGGTCCTTTACTGTTCTTGATATACATTAATGACTTACCATTCCACATTGATGAAGACGCAAAGTTAGTTCTTTTTGCTGATGATACAAGTATAGTAATAACATCCAAAAACCAAGAACTAAGTGATGTAATCGTAAATGATGTTTTTCACAAAATTAGTAAGTGGTTCTCAGCAAATGGACTCTCTTTAAATTTTGAAAAAACACAGTATATACAGTTCTGTTCAGTAAATGGCACAACTCCTGTAATGAAAATAGACTTTGAACAGAAGTCTGTAGCTAAGGTAGAATTTTCAAAATTTTTTAGGTGTGTCCATTGATGAGAGGTTAAACTGGAAGCAACACATTGATGGTCTGCTGAAATGTCTGAGTTTAGCTACGTATGCTATTAGGGTTATTGCAAATTTTGGTGATAAGAATCTCAGTAAATTAGCTTACTATGCCTACTTTCGTTCACTGCTTTCATATGGCATAATATTCTGGGGTAATTCATCATTGAGTAGAAAAGTATTCATTGCTCAAAAGCGTGTAAGCAGAATAATTGCTGGAGCTCACCCACAGTCATCCTGCAAACATCTATTTAAGGTTCTAGGGATCCTCACAGTAACCTCACAGTATATATATTCACTTATGAAATTTGTTGTTAATAGTCCAACCCAGTTCTAGGGTAATAGCAGTGTGCATAGCTATAACACCAAGAGAAAGGATGATCTTCACTATGCAGGGTTAAATCTGACTTTGGCACAGAAAGGGGTAAATTATGCTGCCACAAAGTCTTTGGTCACCTACCAAACAACATAAAAAGCCTGACCAATAGCCAACTATCATTTAAAAATAAATTAAAAGAATTTCTAGATGACAACTCTTTCTACTCATTGGCTGCATTTTTAGATATAAATTAAGGGGAAAAAACAACAACTTAAACATTAGTGTCATGCAATATTTTGTGTAATGTAATATCTTGTACAGACATCTTTTATTAACATGACACATTCCACATCATTACGAAGTGTCGTATTCGTGATCTATGGAACAAGTATTAATCTAATCTAACCTAATCTTCTTTTGTCCTTATTATATAGAGGTGTCAACTGTGCTTTTTTGTCACTTGGGACTTTGTGCTGCGTAAGAGATTTGTGATAAATGCAAGACATGTAAGAGACCAGTGCTGTAAATACTCTTTGTAAAGCTGAATTGGTATTCTATCCAGATCTGGCAACATATTTTCCAAGTCTTTCAATTGTTTCTCTGTGCCAGGGATGCTTATTACTATGTTGTCCACATGGAAGTCTGTTTGATGGTCAGACAATGGTATGTTTGTTTGATTCTCCTGTGTGAATGATTTATGAAACACGAAATTTTAAACTTTGGCTTTCATTTTGTTATCTTCAACTGCCACACCAGACTGGTCAGTGAGTGATGGGATGGAAGCCTTAGATATGCTTAATGGTTTCACATAGGACCAAAATGTTCTTGGGTACCCTGCCAGACCTTTTGCTAAGGTATGACAGTGGTAGGTGTTGTTTGCTTCACGTATTGACCTTTTCACTGATGCACTAATCTCTACTAATCTTTGCCCGTCATAATTTGCGTGTTCTATTTTGAACTGAGAGTGTGACAGCCTCTGCTTCCTCACCATATTGTGAAGAGACTATAAGTCATTTAGCAAAGACTTTCTTACAGTTTACTGGGTGAAAAAAGAATTACAATATCTAAAATGGTTCTGGCAACATTTGAGGTCAACTTCTTAGTTGAGTCAAAATGTATTTTGTGACTTACTAGAGGCACTGTGTTTCTTAACATTGGTATCATATAACATAGTGATTAAGAACATTATGTGCTGCTGAAAGCCTTAATACCTATAAACTAAAAGATAGAAAAAGAAATGAGGACATTAGGAAACAGCTTCAGGGAGGCAGTGCACAATAAAAACTTGCAGAGAATGGGTCCAGAAATACTGCCAATATAGTTAAAAGCTACAATCCAAAAGGGAAAAAGAGATGTTGATGGACAAGGAAAAGGTAGGTATTTGTAACTGGCTTTTACTCATAGATGCTACACAGTAGTTATAGTAACTTCTGAGGATTCTTGAAAGTCATTCCCTTGCACCAATGCCAGACTGTTTCTGAGTACTTCTCCATTTGTGACTGAATTGTCTACTTGTGAAAATCCTTCTGCCTGAGTCTTTTAAAATTCTGTTATAGAACCAGTCATGAAGAATACCATTTGTACATGGCACAGTAGTAAAGGAACACAGTTTTATGTTCATGGGTGCCACAGCATTCAATACTTTGGAGACTTTTTCTGTTATTGTTAGTGTTTTGGGAAAGCTATCTGAATTATGAAACAGAAACTGATCCTGCATGCAGTAAGTTAATTTTAGGACAGTAAAATTTTAATGTCCATCACATGATACATAAAAGGAAGTCTCTTTCAAACACAGAGCAAAATGTGATTTGATGGCCAGAATATACTGCCAGTTTGTGTAATTCATAAGCAGTGTCAAGCAACATTATAGAGGAAGAGCAGATGGTTGATCTGAGGGAAACTGATTATCTACTAAAGATTGTGACAGAGCTCAATGATTTGACATCAAATGTTACCACAGGATTCAGTGATGGAATTCAGAGTTGATGGTTATTTAATCTGATGTCTACAATGCATGGAGCACAATATACACAGTAAGATTTACAAAGCAGTATAGTCATCACACTACAATAGAAGGCGGGGGTAGATATGTACAAAAGGTGTAAGATATCTCATAGTCAGACTTGTGAATTGCTGACTTGAATAGATTGGAAAGAACATTCAGACAAATCTGAAGAGTTTTTGGAAATCATTTTTGGTCTAAAAATGATGAAGGTACCGTATCGAAGAAAGAAATACAATTGTCAGAGAGGATCAAAGAAAACCACAATAGCAGAATAACATTTATGGGCTTGCAGAGCACCTTTCAGTGGTGCAATCAGAGGTGGATAAATATTCTGTACTGCCCATAATGAGGTGCAATTAGAGAAGGATGAATGTTCTGTACTGTCTATAAAGCAACAGCCTTGTTAAAGTAACATAAGAGGAGAATCAAGATCATGTCTCAATTACGAAAACAGTGTTGCTGCTTAATGATGATGATGTGTTGAATGTTTCAGAGAAGAAGGTTGGGCAACTGCAAGCTGTTTGGAAGTGCAAAGGTATGCAGAAACCACTGCTAGTTTGCAGATGACATATATCTACTGATAGAAAATATGGATGGTTTGTAAATGGAATAGACAAACTACTTACAGGTATTACATAATTTCAGTTAAAGATAAACAAAACAAAGATATAAATGTTAAACATTAGTACAAGGGTACATACTCACTTACTTAGCATCATAATGAAGGAACATATAGTAAAAAATTTTGGAATCCTGTCATCTAGGAAGCAAGTTTATACATACAGATGCTGTAAGAAGTAGAATGCACATGTGAATAAAGTTTCCTTTGCCCTAACATATTGTTTGATACAAATAATTATGTTTATGATAATTTAAGAGGATATTTCTGAAATTAGCCTGAGGCATAAAAATATATGTAGGGCCTAAGTGAAACACAGGGTGTGGAAGTATTTGAAATGTGGTACTTTAGAAGAGTGGTGCAAGTTTATTAAGTGAAAAGATTCTAAAACAAACTGCTAAGGAAAGTAGTCTGTGAAAAAGTCTAGCAGGAGAAAAGACATACGCTGAATAGTCCTGGATCACTAACTTTGTTCTAAATGGATCACTAGATGAAAAAGAAATATTAAAATCTTTTAACATATTCATGGATATTGCAGGTGGCCATGCTTCTAGGAAGGAAAACATGTCCCTGCCACCAATATGACTTATGGTATGAAACAATAATACTCCAGTGAGCTCAAATACTGCATACCATGTAAGAACCTTCATAGTATCAAGAATTTGTGCAAATTGGTAATGTTCACTTTTTAAAACCATGGGTGATGTTACAAATCGAAATAAAAGTTATTAACGAAAATTAAGATATTTTTTGATTAATATTTTTTTATTACAAACTTTGTAACAATGTTTCTTAGTCACCAATAGTCCAACTGACATGCAAGTGATATGTTTATACATCTTCTCTATTTTTAATACTGTGAAGTGTAATGCATATGAACATACACACTTCGCCTTTATATCTTCATCTTTCTATTTCTTAATAGATGAGTGTGGTTAATGAATAATTACGTGTTTTACAGTCTTGGATGTTCATTACCTCTGAACTAGTGGAATCAGCTGCTTCATAACTCCTGCCAAATGAACTGTAAATACTTTCACGTAACAGAATAAACATCATGACGCAAATACTGATACCTGTTTTTATGGTGTTTATTTCTGATGCTTAGTTTGGAAATAGTTTACGTCCTGAAAATATTTGAAAGGTGTTGTAGCGGGTGCATAGCTACATGGGAAACGATAAAGTGCCAACTTTTGCACTTCTAAGAGGAAACAACTATGAAATACTTTTGTTGACAGGGTTTTCTGATGTAAATAACTACCATTTCTATAATCCGTATTAATATGACCTGTTTAACCTTCCCATTGTTCATTAAGATGAATTAAAATATGCATTTCGATTTGGAATAATGTTTTACTACTGTAAATTTACTATTCTGTAGCCTTTCATGCGCTGCAACTCATGTACGCAGAAAAGCAGCAACGTTTCTCACTTTTTATCTGGATTTGTACCGGAATTCAGTCTCTCATATTGTAAAGGTGTAAGACAGTAATATTGTATTTCTTTCTCTTTGTTGTTTTACTTAGTGACCCACGTAAATTCAGGCTTCATCTTTGTACTATGTTACAGAAGTGATGCATCATGTCATTAAATGTTACTAGTTCTATGTGGAAAGTCGGCGAGATAGATTTTGCACCAAACCCCCGTGCTTGCATGTTTACTTACACAAATTCGAATTTGGGAATGGCGCCAACGCGCAGTCTCAAATAGCAGTTGTGTAAACCGCGCTCTAAACTATCTGCCACTGATGAAACAAGGGAAGAGTAAGATCCTAAAAATATATATATTTATAGTTCTGAGTTTTTTGTAGTGTAGTATAACGTCTAATGCTGTATCTTGCAAACGAAGCGTATGGTGTAACACAATCTATTCGTTATGCGAAAAGTTATCGGCGGCTGTTGAATTCGCAGTGTTGGCGAACCTGCGCTGAAGCCGGCAGCACGCGACAGGCACAGACGCTTGTAAGTGTTACAACCGACAGGACGGGTGTGTGGTGTCTCTGTACGATTGCTCACTTAGATCGGTTACGCGACAGTTTTACGCGGTAATTATAAACGACGTATCTTAATGGTGACGTGTGCGAGTGACGAGCCGTTGTTCTTAACGTGAAATGTGGTGCATTACGACATAATTCATTTATAATATAGTTCGAAATTGTTATTAAAGACAAATACAGTGGAAATTAAAGTGTTAAAAGCATTGTTCCGCCACGATTTGATTATTTTGTCCTACTCCAGGTATGTTCATCTGGCAGATTTTTTCCCCTTGCCTTTTCCTTCCTTGTATACGCGCTGCTGCATGACTATTAACAACCAGATGTCAATATTTGCAATGCTTTTTAGGTGATGGTGAGAGGCAGAATCAAAACTGATATATTTTTTAAAAATATTTATGTTACTTAGTAGGTGTCATAGCTCTGATAAACAATGTTTGGATTCTAAAAAGAAATACATTTCCGACAACTGATGTTTGCGACGTCTGGAAGTTTTTACCCATCACATCCAGAGGTATTCAACACAGGTGCATGTGTTTGAAAATAACTTACAAGTAACGGTTAAAATAGTAGTTCATTATCTGCTTTCAGAACCCTTTAAAAGAGAGAGAACCTGTTGCAAAGCTGGATATTTTTGAGCTAAGAGCGTTATAAATGTAATAGTAGGAGATAGTGACTTTTAGGCCTAACACTATTCACTACGTTCCAGAATTTTGTTTGCTTAGCAGTCAACTTCCACACTTTCTTTCATTACTATTAGTAATTATTTTGGTTAAACGTTTAGTCGTTTGAATTGAACGAGTAGTACCTTTGCGGAGAAATTTTCGCGCTGTAAAATTCACTTTTCTATTACGCCGGCGTCCCTAAACAACGCATGGGGGAGTCACGTGCTTTTTTACGTTCTAACGTACAATGTATAACAACATAAACAACACGTTTCCCAGAAATTTATCTGGGAAAGCGAAGTCTAGTTTGTTTAAAGCGGATGAGACTGTGCGCGTTATTTGTGGTAATTTGCATATATTGAGCAGGCGCCACAATGCAGTCCTTAAAATATATATACAGCAATCTTCAGTTCCTAAAAACTGGCTTTGGGAAATGATTACAAATGAAACAGAATCTCTAGAACGTACATTTATTGGGAGTTGCAATAAAAAAAGTGGCTGGGGGTGTTCACACTGACGTATGCGAATAAAAGGAGAAAGTACAAGTTTCATGTAACTGTTCTATTGTTGAGGGAAGTGACGTCGCATTAGATTCGCTTACGTTATTAGCCAGACGATATAAACGTCATTCCTGAATGGTTGTTATTTTATTTGCATACCAGTATTTTAAATTGTTTAATTTCAGAACAAGCCTTGAGCGGCATCTGCAAGGGCATTGTTACGTTATTTCAACTGTTCGACTCGGAACATCCTTACTATATGTAATTACTAGTGTTCTTTCCTTTGAGAAAAAATTGCGTAACTTTGTCTCCCGTTTTTTTAGTCATCAGTCTTCTGACTTGTTTGACTGATGCGGCACGCCACGAATTTCTCTGCTGAGCCAACTTCTTCATCTCAGTGTAGCATTTGCACTCTACGCACTGATTTATTTGTTGGATGTATTCCAATCTGTATCTACCCATACAGTTTTTTACGATCTGCAGCAGCCTCTAGTACCATGGAAGCTATTCCCTGATGTCTTAACAAATCCCCGATCTTTTTGTCTCTTGTTCTTGTCAATTATCTCCGTATGTTCATGTCTTTGCCGATTCTGCGGAGAACTTAATTTCTTATATTTCCAGTCCACCTACAGTGAGATGACGAAAGTCATGGGCTACCTCTTAATATCGTATCAGACCTTCTTTTGCGCCGGCTTAGTGCAGCAGCTCGACGTGGCATGGACTCAACAGGTTCTTGGAAGTTCCCTGCTGAAATATTGAGCCACGCTGCCTCTATAGCCTTCCCTAATTGCGAAAGTGTTGCCGATGCAAGATTTTTTTTCACTAACTGACCCTTAAATGTCCGATGGGATTTATTTTTGATGAGATGGGTGGCCACATCACTCACGTGAATCGTCCAGAATGTTCTCCAAACCAGTCGCGAACAATTGTGACCAGGCGACATGGCGCAATGTCACGCATAAAAATTCCATCGTTGTTTGGTCTCCAGACAGCCGAACATAACCATTTCAAGTCAATGATTAGTTCAGTTGGTCCAGAGAACCCAGTCCATTCCATGTAAACACACCCCTCACCATTATGGAATCACCACTAGCTTGCACAGTGCCTTGTTGAAAATTTGACCCATGGCTTCGTGGAGTCTGCGCGACACTCGAATCCTACCATCAGCTCTTACCAACTGAAAGTGGAACTTAGGCGACCAAGCAACGATCTTCCAGTCGTCTAGCGTTCAACCCCCGATCAAGCAACGATCTTCCAACCGATATGGTCACGAGCTCAGGAGAGTCGTTGCAAGCGATGTCGTGCTGTTAGCAAAGGCTTTCGCATCGGTCGTTTGCCGCCTTATCCTATTAACGCCACGTTTCGCTGCACTGTCCTAACGGATACGTTCGTCGTACGTCCCACAATGATTTCGGCGGTTATTTTCAGCGTTGCTTGTCTTTCAGCACTGACAACTTACTCAAACGTAGCTGCTCTTTGTCTTCAAGTGAAGGCCGTCGGTCAGTGCCTTGTGCGTGGTAGGAGGTAATGCCAGAAATCTGATGCTCTCGGCACACTCTTGGCACTGTGGATCTCGGGGTATTGAATTTCTTAACGATGCGCGAAATAAAATGTTCCACGCTTCTAGCTCCAACTGCCATTCAGCGTTCAAAGTCAGTTAATTCCCAGTGTGTAGCCATATTCACGTCAGAAACATTTTCACGTGAATCACCTGGAGTACAAATGGCAGCTCTGTCAATGTACTGCTTTTCTATACCTGTATACGCGATACTACCGCGATCTGTATATGTGCATATCGTTATCCCATAACTTCTGTCAGCGCAGTGTAATTTTCAAGATCCTTCTGTAACAGTACATCTAAATCGCTTCGGTTCTCTTCTTTTCACAGTATTCCGAAATTCCATGTTTACTGCCATACAATGCTGTGGTCCGAACTCACATTCTGAGACATTACTTCCGCCGGTTAAGGATGATGTTTGATACTAGCAGACTTCTCTTGGACAGGAATGCCCTAGTCACCTGTGCTTGTCTGGGTTTTGTATCCTCCTTGCTTCTGTTACTTCTCATTACTTTCGTCTTTTGTTTACTCTCAGCCCCTATTCTGTAATTATTAGACTGTTCATTCCATACAAAGGATCCTGTAGTTCTTCTTCACCTTAATTAAGGATAGCAATTCCACCAGCGGAACTTATCGTTGAGATCCTTTTACCCCGAATTTTAATCCCACTCCTGAACCTTCATTTAATTTCCGTCTTCAATATGGAGATTGAACAGTAAGGCAGACAGACTACGTCCCTTAACTTCTTTATTGGTCTTCCATTCTTATTGTTCTTTCTTGGTTCTTATAGTCAGTGTCTGTTACCCGTCTTTCCCTATAGCTCACCCCAATTTTTCTGAGAATTTCGAACATATTGCCCTTTTATAATTTGTCGAATTTTTTTTTTAGTTCGACAAATTTTATGAAATTGTCTTCACTTCTCTTAACTCTTCTTCCATTACTAATGCAACATCAGAATGGCCTCTCTTGTGCTTTTATCTTTTCGAGGAACTAACAGGTCCTCAGTTTTCTTTTCCATTCTTCTGTTTATCATTCTTGTCAGCAACTTGAATGCAAGAGGTGTTAAACTGATGTGCGATAGTTGTCGCACTTATCTGTCTTGATGTCTTCGAGATCGTGAGGATTATAGTTTGTTTGACAGTCTCATAGATTCTACATCCCAATTTGAATAATCGTTAGGCTGCCACTTCTTCCAACGATTTTAGAAATTCGGAAGGGATGTTATCCGTACCTTTCGCCTCATTTGTTTGAAATTGTTCCGAAGGTCTGCTAAACCTTGACTCTACACTGGATCAACTCCCATTTCTTCTTCAGTTACATCAGGCAAGTCCTCCCCTTTGTTGACAACCTGACTGCTCTGTTTCTCTTATGCGTTTGTCAGTGGAATACCCATTGCACTCTTAATGTTGACGCTGTTGCTTTTAATTTCACTTAAGATTGTTTTGACCTTTTCTAGGTGCTAAATCTGCCCTTCCTACGAACAGATCTATTACGATTTCTTCAAATTTTCTCCGCAGCCATTTCGCCATGGATTCCCTGCTCTTATTATTTATTTCATTCCTTAGTGACTGATACTTTGCATTCCTGTCTTTCCCTCAACATTTCTGTATTTCCTTCTTTCGTCGACGACTTGAAATATTTTATTTTTACCCACAGTTTCTTGGAAGCTACCTTCTTTGTACCTATGTTTGTCTGTCCAAGCCTTAATTCGTTCTTCAGTTCCTTTCCCTAGTACCGCGTTCCAGTCCTCACAATTATCAGATTATCATCACCGTTCACAGAACGAGCTACACGTTCGGCATCCTCATACACTCTCTCAACCTGTTCACTTTCTGCTTTTGTGACTGTCCTTTTCAGAGATGTCATTTCCTCTTCAACTGGACCATCTACTGTGGTATTCATTATCGCAGTATCTACAGCCTTACGGAACTGCAAACGTGTCCTTTCGTTCCTCAGTGCTGCAGTATCCCACTTATTTCCACATTGATTCCTCCAGGTTATTCTTTTAAACTTCAGTCTACTTTCCATTATTACTAAATTGTGACCTGAGTCTATATCTGTACCGGGGCATGCCTTATAATCCAGTCAGACAGAGATTTCGGAATCTCTGCCTGACCAAGGTGTAATCCAGTTAGAAACTTCCCATCTCTGTCTGGGAGCTTTCGAAGTACACTTGCTCCTGACGGGATTTCTGAATAGCTTACTCACTATTACTAGTGGAAATTTATTGCGGAATTCAATTAGACTTTCTCCTCTCTCATTCCTACTACCAAGCCGTAACTCGTTCTTCAGTTCCTTTCCCTAATACCGCATTCCAGTCCCCCACAATTATCAGATTATCATCACCGTTCACAGAACGAGCTACACGTTCAACATCCTCATACGCTCTCTCAACCTTTTCACTTTCTGCTTTCGACGTCGACGTGTATACCTGAATTATTGTGCAAGGCGTTGGTTTTCTGTCGATACTGATCCGAACAACCCTATTATTGACCTTTTCACAATAACTAAGTATAGACGGTCGAAGAAGTGGTAATAACGCTCTAGCAGTCTAAGTCTCTTATCCCGAAAGATGTATAAAACGGGCAATGTATGTTTTGCTTTTCACCAAATCACTTTGCCTAACGATGATCGTCCGTTCTTAAATGAGTTTCAAGAATGCATCCACAATTAATTAATTAAAATTGCAATGGATTAAATCCGCTACTAAGTGACTCAACTTGAGATTCTGCTTCATTTTTAAAACTTTAGAAAAGAAAAAAGTACGTATACGTCTAATTTTAGGTGATTTAATAAACACGAAAAGCTTTAAGAAAAATTTGATATATAAATAAAAATGGTTGCACTTGATCGAAGGACGCTACACTATATAAAATACATCTCTGTACATTATATCAAAAGACACTCTTGTAATATACTAAGGTCATTTGCGGCTAAAGACAGTTCTCTGTTGACACTAACTAAAACACTACTGGCCATTAAAATTGCTACACCAAGAAGAAATGCAGATGATAAACGGGTATTCATTGAACAAATATATTATACTAGAACTGACATGTGATTACATTTTCGCGCAATTTGGGTGCATAGGTCCTGAGAAATCAGTACCCAAAACAAGCACCTCTGGCAGTAATAACGGCCTTGATACGCCTGGGCATTGAGTCAAACACAGCTTGGATGGCGTGTACAGGTACAGCTGCCCATGCAGCTTCAACACGATACCACAGTTCGTCAAGAGTAGTGACTGGCGTATTGTGACGAGCCAGTTGTTCGGCCACCATTGACCAGACGTTTTCAATTGGTGAGAGATCTGGAGAATGTGCTGGCCACGGCAGCAGTCGAACATTTTCTGTATCCAGAAAGGCACGTACAGGACCTGCAACATGCGGTCGTGCATTATCCTGCTGAAATGTAGGGTTTCGCAGGGATCGAATTAAGGGTAGAGCCACGGGTCGTAACAAATCTGAAATGTAACGTCCACTGTTCAAAGTGCCGTCAATGCGAACAAGAGGTCACCGAGATGTGTAACCAATGGCATCCCATACCATCACGCCGGGTGATACGCCAGTATGGCGATGACCAATACACGCTTCCAATGTGAGTTCACCGCGATGTAGCCAAACACGGGTGCGACCATCATGATGCTGTATACAGAACTTGGCTTCATCTGAAAAAATGACGTTTTGCTATTCGTGCACCCAGATGCGTCGTTGAGTACACCATCGCAGGCGCTCCTGTCTGTGATGCAGCATCAAGGGTAACCGCAGCCGTGGTATCCGAGCTGATAGTCAATGCTGCTGCAAACGTCGTCGAACTGTTCGTGCAGATGGTTGTTGTCTTGCAAACGTCCCCATCTGTTGACTCAGGGATCGAGACGTGGCTGCACGATCCGTTACAGCCGTGCGGATAAGATGCCTGTCATCTCGACTGCTAGTGATACGGGGCCGTTGGGATCCAGCACGGTGTTTCGTATTACCCTCCTGAACCCACCGATTCCATATTCTGCTACAGTCATTCGATCTCCACCAACGCGAGCAGCAATGTCGCGATACGATAAACCGCAATCGCGATAGGCTGCAATCCGACCTTTATCAAAGTCGGAAACGTGATGGTACGCATTTCTTCTCCTTGCACGAGGCATCACAACAATGTTTCACCAGGCAACGCCGATCAACTGTGTATGAGAAATAGGTTGGAAACTTTCCTCGTGCCAGTACGTTGTAGGTGTCGCCACCGGCGCCAGCCTTGTGTGAATGCTCTGAAAAGCTAATCATTTGCATATCATAGAATCTTCTTCCTGTCGGTTAAATTTCGCGTCTGTAGCACGCCATCTTCGTTGTGTAGCAATTTTAATGGCCAGTAGAGTAATAATTCGGACGTGATAATTCAGTGGTATGCCCGGATCATAAGGGCTAGATCCTGAAAGTGGAAACATTTTTTCGTCGTTGTCATTGTAACCTTGCTACTATGCTGTATTTTCCATCAGCACATTTGGGGTGTGGAGTGTCTTAACGCTTTGGAAGCAGTCCGTTCGGAAACGAGTAACATTTTAAGAATTTCCTGACGAAGTAAATATTACCTAGGCCTTCAGGCATTGTTGCCGAATATGGAACTAAAACGCTGCTGTGTCACTACCCAGCACCTATTCATTACACGCTGTCTTTTAGGTGTCTCTTCCGCAGCCGCAGTTTTTTAAGCAATATGGGATTACGGTGACTGCTGTTGCTGAGCTCTTCCACTGACGCTTTTAGCGATAGATGGTAGGCCTCAGTAATATGTGTCACATTGTTTACGCTTCATCAAAACTCACATGACACGTTCACGGGGAATTTAAAACTACTGTCATCAACAGGCTGCTGTTGTTTGTTTTCAGCGACTTCCAAGACAATAAAATGTTCTTTTCAAGATACAGTTCGCTGGAGAAATTGCTACCTTTCGTTATAAATGGTCGAAGCTTTAGACAGGTTATCGCTTTAAAGCCGATTTCTCACCGTATCGAGATTGTCCTACATCAGGTATGTTCAGGAAACGGCTTGACGAGCCCGAGCGATCGAACTTGCTCACCGCTTTAACGCTGGAAAGGTATGTTCAAAAAACTATATCAGTGCTGCTCCGAGGTACTGGAGTACCTCAACAAAAAACATAAATTTTTTTTTCATATTCCATTTAATTATGTAATTAAATTCTTGAAAATCTCACGTGAAGAATAAAAAGAAAACATTTCTCAATATTTGCAGTTAGCACATACTTTTCTTTGAGTTTCGAGGCATATAGTGTACTGAGTTCGTTTTTTTCTGTTTTCTGTATTGACCATGCAGACTCAACATCTTCCGGCCAAAAGTATACTATTAAACGATGCTTTTGATGATACGTCTATTTTCAGAATATCCTTTATCAGTGAACAAACTTCAAAGTATGACTTGGCAGACGCGACGGCACGTACAGTGTTATGAGATCAAACTGTAAGGAATTTTTTTATGTTTTTCTGTCTTTTTCTCCTTCATGGTGTTTCCTGAATTGCTGAACTTAATCGGTGAATTTATTCCAGTAGCAAAATAGCCTCAAAGGCCAACTCTTCGTTTGCAAAACTCGAAGTAACTGAACAATGCTGCGATTTCCCCCCTCCTCCCTTCACTTCTGTTATTATGCATGGAATCGCTCCTTTATTTTTGCATGTGCTAGAGAAATCACATGCCACGCTTTATGTTGGTTGAATATCAGCTGATCAAAACGTCAACAAATAGCCGCTACGTGAAAAAAAACTTAACCCTACACAATCGCTACACAGGGGTACAGCTGTGTCACAGAGCGTTCCTTACAAGCGTTGGCGGGAACTGCAACAGTTTCTTAGAACCAGCTTGTAGAATTTACAGATATTAATAAATAGTTGGGGTACACTGGTGCCCTTGTGTAGCGGTCTGGGTTTAAAATATGCGGTCGCAATAATACGGGGCGGGCTTTATAGAAACAAGTTTGTGCCTCTCATTCCGTGCCTTTATCACGTGCTGACGTCGTTGCAGCCTTGATCGCAAGCGTTTAGCCTTGATCGCAAGCGAAGTCATTTACGGCGCTGTGATGTAAGTGAGGATTTATTGCTTTTGTATTAGTAACAAGAGGCATAATTGTTGTGACAGTATCTTCAACCTGGAGGTCGCACATCCCAACACCCATTTACAATGTTAGCTTTCAAGATTTACAACTGTGTGTGGTATGTTTCAAAATTTAATATACATAATGGAAAAGTTTAAGTGTCTACACCACCGCAGTGACGTCCGTGGAAAGAATTATGCGCTCGTATTTTGCGAAGTGTGGAAGGCTGAGGCGATTAAAGTTTATCCAATCGCTTTGACTGGTTTAAAATATTACCAAATGTGAGTGGAAAAAGAAATAAATTTTTCGTTTTAGTGAATGTTTTCAGCGTGGAAATACATTTACGTTTCCAGGACGAGCACTCAACAAATACATCTAATTCTAGGTAACTAAGTCATTGCTTTTAGTTACGCCAGAATATTACGTAGTTTCAGGTAAGATGAATTTGCAAAAATATAAAATAAGATTCATTATCTATATCTACAGGTAAGCAGGTTAGTTATGTCATGAGAAAACTGAATAATTTCTCCAATTGGTGTCTTATCTTTGTACAGCAACATGTATAAAATAGAAAGGAAGGTGGGATTAAAAGCCCGTTGACGACGGTATCATTAGAGACGGAG
Organism: Schistocerca gregaria; assembly: GCF_023897955.1. Lineage (NCBI taxonomy): Eukaryota > Metazoa > Arthropoda > Insecta > Orthoptera > Acrididae > Schistocerca > Schistocerca gregaria. The sequence continues at coordinate 123,996,280 of NC_064925.1, forward strand.
CACAAGCTTCAACTGGGGAAGGAAACTGATCGCACCATTTCAGTGGAACCACACTGGCAATCGCCTATAACCTGTTGAGGGAACTCACACTAAATCAACTGGGATTTGAAGCGCTGCCTCTTAAGTGCGGGTCGTCTTAACAATGCGCCCACTCGTTCGGTGACGTATTTGAAGCCTGAGTCTACAATGCACAGGAGAAGTGTCTCTTCTGAGGATGGAGACGCTGTGGTAGCTCTCTGATTAAGCGGTACGCCGATTTTCTGCCACTTTTACGAAACGCATGGAATTCGTCAGCTACTCCACATTTTTGTAATAAGCTGCGAAAAGATCTTTATTTTGGCATTCGCCTAGGAGTACATTGTTGTTATTGACACATTTGAGATTTTCGACCAGGACTTGTAAAAAGTTAGAGCAAAAGTTTATATTTTTCTCTTCTCTTTTCTATTGAGGGAGGGTGAACGTGATAGAATCACATTTTTCTAAAGGATTCTCCTCAACTGAAATTTCCCGGACTTAACAGTTTTGTTGTCACGTTGATGCCTATGTTCCTTTACCCTCAACGAAAGGAAGTAAACCCATCCTGAGAAGCTCGCTGGTGTAATTCTGTTTAACACGCATATTTTCGAACGAATAATGATCAGAGTGATGCATGAGACAGTGACACTATGGCGAAAGAAGAACTAAGGAATATTAATTAACAATCGACGATTTTGAGTTTAACACACATATACAATGGTAATGAAATACGAGTTGATGTAAGGAGAAGCTTCATCCGAAAATGTGTTACTCGCTTTAAGGCTACGTCCTGTTTCATCGCATAGCTGTTCCATTGTCATCATTTCTTCATAATGTTGTAAGCAAGGTGAGTGTATATGTAATTTACATTTCATTGTTTTATCTCATTCTAGTGCTGTAGCGTCGTAATGCCACATATTTTAAAACTGTTCAACGCACACACATCCGCCAATCACCGGAAGTCAACGGGTTTTAAGCTCCTTCCGTGTGCCTTTCCGTGAGCATCGCTGAGGGCGAAGACAGACTGCAGGATCATTTTCAGAGCAAATGCAATTTCATTAATTGTTGTCTGCTACTAGGGTCTCTGTGTCAAACCAAATGTATGTTCGGTCGACTATCGCGTGGTCTTCAGGACATGATCGCGGCGTTTCTGTTTCAGTATCGTAAGAAAAGTACAGCACTCATAAAAGTGTCGAAAAAAAAAAAATTCGATAGACTTAGATATCGATACTTATCGTTGGGAAAAGAGATCAGAGTAGGTATTCATTATCGGCTACAGTCTCTCTAGCCCCGTCTTTGAAATAGGAGATAGAATAATGAAAGTGTTAAAGCAAGTACTGCTTATATTTTTATTACAGATTACAGTGTCTAAACATTTGGAACTTGTAACATGAAATTACGGAATTGATTTTAGGGAAAACAGCCTAGTAGGAGCCAACAGTAAATAAATTAAAACTTACCTAAACAATATTTTATCTAACTTCCTGGCAGATTAAAACTGTGTGCCCGACCCAGAGTCGAACTCGGGACCTTTGCCTTTCGCGGGCAAGTGCTCCACCAACTGAGCTACCGAAGCACGACTAACGACCGGTACTCACAGCTTTACTTCTACCAGTATCCGTCTCCTACCTTCCAAACTTTACAGAAGCTCTCCTGCGAACCTTGCAGAACTAGCACTCCTGAAAGAAAGGATATTGCGGAGACATGGCTTAGCCACAGCCTGAGGGATGTTTCCAGAATGAGATGTTCACTCTGCAGCGGAGTGTGCGCTGATATGAAACTTCCTGGCAGATTAAAACTGTGTGCCCGACCGAGACACATTCGGTCGGGCACACAGTTTTAATCTGCCAGGAAGTTTCATATCAGCGCACACTCCGCTGCAGAGTGAACATCTCATTCTGGAATATTTTATCTAGTCGTTCCGCTGACAATTTGTTACGTGTCTTTGACAACGTGCTTCCTGCCTTTGATGAAAAATTTTCGGAAGGAATTGATTTCGCTGCCAATTGTCAGGTATTCGTTGGCTGGCTTGTGTAACTGGAGGAATGGAACTTTTATGTCTTCCCATTGCTCTAAAGAGTTGGCCCACAAAGGTGACACACATAAAGGCTCATTCCATCTTTTCGTTCAAGTAGAGCTTTTTTCTTTTGTATGTTGTGTGCGAATGTCTTGTGATGGCTCCAAATGTCATCTACCATTCCAAGAGAAGAATCATTCCGGAATCACTATCTAGTGCAGCAGGAAGTTGCTGATGAACGCCTTGCGGTAGATATTGGCCTAGCACAAACTCTTGGACCCCGAAAATGCAAGCAAGATTTCTCCAGATATGCGTTCTACTTACTTGTCTCTCACTGCCGCCATTAAACTGCTGTCAGTTCTGTCATCAGGTTTTGCGCTTCTAAGCTGTTGATTGGTTCAAATGGCTCTGAGCACTATGGGACTTAACTGCTGAGGTCATCAGTCCCCTAGAACTTAGAACTACTTAAACATAACTAACCTAAGCACATCACACGCATCCATGCCCGAGGCAGGATTCGAACCTGCGACCGTAGCGGTCGCGCGGTTCCAGACTGTAGCTCCTAGAACCGCTCGGTCACAGAGGCCGGCTAAGCTGTTGACCACTGGTATAATTTTGCTTGTAGACACGAACTTCTTGCTCGGTTGCTCTTTCTTAATATGGTTTGTCGACTTCAGAATATTAAGAAACACATTAATATCCTTTGTTTATAAAGCTGAGAGGGTAGATGGTACCTTTGTACTTAGCATAAAAATTTAATGTACAACAGTAGCCAGTTCAGTATGCCTCTGAAGCACGTAATAAAACGTAATTTCAACGTCTTTGCACCTAAGATTAACTTAAGGTACTGAAAAAATGTTTCGATACACTTTTCGTGTCTTTATCCACAGCAATACCTTGGAAAGCTTGTCAACGTGGAAGTATCCTGTCCGTTCCTGCCTCCGTGCATTACCAGACCTTACTTTCCCTTCCGCTCTCCTCTAATGCGCTCACTCTCTCTGTTTCTCCCTAGCCCCCCTCCCATCTCTCTCTCTCTCTCTCTCTCTCTCTCTCTCTCTCTCTCCCTCCCTCCCCTCACGGCCAGCCATCTAACCTTTAACGTGGTCACATAGATAACTGTGGCCCTCGCATAGTGCGGCAACTTTACAGGACATGGACTCAGCAAGTCGTTGGAACTCACCTACAAATATGGTGAGCCATGCTGCCTCTGCAGCCGTTCATAATCGCGGAACGTTGCTTGTGCAGGATCTTGTGCACGAGCTGTCCTCTCGATTATGCCCCATAAGTGATCGATGGTTGGCCGAAACATTCCCTCGAATTGTGTAGAATGTTCTACAAACCAGTTGCGAACAATTGGGGCCTGGTGACAGCCCATTATCATTCAAGAAAATTTCATCGTTGTTTGGGAACAAGATGTCGATGAATGGCTGCAGACATACCCCATGTAGCCAAAGGTAACCATTTCCAGTCAGCCAACGATTCAGTTGGACCAGAGGACCTAGTCCATTCCACGCAAACACAGACCATATCATTATGGAGTCGCTACTGGCTTGCACAGTGCCTTGTTGACAACCTGGGTCCATGGCTTCGTGGAGTCTGCGCCATACTCGAACCCTACCATCAGCTCTTACCAATTGAAATCAGGACTCATTTGACCACGCCACGGTTTTCCCGTTGACTAGGGTCCAGCCGATATGGTCACAAGCTCAGGAGAGGGGTTGCAGGCGGTGTGTCTGCTACTATATCCCATTAAAGCCAAATTTCGCCCGACTGTCTTAAAGGATGCGTTCGTCGTATGTCCTAGATTGATTTCTACGGTTATTTCAAGCAGTATTGGTTGTCTGTTAGCACTGACAACTCTACGAAAAATGCTGCTGCTCTCTGCCGTAAACGGAAGGCCGTCGGCCACTTCGTTGCCCGTGATGAGATGTAATACCTGAAATATGGTATTCACGCCGGCGGCTGGTAAATGTTTTCCTCACCATGGGGCGTCGTACAGATTCATACTTCACTTCATTTGGCGGCGCTGCTTTTCGTGTTTCTCGTCGTGAGAGTTGCGGTGGTATTCAAACGCCTGAGGCAACTTTTTAATACACTGACTTTTTCTAAAATAACCACCAATTATGGGATATCCCATTTGTTCGGAAAGCTCTCCCGTTGAAGGGTCACAGAAAATAATTGTATTCGCCGCTGTTCATTGCGCTTAGCCGATAGGTGATACATTAAACGTTATTGTTTTGCTGGTACCAAAATTGGGAGGCAATTATGATTGAGTGACCTGCCGCTCTATCTCATTTACTGTTTGCGGAGAATCACGTTAGGGGTATGCAATTATAGACTGGACTGCGCGCAAAGTAATGTGGTCGGTAGATGTGCAATCGGCAGGGCACATTTGGGGAGAGTGGAGGTGGTGTGGGTTGTGGGCAGGCTCTTATGAAAATGCCGAGCGCTGGAGGAGGAGAGCCGTTTTAAACTGAAGCCTATGCTCACATTTTTTGTGAATATTAAGTGGAGCCCCTCCGAGCCGACACTTAGCATGCCACCTCTGCTTTGGTTTGTATCTACAAACAATTCCGCAAAAAAATGCAACAAAAGCAGCGGTTATTTTCCTTTGGCTTGTTAATCATTTGAAACTTTCAGACAAGCATCATGAGTGGCGAATTTCGAATAAAACTTACATTTGTCTTGTTGCCAAGTTAAAATTCGCTTCTCTTGCCAAAACACAACAGTAACATGTTTTGCAGGCGCTATCGCGAGAGAATTCTGAAGCCATGGTTTATTGAGAAACTGAGGAAAAGCAAAGTCAATAGCATATGAAAAATCACATCCTCAGTACAAAAATAAACGTGCAATGTCTTTACCTATGCTGTTCCAAAACTCAGAGCATGGTGTATATTAGGAGAAATTGGTATGGATGCAGAGCAAACAAAAAAATCCATCTAAAGCAGAACCAGTTGATGTTGAACTGGAATGTCAACCTGTACTATTGCAATACCATTCTATGGATGACTACTAGCTAATGGATTCGGACAATCAGAATGAATATGTGCAACTATATAATGTATGGGTGAAACATTTACATCTTTCTTCACTAGAAAGAACCTGGTTTTTAAGTTCTGATTTATAACTGTGGGATTGGACTGTTAGAGTTTGATATTGTCTAAATGCTAACAATACAGAAGTACATTTCAAAAATCAGTATGGAATCTGTATGGTGCATAGAACTGTAGTTTTAATCTAACATTTGTTAATGGTGGGAGGAAATATCACACACAGCATCACTGTATTCGAACGCCCTGCCACACGTTTGGAGATTGTTACACACATCTCATTCCATTGCACCACTGGAATTATGGAGTGCTTTCTTTTCTTACAAAATCTAAGGGAGATATATATGCAGGTATATGGTGTGCAAGACTGTAAATTAAATAATACATTTGTAAACAGTGGAATGGAGCACCACACACAGCATCACTTCACTTAAACAGCCCTGACAAACATTTGTAAGCTGTGTGACAGTACTTAGAAAATAATTGTTTTTTGTATGCTCTGAAGTCCACATTTGTTGCATACAAAACCTGTTGTAATAGGTATATCATCTTGCAGTGAACTTTCTTTGATCTAAGAATGACTGAGAGACTGAAATCATGAACAGCACATCTCCAATGCAATGCTTCTACTCTCTTAAGTAAAACAATACCACATACCTACTCTCCCTCTACTGCAGTGCATAGCACTTCCTGCAGACCATGTGTGTTGATGGCAGTTTGTTGCTTTAGAAATACATCCTGTGATTGCTCTAGAGCTGTTAATTTTAACGGTATCGATAGACTAACACTACTGCTGTCAGAGATGAGAATGCCAAGACAGAATATGCATTACGTAGCTGTCAACTGCCCCCCCCCCTCTCTCTCTCTCTCTCTCTCTCTCTCTCTCTCTATATATATATATATATATATATATATATATATATATATATATATATATATTGCTTCCCCCGCGCTATTTGAAAGAGGCCTATCTTTGTATCTTACTATACATTCTCAATTTGTACTGTAACTTCAAGATCATTGTCGGCTGCTATCGTGATGTTAACAGGCATAGATCTGTTTGTTGTTAAATTATACATACTGGTGAACGATAACATCGATTTGACAGTTCGACTGTACATAGTCACTGTCTACTTATCCTGTAAGTCCACATCTGTTCATATTACTTGACTGGTCTGCAAAGCAAAAGCATCATGTGAATGCTGCTGGGATTTTATAGGTAAGAATACTTCATTCAAATGTGTAATGAAATAGAATAAAATCTCTGGGAAAGACAAAATATTTTTTTCTCCCAGAAATGTAGGGATGGGCTAGGATATGTATGGAAAAATACAGCCAATTTTTTACTTGATCAGCATGTGAGATTAGGATAGATGAGTAATCGATAATATTGGGGTGATTTACCCTCCACTGTGCACTGTACTGCTGCTTGCATTGTATTTGTATTAGATGTGGAATGTTTGTAGGTGATGGAGTTGTTTACAAGAAGGCAGGAAGACCTGTGGTAGAGTTGCTAATTGACCCGAATGTAACTAAATCTGTTGCTTGTTAATAGGACTAGAAATCTCACACACTGTTATCAGAAGCGGTAATTGCTGTAAAATGCCTAGCAGTAAGCATATGAAGTGAGCTGAAGTAGAATGCATATGTCGGGTTTGGCTTCATTTGCTAGCATACTAAGGTAAGCACACAAACACTAACAACTGGCAAGTCGGTGAGCTAAAGCAGAAGAATGTGCCAGGCTCAAATTCATCTGTACGGATTTTAAAGGAAGGGGTGGGATTCACTCACCAAGATGTGATGTTGTAGGAGGTGAGTGATTGCAGATCCTGTCGTGCAGGATATACAACATTGTACTTTGGCTTACACTATGTTGGCGAGCCAGTTGCCTGGAGCTTGTACTAGGGTTCGTCTCAGTATCCTGTAGAACCTGGTCTTCCAAATCTGATGTATGCACAGTATGCCGCCTCCTTGCATGTACGTCTATCTGAAAGGACTAATGATCACACAAACACCCCAAAAGTGCTTGACATATTGTGTGATGTGGTTGGTGTCTGTGGGAGCTCGGTATAGCTATGTTGCCTTTCGACTGTTTTCACCTGCTTCTCCGTACACAAACACTATCTCTGCTTGTTCCCGACGTGAACAAAGGGCCATACTGCTGCTTACAGCAAACTGAGTCAGTCAAATAGCCTGCAACACACAAGGCATACACAACATGTGGTCGGAGAAATTGTCATTCGTCAGTGCCGTCTTCCATGGTAATGCATTTCCAGACACGTTCATGGAACATTTTTCCTCCGTTTTCAGTCATGAATCCGTTATTGCAGCTTGTCGGCTTTATTAATGCTCATCCCATATTTAAATGCATTATACAATAGGAGAAACGATCATAAATATTTACTAAATGTTTTAAATGTCATTTTTCTTCTACTCATTGCGCTGTATTACGACAGCCTTTATTTAATTTCATATTCATTGTTACAAATGCATATTGTGTTTGAAGATGACCATCTCTATAATGTACACTCATGAATCTGTGTTACTTTCGTTTGAAATTCACACCATAGCAGCTGATCAGTACGAGGCACAGATGTTCATAAGTTGAATTAATATAAGTTTTCAGCGCTGTGGGACAAACAAGAAGGCCTTCCCATATCAAACCCCCTCACTCTGCAATGACAAATTTATTTGTCCTTGCGCGTAGCTTCATCACTGAGGTGACTGACCAGCTTCTTGCACGCCTACTATAATTCCTCCAGTGTATTTTAATTCGACGAAAGAGTCAGGTGCAGCCAACAATTACAAATGGTAAGTATTCGTTCTTCACCAGTAAATATAAGTATAAAAGTTATTTAAATAATGTGTCTTGTGGTGCACTTGTTTGGTCTTCTCGCCCATATTTGCACCTGTTGAAATGTATATAATCCATACTGCGTCTTCTAAAACATTGACTATTATGTGAGAGAGTATTCTTAGATTAAAGTTACTTTGTACCTGTCAGTCAACGAAAGGGAAATTCGGATATTTGTGGTAAGCTCCATGGCACGAAACTTCTGGGGTCATCGGTCGCTACACTTACACACTACTTACTACTTTAACTTACGCTAAGGACGAGACACACACCCATGCCCGAGGGAGGACTCGAACCTCCGACGGGGGGGGGGGGGGGGGGGGGGGGGGGAGCCGCGCGAACCGTAACAAGACGCCTCGGACCACGCGGCCAACGAAAGGGACACATTGCCTTCCCACGTGATGTAGCAGCGCACCGGCAGTTGTAAGAGAGTGCATGTTGGGCAGATAGCACCTGTGCAGAGTGCACAATACCGTATGATTGGTGCCATCAGATGAAGACAACATGTGTTTTTAATTATCAAATGCAATATTATATTAAAAGCACCATGTGTACAGTCAACATCTTCAACAAGTTGGGAAAATTTCTCCGTCCATACTAAGTGCGGTGGTAAGTACACTGAGAAATTTTAAGTAAAACCTCAACTTCACACGAATCTGTAATTTGAAGAGCGCTTGAAACAGCACTTCTACTCGTGTGATTATTGCTCACTTTCTGAGAGTTTTTTAAAAATATATTTACAATTTGTTCTCAAAATGTTGATGACACACGTACGTGAACATATATGCAAAGTATAATGCCAGTCTAAAGATGGCAGCACGATTCTTCCGAAACTAGTAATCGGAATAAAGGTCTTAAAATTAAAAATCAAGCGAGCTTAGCTTTCACACACACACACACACACACACACACTATATATATATATATATATATATATATATATATATATATATATATATATATTGTCAACATATATATAATTTCGTAAGGGCAGAAATATTATATTAGCAGACAAATGTTACTGTGGCTGTCTCGTTGTCTAGGACGTCAGTTCCTGTTTATGCGTTCCTATTAATAGGTTCAAGGTTCTTTGTGTCTGTAGAGGTCGCTGGGATATTCTTGCTTTTTGAAATTATCAATATTTATTCATAAATTCTTGGCACTTGCTGCAACACCATTTGTTAAGAAAATGCATTGTGTAACTTTTCAACACAACACAAACAACTTGACATTTACATTGAGCAGTCTCGAAAACAACTGAAACTTATGCGCGTTTAGCGCCTAAAATTTCTATAAGTATTGTTGCATAGCTTCCAGATCCTTTTGGAAGGGATGTAGTTCAAAAGGATTTTATTACGACTGTCTTAGATGAAATTATTTTTCCGGTATAATTTACGTAATGTTTTCTGGAAATATTTGGCTCTGAGCACTATGCGACTTAACTTCTAAGGTCATCAGTCGCCTAGAACTTAGAACTAATTAAACCTAACTAACCTAAAGACATCACACACATCCATGCCAGAGGCAGGATTCGAACCTGCAACCGTAGCGGTCGCTCGGTTCCAGATTGTAGCGCCTAGAACCGCACGGCCATTCCGGCCTGCTGGAAATATTTATTTATATAAAGATTTATGCGCCTAATAATTAATAATGAAGGTTCCTGCCCTTTAAAATTGTCGATTGCATAATCGATAGTAAAATAAGAAAAATTAAAACAGGAATTTTGTTTACATGACAACTAAAGCGTAATAATATCAGTTTCATTTTAATGTGGCTTTTGACTCATTTAACAATTGGGATTACTAATTTTCATGGTTCAAGATCGATGCTGCTAAATGGATCGACAAGAAAAATAAAATTATATTGGCAGTGAATAGTATTTTGGTGAGAAAATATATGGAAAATTGTCTTTAAGTGTGAAATATGTAACTTAAGTATAAAAATTTACTCAACTCAGGCCGAAATTTATACGGAACCGAACACTTACATTAATATAAGGAAGTTCTGGGTAGGCAAGATACATTACACCATGTAGCCTTTCGTTCTCTGGTGTGGGACGAGAAACATAAACAAATTTACATAGTCAAGGGTGGGATTCTGGGAACAAAAACCTCTGCGCATTATTAATGTATAGAAGACACTGAATAGATTTTAATGATTACGAGTTGTTCATTATGCACCTTCCCTCGGAGGCTTACGGCTGGATACTTGTAAGTTAATCTGAATATTAATATTACATATGCTTCCGTATCGTAAGCTTTCACGCAGCGGCAGATTATAGTTTCCATTCACTAGGTCGCTGCAAAATGTGGACGAGCAGGCGAATGCATCTTACCTGTTTCAATGACCTACTAGCATGCACCATCTTTTCTCATTATCATCAGAAAGAGGGAGAAAAAGAAAGACATCTACAGATGAATGATTGGTTTTTTATGATCCTTGGTCTACGTAATCATAGGCTGTATTTACTCATTGCTAATACGAGGGGTGTCCGTAAAATAAGGTTCCCAATTTTTTTTCACAGTGTAAAACACGTTTATTTCATGAATGCGTACATTTTTGGAAAGTTCAGACTTTAACCTATTTTTCTACATAGTCGCCACTGAGGTCAATACATTTTTGGATGCGGTGTGCGAGCTTTTGAATGGCCGAGTCAAAAAAATCTTTCGCCAAGCCGCGCAGATATCTGAAAACCGATTCTTCCAGCTCTTCTCTGTCGCCAAATGCGTTCCACCCAGGTTTTGTTCATGTCAGGGAAGAGATGATAGTCACTTGGGGCTAAGTCCGGGCTGTAGGGTCGGTGTTTGACAATACCCCGTCCAAATTTTGCCATGTACTCGCTGGTGGCTTTAGCGGTGTGCGATTGAGTGTTACTCTGATGCAAACGCACTCCCCTTGGACAGCACGCCCCTCCCCTTGTTTTGAAATGCATGGCGCAATTTTTGCAGTGTCTCGCAGTACCCGGCAGCGTTGATTGTTGTACCGGTGGGCAAGAACTCGCACAACAATATCCTCTTCCTGTCCCAAAACACTGTTGCCGACGCTTTGCGTTTGTTGGAATTTTTGCTGTCTCGGCGACTCTTGGTGCTTCCATTGTTTGGACTGTTCTTTGGTTTCGGGTGCGCGGTAGTGCACCCAAGCCTCGTCTCCAGTGACGATGAAGTCGAGGTATTCCTCGCCATGAGTTCCGTGATCTTGAAGAAGTTCTTAGGGCCGCTTCAACGCGTTGTTGTTTGTGGTCTTCGGTCAACATTCTGGGCACCCACCTCGCGCAAATCTTAGCATACCCTAGGTGCTCCGTCAAAATCTTGTCAACAGAGGTTTTTCTGACATCAGGAATAATTTCGGAGAGCTCACGAACGGTCACTCTTAGATCTGAGAGCACCGCTGCCTCCACTTTTGCGATTGTTTCGTCAGAAACAGATGGCCGTCCGGAACGCTCCTCATCACGGACATAAGTACGCCCATTCTTGAACTCTCTGCACCATTTGCTCACGTATTGTACGCTCATACACTTGTCTCCATAGATTTCGCATAGCTGGGAATGGATTTATGCCGGCGCAATGTTTTTTGCAGACAGGAAACGGATCACCGAGCGCAGCTGACACCTGCCGGACGAAGCGAGGGGGACATCCATCACATACGGCCGCCAAACCAAGACTGAGCTCCGCAGGCAGCTTGCTAGGGAGGGGATTTGGAGTGGGGGAAGCAAGGCACACTACAGAATCGCGGGATCCACCGTAAAAGCGCTTTTCAGGACTGTAGCGCCATGGGAACCTTATTTTACGGACAACCCTCGTAGCTTCATCTATTTCAAAATTACTGATCTGATTCATAACAAGGTTGGAGGCAGAAAATAGAGATATTCTACATTTACAGCTACACACACACCCATAATATTCAAAACAAGTACATGACTCAAATATATCAATGAAATAAAAACAAAATTTCATTTACATCTAGCCTCGCTCACCCGGATAGCCAACCATGGTAATACGCCGCATTCGGGATTCGGGTTTGGTTGGGTTGTTGTGGGTGTGGAGACCCGACAGCGAGGTCATCGGTCTCATCAGATTAAGAAAGGACAGGGAAGGAAGTTGGCCGTGCCCTTTCAAAGGAACCATCCCAGCATTTGCCTGGAGCGATTTAGGGAAATCACGGAAAACCAAATCTGGATAGTCGGATGCGGGATTGAACCGTCGTCCTCCCGAGTGCGAGTCCAGTGTGCTAATCAATGTTCCACTTCGTTCGGTTCCAGGATTCAGGAAGCTGTGCCGGCCGCGGGTGGAAAACGCCTAGAGGATTAACGGCGATGACCGGTGTGCTGACTAGCCTGAATGTGGTCTTTAGGCTGTTTTCCACACTCGACTAGGTAAATACCAGGTTGGCATCCAAGCCAATTACATGATTCGGAAACATTTGAAAAAGTTCACACACTTTCACGCACTGCACTATGCCCAGACAGGCAAGGATGCATTCAGTTTGGGATACACACATTCCTTCTCGGGGATAACGAGGAATGGCAGGAAGGGAATCCCGCCATCCCTTAAACTACGCCCAAACCTGCAGTAACAGTGTCGACCCCAAGTAGGTGCTGGACAAAGGCAAAAGGAAAAAAAAAAACTACATTGAAGTGACAAAAGCCGTGAGATACAACTTAATATCATGTCGGACCTCCTTTTGCCATGGCATAGTGCAGCAGCTCAACATGTCATGGACTCAACAAGTTGTTGGAAGTCCTGCAGAAATATTGAGCCGTGCTGCCTCTATAGCCATCCATAATTGCGAAGGTGTTGCTGGTCCAGGATTTAATGCGGGAACTGACTCTCGATTATATCCTATACATTGATCAACCAGAACATTATGACCATCGACCTGCTATCGATATAAATCCGTCCAGGCGGTAGCAGCGTCAGCTGGTGAGGAATGACTGCTAGTCAGACACACTCACAGAGCATGTAGTATCAGTGAGCGTGCTGTTCGTGTGTAGAATGAGCAAGATGCGCGATCTGTCTGAGTTTGATTGACGGCACATGGTGATGGCTCAGAGGCTTGGTACGAGCATTTCGGAAACTGTAAGACCTGTCGTGTGTTCGAGAAGTGCTGTGATGAGTGTCTTCGACACGTGGCGAAACCAGGGTGAAACCACATCCAGGCGTTGTGGGTTTGGGCAGCCAATCTTCATTACAGATTTCGGACGTCGTAGGATGGACAGCCTGGCAGAAAAGGACAGGCGGAAACTGTGGTGGAATTAACATCAGACTTAAATGATGGGTAGAGTACAAATGAATCTGAGCAGGCAGTGCACTGAACACTCCTTACGATGGGCCTCCGCAGCCGACGACCCATGTACGAGGGGCGTTTGAAAAGTTCACGCAAAGTCTGAGAGATGGCGCCACCGGCGCGTGTCGAGGTCATGTTTAGTTAGTAGCATCTCTGGAAAGAATGCACACCAAGTTTAAGTCATATTGGTCTATTTCTTTGCGTTTGGCTTTCGTGTGTATCAAGGAAGGCGAGAGATTGTCAAAAAATGGACGAAAATAATTTCGTGTTGTGATTAAACATTATTTCATTAAAGGCAAAACGCCTGAGGAGACTAAAGAGAAGCATGATAAACATTACGGTGACTCTCCACCTTCGATTAGAACAGTTTCAAAAATTTCCAAGTGGCCATATTGACACAAGTGTTGAGGAACGTTCTGGACGTCCTGTGGAGGTTAAGACTCCAGAAATCATTATAAAATCCATGATACGGTGATGGATGACGGAAGAATTAAGGTGCGTGAGATTGATAGTGCTGTGGGAATCTCGAAAACGGGTACATAATATTTTGCATAAACTTTTGGACATGAGAAAGCTATCCGCAAGATGGGTTCCGCGATTGCTCACGCTTGACCAAAAACGGAATCGTGTGAAGTATTGCAAGGATGGTTTGCAGTTGTTCAGGAAGAATCCGCAGGACTTTAAGCGCCGTTTCGTCACTGGGGATGAAATATGGCTACATTACTATACTCATGAGACCAAACAACAATCTAAACAATGGGTTACCAAGGAAGAATCTGCACCAAATATGGCAAAGACCATTCCTGCGGCCGGAAAGGTTATGGTGACTGTCTTTTGGGATTCGAAAGGGATAATCCTCATCGACTATCTGGAAAAGGGTAAAACTATTACAGGTGCTCATTACTCATCGTTATTGGACCGTTTGAAAACCTAGCTGCAAGAATAACGTCGCCGATTGGACTGCAAAAAAAGTCCTTTTCCATCACAACAATGCACCAACTCACACCACAGCAAAATTAATGGAAATAGAATTCCAACTCGCTTCACATCCCACCTATTCTCCAGACTTGGCTCCCTTGGACTGCTATTTGTTCCCCAAAGATTGTATTCAAACGAGGAGGTGATTGCAGAAAATAATAGCTATTTTGTAGACTTGGACAATTCCTATTATTCGGAAGGGATCAACAAATTAGAACAACGTTGGACGAAGTGTGTAAGTCTAAAAGGAGACTGTCGAAAAATAAAAAAATAAAAACGTTTACACCAAACACGTAAGTAGTTTTTATTTTTGCACGGATTTTTCAAACGCTCCTCGTATGTGCCAATGTTAAAACCACAACATCGGCATCTATGACTGAAACGTGTAAGTGAACATCGGCACTGGACGTTGGCGCAGTGGCAGAGCGTTGCATGGTTTGACGAATCGCGATATCTTCTCCATCATGCCGATGGGAGGGCGCAAATCCGTTTTCTTCCAGGGGAACATCTCATTGACACCTGTACTGTGGGACGGAACAAACTGGCGGCTACTCCATTATGCTCTGTGGAACATTCACGTGGGCATCCATGGGTCCAGAGAAGCTCGTACAAGGCACCATGACGACCAAGGAGTATCGTGCACTGGTTGCAGACCACATTCACCCCTTCATGTCGTTCATGTTGAAACTTCTTTATTTAAATGTGTGTCTCTGTACTTAAACTGCAGAATGACTGAGAAGACGAAACTTCTACGTTATTTGATTCTGAAACAGCTGAGTAAAATTGAAAGTACTGAGCCTACTTTCTCTTTACCTTTTATTATCATGTCAACACTGACCCACAATATTCCAGCGCAACGCAAACTGACTGCTCAAGAAAATTACAACCTGACTAAAAAGAAATGTTAACAATAACCAATACATTTCATTAAGCACTTACCTCACAAAAAATCTTCATTACTCGAACTCTGCAATACAGCGAGCGTCAGTACTGCCAGCTAAATAAAAGATTCTAACTACTAAAGTTACTAACTACTAATAGGCATGTGGCTAGCAAAGGAAAGATTTTGTTGCAAACCAATAATGTATTTTTTACCTTAATAATGTGACATCCAGTTCAAATATGAATATAAATCTTGAAACTTCCTGGCAGATTAAAACTGTGTGCCCGACCGAGACTCGAACTCGGGACCTTTGCCTTTCGCAGGCAAGCGCTCTACCATCTGAGCTACCGAAGCACGACTCAGCCCGCTACTCACAGCCTTACTTCTGGCAGTACCTCGTCTCCTACCTTCCAAACTTTACAGAAGCTCTTCTGCGAACCTTGCAGAACTAACACTCATGAACGAAAGGAAATAGCGGAGACATGGCTTAGCCACAGCCTGGGGGATGTTTCCAGAATGAGATTTTCACTCTGCAGTGGAGTGTGCGCTGATATGAAACTTCCTGGCAGATTAAAACTGTGTGCCTGACCGAGACTCGGACTCCGGACCTATGCCTTTCGCGGGCAAGCGCTCTACCATCTGAGCTACCGAAGCACAACTCACGCCTGGTACTCACAGCCTTACTTCTGCCAGTACCTCGTCTCCTACCTTCCAAACTTTACAGAAGCTCTTCTGCGAACCTTGCAGAACTAGCACTCATGAACGAAAGGACATAGCGGAGACATGGCTTAGCCACAGCCTGGGGGATGTTTCCAGAATGAGATTTTCACTCTGCAGCGGAGTGTGCGCTGATATGAAACTTCCTGGCAGATTAAAACTGTGTGCCCGACCGAGACTCGAACTCGGGACCTTTGCCTTTTACAGGCAAGCGCTCTACCATCTGAGCTACCGAAGCACGACTCACGTTCGGTCCTCACAGCCTTACTTCTGCCAGTACCTCGTCTCCTACCTTCCAAACTTTACAGAAGCTCTTCTGCGAACCTTGCAGAAGTAGC
This sequence comes from Schistocerca gregaria, assembly GCF_023897955.1. Lineage (NCBI taxonomy): Eukaryota > Metazoa > Arthropoda > Insecta > Orthoptera > Acrididae > Schistocerca > Schistocerca gregaria. The sequence goes on from NC_064925.1 coordinate 124,012,415, forward strand.
ACTCCTGAAAGAAATGATATATCGGAGTTTGGAAGGTAGGAGACGAGGTACTGGCAGAAGTAAGGCTGTGAGGACCGGGCGTGAGTCGTGCTTCGGTAGCTCAGATGGTAGAGTGCTTGCCTGCAAAAGGCAAAGGTCCCGAGTTCGAGTCTCGGTCGGGCACACAGTTTAATCTGCCAGGAAGTTTCATATCTCCTACCTTCCAAACTTTATAGAAGCTCTTCTGCGAACCTTGCAGAAGTAGCACTCCTGAAAGAAATGATATATCGGAGTTTGGAAGGTAGGAGATGAGGTACTGGCAGAAGTAAGGTTGTGAGTACCGGGCGTGAGTCGTGCTTCGGTAGCTCAGATGGTAGAGCGCTTGCCCGCGAAAGGCAAAGGTCCCGAGTTCGAGTCTCGGTCGGGCACACAGTTTTAATCTGCCAGGAAGTTTCATATCAGCGCACTCTCCGCTGCAGAGTGAAAATCTCATTCTGGAATATAAATCTTCATTGACATCTAGAACGAAGGTATATAATCATGAATAATATTCAGTCTCCAAGTCGAACATGTACAGATCGTTAGCCTGCGCTAACACTTCAGACCTCTACCCTCCATCAATGCTAACTTCTCACATCTAACATCAATCACTGCTGGCTGTTCACCTTCAACTGCCCAACAGTACTCCAATCACTGCTGCCGACTAACTTCCAATTGCCCAACACTACTGGCGATTAACTTCAGACAACGAGTCCAACCAGCCACAGAGTCTCTTACAAAGAAAGCGCAATCAAGAGTTCCAATACAAAGCGCTACACTGCGCTGCCAACACAGAAGCAACCCACTTACGTTTCTCGACGGTAGTAGCATTTTACAACAAGATAAATGCGCAATGTCACAAGGCCAGGATAGTGACGGAGTGTTTCGAAGAACGCAGTGGCGAGTTCCAGTTAATGTACTGGCCCCCCAACTTGCCAGATCTGAACCCTTTCGAATACAATTGGGATGTGATTGAACGTGGCGTTAGGGCTCATCGCCTCCCTCCCCGGTATTTGCGGATATTAGGTGACTTGTGTGTGCAGATGTGCTGACAACTCCGTTCAGCAACCTATCAAAGCCTCACTGATTCCATGTCACGTCGTGACGCTGCAGTTACGCGTACCAAAGGTGAACATTCCATTTATTAGGTAGTGGTCGTAATGTTCTGGCTTATGAATGTAAATGTTCAATGGGATTCATGTCACGCGATCTGGATGGCCAAATTATTCACTCGAATCGTCCAGAGTGTTCTTCAAACCAATTGCAAACAATTGTGGTCCTGTGATTTGGCGCATTGTCACTCCGTCATTATTTGGGACGCAGATGTGCAGATGTGCTGACAACTCCGTTCAGCAACCTATCAAAGCCTCACTGATTCCATGTCACGTCGTGACGCTGCAGTTACGCGTACCAAAGGTGAACATTCCATTTATTAGGTAGTGGTCGTAATGTTCTGGCTTATGAATGTAAATGTTCAATGGGATTCATGTCACGCGATCTGGATGGCCAAATTATTCACTCGAATCGTCCAGAGTGTTCTTCAAACCAATTGCAAACAATTGTGGTCCTGTGATTTGGCGCATTGTCACTCCGTCATTATTTGGGAAAATGAAATCAGTGAATGGGTGCAATTGTTTCCAGCTAGCTGAACATAACCATTTTCAGGCAATAATCGGTTCAATTGACCAGAGTAGGCCGGCTGGCGTGGCCGAGCGGTTCTAGGCGCTTCAGACTGGAACCGCGCGACCGCTACGGTCGCTCGTTCGAATCCTGCCTCGGGCATAGGTGTGTGTGATGTCCTTAGGTTAGTTAGGTTTAAGTAGTTCTAAGTTCAAGGGGACTGATGACCTCAGATGTTAAGTCCCATAGTGCACAGAGCCATTTGAACCATTTGAACAACTTGGGTTCACGTCTACGTGGCGTCTGCTCCACACTCGAACCCTATCACGAATTCTTACCAGCTAAAATTGGGACTCATCTAACCAACCAAGGTTTTCCAGTCATTTAGGATCCAACTTATGGTCACGAGCCCAGGAGTCGGTCGTCTGCTGCATCGCTCATTAACGCCACATTTCGCCACACTGTTCTAATGGATACGTTCGTCGTACGGCCCACATTGATTTCTGCGGTTATTTCACGCAGTGCTGCTTCTCAGTTAGCACTGACAGCTCTATGCAAATGCCGCTGCTCTCGGTCGTTAAACAAAGGCCGTCGGCCACTGCGTTGGCCGTGATGAGATATAATGTCTGAAATCTGGTACTCTCGGCACACTCTTGACACTGTGGATCTCTGAATATTGAATTCCCTAATCATTTCCGAAATGGAATGTCCCATATGTCTAGCTCCAACTACCACTCCGCTTTCAAAGTCTGTTAATTCCCACCGTTCGACAATAATCACGTCGGAAACCTTATCCCATGAATCAACTGTGTACTAATGACAGTTCCGCCAATGCACTGCCCCATTTATACCTTGTGTATGCGATACTATCGCCTTCTGTATGCGTGCATCGCTGTCCCATGACTTTTGTCAGCTCAGTGTAAGATCGCTATGGCTCACGAAAGCCGGCCGCGGTGGTCTCGCGGTTCTAGGCGCGCAGTCCGGAACCGTGCGACTGCTACGGTCGCAGGTTCGAATCCTGCCTCGGGCATGGATGTGTGTGATGTCCTTAGGTTAGTTAGGTTTAAGTAGTTCTAAGTTCTAGGGGACTGATGACCCCAGCAGTTGAGTCCCATAGTGCTCAGAGCCATTTGAACCATTTTTTTTTTTTTTTTGGCTTACGAAAAACCGGCCCCAAGTTCTAGACTGCTCCTTGTCGCCTGCCAGTTGCTGTTGCTTGCTTCAGCTTATTTCTTATTTCTTTATTATCTAATTTTTTTTGCATTTATCTATTTGTTGTTGTATCTGCTCGTGGCGAGCAGCAATTCGCACGTAACTGACATTATGTTAGAGAAATTACAATTATATGGTATAAATGGAACAGCATAGGAGTGGGTTAAGTCATATCTAGTAATTCAAAGGAGTTTGCCACTTTATCTAACTGGGGTGAAATTACATTAGGTGTTCCACAAGTTCGATCATGGGCCCTCTCCTGTTCTTGATATATGTGAATGACCTTCCTTCTTATGTGAAACAAGATGCTGAACTGACACTGTTTGCTGATTGTACAAGCATAATTATTAATCCAGTAAAAGAAAGTCCAATAGAAAATGATACAAATAAGGTCGTTGGAAAAGTTATTAATTGGTTTTCTGCGAATGGGCTTGCTCTTAAATTAAAAAAAAACACAGTACATCCAATTTTCTGCTGCAAAAATTATAATTCCTTCAATAAACTTAACACACCATACGAAGTCAGTAGCCAGGGTAGAGCATACTAAGTTTATGGGTGTACATATAGATGAGAATCTTAACTGGAAAATTCATATTTTGGATCTCCTAAAGCAACTAGGTTCAGCAACTTTTGTAGTCAGAATAACCGACAATTTTGAGGTTGTAGAAATTAGTAAGCTAGCACACTTTGCGCACTTCCACTCTCTGATCTCATACGGAGTAATATTCTGGGGCAACTCAACACTTAGGCAAAAGGTATTCACTGCTCAGAAGAAAGTAGCTAGAATAATGTGTGGGAGTAATGAAATTTTTTCTCAACGACATGGACAAGTTTAAAATCAACAGCGACATTTATGATTACAATACCAGAAAAAAGAAAGCCTTACACTATCCTTTACTTAACCTATCTTTGGCACACAAAGGGGTACAATATGCTGCTATAAAACGTTTTGATAAATTACCAGATGAAATAAAATGTCTGATAGACAGCAGCAATAGTTTCAAAAACTAATTGAAATCATACCTCCTTGACAACTTGATGTCTTGAATATGAGTAAATAAATCTGGAGATATAATATATGAATTTTGTGCCATGTAAGGGAATGGAATAGATAACAGAAATATTTAGGTATAACATATAACACTATAATGTAAACAAAAAAAAAACGAATAAAAGAACTTGTTTCCTGTGCGCATTACTTGTGCTTTTGACACGTTCCACATCATAACGGTTTTTCCGTGCTATTGAACAATGGAACACGTAAAAAAAATAAAGCAGTCTGTTCTCGGAGCCGGTTTTTCGTGCGGTACCCTGTAGGTTCTGTCCTCTTCTCGAGTATTTCGTACCGATTTGTTATCTTTCACTCATGACTTAGGTGACTTAGGGGTAGCGTCTTTGATTAATAATCGAAACGTTCTCGGTCCTGGGTTCGAACACGGACAGCGCTTAAATTCTGAATAGTAATCAGCATTGGCCCCCGGAGACTTGCGGGATAAGCCACCCTCATTCTGCCAATGGCCTTCACAAAGAGGGCGGAGGGACAGAGATTCAGGGCATTCTCTTGTCCTTGAGGTGAAAAACTGCCCCTAGGTCGGAAGAAACAGCAAGGATCAACGGCATGAGGATGCGGAAGGCAATGGAAACCACTGCATTAAAGACACATAATGTGTATCCACAGGGCAAGTGGCCTGTAATTGAAGTACCTCGATGATCTCTCTATTGGAAAAAGATTCCGTAACAGTCCTCCATTCGGATCTCCAGGAGGGGGCTGTCAAGGGGGAGGTGACCATGAGAAATTGACTGAATAACTAACGAAAGGATAAAGTTCTACGAGTCGGAGCGTAGAATAATGATGTTTGGTTGGTCTGGCTTGTGGGGCGCTCAACTGCGCCGTCATCAGCACCCGTACAAAGTCCAATTTTTACACAATCCAATCTAAACACTGTCACGATTGATGATGACAAGAGGAGCGTGGAATGTCAAAAGCATGAATGTGGTAGGGAAGCTAGAAAATCTGAAAAGGGAAATGCAAAGGCTCAGCCTAGATGTAGTGGGCATCAGTGACGTGAAATGGAAAGATGAAAAGGATTTTTGGTCAGATGAGTATAGAGTAATATCAACAGCAGCAGAAAATGGTATAACGGGATTACGATTCGCTATGAATAGGAAGGTAGGGCAGATAGTGTGTTATTGTGAGCAATTCAGTGATAGGGTCATTCTTATCAGAATCGAAAGCAAACCAACACCGAAGACGATAGTTCAGGTATTACATGCCGATGTCGCAGGCTGAAGATAAAGAGACAGAGAAAGTATATAAGGATACTGAAAGGATAATACAGTACCTAAAGGTAGACGAAAGTCGAATAGTCACGGAGGACTGGAATTCAGTAGCAGGGGAAGGAGTAGAGGAAACGGTTGCAGGAGGATATAGGCTGGGGGCAAGGAATGAGAGGGGAGAGAGACTAATTGAGTTCCGTAATAAATTTCAGCTAGCACTAGTGAATACTCTGTGCTAGAATCATAAGAGGAGGAGGTATACCTGGAAAAGGCCAGGTGATACGAGAAGATTTAAGTCAGATTACATCATTGTCAGACAGAGACTCCGAAATCAGATACTGGATTATAAGGCCTACGAAGCAGTAGATACAGACTCAGATCGCAATGTTGTAATGATGAAGAATAGGCTGAAATTTAAGAGATTAATCAGGAAGAATCTGTGCGCAACGAAGTGGGATACGGAAGTACTAAGGAATGACGAGATACACTTGAAGTTCTCTAAGGCTATAGATACAGCAATAAGAAATAGCTCAATAGGCAGTACAGTTGAAGACGAATGGGCATCTCTAAAAAGGGCAGTCGCAGGAGCTGCAAAGAAAAACATAGGTACAAAGAAAGTTACTGCAAAGAAACCATGGGCAACAGAAGAAATACTTCAGTTGATCGGAGAAAGAATGAAGTACAAAAATGTTGAGGGAAATTCAGGAGCAGAGAAATAAGGGTCACTGTGTAATGAAATAAATAGGATGTGCAGGGAAGCTAAGACGAAATGGCTGCATGAAAAATGTGAAGGAATCGAAAAAGAAGTGATTGACGGAAAGACTGACTCAGCATTAAGGAAAGTCAAAACAACAATCGGTCAAACTGAAAGTGTGGGTAGTTACTTTAAGAGGGCAACGGGAATATCAGTGTTAAATGTAGAGAAGAGGCAGATAGGTGGAAAGAGTACACTGAAGTCCTCTATGAGTGAGAAGATTTGTCTGATATGATAGAAGAAGAAACAGGAGTAAATTCAGAAGAGGTAGGAGAAGCAGTATTAAAATCGGAATGTAAAGAGCTTTGAAAGACTTAAGGTCAAATAAGGCGGAAGGGGATAGACAAGATTCCATCAGAATTTCTAAAATCGTTGTTAACAAAACGACTATTCACGTTGGTGTGTAGAATGTATGAGTCTGGCATTGTACCATCTGAGTTTCGGGAAAATATCATCCTCACAATTCCGAAGAGTGCAAGAGCGGAGAAATGCGAGAACTATCGTAAATCAGCTTAAAAGTTCATGGGTCCCAGTATGGACGAAGCAAGACTAAAGAGAAATCAAGACAGATTCATAGGATTTGTCGACCTGGAAAAAGCGCCCGACAATGTAAAATGGTGCAAGATGGTCGAAATTCTGAGGAAGATATCTTACCTTAGGTATAGGGAGAAGGCAGTGGTAAGCTATAGGGAGAGACGGATAATATATAAAATGTACGAGGGTGGTTAGAAAAGTTCTCGGAATGACCATGACAGGACAGCGCTAGCGCATCGAGCTGTTCATCTACATCTACATCTGCATCTACATCCGTACTCCGCAAGCCACCTGACGGTGTGTGGCGGAGGGTACCCTGAGTACCTCTATCGGTTCTCCCTTCTATTCCAGTCTCGTATTGTACGTGGAAAGAAGGATTGTCGGTATGCTTCTGTGTGGGCTCTAATCTCTCTGATTTTATCCTCATGGTCTCTTCGCGAGATATACGTAGGAGGGAGCAATATACTGCTTGACTCTTCGGTGAAGGTATGTTCTCGAAACTTTAACAAAAGCCCGTACCGAGCTACTGAGCGTCTCTCCTGCAGAGTCTTCCACTGGAGTTTATCTATCATCTCCGTAACGCTTTCGCAATTACTAAATGATCCTGTAACGAAGCGCGCTGCTCTCCGTTGGATCTTCTCTATCTCTTCTATCAACCCTACCTGGTGCGGATCCCACACTGCTGAGCCGTATTCAAGCATTGGGCGAACAAGCGTACTGTAACCTACTTCCTTTGTTGTTGGATTGCATTTCCTTAGGATTCTTCCAATGAATCTCAGTCTGGCATCTGCTTTACCGACGATCAACTTTATCTGATCATTCCATTTTAAATCACTCCTAATGCGTACTCCCAGATAATTTATGGAATTAACTGCTTCCAGTTGCTGACCTGCTATTTTGTAGCTAAATGATAAGGGACCTATCTTTCTATGTATTCGCATCACATTACACTTCGCTACATTGAGATTCAATTGCCATTCCGTGCACCATGCGTCAATTCGCTGCAGATCCTCCTGCATTTCAGTACAATTTTCCATTGTTGCAACCTCTCGATACACCACAGCATCATCTGCAAAAAGCCTCAGTGAACTTCCGATGTCATCCACCAGGTCATTTATGTATATTGTGAATAGCAACGGTCCTATGACACTCCCCTGCGGCACACCTGAAATCACTCTTACTTCGGAAGACTTCTCTCCATTGAGAATGACGTGCTGCGTTCTGTTATCTAGGAACTCCTCAATCCAATCACACAATTGATCTGATAGTCCGTATGCTCTTACTTTGTTCATTAAACGACTGTGGGGAACTGTGTCAAACGCCTTGCGGAAGTCAAGAAACACGGCACCTACCTGTGAACCCGTGTCTAAGGCCCTCTGAGTCTCGTGGACGAATAGCGCGAGCTGGGTTTCACACGATCGTCTTTTTCGAAACCCATGCTGATTCCTACAGAGTAGATTTCTAGTCTCCAGAAAAGACATTATACTCGAACATAATACGTGTTCCAAAATTCTACAACTGATCGACGTTAGAGATATAGGTCTATAGTTCTGCACAACTGTTCGACGTCCCTTCTTGAGAACGGGGATGACCTGTGCCCTTTTCCAATCCTTTGGAACGCTTCGCTCTTCTAGAGACCTACGGTACACCGCTGCAAGAAGGGGGGCAAGTTCCTTCGCGTACTCTGTGTAAAATCGAACTGGTATCCCATCAGGACCAGCGGCCTTTCCTCTTTTGAGCGATTTTAATTGTTTCTCTATCCCTCTGTCGTCTACTTCTATATCTACCATTTTGTCAACTGTGCGACAATCTAGAGAAGGAAGCACAGTGCAGTCTTCCTCTGTGAAACAGCTTTGGAAGAAGACATTTAGTATTTCGGCCTTTAGTCTGTCATCCTCTGTTTCAGTACCATTTTGGTCACAGAGTGTCTGGACATTTTGTTTTGATCCACCTACCGCTTTGACATAGGACCAAAATTTCTTAGGATTTTCTGCCAAGTCAGTACATAGAACTTTACTTTCGAATTCATTGAAAGCCTCTCGCATAGCCCTCCTCACACTACATTTCGCTTCGCGTAATTTTTGTTTGTCTGCAAGGCTTTGGCTATGTTTATGTTTGCTGTGAAGTTCCCTTTGCTTCCGCAGCAGTTTTCTAACTCGGTTGTTGTACCACGGTGGCTCTTTTCCATCTCTTACGATCTTGCTTGGCACATACTCATCTAACGCATATTGTACCATGGTTTTGAACTTTGTCCACTGATCCTCAACACTATCTGCACTTGAGACAAAACTTTTGTGTTGAGCCGTCAGGTACTCTGTAATCTGCTTTTTGTCACTTTTGCTAAACAGAAAAATCTTCCTACCTTCTTTAATATTTCTATTTACGGCTGAAATCATCGATGCAGTAACCGCTTTATGATCGCTGATTCCCTGTTCTGCATTAACTGATTCAAATAGTTCGGGTCTGTTTGTCACCAGAAGGTCTAATATATTATCGCCACGAGTCGGTTTTCTGTTTAACTGCTCAAGGTAGTTTTCAGATAAAGCACTTAATAATATTTCACTGGATTCTTTGTGCCTGCCACCCGTTATGAACGTTTGAGTCTCCCAGTCTATATCCGGCAAATTAAAATCTCCACCCAGAACTATAACATGGTGGGGAAATCTACTCGAAATATTTTCCAAATTATTCTTCAGGTGCTGAGCCACAACAGCTGCTGAGCCCGGGGGCCTATAGAGACATCCAATTACCATGTCTGAACCTGCTTTAACCGTGATCTTCACCCAAATCATTTCACAATTCGAATCTCCGTCAATTTCCTTCGATACTATTGCACTTCTTATCGCTATAAACACGCCTCCCCCTTCACTGTCCAGCCTATCTCTGCGGTATACATTCCAATCAGAGTATAGGATTTCATTACTGTTTACGTCTGGTTTCAGCCAACTTTCTGTTCCTAGTACTATATGGGCGTTGTGACCGTTTATTAATGAGAGCAGTTCTGGGACCTTTCTATAGACGCTCCTGCAGTTTACTATTAGCACATTAATATTGTTATTCCTTGTTGCATTTTGCCTACTCCTGCCTTGCCGCGTCTCAGGAGGCGTCTTGTCGGGCCTAGGGAGGGAATTCTCTAACCTAAAAAAACCCCATGTGCACTCCACACGTACTCCGCTACCCTCGTAGCCGCTTCCGGCGTGTAGTGCACGCCTGACCTATTCAGGGGGACCCTACATTTCTCCACCCGATAGCGGAGGTCGAGAAATTTGCACCCCAGCTCTCCGCAGAATCGTCTGAGCCTCTGGTTTAATGATGTTCATTGGACTGTTGCCTGTAAACACGTGCCACGTCAGAGTTCTTGGAAGAGAGGTGTGACGGTGACGTGGGTCTGTTGTTCCCGCGTAGTGATATGCGAAGATGGAAAAATCGAGATTCGAGCAGTGATTAAGTACTTCGTAAAGAAGGGTATGAAAGCAAAGGAGATTCATGCCGATTTCCAGAACACACTGGGGGATTCTGCTTCTACATATTCAACTGTTGCCAAGTGGACAAATGAATTTAAATTTGGTCGGGAGAGCTTAGACGATGATCCACGCAGTGGTCGGCCAAGATGTGTCACTACTCCAGAAATCATTGCAAAAGTGCGCAGAATGGTCATGGAGGATCACCAATTGAAAGTGCGTGAAATTGCTCACGGTTGCCAGATGTCATCTGAAAGGCTATATCACATTGTAACTGAAAAATCACAAATGAAAAAAATTATCTGCAAGATGGTTGCCGCGCCTCTTGACGCTGGATCAAAAACGCGTGATATTGGTCATATCAGGACATTGTTTGGCCCATTTTAGGAGAAACGAACAAGATTTTTCGCGCCGGTTTGTGATCACAGATGAAACATGGGTGCACTTAGATGCACTACTACCCCAGAGACAAAACAACAGTCAAAGCAGTGGAACATGCTGATTCTCCGCCACACAAAAAAAGGAAAGACAGTTCCTTCTGCGGGAAAGGTCATGGCATCAGTGTTCTGGGATGCGAAGGGGATTCCGTTTGTAGATTATCTCCCCATTGGGCAAACAATTACTGGAGAATACTACGCTAACCGCCTGGACAAATTGCAACAAAGATACACGAAAAAAGGCCAGGTTAGGCAAGGAAGAAAGTCTTCTTCCATCAAGACAATGCGCATCCGAAAAGATGTGCCGTCGCCATGGCAAAATTACACGAACTAAGGTATAAATTGTTGCCCCATCCGTCTTATTCACCTGATTTGGCTCCGTCAGACTTCCATTTCTTCCTAAAACTGAATATTTTTCACCTCCAACGGAGAATTGATAGCCGGAGTGGACAACTATTTTGCAGGCCTAGAGGGAACTCATTTTTGAGATGGGCTCAAGGCACTGGAACATCCTTGGACCAAGTGCATTTATCTACAAGGAGACTGCATTGAAAAATAAAAAAAGTAGGTACTTTTTTTTCTATTCCGTTCCGAGAACTTTTCAAACCACCTTCGTACTCGGATTAAAAAGGGTGTAAGACAGGTATCTCTCACTCAGCCTAGGCGCGCATATTGACGAAGGGCGGTTCAGGGTAGCGCAGTGAAGGATATAATTCGTGACACTGTGTGCGAAGACTGGGAAGCTATTTCCATTGTTGCGACCACCCCGCGAGAGCACGTGGTCTGCATGCCTCCCGTCGGCTGCGTGGCACTCGCTCCTTGAACTGTTCGGACACTGCGCGGCGAAGTCTACCCTACTCGTCCTGCCTTGTTCTTCAGTAATGAATTTGCGCTCTTGCATTTACATCTGTTAGTCACAAAAGCATGTCCTGTGCTGCCCTGCCTTGCCCCATATGCGTCTAGTCTTACCATCTCGTTTTCACGCTTGTTAAGAGATGATAAATTCCTACCTATTACTCTAATATATGAACGGGGACTGAAATAGTCATTTTGCAGCACACATGGTAAATGATTATACTTTCCAAAAACCTGCTCAGAAACAGGTAATAACTTCAAAACGTCAACATGTTTTATCTCTGAGTGTTAGCTTTCCTTGAAAGGGCTCCATAAATGTTTACATATCTATAAATACTGTATGACGGCCCGAACTGTATATTTGTTCGAATACAACACGAGTTTGTACCGTGGTAGGATTTAATGCTATTTTCTCCTGGGTTTAACGACATTTTAAGTTGAGCGATGGTTTTATCTTTGTGATCAGTTTTAGTTCTTATTTTATCGCTTATCGTTTGCACTCGCACCAGAATGAGAATTATTGAACTGTATGAAATGCAATCGTCATAACTTCTGACCGGTTTGCGTTAGGGCGTTCAGACTGCTTGGTAGCCGCGGGGCATGATGGGAGATGGTAAGTGCATTGTTATTTGGTTTAGAGACGAAGTCCATTTTCATTTGGATGGGTTCGTCAATCAGCAAAATAAGCGCTTTTGGGAGGCTGAGAATCCGCATTTCGCGATCGAGAAGTCTCTTCACGGTGACTGTGTGGTGCGCAGTGTTCAGTCGCGGAACCAAATGGTTCAAATGGCTCTGAGCACCATGGGACTTAGATCTGCAGCCGCGGGGCATGATGGGAGTTGGTAAGTGCATTGTTATTTGGTTTAGAGACGAAGCCCATTTTCATTTGGATGGGTTCGTCAATCAGCAAAATAAGCGCTTTTGGGAGGCTGAGAATCCGCATTTCGCGATCGAGAAGTCTCTTCACCCTCAAACGGTGACTGTGTGGTGTGCAGTGTTCAGTCGCAGAACCAAATGGTTCAAATGGCTCTGAGCACCATGGGACTTAAGATCTGAGGTCATCAGTCCCCTGGAACTAAGAACTACTTAAGCCTAACTAACCTAAGGACATCACACACATCCATGCCCGAGGCAGGATTCGTACCTGCGACAGTAGCAGTCGCGCTGTTCCGGATTGAAGCGCCCAGAACCGCTTGGCCACCGCGGCCGGCTCAGTCGTGGAATAATCGGTGCGATATTCCTTGACGGCACAACGACTATTGTATGGTACGTGAAGGTTTTGGAACATGATTTCATCCCCATTATCCATAGTGCCCCTGATTTTGACAATATGTGATTCATGCAAGACGGAGCTCGATCCCAACGAAGCAAGTGTTTGGTGTGCTGGAGAAGCACTCTGCTGACCTCATCTGGGTCTGCGGTACCCAGAGGCTACTGGCAAGGACCTCGTTTGGCCACCATCTTCTCCGATGTGAAAACATGTGACGCCTTTTTGTGGGGCTTTATTGAAGACGAGGTGTAGAGAAAAACCCAAAACCATTGCTGAGCTGAAAACAGCCATTCAGGAGGTCATCGACAGATTCGATATTCCGTCACTTCGGCGGTTCATGAACAATTTCGCTATTCGTCTGCACTACTTCATCGCCAAGGATGGCAGGCATATTGAACATATCATAACCTGAATCCGAATATCTGAAGTGACATTTACATGTTGAATAAAGGCTCACTGAAGTTTGTAACTAATTTATATTTTTTCATGTAGTTCAATAACTGTCGCTCTGTAAGACAACTGTCGCGTGGTTGTCCAAGCACGCTCGATACTCCGTCGAGCTCTACAGCGTGTCGAGAATTCGATCAGGAGTATCGTTTGCCTAGCCTTGGTAGTCCAAACAGTTTCACCGAATCCCAAAAGCAGGCCTGTGCTTAAGGAAATGCTGAAAAAATTCGACCGCAGTAATGAAATATCCGTAAACATCGAAACAGGAGACGAACAGTCGGGAGTGTTAGTTACATTGGGAGATTGGACGTAGTGAGTTTATGTTAGTCAAGAAAGCCTTTAAGGCGACATATACGTCACTATGAACACCTCAGTGAGTTTGAAACAGGGCTTCGAGAAGCTGGATGTTCCTTATGTGATACTGCAGAAAGACTTGGCAGGAATGTTGTCACTGTACATGACTGCTGGCAGCAGTGGTCACAAGACTGCACGGTTGCAAGTAGACCGGGCTCCGGACGGCACATCGTATTGCATCTGCAGCAGTAGTTTAAGCAGTAGTTGGCACCACAGTGATACAACGAACTCTTGCAAATCGATTACTTCAAGGACAGCTCTGAGCCTGACTTCCTGTAGCGTGCTAACCACTTTCCCCAAACCACCACCATTTGCGACTTCAGTGGTGTCAAGCGAGAGGTCTTGGGAGGGCAGGGTAGAGGTCTTCTGTTCTTGTTTATGAAGAAAGCTAGTTCTGCCTCGGTGCTAGTGATGGCCGTATGTTGGTTAGAAGGAGGCTACTTGAGGACCTGCAACCAACCTGTCTTCGGTCTTGACACACTGGACCTAAACCTAGATTTACAGTCTGGGGTGCAATTTCGTATGACAGCAGGAGCACTGTCGCGTGTATTCCAGCCACTGTAACTGCATATTTGTATGTCAGTGAGGCGATTCGACCTGTTGTGTTGCCGTTCATGAACAGCTATCCAGGGGGCGTTTGCCCACAGCATAACGCTCGCCCAATTGACCTATCTTCCTGCCAAAATTTGAACTTCCCACCATGACGTCATTGCAACATTGCCATATCTATCGCCACCATCTTGGATCCACCATCTTGAATAAATTTGGCAACAATGGAGAGTGGGGTGACGCCCCTGTTGTTCCACTACTCCCAGAGGCCACAGTTGGCCACAGTTGTAATCCAACATGCACTATAGAGTGTCAACAAGTTGCTTTGGCATGCTCGATCAGCAGATCTGACTCAAATCGAGCAAATACGTGACATAACCGTACGACAACTCCAGCATCATTCACAGACAACATTAACCATCCCTGTATTGAACGACCAAGTGAAAAAGGACTTGTACCCAAACCACAAATTTACAACCGGCACCTGTACGACACACGTTTGCAGGCTTGCATTCAGCATTCTGGCGGTTACACTGGTTATTAATGTACACATTTCACATTTGCAGTGGCTCATCTCGCGCTTGCGTTAACCTGTGATCTTAAAACGTTAATCACTTAAATATCTTACCTAGACAAATGTCTTCCCGCAGTTTCATTACTCAGTGTTAACTACTCTTTAGCGCAGCGATTTTTTTTTTCCGCCAGTGTATTTTCACGATCCGTATAGGCAACCGGTATGGGTCATCCAAGGAGAACCGAAAGCAACGAAAGTGGTTCGTTCGGGAAGAGCTTTCAATGTTTCTTGATTACACTGGGTCAGTCGCGATCATTACAGCAGCAGTTTTCAAACTTTTTGGGCCCACAGCTCCCTAGACCTGATTATTAACACCCATGTCTGCCTCGCGTGGTCAAACGTCCGACTCAAAGTGTGGGGTAAATAAACTTACATTTCGAAAAAAATGTGTAAGATTAGTTGTGCCTTCAGCTGTTGACATAACACGTTTTAATCAATTTTTGATGTCATTTCATCTTATTCTTGCAACGAAATCAATGGCAAGGACGAGCTTGCTCTTCTTCATCAGTTCTTCAAACCTTAGCACAAAACTGGAAATTGCTACTCGTATCTCTTTCTCCACATTCATTCGCGATGTGCGTTTCGTGTTGATGATTAATAATACTGATAAACCTGACTCATCTGAGTAGAACGTGGCAAAAGCTATCGTAACTAGTAGGGCCTTGTTACCTATTTGCGGATACTCCAGCTACAACAAGCTCCAAGCCTCTAGCAGTGATGAGGAAACCAACTTAGATTTCAACGAGGACTGTGAAGTATTATCAATAAATTCCTCTTTCTCTTCACTGGTAACAGAAGTTGATGGCTCTCGATCTTCCACCATAATCGAGTCCATCAACATGAGGTGGCAAATATGAGGTATCCAAGAAGGTGTAAACATAGATTCTACTATGCCAAGACTGCTTGGTAGCTACAACAGGAAAACACAATTAATTAGCAGGAGTACAAAATAAGAAAGTATTTATTACTTAACTTTGCTGTAGTCCAATTAATCTATCGTAATCTAGAATGGCCTAGCGGCGCCTCGCGGCGAGTGTAAGTACTGCGACTGGCTGTGTACTCTTTGGCCAGTACAGCCGTTCTGTTCTGTTAATCGAGAGAATCACATCCGGCAGATCGATCTCTTGGGCGGCGGTGTGGTCGTATGACTGACGACATCACATAAGTTCCGTACTTAGAGAATGTTTTTTTCCCGTTGTGCTGATCAGATTCTTCTGGAATGCACTTTAGAAAGTAATCACTAAGTTCTGTTAAATCGTCTACAAACATACACTTCACTTCCTCAATCAACTGAAAGCCATTGTCTTCTAAACTGCGGGAAGAGCAAGAAAATCATAAT
This sequence comes from Schistocerca gregaria, assembly GCF_023897955.1. Classification (NCBI taxonomy): domain Eukaryota; kingdom Metazoa; phylum Arthropoda; class Insecta; order Orthoptera; family Acrididae; genus Schistocerca; species Schistocerca gregaria. Next base: position 124,028,116 of record NC_064925.1, read on the forward strand.
GTACATCTTTATCATCCAACTTTCCTTCTACAATGGTAACTTCTTTCTGAACGCTGAAATTTTTTCTGTAAGATGTAACATTTTGGTCTCCTTTCCCTGAAATGTGACATTAGATGAACTGAATTTTTCAAAGACGTCACGAAGATATGCCAGTTTCGAAAGAGAGTCATTTTCTATAAACTTCTCGGAACTCAAATGTTTCTCTTGAACGAAGTAACAATAAAGTTCTATTCAGAGTTCATACATTCTTTTCAAGACATTGCGACGTGAAACCTACTATAATAATTTTGGGAAATGTGCCCAGCCCCCATAACAATGCACATTTATTGAAAAATCTCGACATAGCTCGTCAACTTTTAATGAAGTTTACCACTTCGATAGCTAATTCAGGAACATCATGAAGGAGAAGGCTCTTGGGGGCCAGTGCTTTTCGGTGAATAAAACAATGTGTCCTAAAAGCATGCGGATCATCTTTACGGAACACAGCTTGCAATTTGGCTTAACAGCCAGCCATATTACGACTTCTACCACACACGCCTCCACAGTTTTTCCCAAGTAATATGCTGTTTTCTTCCATAAAACAATATATCAAAGTATTCTGTTACTTCTACTCCATGAATTATTTTCCTGGAAGAAAGAAGATATTTATAAACTTAATTGTCTTCTATAAGTCGCACGTAACAAATAAGGTGCGCTTAATAAGTATGGTTGTCAGTAGCTCCATCCAACTGCATGATACATTTGAAATATAATGTTTTGTACTTCCGTTTAAAAATTAGCCTATGCTGAGAGATAAACACAAATCGCAGTAGACAAATAACAATTAAAAACGATTTGCATAAACTAACCTTCAAACTGATTTTTATTAAAAAAAAGAAAAAATCAACAAATGAATCACGTAGTTCGAGAGCCTGTTCGACTAGACTGTTACCTACAACGCTGCCATAGTAACAACACCTACCTGCCGGCTCCTAGATATTGCTACTTGCACACACGCTGTACCTTTACTTAGAAAGCAAATGTACCAAATTATTATTTTTACGGAACTATCGAGGCGCGTTTACTGTATTGCTGCGATGCCCCTAGAGACGGCGACTCACAGTTTGAAAACCATGCTTCAATCCTGACTTCTACTCAACATTCAGTTTGCTACTGGCCATTGATTAAATCAGGTGAAACAACCGAGAACATTGTTCATCATGTCAAGGCCAGCTGCCTTAAAGTACGTCAAACATCTGTGTATTTAGTACAACGAAAAACCAGTCCAAAGTTGGACATTTCAATTTTTTTATTCACTCGATGACTAGTTTTGAGCCGGGACTCAGTTTCAAATCATCATTGAAAATGGGTACCGGCACGCTGCAGTGATTAACAAAAGATGCTGACCCATAGTTATTCCAGCATGCTGGAAGTTCGTAACTGTGTATTTGACAGAGACAAAAATCAAATGAATGTCTCATTGCTGGTATTCACATGATTAATTTTCTTATGTCACACAAAAACTGCGCTGTCAGCTATTTTCATCACCTGAAGAAATTTTCCTAAATCATGTTTTTGAGATATTAAGATCAGAGTAGAAAAATGTTTCCAGGACTGGTTAGAATGAATGAAAAAGTATACAGCTACATTTTAAAGGCGAATGCCTTGAGAAACAACAAATGGATTTGTTCTCAAAACTGTTTTTCTTTCATGGTTTTTGTAAAATTTTAAGATGGCCATCACACTACAGCTACAACTAATAATAATAATAAGACTTCTACTACAGCAATTATCTCACCCACTGCAGCTACTAACAGTTTCATTCGAAGATTTACATGTGACAATATTTTTGCGGTTGCATCGCTATCGACATCATTGCAGAATGTACCTTCAAAGGTAAGTTATTGTACTTTTTAATTCTAGTTTCGAAGTAACTTTCGAATGATTCGTCACTTTTTCGCACGCCCAAATAATAGAAATGCACATACAAAGCACGAGGAGAAAGCCCTGGAATCGGAATAACAGAAATTCAAGATTACGTTTAACAAACTGTAACTCTGCAAAAGACTGGTTTCCACTGAATGAAATTCTGAAATAATAAAAACGGATGTTTGTGTATTACCGTGCGATGTAAAGAACCCAGCAGACATACACTGTTGAATCGGTAAATAAATTTTTTCACAGAGCAACAATAGACATCATTACATGCCGGACAGAGCAAATCTATGATTATAGTCTATATTTCTTCCCTCGGTACGGTGAATCGAAGCGAAGTGGTTCTTAACACCATTATTATTAATATTGTGCCATATGTCTGTGTTTTACGATAGTTTGTGGGTTACTGGCGCACGAAACCGGACACTAATCTCGAATCTCTGAACCGTTGCTGCGCAGAATAAGCCCGCCAAAATTATGTAACGGTGCCCAGCTCAAGGTGACTCCGTCGAAATGAAGTACCTACCTAACGGAGAGTCTGGTCTTTCGTAATCGAATGAATCTCATTGTTTATGCTGTACCTACACAGCTCTGACAAGATCTTTGGCGTTCAACAGTTTTTCCGGTCCCAATCTCACAATCACCTCAGGGAGATATTGTTGACCCGAGCGGCATTGTCATTTTCGGTTTGGTGAAAAAATACTGAAAATAATAATGATAAATATGTTTAAAAGGTATCAGTCACACTTGTCTCACTAGCTTCTTACACAGATTCCTTCATACAAATATTGAAAATAATTTTGTCGGCTGGTTCAGAGTCGATGTCAGGGAGGATGGGAACATTTGGTGCACCTAAGAGAATTTCATTACCAGTCAAAAGATTATAATATTAAAATCATGGAATTTGCTCCTAAACTCTTACCTATGTGTCTGTAACTCAAGTGCAGGGCCGGCCACGGTGGCCGAGCGGTTCTAGGCACTTCAGTCCGGAACCGCGCGACTGCTACGGTCGCAGATTCGAATCCTACCTCGGGCATGGATGTGTGTGATGTACTTAGGTTAGTTAGGTTTAAGTAGTTCTAAGTTCTAGGGGACTGATGACCTCAGATGTTAAGTTCCGTAGTGCTCAGAGCCATTTCTCAATTACAGGCTAACATTACACTGAATGAATAATTCTTATATGACGCAATATCTATACTAATGTTAGCGTTGTACCATTTTTAACGGAACATGGCGGGAAAAATGACGTTTGAAGTGGTGTTAAAAAACGCATTATAAGGTATGTAATTTTATGCTTTATCTAGTTTTTTTCTTCTTGCTTCTTTAGTCTACACATGTTTGTTTACAGCAGTAGGCCAGTCCACTCTTCTGCCTGCCTTCCACTTCATTTACGCATACTTAACACATTCTACATCCCTAACAGTCTACTGCATGTATGATATCATTGGCTGTTCCAGCCGATTCCTTCCCTCAGGAGCTCCTACTATTTTGCTTTTTGTTTTATGATATTTGGTCTCGAGAGTTTATACTCTATTTAGCTATAGAAAATATAAATAATTCTACAGAGAAAATACACAAATGCATATTTACGGAATTGAAAGCTAAAACCGTTTTCTTACAATACTTTTAACAAATATCATGGTAAGTAAACTAGACTCTTTGTGCTGTCTTAAAATTAATCATAAGCGAGACAGATAAATGAAAATATGAATGCTATTAGAATCTACAGATCTCTCCCTATATTCCACTTTGTAAAGGTGGATGTCTTTAGTAATCAAGAGAGAAGAAGCTGGTTGAGTGAGGAAGTAATCTCTACTAATCAAAGTCTTCAAAAATTGCGATCGTACATAGTCAAATTACGACCACGAAAAGAAAATGTGGTTTACATCAACTTCCGAGTCAGAATCGCACACACATGCAGCGGAATTGTTACTTGTTACAATAACTGCTATTGTGCCTTAAAATGTGTCCTAAGAGTCAGTTACTTCCTGTCTTGATATTTGGTTTCCTGAATATTTATCAGCACCTCTTCTTTGGTAACTCTACTTCTCCGCCGAGCGGTCTAAGGTGGTGCAGTCATGGTCTTTGCGGCTGATCCCGGCGGAGGCTCGCGTCCTCCCTCGGGCATGGATGTGTGTGTTTGGCCTTAGGATAATTTAGGTTAAGTAGTGTGTAAGCAGTTAAGTCCCGTAAGATTTCACACACATTTGAACATTTCTACCTCTCCAGCTGATCTTCAACATCCTTCAGTAGCTCCACTTCTCCAGGACTTCTAACCGTAGTCTCTCTTGTTTCCCGATTGTCCACGTTTCACACCTGTATAGGGCCACGTCCTAAATGTTCAAATGTGTGTGAATTCCTAAGGAATCAAACTGCTAAGGTCATCGGTCCCTAGACCCACACACTTCTTAAAATTACTTATGCTAACAACAACAACACACACCCATGCCCGAGAGAGGACTCGAACCTCCGGCGGGAGGGGCTGCATAGTTCGTGACATGGCGCCTCAGACAGCACTGCCACTCCGTGCGTCGGTCACGTCCTGAACGGATGTTTACACAGTCTGTTTCCTTATGTTCTGACTGATGTTCTGCTGGTAAGTTCTTTCTCAGATTAAATAAAATATTTTCCTGCCGTATTCTGTTCACAGTTTCTTTCCGGCTTCTTCCCTTCCTTGCGATCCTGCTCTCAGAATTCCTCTATCACTTATCACTCCTCTCTTACAATTTTCATTCTTTGAGGCTCATGTTTTTCTTCAGTACTGCATAGCATTACTGTAATCTTTCTCTTGGTCCTTTTACAATTAAATTTTGTTTTAACGTGGTACCTGGTTCATATTAAGCTTGATCTAAAAACAAAACATATCAATATAAACAACAGAAGTAAAGTGTTAATTCCAACACTGAGCAAGTGCATTTAAAACTTGAGATATTTACTGTTAGCGTAAACATGTATCACATAAATGGTTGTGTGGAGTGTCCCATTCATTGCATATGTAATTAAACAAACTTCTTTCTTCGAATCAGCATTCTTATCATACAGTTCATTTCGTCACACATGTTGCTCAAGTCTCCCTCTGGTTCAGACGCTGAAAATTCAGAATTTCTATTATATAAAAGACAGTCAAGTGATAAAGAAACAGGTGGAAAAAGTAAGTAAACTTTTTATTATTTCGAAAGTAATGGCCGTAGTTAGTTTACTTATCCCACTGTGAAACAAGGCGGTCAATGGCTTCATGGAAAAGAGTTTGCGGTTTCCTGCGAATCCACGATTGTAGCCAGGCATGTATCTCTTCGTCCGAAGCAAGCCAACGGCCACGAGTGTCTTTCTTCAGGGCTCCAAAAATATGGAAATCGCATGGGGAGAGATTGGAACTGTGGAGGATGTGTAAAGGCTTCCCAGGGCAACTTCTACAGCATAATGGGAAGAACAGGCACGCAATTGACTTTCTGGAACACAGCGCTACAATTAAAGTGCAGGGGTACGTGGACGCTGCATAAATGAGCCATCAAGTCCAAACGACCAGGAATGTTGACGGGGTGTGAGGGGGGGGGGGGGGGGTTATGGTTCTGTTGCAGGATTATGCCTCCCACCTGTTGGCAAGTTGTTTTGAGAACGCTGCGGAAGTGGATCCACGCAGTCCTGTTTTCTTCCCATGCGGTTTCATATTTTTGTAGCTCTGAAGAAATACATTCGTTGCCGTCAGTTTGCTTCAGACGAAGGGATGCACGCCTGGGTCCAATCATAGTTCCGCACACGAACGCAGATATTCTTCCATGATGACCGACTTGTACACACAGTCTCATGAATGTATTAACAGTTATTGCAGACCCTGAGTTCATCTTTCAATTTTTTGTTGCTTTCAGATCTTCGCATTTTCTTTGATCTTCCGTTTCTCTTCTTTAATTTTCGTCACTACTTTGTATGGCGCAGCCCTCAAAATTGTGGAGTACTGCTGTTCCCAGTATGTCTCTGTACGTCTGTTAATAGGCTAATTGTTGCTAAACGTAGACATAGTTGGTGAAATCTCTTCAACTGATCTTCAGTGACTTCTTTGGATATTTCAAAATTGTTGTTGGAGCAGGCATAATTTTTATGGTCACCTTCGATATTGATTGTTGTTCTTTGTCTGCGAGGATTAATGCTGTGGTAGATCATTGCCTTCCTCGTCCTCTGGTCCTGCGATCCGTACAGCTGGTAGATTACTTTGAGGTTAGGTTGACATTCATCATTTTCTTAAACAAACATTTTTCACTATTTAACGGAAAATATTTCCTGTTCTGTATTCAGTCTGTGTTTTTTCTATTGGCTTAACGGTGACATAAGCGTTATTAAATATCCCATTCAATACATACGTGGTGAATTTTGTTATTTCGGTCGCACTTAATGTACGAGTCTCTTTCTCTGTTTAGAGCATTTTACGGGGCAAGACAATGTGAAACCCAATGGCTGTGTTAAGTAGGATGTATAGGGTGGAATAGTTAACATTATTATTCCATTGGTGTTGCAATATTCAGAAACTGGAAATGATATACGACTGGAATGATTGCCTAGAAATATTCTCCTGTGATGGTCTAACAAACCCTTTGAAGAGTTTTATACAATCAGAAAACAGATGTTCGTTGCTCCATCTCTAATGGGAACAATTATACACAGCACACAGGTCAGTTTTTGCGCAGTGTGCTTCCCATTCTTTTCCTGGGGAATAAAAGGATTCGTACGAATTCCGATTCACTACAGGCACAAATGATAGTGACATCTTTTCTACTCTCCCAAGAAACAAGAAATTGTCGAACGAAATTGCTTGGGCTCTTCGAGCCCAAATTTTTTTTAGGTATTTAAATGGTTGATATTCAACTTTCTGTGAATTTATATTTTTCAGTTAGATATTCTAAATTATTAAAATACAGCTTCAAACATTGTTCATTGAAAGTAGTTATTCGGTTTACCATTGTTCCGTCTGGCTGTCTGAGGCTTATTTCTGAGTGCCTGTTCATAAAAAGGAACTAACACTTCTCTCCTGCCAATTGCTTCTCCATACACAAATCGTTACAGATTTTGTTGACTTTGGCATAACAGTACATAACTTTACGTGACTGATATCATAGTATCAAGTTTTAACACATTTAACACATGATTTCCCAACCTCACATTCCTGACAAGAGGTTGTTCTAAATCGCATTGTTTTACTCCGTCATCGTTCAGTTTACTTTTCCTTCGCAGTATTGCTTCCGGTGTACTTTACTGCGTGCCATTTTCTCTAATTGGACCTCCATGATGAATCGTAGCTGCTGCATTTTACAGATCCTGCACAGTTCCAGAATTCTTGTCAGTTTTCATACTGTAAGATTACGGCATCTGTAATGCAGACCCCAGATACACTGGGATAAACGAAACTTCACAGTTTGAGATCGTATTTAACGTTATTTCAAATTTACAACGAAGTTAGAAGTGTCAGGGTGACGTCTCACCCCATCTGAACCAGATTATTGTACCGATTCGGTAGGGATTGGGGTCATAAAGCCATTGTGTCCTCTCCTGAGGCAAGTTGGCTTACAACTCTTGTAGCTGGTCCTCGATATGTGAATACTGGCACTAGGACAGAGTTATGTCTTATCTGGTGCCACACAAGTTCTGTCAGGGACGGATTTGGAGATCTTTCTGGCCGTGGGAGCACCTCAACACCACGCATACGTTTCATAAAGACTTGTGCCTTGTGTGGACGAGCATTGCCCTGATGAAAAATAGCATACCAGTACCGTGGCATGAGGTGTAAAACATGAGGATGCAGCATCTCTGTAACATACCATTGTGCTCCCCGCACCACGAAGCCAAGTGTAACAATACTGTGCCTCTCCGAAGGATTGGAAGAATGGAACTTCTCCTTCGCTCATCGCCATACTTGCTGACAATGGTCACCCTGGGTAGCGCAGAACCGTAGTTCATCACTGAGAACAATACGGCGCCATTTATCAGCAGTCCATGCTTCCTGGACGCAGATGCGGCTGACTGTTAAGGTGTTACCGACAGCCTATGTAGCCACTTGGGATAGTCATGCGGTCTAGGGCGCCTTGTCACTGTTCGTGTGGCTCACCCCGTCAGAGGTTCGAGTCCTCCCTCGGGCAGGGGTGTGTGCGTTGTCCTTAGCGTAAGTTAGATTAAGTAGTGTGTAAGCCTAGGGACCGATGACCTCAGCAGTTTGGTCCCATAGGAACTTACCACAAATTTCCAGTTTTCCAGACTATGTATGGGACGGTAATTCCCTAGTTTGGCTGCAGCTAGACTCCGAGCAATAGTGTGGGATGACAGAGAATGTTGCAGAGAGTTTATTACTTGTTCGCTGATAGCAGGCGCAGTTGTGAAGGGATTATGATGGGCTTGGTGTGCAATACGTCGAAATCCACTTGTGGTGGCCAGAGCGGGCGTCCGGAATCTTGACAACGAATATGTCTGCCCTCATGTTTCCACACAGTCCAACATCGAGCCATCGAGCCACATCAGTAACAGATCACTGTCACATCCAAATGCTGCACTATCTGGGTATTGCTCATTTCGACCAAGTGGCTAAATGGAGGCTGTGACGTCGGTGCCATTTGTTATGTTATATACAAAAAAGTTACATATATATATTATATATTTTAATTTTTAATTTATCAGCATGATTTTTTCTTTTATTAGAGCGTGATTCTTTCTCTCAGTGATATTATATTTTCTTATCACTTTTACTTACGTGCATAAGTAAGTATGAAACGGGTTCTTTAAGGGCCGCTGTTATTCATGTACCAACTTTAGATTTTGAACGTGATGACTAAAATGTAGTTGCCGTTAATTGAATTGAATGTAAGTTTGTTAATTTCTATTTATTGATTGCAAAGCAAGGCTCGAGAGAATTTCGATTGTTGCCGTGGAGCGGCCAAGATAAAAATAACTAAACTCAAGGAATCTGTATAATTAAAAAAAAAGAGCTTTAACGTAAATTAATTGTCTGTTGCAATTTAGAAAGGTCATTACAACGAAATCTCTCGTATTTATATTTACTGTTAACCCTTTGAAACATAAATTAGTATTTCAGCGCATAATGGCTGACCAGAGGCTGCATCGGAAGATGAGCTTCTCGCAGCGCAAATTACTGAAAAAAATGCTTATTAAAAATAATTAGCCACTGCGAGCATTTGAGTTGACAACTATTACAAGAAAATTCATTTTTTGATAACAATAATAAGTTTACTATTGAATAATACAGAATAACTTACATAAAATGTGTGTAGCCGCTCAATGGCTGCCTTCCTTATAGCGAAACAAACACTGTGTGTACCAGAAAGTACTTTCTTCCTCCTCGTCCGTATAATCGCGTCTCTTTCGATCGTTTGTTATTTTCATGGACATTAAATAAAGTTGCTACTCTTAAATTATAGCTGCCTATCAGTTGTTTCAAGAACATTAACTATATCTTTTGCACCAATTATATTCATAAAATACTTTAACTGGGGTTTACAACCGATAAAAATGTCAATATTTATGTGACGTACCGTCACAAGACCCACAAAGATGTCAGATGCTGATCACTCTATCTCACGCATGTACGTGACATCCCCATATCTTTTACAGTGATCAGTGAACATCGTAACACTGTTCAAGCCCTTATATACCTGGCCTGGTAGCCACGGTAAACACAAACACACTAACGCGCTATGGTGGCCATTGCACCTCACACAGAGAACTGAAACTCGAACTATTTACATACCCATCGACGGTGTGTACATGTAAAAAGTTACATTGACATCCAACCATTCTTCAGTGTACTTCACTTCTTTTGTCAGGCAGTCTATGTGCACACGTCTAGAATATCAGAAGAGGACGGGCAAAACTCTCAAATATGCGTACATTGTCATTTCCAAGTGAACAGCTTGGGTGAAAGTTTTATAAAATGACGGAGCCTGACGCGAGGGGCCTACCTGGAAATTCTTACACCGGAACAACTGATTCCGGCTGCCTTGTCTTTAAATTTTATCGTATATTTTCGCGAAAAGTATAAACATTTACATTAAAAAGTAATATATCGCTGAACTCGTCTTTCCAAGAGAGCTATGAAGTTAAGAAATCTGGAAAGAAAGCATATCGTTCCATTAAAAAAATACTTTTTCAGGGTCTCGGTTGATATAAAAGTCGACAATATTAAGCATAAAAGTAAATTACTTTTCTTTCTGTGTGCTTTCATATGCCGAAAATCTCGTTTCGACATCTTTAACTGTCCACAAGCCATATTAAAGTGTGTGGTCTTCCGCTTTGTGCAGTGTACCTTTCGCCACCTTATTATACACATGAAGGTGATAACAAATGCCTGAAGAACTTTTCTCATTTATTGCACTGACGAGAGGACTGCAGTCATTCACTCACAGAAACAGAAGGATACTTCTTGGTTCAATCGAAACAGGAAAACTGTCTTAATATCTTGAATACTAATGACTAGTTTGAAATAGATGTCCATAGTGGAAAACCATCAGTGTTAGACTAGTAGTACAAATTCTGTGACCACACAGACCACAATTTGGACAGCTATCCAGATATCATAATTACAGAAAGGTCTAAGGCCAGTTGTTATCAAGTCCAGGTACCTAAGTCCTCAGGGACGAAGATCCATAAGCTTGGCTTGTTGTAGATGGCTGGCAGCACATAGAAACCTTTGAAGATGAAGATGTGCCAGATGGTGCGTTAGCTTCAACTGTTCTTGCTGTGGCCATGTGGCGGCCTAAATACAGTGTCGGTGGATGGATATGGCATGATCTACTTGCGGCCATGTGGCATTGTCCACTCAAGTAGCTCCGCAATTGGTCCACTTCCTATTCTTGATGCAGACGCCACTTGCTGGCAAAGAGGGCGCCTCTGGTCGCAGTGTGGCTGCCAGTGTTGCCTGTAACATCAAGCCTTTCTGTTGTTTTCCCCCATTAGGCGTATTTGGTTCATGATGTCATGGCGCCTACTAATCCAGGGCTTAGCTACCCATTGCACTGCTGGTGGAATACGAGTCACACAGCATCCCCCCCCCCCCCCCCCCCCTCCTACGCACTGGAGAAGAGACGTTTGGCTGTCGCGATGTCACAGAGTCCAGAGAAGTCGTTGTCAGTGGCTGTAGGAAGCAAAGTTCCTGAGCCCTCACCACTGACATCGATGGGAATGGGTGCACCAGCTGTGGTTGATTCAGCGTCATGGCCACTAGTGTTGTGCTGGCTAGTGGGCTTCCAATTCCGGAGGGCACAGCTGCTGCTGCTGTGGGTGGTCCAACTCGAACATCGTGTGTGGAAAAAGTGGAAAAGACTTGGTAGTGGAATTCTCGATTGTAACACACAGTGCCTTATGAAGTCCTGCAGCTGGGTCTCCACCTTAACTCTCCCAAGGAGATTGTGGAATCTATGGTGACGGTTGTGGGGCCTCTGTGAAGGCCACTGATTTCATTAGATAGAGTTTGGAACTTTGAGGGTGACTACATAGCCTTTCCTCTGGACTTGCAGCATCTTGTGGAACTGCTGTGGCAGAAGATGAACCATTTCAGAAACTCTGAAACGAGAAGACTGCTGTAGTGGATGCAGAACATGGTCCGTGACTTTGTGTGGAGCTGGAAGGTGCAGGACCAGAGTTGCTGACTCGACCACCATGTGGGAACAGACAATTGCTGCGGTCAGTGCTGATGTCGTGACCAGATGGAGCATTGTACTGTTTTGGGGAATGATAGCGAGTGCCCCAGGAGAAATAGAATCATCTACTTTGAAGCATAAAACGTTAAGAAGATCGAAACCGAAAGTCTTAGGAGGTCTTTTGGTGGTAACGACCAGTATTCAAACCGTCAAAGAAAATTCGTGATATCTGATTGTAGAATAGACTTGTCCTATCACACCAATGCAATCATTATTGTAATTATTCAGTTGCTTAGCAAACGATTGAACTAGTGATGATCCTAATTGTCTGTAAGCTGTCAGTTAATTATCGTTGTGGATGGCGCTGTGTCAAATTGTAACATGACTGGAATGTTGTTAAGGAACACTGCCGACTTTAACAACAGATCTAAAATGAGTAACATGTGTAGCATGTCTGCAACTGAGTGCAATTCATCAGCTTTTAAATCCGAGTCCATGCTCCGAAAGCGCATTCCATTCAGGTTCATCTTGTGCTTGACTTACCACAAAGTGTGAATTCTGCGTTTCGAAAATAACGTTGTTGTCACTGGTGAGTAATAAAACAATTGCTGCAAGATGGAAACTACACGGAAGCATGGGCGCCCAAAACCTCAGACGAGTGAGATGCTGTATCTCATGAGAACACGTTTTATGACCAGCAAGGGCGGTGAGCCAGGGTCCTGTGTGACTGGCAAGAGGAAAACAGCCGCAGGAGGCTTGTTAGGTCGCTGAAGAACTCAGTATTTGTTCAAATGTTCCAATAAGTGGAAGGCATGCCGACAATGAGGGCTGAGTTGCAGGGAATAATTTTTGAGACCCTAATTGCGTGAATGGACCAATATCATATATCACACCAAGGAATAGACACGATTGTTTTCACTCGGAATCTGTGCACTGAAAATGACAGTCCCGAGAAAGACTCTGTAACTGCACGATCCATTCCCAGAACATTTGCCCCTTATTTTGCGACAACTAAGGAATTTATGGCGGCGAGCCGCCATATGAATTTGGGAATTGAAGTACTCCAACAATTTAGTTTTAAGCTGATCGAAAGACAAGTCATATGGTTCGACCTCAAGATTGAGGGTGGTGATACACGTCAGCACCCGAGTATGCTAATAATAAAGCTCGTTGATGGGTATCACCTGAGATTCCGTGTGTGATGGAATGCTGTTCCAAGCGAGCGAGATAGTTGTCCGTGGTTCCCCTTTCTTGTTAAAAGCGAGAAACGGCGGCGGTGATGCGATAACAGTTGCAATCTTTTGTAGCATGAGTTCGTGTGCTGCTGCATGTTTTGGAAGAGTTTTAGCACTTGTGTGGTCACATCCCTGTTGAGTACATTCACTCTGAAGTGAGAGTGGCACGTCAGTACACCATGAATGGAAAAAAATTGTCTTAGGAGCGCCTTCTATCATGGGAACTGTGGAAGATTTAGAACTGAAAATCACTTAAAACATTGTCGCCATTGACTAAAGTGACCTGAGGAGGGCTCACTAAGCACGAAAAAGTTACCAGGTAGACTTATAATAATAAACACTTGTTTTGGTACAACACAAAAGAGACGCTTTTCATAAAACCGGAAGGGTTGCTGTGATTCAGAAACACAAGACTTCTCGGTTCAACCGAAACTGGAACACTGTCTTAAATTTTGTACGTCAATGACAAGAAGGGAATAAATGTTTGTAGGAGAACACTATCACTGTTACTCTAGCAGTATAAATTCTATTGCCAGACAGGCCACTGCTTGGACAGCTGTCCAGAAATCACAGTCACATACGGATGTAAGAGTGGTGGATACCAAGCGCTGGCACCTGAGTTGTGAGTGACAAAGGTCTATGAATATGGCTTGTAGAGATGGCTAGCGGCACGTAGAAGGCTGCAGAGGCGATGGTGTCCAGGATGGTACATCGGCTTTAACTGGCCCAGTTGTGCAGCATTCTTAGTACAGTGTCAGCAGATGGAAATGGCACGGTCAACTTGTGGCCACGTGACATCAAGGACGCAAGTAGTTCCATCATTGCTGCGTCTCCTGTTGGCGATGTGGATGTGTCTGTTGGCTAAGTAGGAGCTCTGGTCGCTGCCATTGCTGCTGTTGTGCTCTGGACATGTTTATGTTTGATTCACAGTGTCATACCGAATACAAGTTAGCGAGTCGGCCACTCACTGCATCGCTGTGGTGGTGGTGGGACTTGGACTTGTGACTTTTTGTATTGTCTCCATTTTACGACAGTGGTAACAAAGCGGAAGTTGTATATACTGTTCTTATCTTTCGTAAAGCCAATCAAATTTTCTCTCTGCACTGTCACGCCGTCAAAAATAACAGCGTGTTTACACAAAGGCAGGTATTGCAGGGCACATGGTTAATGTATATTATAGACTGTAATCATCCTATCATATATTTTTGGAAACGTGACAGTTGGTGTAGTGAATGGCAGTTACCCTAAATGTAGAAAAATGTAAGTTAATGTGGATGAGTAGGAAGATGAAAGCTGTAATGTTGGGATACAGGATTGCTAGTGTCCTGCTTGACACAGTCAAGCCGTTTCAATATCTGGGACTAACGTTGCAAAGCGATATGAGATGAAACGAGCATTTGAGAATTGTGGTAAGGAAAGCGAATGATCGAATTCGGTTTATTGGGAGAAGAGTGGTTCACATGTAAGGGCGACCGCCTATAGGACGCTCGTGTCACTTGTTCTTGAGTGTATTGGATCCGTACCAGGTCGGATTGAAGAAAGACATCGAAGCAATTCAGAGGCAGGATTCTAGATTTGTTACTGGTAGGTCCGAACGACGCGTGAGTGTTACAGAGATGCTTCGGGAACTCAAGTGGACTCAAGTGGGAAGCCCTGGAGGGAAGGCAACGTTCTTTTCGAGAAACACTTTGGAGAAAATTTAGAGAACCGGCTTTTGAAGCTGACTGCCGAACGATTCTATTACCACCAACACACATTGCTCGTAAGGACCACGGGATAAGAAAAGAGAACAGGGCTCATACGTAGCCATATAGATAATCGTTTTTCCCTCGCTCTGTTTGCGAGTGGAACAGTAAAGGAAATGACTAGCAGTGGTAGAAGGACCCCTCCGCCACGCACCGTACGGTGGCTTGCGGAGTATCTATGTAGAGAAGATGTAGATGTAGAAATTACTTATGCATCCAGGTCGATACAGCTATTTTATTCGCACAAACTAGATCGGATTTTATTGTAGCTAGAATGTTTCAAAAATGTTACTACGCCATTTGTACTTGATTATTATTATTTCTTTAATTTGTTGGCTGAAACGATAGTGTTGCTGAGATATCTTACAAACTACAGTGGCAAGCAGTACAATCAAGTTGCCCTGCTTCGTGTGAAATGTTTCTTTTAGAAGTCCGTCTTCTCACAGTTTTCTAATAGTTTCTTGATTTCTTGCTACATACATGCAACACAGAGATCACACCGATGAAATAATATAAATTACGTAATATATAAAGTCGAGCTGATAGTCCAGTGCTGCTTTCTACACAGCGTCCATTTGTGGAATACAAACAGAGAACACAATTTTAGTTCCAAGCACACTACGTCATTAACCGTTCAGCACTTATTACTTGTAGATATACATAGTGCAGCTAGAGTAAATGGTTCGACATTGACGTCCACAATGGAGACGATGCTTTCTATTCTTACTATTTGTGTGACTGGACAACATGATGATAGTTCGTGAGAGAGGAGAAAAACCTAACATATAACACAAATTTGTGTCCACTGAACTTGTACTTGTATGAAGAGCAAACGTAGGATCCGGATAAAAATTCTGTCCACATTTAAACAGCGCACTTGGTCGTACAAACAACTGCGATCTTCATACTTGCACTACGCCATCACCACCTAGAATCAAGGCCAAACAACCGTATCGTGACGTCACTGCCAAGCGGCGATCGTAATATAAGGCAAAAAAATCAAAAGAATAGCGTGGCTCGTGAAATTAGGGATTTTTGGGTTGATACTTGAATGAGGTTAGTTGACAGAGCAAAGACATACAGTTCTTTATGTGGGAATTAGGCAAAAACAATTAAGATTCCGTAACTGCGATTAATTTCGTGCATAGCATACTCATATACAACATAACTAGTACATTTGTAAACAAAGCTACTTACTTCTTTGAAAAAAATTCGTCATTTTCGTGAATATGAACTGTTAGCGACAACTGGACATTTTTACATGCAGCCTACAGTAGTTGATTAGTAAATCATTCACATATTTTCCTAATAATATTTATACACAATAACTCAGAGGCATGCACATCACAGTCTGTTGTATTCACACAGTTTTCTGTTACCAGTGCAACATCAAAGACAAATTCAATGACTAGAATTTTGTTTAATGAAACTTCTTTTGAATAGACCTCCACTTTCAAACGAACAGTAATCAAATGGCTCAAATGGCTCTGAGCACTATGGGACTTAACATCTGAGGTCATCAGTGCCCTAGAACTTAGAACTACTTAAACCTAACTAACCTTAGGACATGACACACATCCATGACCAAGGCAGGATTCGAACCTGCGACCGTAGCGGTCGCGCGGTTCCAGACTGAAGTGCCTAGAACCGCTCGGCCACACTGGCCGGCGAACAGTAATCACAGTACACACTAAGTAATGGGACTACACAGATATGCGGACACATATAAAAATAATACGCTCTTTTTTCAGTGTTTTCACCCTTCTGTAACTTTTCTTTCAGTTCCTGAGTGCTGTTATACGTAATTATTTTTAAATGCTCATTATTGTGGTTGCACTAATCTTGATGTTTTCCTTCAACACTGCTGCCTCTAAGGTGGTTTTTCTTCTGGTCCCCCTCTGCATGGTTCTACTACTGAAGATAGGCTGGGCAGATCGGAAAAATGACTGGTAAGACACTTGGCTCAAGCTGTGGTTTTGGAAGTCGAACAGTTATGGTTTTTCTGTCTGTGGC
Organism: Schistocerca gregaria; assembly: GCF_023897955.1. Classification (NCBI taxonomy): domain Eukaryota; kingdom Metazoa; phylum Arthropoda; class Insecta; order Orthoptera; family Acrididae; genus Schistocerca; species Schistocerca gregaria. The sequence goes on from NC_064925.1 coordinate 124,044,655, forward strand.
TGATACTTCCCAGATAATGTAGTTATCTTTCAAATGGTTCAAATGGCTCTGAGCACTAAGGGACTCAACTGCTGTGGTCATTAGTCCCCTAGAACTTAGAACTACTTAAACCTAACTAACCTAAGGACATCACACACATCCATGCCCGAGGCAGGATTCGAAACTGCGATCGTAGCAGTCGCACGGTTCCGGACTGCGCGCCTAGAACCGCGAGACCACCGCGGCCGGCGTAGTTATCTTTGACACACCTGAAAAATGAGCAGTGAAATACATTAATCGTAATATATTCAAGCCAAGTGATCCGGCAAGTGATAATATACCATAATCTAAAACCTGCATTACTAAATCACATTAAAAACAAAACTTACCGCTGAACAATTAGTAACTACAAGAATTTGTCTTGGGATTTTGTGGAGCAATTTTCATTACATTGCCTCCAGGAAACTTGAACACATGACCCTTGTTACTTGCTGTGTAATTTACAGTAGCTTTTGGTGCTCAAGAATTCATTATCGTAATGTACCTATATTATATTGCGTCAAACTCACACGGACACAACTTAGTTCAAAATGTGTGTGAAATCTTATGGGACTTAATTGCTAAGGTCATCAGTCCCTAAGCTTACACACTACGTAACCTAAATTATCCTAAGGACAAACACACACACCCATGCCCGAGGGAGGACTCGAACCTCCGCCGTGATCAGCCATACAGTCCATGACTGCAGCGCCCAAATCGCCCGTCTAATCCCGTGCGGCACACAACTTAGTAACACACAATATGATTTCTGTGTACTTAAATAACAGATTTTTAACAATCAAATAGCACGAGTTTTTGTGCACAGCACGGTGTTGATACAACGCAAGAGAGCTGTTGCCTTTCGTCGCTTCTCGCTGACGTCACAACTTCGAATTTTCGCGGTTGTACGCCCTTTCCATCGAGTTGATGCTGGTTACTCCCCTGTTATTGCACGCATAAAGCAGCAGAGTGCTGCTCATGCTGTCAACGTCAAATCGGAACTGGTACGTGACTTCAGTTTAACCCTGTATTTTTACGCTTTGCGTCTAGACTGAAACCTTAATATTATATCCACCTGATCACGTCACCTGGGGTTCCATGTACCTGGTATTTCAGGTGTATTTTTAAACGACAGCAATGGCAAATACTTGTTGGTGTCATGAATACAAATCGAAATACGTCAAGGGAGGAACAGTTACTTTTCATAGGTAAGTACTTTACTGTCACCTGACTTTGGAAGCAATGCATGTTGGTGACAAAAAACTGATGTGCTCATCAGAATGCTCAGTACGTAGATGTTCCTGTTATATGGTTCAGTGATCTCTTTACCACCTGAATGTAGAACTCTGATCTCAGAACGTGGAACTTCGGCTAGCTTGCAGATCCTTGTCATCTGCATGGCCCGTCATGTTATAGTTTGGCAAAAAGAATTTCCATCGGTCTGTAGGTGATAAAGAATTCTTTACTTATATTTGGCGTCGAGATTTATATCAACATGCGATGTGATAGGCTGATGTGGGAGCTGAGTCGAAAAGTATTTTCATTTGGCGTTCTCATGATATTTCGAGGCAGCCATGTTGTAATTAGGAAGAAACCAAATACGATCTTTGTCCAGCACGCTCAGACAGCTGACATTTGACATCTGAATTGTATAGAGATCGCTGATATGATTGTACAAATTAGCGCCTCTGTAAGCTGGTGTCGTCAGAGATTACATCGATTTTCTTTCTGTCACTGGAAAAAACATACGAGTGGATCGAGGGTATACGTTTGCCTTTCTGTTCTTCTGCTTCCCTTGTGAAATGATCATTATTTCAAGTTTATTACACAGGTTAATGACTTAGATAGACTACACACGTTAATGGCTTGGATAGAGCCTTGTGAAATGAACATTATTTAAGGTTTATTACACAGGTTAACATCTTATATAGGCAAAATAGATTTTTCTTCGGCGCACCGTTGATCAGATGTAGAAGAAAATGTGTTGTAAGCAATGGCTGACAGAGACATGTTCGCAACTTCTCCGATGGGGCACACTACGGTTTACACATTTGGAGAGTGAGGTAAGTTTTTAAAATGTTTCACACTTTTGAAGCGAACGACGAAGCTTGTAGATTAGAGGATGTTTTATGATCGATTTAGAAATTAATTGTTTATGCACATTTTTTCGAAGTAGAGTATTTGTTACTTTACAACAGTTCAGTAGCATTACCGCTGTATAAAGCATATGCCTTGATGAATCATTTACAACTCTGTGCTATGCGGCGCACAATTTCAGTGCTTGTACTCCCCTTACAAGAGGACCGAACCTATTTGTCGTCATAGATTTAGTCCAAATCTATGATGTGTACAAGCTGAACCGTGGTACTACCCAATTATTTAGAAAATCAAAATTACAATCTCACCACAGTTATTTAAAGGAAATAGGAAGCCCGGGATCACTGGTGATGGACAAGCTTGTGATTGTTTTACAATTTTAATTTGACTCAAAACAGACTTTATTATAAACTTCAATTCGGGCATTTGCCCTCTTACTGATGCAATATACAAATCTTCACATTGATTGAGTTACATAAACACGAATAAGAATCATACTATTTTGCGTCCGCAACCAAAATCATTGATAGTAGGCACGGTGGATAATCAATTACGAACAATCGTTCTTGTTTAACCATACCTCAAGAGACTAAAAACAGTATACACTTGCAATCAAAGTTACACAACAACATAATGTCACAAATTCATAAAGAACAAAGAGATCTTAAAGCTTAATAAAACTGAACTACCCACATAAAGGTTCACATTGAAACATGCTTACACTGAAAATACACAGTGAGCCAACCAAGGTCGCAAAACTTGCACGCAGGAATAATAACAAGTTGCACGTTCATTTAAGATTCACACGTGAATAACATAAGTGTTAAATAAGAAGGGCTAGTAATAACTCAACCAATAAAATTACCTACAGAAACGCCAATATTAACAAGGTGGTCTCACTTAATTAACGGACATAATGACTCAGAATGATTCCCAAATTGCACTTAACTTTAGAGAACAGCGTTAAGGCCCATCGCAGTGTTTAGAAGAAATAAAGCTACGGCCGGCATTCAATACGAGAGTTCACTCACCACGGTTTGTGCACAGGGTCACACAGCAGGCGGTATATGTTTATATACACTCCTGGAAATTGAAATAAGAACACCGTGAATTCATTGTCCCAGGAAGGGGAAACTTTATTGACACATTCCTGGGGTCAGATACATCACATGATCACACTGACAGAACCACAGGCACATAGACACAGGCAACAGAGCACGCACAATGTCGGCACTAGTACAGTGTATATCCACCTTTCGCAGCAATGCAGGCTGCTGTTCTCCCATGGAGACGATCGTAGAGATGCTGGATGTAGTCCTGTGGAACGGCTTGCCATGCCATTTCCACCTGGCGCCTCAGTTGGACCAGCGTTCGTGCTGGACATGCAGACCGCGTGAGACGACGCTTCATCCAGCCCCAAACATGCTCAATGGGGGACAGATCCGGAGATGTTGCTGGCCAGGGTAGTTGACTTACACCTTCTAGAGCACGTTGGGTGGCACGGGATACATGCGGACGTGCGTTGTCCTGTTGGAACAGCAAGTTCCCTTGCCGGTCTAGCAATGGTAGAACGATGGGTTCGATGACGGTTTGGATGTACCGTGCGCTATTCAGTGTCCCCTCGACGATCACCAGATGTGTACGGCCAGTATTGGAGATCGCTCCCCACACCATGATGCCGGGTGTTGGCCCTGTGTGCCTCGGTCGTATGCAGTCCTGATTGTGGCGTTCACCTGCACGGCGCCAAACACGCATACGACCATCATTGGCACCAAGGCAGAAGCGACTCTCATCGCTGAAGACGACACGTCTCCATTCGTCCCTCCATTCACGCCTGTCGCGACACCACTGGAGGCGGGCTGCACTATGTTGGGGCGTGAGCGGAAGACGGCCTAACGGTGTGCGGGACCGTAGCCCAGCTTCATGGAGACGGTTGCGAATGGTCCTCGCCGATACCCCAGGAGCAACAGTGTCCCTAATTTGCTGGGAAGTGGCGGTGCGGTCCCCTACGGCACTGCGTAGGATCCTACGGTCTTGGCGTGCATCCGTGCGTCGCTGCGGTCCGGTCCCAGGTCGACGGACACGTGCACCTTCCGCCGACCATTGGCGACAACATCGATGTACTGTGGAGACCTCACGCCCCGCGTGTTGAGCAATTCGGCGGTACGTCCACCCGGCCTCCCGCATGCCCACTATACGCCCTCGCTCAAAGTCCGTCAACTGCACATACGGTTCACGTCCACGCTGTCGCGGCATGCTACCAGTGTTAAAGACTGCGATGGAGCTCCGTATGCCACGGCAAACTGGCTGACGCTGACGGCGGCGGTGCACAAATGCTGCGCAGCTAGCGCCATTCGACGGCCAACACCGCGGTTCCTGGTGTGTCCGCTGTGCCGTGCGTGTGATCATTGCTTGTACAGCCCTCTCGCAGTGTCCGTAGCAAGTATGGTGGGTCTGACACACCGGTGTCAATGTGTTCTTTTTTCCATTTCCAGGAGTGTATAATCCAACCGGTCCTGACAAGAATCCATAACCACGCCGAGGCCAGGAAACGAGCGGTCGTAACAAATGGCCTGCAGCACAAGTAGTTTGCAATGGAAACAAGGTCAAACCACAGCAACACTGGAATATATAATAAGCACGCTCCCAATTTCTTAAGGAGCAAACTTGGCGGTCTCCCTGTAAATTAGCAGGAAACATGGAGATCACTTCCAGTTGCCTTAAGGCACTTTCAACATTAAATAAACATACCAAATGCTGCCATGACAAATGATTAAACCATTAACTCTACGGCTGCCGGGCACTTTCACAACCGCACCAGTCCCAAAGTGGACAATATGTCCTAAAGCAAGTTAAAATTTGCATGAAAACCACTTAAAACACACACTCCACAGATGATCATAAAACGGAATGAGGAACATCAGACTCCTTAAAATAGCCACTGTGGAACCAAGTTCAGAATCATCTCCGGCAGCTATCCATGCCACAATAGGTTTCAACAATTTTCTTAGTTAAACACAGAAAAAAAGTCATACGTAACTTGGAGCTTGCAAATTACGAGCTATGAAGCTGTTCAGCGTTGAGACGACGAGCCAACCACAATTTTGCACGTCAAGGCGCCCAATGATCGGCACCGTACGACTGGCGCGCGAGCACGGCGAGGCCCGTGCACCACGGTTAGGGTCGCGGGCTTGTTTTCAACACAAGCTGGCTCGTTGAACGCCGACCGGAGACTCATCACACGTTCACCTGGAAAACCCGCCGGGGGGGGGGGAGTCAAAGATAGCAGGACAGCCAAATATCGATATCAGCGATGCAAGTGGAACACCCTAGCGCCAGCCGCCACGGCTCCCAACTCTTGACCAGGTATGAAAGTGATAGAAGGCAAAGTGTTTAGAAAAAATTCGTTTTTGGCGTGTTTTGGGAGAGGCACGAATCACTTATGCTAGCGCAGTTTCTAGGCAGCAGTTGGCGCAGCGGCAAGAGTACAGACAGGTAATCCGAAGGTCGTGGGGTGGAGGCCTTATTTGGAAACTTTTTTAAGTTGCTTACAATGCAATAATTCTCAAAATTGTATTAATTAATATTTTCCAAAAAGGCATAAAAAAGGCAAAGAGTAATTTACGATTGCAAATAAATTAGCAGGAAGGCGCAACAAGAACAATGTGTGTAAATTATATACTTTTACTGTTTTGCAGGTGATGTACACGGGCTGGGGTAAAAACTGAATGTCGTGTGACTAGGGCCTCCCGTCGGGTAGACCGTTCGCCAGGTGCAAGACGCCACTTCGGTGACTTTCGCGTCGATGGGGATGAAATGATGATGATTAGGGCAACACAACACCCAGTCCCTGACCCGAGAAAATCTTCGACCCAGCCGGGAATCGAACCCGGGCCCTTAGGATTGACAGTCTGTGGCGCTGACCACTCAGCTATCGGGGGGCGGAGACGGGGTGGGGAGATATTCATTGTAAAAACAGGGGCAGGGGAAGCAGTAATTTTATCGGCATCTTGGACAAGTTACACACGCCACATGTTTACAGTTAAATGGCTGTTTCAAACTTTCTATAGAAATATGTGCTTGCGTTACAGTTATAAAAACGTCTCTCTCACTGAGCAGTTTGGCAGCAAAGCACGCGTAACGCGTCATTACGCCAAATATTGGCGAGAATAACATATTTTGGTGCAGTCTCCTAGGGATGAAATTTCTTTTTCTCTCCCGATGAGACAAGAGGAGTTTTGAAGTTTCTTGATCAAATTCTTAACCTGACGATTAAAAATGATATCGCAGGACTGCGTATTTGGAAGGAATCACCTTAATACTGCATGATGCGAATGCTTGTTCATCTTGAAAAATCCTGTCCTATAACTGCGGATTTTTTTTTTTGTTCACCAGCGAGTGAATTAAACTGAAGAAATTTGTTCGTTCGCACGCTGGGCTTCATCACATCAGTCAAAAATATTTGTACAAGACTGTTGCAAGTATCCCAGATTTTGATGAAGTAATGACGGCGTACACAAATTTTGCCGCGTGCTCGCCCACCGTTTTTTGAATCCCCGGTCCAAAAAAGAGCAAGTACCTTCTTGTAGGCATATGTAGACGGATCGTATTAATTTTCCAGCGTATTGCGCTGTGTACGAGTGAGTAACTTTGTTCATATCCTGTCTTTTCACGAGAACAGCTTTTGCCCCTCAGTGGTCCTGGATTCGCCAGTAAGTCGATTGGTTCTGGCAGTATGTAAGTATTTCATTATACATGACGTTAAAAAGAGTATTTCAATTGACGTTGACGAAAAAATATTCCCGTTTTACGTGTCTGGCAGTGTTGATAAGGTAAAAACTGAAAATGAAAATCCTGGAACCGCGCGACCGCTACTGTCACAGGTTCGAATCCTGCTTCGGGCATGGATGTGTGTGATGTACTTAGGTTAGTTAGGTTCAAGTAGTTCTAAGTTCTAGGGGACTGATGACCTAAGATGTTAAGTCCCATAGTGCTCAGAGCCATTCTATTTTCAAAATGCAAAAAAAAAAAGTTTTCCATGTAAGGACTCGTCCGCAGCAAACTGGGATTACCATTCTTTACTCTTTCCGCAGCGCCAACCGCTGCCTGGAAACTACTCTCACATAAATGGCTTGTGCCTCTCCCGACCCGTGGCAAAAATGCTGTTTTTTCTAAACCCTTAGCTGTCTGGAGACCCCATTTCTGTAAATTTGATTTCTGGCCAAGGCCTGCATATACCATAAATTTAGGGAAATCGGTGATCACGAATAGGCGCGTTCCCCTTGTTAGTAAACTTTAGCCAGTACTTTGCATATATTTCAGAGCAACGATTGAGTTTTCATTCAGATAGCACTGTCCTACTTTCTGTAGGTAACCAAGGATCGATGTAAAACTTTTACAATCGCCTCTGACAGCGAAACTGGAAATTCAAAAATTGTGAGACGTCTCAGGATCAACGCGAATTAATAGAGTTCGTCATTTCTTGTATTAAACTTCATTGCCATGATCACATTTGACTATGTCGCGTATCCCGAAGTGAACACCGGCCGGAGTGGCCATGCGGTTCTAGGCGCTACAGTCTGGACGGCTATGGTCGCAGGTTCGAATCCTGCCTCGGTTATGGATGTGTGTGATGTCCTTAGGTTAGTTAGGTTTAATTAGTTCTAAGTTCTAGGTCACTGATGACCTCAGAAGTTAAGTCGCATAGTGCTCAGAGCCATTTGAACCATTTGAACCGAAGTGAACATTAATTTGGGAATAGAAAAATTGTTTGTCTTTGGACCACTAGTCTAGGGATAGCGTGTTTGACTAATAATCAGAATGTTATGGATCACGGGTTCAAACACAATCACTGCTAAAATTTTGGAAAAAAATACAACAGCGGCAGCTGAAGAATTGTGTTATGAGTCATTCTCCTTGTCACAGCCCTTTCAAAGAGAACGGACATGTGGACAGTGTGTCAAGGCAACTTCTTGATCTTAGAGTGAAAAACTGCCCCTAAAAGATGGAAGAATCAGCAATAATCAAAGGCTTGACGAAGCAGAAGGCAATGGAAACCACTGCATTAAAGCCACATACTGTGTCCCCACAGGCTATTTGGCCTGTAATTGAAATATTGTCGTAACGAGTTCTCCATTTACAAAAGATTCCGGATTAGCCACCATTCGGATCTGCGGAAGGGCGCTACTGAGGGGGAGGTAATCATGAGGAAAGGATTGAATAACCCACGAAAATGTGACATCCTACGAGTCGGAGCGTGGAATGTTAGAAGTCTGAATGTAGTAAGGAAGATAGAAAATCTGAAAAGGAAAATGCAAAGGCTCACAAGGAACCCCTCGAGTGCGAGGACACAAGTTCAATCTTTAGTAAGGCTCATTTGAAAGTATTGTATTAACAATTGTTGTTGTTGTGGACTTCAGTCCTGAGACTGGTTTGATGCAGCTCTCCATGCTACTCTATCCTGTGCAAGCTTCTTCATCTCCCAGTATCTACTGCAACTTACATCCTTCAGAATCTGCTAAATGTATTCATCTCTTGGTCTCCCTCTACGATTTTTACCATCCACGCTACCCTCCAATACTAAATTGGTGATCCCTTGATGCCTCATAACATGTCCTACCAACCGATCCCTTCTTCTGGTCAAGTTGTGCCACAAACGTATCTTCTCCCCAATCTTATTCAATACTTCCACATTAGTTATGTGATCTACCCATTCTTCTGTAGCACCACATTTCGAAAGCTTCTATTCTCTTCTTGTCCAAACTATTTATCGTCCATGTTTCACTTCCATACATGGCTACACTCCATACAAATACTTTCAGAAATGACTTCCTGACACTTAAATCTATACTCGATGTTAACAAATTTCTCTTCTTCAGAAACGCTTTCCTTGCCATTGCCAGTCTACATTTTATATCCTCTCTACTTCGACCATCACAGTTATTTTGCTCCCCAAATAGCAAAACTCCTTTACTACTTTAAATGTCTCATTTCCTAATCGAATTCCCTCAGCATCACCCGACTTCGTTCGACTACATTCCATTATCCTCGTTTTGCTTTTGTTGATGTTCATCTTATATCCTCCTTTCAAGACACTGTCCATTCCATTCAACTGATCTTCCAAGTCCTTTGCTGTCTCTGACAGAATTACGATGTCATCGGCGAACCTCAAAGTTTTCATTTCTTCTCCGTGGATTTTAATACCTACTCCGAATTTTTCTTTTGTTTCCTTTACTGCTTGCTCAATATACAGATTGAATAACATCGGGGAGAGGCTGAAACCCTGTCTTTCTTACTCCCTTCCCAACCACTGCTTCCCTTTCATGTCCCTCGACTCTTATAACTGCCACCTGGTTTCTGTAAATAGCCTTTCGCTCCCTGTATTTTACCCCTGCCACCATTAGAATTTGAAAGAGAGTATTCCATTCAACATTGTCAAAAGCTTTCTCTAAGTCTACAAATGCTAGAAACGTAGGTTTGCCTTTCCTTAATCTTTATTCTAAGATAAGTCGTATGGTCAGTATTGCCTCACGTGTTCCAGTATTTCTACGGAATCCAAACTGATCTTCCCCGAGGTCGGCTTCTACCAGTTTTTCCATTCGTCTGTAAGGGATTCGTGTTAGTATTTTGTAGCTGTGGCTTATTAAACTGATAGTTCGGTAATTTTCACATCTGTCAACACCTGCTTTCTTCGGGAATGAAATTATTATATTCTTCTTGAAGTCTGAGGGTATTTCGCCTGTTTCATACATCTTGCTCACCTGATGGTAGAGTTTTGTCAGGAATGACTCTCCCAAAGCCCTCAGTAGTTCCAATGGAATGTTGTCTACTCCGGGGGCTTTGTTTCGACTCAGGTCTTTCAGTGCTCTGTCAAACTCTTCACGCAGTATCGTATTTCCCATTTCATCTTCATCTACATCCTCTTCCATTTCCGTAATATTGTCCTCAAGTACATCGCCCTTGTATAGACCCTCTATATACTCCTTCCACCTTTCTGCTTTCCCGTCTTTGCTTAGAACTGGGTTTCCATCTGAGCCCTTGATGTTCATACAAGTGGTTCTCTTATCTCCAAAGGTCTCTTTAATTTTCCTGTAGGCAGTAAAAATATCAGCTGCTAGTGACTCACCATGTGCATCAGAAGGGCGACAGAAAATGACGGTTCGGGAGATGCACAGATCAGCGTGCTATGGGATGTATGTACGAGGTGCGACAATAAAGTAATGATACTGATGTGAAAAAAATGTTGCTTACCGTTTTAGTCAAGTTTAGTGTTGTCTCCTTCAAAGTAGTTCCCTTCTGATTGCACACACTTTTTCCAGCGCTTCTGCCATTGATGGTAACATTTCTGGAACTCATCTTCTGTAATATCCTCCAAGACCCTCGTCACAGCTTTTTGGACATCTTGGTGTTGTTTGAAAATGGTGTCCCTTGACCGCCGTTTTGACTCTTGGAAATAGAAAAAAACCGCACAGAGCGATTCTGGTGAATAAGGTGGCTGTGGTAGTACTGATATTTGTTTGAGGTTAAAAATTGACAGACTAGTATGGGACCATTTTTGCACAAATCTTTCTCATACCAAGATCTTCAGTTATTATTAGACGAACCATTTCTCGATTGATGTTCAGTTCTTCTGCAATCATTTTCACGGATAATCTTCGATCAGATCGTACGAGTTCGCGCACCCTGACTGACATCCGTCCGTGAGGTTGATGGTCGTGCAATGCGGTCTTCATCTTCAACATTCGTTCTGCCTTCACTAAACATTTTATGCTAACGAAAATCTTGAACTCTTGACACAACCTCCTCTCCAAAAGCCTTCTGAAGCTTACCGTAAGTTTTCTAAGTATTCGTCGCGTTTTCACCCAATTTAACGCAAAAAGAAATGGCATGACGTTGCGCAATATTATGCGGTTCCATTTCCGCGATTAGCAACACAAACACGTGTTAACTTATTACAGCACAACTCACGACTGAGCAGTTGCATTGATGTGCCGCTTGGACCAGAAGCAGCTTATAGACCAAGGTCAATGATTTTGTGCCTATACAAGCCTGCAGGATTGCTACATTTTGCAAAGAATATCAATCTCATTACTTTATTGTCGCACCTCGTATTACACTTCATAAAAAGGACATCGTCGACATGCAAGAAGTGTTCAAAACAAACCACTCACTTGCCCCATGAACGCCGAATGAAAACGGCGCGTCATGGTGATCACAAAGTTTCGCACAATCAAAGTCGAAGGGAACACATCGGGAGTTACTAACACTGCAGGACGTCCAGCTATGTGTACACTCTTAAAGAATGCATATTATATCATAATGGTGTAACGGAGTGATGAGAAAGGGTGCAATGTGATGGCGTGCAACCGAATGCGAAACAGTCTGCCGTGGAGCTTATCGTGAAACTGGGTGTGCTTTAAGGTGCAGGTGCGGTTAGTGCGATAATATGTTTTATAGGCATGGAAGAAAAAACATCCAGAGACTAAATTTGTCCATTGGTTCCAGCTGATATTAACAACTTAAAAAAATGGCTCTGAGCACTATGGGACTTAACATCTGAGGTCATCAGTCCCCTAGACTTAGAACTACTTAAACCTAAGGACATGACACACATCCATGCCCGAGGCAGGATTCGAACCTACGACCGTTGTGGTCGCGTGGTTCCAGACTGAAGCGCCTAGAACCGCTCGGCCCGACGGCCGGCGCATACTTTTCAGGAGGGAGTACGCCCATTTTCCCACACTTGTTTGCTGTGACATAAATATTCCCTACCGTCCTTGCAAGGTCACGCACACGAGAAAGAATGGTAGGGGGTAGAGCGCCTCCAACTTCTCACCACAATAATGACTTTCCAGCAAATTTACCATCCAGGTTAGCAGTCAGCATAATTGTATACGAATGCGTCAAGGTACTGATGTTAGTTAATCTTGATACAACTCTCTTGGTGCCTCTGATTTGCAGGGTTCTTTCACATGCATTTCCTCTTCGAAACTCGATTGGTCGGAGTTGAAAATAAATCCCTTGCCGAACGATGGGGTAAGTTTGTTTATCTCATCTACAAATTTTTCCGCAGTGTGCTGTGCATCGTCAGGTCGAAACTTTGCTTGAAACTACGTTATCGTACGTCTTACAATTCAGTGGCACTATTTGAAGTTATGCAACCATCCACTTCTTTCCTTGAAATCACTGTAATTTACGTCGTGCGGAATTTGATGTGCATAACATAGTAGGTCACAATCATACACATCCTGTAAATTGTATTGAGCATCGTTGGAACACGCAAACATCAGTATTTTTTTATTTATTTTTTATTTTTAACAAGTGCGCCTTGTCCTCTCTTCAATACCCGTGGTTTTTGTTATGCACTACACGGTCATATTGCTGCGGACTTATTCGAAATACGTTCATAGTTGTTCTTTTACTATTCTGCAGATGATCTTCCATGTACGTAATTATGTTTAGTACCCGCTTCTTGGACAACGATTGCCCTTTACTACGTTTCACTGGAGACGGGATTTGTGGATCCCTGTCAGACAAGGATAATGAACTACATGCCTCGACACCTGTTTCAATACCACTTTCACTTCTTAAGCATTTTTCTTCATTATGTAGTCCTCGTGTACATTGTACGTACATTCCATAGACTCATTTGGCAGAAACGCTAATATTTCATCTGCCACTCTGCGAAATTCCTTGGGTTCTTTACTGAAGATAACTTCGGCAACTGTTCTTGTGGATATAATGCCATGTTTGCTTCGTTTATCGTAGCCGTTGCTCTGCTTTGTATCAACACCAGTAGCACTGCAGCACTGTTGTGAGTTACTCGTCGACTAAGCATTTGAACTACGCTTCCTACCCTCATGCTGTGTTCACCATTGGATAACTTCAGTCCTCGTCCCTGTTGCCATTAGTAGCCAATATTATTGTTGCATGGTAGACAATGTGTGGGGCGTCGAATGTCGTAAACTTCACTGGTAAATTGTGACCTCGTACTCAACGGGTTCCCCGCTAGTCTAGATTTGGGAGGGGGGGGGGGGGCGTCAGTGAAATGAAATGGGAAGAAGATAAGGATTCCTTGTCAGACGACTATAGGATAACATCAGTAGCAGTAAAAAATTGTATCACGGGTATAGGGTTCGTTTTGAATAAGAAGGTACGGCAGACAGTAAGTTACTGTGAAAAGTTCAGTGATAGGGTTACTCTCATTATCAGCGGCAGCAAACCAGAGTTGCATCAAACCAATATTTGGACTAAATACAGCATACAGAACATTAATAATTATTTTATCCTCATTTTTCTTCCGTCTCTTTAGGGGATATTGGTAACAAATCTGTGCAGAAGCCCTCTACAGTTTAACTGCAACACCGTTCGGCTTCGATTGTTTTGTGTTACGCGTCCTGCGGACTCACTTTCTTTATCACAGGTCTGTTGACACTTATTTGGCTTACAGAATTACACTGATAATAGATCATTGCGTTAAAACAGTATCTAGATCGACGTAACACTGTTTTGTCATGACATATACAGGGTGTAAATTTTAAGTTGACAAACCAGAATAACTTGAAAAATAAGCTTCACACGAAAAAATGTGTAGAATTCAAAGTTGATTATTTTCGAGGGGGACATGTGCTGGTGCTAAAATTACCCCGCCACCCCAGCCCACATAAAAAACTACGTACATTTTGTCTTAAACTTTTGTTTTGATTCTTGGTAGTTGGTGCAGTAATTCAAGAAAATCCATGTTCTCATATTTGCGTGGAAAATGGTTACGGATAAATAAAAAATACTTATTTACTTCGTAAATTTTGATTCCTTAAAACTAAAACTCTCCCTCTCTCCCCATACGGTGGGATGTGAGTGAGAGGAATTAAATTGGGTCAACATTTATAAAACTCTAATTCCTCTCTATATGTGGGTCAACATTTGTAAAACTCTAATTCCTCTCTCTCAAACCCCAGCCCATGGAGAGAGAGGGAGAGTTTTAGTTTCAGCGAATCAAAATTTACGAAGTAAATAAGTATTTTTTATTTATCCGTAACCATTTTCCACGCAAAATTGAGAACATGGATTTTCTTGAATTACTGCGCCAACTACAAAGAATCAGAACAAATGTTTACGACAAAATGTACGATGTTTTTTATGTAGCATCTGATTCTGCAATAAAAAATGAGGGTTCCCATTTGAAATTTTTTAAGTTGCCTCCCGCCCCACCCCCATGGGGCTGGGGTGGCGGGCTAACTTTAACATCAGCAATTGTCCCCCTCGAAAATAATCAACTTTGAATTCTACACATTTTTTCGTGTGAAGCCTATTTTTCGAGTTATTCTGGTTTGTCAACTTAAAATTTACACCCTGTATATCATAACACGCAATTTATTCGTACCTGTGGCACCATACGATTATCAACGTAATGTCCGCACCTTAAGACAGGATGACTGACAACAATGTACATTTTCTGAAGAGAAGCATTTTCAATTTAGATTGATTGATAGGAGCCACATGCCTTGCGTGTGGGGCCGATGCCATGGCACATTCTCAAAGAAGCGGTTAGTCGCAACGACTTCTGCCATGTTGAAATACATTTCTACGTGAGAATAACTTTTAAACCAATCCCATCTCTACACTGCTGTAATATTACGACGTTTACTGAAATGTTTGAGGTGTGTAAAATATTATTATTTAACTAAAAACAAATTGAGTTACTATTGAGATTATTCGGTTGTCTCGGTTACCGTGCAAGACTGGGGTTTGCGCTGGACTTATTCTTCACCCATATTGAGAAAAACATATTTTTTTAAAAGTCAGCGGCAATGTATAGTCCAGTAACTGAAAACTATGACAGCACACATATTTTATGTATCAATTCAAAATTATGGCAGCTGGACGAAGATATGTAGGAACGTTAATGGCGTGTACATTTCCACTAGCTTCAAAATTAATGCAGAATGATTGCGTGATCATGTTACAAACATTCAGTGGTATTGGAGAAGGGTAAACGTATCAATTTAAGGTAAGGGACCCTGCTCCAGAAATGAGGGAGTCGGAAATTATAAGAAAAAATCGTTCTGATATCTCTGGCAGTGGACCTCTTCTATTGAAAGCTCTTTGCTTTCCATGTTTTGGGAGAGGTAGTACGAACCAAAACAAGAAAAAAAATTCTAACAGATATGGGCTCTAAAATATATGCCTTAAGAGCTGTGGGTAATCGTTCAGTAGAAGAGATTTGTTACACAGTAGCGAAGATGAACAGCAGCTCATAGCTCTTAAGACATGTGTCTTAGAGCCTCTATTTACTGGACATTTTTCTTGTTTTGATCCATACTACATCCTCCAAAATTATGGCAACCGAAGAGCTTACACTAGAAGAGATATGCTTCACACTAGTGAAGATGAACGAGCGCTTATAGCTCTTAAGGTATACATTTTAGAGCCCCTGTTCGCTAGTTATTTTGCTCTTGTTTTGTTTCGTACTGTCATCACTGGACCGCTGTATGTATTTCACTGTCAGCGGTATCAGAATGATCTTCGCTGATAGCTTTCCAGACCAGGGTCCCCTACATCAGATTGGTACATTTACCCTTCTCCATCATCCGTGAAAGTTTGTGACATCCTTACTGAATTACTCTATATAAGGCAGATCGTTGATGATGTGGGATGCTGTAGTCATGAAGAGTATGAGGTAGGATACAGGATGGAGGGCTGTACACCAAAGTATCAAAATTCATTGTTCTCAGGATCCATGGTCGGTAGCACAAATACCAGAGCGTATTCAACTGTGTTGTTACTATGTACTAGTAGGAAGTCATTCTTTACAAACACGATACGTAACACATACTCAGTGCAGAACACTCACGAAGGGAATTGGGCCAAAGAAACTCTGAACATTTGTCGGTGAGTTTTCGAGTCCCCCTGCATATGAAACAATAGGAAGTACTTTCTTCCGTGCATTTCATAATGTTATAAATGTAGGTGTAACTGGTTAGTGAATTTTCTGTATAATCGCCACGGCTCTTCTTAATCTGTCTGCAGAAAGAATTAATTTCATAACAGCAACTAATATACACTCAGTAGTGTACACCAAAAAGAAATGCAGATGATAAACGTGTATTCATTGGACAAATATATTATACTAGAACTGACATGTGATTACGTTTTCAGTCAATTTGGGTGCATAGATCTTGAGAAATCAGTACTCAGAACAACCACCTCTGGCCGTAATAACGGCCTTGATACGCCTGGGCACAGAGCTTGGATGGCGTGTACAGATACAGCTGCCCATGCAGCTTCAACACGATACCACAGTTCATCAAGAGTGGTGACTGGCGTATTGTGACGAGCCAGTTGCTCGCCCACCATTGACCAGACGTTTTCAGTTGGTGAGAGATCTGGAGAATGCGCTGCCCAGGGCAGCAGTCGAACATTTTCTGTATCCAGAAAGGCGCGTACACGAGCTGCAACATGCGGTGGTGCATTATCCTGCTGAAATGTAGGGTTTCGCAGGGATCGAATGAAGAGTAGAGCCACGGGTCGTAACACATCTGAAATGTAACGTCCACTGTTCAAAGTGCCAATGGGAACAAGAGGTGACCGAGACGTGTAACTAATGGTACCCCATACCATCACGCCGGGTGATACGCCAGTATGACGATGACGAATACGCGCTTCCAATGTGAGTTCACCGCGATGTCGCCAAACACGGATGCGACCATCATGATGTTGTAAACAGCACCTGGATTCATCCGAAAAAATGACGTTTTGCCATTCTTGCACCCATGTTCGTCGTTGAGTACACCATAGCAGACGCTCCTCTCTGTGATGCAGCGTCAAGGGTAACCGCAGCCATGGTCTCCAATCTGATAGTCCATGCTCCTGCAAACGTCGTCGAAGTGTTCGAGCAGATGGTTGTTGTCTTGTAAACGTCCCCATCTGTTGACTCAGGGATCGAGATGTGGCTGCACTATCCGTTACAGCCATGTGGATAAGATGCCTGTCATCTCGACTGCTAGTGATACGAGGCCGTTGGGATCCAGCACGGCGTTCCGTATTACCCTCCTGAACCCACCGATTCCATATTCTGCTAACAGTCGTTGGATCTCTACCAACGTGAGCAGTAGCGTCGCGATACGATAAACAGCAATCGCGATAGGCTACAATACAACCTTTATCAAAGTCGGAAACGTGATGGTACACATTTCTCCTCTTTACACGAGGCATCACAACAACGTTTCACCAGGCAACGCCGGTCAACTGCTGCTTGTGTACGAGAAATCGGGTGGAAACTTTCCTCATGTCAGCACATTGTAGGTGTCACCACTTGCGCCAACCTTGTGTGAATGCTCTGAAAAGATAATCATTTGCATATCAGAGCATCTTCATTGTGTCGGTTAAATTTCGCGTCTGTAGCACGTCATCTTCGTGGTGTAGCAATTTTAATGGCCAGTAGTGTACATTCGATTAGGTATTTGACGTAGCTCACAGGAACACCAACATTAATAAACAACAGAACATTCCATTTTCATTTAGTTAGTGACGCTGTTTAACACATTTAGACATGCTAGTTAACTGCAAGAGCGTTTATAACACGTCCCGGAAATAATCTCGCTTTTAAACGGTAACAATGTCCACATAGGTCTGGGGACAGAAAGCTGGCTGAAACTAGAGGTTTAAGGCACTCAAATTCTAAACGCCGTCTGGAATGTTTATCGCAAATATAGGTCGAACTGTGGCGATGTAGGCGTGTTACACATGAGGAAACGCGCCGCTCTTCTTTGTATTTAACCTCTCTGCCGGCCGATGTGGCCGAGCGGTTCTAGGCGCTTCAGTCCGGAACCACGCGACTGCTACGGTCGCAGGTTCGAATCCTGCCTCGGGCATGGAGGTGTCTGATGTCGTTAGGTTAGTTAGGTTTAAGTAGTTCTAGGTTCTAGGGGACTGATGACCTCAGATGTTAAGTCCCATAGTGCTCAGAGCCATTTGAGCCTAACCTCTCTCGTCTACTAATCGAACGTTTTAAGGGTCCCAGACTGACGAGGAATACACTAGAATCCATCGAATAACTGTTTTGTAATCCACTTCTTTCGTGGATGAATTACATTGTCTTTTCTTCCTATGAATCGAAGTTTAGCATCTGATTTTCCTACTGTTAGTATTGTCTTGAAGCTCCACAGTCTCAGTTTGCAAGTTTTCCTGATAAATACTGTAACAGTTGCGAATTTTGTTTAAGCTTTTTCGTATATGACGAAGGAGTTCAAAACCACTGGTTATTTGCGATTGATCTGTTAGGTCAAGCCGACCGAGGTGGCCGAGCGTTTCTAGGCGCTACAGTCCGGAACCACGCGACTGCTACGGTCGCAGGTTCGAATCCTGCCTCGGGCATGGGTGTGTGTGATGTCCTTAGGTTAGTTAGGTTTAAGTAGTTCTAAGTTGTAGGAGAGTGATGACCTCAGAAGTTAAGTCACGTAGTGCTCAGAGGCATTTGAACCATTTGAACTACCCTTACAAGTAGACCGAACGTATTCGGTCATCATAGATATAGTCCAAATTTATTGGTGTGTACAAGTCTTGACCAGGAATGAAAGTGATTGAAGAGCTCGAGAAGACAAAGAGTTTAGAAAACTATCGTTTTTGGCGTGTTTCGAGAGAGGCACGAATCATTTATGCTAGCGCAATTTCTAGGCAGCAATTGGCGCAGCGGCAAGAGTACAGACAGGTAATCCGAGGGTCGTGGGGTGGAGGCCCTAATTGGAAACTTTTTTTTAATTTTTAAGTTACTTACAATGCAAACGAAATAATTCTGAAAATTGTATTTATTTATATTTTCGAAAAAGGCAAAAATAGACAGCAGGGTATTACAATGATAGTCAGATGGTCAAAGGTATCTTATGTTTGTTTCAGTTACCAAACAGGTTTCTTGGTAGTGATAACATAGTTTGAAACTGGTACCAATAAATGTTTGTTAGGGTCTCATGGTGTTACATAAAAATTATTTTGTAACTTTAAAGAATTTTTCTGTCTGTACTTGACAACAATAGTAGCTAAGAGACACTTTACTGACGTTCTGCAAGCAAAATTTATCTCCTCACGAAGCATCTTCTGGCTGCTTATGTAGCTTAAGAAAAGGATGAAAGTGGCGCTTGCTTCGAGCTGTGAACAAAGGGGCCACTGCCTGGAGGCTGTCTGGAGCTGGAATGGGGTCGACCGGAGGAACAGGAACGGTATGCTAATGGCGGATGAGAGTGAAGTTCCAGGTAACCGGGCCAGTGAACAGCATTCCACAGTCGCCTCGCCGAATTAGGAGCTCGTGCTCCTCTTAAGCGTTATCTCACAGGTGGTCGTCTGCGTACGCGCAGCGCGTGGCAGGATACAGTATGGCTGGGCTGAGAACTGACGCTGCTGTGCCCCAGCCGGTCCCCCAAAAGCCCAGCGGCCGGGGTCAAGGTCGTGGCCCTCAAGCGGCCAGCGCCGTCAACACGATCACCTTCACTCGCCGCCGCACCCTGTTTACACTCTGCCAGCACAACCTGCACTGTCAGTGGCGCACACTGGTTTCAGCCACTACCAGTAGTACTTCTGACGTCAAGTTATTGGTTCAGACGATGGTGACAATTCAAGTATTTTATCAACTACATCAGAAGCCTATGAAACGCAAAGCTGGCGCGGTCCTCACCATGGCACAGTAGGCTGCTACCCACACTGCATGGAATCTGGCACGTGTGCTTACACTGTGGAGAACTGTCCTGCCTGCCTAGTTCAGAAGGCGATAGTGTACCGCCAGTTCACGCGGGTAGTATTAGTAGAAATAGTAATTTTATTCATCTGCGAATAATTTTTACGGAGATATTGGACATGACCTAACATTACAGTTGTAATTCATATACACAGGCATATACAGTCTTAAGGTTTAGGGTGGCAGGTGGCAGGTGGTCGGCTGTGGCCTTTGCCTGAAGTGATTTAGGAGAACCACGGTAAACGTAAGGTGTTTATAACTTTGACGTGAAGAAAATACCACTAGAAAGTCATGTTAATGGATACTTCTATCGCTTTGAGATGAAACAGTATCACGATTGAGAGTGAGAAGCAAAAAGTGTGTTAGCTCTGACGGAGAGTCGGCGACATATTCAGAAGTAGCTTAAGGCGTGCCCCGGGGAAGTGTGTTCGCGCGTTAGCTGTTCGCATGAAATTTTAACTACCTGCAGATCGTATTAATAGTAACCGCACATTTTCTGCAGATGACGCAGTTGTTCTCTAATGAAATACTTCCTGCGAAAAAGGTTCAAAAATATTAAGGCAATTGTGGAAGGATTCGCGACTTGCTTTGAATGTTCAAAAATGTACAATTGTGCGTTTAACAAAAGTCAAAAAACGAGATGACCTGTGACCACAATGTCAGTAAGTCGCACACTGAATAAATCAACTCATACAAGTGGCTGGGGGTAATTAGCTCTGAGGATATGTAATCGAATGATCTCATACGCTTAACGCAGAAAAATCAAGTGACAGACAGTTTCATTGGTGGAGTATTTGGAAAGTGCAGTTAATCATCAAAACACTCGTGCGAGCCATCCTAGAAAATAACTGGAGAGTGCGGTACCCATGTTAAATAGGACCGACATAGGATACGCAACTTCTACAAACAAGAGCAGCAGAAATGGTCACAGTTTTGTTTGACTTACCAGTGGGTGTCGCAAAAACGCTACAAAATTCTGATCTGATAGACGCTTGAAGACGGATGCAAATATTCCTTCGAAAGTCTACTTCCAATGTTTTAAGAAACGGTACTAAGCGAGGAACCTAGGAATATGCTACAGCCTCCTACTTATCCCTCCCGTAGAGTAGAATAATAAAGCCGAGTACAGTGGCATTTAAACAGTCATTCTTTCAGCGCCTACACGCGAGCAGAACGTGAAGAAATCCTAACATTTTGTTCAATGCTATGTACCGTCTGCCATGCACTTCATAGAGACCTACAAAGAATGGTTGTAAATGTATACAAATTGCATTTTTTTCAATAATATTAATTCATTACTAGCCTGTTTTGGCTTATGAGGCCGCCATCAGGTAACACCTGACTAATGCCCACAAATACACTACTGGGCAAGAATCTTTTACAACTTAAGACACCGACAACAGCACATAATATTTGCTTGCGACATTACGCGTCAAAGTCGAACTGAATGCCCACAACCCGCTTTATGCATCAGATACGTTACAACCAATTAATGACTTTGGCTTATTGCAGTTTGGGACGACTGCATATGGAAAAAAAGTTGAGGGTGTGTATAAAAGCACAATGTATAGAATGGCCTCTATACGAGGGATATAGTTCAGCACAAACTGCACAAGGACGCTAATTTCTAATAGAACGAACACGCACTGAGACAAAATTATTAATGTTTTTTTCCATACGGGAGATAGCTTATATACTGGGTGAGTCGGGTAAGACAGGCCACATCCATATATACAAAAGGAATAAATAGGTCTTCGTGCCGTTTTTGACAAGTGATAGAAATCAATGCGACGTACTTTCGAATCAAAATATCGAATGTTTTTTAATGGAACCCTATAGTTTTACTTGGAATGGGATTTCAACAGCATAACATGGTGGTAAGTGATCAAACAGTAACAAGATAACTCCGCCGCAGACGACTGTCCCTCTGTCAGGAGAATCCCTATAAGTCCAAATGGTGGCAAACACGTAACACGTTAAGGTTCGTGTGATTACCTGTGCGATTCAAGCCCACCAGTCCATTTTTGTAGCGATTAGAGAACTTGCTGGTGAATATATTTAAATTTTCAAAATGTATACGACACACGAAAAAGCGGCTATGGTTTTCGATTATGGCGAATGTCGCCAAAGTGCTAGAGCAGCTGCGCGATTCTGCGCTGAAAGATATCCTGATCGTGCCAAGCCCAGAAGATCTGTCTTTGCAAACATTATTAAAGAATGAAGGCACTGGAAATGCGAAGAATAAAATAGTCGGAAGTCAAAGGACAGCAATTGAAGAGAGAAATACAACTAACATTTTTGCAGCGGTAACACACCATCCACAGTTTACAACGAGCCAGCATGAATGTGTAAGTGCCTTCAGCCATTTCGCTTGTTCAATAGCTTCATGGCAATGCAATGCCGTGGTTAGGACACTGGAGTCGCATTCGAGAGGACGACGGTTCAAACCCGCGTTCGGCAATCCTGACTTAGGTTCTTGGTGATTTCCCTAAATGCTTCAGGCAAATGCCGGGATGCTTCCTTTGATAGGGCACGACCGACCTCCTTCCCCTCCCTTCCCTAATCCGATGGAACCGGTAACTTCGTTGTTTGGTTCCCTTCTCCAAGTTAACCAAACAGCCAACCAACCACGCATGGCAATGTTGTTGTTGTTGTCGTCTGCTGTTAGAAGATTGTTTCGATGCAGTTCTCCATGCCAGTCTATTCTGTGCAAGCCCCTTCATCTCTGCTTAACTATCACAACCCACAACCAGTTGTACCAGCTTACTGCATTCAAGCCTTGGTCCCCCCCTCCCCCTTCAATCCCCTCCCCCTCGCAACAGTTCCTTCCATAACCAAACTGACAGTTCTTTGATTCCTTAGTATGTATCCCTTCTTTAGTCAAGTTAAGCCACAAATTCCTTTTTCTCCTGTTATATACATTATCTCCTCATTGGATGCATGATCACCCATCTAATCTTCGGCATTCTTTTGTAGCTCCACATTTCAAAAGCTTCTAATCGCTTCTTTTTTGAACTGCTTACCGCCCACGTCTCACTTCTGTGCAGTTCTACATTGCAGACAAATATCTATAGATAAGACTTCCTAACACTTAAATTTATGTTAGATGTTAACAAATTCCTCCTTTTGAGAAATTCTTTTCTTGCTGTTGCCATGTCGCATTTTATACCCTCTGCTTCGACCATCATCTGTTAGTTTGCAGCCCAAGTAGCAAAACTCATCTGTTACAGTTGTCTGATTTCCTAAGCTAATTCCCTCAGCATCGCCTGATTTTTAATGAGACTACATTGACCTACCCCAGTTTTGTTTTTATTGATGTTCAGCGTACAATCTCTTTTCTGGACACTATCCACTCCGTTCAACTGATTTTCCAAGTCCTTTGTCACCTCTGATAGAATTACAATGTCATCGGTAAACCTCAAAGTTTTTATTTCTTCTCCCTGGACTTTAATTCCATCTCTGTATTACTCCTTGGTTTCCCTTACTGCTTGCTCAATGGACAGATTGAATTATATCGGTGAGCCCTGTCTCACTCTCCTCTCGACCACTGCTTCCCTTTCATTTCCTTTGACTCTTATACACTGAAGAGCCAGAGAAACTGGTACACCTGCCTCGTATCGTGTAGGGCCTCCGCAAGCACGCAGAAGTGCCGCAACAAGACTTGGCATGGACTCGACTAATGTCTGAAGTAGTGCTGGAGGGAGTTGACGCTATGAATCTTGCAGGGCTGTCCATAAATCCGTAAGAGTACGAAATGGTAGAGATCTCTTCTGCACAGCACATTGCTAGGAGTCCCAGATACGCTCAATAATGTTCATGTCTGGTGAGTTTGGTGGCCAGCGGAAGTGTTTAAGCTCAGAAGAGTTTTTCTGGAGCCACTCTGTACCACTTCTGGACGTATGGGATGTCGCACTGTCCTGCCAGAATTGCCAAAGTTCATCGGAATGCTCAGTGGACATGAATGGATGCAGGTGATCAGACAGGACGCTTACGTACGTGTCACCTGTCATAGTCGTACCTAGAGGTATCGGGGTCCCATATCACTCCAACTGCACACGTCTCATACCATTACAGAGCCTCCTCCAGCTTGAACAGTCCCCTGCTGACATGCAGGGTCCATGGATTCATGAGGTTGTCTCACGTACACGTCCATCCGCTCGATACAATTTTAAACGAGATTTATCCGACCAGGCAACATGTTTCCAGTCAACAGTCCAATGTCGGTATTGACGGGTCTAGGCGAGACGTAAAGCTTTATGTCGTGCAATAATCAAGGATACACGAGTGGGCCTTCGGCTCTGAAAGCTCATACCGATGGCGTTTGGTTGAATGTTTCGCACGGTGACACTTGTTGATCGCCCAGCATTGAAATTTGCAGCACTTTGCGGAAGGGTTGCACATCTGTTAAGTTGAGGGATTCTCTTCAGTCGCTGTTGGTCCCGTTATCACAGGATCTTTTTCTGGTCGCAGAGATGTCGGAGATTTGATGTTTTACTGGATTCCTGATATTCATGATACATTCGTGAAATGGTCGTGCGGGAAAATCACTACCTCGGAGACGCTGTGTCCTATCGCTCGTTCGCGACTATAACACCACGTTCAAACTCAAATCTTGATAACCTGCCATTGTAATAGCAGTAAGCGATCTAACAACTGCGCCAGACACTTATTTTCTTCTATAGGCGTTGCCGATCGTAGCGCCGCATTCTGCCTGTTTACATATCTCTGTATTTGAATAGGCATGGCTATACCAGTTTCTTTGGCGCTTCAGTGTATCTGCAGTCTGATTTCTGTATAAGTTGTGTCTAACGTTTCCCTCCCTGCATCTCATTCCTGCTACCATCAAAATTTCGGAGTCTGTAGTCCAGTCAACACTGTGGAAAGCTTTTTCTAAATCCGCAAATGCTATAAACGAAAGTTTGTCTTTCTGCAACCAATTCGTAGGGTCAGTATTGCCTTTGTCTTTTTACATTTCTCTGGAACCCAAAACGACCTTCCCGGAAGTTTGATTCTACCAGATTGTCTATTCTTCTGTCGATAATTATTGTCAATATTTTGCAACCATGGGCCATCTGAAAGATGGTTCGGTAGTGCTTTCGCCTGTCGACACCTCGAATTTGAATTATTACATTCCTCCTGAAGTCTGAACGTATTTCGCCTGTTTCACACAGGGAGTTTCACAATTCATGTTACGTACTTCTAGAGGTCGTAGAGGGGACTTAGTAGATCAGGTTTTCATAAAAACCCGTAGCGATGCTAAGAGCGTCACAGGTATAAGCGCCGGCGCCTGTAAACGTCTATTATATACAAGGTGATTCCGTGATGATGTTACATACTTTCTAGGATGATGGGGAAGAATAAATGTTTCAAATTGATGTCAGGGGCCTTTTAGCAGAAACGAACGAGTCGAAAGGTATAAGCGGAACCCGTTCTGACAGCTCTGACAGCGGAACACATGTACTGCTAAGATTGTGGGGTAGGCAAGTTTCAGAGATGGTAGTACGGACAAAAGAAGAAAACAATGTCTAGTGAGCATGACCTCTAAAATGCATACCTTACGAACTATGAGCACTTGTACGATAGAGGAAATGTGTTTCGCAGTAGCGAAGATGAACAAGTGTTCTTAGCTTCTCAGGTATGCGTTTTAGAGCCCAATTAGTATATATATCATAATCGTGGTTGAAAATTGGGCCGTGAATACTGAAATGTTGAGAAACGCTGCTGTATAGCAATTCGTAGGGTCAGCATTGCCTTTAGTCTTCTTACATTTCTCCAGAACTCAAATCGATCTTCTCCAAAGTCAGATTCTACAAGTTCCTCAATTCTTCTGTTAAAAAATCATGACAATATTTTGTAACCATGACTGATGGTCCGGTATTACTCATACTTGTCTGCACCTGGTTCTTTGGGTCTGTAATTACTACATTCCTCATGAAGGCTGAAGGTATTTCGCCTGTTTTACACCAGATGGCATAATATTGTCATGCCTCTCTCTCCCAAGGCTCTTAATAGTAATGACGGAATGTCATCTACTTCAGTGGCCTTTTCTACACCTAGATCTTTCGGCCCTCTTTCGAACTCTTCTCGCAGTACCTTATCTCCCGTCTCATTTTAACCTAAAAGACACGCAAAATAAAGTTACCACCTACTGCACATGGAAATGGCCTGTAAGGCCGAAATTGGTCAATCGTGCCAATGAATACTTGTCAACAACAGCCAAGATAGAAAAACCTTGAACATGTCGTTTAACAAATATGCGACAGTAGTACCCCACATGAAGAAACTCATCTTCACTTACTTCCTCATCTCTTTCTATAACACTGTCCTAAAATTTGTGTCCCTCTAGAAATTCCTCTCACCTTTCAGCCTTCCCGTCTCTGATTAGTAGTGGCTTTCCTTCTGAGCTCTTGATATCACGCAGCTGCTTCCTCGTTTTTCCTACGGTTTCTTTAATTTTCGTGTGGGTGGCATCTATCTTTCTCCTAGTTAAGCATGCGTTTGCCCTCTAGCCATTCCTGCTTAGCTACTTTACACTTTATGTCAATCTCATTTTTAGACGTCTCTTGATAATCACCTGCATTTTTCTAATTTCTTTTTCCGACAGTTAAATTCAATATCTTTTGTGTTATCCTGATTTACACTAGGTCTTTTTACCTGTGTGAACCTCTGCTGTTTCTCCTATTTCGTCTCTCAAAACTGCTCATTGGTCTTCTGATGTATTTCTTTCCTCTCTTTCAATCCAACCTTGCCTGATACTTGCTCTGATACTGTCAACAACTTGTGGTTCCTTCAGTTTGTCCAAGTCTTATATTGTTAATTTCGAAAGCGTTTTGCATTTTCTTCAGTTTTAATCTGCAGTCCATAACCAATAAATTATAAGCAGAGTCAACATCTGCCCCCTGAAAATGTCTCAGAGTTTAAAACCTGGTTTCTAAATCCCTGTCTCATCTTCATGTAATCAGTCTGAAAGCTCCCATCTTCCACGCATGCGACCTCCTTTCACGATTTTCACGATGATTAGAGCATCCTCTGTGCAGAATTCTACCAAGCGACTTCCTCCTTCGTTCCTTTCCCACAGTCCATGTTCTACTACTATTTTTCCTTCACTTCATTTTCTGCTATCGAATTCCCGTCAATCATCCCAATTATATTTTCGTCTCCTTTAACTATGTGAGTAATTTCTTTTATCTCATTGTACATAATTTCAATCTCTTCGATATCTGCTGAGATAGATAACACATAAACGTTTACTATTGCGATGGGTGTTGGCTTCGTGCCTATCTTGGCTACAATAATGCCTTCACTATGTTGTTCAGAGGAGCTTACTCGCATTCCCGTTTTGTTATTAATTATGAGACCTACCGCTGCATTACCCCTATTTGATTCTGTAATCAAAAACGCCGTCTTCACTTGGCTAGGACTCCTGTTCTTCTGTGGACGACATCCTCGGAAGTAGTTCCCGTTGTCAGTGATGATTTTTTATGAAAATAATTGTTTGTCTTGCAACTGGCGCCCCTGTTTCTTTTGTAGAATCTGCAAATGTCGCACACTCAATATGCAGATTCTGCACTCAGGTGCAAATTCAGATATCTTGATTTCTTTCATTTAATGTGCAAGTACCACATTCGACTGCAGTTTAATATATTGTAATTAAGTATCAAGTGTCTGAAAAATTTCAAGCACCTCAATTTCTTTTTCCATTGTACGTGTACTGAGTAACCTCCGCAACTGCTGACAAGTTGGAAATGAAAATGTCTAGTATTGTGTATGAACCGCAGCGATTTTGTGTATGCTTCATAAATGTATTAGACATAAAGCATAGAAGACTTGACGGGCAAGAGTTGACAGACTGGTGAACGACATGGTTAGGGTAATTAGTATAGAACTTGGATCAAGGAGAATAGCGGCTGAAATTGGAGAATACAACGTACTAGAAATGAAAGAAAGCTCCTACATAGGAAGCAAAATTTTCCAAGTTCATTGAAGCGAAGGAGATACCTGAAGTTGTTTGGCACATGTAAAAAAAGGTTTTTCTGTAAAGACTTCTGATATCAAATATTGAGATGGAACTAGTTTCGGAAACTCTACGACTGGAGGACAGAACTGTATGGTGAAACTTCCTGGCAGATTAAAACTGTGTGCCCGACTGAGACTCGAACTCGGGACCTTTGCCTTTCGCGGGCAAGTGCTCTACCAACTGAGCTACCGAAGCACGACTCACGCCCGGTACTCACAGCTTTACTTCTGCCAGTATCCGTCTCCTACCTTCCAAACTTTACAGAAGCTCTTCTGCGAACCTTGCAGAACTAGCACTCCTGAAAGAAAGGATATTGCGGAGACATGGCTTAGCCACAGCCTGGGGGATGTTTCCAGAATGAGAATTTCACTCTGCAGCGGAGTGTGCGCTGATATGAAACTTCCTGGCAGATTAAAACTGTGTGCCCGACCGAGACTCGAACTCGGGACCTTTGCCTTTCGCGGGCAAGTGCTCTACCAACTGAGCTACCGAGGCACGACTCACGCGCGGTACTCACAGCTTTACTTCTGCCAGTATCCGTCTCCTACCTTCCAAACTTTACAGAAGCTCTTCTGCGAACCTTGCAGAACTAGCACTCCTGAAAGAAAGGATATTGCGGAGACATGGCTTAACCACAGCCTGTATGGTAGTTATCTTGAGAATAATGGAGACGAGGAGACAGAGCATTTGGAATAAGATGGTTCAAATGGCTCTGAACACTATAGGACGTAACTGCTGAGGTCATCAGTCCCCTAGAACTTAGAACTACTTAAACCTAACTAACCTAAAGACATCACATACATCCATGCCCGAGGCAGGATTCGAATCTGCGACCGTAGCGGTCGCGCGGTTCCAGACTGTAATGCCTAGAACCACTCGGCCACCACGGAATAAGATGCTGGAGAAGGTTGTGATAATTTAAAATATTGAAGTAGTAGACGCTGAACAAAGTATATGGAAAAGCCTTACCAGCAGGGAAGCGGACGGGTCACTAGGCTCTGAGCAAAATTGTTCAGGAACTAGGAATTGTGTTGAGGAGGCAGGAAAGAGATAAGATTATGTAAAATATGTTACAGAGGGCGGTAGATGTTACACATGTCACAGAAATAAAAATTTTGGTAAGAGAAGGAGAATCGCATTTATAAGGAGAGACAGTGCTTAACTGACGAAATATTATGATTTTATTACTTGTAGCATAACTCCTCTTTCTAATCTAAAATGTGGTGAATCTACGAAACTGCAGGTAGTCACTAAGTATGGGGCTGACAATCGAAATCAAAGGCGCACTCTATCATGCTGCTTTCATTGTATGCTCGTAAAAAAATACAAGTTCTTTTGTGTTGATGTTACAAACTTTCAGGGATGATAGAAAAGGGTAAGTGTATCAATTTGTTGTAAGGGGCCCTAGCCAAAAAAGGACCCATTGGAAAGTTGTAAGCGAAATTCATTCTGATGCTTCTGACAGTGGACCTCTTGTACTGCAAGCTTTTGCTTTCCGTATTTTGGGAGAATGTAGTATGGACCAAGACGAGAAAACAGTGTTCAGTAAGCATGGACTCTAAAATGCATACCTTGAGGGCTATGAGCACTTGTACATCTCCGCTAATGTGAAAAGTACCTCTTCTACTGAACAAGTGCTCATAGCTCTTAAGGTATGCATTTTAGAATCCATGTTTACTGGACACTGTTCTCTTGTCTTGGTTCATACAACGTTTTCCCAAAATATGGATTGCAGTAGAAGACATACACTGTCAGAGGTATCAGAACGATTCTCGCTTGTAACTTTCGACTCGGTCGTTTCCAGACCGGTGTCCCTTACCTCAAATCGATACATTACTCTTCTCCATCGTTCCTCGATGTCTGTAACAGCGCTCTGCATAGTACAGCTATTTTTGGTGTGTGCATGTTCGATTTAATAGCTTTGTCTGTGGTTTCTATAGCTTCACTAACAAGGAGAGGCCACGACGTTTGGAACTCGGATTTACTTCAAACTTCGTACACTCTTAGTACGCCATTAGGACAACAAAATGTGTAAGTAGTAGGGCGTATACTTCTCAAGCGTTATTGAGAAAATCGCAAGATAATTTCGGTCGTCCAATATATACCGTGGCCGTTTTTACCATGAAGCGGTGGCAGCCGAGTGGTTAGCGTTCAAGCCCCGTACTCGCTGGATAACTGGATCGTGTCCCGTTCATCAGTTTTTTTTATTTCTAACACATTTTCTTTACTATTTGTATTAGAATTCATATAATGAAAAAAATACGTGTAATCGGATGAACTTTTATTAAATTTACAATGTTATTTGACACTCTACAAATTTTATTATCACAAATAATATAATATTAATAACTATGGACTAGTAAACGAGCAAACGCATAAAGCGATACTGAAAATGTATGCTTGTCTGTGATCTGAGAAACCTCATACCTGGAAGGAGCCAGAAACGACTTGTTACCTCCAAGTTTCGACCGGCACAGACAGCTATCGAAAGATGTACAATTAATCGTCGCTTTCGACATTACGAATACAATGGCAGGATGGTATTTTTCGTAAAAACATGGAAAGCATAAACTTAAGCGGCACTGGCTGCATTGAATAAATGCTGTTTCCGCATACTCAAGGTTTTTTGAGGTTTTCCGTGGAAAAACAAACCCCGTTAACATTTTCAAAAAACTCTCTTTCAGGCGATAATTTGGAAGCAAACGATGCATAACGCAGCATTTCCTCAAATATCGGCGGGCTGATTATTGATCATGCAGTATCGAGTGTATTTTAATAGCGTCTTCACGAGAAGCAATTTGTCGTTCTCTTTCGATTAAATACGAACAATTTTGAAGATACAGACACGCATACATTTTCAGTATCACTTTATGCGTTTGGTCGTTTACTAGTCGGTAGTTACGAATATTATATTATTTGTGCTAGTAAAAATTTGTAGACTGACAAATAACATTGTAAATTTAATGAAAGTTCATCCGATTACACGTATTTTTTCCATTACATCAATTGTAATATAAACAGTAAAGAAAATGACTGTGTTAGAAAAAAAACCAACTGACGAGCAGGACTCGATCTAGTAAACCAGCGATTACATGGCTTGAACGCTAACCACCTTTTTTTTATTGTTCGTTGCAATTGTTCGGCGCGGTCGTCCCATCGTCCCATAACACTCGTCCTAGCTCGTCGTCGATCCAGTCACTCAGTTTTTTTTTATTACAGAGGGCAAGTAACCCCCTGACCGAACACGCTGATGGTTCAAATGGCTCTGAGCACTATGGGACTCAACTGCTGTGGTCATCAGTCCCCTAGAACTTAGAACTACTTAAACCTAATTAACCTAAGGACATCACACACATCCATGCCCGAGGCAGGATTCGAACCTGCGATCGTAGCGGTCGCGCGGTTCCAGTCTGTAGCGCCTAGAACCGCTCGGCCACCCCAGCTGGCAGGGGATCAAACAGCGAGGTCGTCACTCCCATCGTAATAGGGAAGGTTGGGGAAGGAAGTCGGCCGTGCCCTTTCAGAAGAACCATCCCGTCATTTGCCTTAAGCCTTTTAGGAAAATCACGGAAAACCTAAATAAGGATCAATTATTCAAAAACAGTCTTAATCGCATTTATTATTATTATACCGCCAACCGGTTTCAACCCGACGTAGGGGTCATCTTCTGGGTGTTTACACTGTGAAATTATAGATATCCGTCAGAAAGACTAAGGATAGGATAATTGTTTACGACACGTTTGTAGTACCCATTAAAGAAATTTTTTTAGGTTATCCTTGATTGTCAATATTTCCATAACCTCAAATAAGTGACAACTTGTCTGTGGATGAAGAGCCATGACATATCACTACCACGGCAACGGACGCCGTGGCCAGGGCAAAGATGACACCACACGAACACACCAACTGCTACCATGACGACAGCGTACTTGCTACACAGACTAGAGGGCGCCTGATATACGCTTTATATCCATGGCAACGGCGTTCTCAACACAAGGATTAGAGGGCTTTGTAGTCCTTCCATATTAACCGCTTTAGTAAATTGACTCAAATGTTTTCTACGTAAATGTACGAATAGATATATTATAATACAAGACGACACCAGTTTTTGTGTGTCACAAATTGTTTTACTTTATATTATGGTGCATAAAGTAATATACTTTTACGAATTTTACGAGTTGACTACGGAACATTTGTTATTATTTTGTAATTAATGCTATAATTGTAACTCTTTTTAAATGGAATGGTTCCGTTTTCTGTTATTTACTGTCAATTAAATTTATGTTAAACCAAGGTGACGAGTAATTACGTATAATGAAAAGTATTAAATGCCTTTGATCGACACTGGGAGTGTTTTCGTCTATTCACGTGATCTCAGCACT
This sequence comes from Schistocerca gregaria, assembly GCF_023897955.1. Classification (NCBI taxonomy): domain Eukaryota; kingdom Metazoa; phylum Arthropoda; class Insecta; order Orthoptera; family Acrididae; genus Schistocerca; species Schistocerca gregaria. Next base: position 124,076,894 of record NC_064925.1, read on the forward strand.
CTATTTAAGCCCATATGAAGGGTTAGTCTGGCATAGTTTCCTGCCGTTATGTAGACAGGAGTGACACCACCAGCAGTCGACCAATGGGTAACATATTTTAAATTTACGTGATTTTAGCTGTTGTATAATGGAGTCTTTATGACGGATATTTATAATTTCACAGTGTAAACGCCCAGACGATGACCCCTACGTCGGGTTGAAACCGGTTGGTGGTATAATAATAATAATAATAATAAATGCGATTAAGACTGTTTTTGAATTAATGATTAATCATACTAATCGCTGCTTCATCTCCACAACCATGTTGTCCCAGCATGTAAATAAGGATGGCTGGGCGCGGGTTTGAACCGTCGTCCTCCCGCGTGCGAGATGCAGTGCGCTAACCACTGCGCCGCCTCGCTCGGTTTTATGTTATTGTTATGATGCTTAATGAGATAGGATAACAGTGATTGCGTACTGCGAGCCTCGGCATCTAGTGGCTCTAGGTAATTAAGGGTGGTGGCTCTTGCCTTTTGTTGACTAATATTTTGTGTTCTGTCTGTGCTGCCGTTGTGTGGAGAGAAAAGCAATGCTCAGAGGCCTGCCTGAGAGCTTCTTTGATGTGCTGAATTCGCGGAAGGCGGAAACGAAAAGCTGCAAGCAGAATAGTGGAGACCACGTAGGGGCTCGTAGCCGCTTTCATGTTACGTGAGTTTGCACAAGGACTGGGGGATACGCCACGGGGAATCCCCTAGAGACCAGCAGTGGCCCCAGTATTGTCCCCGATGCTGTGTGGAATGCTTTTACGACTTTCAGACAGTAAAATTGTTTCAGGTCGGAAGAGTAATTTTTTCAGAATCTGCGGGCTGTGTAGTTAAAAGTTCTTCTCCGAAGGCTCTGAGCACTATGGGACTTACCTTCTGTGGTCATCAGTCCCCTAGAACTTAGAACTACTTAAACCTAACTAACCTAAGGACAACACATAACACCCAGCCATCACGAGGCAGAGAAAATCCCTGACCCCGCCGGGAATCGAATCCGGGAACCCGGGCGCGGGAAGCGAGAACGCTACCTCACGACCACGAGATGCGGGCTCTTCTCTGAAGCTGAGATAGCCCCACGCTGCCGAATGTCTAACATTTTGTCGCCAATGCAGCCAGTGTATTGTTTGGGAAGTTGGGTTACCAAGCCAAGTGATTTCCTATGAGCACTAAAAAAATAAGCACCATTATTAGGAAGCAGATGATGACGTCAGAGACGTACTGATGACGGCAAGATGTCAGTAACATTTGGTGGCAAGCCTTTCTTTTGGGGAAGTGTCTTTTCCTCGTTTCCTATGAGGCTATTTTTGATTACGTGATTGCCATAGAGGAGTCTTGCTGCAAGCAGTTGGTAGGATGAGTTTCAGAGGCGCTCTACTCAGAGTAACATTTTTTGGAAGTGGGGATTTCAGAGGGAGATTGAGAGAGTTCTTTTCGGAACATAGGAGAAGGGGTAATCGTTCAGGAACGACACGATGTACACACCGGGGTTCGTTCTAGAACTTCGAGAAGAAGAGTTCGATCGGAGATGGCGTCATGTACGCATCACAGAGTTGCGTCTGCGGATGGCGGTAGAGGTGAATCTGATGTTCGAACCTGGGCGCGAGTGTTCTTGATGCAAACTTGCAGTTTCTTCATACCAATGAACACCGAGTTCACCCACGATGGGCAGCTGTCTATGGTGAGCATCTTTGTGTCTCCAGCACATAGGGAAACTTGTTTCCTTTAACCCTTAGTGGCGCGTTCTATCAATTTCAGGAGCAGTTATTCAATTAATACAAATTGTATAGCTTTTTGGTATATTGGTTAAGATTTACTGTCACGTCAGATAGTCAGATAGCGTGGCAATGGTTACACAAGGAGGCAGGCATCTCATAGAGCATCCCACCCCTTCATGCAATTTTGGCAACTGAGCATTACTATGAAGTAACTGTGACCTACAAGTGTTTTGCAGGATCTGTTTTCTCTATTGTTTACTTTTAACATGATATCCCATGCATGATTCTGTTGTACTAAATTAGTCATTTCAATTAACATGCTTTCTTGTTTCAATAGAGATTATGTCCTGTTCACTTGCTAATTTTGATTTCTTTTTGTGAGTCATTACATGTTATTTATTTTGTTGTATCACAAGTTGGCAACATAGGTTTCACTACTAGAGCCAGAAAACATTGATAAGCATTCAGATAGTCCGTTGCCCATAGATTTCAGTAGTGTTTCTTCAGTGTGGTTCTCTGTCGGGAGTCAGAGACAGCTCGGTAATTCACATATCACCAAATTCACTGGCAGCTTGTAAAATGTCATTTTTCCACATAATCTCTATCCCTTTAAACCGTCTTACGCCAGCCTGGAACTAAGAGCTGTATACACTCCTGGAAATTGAAATAAGAACACCGTGAATTCATTGTCCCAGGAAAGGGAAACTTTATTGACACATTCCTGGGGTCAGATACATCACATGATCATACTGACAGAACCACAGGCACATAGACACAGGCAACAGAGCATGCACAATGTCGGCACTAGTACACTGTATATCCACCTTTCGCAGCAATGCAGGCTGCTATTCTCCAATGGAGACGATCGTAGAGATGCTGGATGTAGTCCTGTGGAACGGCTTGCCATGCCATTTCCACCTGGGGCCTCAGTTGAACCAGCGTTCGTGCTGGACGTGCAGACCGCGTGAGACGACGCTTCATCCAGTCCCAAACATGCTCAATGGGGGACAGATCCGGAGATCTTGCTGGCCAGGGTAGTTGACTTACACCTTCTAGAGCACATTGGGTGGCACGGGATACATGCGGACGTGCATTGTCCTGTTGGAACAGCAAGTTCTCTTGCCGGTCTAGGAATGGTAGAACGATGGGTTCGATGACGGTTTGGATGTACCGTGCACTATTCAGTGTCCCTTCGACGATCACCAGAGGTGTACGGCCAGTGTAGGAGATCGCTCCCCACACCATGATGCCAGGTGTTGGCCCTGTGTGCCTCGGTCGTATGCAGTCCTGATTGTGGCGCTCACCTGCACGGCGCCAAACACGCAGACGACCATCATAGGCACCAAGGCAGAAGCGACTCTCATCGCTGACGACGACACGTCTCCATTCGTCCCTCCATTCACGCTTGTCGCGACACCGCTGGAGGCGGGCTGCACGATGTTGGGGCGTGAGCGGAAGACGGCCTAACGGTGTGCGGGACCGTAGCCTAGCTTCATGGAGACGGTTGCGAATGGTCCTCGCCGATACCCCAGGAGCAACAGTGTCCCTAATTTTCTGGGAAGTGGCGGTGCGGTCCCCTACGGCACTGCGTAGGATCCTACGGTCTTGGCGTGCATCCGTGGGTCGCTGCGGTCCGGTCCCAGGTCGACGGGCACGTGCACCTTCCGCTGACCACTGGCGACAACATCGATGTACTGTGGAGACCTCACGCCCCACGTGTTGAGCAATTCGGCGGTACGTCCACCCGGCCTCGGGCATGCCCACTGTACGCCCTCGCTCAAAGTCCGTCAACTGCACATACGGTTCACGTCCACGCTGTCACGGCATGCTACCAGTGTTAAAGACTGCGATGGAGCTCCGTATGCCACGGCAAACTGGCTGACACCGACGGCGGCGGTGCACAAATGCTGCGCAGCTAGCGCCATTCGACGGCCAACACCGCGGTTCCTGGTGTGTCCACTGTGCCGTGCGTGTGATCATTGCTTGTACAGCCCTCTCGCAGTGTCCGGAGCAAGTATGGTGGGTCTGACACACCGGTGTCAATGTGTTCTTTTTTCCATTTCCAGGAGTGTATCTCCACGGCAGGAGCAGGACGTTTGGGCCATTCCTTAGCAGCTTTCACAAGCATTCGTGAATGGTTTTCTTTAGATTACTGTGAGGTGGTAATCGTACGGTGCCAGATCTTGGCTGCAGGGTGTGCGTTTCAATGCTGTCCGCGTGTTCTCAGAATCCTCCTGAGGGAAGCCTTTTTCCACTTCGTCTGTGTCAATATTCTGCACACACTCGCTTCTCCTGCTCCCATTCGGATTCACAGTTCGTACAGTGTTACGGTTGTCAGCCAAAATCAGATTGTGAATACGCTGCACAATGTCTGGCGTGTGAGCAGCGCTCGGTCTGACGCTGTACCGGAGGTCCCGAGACTGTTGCGCCCATTTTCACCACATAATCTGCTTGCTCAACGACTAGCTGTTTGCAGTCAACACATTCATCTACGTAGATCTTCTTCAGTTTGTTGTGAATCTTTGTCTCTATATTGTTCTCGCTGTACAGGAACTCTGGAACATCACTTTGCTTCAGAAGCACACCAAGTACGGCAGGCATCTTAAGGAGGACATATGAGAAAATACATGGGTACACACAAGCTAATGTAACTTGAACATTTTGAGAGATAATTGAACCAAATTTTGTGTATTTTGTCATTATGTGCCGGCCGGTGTGACCGAGCGGTTCTAGGCGCTTCAGTCTGTAACCGCGCGACCGCTACGGTCACAGGTTCGAATCCTGCCTCGGACATGGATGTGTGTAATGTCCTTAGGTTAGTTAGGTTTAAGTACTTCTAAGTTCTAGGGGACTGATGACCTCAGATGTTAAGTTCCATAGTGCTCAGAGCCATTTGAACCATTTTTTGTCATTATGTTATTGGCTATAACCTGGATCTTTTCCAATATTTTCGACAAATAATTTGATCAGGACGTTGCTGGATACTTTTAAAACACATTATCACATGAGGAACATTTTCTCAAAGGTCACTTTACTTACCACTTTACCACTTTACTTACCGTAACTAAACATTTGCGGACTTATGTTTATATGAACTTTTTTCTTTAGTTTTACGTGTAGAACAACATATTAAACTATTTGCCTATCTTCGTGAATCAACATGTATATACAGAGAGAGGGAGAGGGGGAGAGAGACAGAGAGAGAGAGAGAGAGAGAGAGAGAGAGAGAGAGAGGGGGGGGGGGAGGGGGGAGCGTGACAGTGACCATTGGTGATATCCCACGTGATTGGCTGATAAGCTGCGACGTTTTATCTTTGCAAAGGCTTTCTCTCGACTCGTATGTTAACAGTGCTTTGGAGTTGGATGATTGTTTTGAAAGCTTTTGGAAACTGTTTCTGTCTACAGCATATCACGTCTAAGGATTTATTGTCTTTGGGAAAAGATGACTTCGATAATTTCTGGGCACATTAAGGACAAAAAAATTTCACCTGTAGGTCGCAATGACGCGTGTAGCTCAATAAGAAAAATAAAAGACTATAAATTATGATGACGCCACTTCTATCTCGAGATCACCAAATTCTTATTTTCTACTTTATTTGAATTCCATTTATCGAATTGAAAAAAAAGCTTGCACCATAATCTTCTTATGCTTAATTATTAATCATATGAATTCTTTACAGACGAATGGAAAAACTGGTAGATGCGGACCTCGGGGAAGATCAGTTTGGATTCCGTCGAAATGTTGGAACACGTGAGGCAATACTGACCATACGACTTATCTTAGAAGAAAGATTAAGAAAAGGCAAACCTACGTTTCTAGCATTTGTAGACTTAGAGAAAGCTTTTGACAATGTTGACTGGAGTACTCTTTTTCAAATTCTAAAGGTGGCGGGGGTAAAATACAGGGAGCGAAAGGCAATTTACAATTTGTACAGAAACCAGATGGCAGTCATAAGAGTCGAGGGGCATGAAAGGGAAGCAGTGGTTGGGAAAGGAGTGAGACAGGGTTGTAGCCTCTCCCCGATGTTATTCAATCTGTATATTGAGCAAGCAGTAAAGGAAACAAAAGAAAAATTTGGAGTAGGTATTAAAATTCATGGAGACGAAGTAAAAACTTTGAGGTTCGCCGATGACATCGTAATTCTGTCAGAGACGGCAAATGACTTGGAAGAGCAGTTCAACGGAATGGACAGTGTCTTGAAAGGAGGATATAAGATGAACATCAACAAAAGCAAAACGAGGATAATGGAATGTAGTCCAATTAAATCGGGTGATGCTGAGGGAATTAGATTAGGAAATGAGACACTTAAAGTAGTAAAGGAGTTTTGCTATTTAGGAAGTAAAATAACTGATGATGGTCGAAGTAGAGAGGATATAAAATGTAGACTGGCAATGGCAAGGAAAGCGTTTCTGAAGAAGAGAAATTTGTTAACATCGAATATAGATTTAAGTGTCAGGAAGTCATTTCTGAAAATATTTGTTTGGAGTGTAGCCATGTATGGAAGTGAAACATGGACGATAACTAGTTTGGACAAGAAGAGAATAGAAGCTTTCGAAATGTGGTGCTACAGAAGAATACTGAAGATAAGGTGGATAGATCACGTAACTAATGAGGAGGTATTGAATAGGATTGGGGAGAAGAGAAGTTTGTGGCACAACTTGACTAGAAGAAGGGATCGGTTGGTAGGACATGTTTTGAGGCATCAAGGGATCACAAATTTAGCATTGGACTGCAGTGTGGAGGGTAAAAATCGTAGAGGGAGACCGAGAGATGAGTACACTAAGCAGATTCAGAAGGATGTAGGTTGCAGTAGGTACTGGGAGATGAAGAAGCTTGCACAGGATAGAGTAGCATGGAGAGCTGCATCAAACCAGTCTCAGGACTGAAGACCACAACAACAACAACATGAAAAGCTGAGCGTCAGTAATAATATAAGTTTCGTTTTCGACAATAATCTACTGTTAAATTGTTTTACGTGCTTTAATTATTTATGGCTTCTCAATATCATTACAGAAGAATGTCTTCTGGATTTTTCCGGTATAAAACATAATTCTCAGACCCACAATGATGTCATCAAAAACATATTAGCTGGGAAGGAAAAAAGTATGTAAAGCTTAGAGGCTATTAACTTCAACAATGAAATCCAAGCAGGAAGCTCTGAAATAGCATCAGTGTCTAAAATAATATAGCTGAAACTCTTTTTTCTCTGGTCGATTCCCATTTTTTCCGAAACGTTGTAATAAATGACCAATACACTTCATCACATCACACTTCAATTTACTCCTCATTGAATGTATAGTAGTCATGTACCAAACAACAAGCTACAAGCTACAATTTTTGCCATAACCGTAATGTCAAATCCATGTCAACAGACGACAGTATTTCCCTCGCTAATTCTGGCAAAAAAATGGCGGCCGCCTCTGAATATTTCTATGGTCCAAGGAGCATTAGCCAACCTCTCTATGCATGTAGGATCTCTAGCTGAAACCGCCCCCACTATAAGATTTTTGCTCTGGACTCAGCAGGGGATGTTAGGTTCTTGGCGAGAGCACACACTTGTTACAGGCTTCGATAAATACAGACTTCCTACTAGAACGAGTATCTAAGGGTTAGTTCGGGTTGAAATTTATAAGTTAACTTACGTTCAAACCTGACGCCATCAGCGATTCGCTGTACTTGTTTGACTGTCGCTAGTGTATTTTAAACATTTCATGTGCAGTTTTAGATTGAGCATGAGGTCGTGGGTTAGTCACAAATCACTGATGCAGTCATATAATGAAGTCAGTGTAGCGCCTGGTACTGATTCTTTCCTTTGGTTTCTCAACCGCGATTAGGCTTGCGAAATTCTCAATCAGCGATGTTTATGGAAATAGTGTCGAGTGAGTCTGTACATGTTGTAAAATGGGTTCGATCGCCAAGTGGTCAAGGGGCACTATCTGGCTGTAGTTCGCGCTGTTAAAATTTGCCATGGATTTCCAGTTTAACGAATGCCACCTTTCTTTATGTGAAACAGTTTATTCACGTCTTAATTGAAGTCAGATGGAGTTGGCGCTGATACCATTTGCCTTCCGAGCCCTTTCTTTGTCCTTTGGTAGTATGCATGTCCGGTTCACGATCACAACTTCACAAATCTAAACAAACCTCCAGAGTGAGATGAGTCTTTTCAGCCCTAGATTCTTACAACCAGAAGATAAAGCCCTGTTCATCTTAAGGGTAGGCAGTAGATAGTAGGTAAATGATGTTTAACGTGAGTTACGAATAATGTTACATTTCTGTGATAAATGGTTAGGCAACTGATGCAAATTATCATCTTAGTCCGTTCCATATTCCTCTCCATCGTAGAGCATCCAATCGCTTTGGTGTTACAGAGGGTGTTCGGGAGGTCGGGATGAATATCAGAGTGCGCAAAAAGCTGTAGAACATAAAAATTATTAAAAATGTAATTTTTTTTACAGTCACATTAAGTAGCTTCTCCCATTTATGTATGAAAAATTATATCCTCCGTATGACCACCCCAGGCCTAGCGGCAACGAGAAATGTGTTCATTAAAGTTATCGATGACGCGTTCACAAACATCTCGTGGGATGCCATTAATGCCATTAATAAGCCTTTTAATTTAACCCTTCAAGTGGTGCATTGTCTGAGATTTGTTCACATACACTTCACATACACTTTTGATTTCACAAATCCCCTAAAAAAAAAAAGTAACAAAGCGTAAGATCGCATGATTTGGCAAGCCATTTCTGGTTGCCACTGTAAGTGAATTTTTTGAGTAAACTTTACATTCAGCAGAAAAATCGTTTCACAGGATGTTTAATATGTCGCACCATCTTGTTGAAACAAAAAATCACCATTTTCACCAATAAGAGGGAAAAACCAGTCACAAAGCATGTTTCGGTAACGGTCGCCAATCACAGTGACGGCAGCTCCCTCATCATTTTCAAAAAAGTACTGGTCGGTCACTCCTCCTGCTCAGAATCCGCAACACACAGTCGTGCGTTGTGGATGCATCTCATCTTCTACAGCCACTCGCCAATTTTCCTTACCCCAAATTCTCCAGTTCTGCTTACTGACGTACCCACTCAGGTGGAAGTGCGCTTCATCGGAGAAAACTATGCTTTTTGTGAAGAAGTTCCCGTTCTCCGCCTGTGAGCCAAGACCCGTTGAGCAAATAGACGTCTCTTTCCATGATCTGCAGGCTTCAAATTTTGTTTGGTTCAGATGGCTGTGAGCACTATGGGACTTAACATCTACGGTCTACAGTCCCCTAGCACTTAGAACTACGTAAACCTAACTAACCTAAGGACATCACACAACACCCAGCCATCACGAGGCAGAGAAAATCCCTGATCCCCCCCGGGAATCGAACCCGGGAACCCGGGCGTGGGAAGCGAGAATGCTACCGCACCAAATTTTGTTTAAGTTGAATCTTGTACACATGTATTTTCAGATCTGTTGAAAGGATTTTATGCAGTGAACTTGGTGATAAATTCAGTTGTTGTGCACATCGGCAAACCGATTTTCTGGGGCTTACGGCCACGTTGTCACGCACGACAACAGCGTTTTCTTGTGGCCGAACAGAACGTGGTCGTCCTGTTTTCTTAACATTCGAAACAGAACCCGTGGTCTCAGACTTCTGGATCAACTTCCAAACTGATGCTTTGGCAGAGCAGCATTAAATCCGAGTGTCAAACGGAATTCACGAACGGCTGTCGAGGGACTGTAACTGTTTTTGTAATAACTTTTTATCACTTGAATACATTGCTCCATTTGCTCCATGACGAAAATGAACGTCGAACAACATTGCTTACCACACCAAAGCTATCAGGCTACAAATGTAAAGGATCGCAGATAACATACAAAAACCACGACTGCCCACCGCCATATGACAAAATGGCGCAAAATTCAAATTCGTCCTTACTCCCCGGACGTCCATTATTAAAGAAAAGGCATACTGAGTGAAATTCGTCAGTGTTCGGGCGTACTGGCTCTTAGCGTTACCGCCGCCTGAAAGATTTAAGGGAGGAGTGCAGGTTCATATGTATCATATTAATGTCACGACTCAGTACAACCAATGCACGGGCAGTGAACCGTTCAGCCGCCAGGAGGGCTAAACAAAACTGAATTTGCCCCACCGTACGCGATCGCTGATGCTGTGGACATTTCGCAGTTGAATTAGCAGACAAAAGAGTAGTATAACCCCCCCTCCCCCCCCCCCCCCCCCCCACCACCACCAACGCTTCCAACACCTGCTCAACAGCGTGTTGGTCCATTTTAATTCAACGCAATAAAGCCGCTCGGAGTGGCCGCGTGGTTTTAGGTTCAAATGGCTCTGAGCACTATGGGACTTAACTTCTGAGGTCATCAGTCCCCTAGAACTTAGAACTACTTAAACCTAACTAACCTAAGGACATCACACACATCCATGCCCGAGGCAGGAGTCGAACCTGTGACTGTAGCGGTCGCGCGGTTCCAGACTGTAGCGCCTATAACCGCTCGGTCACGCCGGCCGGCGTGGTTTGGAACGCCATGTCACAGATTGCGCGGCATCTCCCGCCGGAGCTTCGAGTCCTCCCTCGGACATGGGTGTGTGTGTGTGTGTGTTGTTCTTAGTATAAGTTAGATGACCTCTGCAGTTTGGTCCCTTGGACATTCACACACATTTGAACATTTTTTTAACACAATAATACAGCAATCCAGAGTGACGTGAAATCGACGAGGTATTCGTAACTGGGAAGTATGTGGCATCAGATATCTATAATCAAATTACACATTTCTTGTTGTGGTTGGCAGGAGAGCCAACCGTGTTTTTCTAAAGGAGGCCGAAATGCACGCGTCTCAGCTCACACAGGCTGGCGTGAGGTCTGGAACATGACAAGGGAATTAGAATTGAGAGAAACGGACGTAGCTGGTGGAATACTTAACTTTAATCCATTAATGGAGAACGTCGCTCTTTATGGTACATGATTCACAATATCAGTAGTACGGATACTGGCGCCTTGCTAGGTCGTAGCAAATAACGTAGCTGAAGGCTATGCTAACTATCGTCTCGGCAAATGAGAGCGTAGAAGTCAGTGAACCATCGCTAGCAAAGTCGGCTGTACAACTGGGTCGAGTGCTAGGAAGTCTCTCTAGACCTGCCGTGTGGCGGCGCTCGATCTGCAATCACTGATAGTGGCGACACGCGGGTCCGACGTATACTATCGGACCGCGGCCGATTTAAAGGCTACCACCTAGCAAGTGTGGTGTCTGGGGGTGACACCACATTTATCATAAATTACGTACTGATGGTTTCTGGGCGCGGAACTGGCTCCAGAAAATGTCCCAGATGTGTTCCATTGTGTTCAAATGAGGTGGATCAGGTGCCCAAGTCATTAACGTGACTTAGTTATCATATTCCTGAAACCCCTGTAGTACAATTATAACTAAGGGATGTGGACGGTTATTGTGCTAAAAGATGCCATCGCTACTGCGGAAGTCATCGAGCATTTAAGGGTGCAGACGGTACGCAGTTATGTTCACCTACTCCACAGCTGTGATGGTGCCTTTGATTACTAACACGGGTCCCACGAATGTTCCAATATTGGTGGTTTTTAGAAGCCCGACATGAAATTCTATACCAGCACACTGCTCTTTATGGTCAACCATGGCAAAACCACAAATTCATAGAAACAAATCAGTAGAGATATGCTCACCAACAACCAACCAAGCCACTCAGGTCGCACCCACTTGCCACAGTGGTACACTGCCGGAAAAAAAAATAGTACACCCTTTTGTAGGTTTCCAATCCTCTCATGATTTATTGTTGGAACAGTGTGTGCGGTGTACGTGAAATTGTTTAATTTACAGGTCAGTGGCACAAGCTGTTCTGAGGTACCAGGTATCAACCGATGCTGAAACGCCCATGTTAGTGCTTGGTTAGCCTCCACAGGCCGCAAATCAGACGCTGACTCTGGCATCTAGTTGATCGTACAGATGGTGTATACTGTCGTGGGATACGTTATGTCACGCCTGCTCCACCCCACTCATCGTACTCGCCAGACTTAGCTCCATGTGACTTCCTCTTCCTCAAGATAAAAAGCAACTCGAATGGGCAAAAATGTCATAAAGATACAGGGGATCCAAACGGTATTGCAAAGTGCACTGAACACCGTAACAAAGAAAGATTCCGAGGATGTATTTCAAGAAAGACAGAAAAGTTGGGATCGGTGAATTCGCTGTCAGAGGAAATGTTGTACAGAATAAGGTATTGGTGAGATGAAGTAATTTTAATCAATTTGTTTAGGAAGCTTTTGGGTTCGACATCGTATAAACACTATGTGATGAAAAGTATCCGCACACCCCTCCGCCATCCCGAACTGACCATCATATGTCAGGGGAGTATTGTGTTGTCATTAGAGTACCAGTAACTGAGGAATGGGTAGGAGAGCTCAGTGACTTCGAACGTGGGCTAGTCTCTGTACGTCACCTGAGTAACGAATCTATGAAGGGCATTTCAACCCTTGTACAGCTGCTCAAATCTACTTTTCGTGCTGTGAATGTGAAGTGGAAACGCGCAGGAATAGCTACAGCTAAACCAGGACCATCCATACCTCGTGTACTGACAGACAGGATCCGTGAAGTTTGCAGATAGTGGATGTAAAAGGTTCACAAAATGAGCGGAAGAAATCGCTCTTGAGTCCCAGAGTGCTACCAACGGCTCAGCAAGCACAAGGACTTTGCGTAGGCAGATAGAAAGAACGGGATACTATGGCTGAGCAGTTCCTCATCAGCCACTGTGACGTCCCCTCTCCCCTTTGTGTTGTCGCTGTTGATGTTGAGCCGCTGCTGCTACAGCTCGGTCGGCGGAATGAAGACGCGACGCGCAGTGATGGTTGTCCCCATCGGGTAACGTGGAACACCACCTGAAAATCTCTACAGAAAATTGTTCCTCGTGTAATGTATGAAACTCCGTTGGCGAGTCCGCACAGTCTTCTCAGCGATGCGAACTGCTGATTTTAATTGTCTGTTATGGTTTTATGGTGATTTGCTATGCCCGGTTAGTTAGTTATTGCAGTATTGAGTGAATCATTTATCACCGGCGCCGTTTCACACCACTGAAGCTTGGAAAAATTCATTTGCATTTCTGTATTCGCAGTTGTTATTACGTTGCTAGGCAGAATTGTTGACTACGGCACGACGCCAATCCAGAGATAATCTATAATGTTATCTTGCTTTCGTACGTCGTAATATTATTTCGGCAAAACACTCCTTTCAATGCTCATCACTCTTTCAATTAAAATGTTCACAGTTAATTATTTTGAACATCAACTATCACACAGTTCAATTAATGATGGAGCCAACACGTGAGATTTCCATTACTGACGAACAATTTTTATTGTTCCTTCTTAGCAGTTAGTTTATAATCATCACACCACACGCACACCGATGGATCAGATCAATTACAATTCTTTTCAGTTCGGTGATCGTGACAATTACGACAACTTTTAAAATCGGCGTATTTGTATTATCTTCGTGTGGTCGTATTAATGTTTCCTACTCAAGGCTAATCTGGTAGTGCAATCTTCGATACTATGTCCATTCTTCGTTGTAACTGTTCACTTTCATGAAGGTTGAGTACAACAACAATATTTCCAATAATTAAAGTTCATTAACTCACCGTAAACTGCCAGAATATCAGTTCAGTTCAAGTTCTCAAGTCAGAATAACTGAGAACAAAGTCCGTGCATCTCCATCACGCAATAGTACGTTTTTTGAATAGAAACAATCTCGTAGCGTTCCGTTTGTAGTAGTATAACAAACGGTGCTCTCTCACGACTTGGTAGCAAGCAAGCAAGCAAGTTAGCAAGCGACTAACATTCCAATGATCGAGCATTGTAGACGCACTGAATTTCCTTTTCGCAGCGTTTACAACTCCCTTTCACAATAAATGTTATCTCTGACCGACATATTACTGTAGACTTAACTTTCGTCAATGATTTGCAGTTATTACTGAGATGCTTGATAGCTAATTAAAAATAACCTTTCTTTCTTTCCACCTTTATATCATAACATACTCAGTAATTATTGAAATTGGTGTTCATCAAAACTTTAAGGTCTTATATTATTGTCAAAGTTGTCGTACCTGTCAGGATGACACTGTTCCCTACTTTAAATTATCATGACACTATTATTCGGGTTTTCGAGTTTCTTGGGGTGTTACACCACACATTTGTGTAGTCAGTGCTAAGCGACGTTTGTTGTAGTGTACAGATCGACGCCGATGGACAATGGATGACTGGAAGCGAGTGGTTTAGAGTTTCGAATCATCACGCTATACACTGTGGCAATCCGATGGAAGGGTTTTGATTTGATGAATGCCTGGAGCACGTTACCTGCCAGCACTTGTAGAGACAACAGTGAAGTACGAAGGAGGTGGTGTTAAGGTGTTGGCGTGTTTTTCGTGGTCAGCCTGTGGTACCTGATTGCTGATTAAGAAAACGCTAAATGTGGAAGGATATGAACACATTTTACAGCAGTGTGTACTGCGCACAGTAGAGGAACAGTTGGGAGATGATGAGTGTGTCAGCATGACAATGCATGCCAGCGTAAAGCAGCGTCTGTGAGGCGATGGTTCGTGCTGAACATAGACTTTCCACCACAGCTTCCTATCTACCTGAACGCCTAGGAATTTGAGCTGTTCAGTCTCAATAATCGCATGCCAACCGTGTGTAATCGTAAGTCAGTTTTTGTTGAACTGTATATTAGAAACTGCAAAAACTGAGGTTTACTGTGATTTAGCATCAATTTATTTTCTGCAAGCCATAAAATTATGTCTTGAAATGCTTTATCTGATACTATGTCGAAATTGCACACATCATCTTTCACTACCAAGCGTTTCTAAAATGGACTGCCCTGTGCAGAGTCCTGACCTAAACGCAATGGAACACCTTTCGCACACGTTGGAATGCCGATTGCGCTCCAGACTGCAGCCCCAAACGGCATTACCTTCTCTGTTTTTTCCATCTCTAGTGACCTCGTTGTCGATGGGACGTTAAACACTAATCTCTTCACTCGTGTCTGGCCGTTCTAATTTAGGTTTCTGTGACTTCACTAAATCGCTAAGGACACGTCCGAGTACCTTCCCCATCCTTCCCTAATCTGACGAGACCGATGACCTCGCTGTTTAGTCCCCTCCCCCAAATCAACCAACCAACTAACCTCTTCCTAATTTCGCTTCTCTGGAATTTCGCTTCTCTGGTTTCGGTTCTTGAGGAGGAATTCCTCAACAGACATTCATGCACTTGACTGAAATTTTCCCCAACAGCCCTCAAGCCGTCGACAAGATGAAGTGGGGTACAACCCATATTAGTGTCGACTTTGCCTGGATGCTTTTGATCAGGTAAACAAACAAAAGGCTGCAATCTTAAAACTTTGTTCTGAGATGCTAGAATGTAGATAATCAAACGGTCCTTACTTTTCGGATACGCTTCGTACGTAGGCAGTGTCTAGAATAATATCTTTCCTATATCCATAGTTCTTCCGATTTTGGGTGCTCTCGGAGGCTGCAAAAAAAAAAAAAAAAAAAAAAAAAAAAAAAAAAAAAAAAAAAAATTAAAAAAATAGACCCCGTGTGAAGTTTCATAACACTCCATTAGGCTACCTAACTTGAACAACTTTACTAGAGGGCAGAAAGAGGGCGGGATGAGAAGGACCAGGTACTCTGAGCTAGACCATATTGATTCGAGCATACATACATTGAAATGCTAACAGACCGGTAGCTCAGCTGGGCGAGGCTAAAAGAAAGAATTATCCAATACACTTTGAAAATCACGCCCCGGTGGAAATTTGCACCCAGTCCCTTTTACATGAGTTCCATGTGTTGGTTCCGTGTCATTAAACTTGGTGACTCACAGAGGTACCAGCCCGCTCTGTTTCGCAATCGTCCACATCTGCACGTAGCCCTAGAAGCTGCGGTCCAAAGGTGTACACGAGTGCAGCTTATTATAAGGTGGTTGCCGTCACTTTTATTCGGCTCCAGTGGGTTCCTCAACTTCAGTTCGTTATTTGGATGAATGCTGCAAGACACATCAACAGTGATCCATTACGCAGTGTGCGTTCGTACTCGTAAGTCGTTAAAATCTTGAAAGTGTTATTTCGGCCGAAAGTTCTATAATAGCAGAAACGTTTTAGGCTACAAGAGACGTATGCTTCCGAAATTGATTATAACATAAATATTAACTATCATACCCCTTAAATAGGCAACAAGCATCGCCTTTCACCAATTTGCAGAGATTAAAATAGTCAGTGTGTTAATTTATACTCATCCACCAGAAAATTATCCCAATTTTGTAAGATAATGCATTTTATAGTTTTCAGTTACACCGCTCATGCTCTGAAATTCTCATTTGCTGCAGCTCTGCGTTTAACAATTGCAAAATTAGCTGCTTTTTTTGTGGAGTTGGTACTTCAGATGGCAAAGTAGAAACAAAAAGGAGCCTCCGGTTTAAAGGAAAGCTTGCAGAGAAACGGGTCATATTTTCAGGGTGTGCTGCTCAGTCCAAGATATGCAGGAGAGATGCTGTCGGAGAATGCAGTATATCAACATCCATCATCCAAGATGGACTGCTGTAAACGATGTTGATATATTCTCTGCAGGCATTTTTATTCTTAGGAGCTAGCTACCGTGAAACATTGCCTGTACTTTATACATAGTACGATGCTGTATGTGTTGAAACATGGGGTCGAAAGTAACGCGGATCAATTGTAACATTTCACAATTATCAGCAAATGTCGCTCGTAGAATTTCGGGGAGGCGGCAGTTGATTTCAGTTGCCTTCCATAAGGAGGGCACCTTTTGTGTGTTCATTGTATGAAAGAGCCGAAATTCCTTATAGCGTGTTGAAGGAAAAATAAATTTTCTGAAATGTTGTTCTTCTAATGTCCTTAAAAGAATATTTTTTATACATGGCGATTCAAAAAGTTGCGTACAGATTGAAGGAGCTAATGAGGAGTCGAAAGCAACAACTGTGGAATAGAACTTATGGTCTTGGAAATAATCGTGACCCAGTGAAAACTTTGGAATGTCAGCAACAACAAGGGCAATCAAAACAAAGAGAATGTACTGCCTCTGCACATATACAGGTGGATGCAACCAGATGGAGCACTTGCGCATATTTCTGTGCAAGCACGTGACATACTCCCCCGCGACAAATGCTTGCTTGAAAATAAAGAGATAATGTAGGCAATTTTAGACTTATTTCTGTGCCATCGGTGTTTCCTAAATTTACTGAAAAGCCTATGTATGCAAAGGTAATTGATCATTTCAGTTCACCTGATTTGTCAAATGTACAGTTTTGTTTTAGAAGTGGTTTTACAACTAAAAATGCTGTATTATCTTTTCTCTGTGAGGCCTCTGTCGGATTAAATAAAAGGTTCGGAACGCTGGGCGTTTTCTTTGATTCAACTAAGGCTTATGATTGTGTTGGTCACAAAATATTACTGCAAAAGTTGGACCATTGTGGAATAAGGGGAGTAGCCCACAATTAGTTCATACATTACTTTAAGAACAGACAGCAAAAGGTCGTTGTACACAGTACTGAGAATGGCTACGACGTACAGTCCCAATGGGGCACAGTTAACTGGAGGGTCCTCCAGGGGTCGTTGCTGGGACTGCTATTGTTTCTTATTTATTTAGATGACATACTTTCTAGTATTACAGGCGATTCTAAAATATTTCTGTTTTCTGATGACACCAGCTTGCTAGTGAAAGATGTGTGTAATATTGAAGCGGTATCAAATAATGCAGCACAAGACATAAGCTTTTAGAAAATAAATTGATGCTAAATCGCAGTAAGACTCAGTATTTGCAGTTTCTAACACACGATTCAACAACTACTGACATTTGATTAGACACAGTATGGGCATATGATTAGTGAGACTGAAGAGTTCAAATTCCTAGGAGTTCAGATAGATAGTAAGCTGTTGTGGAAAGCCTGTGTTCAGGATCTTGTTTAAAAACTAAATGCTGCTTTATTCATCATAAGAACAGTATCTGAAATAAGTTCAACACGATAACTAGTTTACTTTGCTTATTATCATTCGCTTACGACATATGGTATTATTTTTCGGGGTTAATTCTTTTGATTCAAGAAGGATTATAAACTAGCGGTTCGAGCAATATTTGATGTAAGTTCGCGAACCTCTTGTCGGCTCCTGTTCAGTAGTCTGTACTCTCAATATATATTTCTGTTAATATCGTTTGATGTTAACAATATGAACTTATTCCAAGAATCAGTAGCTTAACTCAGTTAATACTAGGCAGAAATGACATCTGCATCTGGAACATACTTCCCTGACTACCGTGCAGAAAGGCGTGCAGTATTCTGCTGCATCCATTTTCAATAACCTGCCACAAGATTTCAAAAACTGTAGCAGTTGTGCTCTCACTTTCAAGTATAAACTGAAGAGATTCCTCATGGCTCACTCCTTCTGTTCTGCCAAGGAACTTCTGGAAAATGTAAAAAAAAAGCTAATTCCTTTGTAACATTATTTTTATCTTTTATTAGTTGAGACGCCGTGCTAAACCTACAGGACAGGACCGGCTGTCAGTTACACTCGAACATACAACCTTTTATTTGATCAAACATTACAAGAGCCAAGAAAAATAAAAAAAAACACAACTTTAGTTTTGGAATTTAATTAGCGGCTGAATACGCCGTACAATCTCATGTATTAAAGGCAAGACCACTTTAATTTAAAAACGGCTGAAAGCCAATAAGTTAAAGCTCAACCAAAATCTGGAATTTAAAAGGCAAAGCCTTATCTTAGTTCCTTAATCAGGCTGCAGGCCCAAAGAATCTGACATTTAAGAGCAATCAACTTAAATTCAAAATCGGCTGAAGGCCAAACACTTAAGACTGAATAACATTAATTTTAAAAATGCCAAAGGCTTTACGTAAAACAGTTCTTAAATTAGGCTGAAAGCCCAAACCATCTGACGCCTTAAGGGCAAAACAACCTTAATTTAAAAATCGACTAGAAGCCATACAAGTACAAACAAAAAGAACAAACAAGAGAAGGCAGTACAGCCAAGGGCGCTCAAAGTTCCGACGGTTGGCCTGGAATTCAAACACTGACACCCGTTTAGGTGAGACAGGCAGTCGGCCTAACCATTGTCGATCTGACGACAACCCAACCGACAGACTGTTGACCGGCTCACCGACAAGATAACCTCCGGTTCACCTGACTAGAACACAAAACGGAGTTCAGTGGAACAACGCAGAAGGTATTGGCGCCCACAACCAATTATACATTGAGCTGCCAAACTACACACCGTGCTGAGCAGCGACAACACGATGAGGAAAATGCAATGCCTGAATTTACGTCAACGGCCAGGGCCAGGTGATCGGAACGTTAACGGCCACAAGGCAGAGGATCCCGCTGGTGCACTTTAATTCAAATAACCAAGGACAGTTAAACTCCACCGGAGGGTGGCTAAAATTTGCCAACTTAAAAACACACGTTGTTGCATGGGGGAATGTCCCAACAGCCGACAACGAAATCCAAACGACACAATGTGAACACTCGTGACTTGCTGGTAGATTAAGTCAAAACTCAACTTTCGTGTCCACGATCGGTGAGCCACGGACCTCGTAGCAATGGGCATAGCACCACGCAATCCGACCGCGTGTAGAAGCCGCCAGCGGCCCCAGGCAAACCACGCGCCGCGGAGATTTCCTCGCTGCTCCACGCCAACCGACCAACTGCAGGCCCGGAAATGGTGAAATGACCAAATATACGTCGGCCGATGAGACGACCAATCGAACGACCAACCAATGGCCGTCCCCCTCCAATCTCCCTCCATCGGACAGTTCATGTGTGTCGCCAGTGGTCGGCGATTACTGGCTGTCGGCGCCTCACCGGCGCTCCGTCCCCGACTTCACTACTGCTGCGTCCCGACTGCACTGCTGGTCTGTCTCTTTTTTTTTCTTTATTGTATTTCAATTCCCCATCGGGGCGGGCTGGCAGCAGCATATGCGCTCTCTTACCCGAAAGACACAGAACAAACAATAGAAAACAGTTAAAAATATACAAAGGAGAGAATATGGTGAACATAGATATAAAAAAGGAGGAACGTCATGGAAGGCAATAGACAAAAATAGGAGCGACTGTAAAATGGAGATAAAAACCGTAAAAAAGTAGCGCACACAAAAACCACACACTGGGACAATTAACAGAACACAAGGCACAGTATGACCAGAGCATAAGAGTATCGACGGATGTCGTAGAACATAACGAATAGCGAACCTCAAGGCAGCACACAATTAAAATCTTGACGCACAGGAGAAACAGCACTAAACACAACACTGACGTGGCACACTGACGATGATCAAAACAGAGGATCTGTCAGGCGCAAGGAGATGAGGGAGACCGGAAGAAGGGAGGGTTGGAGGGAGGGGAAGAGAGGGGGAGATGGACGGGGGGGGGGGTGCGCTGAAGAGGACCAAGTAGGGAGGGACGTGGGAAGGAAAGAGGCAAGGATGGGGTGCAGGGTCTCAGGGGGGGAAGGAGGAAAATCCGCTCTGGAAGAAGAAGGGGAGAGGAAAAAGGGGGCCCTGGGGAGGGGGGGGGGGGGACAAGGCCAGGTTATAGTTGGAAGGAAGGGTAGATGTCACGGCGAAGTTCATCATCCAGGAGGGGGAGGCGCTGGAAATTGCCCTGATGAAGGAGATGGAGAGTTTGGAGGTGGAGAGAGGGAGGGTGGTCCGTCTCCAACTGAGTGCCAGACACTCAACACTCCATAGATAGTACGAGAGTACACTTATCGACACGCGATGCTGCTGCCTCTCACGGGCAAGTAAGGCAGGAAGTTAGTGACATCAGTAAATGGAATAAGGAAACGAGGCGGCAGTACCGTAATAGAAGACGACTAACAATAAATGGCATGAACACCAGCCATGCACGGCTCATTACTGTTCTAATTTCATATACTGATTCGTTCCGTGACCATGGAGAGTTGCTACTCTATTCGTTCCTAACGCACATGACAAATGTAATAAAAGTAAATAAATGTAGGTGCTAGCCAAGCCTGTAGGTTGCACTGTTGTATTTAACGACGAGCGGTACTTATGCAATGTCTTCAGTACATAGCAAGTGTCAGTCGTGGCCAGAACAGCGTTTTGTGTAGTCATTAGTGGATTATGTCAAAGTGAAGTGAATTCAGAGGTGGACAAATTGTTGGTGATTCTATATTGGGTACTTCCGTAACCAAGGTAGCCGAACTATTTGGCAATTCGTTACATTCTGTACGGAAAACTTATACCACGTACAGGGAAAGATCAAATCGTTATCAGCTAAGTCACAACGTGGGCTAAAGTCTGTGTTGAGTGATATTAAAGAGGATTGTCACGAAAAATAAACGGACGAAAGCTTCAAAAGTGGCTGCAGAATTGAATGTCGCACTCGTGAACACTGTCAGCACAAAAACAACACGAAGGAAGCTCCAGAAGAAGGGAACTGAAGGGCGAGCTGCAATTCCAAAACCACTCATCAGCGATGCAAATGCCTGCAACAGGAAAACGTGGCGCCGAAACCATAAAATCTACATCTACATCTACATGATTACTCTGCAATTCGGATTTAAGTGCTTGGTAGAGGGTTCATCGAACCACAATCATACTATCTCTCTACCATTCCACTCCCGAAAAGCGCGCGGGAAAAACGAACACCTAAACCTTTCTGTTCGAGCTCTGATTTCTCTTATTTTATTTTGATGATCATTCCTACCTATGTAGGTTGGGCTCAACAAAATATTTTCGCATTCGGAAGAGAAAGTTGGTGACTGAAATTTAGTAAATAGATCTCGCCGCGACGAAAAACGTCTTTGCTTTAATGACTTCCATCCCAACTCGCGTATCGTATCTGCCACACTCTCTCCCCTATTACGTGATAATACAAAACAATCTGCCTTTTTTGCACCCTTTCTATGTCATCCGTCAATCCCACCTGGTAAGGATCCCACACCGTGCAGCAAGATTCTAACAGAGGACGAACGAATGTAGTGTAAGCTGTCTCTTTAGTGGACTTGTTGCATGTTCTAAGTGTCGTGCCAATGAAACGCAACCTTTGTCTCGCCTTCCTCACAATATTATCTATGTGGTCTCTCCAACTGAAGTTGTTCGTAATTTTAACACCCAGGTACTTAGTTGAATTGACAGCCTTGAGAATTGTACTATTTATCGAGTAATCGAATCCCAACGGATTTCTTTTGGAGCTCATGTGGATCACCTCACACTTTTCGTTATTTAGCGTCAACTGCCACCTGCCACACCACACAGCACTCTTTTCTAAATCGCTTTGCAACTGATACTGGTCTTCGGATGACCTTACTAGACGGTAAATTACAGCATCATCTGCGAACAACCTAAGAGCATTGCTCAGATTGTCACCCAGGTCATTTATTAGATCAGGAACAGCAGAGGTCCCAGGACGCTTCCCTGGGGAACACCTGATATCACTTTAGTTTTACTCGATGATTTGCCGTCTATTCCTACGAACTGCAACCCTCCTGACAGGAAATCACGAATCCAGTCGCACAACTGTGACGATACCCCGTAGGCGCGCCGATTGATTAGAAGTCGCTTATGAGGAACTGTGTCAAAAGCTTTCCAGAAATCTAGCTTCATAGATTGAACACACCTACTTTCTACTTACCTAAATGATTTTAGAAATTCCGATGGAATGTTATCTAGCCCTTCTGCCTTATTTAATCTGACGTCTTGCAAACCTCTTTCAAATTCTGATTTTGATACTGGACCCGCTATGTCTTCCACATTGACTCCAATTTCTCCTTGTATCATGGCGTCAGGCAATTCTTCCCCTCATAAAGCCCTTCCGTGTACTCTTTCCCCCTATCTGCTCTCTCTGCCATGCATTTAACAATGGAATTCTTATTGCAATCTTAGTGTTACCACCCTTGCTTTTAATGTCACCAAAGACTTTTCTGTATACTAATTCAGTTCTTCTGATGATTATTTCTTTCTTTCGATTTCTTCACGTTTTTCCTGCAGTCATTTCGCTTTGGCTTTCCTGCACTTCCTATTTATTTAATTCATGATTTGTGTCTTTCCATGAATATTTCTGTATTTCATTCTTTTGGAGATCAATTGAAGTATTTCATCTGTTACCCAAGGTTTATTCGTAATTACCTTCCTAGTACCTATGCTTGTCTTTCCAACATTTGTGACATTCATCACTACTTTAGCATCCCACTTCCTTCCACACTGATTCTTCCGTACGATTCTTTAAAACATGAGTCTACTATTCATTATTTCTAAATTGTGATCTGATTCTGTATCTGCTCCTGGTACTCCTTACAATCCAGTATCTGATTTTGGAATCTCTGTCTAACCATGATATAATCCGACTGGATCTTCCTGTATCTCCGTGCCTCTTGTGTTGCTATTACGATCTGAAATTTATTGCAGAAATCAATTGGTCTTGCTCCTTTCTCATTCCATCTACCAAGCCTTTATTGCCCCGTAACGCCTTCTTATATACACCGATCTGTCAGAACATTTATGGCCAACTGCCTAATAGCCGGTACGTCCACCTTTGGCGCGGGCAAAAAAGCGGCGACTCGTCGTGGCATACAAGGAACGAGGCCTTCTTACGTCGCTGAGGAGAGTTGGCACCACGTCTGCACACACAGCCACCTAATTCCCATCAGTTGCAGGGAGGGGCGATAAACTTTTGACGCCATATTCGATTACATTCCAGATGTGTTCGATCGGGTCAGATCTGGCGAGTTGGGTGGCCATCACATCAACTGAAACTCGCCACTGTATTCCGCGAACAACTCCATCACACTCCTGACCTTGTAACATGGCGCTTTATCTTGATGAAAAATGCCACTGCCGCCGGGAAACCCGATCGTCGTAGAAGGGTGTACGTGGTCTGCAACCAGTGTACGATACTCTTTGGGCGTCATGGTGCCTAGCACGAGCTCCACTGGACGCATGGTTGTCCACGTGAATGTTCTCCAGCGCATAATGCAGCCACCGCTAGCTCGTCCACCGCTCAGTACAGGTGCCAGGGAGCAGTTCTCCTGGAGGACGACGGATTCGCGCCCTCCCTTTGGCATGATGATGAAGGTTTCGGGATTCATCAGACTACGCAACTCTCTGCCACTACGTCAACGCCAAGTGCCGATTGTCAGTGAGCATTTCAGTCGTAGTTTCCGATGTCGTTGTGTTAGCATTGGCACATGCATGGGTCGTCGACTGCGGAGGCCCATCGTCAGGTGTGTTTGGTGCACTGTGCGTTCAGACACACTTGCACTCTGTCCAGCATTAAAGTCTGATGTTAGTTCCGCCACAGTTGGTCGCCTGTCCTGTTCTACCAGTCTACCCAACCTGCAACGTCCGACATCTGCAAAGAGGGGTGAACGCCGAACCCCAAGACGTCAGGTCGTGTTTTCACCTTGGTTTCGCCACGATTTGAAGACACTCACTACAGCACTCCTCGAACACTTGACTAGTCGTGCAGTTCCATAAATGCTCCTGGCAAGCCTCTGGCACATCACAATCTATCCTTAGTCAAACTTACATAGATCGCTGGCAATCTCCTTTCTACACACGGGCAGCACGCTCACTGATACTGCATGCACCGTGCACGTGTCTGAATAGCAGTGTTTCCACGTCAGGTTACGCTGCTATCACCTGGATGGGTTGTACCCTTCCCTAGAACCATGCTCCAATTCTCCATGATTTTTAAATTTTCTTTTCCATTTACTTCTTGAATTACCCGTTCAGTGGTTGGCCGTGCGGTCTAAGTCACTGCTTTCCGGTCAGGATGGAGCGCCTGGTCCCCGGCACGAATCCGCCCGGCGGATGTGTGTCGAGGTCTGATGAACCGGCCAGTCTGTGGATGGTTTTTAGGCGGTTTTCGATCTGCCTCGGCGAATGCGGAATGGTTCCCCTTATTCCGCCTCAGTTACACTGTCGGCGATTGCTGCGCAAACAAGTTCTCCACGTACCCGTACACCACCATTACTCTACAACGCAAACGTAGGGGTTACACTCGTCTGGTGTGAGACGTTCCCTGGGGGGTCCACGGGACGCCGAATCGCACAATAACCCTGGGTTTGGTGTGGGGCGGTGGAGGGGTGAAGTGGACTGCGGTAGTCGTCGTGGGGTTGTTGACCACTGCGACTGCGGCGGGGACGGGGCCTCTCCATCGTTTCTAGGTTCCCGGTTAACATACAATACAATACAATACATACATACAATACCCGTTCAGTACCCTCATTTACATTGTCTGTCTCTCCGTCTCCTGTTTGGGACGTCAGCATGTACTCCTGAACTTGTTGGTTTGCTCTCAGTTCTGATGAGAACAATCCTATCACGGGACTGTTCATAGTGAGACACACTCTGCCGTGCTTTCCTATTCAGAACGAACCCTACTCCCGTTACACCGTTTTCTGCTGCTTCTAATATACCCTATATTTATATGACCAGAAATCCCTGTCTTCTTTCCATTTCACTTTCAACTTTTGTACTCCTGTCTTCCTCAGTACGTGTAATATTAGGGTATTTTGATAATTTTTACTTACGGACCGTCTGACAGCAACTGAATAAAACACAATTTTAGTGCCATACGCGTTTCGCCTTTATTTTGTGCAAGCCATCATCAGTGGACTGGAATATGTACATATGTTTGCTATTTAATTTACATTTTGGTTACTGTACCTATAGGTTATAAACAGTTCTGGTAGCAGGTATTTCCTACTAAGTAGTAATGTTTTGAACTGTACTTACTAATTGCGTGGACGATTTCCTACATATTATGCTCCTGTTGCATTTTTGGTGTTGTTCTTCTTCTTATAAATGCCAGTTGGCGGGTTTTTTACATTTCGCAGCACTATGATCTGAACACTTGTTACGATGCAATCTTTTGCAATGCCTTTCAGAAAATAAAGGCGAAACGTGTATGGCACTAAAATTATGTTTAATTCAGTTGCTGTCAGACGGTCCATAAGTAAAAATTATCAATATACCGTAATCTTTCCATTTCAGTTCACCGACTCCCACTATATTTACACCGAGCTTCTGACTTTCCCTTTTCAGATTTTCTAACTTCCCTACCACGTTCAAACTTCTGACATTCCACGCCTTGACTCATGGAACGTTATCCTTTTGTTGGTAATCAGTCTTTTCCTCATAGTCACCTCCCGAAGATCCGAATGGGGGATTAGTCTGGAATCGTTTGCCAATGGAGATATTATCATGACACTTTTTCAACTACACGCCACATGTGCCTTGGTAAAAACATTACATGTCTTTATTTCAGTAGCTTTTATTTACTCCTGTATCTTGATGCGGTTGATCATTGCTGATTCTTCAGTCTTTTAGGAGCTGTTTCCCACCCCAAGGGAAGGAGAGTGCCCTGAACCCCTGTCCACTCTTCCGCCATTTTTAGACAGGGACTTTGGCAGAACGGGTTTGGTTAATACCCCACAAGTCTTTGGCCGCCATTGCTGACGATTTTTATTCAAAATTTAAGCAGTGGCTGGTTTCGAACTCGGGAATTGTTGATTTGCAGGATTTGCAGTAAAAGACGCTGCTCCTAGACTACGGGTCACGACTAAGGATTACGTGACCTGTATGGCTGATCAGGTCCATCGCATTCTACAATGTTCCCTGATGGTGACGCTGTGTTCCAGGACGACACGGCTCCTGTTCACTTGTTCGCCTCGTCCAGGACTGGTTTTGTGAACATCAGAATGATTTATCGCATCTCATTTGGCCACCACAGTCACCAGTTACCCATATTATTGAGCCTCTGTGATCTATTTTTGAGAGAAGTGCGTGTGACCGCTATCCATTTCCTTGATCGTTACCCCACTATTTTACAAGAAGAATGGTACTAGATACACTAATGTCCATTAAAATTCCTACAGCAACAAGAAATGCAGATGATAAACGGGTATTCATTGGACAAATATATTATACTAGAACTGACATGTGATTACATTTTCACCCAATTTGGGAGCATACATCCTGACCCAGAACAACCACCTCTGTACGTAATAACGGCCTTGATACGCCTGGGCATTGAGTCAGAGCTTGGATGACGTGTACAGCTGCAACTGGCCATGCAGCTTCAACACGATACCACAGTTCATCAAGAGTTGTGACTGGCGTATTGTGACGAGCCAGTTGCTCGGCCACCATTGACCAGACGTTTTCAATTGGTGAGAGATCTGGAGAATGTGCTGGCCAGGGCAGCAGTCGAACATTTTCTGTATCCACAAAGGCCCGTACAGGACCTGCAACATGCGGTCGTGCATTATGCTGCTGAAATGTAGGGTTTCGCAGGGATCGAATGAAGGGTAGAGCCACGGGTCGTAACAAATGTGAAATGTAACGTCGACTGTTCAAAGTGCCGTGAATGCGAACAAGAGGTGACCGAGACGAGTAACCAATGACACTTCAGACCATCACGCCAGGTGATTCGCCAGTATGGCGATGACGAATACACGCTTCCAATGTGCGTTCACTGAGATGGCACGAAACACGGATGCTACTATCGTGATGCTGTAAACAGAACCTGGATTCATCCGAAAAAATGACGTTTTGCCATTCGTGCATCCAGGTTCGTCGTTGAGTACACCATCGCAGGCGCTCCTGTGTGATGCAGCATCAAGGGTAACCGCAGCCATGGTCTCCGAGCTGATATTCCATGCTACTGCAAACGTCGTCGAACTGTTCCTGCAGATTGTTGTTGTCTTGCAAATGTCCCCATCTGTTGACTCAGGGATCGACACGTGGCTGCACGATCCCTTACATCCATGCGGATAAGATGCCTGTCATCCCGACTGCTAGTGATACGAGGCTGTTGGGATCCAGCACGGCGTTCCGTATTACCCTCCTGAACCCACCGATTCCATATTCTGATAACAGTCATTGGATCTCTACCAACGTGAGCAGCAATGTCGCGATACGATAAACCGCAGTTGCTATAGGCTACAATTCGACCTTTATCAAAGTCGGAAACGTAATGGTACGCATTTCTCCTCCTTTCGCGAGGCATCACAACAATGTTTCACCAGGCAACGCCGGTCAACTGCTGTTTGTGTATGAGAAATCGGTTGGAATCTTTCCTCATGTCAGCACGTTGTAGGTGTCGCCACCGGCGTCAACCTTGTGCGAATGCTCTGAAAAGCTAATCATTTGCACATTACAGCATCATCTTCATGTCGCTTAAACTTCGCGTCTGTAGCACGTCATCTTCGTGGAGTAGCAATTTTAATGGCCAGTAGTGTATTTTTTTGCGAAGGCATATCAATAATCTTGTTTATGTGACCTGAGTCCCTAACGGAGAAACACTTCTCGCCAAGATACTTCTAGCTTCTGATGAGGTAAGTTCGATGTCTGGAGTACTTAGTAGAGAGCGCCAGAATTTTCTACGAAGACATTACGCCATTAGTGAATGTGATAGCTGCCATTCTGACATCTCCTGTAATGAGCTACATTGTTGATTATCCTTGTTGTTCCTGACATTCCAAAGCTTGCACTGGCTCAGGATTAATTTCAGCACGATAAAGTCCTATTCCGAAGTTGTTGTTTTTCGACACAGTTCTTATCAACTCTTTCAGTTTGGACGCAACCTTTTGACTCGGCCAGTATATGAAAATACATTTTAGTTACTGCAGCTTCGTTTTGCACAGGATTTAATTAATATTTATTTTTTAGTTTTAGTATTAATATGGCACGATGGGGTCAGTGTAGCACTGTCCTTGGGGACCATTGCAAATGTTACAGTTAATACTCAGTGAAAACAAATCGTTTTTGTGTCCGTTTCTGCATAATGTAGCTTGTTTTAGTGGTATCTACAAGATATATGCATACTGAAATGGTCTCTATTAATGTCTTACATACTGAACTGAAGAATGCATACAAAATTAGAACAAATTGTGTTCGTCCAGTGTTTCTGCTCTCTCGTAATATCTTCCGAGACGATCTTGAGAGACGTCGTCCTGTTGTTACACAAATAATCTATGTTATTATGCAGTTTGGAAACAGTTCCACCATAATACGTAGAAATATTTTTTGGGTATTTTATTCAGCATAATATGTACAAGGTATTAATTAGTTAACTGAAGTTCTCATCATTTGTGTAGTGAGAGAGGGACAACGCTCTTTCTTTGCATTCACTTATGTGATAAGTACTGCAACGTCCTCCATAATGGTGCACTGACATTTGTCGATGGCCTTGTGATATCACTTGATGGGGTATATGCGGTCAATAGTCCTTGGGCTGCTAACTTCGTGTAGTCGTAGGTGGCGCCACGAGAAGTTGGCTTCCTTACATTCATTTGTCATCGCTGGTGTGTAAAGGAGTCTGTAATCTATGTCTCTATCTACTCCTTTTGTCACGTTTTTCAGGAGTCCGGTGCTTTGTGGGGTTGATGTCAACCAATGAACTGCCATCAGGCCTTCAATGAAGAAGACTGTGTCCTCCAAGACGTAGGTTATTTTAGTTTTCGTGTATTTTCAGATGCTTAGCATTCTTTTTGGCTACGTTGATTTGACTCCGTTTGAGATTTGAGTGTGTGAATACGTGTGCTGTGTGCTGCATTGGGTGCAGCCCTTATGTTGGGTAGTCTCAGTGCCATTTTTGCTACTACTTCTGCGTTCTTGGAAGAGGTATGGCCTGCTATTTGCAGTGTAATTCCTATGTACTTGAAGCTCAGTACAACTGTTATCCACAGCAAAGAAATATGTGGACATTGACCACTATGTGTGTTACAGCTGACCCCAACGAATGAGGTGGCGCAGAGGTTAGCCCACTGGACTCGCATTCGGGAGAACGACGGTTCAAACTCGCGTCCGGACATCCAGATTTAGATTTACCGCAATTTCCTGTAACCACTCCAGACAAATGCCAGGATGGCTGCTCTGAAAGGGCACTGCCGATTTTCCTTCCCCGTCCTTGACACAATCCGCGCTTGTGATCCGTCTCTAATGATGTTAAACCCAATCTTCCTTCCTTTTCTTTACAACTGACCCAAACCATGGGACAAATGTTACACACCATAATTTTAAGTGTAAATTTCATTACTGTGTAAAATGTCATAGAAGTATTACTAATGATTACATATTCATAACTGCAAGGAAACGAGGATTTAATTTAATGAATTACGTGATGTTTATATCATAAATGGAGGTTTACTTACAAAACAACAGACTTTTGTTACAATTGACTCTGAGCTCTCCTTATACGGTATAACGTGTGACACGGAAGACAAGTAACTCCACCAGTAGGCAACAGCGCTGCTAGCTATCAGCGATCATTTCTCGTAGTACGAACTATAACATAGACTATGATATTAATATTGAGAGTTCAGGAGCCTGTAATGACTCGAACCGCATAAAAAAGGAAAACAGCCTATTGGAGTGTTAATTTGGGAATATCATACATTTCAGTTTCAGATCTTTAGTAGCAGCCTAAAAGTTTCTATCAGTGATCCTCTGGACTTTAGAGTCCAGCTTGGGAGGCCGGAGCTATCCACTATATTTACTCGACGCGACTGATTGATGTTGACTTTAATTAGCTGCTATATCCTCCGAAAGCAACGCCCGGGACTTGTTAGGGACTGGGGCGTCTTTTCGGGGATAAATCTTTGGCGTGGATTCGTTTCGCAAGTCGCATAGCGTGCAGCATCAATTCTTAAGAAGGCCATTTGACGTCCCTCCGTAATGAAAGCGCGTAATGAAAAAAGTTTCTCCTCGCTCTCGTTAATAGTTCGCAGCCAATTACGGAACTTGTTGTGAATGGCATCGTTAGTCCTCCATTATAGTGCGGCAGGCTTTCCCGGGAAGCGCGCCGACCGGAGGCTCCCACCGATGCAGCCGAGCGCGCGCTGGGAGCGGACGCAGGCAGCTGTCTGCGGGGGCGGAGCGGGGGTGGGGAGGCGCTTTGTCCAGACCACCGAACCAGGGGAGGCGGGAGGCCACCGGACCAGGGCTGCCTCCTCCCTAACCGTCCGGAGAATACCTGCAAATTGCGCTTTAAATGCAACAACGTGTTACTGTGTTTGTCCAACTCTTGTGAGAGCCGTAACTGGCTACTCCTCGCATCTCCTCCATATCGCAGTTACACTACTGGCCATTAAAACTGCTACACCACGTAGATAACGTGCTTCAGACGCGAAATTTAACCGTCACGATGAAGATGCTGTGATATGCAAATGATTGGCTTTTCAGAGCATTCACACAAGGTTGGTGTACGTGGCGACACCTACAACGTCCTGACATGTGGAAAGTTTCCAACCGATTTCTCAAACACAAACAGCTGTTGACCGGCGTGGCCTGGTGAAACGTTGTTGTGATGCCTCGTGTAAGGAGGAGAAATGCGTACCATTACGTTTCCGACTTTGATAATGGTCGGATTGTAGCCTACAGCGATTGCAGTTTGTCGTATCGCGACATTGCTGCTCGCGTTGGTCGAGATCTAATGACTTAGCAGAATATGGAATCGGTGGGTTCAGGAGGGTAATACGGAAAGCCGTGCTGGATCCCAACGGCCTCGTATCACCAGCAGTCGAGATGACAGGCATCTTATCCGCATGGCTGTAACGGATCGTGCAGCCACGTCTCGTATGGTCTCATCCGTGTTTGGCGACATCGCGGTGAACGCACATTGGAAGCGTGTATTCGTCATCGCCGTACTGGCGTATCGCCCGGCGTGATGGTATGGGGGCCGGCGGCGGTGGTCTCGCGGTTCTAGGCGCGCAGTCCGGAACCGTGCGACTGCTACGGTCGCAGGTTCGAATCCTGCCTCGGGCATGGATGTGTGTGATGTCCTTAGGTTAGTTAGGTTTAAGTAGTTCTAAGTTCTAGGGGACTGATGACCACAGCAGTTGAGCCCATAGTGCTCAGAGCCATTTGAACCATTTTTGATGGTATGGGGTGCCATTAGTTACACGTCTCGGTCACCACTTGTTCGCATTGACGGCACTTTCAACAGTGGACGTTACATTTCAGATTTGTTACGACCCGTGGCTCTACCCTTCATTCAATCCCTGCAAAACCCTACATTTCAGCAGGATAATGCACGACCGCATGTTGCAGGTCCTGTATGGGCCTTTCTGGATACAGAAAATGTGCGAGTGCTGCCCTGGCCAGCACATTCTCCAGATTTCTCACCAACTGAAAACGTCTGGTCAATGGTGGCCGAGCAACTGGCTCGTCGCAATACGCCAGTCACAACTCTTGATGAACTTGATGAACTGTGCTATCGTGTTGAAGCTGCATGGGCAGCTGTAACTGTACACGCCATCCAAGCTCTGTGCCCAGGCGTATCAAGGCCGTTATTACGGCCAGAGGCAGTTGTTTCTCAGGATCTATGCACCCAAACTGCGTGCAAATGTAATCACATGTCAGTTCTAGTATAATATATTTCTCCAATGAATACCCGTTTATCATCTGCATTTCTTCTTGGTGTAGCAATTTTAATGGCCAGTAGTGTAGTTATGACAGATCGTACACGTTGTCTTCCTACTGGAAGAACCTTCCGGAAGGATGCTTCAACGGAGTTCGGCCTTCTTCCTGCAGGACTCCTAACTGTGACTCATACTGACTCCTGATTGCATACAACTGTTTGGGCAAGTGCTGCTGACACGTCTGAATATTAACAATAGACAGGAAATCTACGGAAGTAGCGTTTAATAATTTAGAGAAAGCTTTTAGAAATGTGGATTGTAATGCATTCCTTTAATTTCTGTAGGTAGGAGTGATGATATACAGGGTGGAAAAAATGTGTGCATCGTATACGAAAACGAGAATAGAGTTATAAGAGTCGAAGGACATGAAACAGACGTATAAGTAGTAACTTGGATGAGACTGAGACAGTATTCTGGACTATTCACAGTGTATGTCAGGTTAGGTTAGGTTAGGTTAGAGTCTGCACAATGAGCAAGCAATGAGCAGTAATGGGGAAAGGGAATTAAAGTTCAGCGAGAAGAAACGAAAGCAAAAACAAGTTTTCTGACGACTGTGTGACTGTCAGAAACGGCAGAGGACATGTAAGAACATTGAACGGAATGTTTATAATTAAAGTTCAACCATTCACGGAGGTCCAATGTGGGCTGTAATTACCGTACGGCAACGAAACTTGGTAGATACGCTAATGCATTAATACGGAACTGATTTACGCTGGAAAAAATTACTTCAAATTTTGGCCACAAGATGCAAATCTGGCGCTGTAGTATACTATCGACGTCTCTGGTGCTCATATTTGAAAAACTGTGTAAACGACGATTAAAAATAAAATCAACCTCATGCGTTTCTCACTTGTTTGACCTTTCCTGCCCACGTCTCGTTTCTAATCCATTACATACAGAAACATTTTTGTACGTATTTCTTGCATTAACAGTGCCAGTGTTCCACTTGGTGGCCAAAATTGAAACTAATTTTTTTCTTGCGTAAATCGGTTTCGCATTAACGCATTAGAAAATCTACCAAGATTCGTTCCATATGATAATTACAGCCCACACTGGACCTCTGAGTAGCTGCATTTTAATTATAACAACCCGGCATCTTGGAGAGAGGCTATAATATAAATATTTTCCGGAGGACTACTGTTCAAACGCGCGTCAGACCATCGAGATTTAGGCTTTCCTGGACTTCCATAAATTGCCCCAGATAACTAACGGAATGGATTCTTTGAAGTAGTCGGCTGATATTTCCTTCACGATTTCCTTCACCGTCCTAGAAACACTCCGCTCTTCCGCTCCGTCTCTGGTGACGGGACGTTAAAATCCTAATGTTCCTCCCTTAATATGAACATAAACAACAGTAAAACAAGGATACTGGAACGTAGCCGAATGTGTTCAGGCGACGCCGAGGGTGGCAGATTAGAAAATGGGACACTAAAAGTAATGGATGAGTTTTGATATTTTATAGACAATACAGTAACTGGTAATGGTTGAAGAGAGGGGGCTGGCCGGGGTGGCTGAGCAGTTCTAGGCGCAACAGCCTTGAACCGCGCGACCGCTACGGTCGCAGGTTCGAATCCAGCCTCGGGCATGGACTGATGACCTCAGAAGTTAAGTCCCATAGTGCTCAAAGCCATTTGAACCATTTTTTTTTGAAGAGAGAGGATATAATAAGCGGACTGTCAATAGCAAGAACAGTATTTCTGAAAAATAGGATTTGTTAACAGCGAATATGAATTTAAGTGTTACATTTACATTCCTGAAGGTGTTGCCTGGAATGTGGCTTTGTACGGAAGTGAAACGTGGACGATGAACAACTCAAACAAGAGTATAGAAGCTTTAGAGATAGATACGCAGCACGACCTTTTCCTCGCGCATGAAATGTTCAGACATGTTACGGAATGCGCCCGGGTGACATCTTCGACCACTGTCGATACTTCGATAGGTGTAAAACACCCTCATTTTCAAGGCATAAAAGCACAAGAGAGTGCTGTACAAAGACATATAAAATCGCGGAGGATAGGAAAGCTGGTACACCATATGACGGATTATTTCCGGACCGCGACCATCTGCGAATTCTGGCGCTATCATGGGCGAAAGTGTCTGTTTTCCGGCCTCCGTGGGAAGGCAGCTGTTCTCACGCCTGGAGCGAAGTGGGCGGTCTTTGCTTAACCCGGCTAGCGGGTGTAGTCTGGCCCGACAGGGAGGTTTTCAAAGGCGAGGAGTGTTTACCCACAGTGTGGCCGGCGTTTCCTAGTACCCTTTGGGTATAAACTACGGAAAATGTCGGCAGGCAGCAGCACTTTTCAGTAGTACTACGAACGTTAGCAGGAAATGGGCAATGGCAGTGCCTATTTTCAAGCCTTGGAAGCTGATTGGCCAAAACGTCTGCATATGAGAAGAATGTCTTGGAGCTGTAAGCAGCTGAAAAAAAGTCAGGGTTGGCCGGTGGCCCTGGTAGGGTGCAGTAGGCGAGTTTGAGAGGGAGGAAGGTGGTGTGGAGGCGTACGCGTATTTCTGAAGTTCGTAGTCAATGTTTCCTATGTGAGGGACGTTCAGAAAGTGTTTCGCATTGTCTTCGTGTTTGCGGACGTGGGTAACGTCTTAGTCTGTTGCCTATTTTAGATGTGGATGTTGCTGTTTAACGTACAAGGACTGCTTAGGAAGAGGCTACCTGAGTGTGGAGCAACCGGCTAGATGGAGGTGTTGTTTAACAGACGAAGCGGATTTGGCGAGAGATATTAGAAGAGAATGAACTACGTTTTACTTTACCGGAAATTTGAGCTGTGGGTTTCTTGTGTATGTCCTTGGCCTCTTTAGCTTTAGACTGTGATCGTGTGTAGTTTACAAAGGCGATAGTAGAAACCTGTTGGTGACGGTGCAAAGACTGTTCCAGTGTGTTGTCCAGTCCAGTGGTCGGACTTGGGAGTTCCTCGAGAGTAGTCACACTGCTGCAGTATGGAGTAGTGGTATAGTGGAAGTGACTAATTAACCTTGTCACTCGGGTCAAAGCGACGCTGGCGATCATAGCTAAAGGGGAGCAGGACGTAGAAGTTGTACAGGTCCGTAAGCAAAGGTTTCGTGGACCCTAGCCGCGGCCTCGAGGGGACTTCACCAGACGCTACAGGAGCTCCGAGATGACGGACGAAGAAGAACGTTACAACCAGTACAGTAAATTAATTTATATGTAGCGTAAACACGGTCGAAATATTTCATACTTTGAATAAACAAGACCGCTGCAACTGTTAGAATTCTTTATTGGAGAACATGACCGGTTCCGGAAAGCCGGCTGTGTGGCCGAGCGGTTCTAGACGCTTCAGTCTGGAACCACGCGACCGCTACGGTCGCAGGTTCGAATCCAGCCTCGGGCATGGATGTGTGTGATGTCCTTAGGTTAGTTACGTTTAAGTAGTTACCTAGTGCTCAGAGTCATTTGGTTCTGGAAATTAAATTTCCATCTTCAGGTGCTTCACTCTATACGAAAGGACAAAAGAACTTATCAGAAATTCAGCCACGCCAAGATACGAACAAATGAAAGTGATAATGTCTGTCTCTACTGACATTATTTTAGTGATAAGAATCTCAGTAAATTAGCTTACTATGCCTACTTTCATTCACTGCTTTCGTATGGCATCATATTCTGGGGTAATTCATCGTTGAGTAGAAAAATTTTCATTGCTCAAAAACGTGTAATCAGAATAATTGCTGGAGCCCACCCACGGTCATCCTGCAGACATCTATTTAAGGATCTAGGGATCCTCACAGTAACCTCACAGTATATATATTCACTTATGAATTTTGTTGTTAATAATCCAACCCAGTTCAAAAGTAATAGCAGTGTGCATAGCTTTAACACCAGGAGGAAGGATGATCTTTACTATGCAAGGTTAAATCTGACTTTGCCACAAAAGTCTTTGGTCACCTACCAAACAGCATCAAAAGCCTGACAGATAGTCAACCAACATTTAAAAATAAATTAAAAGAATTTGTAGATAACAACTTCTACTCATTGGCTGAATTTTTAGATATAAATTAAGGGAGAGGAAAAAAACTAACTTAAACATGAGTGTCATGCAATATTTTGTGTAATGTAATATCTTGTACAGACATCTTTTATTAACCTAACACGTTCCACATCATTACGAAGTG
Source organism: Schistocerca gregaria (assembly GCF_023897955.1). NCBI lineage: Eukaryota > Metazoa > Arthropoda > Insecta > Orthoptera > Acrididae > Schistocerca > Schistocerca gregaria. Next base: position 124,113,263 of record NC_064925.1, read on the forward strand.
TCGTATTCATGATCTGTGGGACAAGTATTAATCTAATGTAATCTACAACAAGAGATCGAAGGTTCTATTTAGATCGTATAAAGCCATTCTCAACATTTGTATCCAGATATTTAAAACTTCTGACTCACGAATGTGCGAGTGTCTACGATAAAATATATTGGGAGCTAAGACCATCCCCAGCCTAAAAAAGAACCAAGTAAAATAGTCAAAGTGAGAACGTAGTAGCTATTAAAATAATTTTAATAAAATAATTGAAATACTTATCAAAAACGCCACGTTCGTAACGTCAAAAGAGTAACAGTTGACAATAGTGTCGCACATTACCTCCTTTGTAGACAGCTTGGGGAGGAAGCGTTGCTATTGTCGGCGCCAACTAACCGCTGTCTGTAGCGAGTCCTTCGCCAAAAGCCGCGCATGCGCAATGTCACAAACATTAAGTAACCAGGGGGCTGAATTCAGATTTTAAATTACCAAACTGCAATAATCCTAAATAATAAACTCTGTTCGTGAGTCGCATAAGTCAGAATAAACACTGTTGAACTAATTTCAAAAGGCTTCTTGATACTAATTAGGGTACTATATGCCATCACTATCCAATATAGTGTTCTCACAATTAATAAAATTGTTTTCATAAATGAAAAGCCTTTTACGTTAATAAAAACAATTTTAGGGCTGGAAAATATAATTCGCCTAAATAATCAAAATTGGCCAGAACATTTCAGTGACGTAAATCTGCTTGGCAGACGAGGTTATTTTCTGGGGCTCTTTTCAATGGTCGAAAAATGTCCAATTCTTCGAAAATATTTAGAGCATTATCCTTTTTCGCCGGTAAAGTATTTGAAGATTGGAGGCACCATCACTGACTGTGTGGCCCGTCGCCTACAAGTGAGCACTTAAAGCTGACTTTGTATTGGAATTAGCATTATGCTCCTTAAATCCTACATGAAAAGTTCTACCCGTTTGGCCTACTTATTTTGAAGGACAGCTGTCACAAGAAATACTGTACACCCATGGAACTTTAAACAGCTCTCTATGTCTAAAATTTTGGCCGTTATTTTTGGGGATAAAACTGTATGACGTTACACCCTTTGCAGCCAGCTGTTTATCTATTTTCTTAGATGTTTTTAAAAAATGGCTCTGAGCGCTATGCGACTTAACATCTGAGGTCATAAGTCCCCTAGAACTAAGAACTACTTAAACCTAACTTACCTAAGGACATCACACACATCCACGCCCGAGGCAGGAGTCGAACCTGAGACCGCAGCGGTCGCGCGGTTCCAGACTGTAGCGCCTAGAACCGCTCGGCCACTCAGGCCGGCCAGATGTGTTTCCTTAGTAAGGAAACCCATAGTCATTAATATCTTTAACAACACTATCACGTAGAGGGATCTGGGTAGTTTATTCGCCATGTAACTCTGTGCTACACTTGAGGGAGACTCCTTTTTCTTTTTTACAATACTGCCACTAATTTTATGGACGACGTCTGCTTCGTAGCCACTGGAGTTATCTTTTTCCTAAATTAAGCGTAACTCACGTTTAAAAGCTACGTTGGACCGCGGGACACTATGTACCTACACGTTCTTTTATTCATTTGTATACATTGAAGCACATGAAGATGCAAATTTCATTTGCGAAACCGGTCGTGTTCTCCAATAAAGAATTCTAACAGTTGCAGCGGTCTTGTTTGTTCAGATCACAAAGAATGGCAAATGCCTCAATTGTCATGACTGTTGTATTGCAATACTGGAAATATGTGAGGCGTATTCGAAATGTAACGGTCTTTCTGTCATATATACACTGATGAGCCAAAACATTATGAACACCATCTTAACAGCGTGTTGGCCTCCTTTAGAATCCAGTGCAGCAGCAATCCTGAGACATGAATTCGACAAGTGCTTGGTAAGTTTCCGGAGCTATGTGGCATCACATTACTACAAACAAGTCACGCAATTCCCGTAAATTACGGACCTGTGGTTTGTGGGAGTAGAACTGGCTCCTGGTGTGTTCCATCGTGTTCAGACCAGACGAATTACGTGGTCAAGACATCATTAAAAGTTCACTGTCATGCTCCTCAAACCAATGCAGCAAGATTCTGGCCCTGAAACAAGATCAGTTATCATACTGGAAGATGATATCGCCATCAGAGATCAACTTTGAAAGCGTGAAGGTGGTCTGCAATAATGTTAACATAGCTGCCTTCGATTAGTACCACTACCACAGGTCTCAAAAATGGTTCAGATGGCTCTGAGCACTATGGGACTCAACATCTATGGTCATCAGTCCCCTAGAAATTAGAACTACTTAAACCTAACTAACCTAAGGACATCACACAACACCACAGGTCTCATGGAAGCCCAGCTAAACGTTCGTGGCGCGGTACATCTACATCTACATGGATACTCTGCAAATCACATTTAAGTGCCTGCCAGCGGGTTCATCGAACCACCTTCACAATTCTCTATTATGCCAATTTCGTATAGCGCGAGGAAAGAATGAACGCCTATATCTTTCCGTACGAGCTCTGATTTCCCTTATTTTATCGTAGTGATCGTTTCTCCCTATGTGGCAGGCCGATGTGGCCATGCGGCTCTAGGCGCCACCGCTACGGTGGCAGTTTCGAATCCTTCCTCGGGCATGGATATGTGTGATGTCCTTAGGTTAGTTAGGTTTAAGTAGTTCTAAGTTCTAGAGGACTGATGACCACAAATGTTAAGTCTCATAGTGCTCAGAGCCATTTGAACAATTTTTTTCTCCCTATGTAGGTCGGTGTCAACAAAATATTTTTGCATTCGGAGGAGAAAGTCGGTGATTGGAATTTTGTGAGAGATTCCGTCGCAACGAAAAACGCCTTTCTTTTAACGATTTACAGCCCAAATCCTGTATCTTTTCTGTGACACTCTCTCCCACATTTCACGATAATACAAAACATGCTGCCTTTCTTTGAACTTTTTGGATGTACTCCGTCAGTCCTATCTGGTAAGGATCCCACACCGCGCTGCAGTATTCTAAAAGAGGACGGACAAGCGTAGTGTAGGCAGTCTCCTTAGATGGTCAGTTACAATAAAACTCAGTCTGGTTAGCTTTCCCCACAATATTTTCTATGTGTTCCTTCTAATTTAAGTTGTTCGTAATTGTAATACCTCGGTATTTAGTTGAATTTACGGCTTTTAGATTAGATTGATTTATCGTATCCCGAAATTTAAGGAGTTCCTTTTAACACTCATGTGGATGACCTCACACTTTTCGTTATTTAAGGTCAACTGCCACTTTTCGCACCATTTCGATATTTCTCCTAAACCGTTTTGCAGTTTGTTTCGATCTTCTGGTGACTTTATTAGTCGATTAACGACAGCGTCATCTGCAAAAAACTGAAGACGGCTCCTCAGATTGTCTCCAAAATCGTTAATATAGATAAGGAACAGCAAAGGGCATATAACACTACCTTGGGGGAACGCCAGAAATCACTTCTGTTTTACTCGATGACCTCTCTGACAGGAAATCGCAAATCCAGTCACATAACCGAGACGATATTCCATAAGCACGCAATTTCAATACGAGCCGCTTGTGTGTACAGTGTCAAAAGCCTTCTGAAAATCCAGAAATACGGAATAGATCTGAAATCCCTTGTCAATAGCACTCAACACTTCATGTGAATAAAGAGCTAGTCGTGTTTCACAGGAAGGATGTTTTCTAAATCCGTGTTGACTGTGTGTCAATAGACAGTTTTCTTCGACGTAATTCATAATGTTCGAATACAATATATGTTCTAAAATCCTGCTACATACCGACGTTAACGATGTGGGCCTGTAATTTAGTAGATTATTCGTACTACCTTTCTTGAATATTGGTGTGACCTGTGCAACTTTCTAGTTTTTGGGTACGGATCTTTCGTCGAACGAACGGTTGTATATGATTGTTAAGTATGGAGCTAATGCATCAGCATAGTCCGAAAGGAACCTAAGTGGTTTACAGTCTGGACCAGAAGACTTGCTTTTATTAAGTGATTTGAGTTGCTTCACTACTCCGAGGATATTTACTTCTATGTTACTCATGTTGGCCGCTGTTCTCGATTCGAATTCTGGAATGTTTACTTCGTCTTCTTTTGTGAAGGCATTTCGGAAGACTGTGTTTAGAAACTCAGATTTGGCAGCACTGTCTTCGATAGTATCTCCATTGCTATGGCGAAGAGAAGGCATTGATTGTTTCTTGCCGCTTATATACTTCACATACGACCAGAATCTCTTTGGATTTTCTGCCAGGTTTCGAGACAACGTTTCGTTGTGGAAACTGTTTTCAGAAGCCGCTCGCTGGACGACGGCGTACCCGGGCACAGCCTTCGAGCTTCTGTAACAAGAAACGTGATTCATCCGAGCACGCGAAAGGTTTGCATTGATCTGAGGCCAATTCCTATGATCCCAAGCTATTGCAGTCGTAGTTGCCGATGTAGTTGGATCACATAGGGGTCATGTGCGTGGTGCCCCACGTCCAACAATGTGCACTGAGCGGTGTGCCCAGAAACACTCTACCCAGAACCAGCATGCTACTCTGCCGTCAGATGTGCCGCATATCGCCCCCTATCCTTCTTTACAGGACGCGCAAGCCTCCGATCGCTGTGTCGTGTGAGGAAGTGTTAATGTCCAACACCTCGTTGTTTTCCCGTCCTTCAGTCACTTTCCGTAGGTGCTGACGACGGTAGCATGCGTACAGCTTCGCCATTTTCGATGATGGTTCCAGGTGCTGAGCCGTGACAATCTGCCCTTTATCAAAGTCGCTTAACTCGGTAGCTTTCCCCATTTTCGGCTTGTATCGTCTTTAGAATGATGCCCATGCCTCTCTGCTCTGTTTATGTGCTTTCCTTACACGTCATGTGGCCACAACACCTGTAAGTAGCCTGTTTATATGTTGGCAGCGCTATAGACTGTGTTAATATCGCTGACAGCTCTCTGCGCCGTAGGCAAGAAATACTGTGGTTGGACGGACTAGCAGTTAGCCAGTGGGTACAGAAGTGTATGGACTTGTTTTTCTTAGTGGAAACTCTGTGTTGGTAGGACATGCATTGTAAAGGGAGACGCAAGGAAATATATGATGACGTATGTTTGATTGGTAGTGTTGGGGAAGTGGAATTATTGACAAATATATAATTTTTGGAACTGCATGTCACATGAATTAGGTAAAATTTGTAAATACATTTTATACTCTTCAATAAAATCTTTCTTTTGCTAACCATATGCCTCCTATCAGTTAGAGTCTGCAGTAGTTACAATCTTTTTACTTAGCGAATTGTAGTTGCTGCTTGATGTGCTGTAGTTCGTGTTATGAAGACTTTCTGTGAGGTAAGTGACTTATGAAATAGAATGAGGTTTGGACTGTTGGGATTCGTGATTCAAATGTTCAGATGTGTGTGAATTCCTAATGGACCAAACTACTGAGGTCATCGGTCCCTAGACTTACACACTACTTAAACTAACCAGTGCTAAGAACAACACATACACCCATGCCCGAGGGAGGACTCGAACCTACGGCGGGAGGGGCAGCGCAGTCCGTGACATGGGGCCTCAAACCACACGGCCCCTCCGCGCAGCCGTTATTGAAATGAGTTTAGGCAATTAACAAGAGTTGGAGGTAGTTTTATATGTCTTTATTTAATATTTTTTGGATTTGTATTATTGTTAGGAATTCTTGAAATTCAGGGCCATTCTTTCGTGTTAAATGTTGGAAGTCATGGTGTCAGTATACAGCAGTCAGATTGCGCTGGGATTTGTAGTAACGAAAACCAATCGCGGGAAGGCCTTGTGCTGCAGATCGGAGCCTCCAGGTGGGGAAGCCGCCGGCGGTGGAGCACGCACCATCGGGGTAAACACAAGGACGAGTCGGACAACAAACCAACGACAACCGACAACGCCCGACTATGAGCGACACAACAAGGAAGAGATAAACAACGGAGGTTTGTAGAAACTACAACACCAAACACCTACAGTAAATCCACTCGGAGCCAGAACCAGGCGAATGTCAACAACGAGCAACGACCAGAAAGCAGTACCACCGAGATAGAGACGCAATCCAGAGCAAGTACCAGACTGGCTGGACTAGTTTTTTTTCCTTTATTGTATTTAAATTCCCCATCGGGGCGGGCTGGCAGCAGCATATGCGCTGCTCTTCATCCGAAAGACATAGAACAAACAATAGAAGACACTTAAAAATAACAAAGGAGAGAATATGGTGAACATAGATATAATAAAGGGGAAACATCATGGAAGACAATAGACAAAAACGGGGTGACTGTAAAAGGGAGATAAAAAACTGTTTAAAAGTAGCACACACAAAAAGCCACACACTGCGGCGATTAAAAGAACACAAGGTACAGTATGTCTGGAGCATAAAAGTATCGATGGATGGGGTAGCACATAACATAACACTGATGGCGAACCTCAAGGCAGTACACAATTAAAATCACACATCTTGATGCGCAGGAGAAGCACACACTGACAATGATCAAAACAGAGGATCAGCCAGGCGCTAGGAGATGAGAGAGACCTGAAGAAGGGAGGGAGGGGAAGAGATGGGGGAGATGAGCCAGGGGGGGGGGCACTGAAGAGGGCCAGGTAGGGGGGGATGTGGGAAGGAAATAGGAAAGTATGGGGTGCAGGGTCTCAGGGGAGGGGGGGAAGAAGGAGGAAAACCCACTCTGGCAGAAGGAGGGAAGAGGAAAAAGGGGGCCCTGGGGTGGGGGTGGGGGGAGGAACAAGGCCACGTTATAGTTGGAAGGAAGGGTAGATGTCACGGCAAAGTTCGTCATCTGGGGGGTGTGGAGGTAGAGAGAGGGAGGGATACAGCGATAGAGGTGCGGCAACGGCTGGGGGGTGGAGAGGAAGGAGGAAACCAGAGGGTTGGGGGATCAAGCCTGCGGACAATGTGAATGATGCGGAGATGTTGGAGGAACAGGAGGAGGTGGGGGAAGGGGATCAGTTCATACAGGAGCCATGTGGGGGAAGGAAGGCGGATACGGAAGGCAAGGGGGAGCACATGGCGTTCAAGGATTTGGAGGGCCTTGTAAAAGCAGGTGGGGGCAGAGATCCAGGCAATGCTGGCATAACAGAGGATAGGACGGATGAGGGATTTGTAGGTGTGGAGGATGGTAGATGGATGCAATCCCCATGTCCAGCCAGACAGGAGTTTCAGAAGGCGAAGGTGGGAATGGGCTTTCTGCTGGATGGTCTGGAGATGAGGAGTCCAGGTGAGGTGTCGGTTGAGGGTGAGGCCAAGGTATTTCAGGGTGGGGGTGAGCTGGATGGGACAACCATAAAGGGTGAGGTAGAAACCATGGAGGCGAAAGGAGCGAGTGATGCGGCCTATGATGATTGCCTGGGTTTTGGAGGGGTTGAGACGGAGGAACCACTGGTTACACAGTGTAAATTGGTTAAGGTGGGTTTGGAGGGTACGTTGAGACCGTTGAAGGGTAGGATAGAGAGCCAGGAAGGCAGTGTCATCAGCATACTGGAGAAGGTGGACTGGTGGGGTTGGCTTGGGCATATCAGCCGTATACAAGAGATGAAGGAGAGGGGAGAGTACAGAACCCTGGGGGACGCCAGCTGTGGGATAAAAGATATGGGAGTTGGTGTTGTGGAGGTTGACATAAGAAGGACGGTGCGAGTGGAAGGAAGCGACCAGATGGACAAAATTGATAGGCAGGGCGTAGGTTTGGAGTTTAAAGAGGTGACCGAGATGCCATACACGGTCATAGGTATTTTGGAGGTCAAGAGAAACAAAAATGGTGGAGCGACAGGAGTTGAGCTGGAGGGACAGACAGTGAACAAGGTTGAGGAGTTGGTCTTCAGCAGAGAAGGAGGTTTGGAAGCCACACTGGGTAAGGGGGAGGAGGTGGTGTTGAGAAAGATGCTGATGGATACGGTGGGATAGGATGGATTCAAAGACCTTACTAAAGATGGAGGTGAGGCAGATGGAACGATAGGAAGAGGCAGCAGAAGGGGGTGTGATGGGGACGCGGGAGGTCTACCACAGGTCAGGGTAGAAGCCAGTAGAAAGGATGATATTATAGAGATGGGCGAGGATAGTCAGGAAAGAATAGGGGCTTTCTCGAAGGTGACACATTCGTGACCAGGGGCCGTGTTGCGTTTGCACCAGAGGATAAGTTTAATGTCTTGTGCTGTGATGAGAGTGTTTATGTCGGAGGGGGCAACTACCCCAAGTACTGGAGACTAGGAGAAAGTGGAGCGACCGAGATATCGGCGCGTTCCATGACGGTGGGGAAAAGAGAATAATCAAAGTGGGGTTCATCGGGGATGGAGAAGACCTCGGAAAGGTGGGAAGCTAAGTGGTTGGCCTTACTGGGGTTGTCAGGAAGGGGGCGATCGTTATGGAGAAGGGGGTAGTGGGGAGCGGAAAGGGAACCAGTAAGGCGATGGAAAGCAGACCAGGTGGGAAGCTAAGTGGTTGGCCTTACTGGGGTTGTCAGGAAGGGGGCGATCGTTATGGAGAAGGGGGTAGTGGGGAGCGGAAAGGGAACCAGTAAGGCGATGGAAGGCAGACCAGGTGGGAAGCTAAGTGGTTGGCCTTACTGGGGTTGTCAGGAAGGGGGCGATCGTTATGGAGAAGGGGGTAGTGGGGAGCGGAAAGGGAACCAGTAAGGCGATGGAAGGCAGACCAGGTGGGAAGCTAAGTGGTTGGCCTTACTGGGGTTGTCAGGAAGGGGGCGATCGTTATGGAGAAGGGGGTAGTGGGGAGCGGAAAGGGAACCAGTAAGGCGATGGAAGGCAGACCAGGTGGGAAGCTAAGTGGTTGGCCTTACTGGGGTTGTCAGGAAGGGGGCGATCGTTATGGAGAAGGGGGTAGTGGGGAGCGGAAAGGGAACCAGTAAGGCGATGGAAGGCAGACCAGGTGGGAAGCTAAGTGGTTGGCCTTACTGGGGTTGTCAGGAAGGGGGCGATCGTTATGGAGAAGGGGGTAGTGGGGAGCGGAAAGGGAACCAGTAAGGCGATGGAAGGCAGACCAGGTGGGAAGCTAAGTGGTTGGCCTTACTGGGGTTGTCAGGAAGGGGGCGATCGTTATGGAGAAGGGGGTAGTGGGGAGCGGAAAGGGAACCAGTAAGGCGATGGAAGGCAGACCAGGTGGGAAGCTAAGTGGTTGGCCTTACTGGGGTTGTCAGGAAGGGGGCGATCGTTATGGAGAAGGGGGTAGTGGGGAGCGGAAAGGGAACCAGTAAGGCGATGGAAGGCAGACCAGGTGGGAAGCTAAGTGGTTGGCCTTACTGGGGTTGTCAGGAAGGGGGCGATCGTTATGGAGAAGGGGGTAGTGGGGAGCGGAAAGGGAACCAGTAAGGCGATGGAAGGCAGACCAGGTGGGAAGCTAAGTGGTTGGCCTTACTGGGGTTGTCAGGAAGGGGGCGATCGTTATGGAGAAGGGGGTAGTGGGGAGCGGAAAGGGAACCAGTAAGGCGATGGAAGGCAGACCAGGTGGGAAGCTAAGTGGTTGGCCTTACTGGGGTTGTCAGGAAGGGGGCGATCGTTATGGAGAAGGGGGTAGTGGGGAGCGGAAAGGGAACCAGTAAGGCGATGGAAAGCAGACCAGGTGGGAAGCTAAGTGGTTGGCCTTACTGGGGTTGTCAGGAAGGGGGCGATCGTTATGGAGAAGGGGGTAGTGGGGAGCGGAAAGGGAACCAGTAAGGCGATGGAAGGCAGACCAGGTGGGAAGCTAAGTGGTTGGCCTTACTGGGGTTGTCAGGAAGGGGGCGATCGTTATGGAGAAGGGGGTAGTGGGGAGCGGAAAGGGAACCAGTAAGGCGATGGAAGGCAGACCAGGTGGGAAGCTAAGTGGTTGGCCTTACTGGGGTTGTCAGGAAGGGGGCGATCGTTATGGAGAAGGGGGTAGTGGGGAGCGGAAAGGGAACCAGTAAGGCGATGGAAGGCAGACCAGGTGGGAAGCTAAGTGGTTGGCCTTACTGGGGTTGTCAGGAAGGGGGCGATCGTTATGGAGAAGGGGGTAGTGGGGAGCGGAAAGGGAACCAGTAAGGCGATGGAAGGCAGACCAGGTGGGAAGCTAAGTGGTTGGCCTTACTGGGGTTGTCAGGAAGGGGGCGATCGTTATGGAGAAGGGGGTAGTGGGGAGCGGAAAGGGAACCAGTAAGGCGATGGAAGGCAGACCAGGTGGGAAGCTAAGTGGTTGGCCTTACTGGGGTTGTCAGGAAGGGGGCGATCGTTATGGAGAAGGGGGTAGTGGGGAGCGGAAAGGGAACCAGTAAGGCGATGGAAGGCAGACCAGGTGGGAAGCTAAGTGGTTGGCCTTACTGGGGTTGTCAGGAAGGGGGCGATCGTTATGGAGAAGGGGGTAGTGGGGAGCGGAAAGGGAACCAGTAAGGCGATGGAAGGCAGACCAGGTGGGAAGCTAAGTGGTTGGCCTTACTGGGGTTGTCAGGAAGGGGGCGATCGTTATGGAGAAGGGGGTAGTGGGGAGCAGAAAGGGAACCAGTAAGGCGATGGAAAGCAGACCAGGTGGGAAGCTAAGTGGTTGGCCTTACTGGGGTTGTCAGGAAGGGGGCGATCGTTATGGAGAAGGGGGTAGTGGGGAGCGGAAAGGGAACCAGTAAGGCGATGGAAGGCAGACCAGGTGGGAAGCTAAGTGGTTGGCCTTACTGGGGTTGTCAGGAAGGGGGCGATCGTTATGGAGAAGGGGGTAGTGGGGAGCGGAAAGGGAACCAGTAAGGCGATGGAAGGCAGACCAGGTGGGAAGCTAAGTGGTTGGCCTTACTGGGGTTGTCAGGAAGGGGGCGATCGTTATGGAGAAGGGGGTAGTGGGGAGCGGAAAGGGAACCAGTAAGGCGATGGAAGGCAGACCAGGTGGGAAGCTAAGTGGTTGGCCTTACTGGGGTTGTCAGGAAGGGGGCGATCGTTATGGAGAAGGGGGTAGTGGGGAGCGGAAAGGGAACCAGTAAGGCGATGGAAGGCAGACCAGGTGGGAAGCTAAGTGGTTGGCCTTACTGGGGTTGTCAGGAAGGGGGCGATCGTTATGGAGAAGGGGGTAGTGGGGAGCGGAAAGGGAACCAGTAAGGCGATGGAAGGCAGACCAGGTGGGAAGCTAAGTGGTTGGCCTTACTGGGGTTGTCAGGAAGGGGGCGATCGTTATGGAGAAGGGGGTAGTGGGGAGCGGAAAGGGAACCAGTAAGGCGATGGAAGGCAGACCAGGTGGGAAGCTAAGTGGTTGGCCTTACTGGGGTTGTCAGGAAGGGGGCGATCGTTATGGAGAAGGGGGTAGTGGGGAGCGGAAAGGGAACCAGTAAGGCGATGGAAGGCAGACCAGGTGGGAAGCTAAGTGGTTGGCCTTACTGGGGTTGTCAGGAAGGGGGCGATCGTTATGGAGAAGGGGGTAGTGGGGAGCGGAAAGGGAACCAGTAAGGCGATGGAAAGCAGACCAGGTGGGAAGCTAAGTGGTTGGCCTTACTGGGGTTGTCAGGAAGGGGGCGATCGTTATGGAGAAGGGGGTAGTGGGGAGCGGAAAGGGAACCAGTAAGGCGATGGAAGGCAGACCAGGTGGGAAGCTAAGTGGTTGGCCTTACTGGGGTTGTCAGGAAGGGGGCGATCGTTATGGAGAAGGGGGTAGTGGGGAGCGGAAAGGGAACCAGTAAGGCGATGGAAGGCAGACCAGGTGGGAAGCTAAGTGGTTGGCCTTACTGGGGTTGTCAGGAAGGGGGCGATCGTTATGGAGAAGGGGGTAGTGGGGAGCGGAAAGGGAACCAGTAAGGCGATGGAAGGCAGACCAGGTGGGAAGCTAAGTGGTTGGCCTTACTGGGGTTGTCAGGAAGGGGGCGATCGTTATGGAGAAGGGGGTAGTGGGGAGCGGAAAGGGAACCAGTAAGGCGATGGAAGGCAGACCAGGTGGGAAGCTAAGTGGTTGGCCTTACTGGGGTTGTCAGGAAGGGGGCGATCGTTATGGAGAAGGGGGTAGTGGGGAGCGGAAAGGGAACCAGTAAGGCGATGGAAGGCAGACCAGGTGGGAAGCTAAGTGGTTGGCCTTACTGGGGTTGTCAGGAAGGGGGCGATCGTTATGGAGAAGGGGGTAGTGGGGAGCGGAAAGGGAACCAGTAAGGCGATGGAAGGCAGACCAGGTGGGAAGCTAAGTGGTTGGCCTTACTGGGGTTGTCAGGAAGGGGGCGATCGTTATGGAGAAGGGGGTAGTGGGGAGCGGAAAGGGAACCAGTAAGGCGATGGAAGGCAGACCAGGTGGGAAGCTAAGTGGTTGGCCTTACTGGGGTTGTCAGGAAGGGGGCGATCGTTATGGAGAAGGGGGTAGTGGGGAGCGGAAAGGGAACCAGTAAGGCGATGGAAGGCAGACCAGGTGGGAAGCTAAGTGGTTGGCCTTACTGGGGTTGTCAGGAAGGGGGCGATCGTTATGGAGAAGGGGGTAGTGGGGAGCGGAAAGGGAACCAGTAAGGCGATGGAAGGCAGACCAGGTGGGAAGCTAAGTGGTTGGCCTTACTGGGGTTGTCAGGAAGGGGGCGATCGTTATGGAGAAGGGGGTAGTGGGGAGCGGAAAGGGAACCAGTAAGGCGATGGAAGGCAGACCAGGTGGGAAGCTAAGTGGTTGGCCTTACTGGGGTTGTCAGGAAGGGGGCGATCGTTATGGAGAAGGGGGTAGTGGGGAGCGGAAAGGGAACCAGTAAGGCGATGGAAAGCAGACCAGGTGGGAAGCTAAGTGGTTGGCCTTACTGGGGTTGTCAGGAAGGGGGCGATCGTTATGGAGAAGGGGGTAGTGGGGAGCGGAAAGGGAACCAGTAAGGCGATGGAAGGCAGACCAGGTGGGAAGCTAAGTGGTTGGCCTTACTGGGGTTGTCAGGAAGGGGGCGATCGTTATGGAGAAGGGGGTAGTGGGGAGCAGAAAGGGAACCAGTAAGGCGATGGAAGGCAGACCAGGTGGGAAGCTAAGTGGTTGGCCTTACTGGGGTTGTCAGGAAGGGGGCGATCGTTATGGAGAAGGGGGTAGTGGGGAGCGGAAAGGGAACCAGTAAGGCGATGGAAGGCAGACCAGGTGGGAAGCTAAGTGGTTGGCCTTACTGGGGTTGTCAGGAAGGGGGCGATCGTTATGGAGAAGGGGGTAGTGGGGAGCGGAAAGGGAACCAGTAAGGCGATGGAAGGCAGACCAGGTGGGAAGCTAAGTGGTTGGCCTTACTGGGGTTGTCAGGAAGGGGGCGATCGTTATGGAGAAGGGGGTAGTGGGGAGCGGAAAGGGAACCAGTAAGGCGATGGAAGGCAGACCAGGTGGGAAGCTAAGTGGTTGGCCTTACTGGGGTTGTCAGGAAGGGGGCGATCGTTATGGAGAAGGGGGTAGTGGGGAGCGGAAAGGGAACCAGTAAGGCGATGGAAGGCAGACCAGGTGGGAAGCTAAGTGGTTGGCCTTACTGGGGTTGTCAGGAAGGGGGCGATCGTTATGGAGAAGGGGGTAGTGGGGAGCGGAAAGGGAACCAGTAAGGCGATGGAAGGCAGACCAGGTGGGAAGCTAAGTGGTTGGCCTTACTGGGGTTGTCAGGAAGGGGGCGATCGTTATGGAGAAGGGGGTAGTGGGGAGCGGAAAGGGAACCAGTAAGGCGATGGAAGGCAGACCAGGTGGGAAGCTAAGTGGTTGGCCTTACTGGGGTTGTCAGGAAGGGGGCGATCGTTATGGAGAAGGGGGTAGTGGGGAGCGGAAAGGGAACCAGTAAGGCGATGGAAGGCAGACCAGGTGGGAAGCTAAGTGGTTGGCCTTACTGGGGTTGTCAGGAAGGGGGCGATCGTTATGGAGAAGGGGGTAGTGGGGAGCGGAAAGGGAACCAGTAAGGCGATGGAAGGCAGACCAGGTGGGAAGCTAAGTGGTTGGCCTTACTGGGGTTGTCAGGAAGGGGGCGATCGTTATGGAGAAGGGGGTAGTGGGGAGCGGAAAGGGAACCAGTAAGGCGATGGAAGGCAGACCAGGTGGGAAGCTAAGTGGTTGGCCTTACTGGGGTTGTCAGGAAGGGGGCGATCGTTATGGAGAAGGGGGTAGTGGGGAGCGGAAAGGGAACCAGTAAGGCGATGGAAGGCAGACCAGGTGGGAAGCTAAGTGGTTGGCCTTACTGGGGTTGTCAGGAAGGGGGCGATCGTTATGGAGAAGGGGGTAGTGGGGAGCGGAAAGGGAACCAGTAAGGCGATGGAAAGCAGACCAGGTGGGAAGCTAAGTGGTTGGCCTTACTGGGGTTGTCAGGAAGGGGGCGATCGTTATGGAGAAGGGGGTAGTGGGGAGCGGAAAGGGAACCAGTAAGGCGATGGAAGGCAGACCAGGTGGGAAGCTAAGTGGTTGGCCTTACTGGGGTTGTCAGGAAGGGGGCGATCGTTATGGAGAAGGGGGTAGTGGGGAGCGGAAAGGGAACCAGTAAGGCGATGGAAGGCAGACCAGGTGGGAAGCTAAGTGGTTGGCCTTACTGGGGTTGTCAGGAAGGGGGCGATCGTTATGGAGAAGGGGGTAGTGGGGAGCGGAAAGGGAACCAGTAAGGCGATGGAAGGCAGACCAGGTGGGAAGCTAAGTGGTTGGCCTTACTGGGGTTGTCAGGAAGGGGGCGATCGTTATGGAGAAGGGGGTAGTGGGGAGCGGAAAGGGAACCAGTAAGGCGATGGAAGGCAGACCAGGTGGGAAGCTAAGTGGTTGGCCTTACTGGGGTTGTCAGGAAGGGGGCGATCGTTATGGAGAAGGGGGTAGTGGGGAGCGGAAAGGGAACCAGTAAGGCGATGGAAGGCAGACCAGGTGGGAAGCTAAGTGGTTGGCCTTACTGGGGTTGTCAGGAAGGGGGCGATCGTTATGGAGAAGGGGGTAGTGGGGAGCGGAAAGGGAACCAGTAAGGCGATGGAAGGCAGACCAGGTGGGAAGCTAAGTGGTTGGCCTTACTGGGGTTGTCAGGAAGGGGGCGATCGTTATGGAGAAGGGGGTAGTGGGGAGCGGAAAGGGAACCAGTAAGGCGATGGAAGGCAGACCAGGTGGGAAGCTAAGTGGTTGGCCTTACTGGGGTTGTCAGGAAGGGGGCGATCGTTATGGAGAAGGGGGTAGTGGGGAGCGGAAAGGGAACCAGTAAGGCGATGGAAGGCAGACCAGGTGGGAAGCTAAGTGGTTGGCCTTACTGGGGTTGTCAGGAAGGGGGCGATCGTTATGGAGAAGGGGGTAGTGGGGAGCGGAAAGGGAACCAGTAAGGCGATGGAAAGCAGACCAGGTGGGAAGCTAAGTGGTTGGCCTTACTGGGGTTGTCAGGAAGGGGGCGATCGTTATGGAGAAGGGGGTAGTGGGGAGCGGAAAGGGAACCAGTAAGGCGATGGAAGGCAGACCAGGTGGGAAGCTAAGTGGTTGGCCTTACTGGGGTTGTCAGGAAGGGGGCGATCGTTATGGAGAAGGGGGTAGTGGGGAGCGGAAAGGGAACCAGTAAGGCGATGGAAGGCAGACCAGGTGGGAAGCTAAGTGGTTGGCCTTACTGGGGTTGTCAGGAAGGGGGCGATCGTTATGGAGAAGGGGGTAGTGGGGAGCGGAAAGGGAACCAGTAAGGCGATGGAAGGCAGACCAGGTGGGAAGCTAAGTGGTTGGCCTTACTGGGGTTGTCAGGAAGGGGGCGATCGTTATGGAGAAGGGGGTAGTGGGGAGCGGAAAGGGAACCAGTAAGGCGATGGAAGGCAGACCAGGTGGGAAGCTAAGTGGTTGGCCTTACTGGGGTTGTCAGGAAGGGGGCGATCGTTATGGAGAAGGGGGTAGTGGGGAGCGGAAAGGGAACCAGTAAGGCGATGGAAGGCAGACCAGGTGGGAAGCTAAGTGGTTGGCCTTACTGGGGTTGTCAGGAAGGGGGCGATCGTTATGGAGAAGGGGGTAGTGGGGAGCGGAAAGGGAACCAGTAAGGCGATGGAAGGCAGACCAGGTGGGAAGCTGAGTGGTTGGCCTTACTGGGGTTGTCAGGAAGGGGGCGATCGTTATGGAGAAGGGGGTAGTGGGGAGCGGAAAGGGAACCAGTAAGGCGATGGAAGGCAGACCAGGTGGGAAGCTAAGTGGTTGGCCTTACTGGGGTTGTCAGGAAGGGGGCGATCGTTATGGAGAAGGGGGTAGTGGGGAGCGGAAAGGGAACCAGTAAGGCGATGGAAGGCAGACCAGGTGGGAAGCTAAGTGGTTGGCCTTACTGGGGTTGTCAGGAAGGGGGCGATCGTTATGGAGAAGGGGGTAGTGGGGAGCGGAAAGGGAACCAGTAAGGCGATGGAAAGCAGACCAGGTGGGAAGCTAAGTGGTTGGCCTTACTGGGGTTGTCAGGAAGGGGGCGATCGTTATGGAGAAGGGGGTAGTGGGGAGCGGAAAGGGAACCAGTAAGGCGATGGAAGGCAGACCAGGTGGGAAGCTAAGTGGTTGGCCTTACTGGGGTTGTCAGGAAGGGGGCGATCGTTATGGAGAAGGGGGTAGTGGGGAGCGGAAAGGGAACCAGTAAGGCGATGGAAGGCAGACCAGGTGGGAAGCTAAGTGGTTGGCCTTACTGGGGTTGTCAGGAAGGGGGCGATCGTTATGGAGAAGGGGGTAGTGGGGAGCGGAAAGGGAACCAGTAAGGCGATGGAAGGCAGACCAGGTGGGAAGCTAAGTGGTTGGCCTTACTGGGGTTGTCAGGAAGGGGGCGATCGTTATGGAGAAGGGGGTAGTGGGGAGCGGAAAGGGAACCAGTAAGGCGATGGAAGGCAGACCAGGTGGGAAGCTAAGTGGTTGGCCTTACTGGGGTTGTCAGGAAGGGGGCGATCGTTATGGAGAAGGGGGTAGTGGGGAGCGGAAAGGGAACCAGTAAGGCGATGGAAGGCAGACCAGGTGGGAAGCTAAGTGGTTGGCCTTACTGGGGTTGTCAGGAAGGGGGCGATCGTTATGGAGAAGGGGGTAGTGGGGAGCGGAAAGGGAACCAGTAAGGCGATGGAAGGCAGACCAGGTGGGAAGCTGAGTGGTTGGCCTTACTGGGGTTGTCAGGAAGGGGGCGATCGTTATGGAGAAGGGGGTAGTGGGGAGCGGAAAGGGAACCAGTAAGGCGATGGAAGGCAGACCAGGTGGGAAGCTAAGTGGTTGGCCTTACTGGGGTTGTCAGGAAGGGGGCGATCGTTATGGAGAAGGGGGTAGTGGGGAGCGGAAAGGGAACCAGTAAGGCGATGGAAGGCAGACCAGGTGGGAAGCTAAGTGGTTGGCCTTACTGGGGTTGTCAGGAAGGGGGCGATCGTTATGGAGAAGGGGGTAGTGGGGAGCGGAAAGGGAACCAGTAAGGCGATGGAAAGCAGACCAGGTGGGAAGCTAAGTGGTTGGCCTTACTGGGGTTGTCAGGAAGGGGGCGATCGTTATGGAGAAGGGGGTAGTGGGGAGCGGAAAGGGAACCAGTAAGGCGATGGAAGGCAGACCAGGTGGGAAGCTAAGTGGTTGGCCTTACTGGGGTTGTCAGGAAGGGGGCGATCGTTATGGAGAAGGGGGTAGTGGGGAGCGGAAAGGGAACCAGTAAGGCGATGGAAGGCAGACCAGGTGGGAAGCTAAGTGGTTGGCCTTACTGGGGTTGTCAGGAAGGGGGCGATCGTTATGGAGAAGGGGGTAGTGGGGAGCGGAAAGGGAACCAGTAAGGCGATGGAAGGCAGACCAGGTGGGAAGCTAAGTGGTTGGCCTTACTGGGGTTGTCAGGAAGGGGGCGATCGTTATGGAGAAGGGGGTAGTGGGGAGCGGAAAGGGAACCAGTAAGGCGATGGAAGGCAGACCAGGTGGGAAGCTAAGTGGTTGGCCTTACTGGGGTTGTCAGGAAGGGGGCGATCGTTATGGAGAAGGGGGTAGTGGGGAGCGGAAAGGGAACCAGTAAGGCGATGGAAGGCAGACCAGGTGGGAAGCTAAGTGGTTGGCCTTACTGGGGTTGTCAGGAAGGGGGCGATCGTTATGGAGAAGGGGGTAGTGGGGAGCGGAAAGGGAACCAGTAAGGCGATGGAAGGCAGACCAGGTGGGAAGCTAAGTGGTTGGCCTTACTGGGGTTGTCAGGAAGGGGGCGATCGTTATGGAGAAGGGGGTAGTGGGGAGCGGAAAGGGAACCAGTAAGGCGATGGAAGGCAGACCAGGTGGGAAGCTAAGTGGTTGGCCTTACTGGGGTTGTCAGGAAGGGGGCGATCGTTATGGAGAAGGGGGTAGTGGGGAGCGGAAAGGGAACCAGTAAGGCGATGGAAGGCAGACCAGGTGGGAAGCTAAGTGGTTGGCCTTACTGGGGTTGTCAGGAAGGGGGCGATCGTTATGGAGAAGGGGGTAGTGGGGAGCGGAAAGGGAACCAGTAAGGCGATGGAAGGCAGACCAGGTGGGAAGCTAAGTGGTTGGCCTTACTGGGGTTGTCAGGAAGGGGGCGATCGTTATGGAGAAGGGGGTAGTGGGGAGCGGAAAGGGAACCAGTAAGGCGATGGAAGGCAGACCAGGTGGGAAGCTAAGTGGTTGGCCTTACTGGGGTTGTCAGGAAGGGGGCGATCGTTATGGAGAAGGGGGTAGTGGGGAGCGGAAAGGGAACCAGTAAGGCGATGGAAGGCAGACCAGGTGGGAAGCTAAGTGGTTGGCCTTACTGGGGTTGTCAGGAAGGGGGCGATCGTTATGGAGAAGGGGGTAGTGGGGAGCGGAAAGGGAACCAGTAAGGCGATGGAAGGCAGACCAGGTGGGAAGCTAAGTGGTTGGCCTTACTGGGGTTGTCAGGAAGGGGGCGATCGTTATGGAGAAGGGGGTAGTGGGGAGCGGAAAGGGAACCAGTAAGGCGATGGAAGGCAGACCAGGTGGGAAGCTAAGTGGTTGGCCTTACTGGGGTTGTCAGGAAGGGGGCGATCGTTATGGAGAAGGGGGTAGTGGGGAGCGGAAAGGGAACCAGTAAGGCGATGGAAGGCAGACCAGGTGGGAAGCTAAGTGGTTGGCCTTACTGGGGTTGTCAGGAAGGGGGCGATCGTTATGGAGAAGGGGGTAGTGGGGAGCGGAAAGGGAACCAGTAAGGCGATGGAAGGCAGACCAGGTGGGAAGCTAAGTGGTTGGCCTTACTGGGGTTGTCAGGAAGGGGGCGATCGTTATGGAGAAGGGGGTAGTGGGGAGCGGAAAGGGAACCAGTAAGGCGATGGAAGGCAGACCAGGTGGGAAGCTAAGTGGTTGGCCTTACTGGGGTTGTCAGGAAGGGGGCGATCGTTATGGAGAAGGGGGTAGTGGGGAGCGGAAAGGGAACCAGTAAGGCGATGGAAGGCAGACCAGGTGGGAAGCTAAGTGGTTGGCCTTACTGGGGTTGTCAGGAAGGGGGCGATCGTTATGGAGAAGGGGGTAGTGGGGAGCGGAAAGGGAACCAGTAAGGCGATGGAAAGCAGACCAGGTGGGAAGCTAAGTGGTTGGCCTTACTGGGGTTGTCAGGAAGGGGGCGATCGTTATGGAGAAGGGGGTAGTGGGGAGCGGAAAGGGAACCAGTAAGGCGATGGAAGGCAGACCAGGTGGGAAGCTAAGTGGTTGGCCTTACTGGGGTTGTCAGGAAGGGGGCGATCGTTATGGAGAAGGGGGTAGTGGGGAGCGGAAAGGGAACCAGTAAGGCGATGGAAGGCAGACCAGGTGGGAAGCTAAGTGGTTGGCCTTACTGGGGTTGTCAGGAAGGGGGCGATCGTTATGGAGAAGGGGGTAGTGGGGAGCGGAAAGGGAACCAGTAAGGCGATGGAAGGCAGACCAGGTGGGAAGCTAAGTGGTTGGCCTTACTGGGGTTGTCAGGAAGGGGGCGATCGTTATGGAGAAGGGGGTAGTGGGGAGCGGAAAGGGAACCAGTAAGGCGATGGAAAGCAGACCAGTACTTGGAGAAGTTGATAGGAAGGGTGGCGTTGAGTCGTGTGCAGGTCTGGCGCCAGTCTCGGAGTTTCGTTGCTGTAATAAGGTTCCGTACGTGTCGCTGTATTTGCCGGTGGCGTTGGAGTGTATCCCTATCACGAGTGCGCAGGAAGGAGCGATAAAGGCGGCGGGATTCACGGAGGAGGAGGACTGGACTAGGGCAGAGCGGGTCCCTATTTACGAAACCGGATGGAGTGGCTATTGTCTGCACGTGGTGTAGCGGTGGTGCTCTCGCTGCGCGAGAGCCGCTGCGCGGAATAGCCGCCGTGGAGGCGGAGCTCTCTATGGGCTGACCACGTCCATTTGTTCTGGCGCGTGTTCGACTTCCGCGGCGGGAGGTACTAGAGGATTGTATATTGTAGGTACTAAATTAATAGGTGAAGTTTGAGTTGTCCTTGTTAGGGAAAATCGTGTAGGTCAGTGTTTAATACAATAAAATAATTAAAGACTTAGTTTCACGCCACCAGGTGGAATTCAGTGTCGCTATGGGCAGCGCTCGTAATGTATTGTTTCTTCAAGATACACTCATACGTCAAAGGCAGGGTGAACCAAAACTCTGCTGGAAAAATTTCGAACGTTTTTCAAGAATATTTATTGGTTATTTTAATATAAGTGACCCGAGCCCTCCAGTGGCTTGTTATACACTGAAGTGATAAGTCATTGGATAGTGATATGCACATATACAGCTGTCGGTAGTATCGCGTACATAAGATATAAAAGGGCAGTACATCGGCGGGGCTCTCATTTGTACTCATGTGATTCATGTCAACACATTTCCGCCGCGATTATGGCCGCACGACGGGAATCTACAGACTCTGATCGCGGAGTGGTAGTTGGACCTCGACACGTGGGAAAATCCATTTCGGAAATCGTTAGGGAATTCAAAATTCCGAGATCCACATTGTGAGGAGAGTGCCGAGACTACCAGATTTCAGGCATTAATTCTCACCATGTCAACGCAGTGGGTTGGTAAGAGCTGAGCGTAGGGCTCGAGTGTGTCTCAGACCCCATGAAGCCATGGACCCAAGTTGTCAGACAAGGCACTGTGTACCATGGTGGTGGCTTCATAATAGTGCGGGCTGCGTTCACATGGAATGGATTCCGTCCTCTGATCCACATGAACCAATCACCGACTGTAAATACGTATTCTCGTATATGTGAGACCATTTGCAGCAAAGTAACAGCAAAGTAACGACGGAACTTTTATGGATGACAATGCGTCAAGTCACTGGGTCACAACTGTTCGGAGATGATTTGAAGAAAATTCTGGGCAATTCGAGTGAATGGTTGGGCCACGCAGATCCCGCGACATGAATCCCATCGAGCATTTGCCGGCCGCGGTGGCAGAGCGGTTCTAGGCGCTTCAGTCTGGAAGCGTGCTGCTGCAACGGTGGCAGGTTCGAATCCTACCTCGGATATGGATGTGTGTGATGTCCTTAGGTTAGTGCTTGGAGCCACCGAGCATTCATGGGACATAATCTAGAGGTCAGTTCGTGCCCAAAATCCTGCATAGGCAGTACTTTCATAGTTATTGATGGCTACAGGGGCAGCATTACTCGGTATTTCTGCAGAGGACTTCCAGCGACTTGTCGAATCCTTGCCACGTTGAGTTGCTGCACTGTGCTGGGCAAAAGGAGGTCCGAACCCATATTAAGAGGTATCCCATCACTTTTGTCACCTCAGTGTAGAGTAATTAAATGTCGTTTGGCTTCTTATTCCAGATGTATCTTTGTGTGTCTGTTGCACAGAAAATATTTGCACAACAATGAAAATTTCGACGGATTTCGGACTTGAGAGAGGTCACTTGAGAAGCAACAACCTTAATTTAAAGACAGCTGAAGGCCCATGATTTAAGACTCAAAGTAAAATTAAATAAAAAAACACAAGGCAGAAGGCGTTGTCATCAGTTAGACTGAAGGCCCCAAACAGTCTAATGCTCGAAAGACAAAGATCCTTAATTTAAAAACAGCTGAAGGCCTCATGACTTAAAACGCAAGGTAAAATAAATTTAAACAACAAAGCCTTATCTTAAATTAGGCTGAAAGCTCAAACCTCTAACACCTGACAAGCTAGAAACCTTTAATTTTAAAAGAAGGCCCGTGACTCAAAACAACTAAAATAATTTTTAGTAGTCAGAAGGCCCAAGACTTTATCTATAAACAATATTTTAATCAGGCTGAAGGCCCAAATAATCTAGCACTTGACAAGCAAGGGATGTTAATTTTAAAGCGGCTGAATGCCCATGACTTAAAACACCACTAAAAACAATTCAACTTTAATTCAAAACGATCGACTATGAGCCATACAAATACATACAACACTTAAATGAGACAGGCAGTCGGCTCAACCATTCTCGATCCGACGACAACCCAACCAACAGACAGTCAACAGACCCATCGACAAGGTAACTTGAGCTCCACTCGACCAGCACACCACTGGGAGTTCAATGCAAAACGTAGAAAGGCATGGACACCCACAACCAAGCATACATTAAGCTGTCAAACTACCCACAGTGCTAGACAGCAACAAAACAGCGAGGAAAAGACAATGCCTGAATTTACGTCAATGGTCAGGGCAGGTAACCAGAACGACAACGGCCACAAGGCAGAAAATTCCGCTGGTGAACTTCAATTGTGAATAACCAAATACAGTTAGACTCCACCAGACGGTGGCTAAACCTTCGCCAACTCGAACACACACGTTGTTGCTCGCGGGAATGTCCCAACAGCCAACAACGAGAACCAGACGGCTCTATGTGAACAGTCTTGGCTTGCTGATAAATACACTCCTGGAAATTGAAATAAGAACACCGTGAATTCATTGTCCCAGGAAGGGGAAACTTTATTGACACATTCCTGGGGTCAGATACATCACATGATCACACTGACAGAACCACAGGCACATAGACACAGGCAACAGAGCATGCACAATGTCGGCACTAGTACAGTGTATATCCACCTTTCGCAGCAATGCAGGCTGCTATTCTCCCATGGAGACGATCGTAGAGTTGCTGGATGTAGTCCTGTGGAACGGCTTGCCATGCCATTTCCACCTGGCGCCTCAGTTGGACCAGCGTTCGTGATGGACGTGCAGACCGCGTGAGACGACGCTTCATCCAGTCCCAAACATGCTCAATGGGGGACAGATCGGGAGATCTTGCTCGCCAGGGTAGTTGACTTACACCTTCTAGAGCACGTTGGATGGCACGGGATACATGCGGACGTGCATTGTCCTGTTGGAACAGCAAGTTCCCTTGCCGTCTAGGAATGGTAGAACGATGGGTTCGATGACGGTTTGGATGTACCGTGCACTATTCAGTGTCCCCTCGACGATCACCAGAGGTGTACAGCCAGTGTAGGAGATTGCTCCCGACACCATGATGCCGGGTGTTGGCCCTGTGTGCCTCGGTCGTATGCAGTCCTGATTGTGGCGCTCACCTGCACGGTGCCAAACACGCATACGACCATCATAGGCACCAAGGCAGAAGCGACTCTCCTCGCTGAAGACGACACGTCTCCATTCGTCCCTCCATTCACGCCTGTCGCGACACCACTGGAGGCGGGCTGCACGATGTTGGGGCGTGAGCGAAAGACAGCCTAACAGTGTGCGGGACCGTAGCCCAGCTTCATGGATACGGTTGCGAATGGTCCTCGCCGATACCCCAGGAGCAACAGTGTCCCTAATTTGCTGGGAAGTGGCGGTGCGGTCCCCTACGGCACTGCGAAGGGTCCTACGGTCTTGGCGTGCATCCGTGCGTCGCTGCGGTCCGGTCCCAGGTCGACGGGCACGTGCACCTTCCGCCGACCACTGGCGACAACATCGATGTACTGTGGAGACCTCACGCCCCACGTGTTGAGCAATTCGGCGGTACGTCCACCCGGCCTCTCGCATGCCCACTATACGCCCTCGCTCAAAGTCCGTCAACTGCACATACGGTTCACGTCCACGCTGTCGCGGCATGCTACCAGTGTTAAAGACTGCGATGGAGCTCCGTATGCCACGGCAAACTGGCTGACACTGACGGCGGCGGTGCACAAATGCTGTGCAGCTAGCGTCATTCGACGGCCAACACCGCGGTTTCTGGTGTGTCCGCTGTGCCGTGCGTGTGATCATTGCTTGTACAGCCCTCTCGCAGTGTCCGGAGCAAGTATGGTGGGTCTGACACACCGGTGTCAATGTGTTCTTTTTTCCATTTCCAGGAGTGTAAATCCAAACTCAACTTTCGTGTCCACGGTCGGTGAGCCACGGACATCGTAGTAATGGTGTTGTGGTTGGCAGGAGAGCCAACCGTGTTACTAAAGGAGGCCAAAATGCACGCGTTTTAGCTCACGCAGGCTGGCGTGAGGTCTGGAACATGACAAGGGAATTAGCATTGAGAAAAACGGACGTAGCTGGTGGAATATTTAACTTTAATCCATTAATGACGAACGTCGCTCTTGACATTACATGATTCACAGTATCAATCGTAACTGATAATGGCGCCTTGCTAGGTCGTAGCAAATAATGTAGCTGAATGCTATGCTAACTATCGTCTCGGCAAATGAGAGCGTAGAAGTCAGTGAACCATCGCTAGCAAAGTCGGCAGTACAACTGGGGCGAGTGCTAGGAAGTCTCTCTAGACCTGCCGTGTGGCGGCGCTCGGGCTGCAATCACTGATGTGGCGACGCGCGGGTCCGACGTATACTACCGGACCGCGGCCGATTTAAAGGCTACCACCTAGCAAATGTGGTGTCTGGCGGTGACACCACAAAAGGGAACAGCCCCACACATTTTGACACTGTGTAGAGACCGCCAGCGGGCCTGACCAAACTACGCCACGTGGATATTTCCTCGCTGCTTCACGCCAACCGACCGACCGCCACACAGCACGGAGACAGCACTAAAATAAGTGAGCAGTTGACATCACAAGCTACACACAGTTTCACGAACACTTGCACTTGCACCAGACAATACTAACGGCAGCGACAGTGCAATAGCCGGCCGGTGTGGATGAGCGGTTCTAGGCGCTTCAGAATGGAACTGCGCGACCGCTACGGTCTCAGATTCGAATTCTGCCTCGGGCATGGATGTGTGTGATGTATTAGGTTAGTTAGGTTTAAGTAGTTCTAAGTTCTAGGGAACTGATGACCTCAGATTTTAAGTCCCATAAAGCTCAGAGCTATTTTTGACATTGCAATAACAAGGGCGAATCACGAGCAGGCAACCCATAAGCGATCGCTGGCCAACATACACGTCGTCCGACAAGGCGACCGACCGATGACCAACCAAGGCGGTCGGCACACAAGTGATATGTATCGGCAACCGTCGGGAGAGTCATGGCTGTCCGGACCTCAGTGCAGCCGCGCCCCAACTGAACTTCTACCGCGTCCTAAGTCAAACACTGCCCGATCCGAACTACACTGCAAGCGCATCCCAACTCCCTGGTAGATCCGAACTAACCCCAAACACACTACAACTGGGAAGTAATAGCAGTCAGCAAAGATAATACGCCAGGGCTTATATCGATAAGCGCCGCTGCTGCCGCTGACGGGCAGGCAAGGCAACAACTCGGTGCACCAGTAATTGTAATTAACATAACGACGTGGTACTACAGTAAAAACAGGATGTCAAATGAGATATGGCACGAACAAGAGCCACGCATGGCTCAGATAGTTTTTTCGTATTTTTTAAAGACTTGTCACCTCCACCAGAGCAAAGATTTGCAACTGTTAGACATTATTTGTCACGTACACTATTAGTAAATTCAGTTAAAGAATACGCGACCACTACGTCGTTCTCTTATACAGTCATAAACTTAGTTGTTTTCCCGTTTGCATGTGATAATTTCGTCTTGAAGTCTCACAAATACCGAAATAACTTTATTGTTATTGTTATCTATTAAATTTGATGATGTCTTCAAAGCCGAAACCTGTTGCCTGTGAGAATATACAATAAAAAGTGACCAAGACCGTGATATCTGGAATTTAGTTGGATATCAAGCTCACCGGCCTCCCTATAAGACCAAAGTGATCTCAATCATGCCTTGTAGATCATTTATGGGAGAAAGTCTGTTACGTATCAGATCGGTTCGCGCTAAACCACAGCAACCAGTCGCTATGCCACACTGCATCGTCTTTTCTGTGACATCGGTTGTCTCTATATGCCGAAGCTGACACGTAAGCCAATAGCAAATAACGTCCTAACTATCACTTCACATAAAAACTGAGCCAAACATTTACATCTTTTGTTATTGTGAGTGACACTATTCTCATCATGCTGAGATATTTGACAATTTTTTTTATAAATATTTTGGTTTCAGTTCTTTACATCTTAAAACCAACTATTTCCATTACTCATAATAGATTTCTATTGACACTTTTATCAGTGGGACTTAACATTTCACACTGAGCAGCGTACATGTATCTTTCCAGAAAGTGGAAAAAAATTGTTTCTCTCTTTCATATTACTGTAGCACTAACAATGTAAATCACGCTGCTGGAAAAAAAGAAATCACATACACTAAAACTGATTTATCTACCTCCAAATTTATTTGTTTTCACCGATTACACTAAACGTTTATACGGCCAATACATTATGCGGAGCGCGAGAGCTGCAACATTTTATCTGGCTGGTACAAAGCCTAGAGGAAAAATTATCACCCAAGCGCATTACTGACAAAAATACCCTCTGTAAAACAAGTTTTAGCAGAAAACGAAGAGTACTCAATCTCCACTGCTTTTAAATGCGTACGACTGCTACAGAAATACTGGGTATCTCAAGAGGATGGACAACATTTAGGGATGTGACAGGAGCCGTTGTTAGCAAACATGGCTACTAAAATGCATACCTTAAGAGCTATAAGAATTTTTTCATCTTCGTTGCTGTGTAACACATCTCTTCCACTCATAGATTTAAAGGTATGCATTTTAGACCCCATTTACTAGATGATTTATTTCTTGTTTTCGTCCAGACTACCTCCTCCCAAAATATGGAAAGCAAAGAACTTGCAATAGAAAGGATTTGTTTCATAGTAGTTGTTGTTCTGGTCTTCAGTTCTGAGACTGGTTTGATACAGCTCTCCATGCTACTCTGCCCTGTGAAGGCCTCTTCATCTCCCTGTACCTACCGCAACCTACATCCTTCTGAATCTGCTTAGTGTATTCATCTCTTGGTCTCCTACGATTTTTACCCTCCACGCTGCCCTCCAATACTAAATTGATGATCCCTTGATGCCTCAGAACATGTCCTATCAACCCATCCCTTCTTCTAGTATTTCTCTTCTTCAGAAACGCTTTCCTTGCCATTGCCAGTCTACATTTTATATCCTCTCTACTTCGACCATCATCAGTTATTTTGCTCCCCAAATAGCAAAACTCCTTTACTACTTTAAGTGTCTCATTTCCTAATCTAATTCCCTCAGCATCACCCGACTTCATTCGACTACATTCCATTATGTTCGTTTTGCTTATGTTGATGTTCATCTTATATCCTCCTTTCCAGACACTATCC
This sequence comes from Schistocerca gregaria, assembly GCF_023897955.1. NCBI lineage: Eukaryota > Metazoa > Arthropoda > Insecta > Orthoptera > Acrididae > Schistocerca > Schistocerca gregaria. The sequence continues at coordinate 124,140,608 of NC_064925.1, forward strand.
ATTCCGTTCAACTGCTCTTTCAAGTCCTGTCTCTGACAGAATTACAGTGTCATCGGCGAACCTCAAAGTTTTTATTTCTTCTCCCTGGATTTTAATACCTACTCCGAATTTTTCAATTTGTTTCCTTCACTGCTTGCTCAATATACAGATTGAATAACATCGGAGATAGGCTACAACCCTGTCTCACTCCCTTCCCAACAAGTGCTTCCCTTTCATGCCCCTCGACTCTTATAACTGCCATCTGGTTTCTGTACAAATTGTAAATAGCATTTCGCTCCCTGTATTTTACCCCTGCCACCTTCAGAATTTGAAAGAGAGTATTCCAGTCAACATTGTCAAAAGCTTTCTCTAAGTCTACAAATGCTATAAACGTATGTTTGCCCTTCCTTAATCTAGCTTCTAAGATGAGTCGTAGGGTCAGTATTTCCTCACGTGTGGCAACATTTCTACGGAATCTAAACTGATCTTCCCCGAGGTCGGCTTCTACTAGTTTTTCCATTCTTCTGTAAATAATTCGCGTTAGTATTTTGCATCTGTGACTTATTAAACTGATAGTTCGGTAATTTTCACATCTGTCAACACCTGCTTTCTTTGGGATTGGAATTATTGTATTCTTCTTGAAGTCTGAGGGTATTTCGCTTGTTTCATACAGCTTGCTCACCAGATGGTAGAGTTTTACAGAATTCAAGATGAAGAAGTGCTCGTAGATCTCAAGGTATGCATTTTAGATCCCCTGTGTACCAGAATTATTTGCTTCGGATGCTCGTTCTTATCTTATCTCTGAATATTGACCATTCCTTCTGGAATACCCTGTAGATAAATTTAAGGGGAACATTAAAAATATTTGGTACGCAGCTACTGCGTGGTGAAGGGGAAGGACCAGGCCCAAGTAAGGGTAAAACATCAGTCGTGACCAAAATATTTATTGAACATCGTACGCTTAAAAGAGCAGTCAAACCAATTAAGAGAAATTTTACTGGTAAGCTTTCAACAGTTAATTAAAAAACCCTGTAAGAACAATAACAACAAGTCTCAAAGGTGATCAAATTTCATAAACGTACACATCCCCGAACAGGAGCTGCAGTGTTTATTTTGCATTCAAGTAAAACTTTAATACACTGTCACACTGACCCACATTGTACTGTTAGAAACACAGGAAACCAAAAAGGTTGTATACCGTTATGAAAATATTTATGTTCAAAGATAAAAAAGGAGCTTTGCACTTAAGTATCACAGTTATGGAAGCAAATACTTTCAACAACACATATCACAGAAGCAAAGGAATTTGTTGCAGTTCCTTGAGAATTAATCACTTACCACAAAGTTTCAATTCCTATAATAAGATTCCGTACCTTTATTAGGACACTGAAAATTGTTTTAGTACAAGTTTATGTGGCAGAAGAACGATGCAAAAATTTAATTCAGTATGTACGCATTAATATGACAGCTACAACAACAAGAATTTGTGTCACAAACAATTTGGCACTTGTCGTATTTTCTGATAGCTTGTTTGCTGATTTACAACTTTTTGATATCACAGAATGTACCACAAGACTACTAACCAAAGGAATGAGAATTTACTAAAACTATGGCCTTAAAATTTACATTCGGTTCCCCAAAAGGACACACACATACATTTCGAAAAATACAAAAATAAAAGAAGTCATGACTGGTACAATGTTGCGTCTAGCAATTTTGTTTGGCCACGCGAGTACTATTGATCAAAAGGCAGCGCAACCCGCGATCTCAGAATCCAGCTGGCTCCATCTAGGTATTACTCAGCGTAAATCAGATATAATCTCCCGGATAACCGTGAAAATTCTGTGCATTTAACTAAATACAGCTGGTATTACCTAACAAGAAAAAGGAACTTTAAGTTCAACAAATAATCAAATTCAAAAATGTTCAAATGTGTGTGAAATCATATGGGACTTAACTGCTAAGGTCATCAGTCCCTAAGCTTACACACAACTTAACCTAAATTATCCTAAGGATAAACACACACAACCATGCCCGAAGGAGGACTCGAACCTCCGCCGGGACCAACCACACAGTCCATGAGTGCAGCGCCTTTAGACCGCTCGGCCAATCCCGCGCGGTAACAAATAATCAAATGGTAAATGATCTTTGTCATGGAATTGAACACAATATGGTTACGAGCGTTATTACACACCGGCATATCAATAAAGGGGCAGAAACCAAGGCCTCTAGTATTAATAAAAAGAAAACAAAGAGGTCAGAACATTCGCAAATCAGTTTCAAAACAAAGCCCAGTGGCATAACGATAACAAGGGGCCGCCACGTGGGACAGAAATCAAGATGATTTGAATAGGTGCACATGGTTGGCAAACGAACTTCATTTACTTTTGCAGACAGTACCTTAAATACCAAGGAATTTGCACGAATTCTTTTCTCCCAGAATTAGCAAATTGATTAACAAGTATCAAAGCCACTCACAGCAATAAATGAGGTAACTTAAAGTCCACAAAGCTGTCATACACAAGATGGTACAAACACTGTACGTCTTAGTTACAGAAAATCATGAATGGACGCTGGTATAATAAACAGTTGGTACAGACACACACAGGCCTCTTGAACTCTCACTCTACGTACCCACGACTGGGGCGTAAGCAACCAGGAAGATTGAGCCAGTATTTTTTGAGTTCTAGAGCCTTGAAGCTGGGTAAGAGGCATAAACATACTGCAGCACAGCAAGGAAGAAAGTAGGGAGGAACATTTCGCGAACCTCAGTCTGTTCCCAACTTCACTCACCAGAAGTATGGTACCTCACCGTAGTTCAAAGAAGGCAGGCTTCCTTCTTAACCAAGGCACCTTACCCGTGGACTTTCGCAGTTGGAATATCTTGAGCCGCCTCGTGTCCTCCGGAACCGCCAGGATGAAAATTTACTTTAGGAAACACGACCCAAGCTGAATACCGAGCTCCAGTCGTCCGACAGAGAAATCTCACAGCCCAAATCGCAACACGCCGTGCCTGAAGAGCCCTTCCTGCTCCGCCGCCTGCCGCCGTCCGACTCTGTCCTCACACTGCCACCTGCTTGCCTCAAGACACCGCGCCCTCCGCTAGAGGCAAAGATGGCATGCAGAAGATATACCACGACCAATCGACACGATGTGGCTCAGTACTGACGCTGAATAAAGGCTTATTATTGCACTCAAGGATTTGCGAAAAGAATTCTTGTTGATGTTGTGGTCTTCAGTCCTTAGACTGGTTTGATGCAGCTCTCTATGCTACTCTATCCTGTGCAAGCTTCTTTATCTCCCAGTACCTACTGCAACCTACATCCTTCTCAATCTGCTTAGTGTATTCATCTCTTGGTCTTCCTCTACGATTTTTACCCTCCACTCTGCCCTCCAATACTAAATTGGTGATCCCTTGATGCCCCAGAAAATGTCCTACCAACCGATCCCTTCTTCTAGTCAAGTTGTGCCAGAAACTCCTCCCCAATTCTATTCACTACCTCCTCATTAGTTATGTGATCTACCCATATAATCTTCAGCATTCTTCTGTAGCACCGCATTTCGAAAGCTTCTATTCTCTTCTAGTCCAAACTATTTATCGTCCATGTTTCACTTCCATACATGGCTTCACTCCAAACAAATACTTTCAGAAACGTCTTACTGACACTTAAATCTAAACTTGATGTTAACAAATTTCTTTTCTTCAGAAACGCTTTCCTTGCCATTGCCAGTCTACATTTTATATCCTCTCTACTTCGGCCATAATTAGTTTTTTTGGTCCCCAAATAACAAAACTCCTTTACTGCGTTAAGTGTCTCATTTCCTAATCTAATTCCCTCAGCATCACCCGGTTTAATTCGACCACATTCCATTATTCTCATTTAGCAATTTGTTGATGTTTATCTTATATCCTTCTTTCAAGGCACTGTCCATTCCGTTCAACTGCTCTTCCAGGTCCTTTGCTGTCTCTGACAGAATTACAATGTCATCGGCAAACGTCACAGTTTTCTATTTCCTTTCCATGGATTTCAATACCTACTCCGAATTTTTGTTTTGTTTCCTTTACTGCTTGCTCAATATACAGATTGAATAACATCGGGGATAGGCTACAACCCTGTCTCACTCCCTTCCCAACCATTGCTTCCCTTTCATGCCCCTCGACTCTTATAGCTGACATCTGGTTTCTGCACAAACTGTAAATAACCTTTAGCTCCCTGTATTTTATCCCTGCCACCTTCAGAATTCGAAAGAGAGTATTCCAGTCAACATTGTCAAAAGCTTTCTCTAAGTCTACAAATGTTAGAAATGTAGGTTTGCCCTTCCTTAATATATCTTATAAGATAAGTCGTAGGGTCAGTATTGCCTCACGTGTTCCAACAGTTCTACAGAATCCAAACTGATCTTCCCTGATGTCCGCTTCTACCAGTTTTTCCATTCGTCTGTAAAGAATTCGTGTTAGTATTTTGCAGCCGTGACTTATTAAACTGATAGTTCGGTAATTTTCACATCTGTCAACACCTGATTTCTTTGGGATTGAAATTGTTATATTCTGCTGGAAGTCTGAGGGTATTTTGCCTGTCTCATACATCTTGCTCACCAGATGGTAGAGTGTTGTCAGGACTGGCTCTCCCAAGGCTGTGAGTAGTTCTAATGGAATGTTGTCTATACTTAGGTCTTTCGGTGCCCTGTCAAACTCTTCTCGCAGTATCATATCTCCCATTTCATCTTCATCTACACCCTCTTCCATTTCCATAATATTGTTCTCAAGTACATCGCCATTGTATAACTCTTTATATACGCCTTCCACCTTTCTGCTTTCCCTTCTTTGCTTAGAACTGGGTTGCCATCTGAGCTCTTGATATTCATACAAGTGGTTCTCTTTTCTCCAAAGGTCTCTTTAATTTTCCTGTAGGCAGTATATATCTTACCCCTAGTGAGATAAGCCTCTACGTCCTTACATTTGTCCTCTAGCCATCCCTGCTTAGCCATTTTGCACTTCCTGTCGATCTCATTTCTGAGACGTTTGTATTCCTTTTTGCCTGCTTCATTCTTAGTCAAATTAATTCAGAACAGTAAAAGTAAATATATTTTTAGACTCCTCATTATGCACAACATAATATATTTTTTAATATTTACTCGGAAGTGTTTCATCTTTGGGGGGGGGGGGGAGGGTACTAATTTTTTTCTGTAAAATGTGGTCTACAAGTAGTGGATTAGATTACTACACAAAACATCCTCGGTCCCGAATTCGTACCTCACCACTCCTTAAATTTTGAATAAGAATCACAGGCAATGGCGGCCGAAGACTTCCTCGTGAGAAGTCACCTTCATGCTACCAACGGTCTTGTCAAAGAAGACGGAGGAACGGACAGAGGTTGGGGCACTCTCTTGCTCTTGGGGTGGGATACTGCACCTAAAATGAGGAGGAATCAGTATCGACCAACTGCATGAGGCTGCAGAAGACAATAGAAACCACTGTATTAAAGACTCATAAATGTATCCATAGGTCATGTTGCCTATCACTGACAGTGTCATGAAGATCCCTCCATTGGCAAAAGATTCGGAAATAGTCCGCCATTCGGATCTCTGGGAGGGGACTGTCAAGGGAGACGTGACCTTCAGAAAAGATTGAGAAACCAACGAAAGCAAAACGTTCTACGAGTCGGGGCGTAGAATTTCAGAAGTTGCGACGTGGTAGGAAAGCTAGAAAATCTGGGAGGGAAATCCAAAGGCACAATCTAAATATAGAGGATGTAAGGGCAGTAAAATGGAAAGAAGACAACGATTTCTGGTTAGGTGAGTGTAGGGTAACATCAACAGCCGCAGAAAATGGTATAAAGAGAGTAGGATTCGTTATGATAGGAAACAGGGCAGAGAGTGAGTTAATGCGAACAGTTCAGGGACAGGGCGATTCTCATCAAAAGCGACAACAAACCGGCACCTACAGCAATAATTCAGGTATACACGTCGACATGGCAATAGAAGATGAAGAGAGAGAGAAAGTTTATGAGGATATTGAATGGGTAATTCAGTATGTAGAGGGAGAAGGAAATTTAGTAGTTAGGGCGATTGGAATGCTATTGTAGGAAAAGGAATAGAAGAAAGGGTTAGAGGATAATATGGGCTTGTTACTAGGAATGAGAGAGGAGAAAGACTAACTGAGTTCTGCAGTAAATTTGAGCCAGTGACAGCGAGTATTCTGTTCAATAGTCAGAAGAGGAGGAAGTCTAATTCGAAAAGACCGGGAGATACGGGAAGATATCTGTTAGATTACATCACGGTCAGGCACAGTTTCCGAAATCAGATACTGGACCGTAAGCTGTACCTACAAGCACATATAGACTCGGGTCACATTTCAGTAATGATGAAGAGTAGGCTCAAGTATAAGATACTAGCGAGGAGGTATGAGTGCGCAAAGAAGTGGGATACGGAAATACTGAAGAACTAAGAGATACACTTGAAGGTCTCTGAGGTCGTCGATACTGCGATAATGAATGGCGCAGTAGGTAGTTCAGTTGCAGAATAATTGGCAAGGGTAATAACAAAACTTGGGAAGATAAACATAGGTACAAGGACGGTAATTGCGACGAAATGGTGGGTAACAGAAGGAAAACTTCAAGAGAGCAACGAAATACGGAAATACTAAAATGTTCAGGGAAATTCAGGAATACAGAAATAAAAGTCACCTAGGAATAAAATAAATAGGAAGGTACAGGGAAGGTAAGGCAAAATGGCTGCGTGCAAAATGTGGTGGAATCTTAAAAGAAATGATCGTCAGAGCGTCTGACTCAGCATATAGAAAAGTCAAAACACCCTTCGGTGAAACTGAAAGCAAGGATGATAGCGTTAAGAGTACAATGGGAATTCCAATCTAAATGCAGAGGAGAGAGCTGGAAAGGCCTCCATGAGGGTGAGGACCTACCGGATGACGTGAAAGAAGAAAAAACAGGAGTCAACATGGAAGAGATAGGCAGTCCAGCACTAGAACGAGAATTTAGAAGAAAACTTAAAACCTTATAAGACAGAAGCGATAGATAATATTTGAAACGTCCCCTTAGAAAAATTATACACGACTGTGCTTAAACTGACACACAATATTTTTTTAGCGCAACGCAATCTGACTTTCAAATATCCCTACAAAAGAATGGCCCTGACTAACATTAATCTATACCTTTCACAAATCACTTACCTCACAAAAATCTTCGTTACTCAAGCTACTGCAATACAGCGAGCGCCACTACTTCCAGCTAAATAAAAGATTCAAACTACTGAAGGCACTAACTACTGATAGGCATAGTTAGCAAATGAAAGATTTTAATAGAGAACAAACAATGTATTTACCTCACTAGTCATGATATATATATCAGTTAATGACACCAATTCTTACAAATTTCAAAACTCCGCCATCTCTCTCCCCACGTCCACCACTGCTGGCGGCTCACCTCCAACTGCGCAACGCTACGCGCTGTTAGCATCCAGCTGCCGCTGCCCAACACTACAATGGCAGACAACAATGCAAACTAAACACAGACTGCGCACAGCACAGCCAGTGATTTTTCATACCGAGCGCTAAGCGGCGTTACCAATAAGAAAACCTAAACAGCCTACTTACATATTCAATAGAAATTTCTAAAGTCATTGGGGAAAGTGGCAACAAAACGATTATTCACGTTAGTGTGTTGAATATATGAACTGGCGAGATACCATCAGACTTTCGGGAAAGCATAATCCACATAGTTCGGAAGATAACAAGAGCCGACAAATGCGAGAATTACCGCACAATCTGCTTAACAGCCTGTACGTCCTAGTTTCTGATAAAAATAATATACACAAGAACGAAAAAGAAAACGGAGTTTCCGCCAGATGGTGACAATTATTTTGGCTTGAGGAAACGTAAGGGCACCAGAGACGCAGTTCTGATGTTGCGGTTGATAATGGAAACAAGACTGAAGAAATATCAAGACACGTTCATAGGATTTGTCGACCTGAAGGAAGCATTCGACAATGTCAAATGGTGCAAGATGTTAAAATGTTCGAAATTCTGAGGGAATAGGGGTAAGCTATAGGGATAGACGGACATTGTGCAATATGTACAAGAACCAAGAGGGAGTAATCAGACGGAAGACGAAGAGCGAAGTGCTCGGATTAAAAAGCGAGTAATACAGAGATGTATCCGGCCGGAGTGGCCGTGCGGTTCTAGACGCTACAGTCTGGAACCGAGCGTCCACTACGGTTGCTGGTTCGAATCCTGCCTCGGGCATGGATATGTGTGCTGTCCTTAGGTTAGTTAGGTTTAAGTAGTTCTCGGGGACTGATGACCACAGATGTTAAGTTCCATAGTGCTCAGAGCCATTTTGAAACATAGACTGTGGGAAAACCGGAATAGAAGAGAATCGAAGCATTTTAGATGTGGTGCTACGAGTTGAGAATTAGGTGGACTGATAAGGTAAGGAATGAGGTTCTGTGCAGAACTGGCGAGGCAAGGAAAACGTGGAAAACACTGGCAATAAGAAGCGACAGGGTTATAGAACATCTGTTAAGATGTCATGTAATAACTTCGTGGTAATAGAGCGAGCATCTGTAAAGGGCAAAAACTGTCGAGGAAGACAGAAATTGTAATACATCCAATAAGTAAGTGAGGACGGAGGTTGCAACTGCTACTCCGAGATGAAAAAGTTGTTACAGGAGAGGAATTCGTGGTAGGTCGCATCAAACCATTCACACGACTGGTGACTCAAAAAGAAAAAAAAGTCATACAAAGTTCATGGTTGTTAATCTGTCTTAGGCCTGAAAACTATAACACGTGTATTTTCTTTAATTTCTTTCGATTGCTCACCTGAAATCACATTGCTTGTGAAGATTGATTTTTGCAGGTCGGCTTTTTGTGCCTTTTTGTCGTGCCTGCAAAGCAGTCATGAAGAAATCTGCTTAATTTTTAAATAATTTTTCGCGAGAGTTGGTTGTGTATGTCAATGTAGTTACATTTTCCGTCCAGGTGTGCATCTCTGGCGGATTTCTCTTTATATGGAAATTATGTGCACTGTATTCCACTCACTTTCTTATATTTCACTCCCACCTTTTTTTCTTCACACGGATTTTTCGCAAAACGGCGTTGGACTAAACTCTTACGTCTCTATACTCATAGCGACGTTCTGTGTTACTGTCGCTGCTCATTCGCAGATCGTTTCCTTTCTGTTCAAGGAGTAGCTTATCTTGTCGCGAAATTGAAGTAGATTCTTCCTGTGCGGTAATATGGACAGAGGTCATTGTTGGCAACAGGAATAAAATAATAATTGGATCCCATTACCGACCCCCCAATTCAGATGACACTACTGCTGAAAGGTTCAAAGAAAACTTGAGTTTAATTTCAAACACTTACCCAACCCATACGATTATAGTTGGTTGTGACTTCAATTTACCCTCGATATGCTGTCGAAAATACACGTTTAATTCAGGAGATACGCATAAAACATCATCCGAAATTGTGCCTAACGCATTCTCTGAAAATTATTTCTAGCAGTTAGTTTATGTGCCCACTCGAATAATAACCGGTTGTGAAAACACAGTTGACCTCTTAGCAACAAATAATCCTGAGTTAATAAAGAGCATTCAAAAAAAGCAGATGAAAACTCACTTGACGCCTTTCTGGGAGACAATCTCCACTCCTTCCAAATTAACAATGTTAGTGTAAATCAGATGTAGCTTGAACTCAAAGAAATACTATCGGCAGCAAATAAGAGATCTATACCAAATAAATTAACAAACGACGGAGTTGATCGTCCTTGGTACACAAAGCGGGTCAGAATACTGTTGCAGAAACAACGAAACAAATATGCCAAATTTAAACAGACGCAAAATCCCCAAGAATGGCAGTCTTTTACAGAAGCTCGAAATTTATAGCGGACCTCAATGCGAGATAATAGTTTCCACAATGGAACTTTGTCTCGAAACAAGGCAGAAAATCCAAAGAGATTCTGGTCGTATGTGAAGTATGCAAGCGGGAAGACACAATCAATGCCTTCTCTGAGTGATAGCTATGGAGATACTATCGAAGACAGTCCCGCAAAAGCAGAGTTAATCAACACAGCCTTCCGAAATGCCTTCACAAAGGAAGACGAAATAATTATTCCAGAATCAGAATCAAGAACAGCAGTCAACATGAGTAACGTAGAAGTAAATATTCTCGGAGTAGTGAAGGAACTTAAACCATTTAATAAAAGCAAATCTTCTGTGCCAGACTGTATACCAATCAGCTTCCTTTCAGAGTATGCTGATGCAATAGCTCCATAATTAACAATCATATACATTCCTTCACTTGACAAAGATCCGTACCCAAAGACTGGAAAATTGCACAGGTCACACCAATATTCAAGGAAGGTAATAGGACTAATCCACTAAATTACAGGCCCATATCATTAACGCCGATATGCAGCAGGATTTTGGAATTACATTGTGTTCTGACTTTATGAATTACCTCAAAAAGAACGGTCTATTGAAACACATCAACACAGATTTAGAAAACATCGTTCTTGTGAAACACAACTATCTCTTCACGCGCATGAAGTGCTGAGTGCTATTGATAAGGGATTTCAGAGTTATTCCGTATTTCTGGATTTTCAGAGGGCTTTCGACACTGTACCACACAAGCGGCTTGTAGTGAAATTGCGTGCTTATGTAATATTGTCTCAGTTATGTGACTAGATTTATGATTTATTGTCAGAGAGTTCACAGTTCGTAGTAATTGACAGAAAGTAATCGAGTAAAACAGAAGTGATTTCTGGCGTTCCCCAAGGTAGGGTTATGGGTCTTTTTCTGTTCCTTATCTATATAAACGATTTGGGAGACAATCTGAGCAGCTGTCATAGGCTGTTTGCAGATGACGGTATCGTTTATCGACTAATAAAGTCACCAGAAGATGAAAACAAAATGCAAAACGATTTAGAAAAGATATCTGTATGGTGCAAAAATTAGCAGTTGAAACCAAATAACGAAAAGTGTGAGATAAACCACATGAGTGCTAAAAGGAATCCGTTAACATCGGTTACACGATAAATCAGTCAAATCTAAAGACCGTAAATTCAACTAAATACCTAGGAATTACAATTACGAACAAATTAAACTAGAACGAACACATAGAAGATTAACCAAAGTCTGCGTTTTATTGGCAGGACACTTAGAAGATGTAACACATCTACTAAGGAGGCTGCCTACAATACGCTTGTCCGCCCTCTTTTAGAATACTGCTGCGCGGTGTGGTATTCTTACCAGGTAGGATTGACGGAGAACATCGAAAAAGTTCAAAGGGCAGCACGTTTTGTATTATAGCGAAATAGGGGAGAGAGGGCCACTGAAATGATACAAGATTTGAGGTGGACATCATTAAAACAAGGGAGTTTTTCGTTGCGGCGGAAACTTCTCACGAAGTTCCAATCACCAACTTTCTCCTCCGAATGTGAAAATATCTTGTTGACACCGACCTACATAGGGAAAACAATCACCATGACAAAATAAGGGAAATCAGAGCTCGTGCGGAAAGATGTAGGTGTTCGTTCTTTCAAACGTTCGTTCTTTCCGCCCTCTATACGAGATTGGAATAACCTTAAATGTGATTTGCACGGTATCCATGTAGATGTAGATGGTGCTAATTTTAAATGTTTTGGTGAGATCTTCTGTGGTATGTCTGCTGGGAGAGGGCTTATGCGATATGATGTGTGTGTGTGTGTGTGTGTGTGTGTGTGTGTGTGTGTGTGTGTAACGATACCGACATCCCACAGTGCTATGTTACTATAACGATGTTGTTATTTCTCACAAACTTAAAGGCTTAGGAAATAATCTTATGAATGTTTTCTCATATAAAGTGATAACTGCTCAGAAACGTGAGACTAGAATGGGATGTCTGGGGTAACAATATAGAAGAAAATCGGCATTATTACACTGACGGCATTTTTCCGACCGTCAGTTTTATGACTACCTGGGCTAAAGCCTCAATTTCCTCCTAGCTTTTGGGAATCACATCATGTATGGATACGTTGCAGCTATCGAGACACTGAATGCTTCTTATTGTTGTTATGTTCCACTAAACTTTCAACCTGTTCCGGTCCATCAGTTAACAAAATGCTAATCATCGGTAGTATTGATATGTTGCACCAGCCGTTCCTTATTCTGGAAAGGGCTCGTACCAAACTTTGTCTTCTCTCTTAACTACCAGAGGTCGTGAATCTGAACCAGGCTAGAGTGGATTGTAGGGTATGATCAACAACCTTTATTCTGGTACACCAGTCGGTTAAGGCGTAGTGTTCAAGAAGTTTCTGACAACAGTTTAGACAAATATGCCTGGTTCTCGAACTACACAACAGATATACAACACAGTTAGATACGAAAGGATGTTGTATATTACAGTACAGCTCGACGTAACACAAAGAAACGAAACACAAGAACATATATATCATTGTTTCTCGCTCATAGCACTGGCATAGATGTTATTCTCAATTTTTACTGCCCTTTGAAAAGGCTGTCTATTCCACGAAAAACTTGAAATTTCCTTACATTCAGATTGAAAAGTAGGTTCCTTAGCGTATGTCAGTGTTGATATACTTTCTTACTGCGCTTTTTGTGTTGTCCTGAGATAACGTGTGAGTTTAGGGAGTGCTTTCGGGTGTTCTATCAAGTTTTTTTTCATTTTATGCTCAATATTCCGATGAGCGACCCAACCGTATTTTTTTTGCTGCTGTGAATTTCATTGTTACATGCACTGACTGGACTCCAACCAGACTGTTGTTAATAGAGGTATAAATAAGAGTAAGTTGATCTCTAGTCCAGTTCAAACTCCAAACCAGGAATTTGATGAGACGGACATGATCGTTCCTATCCTTAATGTTGATAAAAAGAGAAGTTTTGTAGAGTTGTTGATCATTAAATAGGAAAGGATTGATACTTCGATAAATAGGGTATGAACCGATTAGCTTGATCTGTTTGCCTTTTTACATTATATTTACGGTGTATGATGCACATTAGATGCTAAGTAAGGTGGTTTAAATCGGTGTTATGTAATGTGTTTAATGAAGATAATTTACCCTTTAAGTAGGCAATTCATTTTTTTATTTAATATTTAAATTGAAAGTTTTTTTGAATTTGTAAATGTAATTTTTTCTTTGAATATGATAAATTTGATTCAATTTTTGTAAGTTATTTCGTTTTTAATGTCTATTTAATACAAATGATTTATTTTAATATATAACAGATAAATTAATATACACTCCTGGAAATGGAAAAAAGAACACATTGACACCGGTGTGTCAGACCCACCATACTTGCTCCGGACACTGCGAGAGGGCTGTACAAGCAATGATCACACGCACGGCACAGCGGACACACCAGGAACCGCGGTGTTGGCCGTCGAATGGCGCTAGCTGTGCAGCATTTGTGCACCGCCGCCGTCAGTGTCAGCCAGTTTGCCGTGGCATACGGAGCTCCATCGCAGTCTTTAACACTGGTAGCATGCCGCGACAGCGTGCACGTGAACCGTATGTGCAGTTGACGGACTTTGAGCGAGGGCGTATAGTGGGCATGCGGGGGGTCGCGTGGACGTACCGCCGAATTGCTCAACACGTGGGGCGTGAGGTCTCCACAGTACATCGATGTTGTCGCCAGTGGTCGGCGGAAGGTGCACGTGCCCGTCGACCTGGGACCGGACCGCAGCGACGCACGGATGCACGCCAAGACCGTAGGACCCTTCGCAGTGCCGTAGGGGACCGCACCGCCACTTCCCAGCAAATTAGGGACACTGTTGCTCCTGGGGTATCGGCGAGGACCATTCGCAACCGTCTCCATGAAGCTGGGATACGGTCCCGCACACCGTTAGGCCGTCTTCCGCTCACGCCCCAACATCGTGCAGCCTGCCTATAGTGGTGTCGCGACAGGCGTGAATGGAGGGACGAATGGAGACATGTCGTCTTCAGCGATGAGAGTCGCTTCTGCCTTGGTGCCAATGATGGTCGTATGTGTGTTTGGCGCCGTGCAGGTGAGCGCCACAATCAGGACTGCATACGACCGAGGCACACAGGGCCAACACCCGGCATCATGGTGTGGGGAGCGATCTCCTACACTGGCCGTACACCTCTGGTGATCGTCGAGGGGACACTGAATAGTGCACGGTACATCCAAACCGTCATCGAACCCATCGTTCTACCATTCCTAGACGGCAAGGGAACTTGCTGTTCCAACAGGACAATGCACGTCCGCATGTATCCCGTGCCATCCAACGTGCTCTAGAAGGTGTAAGTCACCTACCCTGGCCAGCAAGATCTCCGGATCTGTCCTCCATTGAGCATGTTTGGGACTGGATGAAGCGTCGTCTCACGCGGTGTGCACGTCCAGCACGAACGCTGGTCCAACTGAGGCGCCAGGTGGAAATGGCATGGCAAGCCGTTCCACAGGACTACATCCAGCATCTCTACGATCGTCTCCATGGGAGAATAGCAGCCTGCATAGCTGCGAAAGGTGGATATACACTGTACTAGTGCCGACATTGTGCATGCTCTGTTGCCTGTGTCTATGTGCCTGTGGTTCTGTCAGTGTGATCATGTGATGTATCTGACCCCAGGAATGTGTCAATAAAGTTTCCCCTTCCTGGGACAATGAATTCACGGTGTTCTTATTTCAATTTCCAGGAGTGTATATATCTATAAGTTTTATTTTATTGATGTAAATTGCTTATTTAAAATTATATATTTACCTAGGATTATAGCTACTTACAACTGAGTTCGATTCCCCAGACCCACTGAGCACTTCGATTTCTTTTGTTTTTCTGAGCCCGTAGTGATATTTCGCGAATCACTAATTCTCTCAGCGTTTCTCGTCTCTGGTAGATGTGATAACCAGTAAGATCTTACAAAATTGAAGTTGAGACCTCCGCCCCTGATTATTATATTTCCTGACGGCTTTATTTCGATGGACTCCCTAATAATGCTGTACCAGTAACTTTACGTTTGAGCTACGATACTGGCTTCATCATATTTCATTTCCCAATTACATACGAGAGGGTGATCGGCAACAGCTGATTCACTTGGTTGTCTTAGTAGTGTGTGTCGCTGATATGCACTGCATGTCTGTTCGACTGTTGAGCTTGTCTGCCCTGCGTAATACATGTCATTCACATAGAATGCGATATTCATCTTGCTTACGGAGATCTAGATTGTCTTTATCATTACAAAGAATTTTTATCTTACAAGAAGAGTCTCCGGCGGTGGGCTAGACTTATTGAAAACATCTATACAGCGATGTCATCCTGGTGGGCTTTCGTTTACAAGTAATTGACGAAAAAAATTAGGAAATTCGCGTGACACTCTACAGCTTCATAAAAGGAGTGTTTAACTCAGCGGATGTACAGCGTAAAGGTGAAGTTACAGACGTCATATGCTAAATGTTGTGGATTCGAATCTTGTTGATGCTTTGAAATTATTCTTCGTATGTTTTTGTCGAGATGACTTTGGTAATTATTTTTATCCACTTGGAATCTTTGTTCATGTGAATTATACACACACACACACACACACACACACACACACACACACACACACATACACATACACACACACACACACACACACACACACACACACACACACACACACACACACACACACACACCCAAGCGTCAAATATCTCACGAAACTACAAAGAACGAATGTTCTCTAGCTTGAAGGGGGAAACTAGAAGGCGCTATGGTTCGCCCGCTAGATGGCGCTGACATAGGTCAAACGGATATCAACTGCGTTTTTTAAAATAGGAACCCCCATTTTTATTACATATTCGTGTAGTACGTAAAGAAATATGAATGTTTTAGATGGACCACTTTTTTCGCTTTGTGACAGATGGCGCTGTAATAGTTACAAACATATGGCTCATAATGTTAGACATACAGTTGGTAACAAGTAAGTTTTTTAAATTAAAATACAGAACGTAGGTACGTTTGAACATTTTATTTCGGTTGTTCCAATGTGATACATGTACCTGTGTGAACTTACCATTTTTGCGAACGCATGCTGTTACAGCACGATTACCTGTAAATACCACATTAATGCAATAAATGCTCAAAATGATATCCATCAACCTCTATAAATTTGGCAATACCTGTGATGACATTCCTCTCAACAGGGAGTAGTTCGCCTTCCGTAATGTTCGCACATGCGTTGACAATGCGCTGACGCATGTTGTCAGGCGTTGTCGGTGGATCACGATATCAAATATCCTTCAACTTTCCCCACAGAAAGAAATCCAGGAACGTCAGATCCGGTGAACGTGGTATGGTGCTCCGACGACCAAGCCACCTGTCATGAAATATGCTATTCAGACCGCTTCAACCGGACGCGAGCTATGTGCCAGACATCCATCATGTTGGTAGTACATCGCCATTCTGTCATGCAGTGAAACACATTGTAGTTACGTCGGTAGAACATTACGTAGGAAATCAGCTTACATTGCACCATTGAGATTGCCGTCGATAAAATGGGGACCAATTATCCTTTCTCCCATAATGCCGCACCATACATTAACCCGACAAGGTCGCTGATCTTCCACTTGTCGCAGCCATCGTGAATTTTCCGTTGCCCAATAGCGCATATTATGCCGCTTTACGTTACCGCTGTTGATGAATGACGCTTCGTTGCTAAATAGAATGCGCGCAAAAAATCTGTCATCGTCCCGTAATTTCTCTTGTACCCAGTGGCAGAACTGTACACGACGTTCAAAGTCGTCGCCATGCAATTCCTGGTGCATAGAAATATGGTACGGGTGCAATGGATGTTGATGTAGCATTCTCAACACCGACGTTTTTGAGATTCCCGATTCTCGCGCAATTTGTCTGCAGCGAGCAGCTAAAACACCTACTTGGGTATCATCATTTGCTGCTGGTCGTGGTTGACGTTTCAAATGTGGCTGAAAGCTTCCTGTTTCCTTAAATAACGTAACAATCTCGCGAACGGTCCGGACACTTGGATGATGTCGTCCAGGAAACCGAGCAGCATACATAGCACACGCCCGTTGGACATTTTGATCACAATAGCATTAACACGATATCGACCTTTTCCGCAATTGGTAAACGGTCCATTTTAACACGGGTAATGTATCACGAAGCAAATACCGTCCGAACTGACGGAATGTTACGTGATACCACGTACTTATACGTTTGTGACTATTACAGCGCCATCTATCACAAAGAGAAAAAAGTGGTCCAACCAGAACATTCATATTTCTTTACGCACTCCATGAATAGGTAATAAAAAATGGGGGTTCCTATTTTTTTAAAAACGCAGTTGATATCCGTTTGACTTATGGCAGTGCCATCTAGCGGGCCAAACATTGCGCCATCTGGTTTCCCCCTTCAAGCTAGACGAGTTTCGTTTTTTGTAGTTCTTCATTTGGTGCGTGAGATATTTGGCCCGGTCACTATCAATGGACCACCCTGTATATACAGGGTGAGTCACCTAACGTTACCGCTGGATATATTTCGTAAATCACATCAAATACTGACGAACCGATTCCACAGACCGAACGTGAGGAGAGGGGCTAGTGTAATTGTTTAATACAAACCATAAAAATATGCACGGAAGTGTGTTTTCTTAAATGGAACTACGTTAGTTATGTTGGCACATCTGAACATATAAACAAATACGTAATCAGTGCCGTTTGTTGCGTTGTAAAATGTTAATTACATCCGGAGATGTTGTAACCTAAAGTTGACGCTTGAAACATTGTCCTCACTTCACTGCAGGGGCCCAAACAGCTGCAACATACAACGCGTTTCTACAGAATGATCTGCCAACGTTGCTCGAAAATGTCCCACTGTAAATGCGTCGACGTATGTGGTATCAGCATGATGGTGCACCTGCGCATTCCACAATTAACACTAGGCTGATCCTTGACAGGATGTTCGACTGGCGTTTCATAGGACGTGGAGGACGCATAAAATGGCCAGCCCGTTCTCCTGATCTTACACCTCTGGACTTCTTTCTGTGGGGTACGTTAAAGGAGATGTCTACAACCCCAGAGGATATGCAACAACGTATTGTGGCAGCCTGCGGCGACATTACACCAGATGTAGTGCGGCGTGTACGACATTCATTACGCCAGAGACTGCAATTGTGTGCAGCAAATGATGGAAAACACATTGAACATCTATTGGCCTGACATGTCGGGACACACTCTATTCCACTCCGTAATTTAAAACGGAAACCACGTGTGTACGTGTATCTCACCCCTCATGGTAATGTACATGTGCGTCAGTGAAAAAGACCAATAAAAAGGTGTTAGCATGTAGACGCAATGTGCTGTTCCAGTCTCTTCTGTACCTAAGGTCCATCACCGTTCCCTTTGGATCCCTACGTAATTCGGTGCTCTCCGATACACACGGTCGAACAGCGGAGGAGTGGTACTCAAGCGTCAATTTTAGGTTACAATAGCTCCGGATGTAATTAACATTTTACAATGCAACAAACGGCACTGATTACGTATTTGTTTATAAGTTCAGATGTGCTATCAAAACTATCGGGGTTCCATTAAAAAAACGTAGGTTTGAGTTAAAAAACATACTTCCGTGCATTTTTTATGGTTTGTAGTTACCAGTTACACTAGCCCCTCTCCACGCGTTTGGTCTGTGGAATCGATTCGTCAATTTTTGATGTGGTTTACGAAATATATCCAGCGGTAATGTTAGGTGACTCTTTGAAACTGCTGTTGCATTGGTTAAAAACATATGACGAAGTAATCTATTTGTAATGATAGCTCAATGGTGTCAAAAATTAATTTTTTGTTGCAAGATGTAAATTTTTTGGATAGTAATCGTCATACAATTATTTAAAACCTGAATCTTTATTACACTGCGGACAAAGTAATGCAGATGAAGATTTGAATGAAAGAAGGGAATATAAATAAAATGTAGTTCAAGCAAAATGAGAAATGGAAGTAATGAATGCAGTAACATGAGAAAAGAATACAGGATAATAAAACGAAAGGAAGTAAATCGAAGTTAATACATAGATAATTAAAATCACATGAACGAAGATTCCAAGTAGAGAATGACTGACAGGAAGAAAAAATGGGAGCAGTTGAAAAAGTTAGAATGTTGATTAAAATGATACGACCAAGTATAAGAAATAAAAAGCATTTAACCCGATTAAATGGATAAGAGTAATTACTAAAGTAATTTCAGTAAAGATATTAAACTAAAAAATTTCAAATCAGCTGACAAGATTCGAATCCACAACCATCTGGATGTGAGGCCAGTGCCTTAATCACTACACTGCGCAACAAGCCAACTACCCACTCCTTTTTAAAAGCTACAGAGCATCAAAAATTTCGAAATTGTTTTCCGCATATTACTTGGAAATGACTGCAAGGTGTGATAACAAGGACTTAATCCTGCATCGCCGTACAGAAGTTTTCAAAAAGCCTGTCCCACCACTGGGAACCTCACCTTGTTAGTTGAACGGATTGAAATGCACTGGATTCGATATTTCCGTAGGAGTCTACCGATATTTTCGGATACTGGGCCAGAATAAGGTAGATAAGATATTTTAACTTCTCTTCCTCTCAGTCTCAATCTCTTTTTCGGGCGTTCTTATTTTTGACTGCAACGCCCATTCAGTTTGACGAACTGAGCACCCACTCCTTCGGAACACTATTCGTAGTTGTTTGTAATTCTTCGGCGAGACTCTTCTTGTCTGAACGTCTATGGACCAGAGTCTTTAGCATCGAACACGGATGGTGGTGGCTCGAGACCTGGACAGAGAAGTCGGTGCATGTAGGTTTTCTATATGCACTGTGACTCAGGTACCTCTCTGTTCTGCTCATAACTAATACACCTGGGAAAGGTAATTGGCCCTTTTATCCATCGTGCAATTTATAAAACAAATCGTTATTCCCTCTCTGTCCTCAGCGACTGAAAGAGGAAAAAGAATGGCCAGCAGTGACAGAAGGTACCCTCGATTATGGACTCTGTCGTGGCTTGTGGAGTACCTGGGTAGATGTAGGTGCAGACGATAAGAGTTTACCATTCCATCGATGCCATTGTCACTACAGGTGGTACTGACCAGAAGTTTATGAAACTTCGCTAATCGAATCACAGCTTAGTGTTAGCGAGCGTGTGCTAAACTTTAAATTAGCTAGTAAAATGTTTGGTTGATTCGACTTGTAATTCTATCTGCAATGTGCGTCATAGAGTGAAGTCAAGATTGGTCTAATACGAGGGTTGGAACTTTAATAGTGGCAACTATTTATTTAAAATGCATGCAAAATAGATACGTGTTTCAAAGTTTTACTGCCCTTCAAAGTAGTCACGAGCATTGTGTATAACCCGTTGACAGCGATGTGGAAGTCGTAGGATACTCTTAGTGGTGTCAGTTGTGTTGACAGTTCGAGCGGCGCGGTCTATTGCCCGAAGAATTTGTAGCAGTTCTGAAGCGAATGCCGAGAAGTGTTTCCTTCAGTTTAGAAATCGAGTTGAACTCACGAGGACTCAAATCAGGGGAGTGCAGTAGGTTGTATAGCACTTAGAAGCCCCATCAGTCAAAAAATCAGTAACAGCTTGCAATATACGTGTTTGAGCATCGTCCTGCAAAATGATGGTCAAGTCGTGCAGAAAGTGTCATCACTTCTGTTTCTTTGCTGTTCATTTTTGGAACACAACCTACGACCAGCTTAGAGACAGAAGTGATGACCCTTTTTGCAGACCTGACCATCATTTTGCAGGACAATGCTCAAGCACGTACATTCCAAGCCGTTACTGATTTGTTTGACTGATGGGGTTTCTAAGTGCTATACCACCTACTGCACTCCCCTGGCTTAAGCCCTCGTGAGTTCAACTCGATTTCTAAACTGATGGAAACACTTCACGGCATTCGCTTCAGAACTGCTACAAATTGGTCGGACAATAGACCCCGCCCCTCGAACTGTCAACACAACTGGCTCTGCTAAGAGTATCCTATGACTTCCACATCGCTGGCAACGGGTTATACAGAATGCTGGTGACTGCGTTGAAAGTCAGTAAAACTTTGAAACACGTATCTATTTTGTACGAGCTGTAAATAAATAGTTGCCACTATTAAAGTTCCAACCATCGTACAACGCTGATTTTTCAAAAAAATCTAGGTGTACAATTATAACCCACCAAATAGAAGCGGGTAGTAGACTGCTGTTTATTTAAATTCAATTCATGCTTTTGGGGTTATTTCCATATGTTTAGAGTAAAATTTTTGAAAGGCGTCAGCCAAAGGAATTGCTACCCAATAACGCTGCTAAATTCCTTAGAAATTGTCTCTGTAGGAACTGACTGCTACCCTTACAATCGACTATTTTCGTCACCGCTGAAGTAGTTCTCTGAAGAAGTTCTCCGCCTTTGCAAACGCGATTCATAAATTATCGCCCTGAATGTTTCAGTGTCGTCTCTCTCCACGGCAACCCTGCTGACAGAAGTGTACTCCAGGTAGCCTACTAGAAGGGACTCAGACATTCCGTGGTTGGTTCTCGATCCCGAATCACTAGTTTCACTCATTCTTGAAACAACAGCACTCGCTTCGCAGAATAATAAATGTGAAATGGATGTGAATATTCAAGACAGATTTATGGTTCAATGTGTGTTATCTACTAGATTACTGGTCGATTCCATGGAGTCGTGATTACGGTCACTGGCTACTAACACGAAGCTTATTGTTTCGGCTTACTGTGAACGCTTGCCTGGAACAAAAATCGACAAAGTATTCATTGGTTTGCTTATTTGCACGAAACTGTTTCAGAGGACGCAATTTTTTATCACAGGACTGTGTGAAATGAAACACTGATGATGAACGATAAAAATATGTTTCTTACACTACTGGCCATTAAAATTTGCTACACCACGACGATGACGTGCTACAGACGCGAAATTCAACCGACAGGAAGAAGATACTGTGATATGCAAATGATTAGCTTTCTAGAGCATTCACACAAGTTTGGCGCCGATGGCGACACCTTCAACGTGCTGACATGAGGAAAGTTACCAACCGTTTTCTCATACACAAACAGCGGGCGTTGCTTGGTGAAACGTTGTTGTGATGCCTCGTGTATGGAGGAGAAATGCGTACCATCACGTTTCCGACTTTGATAAATGTCGGATTGTAGCCTATCGCGATTGCTGTTTATCGTATCGCGACATTGCTGCTCTCGTTGGTCGAGATCCAATGACTGTTAGCAGAATATGGAATCGGTGAGTTCAGGGGGGTAATAAGAAACGCCGTGCTGGATCCCATCGGCCTCGTATCACTAGGAGTCGAGATCTTATCCGCATGGCTGTAACTGATCGTGCAGCTACGTCTCGATCCCTGAGTCAACAGATGGGAACGTTTGCAAGACAACAACCATGTGCACGAACAGTTCAACGACGTTTGCAGCAGCATGGACAATCAGCTCGGAGACCACGGCTGCTTTTACCCTTGACGCTGCATCATAGATACGATCGCCTGCGATGATGTACTCAACGACGAACCTGGGTGCACGAATGGAAAAACGTAATTTTTTCGGATGAATCCAGTTTCTGTTTACAGCATCATGATCGTCGCATCCGCGTTTGGCGACATCGCGGTGAACGCACATTGGAAGCGTGTATTGGTCATCGCCATACTGGCGTATCACCCGGCGTGATGGTATGGGATGTCATTGGTTACACATCTCGGTGACCTCTTGTTCGCATTGACGGCACTTTGAACAGTGGACATTACATTTCAGATGTGTTACGACCCGTGGCTCTATCCTTCATTCAATTCCTGCGAAACCCTACATTTCAGCAGGATAATGCATGATCGCATGTTTCAGGTCTTGTACGGGCCTTTCTGGATAGAGAAAATGTTCGACTGCTGCCCTGGCCAGCACATTCTCCAGATCTCTCACCAATTGAAAACGTCTGGTCAATGGTGGCCGAGCAACTGGCTCGTCACAATACACCAGTCACTACTCTTAATGAGCTGTGGTGTCGTGTTGAAGCTGCATGGGCAGCTGTTTCTGTACACGCCATCCAAGCTGTGTTTGACTCAATGCTGAGGCGTATCAAGGCTGTTACTACGGCGAGAGGTGGTTGTTCTGGGTACTGATTTCTCAGGATCTATGCACCCAAATTGCGTGAAAATTTAATCACATGTCAGTTGTAGTATAATATATTTGTCCAATGAATACCCGTTTATTATGTACATTTCTTCTTGGTGTAGCAGTTTTTATGGCCAGTAGTGTAGTAGTTCATTCTATGCTAACCCTTCTTATTTGAGCAGTACTAGGTATTACCTCACACGAATCGCACTGCCTAGCTGAATGAAGAAAAGTCGCTCGTCACTGGCGTGACGTCGAAATAAAACGGAACTAGGCTGTTGACGAAGACTGGTCAGCCAGGCTCAATGAAATGAATTGATTTTTAACGTATTTTTTTAAAATTCATTATAACAACTGTAATTTACGCGCAAAGTCAGTCGAATTTAACACATCTCTGTGGAACTGTGACTATAAATGTATGTGAAGCTTGTAATGGTACTTGAATTACGTAACCATTACGGCACCTCACCTCAATCTCTCGATACCAGCAATATTCTACTGTGTTTCTGTAAAATAGTTAACATATTTCTGTGACAACATTCAGATTTGATTTCATTAATGTAGAGGTACTTCGATATGTCGATATGTATGTATTGCAATGATATTATTCATATGTGTATTCTTTTTTTTGTCACTATGATCTTTGACGTACTTGTAACTCCGATTTTTGGGCGCGTAAGCGGATATTCGTCAGTTAAGCTTTGGTCGTCATGTTAAAAAGACGCAAATTGTAGTCAGTTTATGAAATGTGAACTTTAACGATGAGGAAGATATTTTCGAGTATTTTTTATATTGTGAAGTGATGTTTTGGAATGAGTTGCGTGATGTTGCAACAAAAGTAATAAAAAAGAAGTGTAACTTAAATTCGGAGTGCTGATTACTTTTTTACATCACCATTGTCCTAACTTGCAAGCGTTTAATCTTCAAGAATGGTTTATGAAACACATCCATAAAACTTTTGAATATCGCAGAATAACACCTAGGCCTCTTTTCATCCGAGCTTGGAATCATCACTACCTAGATTTTCGACGATTGAGCCATGAGTTCACAACGAGACCAGCGTGGGAAACACGAAAATATAAGTGCCTACTTTATCCATTATTTCAAGAAATGACTTTATTAACTGTGCTCTAATGACACCTGCCACATAATATAACTTTGTTGTTGCCCGAAAATGCAGTATTTATCAGCGTGAGCAACACTACAATCATAATTAATTTTTGACCTTTGTTGTGGTGGGGTTGTTAGAAGCTGCAATCATTTATGATGGTTAACTCACTTCAGAAGTGGCATACTGAACTTTGCTGATAAATTACTCCCTGTTCCGGCGTAACGACAAGCGCCGGCAGACCAGAGGTGGCTGTGAGACGACGTAAGCCCGTAGTACGCTCACTAGGACGACACCACGATTGGAGCGGCATCTATACGAAGAGAATATAAGCGCCGCGCCGCCGAGCCGCTTGGGGAGGGGACGACGAGCCTTCATACAAACGCTACCGCAGTGACTTACGAACTCTATTGTTTTGCTTGCAATGAAATTGTATATACCGAAGGGCATTGATTATTTGCATGTCGCCCCATTGCTTGCGACATACCTTTGTCAATACGCAAAGTTAAATGTTGTCAATTTAACTTGTATGTATTGTATTGTATGTTAACCGGCGACCTAGAAACGATGGAGAGGCTCCGTCCCCGCCGCAGCCGCAGTGGTCCACAACCCCACGACGATTACCGCAGTCCACTTCACCCCTCCGCCGTCCCACACCGAACCCAGGGTTATTGTGCGGTTCGGCCCTCCGGTGCCCCCCCCCCCCCCCCCCCCCCCCCCATGGAACGTCTCACACCAGATGAGTGTAACCCCTATGTTTGCGTGGTGGTGTACGCGTACGTGGAGAACTTGTTTGCGCAGCAATCGCCGACATAGTGTAACTGAGGTGGAATAAGGGGAACCAGCCCATACTAAGCATTCAAACAATATATCAGCTACGGGGCAGGGATTTGTAAAACCTCTAATCATCACCAAAAACGCGATATCGACCCTAATGCATCCCAGCTAATATGAGGTGACAAAAGTCATTTGATAGCGAGAAGTATGCATACAGATGGCGGTAGTGTCGCTTATACAAGGTATAAAAGGTCAGTGCATTAGTGGAGCTGTTATTTCTACTCAGGTGATTCATGTGGAAAGGTTTCTTGCATTATTATGGCTTCACGACGGGAATTTACAGACTTTGAAAGCGGTATTTTAATTGGAGCTTGACGTACGGGACATTACATTTCGGAAATCGTTAGGGAATTCACTATTCCACGATTCACAGTGTCGGAAGTGCGCCGAGAATACCACATTTCAGACGTTACCTCTTACCATCGGCCGGCCGGAGTGGCCGTGAAGTTCTACGCGCTGCAGTCTGGAACCGAGCGACCGCTACGGTCGCAGGTTCGAATCCTGCCTCGGGCATGGATGTGTGTGATGTCCTTAGGTTAGTTAGGTTTAATTAGTTCTAAGTTCTAGGCGACTGATGACCTCAGAAGTTAAGTCGCATAGTGCTCAGAGCCATTTGAACCATCTTACCATCGACAACGCAGTGCCCGACGGCCTTCACTTAACGAACGAGAGCAGCGGCTTTTGCCTAGGGTTGTCAGTGCTAACAGAAGAGCCACAGTGCGTGAAATAATGGCAGAAAGCAATGTGGGACGTACGATGAATGTGTCTGTGAGGACAGTGCGGTGAAATTTGGCGTTAGTAGCTTACAGCAGCAGAAGACCGACGCTAGTACCTTTGTTAACAGTACGACGTTGCCTGCAACTTCTTTCTTGGACTCGTGTCCATATCAATTGGTCACTAGACTACTGTAAGACTGTGGCATTGTCAGATGCCTCCCGATTTCAGTTGGTAAGAGCTGACGGCAGGGTCAGAGTGTGGTGTGTGGTGCAGACTCCACGAAGCCATGGACCCAAGTTGTCAACAAGCCACTGTGTAACCTAATGGTGGTGTTGTGTGAAATGGACTGGGTCTTCTGGATGTCTGGCTACTTGGAGACCATTTACAGCCATTCATGGACGTCATGTTCTCAAAAAAGATGGAATTTTTATGGGTGACAATGCAGCAATGCCCTGGGCCACTACTGCTCGTGAATGGTTTGAAGAACATTCTGGACATTTCGGGCAAATGGTTTGGCCACCAAGATTCCCCGACATGAATCTCATCGAAGATTTATGGCACGTAATCGAGAAGTCAGTGCGTGCCTAAAATCCTTTGACTGGCAACACTTACGGAATTATGGACGTCTATAGAGGCAGCGTGGCTCAATATTTCTGCAGGGGACATCCTTCGACTTGTTGAGTTGTTGCCACGTCGAGTTGCAGCATGATGACGGACAAAAGGAGGTCCGACACGATATTAGGAGGTACCCCATGACATTTGTCACAATAGTGTCTTTCTGTATCAACTGCCGATGAGTACCGGTAATCTATCGAGTTTACTTATGGCAGACGTCCTATAAAATTTATACATTAGAGTGCTTGTTTCTTGCAAATGGATAGGGAAATGTTCCGGTAAAGATGCGACAAAGTGCCGCGCGGGATTAGCCGAGAGGTCTTGGGCGCTGCAGTCATGGACTGTTCGGCTGGTCCCGGCGGAGGTTCGAGTCCTCCCTCGGGTATGGGTTTGTGTGTGTGCGTTTGTCCTTAGGATAATTTAGGTTAAGTAGTGTGTAAGCTTAGGGACTGATGACATTGGCAGTTAAGTCCCATAAGATTTCACACACATTTGAACATTTTTTGCGACAAAGTGCATAATTTTTTTAAAAGTCATCAGTCCTTCACTGGTTGAACGCTGTCCTCCATCTGCCCTGCCTTGTGCTAAATTTCTCATCTTTACGTGACTAATCCAACATACTCTATATTCTGTTTTATTACATTCTAGGTCAGTTTCTACTATTTACCATTACGATGATACTTCTAGCGCCAGGTTAAGTATGCGCCCGCTAACTTCTCCCTTCTTCTGGTCGCGGTTTTCCGTAGACTTTTTTTCAATACTTCTTTATTGCGTACTTTATATGTCGACTTAACTTATAACAAGCTTCGATAACACCACGTTGTAAGTATTGTCGGTTTCTTCTTCTCTTGAATTCTGGTGGTGGTCCTTACTTCACTTAAAAAAAAAAAAAAAAAAAAGTGCTCCCAACGCACTTCAGCAACTTCTTCCTCACTTCCATATCAGTGTTGCACTATATAGTGAAAAGTACCCTGACATACCTATGTAAATGAAAATCGATTGAAACCCTCAGCTGCCAACAGGTGTTGTTGATATACCTCGATGGGGACAGCTGAAAATGCGTGCTCCGACCGGGACTCGAACCTGGGATCTCCTGCTTGCATGGCAGACGCTCTATCCATCCGAGCCACCGAGCATACAGATGAATAGTGTGACTGCAACGACTTATCTCTTGCACGCTTCCCGTGAGACCCACATTCCCAGCTGTCCAC
The DNA here is from genome assembly GCF_023897955.1 of Schistocerca gregaria. NCBI lineage: Eukaryota > Metazoa > Arthropoda > Insecta > Orthoptera > Acrididae > Schistocerca > Schistocerca gregaria. Next base: position 124,168,184 of record NC_064925.1, read on the forward strand.
AATCTACATACTTAATGTACCTAATAGACGTTTGCCCATGAACTCATTACTCGCGTACACTCCTGTAAGAGTTCGGGCAACCTGTGCGCATTCGCACAGACGAAGGTCAATGGCTGGGTAGCCTTTATCTATATATACGGAGATAGTAACAGTTCTCGAAACAGCTGTCCCCATCGAAGTATATCAACAACTGTCGGCAGCTGAGGGTTTCAATTAATTATCATTTATTCTAGAGCAGCTGCACGGTCATCATTGGTATCTGTTCTTTCGAGAACATTTACTATCTTCATATATACCTATGTAATGCGAAATTGACCACCAGTCAGTATAACGGGAGGAGGCGAGTGTCGTGTTGTCAGTAGTGGGTTGGTCAGGATAGCTTATTGCCTAGTCATTGGATATAACCTTAGTAAAACTCCCATCAGGGCACTCCAACCCTTCTGGAGCTCTCAAAGTTGTCGATGAGACTGTGAAAGATAAACCAAGACCAGGCAGACCTAATGTACTGACGGACAGGGACCCCCAAGCGGTGTCAAGCGTAGCTGTAAAAATCACATGAAATCAGCGGAACAAATCATTTGAGAGTTCGAAAGTGCTCCCAGGAGTCCAGCTGGCACAATGGCTGTGGGTAGGGAGTTAAAGACAATGGGGTAGAAAAAACAGGTACTCATAAGGCACAAAATTCTGTAGTTCATGATAAGTAACACTCGAGGTGGTGAAGAGAGAGACTCCACTGGACAGTGGATGACTGGGAACTAGTGATTTGGGATGATGAATCAAGTTATAACCTGAGGCATTCTCATGAGAGTGTTCGGGTTTGGCGAACGCCTGGAGAAAGTTATCTGCCATAAGGTGCATAAGGTGGTGTTACGATAGGTGGCTGTTTTCGTGGTTAGAGTATGGTGCTCTTATTGTACTTAAGAGAATGCTAAATGCCGAAAGATATGAACACGTTTTACAGCATTCTGTGTTCTATATAGAGAAACTCTTCGTAGATGATTGTATGAGCATGACAGTTCACCCTGTCATCAAGCAGTGGTTTACGGACAATAAAAGTCGTGAAACGGACTGGTCTGTCCAGAGTATCCATCTGGATCCAGTGGAACACCTTTGGGATGAGTTATGACGTCGATTTCGTTACACACCAGAGCGTCCAACATCACTACCAGCTTCAGACACCCCATTCAAACTGTATCTAGCGGAACTCAATCCATCTTAAGGTGACGTGTGAAGACACATCATATTATGTCCAATTACAGGTGTTTGGATAATTTTGAGCAGATATTTTAAATGTCAGTAGAGCCCTTTTGTTGAAAAATGCATTTTTCCTTCTGTGTGAATCTTCCACCGAACATAATGTGTAATCTTTCTTCCGAAAGTGATGAATTCTTTCACTACATCTACTACTGCGTCGTTCTCAATTCTGATGTGAAGGAAGTCGTCATTATCCTTTTTAATATTCGTCACTGCCTTTGCTTTTGCTCTTTTTATCCATATTATGTGCTATATACGTTGTTCATTCATGTCAAAAGATCCATGTCTTCCTTAAGCGCGAACGAAAGGATTATAACCTTTACAAACCTAAGCTTTGAAATCAATTCACCTTGTTCTATTCTTATTACGACATTTTGTTTCACTTTCTTTCTTACCTTTTCGACTTTAAAGTTGAACAATACTGGGGTAATTACACGAGCCTACGGTTTGAGGGATGGACATCATGAGGAGACCTATTGCAGCAGTATGCTGGTACAGTCTGTGCCACAGCACCTGCTAGGCTCCCCCGTCCACCTGCCGCTCAAACCCTGGTTAGTTATGAAAACCACGAACAGTTTGTCATGCGATGTACATCACATCTTCAGCAGCAACACCAGAACACACCCGCTTTGGCACATTTAAATACTGGCCGTGTAGCCAGGCGTGATGTCGAATATTGAGTCAGTGTGCCGGTGGCTCTCGCAGTGTTTGCTGGCTTGTGAGGTCCCTCAGCTCCAATGTCATCTTGACAAGACTGTACAGCTGGTGGGTTGACAGGCGAACTGAGGCCCTCGTAGCCACCGAGCCACTGAGGTGTCTGCCAGCTCCCGTCCCCTCAAGCCAGCCGTCTCGTACTCGGCAGACAGCATCATCCTTCCACATCAGCACCGACGTAACGGTTTCACCAGCTGGGGAATTTTACTACGTAAGGTCGCGTCATACCTGGGCCGTGCTGACTATATCAGCTGCTGATGACCGACTACAATGCTTCGCCACCATTTCCGTGGGTTGAGCACAAACTTCCAGCACCACTAGATGTTGTCTTGAGACAGTCATACACATTTTTTTTTAATCATCACTCTTCTGACTGGGCTGATGCGGCCCACCACAGATCCCTCTCCTCTGCCAAACTTTTCATCTCAGAGTAGCAGTTGCAACGTACATCGTCAATTACTTACTGGATGTATTCCAGTCTGTGTCTACCCTACAGTTTTTACCTTCTACATCTCATTCCAGTACCATGAAGTCTTAACACATGGCCTATCGCTCCTGTACCTTCTTCTTGTCAGCGTTTTACATATATTCCTTTCCTTGCTGATTCTGTAGGGAACCACCTCATCCATTACCTTATCAAGTTTCTGTATGTCCATCCTTGATTGAAGTTTTGAGGGTCTTCGAAGGTTCACTTATGTAATAAAGTATATAACTTGCTGCTGTTCTTTGAATGTTATTTATTTTGTAACTTCCAGTTTCGGTGATACAGTACACCATCTTTAGGCCTGTATGCACAAACAGTAATAATAGTATCGTCAGCATACCACCAGTGCAAATACAAAGACAGATTAAAAACAGAATAACAATGAAGGACAATATAATAGAAGTGAATTTACAGTAATCATTCGATAAAACCAACAGATACATCCATTGTCACGCACCTAAAATAGGATATACACTCCTGGAAATTGAAATAAGAACACCGTGAATTCATTGTCCCAGGAAGGGGAAACTTTATTGACACATTCCTGGGGTCAGATACATCACATGATCACACTGACAGAACCACAGGCACATAGACACAAACAACAGAGCATGCACAATGTCGGCACTAGTACAGTGTATATCCACCTTTCGCAGCATTGCAGGCTGCTGTTCTCCCATGGAGACGATCGTAGAGATGCTGGATGTAGTCCTGTGGAACGGCTTGCCATACCATTTCCACCTGGCGCCTCAGTTGGACCAGCGTTCGTGCTGGACGTGCAGACCGCGTGAGACGACGCTTCATCCAGTCCCAAACATGCTCAATGGGGGACAGATCCGGAGATCTTGCTGGCCAGGGTAGTTGACTTACACCTTCTAGAGCACGTTGGGTGGCACGGGATACATGCGGACGTGCATTGTCCTGTTGGAACAGCAAGTTCCCTTGCCGGTCTAGGAATGGTAGAACGATGGGTTCGATGACGGTTTGGATGTACCGTGCACTATTCAGTGTCCCCTCGACGATCGAAAGAGGTGTATGCCCAGTGTAGGAGATCGCTCCCCACACCATGATGCCGGGTGTTGGCCCTGTGTGCCTCGGTCGTATGCAGTCCTGATTGTGGCGCTCACCTGCACGGCGCCAAACACGCATACGACCATCATTGGCACCAAGGCAGAAGCGACTCTCATCGCTGAAGACGACACGTCTCCATTCGTCCCTCCATTCACGCCTGTCGCGACACCACTGGAGGCGGGCTGCACGATGTTGGGGCGTGAGCGGAAGACGGCCTAACCGTGTGCGGGACCGTAGCGCAGCTTCTTGGAGACGGTTGCGAATGGTCCTCGCCGATACCCCAGGAGCAACAGTGTCCCTAATTTGCTGGGAAGTGGCGGTGCGGTCCCCTACGGCACTGCGTAGGATCCTACGGTCTTGGCGTGCATCCGTGCGTCGCTGCGGTCCGGTCCCAGGTCGACGGGCACGTGCACCTTCCGCCGACCACTGGCGACAACATCGATGTACTGTGGAGACCTCACGCCCCACGTGTTGAGCAATTCGGCGGTACGTCCACCCGGCCTCCCGCATGCCCACTACACGCCCTCGCTCAAAGTCCGTCAACTGCACATACGGTTCACGTCCACGCTGTCGCGGCATGCTACCAGTGTTAAAGACTGCGATGGAGCTCCGTATGCCACGGCAAACTGGCTGACACTGACGGCGGCGGTGCACAAATGCTGCGCAGCTAGCGCCATTCGACGGCCAACACCGCGGTTCCTGGTGCGTCCGCTGTGCCGTGCGTGTGATCATTGCTTGTACAGCCCTCTCGCAGTGTCCGGAGCAAGTATGGTGGGTCTGACACACCGGTGTCAATGTGTTCTTTTTTCCATTTCCAGGAGTATATATATATATATATATATATATATATATATATATATATATATATATATATATGTATATCCTATTTTAGGTAGGATATTTTAGGTGTGTGACTATATATATATATGGTGTTAAAAAAAAGGTACGGCATAACTTCAGGAAACATTCCTCACACACAAAGAAAGAAAATATGTTATGTGGAGTGGACATGTGTCCGGAAACGCTTACTTTCCATGTTAGAGCTCATTTTATTGCTTCTCTTCAAATCACATTAATAATGGAATGGAAACACAGCAACAGAACGTACCAGCGTGACTTCAAACACTTTGTTACAGGAAATGTTCAAAATGTCCTCCGTTAGCGAGGATACATGCATCCTCCCTCCGTGGCATGGAATCCCTGATGCGCTGATGCAGCCCTGGAGAATGGCGAATTGTATCACAGCCGTCCACAATACGAGCACGAAGAAAGAGTCTCTACATTTGGTATCGGGGCTGCGTAGACAAGAGCCTTCAAATGCCCCCATAAATGAAAGTCAAGAGGGTTGAGGTCAGGAGAGCGTGGAAGCCATGGAATTGGTCCGCCTCTACCAATCCATCGTTCACCGAATCTGTTGTTGAGAAGCTTACGAACACTTCGACTGAAATGTGCAGGAGCTCCATCGTGCATGAACCACATGTTGTGTCGTACTTGTGAAGGCACATGTTCTAGCAGCACAGGTAGAGTATCCCGTATGAAATCATGATAACGTGCTCCATTGAGCGTACGTGGAAGAACATGGGGCCCAATCAAGACATCACCAACAATGCCTGCTCAAACGTTCACAGAAAATCTGTGTTGATGACCTGATTGCACAATTGCGTGCGGATTCTCGTCAGCCCACACATGTTGATTGTGAAAATTTGCAATTTGATCACGTTGGAATGAACCCTCATCCGTAAAGAGAACATTTGCACTGAAATGAGGATTGACACATTGTTGGATGAACCATTCGCAGAAGTGTACCCGTGGAGGCCAATCAGCTGCTGAAAGTGCCTGCACACGCTGTACATGTTACGGAAACAACTGGTTCTCCCGTAGCACTCTCCATACAGTGACGTAGTCAACGTTACCTTGTACAGCAGCAACTCCTCTGACGCTGACTTTAGGGTTATCGTCAATTGCACGAAGAATTGCCTCGTCCATCGCAGGTGTCCTCGTCGTTCTAGGTCTTCCCCAGTCGCGAGTCATAGGCTGGAATGTTCTGTGCTCCCTAAGACGCCGATCAATTGCTTCGAACGTCTTCCTGTCGGAACACCTTCGTTCTGGAAATCTGTCTCGATACAAACGTACCGCGCCACGGCTATTGCCCCGTGCTAATCCATACATCAAATGGGCATCTGCCAACTCCTCATTTTTAAACATTGCACTGACTGCAAAACCACGTTCGTGATGAACACTAACCTGTTGATGCTACGTACTGATGTGCTAGTACTGTAGAGCAATGAGTCGCATGTCAACACAAGCACCGAAGTCAACATTAGCTTCCTTCAATTGGGTCAACTGGCGGTGAATCGAGGAAGTACAGTACATACTGACGAAACTAAAATGAGCTCAAACATGGAAATTAAGCGTTTCCGGACACATGTCCACATAAGGTCTTTTCTTTCTTTGTGTGTGAGGAATGTTTCCTGCTGAAAGTTTGACTGTACCTTTTTGTAACACCCTATATCACCCTATATATATATCATCTCGAGGCATGTGGACAGTGCAGTTCAGTGTATCATCCGGCTGCCGGCTGCTCACACACACACACACACACACACACACACACATATATATATATATATATATATATATATATATATATATATATATATATATATATATATATGCCATAAGGAATTTCCACTCTATACATTGTAAAAATGTACAGTCAATTAATAAAAAATAAAATCATTAATTAGATATACCATGATTAAAATTGGTCAGTCAGATGATACACTGAATTGCACTGTCCACCTGCCTCGAGATGACTGGGTGTTGGTGTTGTCCTCATCATTTCTGAAAGTGGCGGGTTTGGACTGAGCAAGGGTTGAGAATTTGTACGGGCGCTGATAAGCGTGCAGTTGAGTGCCCTATAAACTAAACATCATCATCATCATTATGATGCACTGTCGTTAAGTAACTCAATTACTTACAAAAGAACTGTAGAAACAGATCGATGTATTAAAGAAGCTACAACATCAGAAATGAGTAAACCAATGAAATATGAATTTATGCGCAAGTAGTTGTTGCCCAAGGACATCATCATCAGTATGTTGGTGTTGATATAAGTAAAGCTATCAAAAAGACAAATAAATTGATGTGTCACATGAAAGCTATAAAAGGTGCACAACGTAGTAGGTCACTATAGTGCACATAAATTGTATCGAGCGTCACTGTCACGTGCAAACACCAGCTTTTGTAACAAGTGTGCGTTGTCCTTGAATATCCGCACTTTTTCTTCCGTGTACGTAATTACGTTTAGTACCCACGCCTTGGCAACGATTGTTGTTTACTATGTCTCACTGAAGACGCGATTTGTGACTCACTGTTCGACAAGGATGATAAACTACGTGTCCCGACACCTGTGCCGCGCGGGATTAGTCGAGAGGTCTGGGCGCTACAGTCGTGGACTGTGCGGCTGGTCCCGGCGGAGGTTCGAGTCCTCCCTCGGGCACGTGTGTGTGTGTGTTTGTCCTTCGGATAATTTAGGTTAAGTAGGGTGTAAGCTTACGGACTGATGACCTTAGCAGTTAAGTCCCATAAGATTTCACATAAATTTGAACATTTTTTTCTCCGACACCTGTTTCAACCTCACTTTCACTTGTTAAGCACGTATCGTCATCTTTGTACTCCTCGTGTACATTGTCTGCTCAGTCAAACGTATATGACACCAGACATTCCACTGACTCGTCTTGCAGAAATCCTAATATTTAAACTGCCACTACCTTCTCACTGTGCGAATTTCCTTGGATTCCTTTCTGACGGAATGGTAACTTCGGCATCTGTTGTTGTAAATATAATGCCATGTTTGCATTGTGTATCGTTGTCATTGCTCTGCTGTGTATCAACACCACTAACGCTGTAGCACCGTTCTGAGTCACTGAGTCACTCGTCGACTAAGCACTTCGACTACCATCCGTAGCCTCATACTGTGCTCATCACTGGATACTTTCAGTCTCTCCCCCTGTTGATAATTGCAGCCCACATTATGGTTGGTTGGTAGACAACAGGTGGGACGCTGAACGCGGTATATACCTTTGACCCTCTGCAACCTCGTACTCAAGGGGTTCGGTTTAAGAAATCGCAATGACTGCCCCTGTGAAACTTGGCAAAGACGATACTGCATTGTACGATTTCCGCTGAGGCCGCATGAAATAAAGAAAGAAAAAACAAAACTGTGTGAACATATTAGATAAAATTAAATACATTAAAATGTTAAAATATAAATGTTAACCTGGCGCCATTCAGGCAAAAAAGACAGCACTGTAAATGGCGGTATTTTTAACGCTACAGTTGGTGAAAAATCTTTTCCTGCAACAAAGCTTTCACAATTACTTGTATGTATTATTGCCGCTGTGAGGCAATCATATTACCCATGACTTCAGAAATGGTACGTATAATCAATCAATACGCATCGATTCATTCATTTGTCCTCTGAAGTTGTAAAATACCGTAGTCCTCTATCCTCTGTAAAATTGTGGTTTCATTCAGTCTGAATCTCTGGCAAGTATCACTGAAAAACAGTGCTTTGTCTCGTTGTCACTCTGATAATCTTTCCATCGTATCGTCATGTCCTCACATTTCATATCGCACAGCCGGCTGTCCGATGCTCTTTTCTCCCTCACTTCCACTTGCACATCGCAACGGCATGACAGATCCGTGCTTCTCGGGGCAGTGCTACGTATGGAAATCTCTTTAACATAAAATTCCATTTCATCAGTATTTGGTCTGTAGCTATTGATCTATACGGGGCACTTAAATCTAATATGCTTTCATTCGTTTCGTGTGCAACGAATGTCCCATAAATTTAATTTTCAAATAATTTCTTAATGATTTTGTAATATTCACCAACTCTTTTATTTTTAATAATATTTAAGAGACTAGCGTTACTTAAAATACCTTGTGTGCACGTAGAAAATTTACACTATTGGCCATTAAAATTGCTACACCAAGAAGAAATGCAGATGATTAACGGGTACTCATTGGACAAATATATTATACTAGAACTGACATGTGATTACATTTTCACGCAGTTTGGGTGCATAAATCCTGAGAAATCAGTACCCAGAACAACCACCTCTGGCCGTAATAACGGCCTTGATACGCCTGGGTACAGAGCTTGGATGGCGTGTACAGGTACAGCTGTCCATGCAGCTTCAACACGATACCACAGTTCATCAAGAGTAGTGACTGGCGTTTTGTGACGAGCCAGTTGCTCGACCACCATTGACCAAGCGTTTTCAATTGGTGAGAGATCTGGAGAATGTGCTGGCCAGGGCAGCAGTCGAACATTTTCTGTATCTAGAAAGGGCCGTACAGGAACTGCAACATGCGGTGGTGCATTATCATACTGAAATGAAGGGTTTCGCACGGATCGAATGAAGATTAGAGCCACGGGTCTCCTTTCGGATCTCCGGGAGGGGACTGCCAAGAGGGACGTGGCCTTGAGAAAAAGATCGAATAGCCAACTAAAGGGAAACGCTCTACGGATTGGGGCGTCGAATGTCAGAAGAAGTTTGAGCGTGTTAGGGAAGCTAGAAAATCTGAAAAGGGTGATGCTAAGGCTCAATCTAGGAGGGGGGGGGGGGGTTCAGTGAAGCGTAACGGAAAAAAGACAAGGATTTCTGGTCACACGAGTATACCGTAATATCAACAGCAGCTGAGAACGGTAACACAATGCAAGTTAATATCTCAAAATATACAACACACAGAATATGTAACATGCTTCATGAGGATAGGAGAGATCGTAGGCAATCTCCTTGATTAAGGAACTATCTCGCCATTTACTTAAGTGATTTAGGAAAACAAAGGAAAATTAAAATAGCATGGGTGGGCAGAACAATTCCATCCTCCCATATATGTCAACGTCTTAACAGCTGAACTGCGTCGTTCGGTTGGTTTTTATTACATACTGTTGTTTGATATGCACACAATTTATTTCGTGTACCGCGTAATATAAAACATAGCTTCGTTTTTCATCCCTGCACATACCAAAGACACCAAATGGTGTCTCCTAGAATGCGAAGATGCTGTTGCACCCTTTTCACCAACTTCAGTTTGTTCCGAAAGTTGACTCCATGCCCGCACGCTTTCAGACATCTTCCTAAGACAAACTGTAAAACTGAGTCAGCAACCCCGCATGCTGTGTGAAATGTTTAACTCAGGTGAATGAAAAGACATTACGAGTATTATTATGAACCTTATGTCTTGACATATGAATTCCTTGTGAAAGCAGTAAACCGTGATCATGTCTTGAAATGCAACTGGGTGTTGCAGTTACCCATTTTCATTGTTACCCGCTACTAAAAGTGCTCTAAGCAATCTCTAATTGTGTGGTATGCCTTACTTACTAATAATGTTTTAGCTAGCTTTTTGAACAGACTTATGTCAGCAATATTTTTCATTTTTTGGGAAGTTTATTATACAGTTTTACTCCCTCATAGAACACGTTGTTTTGAGTTTTTTGTTTGTTTGGGAAGTACCTACGTATGAAGTTTTGTACGTTAGTGCCTGTTTACAAATTCCTTCTAGCGCACGACAAGAATCTGCAGAGTGCCTAAACTCGCTAACCCCAAACTACTGCTGAGTGTTACTCGAAAACGAGAGCAAGTCTATATCTCTGTATGAAAGCCCATACGATATTACACGATTGCTGCCGATGGAAGACGAATCGTTGACTCACAGGAGTGCTTTGAAGCGGTGAAGACGCCTGCAGCAGTGACCTCACTGCTCCAGCGGCCCCCTGAGAAAATGCTTTCGAGTACAAGGAATGTAGAGTACGGCAACTTGGAGCAAAGAAAGTTATGAACTGAAGCTGTGTCTTTTTGATATCAGAAACAAAGACTAACTCAAGAACAAGCGTGCATCAGCATAGAACGAAATATGTTGCTCGTTAAAAGAGTGTAGATCGCAGAAAACAGTGGAGAAAATTAAAAGTAAAAATAAAAACTCAACGTCCAAAGTAATACCGAGAAAGATTTGGCATTGACACGTGGAAGAGAAGTGGTGTTGGCGGAGAGGATTCTTACACACTAAGAGTGCTGTTTTGTGACAAGACTTCGATGCACAAGTGGAATGGAATAGCCGATAACTTCTCGGAAGAAGTAATTGCTTTTCTCATTCTGCCGCCAGCTTCTGTTGTATAAGGTCAACTACGAATCGGCAGTTATTATCGTTTATCCTTAATTAATATCGAAACTAATGTTCATAGTCTAACAGAAGTTAGTTCCGAGACAATGTCAAGCTTCTCCTCTCCTCCTGTTTACCCATCCATAATGACCATTTTCTTCTTTCCGTGTTGTTCACTGCCACGGCATATAACGCAGCTGTCTCAGAGTAAGACAGACGTGTGATTTTCTTTTAGCGCTCGAGACCGTGGTAACTGCTCTCTGAGCGGGCAGTAATGATGTGCGCTTTGTGGCGTGTCTGACCACAGGAAACGTTCCAAGTTCGCTTTCCACTGAGGTGACAAAAGTCGTGGGATACCTCCTAGTGTCGAAACGGCCATCCTTTTCTCTGGCCTAGTGCAGCAACTCGACGAGGCATGGGCTCAACGGTCATTGGAAGTCCCCCTACAGGATGTAGGGTTGGTTGTTGTTGTTGTCTTCAGTCCTGAGACTGGTTTGATGCAACTCTCCATGCTACTCTATTCTGTGCAAGCTTCTTCATCTCCCAGTACCTACTGCAACCTACATCCTTCTGAATCTGCCTAGTGTATTCATCTCTTGGTCTCCCTCTACGACTTTTACCCTCCAGTCCTAAATTGGTGATCCCTTGATGCCTCAGAACATGTCCTACCAACCGATCCCTCCTCCTAGTGAAGTTGTGCTGCAAACTTCTCTTCTCCGCAATCCTATTCAATACCTCCTCATTAGTTATGTGATCTACCCATCTAATCTTCAGCATTCTTCTGTAGCACCACATTTCGAAAGCTTATCCTCTTCTTGTCCAAACTATTTATCGTCCACGTTTCACTTCCATACGTGTCTACACTCCATGCAAATACTTTCAGAAACGACTTCCTGACACTTAAATCAATACTCGATGTCAACAAATTCCTCTTCTTCAGAAACGCTTTCCCTGCCATTGCCAGTCTACATTTTATATCCTCTCTACTTCGACCGTCATCAGTTATTTTGCTCCACAAATAGCAAAACTCATTTACTACTTTAAGTGTCTCAATTCCTAATCTAATTCCCGGAGCATCACCCGACTTAATTCGACTACATTCCATTATCCTCGTTTTCCTTTTGTTGATGTTCATCTTATATTCTCCTTTCAAGACACTGTCCATTCCGTTCAACTGGTCTTCCAAATCCTTTGCTGTCTCTGACCGAATTACAGTGTCATCGGTGAACCTCAAAGTTTTTATTTCTTCTCCATGGATTTAAATACCTACTCCGAATTTTTCTTATGTTTCTTTCACTGCTTGCTCAAAATACAGATTCAATAACATCGGGAAGAGCATCTGTAAGTATGGTGTTGGAAGTAATCTCATGACAGTATCAAATACTTTCATGAGTAAATGGAAATTCATTACGACTCAATAGAAAATACTAGTTACATGTGTAATTCTTCCACTCTTCTGCCAAATTCAGGGAAATTCAGGTGCTCAGATTTGTCAATGTACCTTGTTTTCTAGTGAACTGTCTCGTGTTACTGCCTAACACTCGCACCCTTACCACTTTGTCAAGGTGAGACGCAGACGCTCCCGCAGCGGCACGCCTTTCTTGTCCCTGACGAGCAAGGTGACCAGGGTCGGCCAGAAATTCTGCACGCGTGCGGTGCTCTTGCACACGTGCAGCTTCCGGGTCACAGCTTGCACGCCTCAGCCGGCAGCGTTCATGTAGTGCACGTTTCTACGCACACATGTCGCTCCTCTGTTACACAAAGTGCGTTGTCGACACCTCGTTTGTATATCACAACCTGGGCTGTAACTGTAAGATCTGTTGCTTCATCGAGCGCAACAGAGAAAGCAACGAAGTATTTAGCCTTATTTATTAGCTGCCTGTGCAGATCGCCGGCCATAGCACTGATACGTCTTGTCACTGTTTGTTTGGATAGACTGATTTCTTGAAACCTGCTAACGTTCGTGGGACACGCAAGTTCTGCAGCATCAATCAGACACCCTTTCACAAACTCCCCTTCGGAAAAGGGTTTCCCAGATTGTGCAATTCTTAATGCGATTTTAAAACTTGCTCGCAGTGAAGATTTTGTGTGGTTGTCATTCTGGAAAATTGAAAACAGTACATTGTACAGCGTACAGTAAAACAGACATAAATGTAACACAAGAAACTAAGAGTTCAAGAAGTATCAGTTACTTTGACGTACAGTAAAATCGAGTTGGTTGCCGTTCTTCACTGTTGAGTAAACTACACTCGTCTTTGTGGTATGTATTGTAGTGTCTTTCAATTGAAAACTTACGCTGGACGCCTATTATTCGGCTGCATAGCAAACACTGTGAGTTTTCACCAACGGCTACAAAAAAGAATTGCAGTTCCCAGTCATTTTTAAACGACTGAGAACATAGATGTCCCGTTCTTTGCTTTTTCACATTACTTGCCATTTCTCAGTACTTCTCAGTTAAGGTTACGGTCACCAGGGGTAAACGAGTCTGGATATGTTGCGCTCTTGCTTGTACCATAGGGAAGTGAAGCCTCCTCCGTTCATTTAGGACACATGTCTAATAACAGATGTCGCTGTCGCACACGTGCGCACATGTGCAGCACTTCCGCACGTCTGCACACTGTGCAGCGTTTGGCCGGCCCTGGCGTAGACCGTGGAGACGCCGGGCCAGGAGCGCAGCAGCTTCTCGAAGCCGGTGGCGCCCGTGAGGAAGACGGCCGCGCCGTCGTAGAAGGCGGCGACGCGGCTGAGCCGCTCCAGCACTCCAGGCGGCCACCAGTCTGCGGGCAGCGCCTTCAGCTCCCTCTGATCGTCCTCCGGCGTCACCACGCGGGGGTGCAGCTCCATTTCATGTCCCTCGATTTTGTCAAAAGCTTTCTCTAAGTCTACAAATGCTAGAAACGTAGGTTTGCCTTTCCTTAATCTAGCTTCTAAGATAAGTCGTGGGTCAGTATTGCCTCACGTGTTCAGATATTTCTACGGAATCCAAACTGAACTTCTACCAGTTTTTCCATTCGTCTGTAGAGAATACGCGTTAGTATTTTGCATCCGTGACTTATTAAACTGATAGTTTGGTAATTTTCACATCTGTCAACATCTGCTTTCTTTGGGATGGGAATTATTGTATTCTTCTTGAAGTCTGAGGATATTTCGCCTGTCTCATATATTTTGCTCACCAGATGGTAGAGTTTTGTCACGACTGGCTCTCCCAAGGCTGTCAGTAGTCCTAATGGAATGTTGTCTACTCCCGGGACCTTGTTTCGACTCAGGTCTTTCAGTGCTCCGTCAAACTCTTCACGCAGTATCGTATCTCCCATTTCATCTTCATCTACATCCTCTTCCATTTCCACTTCAGCCATTCATAATTGCGAAAGTGTTGCCGGTGCAGGATGTTGTGCACGAGCTGACACCTCGGCTGCGTCCCATAAATTTTCGATGGGGTTCATGTCGGGCGCTCTTGGTGGCTTATCATTCGTTCGGATGGTCCAGAATGTTATTCGCATCTTTCGCGAACAGCTGTGGCCCGGTGACATCTCATCGTTTTTTGGGAACATAAAGCCCATGAATGGGTGCAGAAGGTCTCCAAGTAGCTGAACACACCAGAAGATCCAGTTCATTCCTTGTAAACACTGTCCACACTATTGTGGAGCCACCTTTTTTTTTTTTTTTTTTTTAAAAAAAGGAAGTGTGGGGCTCCTCCACGCCCACACCAACGTGGTGACCGAACCAAAAGTTCTACTGTCACCTCCGTATAACATGTTAGTTTTTGAATCAGGAGTCACAGGATGCAGGGCTGTGATGTTATCCATGCGTCTGGGTAAGATTACTCATTAACATGGTCCATCAGGAGATAGAGAGTGGACGAAAGCGATCGAAGGGTACAGTGGGACGGGTAGTAAGGGCAGTAGCGGCTTGCTATCTGCGACAGTGCATGCGAGGTGCCGTTATGTTAGTTCGAGGTATCGTGCATCGTTACCTTCGTCGTTGTTGGAGCTTGTTGCGGCGCTTGCTGCAGTTGCTGCGTCCCTGCAACAGTTCAAGGTCGTTGTAGGTTTCCAGTAAAAACTGTGTTGCAGGGGCTCGCCAGTACTTTTGTGTTAGCGTTCTATGGACAATAGATGTTCAGTTCCTAGCCAGTAATGTCTTTAGTCTGTTATGCTTCCATCTATGGTTGTGGCCGTAGTTACCCAGACAAAGGATAAACGGGTTGCGCGAGTGTCTCGTGTTGTTGTACAGTCGTGTGGAGAGTTTTTGGAATACCTGCAAGATAGTATCTAGCCGGTATTCCCGGTGAAGGTCCGCGATGCGTGTGTAGCGCGGAGCGTTGCTTACGATTGTGGAGCCCCCAGCAGCTCGCACAGCGCCTTGTTTACAACTCAGGTCTGTCGTTTCATTGGGTCTGCGCCACAGTCCATCCCTACCATCAACTCTTAGCAATTGAAGTCGGGGCTTATCTGACCACGCTGTCGTTTTCCAGTCGTTTAGGGTCCAACCAATATGACCAAGAGCCCAGGAGAGGCGCTGCATGCGATCTCGCGCTACTAGCAAAAGCACTCGTGGCGGTCGTCTGCTGCCGTAGGCAATTATCACCAAATTTGGCCTCACTGTCCTAACAGATACGTTCGTCGCACGTCCCACATTGATTTCTGCTGTGTGGCTTGTCTGTTAGCACTGACAACACTACGGGGGCGCAGCCCCGAATCCTCCCCGAAACCATGTAGGTAAGCAGGTAACAGGACCGAATCCTCCCAAACTGACACAATGGGACAGAGCATTGTGTGCGCTGATGACCACAGCTGCATGCGGCCACTACGCAGTTCGCGGGGACAGTTCAAAAAATGGTTCAAATGGCTCTAAGCACTATGGGACTTAACATCTGAGGTCATCAGTCCCCTAGACTTAGAACTAATTAGACGTAACTAACCTAAGGACATCACATACATCCATGCTCGTGGCAGGATTCGAACCTGCGACGGTCGCGGGAGCGCGGTTCCAGACTGAAGCGCCTAGAACCGCTCGGCCATAGCGGCTGGCCTTCGCAGTTCGCGGCAGATCGTTGTAGAGTGAACATGTCCTCAGACGAGCTTACAGTTTCACTAAGTAGGAAGGAAAATGTTGGTTTTGAAAGGTAACACCTTCGGTTTTCAAAAACTTATTTCCGTGAAAGCTAAACGAGGATAATGGAATGTAGTCGAATTAAGTCGGGTGATGCTGCGGGAATTAGATTAGGAATTGAGACACTTAAAGTAGTAAATGAGTTTTGCTATTTGGGGAGCAAAATAACTGATGACGGTCGAAGTAG
This sequence comes from Schistocerca gregaria, assembly GCF_023897955.1. NCBI lineage: Eukaryota > Metazoa > Arthropoda > Insecta > Orthoptera > Acrididae > Schistocerca > Schistocerca gregaria. Next base: position 124,184,182 of record NC_064925.1, read on the forward strand.
AGAGGATATAAAATGTAGACTGGCAATGGCAAGGAAAGCGTTTCTGAAGAAGAGAAATTTGTTAACAACGAGTATTGATTTAAGTGTCAGGAAGTCGTTTCTAAAAGTATTTGTATGCAGTGTAGCCATGTATGGAAGTGAGACATGGACGATAAATAGTTTAGACAAGAAGAGAACAGAAGCTTTCGAAATGTGGTGCTACAGAAGAATGCTGAAGATTAGATGGGTAGATCACATAACTAATGAAGAGGTATCGAATAGAATTGGGGAGAAGGGGAATTTGTGGCACAACTTGACTAGAAGAAGGGATCGGTTGGTAGGACATATTCTGAGGCATCAAGAGATCACCAATTTAGTACTGGAAGGCAGCATGGAGCGTAAAAATCGTAGAGGGAGACCAAGAGATGAATACAATAAGCAGATTCAGAAGGATGTAGGCTGCTGTAGGTACTGGGAGACGAAGAGGCTTGCACAGGACAGAGTAGCATGGAGAGCTGCATCAAACCAGTCTCAGGACTGAAGACCACAACAACAACAGGAACTTTCATCAAAGTAGACCTACAGTATTCGGGCTTTTTCTGAGTCTAATTTATCAATTACTAGGTCAACATTTATGCTTTTTGTAATATCCCGTTCAATCCACAATAATTTTATGCCTATGCCCCAGGGGTGTGCTGGCTGCGAGTGCCAAGTGCCGACCCTCTGGCCAACCCCTAGCTACAACACTGGCTTCAGTGCGCGGTCTTATGGTAGCACTGTTATAACTCTGCTTTTAGGCTGCCTATAAAGAAGAAATACGTACCAGATTTTACGTTAGACCCGCAACAATATAAGTGTCAAAACAGCATCCAACTTCGTGCATTTCTTATTGCATTATGTGAATTGTACAGGTGCTGACACATTGAGTACGGGAGTCCTTTATTTTCAATAAAAGAAAAGGGATATTTTTTTAAAAAATGCGTGAGCTATGGCTGGCAATGGATCTTCAGAAAGCCGTGCACGGGCCCTCGGTTAGCGACACATCAGATTTTTCCAGTATGTGCCGCTATCCCACGGCTTGTTCACGTGCTCAACGAACCTTTCTGCCCCTGACGCTTAGGGAAGCGTCGCTTGCCTAGGCAGAGCTCCTACAGCAGCCAATCAGAAAGGTGCAGGAGATCACGTGTGAGCGCCCACCTCGCTGAGCCGCGCGAACGAGGCGTGTGGATCGCTCTCTTTTACTGACAGACCCCCGACGAGATCAGACGCGTTGGCCGGTTGCCTCCAAGCACTTTCAGAGGCCCGGCTCAATCTGTTTGTTCCTTGCCGCAAAATTCACATAATGTACCTCGGATAGGTCAATCAGTAAATGTCTTCTCAATAAACGGGAGGCAGTCTGCCGACCGGAGTTGAAAAATTAACACTTGTTCTTTTTTAGACCCCACTTCCACATCAGCCACATCCGGACATGCACAGAATACAAACACGCACGCAGAAGAAATTACAAAAATAATTTTGACCGCCTATTGCTCTTCTATAGACCATTCAAATTTTCTTAACCATCTCATATATCCAGACATCGGACACTTATCAATTTGTTGTATGTAGAGATTTGATGGAAATATAACCATAATTCATAAAATGAGCACTGAGATAGAATATGTGTTTCGAAATCATGATTTGCTATTTTAATAAATTAATTATGAAGAAATCATGGCTATAAATGATTCCATTTTCTAAAAAGAAATACCTGAATAAGATAAAACTTTAAAACATGCAATACACGCGAAAAATGTTTACATCTTCTACTGTAACTTCATAGGCTTTCCTTTGCCTGCTTGGAGTGTTCATAACGTTTAGAACTGCTACCTGCTTCAAACGGGATGATTCGGTCCCATCGTTTCCCAGGCCCTTGCGGGCTTTGGAGGATTCGGTACCATTTCTCTGACAGCGGGAGGATTCGGGGCTGCGCCCCTCTACGGAAACGCCGCTGCTTTCGGTCGTTAGGTCCGTCAGCCACTACGTTGCCCATGGTGAGAGGTAGAGCCTGAAATTTGGTTTTGTCGGCACACACTTGGCACTGTGGATTTCGGAGTACTGAATTCTCTAAAGATTGCCGAAATTGGGTGTCCCATGCGTCTAGCTCCAATTACCACTCCGAGCTCGGAGTATGTTAATTCCAAAATTGTTAAGGCTTTCGTGGCCACTTGTTGACAAACTGCCTATTTGCTTCTGTCTCGGGTTCTTCGGCCGACGTTCGTCTCATGATTTTTCTGACGTTTCGCCAGCACGAGTGGCTGGCAGTGTCAAAGATTTCTAAGACACTTGAACAGCCTCCACGCCAACATAAAATTTACCATGGAAGCAGAAAAGGACAAAAAACTACCATTTCTAGATGTGCTGGTCACAAGGGACGGCGAAAACCTGGGACACAGCGTGTATCGAAACACGACACACACGGACCGATATCTGCACAAACTATCAAACCACCACCCGGGCCAGAAAAGAGGTATGATTCATACGCTCGTAACGCGAGCAGGACGAATATGTGAGCCACAGCACCTCAAACGCCAAATGCAGCATCTGGAAAGTGTGCTGAGGAGCAATGGGTACTCTACAAGCTATATCACCCTTATCAAATAACATAAGAGACATTGCAGGTTGGGGCAGGTGGAGAAATCGGCCATGGCAGAGCACGCGCTGAGTGAGACCGACCATGTAATAAAATTCGCCGACACGGAAGTTCTGACTGTAAAGAAGCACTATCACACCCGCTTGTTTAGAGAAGCTGTAGGAATACACAAACACGGCAACAGCTTCAACAAGAAAGAGGAAAGCCTTAAGGCAAACGGATCCTGGCTTCCCGTTCTGCAGTGAACGACTGCCGTATGTAGCAGGAGGAGAACCGCACCGGAAATGACCGCGGAGAAGCCCTCGGACGTTGGCGCGCCAGGTACATATGATCTGCGGCCGCGACCTCGGCTCCAGTTCACCACCGGCAATGGAAGGTGAAGCTTTGACAATGCAGCCACTCGTGCTGACGAAACGTCAGAAAAATCATCAGCGAATGTCGGCCGAAGAGCCCGAGGCAGAAGCAAATAGGCAGTTTGTTAATTCCCGTCGTGCGGCCATAATCATGTTGGAATCACCTGAGTACAAATGACAGCTCCCCCAACGCACTGCCATTTTATACCTTGTGCACGCGATATTACCGTCATCTGTGCTGTCCAATGACTTTTCTGACGTCAGTGTAGTGCGCTCTTTGTCGTGTGCTATAAAGAACAGACATAGGCATGCCCGCTGTATTTCGTACTCTTCCATCTTCACTGTACTGTGACCTGCGAAGAATTGATGAATATAGCTTTCTATGATTACTTTGTTATGAAGCTAAATTAAGGAAATGAGACGAATTAACTTTTAACTGAAAAAATGTGCCAACCGATTTCAGAGACTGCTGGTGATTGTACATTCCATTCCAATTTGCATATATGCACACAGATTAGTAGCTTTTACGGTCAGGCGCTTCAGTGCGCTTGTAGCAGTAATTGCACAGACGTGCCGCACCCGATATGAGTTCGCCTGGCTGTGCGATTCTACAAATAGCCAATCAGTGTCAGTCAATATTGTTCGCTGCAGATCAGTTCGTTCGGCGAGTCCATATTAGCAGCTGCAGACTTCTTTCTCATGAACAGCTTTTTATCGATTTCAAAAACTTGATGCTAATTCTTTCAAATATAGATTTTTCTTTACTTGCTAAGAAACATTTCTTTTCCTTCTTGAGGTAACTTGCCTGTGAATGCTTGCAAAAATTCTATCAATTTTCTTGACGTTTTCGTGGCTTTAATAAAAAACTTGAATTCTTAGTAGGATGAAAATTGCAGGTCAGTAGGACTGCTTTTTTGCTGAACATTTTGATATACAGTTAAAGACATTAGATCTCATATTGATTTTATTACAATTTTTTTTGCGAAGCTCAGTAAATTACATATTCTATTTGCCAACCAATAATTGGAATTTATGCAGACTAACCACCTTACGTGGATATTTGAAACTTTACATACACAACAATATGTCCATCTAAAAGTAGACTACAGTCGTACAATTTCAGTTACATGTTTTTATCCTAGAAGTACTTACACAATGTGATCAAAAGTATCCGGACACCTGGCTGAAAATGACGTACATATTCGTGGCGCCCTCCATCGGTAATGCTGGAATTCAATATGGTGTTGACCCACCCTTAGCCTTGATGATAGCTTCTACTCTCGCAGGCATACGTTCAATTAGGTGCTGGAAGGTTTCTTTGGGAATGGCAGCCCATTCTTCACGGAGTGCTGCACTTACGAGAGGTCTCGATGTCGGTCTGTGAGGTCTGGCACGAAGTCGGCGTTCCAGAAATCCCAAAGGTTTCTTTAGGATTAAGTTCAGGACTCTGTGCAGGCTAGTCCATTACAGGGATCTTATTGTCGTGTAACCAACCACTCCGCCACAGGCCGTGCATTATGAACAGGTGCTCGATCGTGTCGAAAGATGCAATCGCCGGCCCCGAATTGCTCTTCAACAATGGGAAACAAGAAGATGCTTAAAACATCGATGTAGGGCTGTGCTGTGATAGTGCCACACAACAACAAGGGGTGCAAGCCCCCCCCCCCCCCCCTCATGAAAAACACGACCACAGCATAACACCACCGACTCCGAATTTTAATGTTGGCACTAAGCACGATGGCAGATGACGTTCAACGGGCATTTGCCATACCTACATCCTGCCATCGGATTGCCACATTGTGTACTGTGATTCGTCATTCCACATAGCGTTTTACCACTGTTCAATCGTCCAATGTTTGTGCTCCTTACATCAAGCGAAGCGCCATTTGCAATATACCGGCGTGATGTGTGGCTTATGAGCAGCCGCTCGACCATGAAATCCAAGTTTTCTCACATCTCGCCTTATTGTCATAGTACTTGCAGTGGATCCTGATGCAGTTTGGAATTCCTGCGTGATGGTCTGGATAGATGTTTGCCTATTAACCATTGCGACCCTCTTCAACAGTCGGCGGTCTCTGTCAGTCAACAGACGATGTCGGCCTGTACGTTTTTGTGCTATACGTGTCCCTTCACGTTTCCACTTCACTGTCACATCGGAAACGGAGGACCTAGGGATGTTTAGGAGTGTGCAAATCTCGCGTACTGAAGTACGACACAAGTGACTCCCAGTCACTGACTACGTTCGAAGTCCGTGAGTTCCGCGGAGCGCCCCATTCTGCTCTCTCACGATGTCTAATGAATACTGAGGTCGCTGATACGGAGTACCTGGCAGTAGGTGGCAGCACAATACACCTAATATGAAAAACGTACGTTTTTGAGAGTTTCCGGATACTTTTGATCACATAGTGTTAATGGGATAATCAAAACTAAGGTTACTTTTCCATACCTAATCAGTATTTATTTTTGTTCCTGTTGGTGGTACGTTAGTGTATGTAGTCTACTTCACTTCAGATACGTCGTACTCTTAAAATTTCAAATCTCTGGCTCAAATAGATTTTCTTTGCATAAAACAATTATGACAGCAAACTTAATGCTTAGAAGATTCAATCAGTTTGATTTATGGGTCATCTCTGTCGCCCCCTATACGTTCCAAACTTACAACCTTCTTCGTTTACATGTTCCTTATCTTCTCTGTTGCTTTCCTTGCCCCTTTAGTTGCTTCAGGGACTCACTTTTCAGCTTTGTCCACTCTCCTGGAATCAACAGGTACCAGTGACTGCCTCATTCTGCAACCAAAATATGTTTCTAGGAACTCTAGAACGTCACACCAGTAATAAAACAATATTTTTGGGGCATAATAACATTAGAGAATGACAAAATACCAATAACTCGTAGTACAGAAATCTTTTTAAGCAAAATAACGCTAAAAAATAAGATATACAAGGGGAAACGTAAGCGCATCTTTTAACACGACTGCTAACTACAATTTTGTTCAAAAAACTCTAAGCATTAGATGGGTAGATCACATAAGTAATGAGGAGGTATTGAATAGAATTGGGGAGAAGAGGAGCTTGTGGCACAACTAGACTAGAAGAAGGGATCGGTTGGTAGGACTTGTTGTGAGGCATCAAAGGATCACCAGTTTAGTACTGGAGGGCAGCGTGGAGGGTAAAAAACGCAGAGGGAGACCAAGAGATAAATACACTGAGCAGATTCAGAAGGATGTAGGCTGCAGCAGGTACTGGGAGATGAAGAAGCTTGCACAGGATAGAGTAGCATGGAGAGCTGCATCAAACCAGCCTCAGGACTGAAGACCACAACAACAACAAGCATCGTTTTAAGATGAAAAAGAAAAAAAAAACGATTTTTGAAGCGGATTGGCAAGTAAGGTATCAAGATAATGATGAAATCAGTCCGGTAAAAATTTCCGCAAAATATTTCAGTAAATATCTTCAAGACTGCGGAGCTTCTCATTATAAAGTCTCATGTCTTATAAAGAGTCTTTTGAGGTGAAAGAAGTTCGTTCCTGGGAGACTATCAGCATCGGTTCACATACAGTTATCTTAAGACGCACGGTATACCAAAAAAATTACCAGAAACTTTAGAAAGAAATGCGCAATAGAGCCGAAGATTATTTGTTATTTTTGCATCACTTGGAACAGCAGAGGCCGACCAGTGTGGCCGATCGGTTCTAGGCGGTTCAATCTGGAACCACGCGACAGCTACGGTCGCAGGTTCGAATCCTGCCTCGGGCATGGATGTGTGTTCTGTCCTTAGGTTAGTTAGGTTTAAGTAGCTCTAAGTTCTAGGGGACTGATAACCTCCGATGTTAAGTCCCATAGTGCACAGAGGCATTTGAACTGTAGAGAATTACCCATTTTCTTTCTCGTGTCATGAATGAATTCTTGTATTATTGTGTTGAAACACAGAGGAGATTTCTGAGCAAGGGGCGGAGACACGGAGCTTCTCCCCTGTTGAAAATGTATGAAGCATTATCCATAATTTCCAAGACATTACTTTTTACAAAGAAAATGGCTCTGAGCACTATGCGACTTAACTTCTGAGGTCATCAGTCGCCTAGAACTTAGAACTAATTAAACCTAAGTAACTTAAGGACATCACACACATCCATGTCCGAGGCAGGATTCGAACCTGCGGCCGTAGCGGTCGCTTGGTTCCAGACTGCAGCGCCTAGAACCGCTCGGCCACCCGGCCGGCTTAATTTTTACAGGCAGAGTTTGCAGCTTCTCCATTTCATAAGGCTCAGCCCCGAAGTGCGATGCTATCTAGAAACTAGGCACGAAATGTAGACACATGGACAATCTTTCGAACAGTATAACACCTTTCCACTACGTCTGCTGAAGTATTTAGAAACTGGCGAGGGAACTCGTGACACATCTATGTACGAAATGCTTGAACTTCCGTCTTGTAGGTGAGATATACCATTGATTGACTACCGCAATTTGGGAAAACTATCCAGAGACTGACGAATATATATACAACTGCCCGTGATTTCGTCAATCATCTGAAACTGCGAGAATCATGTTGACAGTCATGAAAAGTCACCACGAAAATCACTCAACAACTACAGCATTTACTTTGGGTTGCAAAATTTAAACCATTGTCCCGTTCTAGAATGCCTTCCATTTTTCTTACCACGCTGGAGCACTTTCTTAACATTAGTTATTGGATACGATCTGGATAAAGTTCCTCCGGCCTTCGAAATGACCTACGCGGTGTAGAACATGAAATGTTTCGCAGTTACGGAACGATGATCAACTGCGTAATGGAATGACAATTAAAATCTGTCTACAACCTGTACTTGTACATCCAGTATGTATATTCCAGTACAGCCGAGACATTTTACATGAACATCACTTGCCCGGTGTCGGCAGATAACTACCATGCTGCAGTGCCTGCGTTATTGCGAATTACGATGCAGAGTTCCTTTGGAAAAGCATAAATATCCAAAGAACAAGTGCAGTACTCCTTGGCCGTCATGGTGCCTTGCACCTGCTCCACTGAACCCATGGGTGCCCACGTGATCGTTTCGCAGAGCACAATGGAGCCGCGCCACATTGCCCGCCGTCCCGTAGTGCATGTATAAAGGAGCTGTTCTCCTGGAAGACGACGGATTTACGCACTGCCATCGGCATGATGAAGAAGGTATCGGGATCCATCAGACCATGCACCTCTCTGCGACTGCGCCACGTGCTCATTTCAGTCGTTGTTGTACATGCATGGATCGTCGGCTGCGGAGGCCCATTGTTAGGAGTGTTCGGTGAACTGTGTGTTCAGACACGTTTGTACTTCGTCCAGCATTAAAGTCTGATGTTAATTCCGCCACAGTTTGTCGCCTGTCCTATCATGCTGCCCAGCCTACTACGTCCCACAGCTGCAATGAGGGGTGGCCGTCCAGCCCCACGACGTCTGGACGTGGTTTCAAGTTGTGTTGAAGACGCTCACCACGGCACTCCTCGAACTTCCGCTCCATGCCGAGCATCCTCCCCATCACAACCTGGCCTCGATCAACCTCAGATAGACTACGCGTGTCTGACTAGTAGTCATTTCCGCTGTGAGACGCTGCTGTCCTCTGGACGGGTTTATATCGGTATCAGGTATGTGTCAAAATGTTTTGGCTGATCATTATACAGGGTGTTACAAAAAGGTGCGGCCAAACTTTCAGGAAACATTCCTCACACATAAAGAAAGAAAATATGTTATGTGGAGTGGACATGTGTCCGGAAACGCTTACTTTCCATGTTAGAGCTCATTTTATTGCTTCTCTTCAAATCACATTAATAATGGAATGGAAACACAGCAACAGAACGTACCAGCGTGACTTCAAACACTTTGTTACAGGAAATGTTCAAAATGTCCTCCGTTAGCGAGGATACATGCATCCTCCTTCCGTGGCATGGAATCCCTGATGCGCTGATGCAGCCCTGGAGAATGGCGAATTGTATCACAGCCGTCCACAATACGAGCACGAAGAAAGAGTCTCTACATTTGGTACCGGGGGCTTCGTAGACAAGAGCCTTCAAATGCCCCCATAAATGGAAGTCAAGAGGGTTGAGGTCAGGAGAGCGTGGAGGCCATGGAATTGGTCCGCCTCTACCAATCCATCGGTCACCGAATCTGTTGTTGAGAAGCGTACGAACACTTCGACTGAAATGTGCAGGAGCTCCATCGTGCATGAACCACATGTTGTGTCGTACTTGTGAAGGCACATGTTCTAGCAGCACAGGTAGAGTATCCCGTATAAAATCATGATAACGTGCTCCATTGAGCGTAGGTGGAAGAACATGGGGCCCAATCAAGACATCACCAACAATGCCTGCTCAAACGTTCACAGAAAATCTGTGTTGAAGACGTGATTGCACAATTGCGTGTGGATTCTCGTCAGCCCACACATGTTGATTGTGAAAATTTGCAATTTGATCACGTGGAATGAAACTAAAACGAGCTCTAACCTGGAAATTATGCGTTTCCGGACACATGCCCACATAACATCTTTTCTTTATTTGTGTGTGAGGAATGTTTCCTGAAAGTGTGGCCGTACCTTTTTGTAACACCCTGTATTTCCTTAAGAGTCTTCCAGTGAATCTAAGTTGGCATATGATATTCTATACAAATGCTGTTACGTGTTCATTCCACTTTACGTCGCTCCGGATGGTTGCTTCTAAGTATTTAACGGTAGTTATTGTTTCCAGTGATTTGGTATTCCAGCTGCTACAGCAGTGAATCTGTTTGCTTGCATATGTGCAATACGCTACATTTGTGAAGGTTATTTATTTTTAATCTCCGATCGTTCGTGAAATTAAAACTACAGTGAAAATTCCGATGTAACTATGCACAGATGTGTCGCGCAGAGTTTCTAGCGCACGCCGTCTATCGCGTCATGTTGCATTTTCAGTTCTGAGCGCACAGTGAGCATGTAAAGATGCCTTGAAAATAGTGTCTCCCTCCAAATATGACTGACTGTGAAAGATTTCGCATGGTTTCATATAGCACACAAAACGTCACAGTCAAGCACTTCCTTCTTCATGACAGGCGCAACGAAGACGCTTGTGCAACGTTTGCCATATGAAATGTTTGATCATTCGCCACACAGTGCGGACTTGGCGCCCTGTGATTTTCATCTGTTCACTCACTTGACCTGCTGGCTGCCAGGAAAGCATTTTGCCACACACAACGAGCTACAGACCAGCGCAGGGTATTTGCAGATATCACTGGCGGCTGCATTCAATGCAGGGGGTGCTGGAAAGTTGGTACGGCAAATATGGAAGTACGAAAGGCAGCTATACAGGGACACCGCTGAAAGGTGTAGCTAAAGGTTGCAAAAAACCCGTTTTTTATTTCACTGTGGTTACCATTTCGCGGGCGATCTGTTTACGTTCTAAGTAAGCTGCCACACCGTGCATGAATCGTCGATACCTGCAGGTCTTCCTGCATTTCACTCCTCGTTCGGTGTTGCTGTCTTACTACAGACATCAACATTGCCCGAGAAGAGCCTCATGGAGCCTCCAACGTTATCCACTGGATCATTAATTTCACGGTTCAAAAGTTACGTAATGTAAGACTTCCTTGGGGTGCTTCCGAAATTCTCTTTACATTTTTCGATTTCGTTCCTTTAAGAACGACATGTTGAATTCTGTCTAGGAGGTTGTAATGAATCTGCTCGAAAATCTGGTCCCGCGATACTCCGTAAGCTCTATTTTTGTACACTACACAACTGTGCGGAACTGTATCAAATACTTTCCTGATGTCAACGGACACGGCAGCAACGTTGGTGCTATACCGTTCTGCATCGTGCAAGACCCTCCCCCCCATCCCCCCACTTCCGTTAAACCTGCAGAAAGTATTTGTGTAGCCAGTGAGTCCGGGCGTAGAGGATGGTATACGAGGATTAAGGTGTGACTGGCCGTGCTTTTCCATCCGAGTTTTACGGAGATTAAGACAAGCCTTCCTTAGACTGCCTTAGTGAGTCATCGTGTAGGATTCTTTCCAGCTGCGCGGGATTAGCCGAGCGGGATTAGCGCTGCAGTCATGGACTGTGCGGCTGATCCCGGCGGAGGTTCGAGTCCTCCCTCGGGCGTGTGTGTGTTTGTCCTTAGGATAATTTAGGTTAAGTAGTGTGACCTTAGCAGTTAAGTACCATAAGATTTCACACACATTCGAATATTTTTGATTCTTTCCACTTGTTTTCTGCGAAGCTCTCAGAAGCGGAACCAGCGCCGTCTGCTTCTCTGTAAAGTGCGGTTCTACTTTCTGTGATTCTAAGTGATGAAGCGGGAAGCTATATTATTCGGAATAACGTTCAAAAGAGATGCCATGATGACATATTTATTTATTGAACACCATAAACTGACAATATCTATACAACTAACAATTTACTGAGGGCTTGGGCTTATGACAGAACTATATCGAAAGCATCATATGGGCGGCTGGCAACGAAAAGTGGCAAACTTGACGGGAAAGAAATAACCGGTTACTAACTGCACATACCGCGTGATTGCCTTTCGGTCTCGCTGTGTCATACCACGAATAATGAATACATTTTATTCATAGCGGATACCACAGCAGTTAATTTGTTATAAGAAGTTGGCATTATTACAGCAAAAGTGGAAAATGCCATCTTCTTTTAATGGATTTGTTGACCATGTGACGTTCGTATTACCACGGAAACAGATGGCGAGTAATGGCTAATACTGCGGGTCCATTTGTTTGACCGTGAATAAATCACAGTGACATTACGATATTCGTCCTACCATAGAAATAATTGACGCAATAACTGTTTATTTCCAATGATGAGGATGTTTGCTTTGTGGGGCGCTCAACAGCGCAGTTATCAGCGCCTGTACAAATTTCCAATCTTCACGTAGTCTAGTCTCGCTACTTTCACGATTGATGATGAAATGATTAGGAAAACATAAAGACACAGTACCCGCACAGAGAAAATCCCCGACCCGCGTGGGAATCGAATCTGGAACCCCGTGACCCAGAGGCAGCAACGCCAGCCACTAGACCACTTTTTTCCCTCCAAGCCCCTTATTTATGGCAATCAATTAAAAATAAAACAAAAGAAGTCATTTCAATAAAAACAAAAGGGTTAAATCAGAAAAACGTATATGAAGGAATATGGCATTAATTTTAACGTGCCAACACCTTTTTTCCTCCGTCACTTCTACATCGTGTAACATTTAAATTCCAACAAGAGTGTCCACGAAAAGCGGGAGATTTCAACATATTCAACTCATTGTCGATGAAAAACAAAATACAGCATATTAGAAAAAAGCTCTCGATAACGTGGCATCCTGAGCCACCTCCAATGGGCTGTCGCTATATATTGGGTAAAGGCACTCGGATCTGTGTCGTATCCACTCACTATCACGTAGTGGATAAATGTCCAACGAGCCACATGATGGCATTGTTCATCGGCCGGGAAAAGTAGAATCGGGACGCACGAGAATCTCACTCGAGATAGCCGCCTCCGACGTCCTTAGAATGAAAGCCAGTTGTCGGCGAAGCCATCTCCAGTGGCCATGACCGCAGGAGATCAACCGATGATGTAACGTATCAGTTTCATGGCAACTACTGCAGCGATCCGTCACACTGAGGCCAATACGAAAAAGTCGCACGTTGGTAGGCACAGTATCATGAACAACTTGGTACCACGAGGACGCCACTTCCATCGGGAAAATCAGGAGGCTGATTTTAGACCAAACAATCTTCCAGTTGGTTTCTGGCGACAGGGCTTCCACAGAGGGAATACTACGAGGAATTTGTCAGCAGAATAACAGCATTTTTAGAGAGAGATTTGCTTGCGAAAGGATATTTATTCCTACATAAATGACTTCAAGAAAAAGTTCCTAGCCATGCCTTAGTTTATAGCTAATCCTACCAATATCTACAGGAGATGTTAAACTCGCCGGTCGGACACAGTCATGAAGGCGAGCTGTAAGTGACTGGGGTGCGCGTTGACATGTTAAAACGGTGCGACGGATGAATAAGGCGGAAGCCTTAACTCGAATGCCAGGGAGGCCCAAATCTCCCAGCAGACGGGGGCACGCCATTATCCCATAACACACGTGAAAAATAGAGTTCCGCGTGATAAACTTGCCAGTTAAACTTTGCAACTTGCGGTATATCATCGCAGGAAGTGGAAAGATTTGCGCCATAAAATAAGCCTTACTTAACACATACGTTTCCATTGCCCGGACCTTATGAGGAAGTGAGAGAGAAAGCGACGCTCGTGTTCAATGATTGCTCCCTCTAACTTACCCGTGACAGACTTCCAGTTGATCGTAGCCATCTTTAGCGGACACCTAACGATTGATATCGGGTTACCTTCAAAGCCCATGGAATTTCAACGGCGTCAAATCCTCGTAAATTGAGTAAGCGACATTTCTGGTCATTAACCCGCGCTCCCGTAAGACGATAAAAAGCATCCAAAAATTCCTTCAGCAGTGGTATATTATCATGGGTACGGAGAAGAACAATAACGTCAACAGCATATGCATGAACGGTAAACCTTTCTCCCAACAGCGACCAGCCACCCAAACGAACAGCTATAGATCGCAATAAGAGTTCCAGAAACAGATCGTAGAGCGACATACATAATGGACTCCCTTGCAGGACGTCCTGACACACCGCGATGGGGGAAGTAAGACGGCCATTGACGTCAATGGACACCCGAATACCAGTAATTGGAGAGCTAAACAGCCGTCGTGTACCATCGAGAAAACCAGCAGTCGTCAAGTAACCCACGATTAACGCGGTCGAAAGCTTGGAGAAAATCAATGAAAAGCAAAGCGCTTGGCACGAGAATGGTGGAAGCAGTCGAAATTAGATCACGACATTCAGCAACGGGAGTCAGGAGAGTACGTCCCGGAAGACAACTTTGATGGCTCGTGATGATGGATAGTCTGCTATTTACCCCTCTCGCCACTATTTTATAATCGTAGTTCAAGAGGGTTATCGGGCGGACCTGATACACAAGCAAACGTCCCGGCATTTTGGGGATCGGCACAATTCTAGCATCCTTAAAGCTGGGCGGGATAAGGCCTCCATGGACTACTTCATTCTCCATAGAAGTTATCGTATCTCCTATGAGGAGCCAAAATAGAATATAAAATTCTTTGGGAAGGCAATCGAAGCCAGGCTATTTGTGGGAGGGAGAACGACCCGAAATATCAAGTATGTCACCGCGATGGAATACAAAGAAAAACTGTTCCTGGAGAGCTGGTGTAACAACACTAATAAGGAGGGACGTAAAATCAACATAGGGTAGACTGTCTGAATCCAGTATAAAGTTCGGAAAAGTACTGGTAAAGTGCACCCATGATATCAGATTGGGAGGACCACTCACGTCCATCTAGAGCACGAATGGTAGTCAGACATGTCCTTTGAGATCGCTGGCGAAGCCGAAGAAGATGATAGAGAGAGACCAACTCATCCTGTACGATTGAAAGAGGCTGGAAACGCAACCGGACACTATCCATTTGCCTACGTTTGACTTATAGAAGTTTTGCCTTCACGCGGTGGACGTCTACAACTCTCAAGGGGGCATCATGAGCTTTATCGTAAAGATGGCGAAGGAGAGCATAATAAAATTCCCTAGTTCGCCTTATTTCAGCGCTAAAATGCTTGAGTGTGTTTCTAATCCGAGGTTTAGCAAAGGTGACCCACCATTCTAGAATAGAGGGATAAAGCGCCGCCGGCCGCGGTGGTCTAGCGGTTCTAGGCGCTCAGTCCGGAACCGCGCGAGTGCTACGGTCGCAGGTTCTAATCCTTCCTCGGGCATGGACGTGTGTGGTGTCCTTAGGTTAGTTAGGTTTAAGTAGTTCTAAGTTCTAGGGGACGTATGACCACATCTGTTTAGTCCCATAGTGCTCAGAGCCAATTGATAACGCGCCTGAGTCTGGATTGTCCGCCGCCATACGACTACGATGATGCCTTCCAGAGAGGGGTCCGTGAGATGTAGAGTGTTTAGCTTCCATAAAGGGCGCGAAAGATGGACCCCATGCGGGACATGGTTAAAAGTCATTGAAACAGCACAGTGATCAGTGAAACTGGCAGGAATTACATCAATCTGAAGCTGACTACAGATGGGGGCAGATAAATAAAAGCGGTCCAATCGGCTACTTGAAGTAGCTGTAGAAAACGTAAACCGCACCAATGTAGGATATCTGCAAACCCAAGCATCTTGGAGGTGCAAAGACGTCACCATACCATTACGTTCGCGACACTACGTATAACTGGGGGTCTGATCTACACAACGTTAGAAGCAGTTAAAATCGTTCCCAAACAAAACATTGGGCGGGTTCCGTCGGAGTAAATAAACAACATCTTCCTTATAAAACTGAACGACCGGAGCCAGACTGGGCGTAAAGAAATATTAAGGTGAGGTCATAAAAACTATAGCCTATACCGCGACCATCATCTAGCGTTTCGAAGTCCGTCAGTGGGATTCCATCTCGATAAAGCAAAGCCATACCGGTAGAATTTTCAGGCACGACATTGAAAAACAGGGTATCCAGGAAGACAAAGCACATCAAATAATAAATAATAAGATAATAAAAAACACATGACATCAGCTTGAGAATCGCAAATAAACTGGCGTAACGCAGCAAGCCTTAATTGAGAACATATCCTATTAATATTCAGGGTTAGAAATGTATATGCCTGCATCCGTTAGCATATGTAAGGTCAATGAAACAACACTAAAGAAAATGCACTCATCAATCCTTTCTCTCCTCAACGTCCAGAAGCGGTGCAAAGAAGGTATAATTCTAATCCTCCACATCGGAAGCCGAGGAATCCTCGTTTTTCTTTTTACGACGCGCCGCTGCACGTGCAGATTGAAAACGCTGTTTCACACCACTCAGTGAATACACACCCTTTTGATGTGGAAGGGTTGGGGGCACTTCAAGCTCCGATTTGATAGAGGAGCCATCGCCACTGCGCTCATCGGAAATCGGGCAGCACAACTCAGAACGAATTACAGCAATATCAGGTACAGAAGAGACAGGTAATGCATCACCTGATCATCAGGATGAGAACACGTAGAATCACGTTGCTTCACCGTCTCAGCGTCGAGGAGGGATGGTATTGTACTGGAACATGGTAAAGACTGGCTAGCAGGCAACGACTCGCGGGAACATCTGAACTCACGGGAACAGGTGAAGTGGGGAAAGCAGATAAGCACACATTTCAACATCAACAGAAGCAGCTACATCATTTCTGGTAATGGACAGAGGCCGCACTGGGACGCGCCGGTAACGGTGGAAATTCGCGAGGAGTAGAGGGTAATATTGCCCCAACATCGCTTAAAGCCGGAGATTGATTGTCAGTAGACTGCGAAGACACTACGTCTGCTAATGTTAAAGCAAGACGTTTTTGATAAGACGACGTCAGAGCAGGAGTACGTCGCAGACAATCGAATCTGAGATGACCGCTTTCGTTACAGAGAAAACAGGTCCCTTGGTACCCTGCATCCGTAACATGCGTCCGATAACCACAAACAGTTAAGTGGGAAGGAATATTCTTTTAACGCACGTGTCCACAGTCCGGACACCATAATAACACTGGAAGCGATGTTTACTGACCAGCGTTCCCATCGGATATGCCGTATTACTCCAAACAGAATAAACGCTGTTTTAAGAAATGAATCGCCCACTTCAGGAGGAAGGTTATAAATTCTAACCGCAGTATACTTGAGTGCCGCATTTTCAAGGACTTGACTAATGGAACCATCACTTCAGAACCAACCCGAGGGAGAAGCCGTTCTACTTGAACGGAATCATATAACTTCACAAATAATGCATGCGAATCAGAATCAAAGTAAGCAGTATCTACCTGATCAGGTGTAACACGGATAGCATCAGCCAACCAATCGTGAATTTCTAAAGAGCCGGGCCGAACACGAAACGTACTCTTGTCAAAACTGAAACAAACAGTAGGTCGACGAGGAACAGACTTAGAAGACTCGACAGACACCATGGCGCGGGCAGAAAACACCGCCGCCAAGAGAAAAACGACAACAAACTCCGCTACGCGACTACGATGTGACTCCGGCCGATACACCAAGACTGAGTAGCTCCGACACAAGCGGCGCTGCGGCACAGGCAGAAGTTGACGACTTGCTCGCTAGACGCGCAAGGCGACTCTGACTCACTAGACCGCGAGCTGCGGACTTTATTTCCAAAACCATACTTGAGGTTACTAATAACTCTAATGCAGGACATAGGCATTATGCATTTTCGTTTCTTTTTTTTGTTTTTTGTTTTTTAAGTTCTGATAAATGCAATTCATGCCTGATTCGTTCGTTGAAGACGCTAAAAGGATACTTCTAGTTTGCTTTCGCTACCGACAGAGTGCCGAGATAAAGAAATACAGGACCAGCCAAAATATTGGTTGGTTGATTGGTTAGGGGGAGGGGACCAAACAGCGAAGTCATCGGTCCCATTGGATTAGGGAATAATGAGGAAGGAAGTCGGCCGTGCCCTTTCAAAGGAACCGTCCCAGCATTTGACTGAAGCGATTTACGGAAATATCAGCCAAATGTGGAACTACTTCCCTATGATAGATAAAGGGTTCGCGAACTGCGTTGGTGCGCGGGAAGAAATTATGGCACAAGTTATACATGACGAATTTGTTTAAAGAAAAGTCTTACAAAGTTCACACTTGACAGCGAATTTGTCGGCTCCAAGAACTGTGGCGCCAGATTTAAGTGAGTGACGAAAAAGATCATATGTGTAATGGCGGAGTTGCTGCAAGGCAAGCGTAATTATTTTTCTTAGGTTACTCTGATGGAAGCAGCTGTAGTAATACTGAAAAAAAAACTAGAGCATTCACATAAGCTAAACTAAGTGTCCTTTCATGTTCACCCTTGTTTCATTCTCCCAAGTTTCAGCTATATGAGAGAACGACCTAAAATGAATCCCGTTACCAGACTAAAATTTAATACGCCGTCAGCTGAAATAATTTTGCGACCCATTTTTAAAACCTTATACAAACATTTATCTCTATGCTCTCAGTTTTTCTCGAACGTATATCTCGCGTAGGAATTAACGACTGTATCTCTTTACCACTGATACTTGTGTAGTTTTTCACTATGCCAAACAGCCGCCCGCATCTCGTGGTCGTGCGGTAGCGTTTTCGCTTCACACGCCCGGGTTTCCGGGTTCGATTCCCGGCGGGATCAGGGATTTTTCTCTGCCTCGTGATGGCTGGGTGTTGTGTGTTGTCCTTAGGTTAGTTAGGTTTAAGTAGTTCTAAGTCCTAGGGGACTGATGACCATATATGTTAAATCCCATAGTGCTCAGAGCCATTTGAACCATTTTTTGAAGCCAAACAGCCTGTTAACCTTACTTGAAAAACATTAAAAATTTCACTTTTAACAGCCGAATAAAATTTTTCTTGCGCCCTACTTTCGAAATTAACTTTCTGAAGCTGGGTAGGTAACTACATTTCACTTTAGGTCACGATCCCCACCGATTACCTCCGAAACGTCGTTAACTCGGAACTTTGCTCGGCAGTACTGCTGATATTGCTGCTAGTTACCAACTGCAGTAACTGCTACGCAGATAAATAAACGCATCCGCAATAACTTATACCTGATGCGGAGGGATAGTGTTGGTGCATTTGGTAGTACGAACAAGTTGTCTTTGGCAGTTATTTGTAACCGCTACCGGCCGCTGTAGCCGAGCGGTTCTAGGCGCTTCAGTCCGGAACCACGCGGCTGCTACGGTCGCAGGTTCGAATACTGCTCCGGGCATGGATGTGTGTAATGTCCTTAGTTTAGTTAGGTTTAAGTAGTTCTAAGTCTAGGGGACTGACGACCTCAGACCTTAGTCATTTGAACCATCTGTAACCGTTATAAATAACCGATACCGAAAACTAACTTAACCACGATAAGTGATATCGGAAACTCTTTGGCCCATCCCTACTGGCGACTGCTGTACACAGCACGTACCTCATACCTACACTCGTGACATTTCGTAGTTGTTCGCACATTTTCGGTAGCTTAAACATTATTGGTTTATTTATTAAGATGATCGGTTTCTGGCGTTGTAATATTTTTGTGGGAACGTACATCTGCCCTGTAGGCATCTCCAAATATCTGTATTGGAAAAAGCGACTTTTATCAGCAGACATTTATTAAGTAATATCACTTGCTTCGTGCTTTCCCTACGTACCTCTAGTCACAACGCCTCACACGACTATCCACTAGCATCGTCATATGGTCCATCGACTCCACCAGCCAATGTGGGAACTGAAATCTTACTCTCAGCTGTGTGCCTTCTGCTGCACCACTTTACTCACTAAAAGCTACATGATATCTGCAGACGCGATACAAAATTGTAAGACTGGAAAATAAGGAAATAAAATGTGACTTGAAAATAAGGGGTACCTTTAAATCTCATGGACGAACAGAGCGTATGAGTTTCATGAGGTCTTTATTTGTGAAATCTATTTTGATTTTTATAGTGGTGATTATTCTTCTACAAGAACGTCGTAGTGTTGAGCATCAAACACGTTCCATAATACTTAAACACATTCATGTCTGCGATATCCATACATAATATAAAAATGGATGTATATGTTTATGTTTATGTTCCACATCTCCTAAACGCGACGCACACATTTCCCCTACTGTCAGGCAATAATAGCTGTGGTGTTAAGAACCACCTATCTATCATAGTTCAGGAGATATGAAGTCATAAACAATGAGACTGCCGCATGAAGCATGACGTTTGTATTTATTTCTTACGCAATAATGGTTCAAATGGCTCTGAGCACTATGGGACTTAACATCTGAGGTCATCAGCCCCCTAGAATTTAGAACTACTTAAACCTAACTAACCTAAGGACATTACACACATCCATACCTGAGGCAGCATTCGAACCTGCGACCGTAGCGGTCCCGCGGTTCGGGACTGAAGCGCCTAGAACCGCTCGGCTACAGGGGCTGGCCTATTCGCAATAAAATTCGCAGCTGTATACCCATGTACCGCTAAACATCTACAAAATTATATCATGGTCTACACATAATTCAGCTACATGATGTCGTAAACGCTCACATGCGTGAAAAATTGCCGCATTGTGCATGACGTTTAAATTTGTTACTTATTTGCTACTAAGTCTGTTTGCAACATGTTTCGCAAACTGTTGCTTAATGTATCTACTCAAATATATTACTGTACGACACACACTTCAAAAGATATAACGTCATAAACATTAAAATGCGTGAGAAAATGCCGCATCGTGAATGAAGGTTTAATACATTTGTTCTTTGCTAGCAATAAACACTCCTGCAAACAAGTCAACATAAGGAAACCCCTGACACCTGGCAGCACTTTTGACAACTTTCAACCACAAAGTGAAAACGGTTATACGCGAAAACAATAGCCACTTATAGAGCTATGAAGAGGCGCTGCCACGAAGACGTTTACAAAATCGCGTTGCAGAAACGCGAAGCAGCTGTCCCCCAGCGTACAGAACATGTCTGCCATACTGTTCTTATATACCACTTTGTAGATTATGCATATTTCTTTGTAATACTGTTTCATAATTACAAAGATATTTTCACTGTAAAAATGCGAGGCAATCGTGCGATGGTTTAAGGAGGAACATATCACGATCTTCAGCGGTGAAACGATTTCGGAAGACCGAATTCAATATTTCGTACTTCTCTCCGCTATCTTCTGTCTCGGTGGTAGTGAGGTAGCCGAGCGACTGATTCGATCATTCCATCTACAACATAAAATTGATAGAAGTCATTTGTGGCGACGCCTGTTTTCAAGTGATAGTACTGTGCAGAACTAGTACGGTAAAATATAGTAAACTGTCGCGTCAGTTAATGTATGTCTTCTGCAGTTGTTGTTATTGTGATTTTCCATAATTTATAGAAACCAGTGGTGTTAGCATGCGTGTGTCGCACGCTGGATTGTCGTAGACTCCAAAAGATTTTTTTTGGATGTGATAATCTGTGAGGGGATACATTCAGCCCTGGAGGCCGAATAAAATACTGCGCTCACACACAGGTACTACCGTTGCATCATTGACCTCTTTTAAGTGTAAATCTGCGGTATTCCTGTGTAAGCGCTGTCATCAAACTGATGCAATGGAAGCACATCCGATTGACGTGTGGTCGCTTCGTTGACACAAGTGTGTTTACATTTGGAACAGAGGATACAAGGCAATTATCTGAAATCCGTTTATCTCGGAACGCCTCGTTAGCGCGATTAACGGCCTTTGATTGAGCAGACGGCTGGGAGTAGCAGAGGTTCTGGTAATTTGTACCTCAGTGATACCACGGTAACTCAATCGAATAAATAAACTGATGTGATGCTGTGAAGCGTGAATGATCCTGATTCGATGTTCACTTACACTAATCAGAGTCACAACTGGTTATTTGCTATATGGATTCTTAGTAACGAAATATGCCGAAGAAGAGCAAATCGTAATGGCGAGTAGGAAGGGGGACTGCTGAAACGTTGGTGTATTCGATGTATTTTGCGAATTTTGTTAATGGCGTCAAGGTGTCGAGATATGAGAGCTAAACCTCTTACCACTGTAGGTAAGTGACATATTCTATTTGAGGATCACAGATGCATGCAAAACGTGATGGATGATTCAGTCTGCTTGTTTTAGTTGCCTTGGCCTAACAGATTATTCAGAAGTTTCTTTTTTAACTGTTCCGTTCGCAGAGTAAATTACAACTTCTTCACACACCCTGGCTTGTTCTCAAAACTGTAGGATACGGAATGCTTGAAATCGAAGAGCAGACTGAGTATACGGCGGAAAACAAATCTACAGGGCGATCAAAAAGTCAGTACAAATTTGAAAACTGAATAAATCACGGAAAAATGTAAGAGAGGTACAAATTGACAACACACATGCTTGCAATGACATGGGATTTCATTAGCACAAAAAAAGTTCAAAAAATGTCCGACAGATGGCGCTTCATCTGATCAGAATAGCAATAATTTGCATAACAAAGTAAGACAAAGCAAAGATGATGTTCTTTACAGGAAATGCTCAATATGTCCACCATCATTCCTCAACAGTAGCTATAGTCGAGGAGTAATGTTGTGAACAGCACTGTAAAGCATGTCCGGAGCTATGGTGAGGCATTGGCGTCGGATGTTGTCTTTCAGCATCCCTAGAGATGTCAGTCGGTCACGATACACTTGCGACTTCAGGAAACCTCAAAACCGGACTGAGGTCTGGGGACCTGGGAGGCCAAGCATGACGAAAGTGGCGGCTGAGCACACGATCATCACCAAACGACGCCCGCAAGAGATCTTTCACGTGTCTAGCAATATGGGGTGGAGCGCCATTCTGCATAAACATCGTACGTTCTCTAAGGTGTTTATCAGCCAGGCTGGGGATGGTGCGATTCTGTTACATATGGGCGTACCTCTCACCCCTCACGGTAGCAGTTACAAAACCAAAATCACGCATTTCCTCGAAGAAAAAAGGCCCGATAACTTTTTTCCTTTGTTCTAATAAAACCCCATGTCATTCCTAGCATGTGTGTCAATTTTTACCTCTCTATCTACATTATTCCGTGATTTATTAAGTTTTCAAATTTATACTGACTTTTTGATCACGCGGTATATTAAAAATCAATTGGCATGTGAATGATAGATCATCACCTGAGAACGGCTTGACCGATTTGGCAGATTTTTTTTTTTTTTGGACAGAGTTGGCATGAAAGAAAATTTATGGAAAATCCAACGGAAAAGTCGGAAATTAAAATAAACTGCCGCATATATGAAATATCAGCAGTTAAAAACGGCTCAACAAATTTGGTTGTCTTTTGTCTTTTTTGTGTACGTATTACAGAAAATTTACGGAAAATTCACCGGAAAAGTAGGAAATTAAAATCAGTTGTGAAAGATAATCACTTGAGAACTGCTCGAACGATTTGGTTGATTTTTTTTATGGATGGCAACGGTCTTTTTGGTACGCAAAAGGAAATTAAAAAAAATTACATTCACTTTGACAGTTCTGCTATCACATGTTTTTGTTTTCACAGCAAAAAAAAATCTGTTTGACAGTTATCAAAACCTCTAAAAGATCTTGACGGATTATCTTCAGATATTTACTCGTTACTCTACTGAACATTCAGACGGATGTGGACATGGGGGGGGGGGGGCTGGGGAGGGGGGAGATGCACAAAGAGATGTGGGAGGAGGTTAAGCATAGAGAGATGGTGGAGCACGGGATGTACGGAGAGAAATGGGGGAAGAGAAGGCAGGAAGAGAGAGGAGGCCAAGGAATTTAGGGTGTATATGCAGTTCCCAAACATATTTAGCAATCGCGAAGCATTGCCGGGCTTACTAGTGGCTAAGTAAATAATATCCAGTACGAAGAGCAAGTTTCTCGAAAGGACTTTTTAGTGTGAACACTACAGTATTTTCAGCAGTTTTCCAGTCTTGAAATTTTATCTAAGCCGTGATTAACAAGAATGGAAAAATGAGCAGAGGTAATTTATTTCATGAACTCATGCACTCTTACTGTCACCAAACGAAATTTAGCTTACATCCGCATCTCCCACAATGCTTTGGCCCACTTCACTGATAGATGGCAGAAGTAATTTTTTTTCGGTATGGAAACTGATAAAGCGAGTTGTGAACTGAAGAAGAGCTTAAGACAATGAATGTAAACAAAATAAAATAAAATAAAAATAAAAGCTGAAGTGCTTCTCTAAATTTTTGTTTGTAATTTTCAGACGAGGACGTCTGATAAATGGTGCTCCACCCACTTAAACTTAGAGTACCAATATATCTTTTGTGCCAACAAAAATTAATTTCTGTTTAATCAAAATCTAAATGCTGTATTTATACATAATATTTTTTCAACATATTCCAAACTGCAATGCGTGAACTATAAGGGCTGTCACAGGAGATAAATCGAATGAAAATATCGCTTTTCGGCTTCACGGTCCGGATGCGCCACTGTTTTTATTTTTTCTCATTCTCGTTTGAATTCTGTTGGCAAACGTTTCCCGAATGCGACCGTATTTTGCTGCGGTGGTTTTGTGAAATGTGTCAGACCTAGGGAATGTGGAAACGTACAATAGGTTCAAGCGCTGTTGCATTCACTTGTGTTTAATTTGACAAAAACATGCCACGTTAAGACCCGTATGATAATGTGATCATTTGTTTCTCAGATTCTTGCTAAAGAATATCTCTTCTATTGGGAAGACAGATTTATTATGTTTCATAAATTTCAAAATTTTCTTTAAAATGATTCTAATGGTATCTGTGCAAGAGTGCATATAGAGGGCACAGTATCCAACCATTCATATCTTCTGACACGTTACAAATATCGATAGTTTATTTTGAACTAGACGAGATATCACACAATGCTGATAAAATAATAACTTGATGTTTCCGCAAACTTACTAACAAAGAGGTCCACACTTCATATTTTTTTCATATTGTATCAGCTCGAGAAGAAAAGTTGTTGGCTGGAAAAACACTTTAATAAGTATTTAATTTGTTGTTGTTGTTGTTGTTGTCTTCAGTCCTGAGACTGGTTTGATGCAGCTCTCCATGCTACTCTATCCTGTGCAAGCTGCTTCATCTCCCAGTACCTACTGCAACCTACATCCTTCTGAATCTGCTTAGTGTACTCATCTCTCGGTCTCCCTCTACGATTTTTACCCTCCACGCTGCCCTCCAATGCTAAATTTGTGATCCCTTGATGCCTCAAAACATGTCCTACCAACCGATCCCTTCTTCTAGTCAAGTTGTGCCACAAACTTCTCTTCTCCCCAATCCTATTCAATACCTCCTCATTAGTTACGTGATCTATCCACCTTATCTTCAGTATTCTTCTGTAGCACCACATTTCGAAAGCTTCTATTCTCTTCTTGTCCAAACTAGTTATCGTCCATGTTTCACTTCCATACATGGCTACACTCCAAACAAATACTTTCAGAAACGACTTCCTGATGCATAAATCTATATTCGATGTTAACAAATTTCTCTTCTTCAGAAACGCTTTCCTGGCCATTGCCAGTCTACATTTTATATCCTCTCTACTTCGACCATCATCAGTTATTTTACTTCCTAAATAGCAAAACTCCTTTACTACTTTAAGTGTCTCATTTCCTAATCTAATTCCCTCAGCATCACCTGATTTAATTTGACTACATTCCATTATCCTCGTTTTGCTTTTGTTAATGTTCATCTTATATCCTCCTTTCAAGACACTGTCCATTCCGTTCAACTGCTCTTCCAAGTCCTTTGCCGTCTCTGACAGAATTACAATGTCATCGGCGAACCTCAAAGTTTTTACTTCGTCTCCATGAATTTTAATACCTACTCCAAATTTTTCATTTGTTTCCTTTACTGCTTGCTCAATATACAGATTGAATAACATCGGGGAGAGGCTACAACCCTGTCTCACTCCTTTCCCAACCACTGCTTCCCTTTCATGCCCCTCGACTCTTATGACTGCCATCTGGTTTCTGTACAGATTATAAATAGCCTTTCGCTCCCTGTATTTTACCCCTGCCACCTTTAGAATTTGAAAAAGAGTATTCCAGTCAACATTGTCAAAAGCTTTCTCTAAGTCTACAAATGCTAGAAACGTAGGTTTGCCTTTTCTTAATCTTTCTTCTAAGATAAGTCGTAAGGTCAGTATTGCCTCACGTGTTCCAACATTTCTACGGAATCCAAACTGATCCTCCCCGAGGTCTGCATCTACCAGTTTTTCCATTCGTCTGTAAAGAATTCGCGTTAGTATTTTGCAGCCGTGGCTTATTAAACTGATAGTTCGGTAATTTTCACATCTGTCAGCACCTGCTTTCTTTGGGATTGGAATTATTATATTCTTCTTGAAGTCTGAGGGTATTTCGCCTGTCTCATACATCTTGCTCACCAGCTGGTAGAGTTTTGTCAGGACTGGTTGTCCCAAGGCCGTCAGTAGTTCTAATGGAATGTTGTCTACTCCGGGGGCCTTGTTTTGACTCAGGTCTTTCAGTGCTCTGTCAAACTCTTCACGCAGTATCGTATCTCCCATTTCGTCTTCATCTACATCCTCTTCCATTTCCATAATATTGTCCTCAAGTACATCGCCCTTGTATAAACCTTCTATATACTCCTTCCACCTTTCTGCCTTCCCTTCTTTGCTTAGAACTGGGCTGCCATCTGAGCTCTTGATATTCATACACGTGGTTCTCTTCTCTCCAAAGGTCTCTTTAATTTTCCTGTAGGCAGTATCTATCTTTCCCCTAGTGAGATAAGCTTCTACATCCTTACATTTGTCCTCTAGCCATCCCTGTTTAGCCATTTTGCACTTCCTGTCGATCTCATTTTTGAGACGTTTGTATTCCTTTTTGCCTGCTTCATTTACTGCATTTTTATACTTTCTCCTTTCATCAATTAAATTCAATATTTCTTCTGTTACCCAAGGATTTCTAGCAGCCCTCTTCTTTGTACCTACTTTATCCTCTGCTGCCTTCACTACTACATCCCTCAGAGCTACCCATTCTTCTTCTACTGTATTTCTTTCCCCTATTCCTGTCAATTGTTCCCTTATGCTCTCCCTGAAACTCTGTACAACCTCTGGTTCTTTCAGTTTACCCAGGTCCCATCTCCTTAATTTCCCACATTTTTGCAGTTTCTTCAGTTTTAATCTACAGGTCATAACCAATAGATTGTGGTCAGAGTCCACATCTGCCCCTGGAAATGTCTTACAACTTAAAACCTGGTTCCTAAATCTCTGTCTTACCATTATATAATCTATCTGATACCTTTTAGTATCTCCAGGGTTCTTCCACGTATACAACCTTCTTTCATGATTCTTAAACCAAGTGTTAGCTATGATTAAGTTGTGCTCTGTGCAAAATTCTACTAGGCGGCTTCCTCTTTCCTTTCTTAGCCCCAATCCATATTCACCTACTATGTTTCCTTCTCTCCCTTTTCCTACACTCGAATTCCAGTCACCCATTACTATTAAATTTTCGTCTCCCTTCACTATCTGAATAATTTCTTTTATTTCATCGTACATTTCTTCAATTTGTTCATCATCTGCAGAGCTAGTTGGCATATAAACTTGTACTACTGTAGTAGGTGTGGGCTTCGTATCTATCTTGGCCACAATAATGCGTTCACTATGCTGTTTGTAGTAGCTTACCCGCATTCCTATTTTCCTATTCATTATTAAACCTACTCCTGCATTACCCCTATTTGATTTTGTGTTTATAACCCTGTAGCCACCTGACCAGAAGTCTTGTTCCTCCTGCCACCGAACTTTACTAATTCCCACTATATCTAACTTTAACCTATCCATTTCCCTTTTTAAATTTTCTTACCTACCTGCCCGATTAAGGGATCTGACATTCCACGCTCCGATCCGTAGAACGCCAGTTTTCTTTCTCCTGATAACGACATCCTCCTGAGTAGTCCCCGCCCGGAGATCCGAATGGGGGACTATTTTACCTCCGGAATATTTTACCCAAGAGGATGCCATCATCATTTAATCATACAGTAAAGCTGCATGTCCTCGGGAAAAATTACGGCTGTAGTTTCCCCTTGCTTTCAGCCGTTCGCAGTACCAGCACAGCAAGGCCGTTTTGGTTAATGTTGCAAGGCCAAATCAGTCAATCATCCAGACTGTTGCCCCTGCAACTACTGAAAAGGCTGCTGCCCCTCTTCAGGAACCACACGTTTGTCTGGCCTCTCAACAGATACCCCTCCGTTGTGGTTGCACCTACGGT
Organism: Schistocerca gregaria; assembly: GCF_023897955.1. Lineage (NCBI taxonomy): Eukaryota > Metazoa > Arthropoda > Insecta > Orthoptera > Acrididae > Schistocerca > Schistocerca gregaria. The sequence continues at coordinate 124,211,891 of NC_064925.1, forward strand.
ACGGCCATCTGTATCGCTGAGGCACGCAAGCCTCCCCACCAACGGCAAGGTCCATGGTTCGTGGGGGGGGGGGGGGGGGTATTTAATTTATCAGAAGGAAATTAGGAAGGAAAATATGTATTTTCTGTAATTTGCGCAGTGGTCTGAATGATGAATAACCTTAAGACTGTTCTCACTCAATGATAAAACGTGGCCGAGAGAGGGGACTGCCTGATAAACTGTGTGTTTCATTTTGGAGAATTAGAATAAATGTCTGTTTGTACAGGAGCTGTAATAACCGATGATCCTTCTTCCGCTCGCGCGCACCTGTGCGTGTGTTTGTATGTGTATATCAAGTAATTACGGGGTGGGTAGGAGTTTTAACAAACTGAAGCTCGCTTCATCTCTGTCGAAAGCGGTGTCCACTTCTCTGTGATTCCATACTTTTTTTGTTCAGTCTTTCATTTCCAACGGTCTCTTGTTGCTTGTTGCTTAACTGCGTGTCCCACGGATCTCATTCAAAGTAACTGTTTTGGTGTGAAACTTGTTAATTGCTCATACTACTTGGTATTATTATGTGGCTACATGCTTGCTATTTACAGGTTATTAATTGACCAATTGTTTGTGTTAAATAGTAACTGTACGATATGGAAGAAGTTAATAAGGAAAAACAACTTTAATCTGAATTTGAAAATACTTTTAATACACGTCAGACAGTTTACCTATTTTTGATAGATTTTTATAGTGTGAAGTTTTCCTCCTTTCTGTCCCAATATTGGATTCACAACAGAATAATGAAGGTAATTATTTCTCCCAAAGAAGTGAATTATCAATAGCAAATTTCATTAGTGGATAGTTCTAATGCAAAGCTGTCTACAACAGATAAAATGTTTAACTTTGGGTCTGAAATTGTGTTACATTCCAATACAGGATTAATAAAATTTGTGTAGTTGAGCAACTATCCCAAAATTATATCCGTTTTAGCATCAATGAGTGAAAATATGGAAAATATGTTAATGTATTACTTCTCCAATAGGCAATTGTTCTTGTAGCAGAAGTAACTGAACCTAAACCTTCTATCAGATTATCAGCACTATCCACGTCCAGGAACATAGCATTTTCTACTTTATTTATTATTTGGAGATACTGCAATAATTACGAGGGTTGACTGAAAAGTAATGCCTCCACCTTCATAACTCTTCAACAGTTGGCAGCATTGGTATGCAGCAGTACTGGCTTGTTCCGTAACCTCTTCTCTACAACTCCAGTTGGCGGGAAGCCTTAGCATTGAACGGTCGTGTTGTTACAGTGTAAAGTGTGGAACCCTGCGCAGACGGTCGGTCAATGCGACTTAAGCAACGTTCAGTCATTGAATTCTTGACTGCAGAAGGTGTCACCCCAAAGGAGATTCATCAGAGAATGAAAGCAGTTTATGGTGATTGTGTTGATGTGAGTACTGTGCGTCTTCATTCTCTTAACGCGAGACGAGTTCCTGGCAAATTTGAAGTATGTGCGCTTTCATTTCAGGAGTCAGCATCCGGGATACCGATTTTGAACAGATCTTCCGATAGCCGAGCAAAGCAATAATGTGGCCCACATGTTCTTGTGAAATGCCGATTGTGCTTGCAGTTTCTCTCTGAGTGATACGACGATCGTCCTGAATCAATCTGTCAACATTTTGCTTGTGAAACTCGGTGGTTGCTGTCACAGGACGTCCAACTCTTTGGTTGTCACGCAGGTCAGATGTTCCCGCCTCAGCATGTTTAAACTTACTTGCCCAACGATGCACAGTATTCAACACAAGCACCATAAAATGCTTTAATTCTCTGATGAATCTCCTTTGGGGTGACACCTTCTGCTGTCAAGAATTCAATGACTGTACGTTGCTTAGATCGCATTGACCGACCGTCTGCGCAGGGTTCCATACTTTACAATGTAACAATACGACCGTTGAATGTTAAGGCTTCCCGCCAACTGGAGCTGTAGAGAAGAGGCTACAGAACAAGTCAGTACCTGCCGCATACCAATGCTGCCAACTGTTGAAGAGTTACGAAGGTGGAGGCATTACTTTTCAGCCAACCCTCGTGTTAATCTTACGAACCTGGTTGAATTTTTTTATCTATAAGGTAATCCGTTTATAGAAAACCAATTAATAGTGTTCTTTAAAATATTTGCTATTTCACTATTTGTTTCTCCTTACTCGGATGGACAACGATACTTACGTCCTTGTATGTACAGAGTTATGAATCAATAATATAGAAATATTCAGTATCCGCGGTAAGCGGCAGGTGGGCCTTCTTTTGCGATGCTACGACACTAGAGACTTGCAGTCATTATTAGTTCATGGTTACAATGTGCTCGTATACAGCAAGATCTCACATTTGCGTGTTTACAGATAAAATTACCGACGAGAAATGTGACAGCTGCAGCAGCACTGAGTGGAGATGACAGAGATCTGCTGTTGTGTACGACAACAGAGGCAGACGCTTCCGGCTGGCTACTGTTAGCTCTGGTGCCGCCTTCTGTCCCCTGGTTGATGTATATTCTGCTGGGAATACAACGGTGGTGTTGCGCTGTAACGCTCTCCTTAATGCGTAATTACGGCAGTGGATGATTCTCAGAACGAGGAGTAGGAAATTTCAAGCGGAACTCTCTAGGTAATTGCCATCAAGGATAATTAGGATCTTATCAAGTAGTTTAGACCCACTCTCCTATTTCAAGCGGATGAACACAGCTGCGGCCGAAGTTCCAAATCCGCTTTCCATCACATTACCAGAAGTGTCTTAGAACTGACAAGTGGCACAAATAAACATCCTCGCATAAAATAGTGAGGTTGTAGTTGGAAGTTGCCAATTCGTGATTCGTTGCTTCTAATCTAACCCATACATGAAACTGAAATGAATTTGAAATTATGCTTTTCTCAACATGAGTGTTACGCAACGGAATATTAGAAATCTGACTGTAAAGGTATACTTTTCTGTTAGCCCATTAAACATCAAGAACCACTTAAGTAAGATTGTTAAGACGCAAAGAAATCGATGCCAGCAGCACTATCTGTTAAATCCATAGGAATACAGAAGAACGTAGTTGACAATATTCAACGCTGTAAAAGTTAAAGAAAAGTTACTGAGTCCCATAAAAGTTAATGCATCTTTTAATGAACGCATGGCATTACGGACACGTAACGCGATATTCAAATGCCTTAAAATAGGAAATTAATTTGCTTTCATTATGCTACTCAACTGCAACCATTGAAATTGTAACACTTGTACCAGCGACCTCCAGCTCAAATAAAGCGTAGTGGCGTGTTGGTTCTTGGACGTGCAGTAAACACTTCAAGCCAATCTACCAGTAACATGCGCCGCAGCCTCTCAAAATGGAGTAAATTTCACACCTTAATAATTAAAGAAAAACGGAGGACATACAGCCATCTATAGTGCTTCAAAGGGGATAAATTTTATGGTTGAATAAGATCGTATACAATGGCAGGCCCAAAACAAGTGACAATGCTAGAATCATTGTTGTTGAGGGGAACCAAAGTACTGTTGCTGAAATAGGACGTTTCAATGAAAGGCTCATGAAGATACTTTCAGTCACAGATGCCTCTAAGGTCCATATTGTTTGATACTACACTCTGCAAACTGGATGCCCCGAGAAATTAAAAGATGTTTTTTGGGAGATTCTCGATGAAAAGTTCCTAGAAGTACCGCAAGAAGATACTCTAAGCATCGCTGGTAATACCGAAGATCTTGCTGGATCGAAAGCAGGTGGCTATTGTTGCCACAGTAACAACTAAGCAGGCGTTATTATTGAAGATGGTAAGAGAATACTATGTTTTGTGGAAGCTCACGATCTACGAGGGTTATCCCCAAACTAAGATCTGTTTTTTTTATAAGTACATAGACCTGTTTATTTCTACAATGGTTTACTTCGCTTACAGCTTGAACATTTAGCTATTTTTCGATATAATCAGCATTTCTGTCGATCCATTTTTGTAAACGCTGTGGCAGTTTTTGTACGCCCATGTCATCTCTCTGCCATGCTGTTCAGAAAGTTATGAACCTCTTCTTTCACTTCGCCGTAGGAGCTGAATCGCTTTACGGGCAAATGTTCTTTTAACCTAGGGAACAGGTGATAGTCACTGGGCGCCAAGTCAGGACTATAGGGTGGGTGGCTGATTATGTTCCAATGAAACTGTTGCAGAAGAGCAACTGTTTGCCGAGAGATGTGTGGGCGAGAGTTGTCATGGAGAATGTGTACTCCCTTGCTCAACATTCCTCTTCTCCGGTTCTGAACTGTCCGTTTGAGTTTTTTCAGAGTCTCACAGAACCTGTCAGCGTTAACTGTGGTCCCGGAGATTCAGCTCCGCCGACGAGGTGAAAGAAGACCTTCATAACTTTCTGAACAGCGTGGTGGCGAGCTGGTATGACAAGGGGATACAAAAACTACCACAGCGTCTACAAAAATGCATCGACAGAAATGGTGATTATGTCTAAAAATAGTTAAACGTTCAAGCTGTAAACTGATGCAAACCAATATAAAAATAAACAGGTCTATGTACTTACAAAAAAGTAGGGGACCTTACTTTTGGGATTACCCTCGTATTTATCACAAACACGATTTCCAAGGAACGAGACCCGCATCTTTGGACATATTACAGTGACGCCAACAACAGCCAGATTGACTTCCTTTTCGAGTGAAAACGTGATCAAAATATAATTGTAGACGCAGAGGAATAGTGGCTCCTAGACACCGCCCACTTTTAAATCAAAAGCGTGTCAAAATAACAACTTTAAGGAAATGGCCCGGCAGTAATAAAATGAACGTAGTTAAAAAAAAAAAGAGAAAACAAACATCTTCTCAAATATCACTGTTCCATTACTGGCGTCGAAACATGAAGAATATTAAAAGAAAATGCTAAAACAGTTTCCCGTAAACAAATAGGCCTGTCCATGCATGGACAACGTAAAAATCGTCACACGTGGTTGTGGACAGGAGACCTTAAGAAAGAAGTGAGAGTGAAAACTCTCTTCGAAAGCGAACTGGAACGCCTACTGCGATGTTAGACATGATGCAAATAAGGCAGTTGGAGCATCCAAATTAGTCCATTACAACGAGATCTATGAAAGCCTCGACAGATAGGTTGAAGAGCAAGATATCTATCGCCTAGATTAAGAGCGCCATGGGTCTATGGAAAACCTATGTGTCATCAGTGACGGCGGAGGAAAGCTTATCGTTGAGCGAAAGGCAGGAGAGTGCTGGCGCCCATAATTATGGGCAGTCTCCAATGAAGACTTCCCACATTCCCTAGGATAACAGTTCGCACACGTTCGAAGGTCACATCATGTTGATCACCAAGCCTGACGTTCTAAAAGTTGACTAGGACCGATGATCTGGCAGGGAAACTGTGACAATCAAGGCACTTGGAGGCAGCCAAATGACCGACAGCTTTCCTCAACAACAGCGCTGATACCTGCTGCGAGGACTTTGAACAGAACAGTCCCAGTTTTAAAGCAAAAGGCGAGTCCAGCTGAAAGTTCTAACTGCCGACCTGTGCTCCTCCTCTTACAGACATGAAGATCTTTGGAGCGCATTATAGGCAACAGAATATCCAAGGTTGTCAGCATCGCCGTCAAATCAGTGTAGCTTTGTGAACGACTGTGGGAGCCCTGATGCTATCCATGCAACTAGTTTGCTTATTGAGAAGCAGAAGATTCTGCAAAACCTCTCCTTTAGCCAACTGTAGTGTTATGTGGGTGATCGCAGTGAAAAACCAGCACCGAGTACAGACTGCTTGCCAGTTACACACTATTTGTTGACTGCTACGAGCAGAATAGATAAACATGTAATAATTAGGCAGTGAAGAAATAATAAAAAAGCTAATGCAAAAAAACTACTTCGAAACAATAGATGATGATTGGTGGGCGATAATGAGCCGTCTAGTACTTGGAGCCGATTTTTCGTGCGCCACCCTGTACCACTGAAATAATTTTGTAGAAGTTATATTCTCTTTACAAAATGAGACACCAGACACTCGATTATGGAGTGCGAGCATCATTCGTTTGTAAGTCGGTCTGTCTTCCATAACAATGAACATTCCCTTTGACCTTGGATAAAAAAAAAGACGGAAATTGGTCACTCGTGTATGCCGTGTCGACTTCCTTTGCGTGTTTAATAACAAAAAATCTTGCCTTTGTTACAAGTATTTCTTCTGCTATTTATCTAAATAGTGAAGTAAGCTGACATTCTGTTTTGTTACCTGAAAAAATGTATGTATCACATACCAAGTAATTTTCATGTAATTTGCGTAATTATAAAATACATTTTAACTACTGGTCATGGACGCTGAATAGAATATGAAAAGAACCAGAAGTTCAGAATTCAAAAAAGGTTTCAAACTGATATAGAATGGACGTGCGCAGCGACTGAAACGAACAACGAGATACTGAACTATGAGCAGTCGGCAATGGAACTGCGACGAGTGGCACACGAAGAAGGACGAGTCCAGCTGAGGGGGACCGAGACAGACGGGAACGGGACCGAGGCTGGAACGAGACCAGCCGACGTGCCGTTGCGAGAACGAGACCGACCGTTTCTCGTTCCCGGGAACTATAAGTAGAAATCCGCGACCGAAGTGAACTATGGAAGACGGTCCCTTAGAATTCGTTCCTCGCTCGTTCCATTCATCTTGGTGAACCGTTCCTTTGGACTTGTTAGTTCGCGAACGACCCATCTCAAGTTCGTTCACCATTCCTTTTATGTTGCACCGAACCAAAGTCAAGTCTAAATCATTGTCATTCGAAACTTAATGCAAAGTGACGTCAAGATGATGTGCTAATTATATCCAAGAGTCTACATCCCATAAATATTACTTTATTTAAGGCAAGGGCGGCCAGGATTTCGGCTCGCTTACCATGCCTGGGTACGAGTGCCAAAGAGCTCAGCCTCGCTTCACGTTTCCCCCACCACCATGCTACGCTGTCTGAATGCGAGGAGAGGAAGATGTGAAAACTGCTAAAGTGCATCATTTAAATGGCAGTACAGTCGCACAGCATACTACTTGGTTTCACATTTCTCAACATCATAGGTCATAAACAAAACAAATTTACAGTATTACACTAAAGCGCAAAAGAAACTGGTATAGGAATGCTTATTAAAATACAGGCAGATACAGCCAGAATACGGCGCTCTGATCGGAAACGCCTACATAAGACGACAAGTGTCTGGTGCAGTTGTTAGATCGGTTACTGCTGCTACAGTGGCACCTTATCAAGTTGTAAATGAGTTTGAACGTGATGTTAGAATCGGTGTACGAGCGATGGGACACAGCATCTCCGAGGTAGTGATGAAGTGTGGATTTTCCCGCATGACCATTCCACGAGTGTACCGTGAATGTCAGGAATCTGGTAAAACATCAATTTCCAACATCGCTGCCGCCGGAAAAAGATCCTACAAGAACGATACCAACGCCGACTAAAGAGAATCGTTCAACGTGACTGAAGTGCAATCCTTCCGCAAATTGCTGCAGATATCATTGCTGGGTCATCCACAACTGTCAGCGTGTGAAGCATTCAAAGAAACCTTATCGATATGGGCTTTCGGAGACGAAGGCCCACTAGTGTACCATTTGTAAGCCTGTTTAGGTTTTTATGTTGGTAACGCCACGTAGCGCTCTGTATGAAAATCACTGACTGTGCGGTGTGCAGTCTGTGGCTGGTTGGACTCATTGTTGAAATATTCACTAGTGTAGTGTTGGGCAGTTGGATGTGAATAGCGTGTAGCGTTGTGCAGTTGGAGGTGAGTGGATGTGGAGAGACAAATGCCAGAGTTTTGAGAGGTTGCTATAAGCGGACGATCTGGACGTGTGTCCGCCGGAAAAAAGAAATTTGTAAAGATGGATGTCATGAATTGATAGATATGTGTATGATGACTTTTGAACTCTATTAAGGTAAATACATTGTTTGTTCTCTATCAAAATCTTTCATTTGCTAACTATGTCTATCCGTAGTTAGTGCCTTTAGTAGTTAGAATTTTTTATTTAGCTGGCAGTATTGGCGCTCACTGTACTGCAGTAGTTCGAGTAACGAAGATCTTTGCGAGTTAAGTGATTCATGAAAGGTATAGGTTGTTGTCAGTCAGGGCCATTCTTTTGCAGGGATTTTTGAAAGTCAGATTGCGTTGCGCTAAAAATATTGTGTGTCAGTTTACTGATGATCAGAATAAGTAAAGAGAAAACTGTTTGAGTACGCTGACTTTTGCAAAGCTGTTTGAAAATCAAATAACGTAAGAGTTTTACTAGCACGGTCATTCATAATTTTTCTAAGGAGACGTTACATCTTGGTGACTGCACATTGGCCTGAGAACACCGACAGTGGACTGTTGATGAAACATGTTGCCTGGTGGGACGAGTCTCGTTTCAAATTGTACAGGTATGGAGACAACCTCATGAATCCATGGACCCTGCATGTCAGCAGTGGACTGTTCAAGCTGGTGGAAGTTATAATGGTGTGGGGCGTGTGCAGTTGAAGTGATATGAAAAACCTGAGACCTATAGATACGACTGACAGGTGGCACATATGTAAGCATGATGTCTGATCACCTATATCCATTAATGTGCATTGTGCATTCCGACAGAACTGGGCAATTCCAGCAGGACAATGCGACACCCCACACGTCCAGAATTGCTAGAGAGTGCCTCTAGGAACACGCTTCTGAGTTTAATTACTTCCGCTGGCCACCGACCTCCCCAGACATGAACATTATTGAGCAAATCTGGGATGCGTTGCAACTTGCAGTTCAGAAGAGATCTCCACCCCCTCGTACTCTTTCGGATTTATGGACGGCCCTGCAGGATTCATGGCGTCAGTTCATTCAGACGTTAGTCGAGTCCATTCCACATTGTGTTTCGGCACTTCTGCGTGCTCACGGGGGTCGTACACCAGTTTCTTTGGCTCTCCAGTGTATTTTATTACTTTTGGCGCTCCGAAACAATTTTTATCTGGTACAAACTATTGGTATACGGGCAGACACAGACAATTTCACACAGTTTCGCACTCATATTACTATGTAATCATGGCTTATTTAGTTTCATAATGGAAAAAAGGTCTTTATTACAAAAATGCCGATCTTAAAATTGTAGGACTTTTGCAACCTCATTATGGAGACTTGTAAACACTATCTGAGATAAGCAATGTAGACGTACTAGGCAGTTTTAACGTAAAAGTATTTGTCATTAAAACTGGAATTACCGTGCAGGTCAATCAATTACATCTTTACATGCACCGTGGCTCTTTCAACTGAAACGGCAAACGGTCTCAAAAACGGCTCGGAAAGAGATGTAAGAGTTACAGCATCCTCGAAATGTTTATAAAACTATCCTTGTAATTCTTTCAAGGCCGTGATGAATTCTTCAAACCTCCCGTTTTCTTTAATGCTAGTGAGCTAATGGAACTCTACTATTTTTGTCAGAATACGTCCCTTCTAGAACGCGATTTTCCTTTTTAAATACATACCCATCAAATCAGAAAGAAGTTCACTTGTAATGTCTTACTGTGGGCAGTGTACAATCAAGTCCACTTAAAATGCGAAGTGTGTACCCCATTCCGTGTGTTCTACTCTTTGTTCTTGCACTCCTTTGTCCTTCATACAGTCACCAATAGCGAGTTTTAAATCGAAAAGTTGTTCCAGGCATGCCCCTGACTTAACCAACAAAGTTTTCAGTGATATAAGACGTCTCCATTCTCTTCATCGATGAATTCACGCAAGCTAGTAAGAACCACTGCCGATTGTTAAATATTGATCGAATATCTTTGTCACTACAATGAACAAACAGGGAAGTTGGAAACAGCGCAGGCAGTACGATTCCGCCGAACTCAGAGAGTTGTACAGACTGGAAAATGCCACACGGCAATAGCAAAATGAAACCTCGCGCTGTTCCGTGTAGTTCCGAGAAAGACCGAGCAAAGCCGAATGACAGGTGGGGCCTTGGCGCGTTCGCGGCCCGCACACGCTACACGCGTGAAGTATGGCACGTCGTAGCCGGCCCTGATTTAAGACAACTGGTTTCGACAGACTTTACTGTAATCTTCAGGTCTTAAAATTTTTGTTGTTGTGAAACGTGTCATTTCACGTGGAACCTCACGCCAAGTTGCCATGTGGATAAAAATCAGCACATTATGTAAGATTTGTCATAGCTGAAATCGTTGTCCTACTAATGTAAACAGATGTTCTACAGTGTACTGTGTTTTTGTGACGAAACAGTATATATATATATATATATATATATATATATATATATATATATATATATATATATATATATATATGCTGATTTTTATCCACATGGCAACTTTGCGTGAGGTCCAACGCAAAATGAACACGTTTCGCAACAAAAAAAATTTTAAGATCCGAAGGTAACAGCAAAGTCTGTCGAAACGGGTTTGTTGTTTCAGCTGAAAGTGCCACTGTGCATGGACATGGCCATTTGCATAAAGTACTGTATCTTTTTAAATATTTTAGTTATGACAAAACTTTTACAAAGTGCTGATTTTTATCCACATGACAGGTTAGCATGGGGTTCAAAAATGTTCAAATGTGTGTGAAATCTTATGGGACTTAACTGCTAAGGTCATCAGTCCCTAAGCTTACGCACTACTTAATCTAAATTATCCTAAGGACAAACACACACACATACACACATGCCCGAGGGAGGACTTGAACCTCCGCCGGGACCAGCCGTTCAGTCCATGACTTCAGCACCCTAGACCGCTCGGCTAATCCCGCTAGCATGAGGTCCAATACAAAATGAACATGTTTCACGACAAAGGTGTTTAAGATTTGAAGATTACAGCAAAGTCTATCGAAACTGTCTGTTTTAAATAAAGAAATATTTACGCGTTCTAGGCTGTTGAATTTTTTAGCATGTTAAACAGATCGCTGCTTCAGTATTCTCAAAATGAGAAAATTCAATTAAGATGATGTGCCTTTCATAAAATTCGGTGCAAACACGAAACTTGGTAGCAGCTGAAAATGAAGAACTTTCGAGATGCCATATCGGATTAGGTTGTATTTGATAGTTTTCGTAATGTAACTTGCGTGTTCTGACAATATGCCATTTGAAGTTTTATCGCAGCTGCATCACTCTTGCAATGACTTTTTTATAATCTAATGTCAGTTAATGACACAATAGCGGTAAAAGCCTTCAGGAGATCCTAAGACAAAAATCACTGTTGATGAAAGTTGTATGTGTTCAGTGTGGTGTAGTTGTTGCAGACTTGGAGTTATCGAGTCACAAGAAGCAGATTCGCACCCTGACATATTCAAATATTTTCTATACATCTTCACATTTATAAAAGATTCTGAGATTTTCTTATTAATGTAATCTGAGGTTATTCTGCAATATTCGATCTTACGCGCATAAACGTACGAGGGTAATCCCAAAAGTAAGGTCTCCTATTTTTTTTATATGTACAGAACTCTGTTTGTGCGGCAGTTGGTCACACTGTTATGAAGAGTGCTTCACGCGCTGTGTGTAAACATGCGCTCGCCGCGCTGAGGCGCTCAGTCTTGGCTTGGCAGCCGTTGAGAATGGAGCTCCTGTTGGATGTTACCGCCAAGTGCGAATTGAGCGCAGTTACTCGGTTTTTGAACGCAAAGGGCACTGCGCCGATTGAAATCCATCGCCAATTGACGGAAGCGTATGGTGAGTCGTGCATGGATGTCAAACATGTCCGTAAATGGTATAGAAAGTTTGCAGCTGGTCGGACCGAAATTCACGACGAACAAAGGAGCGGGAGACCGTCAATTTCCGCCTAGACAGTGTTGAAGGTTGAGCAAAGCATGCGCGAAGATCGGCAGATCACCTTGGATCTCTGCACGTTGGTTCCTGAGGTTTCCCGAAGCACCGCTCACAGAATTTCAACGGAAACATTGAACTACCGGAAGGTGTGCGCAACATGGGTGCCACGCATGCTGACTGAGGATCACATGCGGCAACGAGTTGATGCTTCCCGCGCATTTCTTCACCGCCTTGCAGCCGAACAGGGCAACTTCCTTGACTCAATTGTCACAGCTTCGTGTCAACCTCGCCACTGGAAGGAGGTTTTGCTTACCAGACTGCGCATCGGGCATAGCCCTTTCACACATAGCTTACTCCTCCGGGGGAGGATCTACCTTTCTGTGAAGTTTGTGGCGTGCCGCTTTCAGTTGAGCATATGGTGGCCACGTGTGTCCTGTATAATGATAATAGGGCAGCCCTTGGTCTCGCCCACCGCCCTCGCACACACCGATACCAGTGTTAATAGAGTGGTGAAATTTTGTGAACTATTCAGGTCTCATCCCTAAACTGGTGGGTAAGGGCGGCAGACTGTAGTACGTTATAAAGTGCTCTGCCTGTGGGGACAGCCTTCGTTCCCCCCCCCCCCCCCCCCCCCCCATGAGATTTCCTGTTGATAACTTTCTTAACAGCTGGCAGCGAGCTGGTATGACACGAGCATACAAAAACTGCCACAGTGTCTACAAAAATGCATCGAGAGAAATGGTGATTATGGCGCAAAATAGCTAATTGTTCAAGCTATAAACTGATGTAAGCCATTGTAGAAATAAACAGGTCTATGCACTTATAAAAAAAATAGGAGACCTTACTTTTGGGATTACCCTCGTCTAAGAATGCTCTTTCTCAGGAGTGAGACTGTTCAATTTTGTGACTTCATTGCTATGACTTAAGTGTGATTAAAACTGGAAAGATGAATCTTCCGTGAGTCAAAGGAGAAGCAGTGACATTTATATTATTGCTTCTCACAAGTATTTGGTTGTTTATTTCCGAACACGTCGCGATAACCGAATGTTTGGTTATGCTGGAACCTAACAGCACAGCTTGAATTCACGCGACTGAAACGACTAAACGTCACAATTACTTTCTTGTCTGTTACAAGTATTTAGCTGTTTTTTTTATTATACCACGATAAAAGCTCCATGTAACCACGAAATGTGCTTTATAAGTACGCGTTGTTTTGATTCCACTTCCAAGTAAGCTTCGAGTAAAACTAATCACTCCCGTCTATACCTGTGCATGAAAGCACACCCGATGATACACGAATGTTGCCACAGAAACAGAAGAATTCAAGCACAGGTGTGCGACTGTGCACTTCAAAATTCCCGCGGCGCACTGACAAAGTGATTTCGAGAGGAATGGATGTAGAATATGGCAACTTGGTGCAGAGAACACGTGAGTGAACTGAAACAATGTCATTTTGGTACCAGAAGTAAATATTATCACAACAGGAACAACAGTGAGTGGACTGAACAGTGTCTTTTTGACATCAGGAGTAAAGGTTATCACGACAGGAACAAAAGTGAAACAGTTTTAAACGAAATATTATATATGTCAACATTTTAAGAGAGTGTAGGCCACAGACTACAGTGGAGGAAATTAAACAGAAAAAAAGTTCTTTGTTGACAGTGCTATAGAAAGAGATACGTCACCGAGACCTCGAGGAGAAGTGGTGCTAGCAGTGAGGCTATTAAACTGAAATTATAGTTTCTTGACAGACTTCGATTCACCAGTGGAATGGAATCTTGGAATTGCCGACAACTTCTCAGAAAAAGTAATTGCTTTTCCCCTTACCGTCTACTATTACGTCAAATACACTACTGGCCAGTGCTACACCACGAAGATGACGTGCTACAGACGCGAAATTTAACCGACAGGAAGAAGATGCTGTGATATGCAAATGATTAGCTTTTCAGAGCATTCACACAAGGTTGGCGCCGGTGGCGACACCTACAACGCGCTGACATGAGGAAAGTTTCCATCCGATTTTTCATACACAAACAGCAGTTGACCGGCGTTGCCTGGTGAAACGTTGTTGTGATGCCTCGTGTAAGGAGGAGAAATGCGTACCACCACGTTTCCGATGTTGATAAAGGTCGGTTTGTCGTAACGCGACATTGCTGCTCGCGTTAGTCGAGATCCAATGACTGTTAGCAGAATATGGAATCGGTGGGTTCAGGAGGGTAATACAGAACGCCGTGCTGGATCTCGACGGCCTCGTATCACCAGCAGTCAAGATGACAGGCATCTTATCCGCATGGCTGTAACGGATCGTGCAGCCACGTCTCGATCCCTGAGTCAACAGATGGGGACGTTTGCAAGACAACAACCATCTGCACGAACAGTTGGACGACGTTTGCAGCAGCGTGGGCTATCTGCTCTCAGATAATGGCTGCGGTTACCGTGGACGCTGCATCTACATCTACATCCATACTCCGCAAGCCACGGGACGGTGTGTGGTGGAGGGTACCCTGAGTACCTTTATCGGTTCTCCCTTCTATTCCAGTCTCGTATTGTTCGTGGAAAGAAGGATTGTCGGTATGCTTCTGTGTGGGCTCTAATCTCTCTGATTTTATCTTCATGCTATATTGTGAATAGCAACAGACAAGAGAGCCTGCGACAGTGTACTCAACGACGAACCTGGGTGCACGAATTGCAAAACGTCATTTTTTCGGATGAATCCAGGTTCTGTTTACACCGCGGTGAACGCAGATTGGAAGCGTGTATTCGTCATCGCCATACTGGCGTATCACCCAGCGTGATGGTATGGGGTGCCATTGGTTACACGTCTCGGTCACCTCTTGTTGGCATTGACGGCACTTTGAACAGTGCGGGCTTTTCTGGATACAGAAAATGTTCGGCTGTTGCCCTGGCCAGCACATTCTCCAGATCTCTCATCAACTAAAAACGTCTGGTCAATGGTGGCCGAGCAATTGGCTCGTCACATTACGCTACTCTTGATTGACTGTGGTATCATGTTGAAGCTGCATGGGATGCTATACCTGTGCATGCAATGCAAGCTATGTTTGACTCAAGGCCGCGGCGTATCAAGGCCGTTATTACGGCCAGAGGTGGTTGTCCTGGGTACTGATTTCTGACCATCTATGCGCCCAAATTGCGTGGGCGCCTGAATTCCAATAAGAATTCATAATTATACTCGCTCATCATCAATCGTTTTCGAAATGCGTGTTCGTCTTCTAAAATAAGTTATTTCCCAAGTATTCTTAAGCTTTCCTCTACTCTCATCCCCTCAGCCACTTTTTCCTGTCCATAATGACTGTTTTCCTGTTTTCGTGTTGTTCATTGCCATGTTATGCGGTAGCAGTAAAAGCAAGAATTGAGGATTCTCTTTTGGCAGTCGACACCATGATAGCTTGCTCTCTTTCCTTGCATCAGGGAACTACTACCGTGCGCTTTGTGGCGTCTCCAACTAGATGCGGCTTTTCTGGCTGGCCTTACCGCTCGCTTTTTTGTCTGCTTTAAGTAAGGTGTAAACAGGCACTAACACATCAGTACCTGAACGCTCAAGGCCCACGAGAGACAGGCCGAGGCGCGTACGTCATAGCACGCGACTACTACCGTGCGCTTTGTGGCGTCTCCAACTAGATGCGGCTTTTCTGGCTGGCCTTACCGCTCGCTTTTTTGTCTGCTTTAAGTAAGGTGTAAACAGGCACTAACACATCAGTACCTGAACGCTCAAGGCCCACGAGAGACAGGCCGAGGCGCGTACGTCATAGCACGCGACGCTGCAGTTCTTACGAGAGCCAGCAGCCGTCTCTGGCGGGGAGCGAGTAACTACTTCAGAGGAGTTTCATAATTCTTGAGTGCGCGTTTAAATACCTGCAGGCTCTCGATAGCACACGTCCAAGTTAAGACATTTAGTGTTTGCATTTCAGTTACGCATTGATTCCTTATGGGCCCTGCACAGAGTGTGCGTTTTGCTAAGTGTGACATAACAAGCCCGTTGCAGGGCCCGTATTTCTCGAGGGCCCTCTTCAGTGCCCTGCATAGCACAGCAATTACACACTGACGAGCTCCCTTGTCTGACAGGGTCTCTTGCATACTGTGACGACATTTATTCACAGTGTAATTTATGTGAACCACGCTTTAATTCTAATGCATAATATTTTCGTAAGAAATTAATCTGGAACTTTTCTGAAACTGCATCGTCTCGTTTGCACGCATGACGATTCGTTTGATCCGGAACCTCTTAAAACCAAATCCCACAGAAAGAATAACTTTTTATTAGAGTTTCTTTGTTAGCCTTGTGCAACAAAAGCTGAGAAGTCTTCGCGAATTTGGTATTTCTTGTTTTGGTCGCAATATAGAAGAATCTCCTGCCAGAGAATAAAATTATCCATATTGGCAGTGGGATTGTATTGTCCCGGCCCCTGTGGCCGAGCGGTTCTAGGCGCTTCAGTCCGGACCCACGCGGCTGCTACGGTTGCAGGTTAGAATCCTGCCTGGGGCATCGATGTGTGTGATGTCCTTAGGTTAGTTAAGTTTAAGTAGTTCTAAGTTCTAGGGGACTGATGACCTCTGTTTTGAAGTACCATAGTGCTTAGAGCCATTTGAACCATTTTGATTGTATTGTATGGAACCGCGGAGCTAGAAACGACGGCAGGCTTAGTCCCCGTCCTAACCCTCAATGGTTCACAACCCCACAACAGGCTACAACAGTCCACTCACCCCACCACCGCCCCAAACCGAACCCAGAGTTATTGTGCGGTTCGGCCCCAGTGGAGCCGCCAGGGAACGTCTCACACCAAACGAGGGTAACCCCAATGTTTGCGTGGTAGAGTAATGTTGGTGCACTCGTACGTGGAGAAAGTGTTTGCGCAGCAATCGCCGATACAGAGTAACTGAGGCGGAATGAGGGGAACCAGCCCGCATTCTCCCAGGCATGTGGATAACCGCCTTAAAAACCACCCACAGACTGGCCGGCATAGCGGACCTCGACACTAATCCGCCGGGCATATTCGTGCCCGGAAAACAGCGCATTAGAGTGTACGGCTAACAGGGCTGGTGCCATTGGGATAATGTTGTCTATACTTTGTCACTAGGTACCTAAATCCCACTCTGTACGGCATCGTTCCATCCTTTTGTAAACTGCGCACATGACGTACTCAAGTATAACAGTTTGATTGTACGTTCTGTTACCTTTTCCGCCAGAACTGTCATTCTTTTCTCGTTTTGATCATCAGTGATTCTACTGACGTTAACCCTTAAGTACAGTTGTGTTGTCCCTGGGACCGTGCTGCTCTTCACATCCCTGTTCCTAGGAATGCTAGTGACCTTTGATAGTTGGGCTGCCGGCCGCTGTGCTCGAGCGGTTCTAGGCGCTTCAGTCTGGAACCGTGCGACTGCTACGGTCAGCCGGCCGCGGTGGTCTCGCGGTTCTAGACGCGCAGTCCGGAACCGTGCGACTGCTACGGTCGCAGGTTCGAATCCTGCCTCGGGCATGGATGTGTGTGATGTCCTTAGGTTAGTTAGGGTTAAGTAGTTCTAAGTTCTAGGGGACTGATGACCACAGCAGTTGAGTCCCATAGTGCTCAGAGCCATTTTGCTACGGTCACAGGTTCGAATCCTGCCTCGTGCATGGATGTGTGTGATGTCCTTAGGTTAGTTAGATTTAAGTAGTTCCAAGTCTACGGCACTGATGACCTCATAAGTTAGTGCTTTGAGCCATTTAAACCATTTTTTAGAGTTGGGCTGCCCCAGTAGCTCCATTGAAATGACGTCTGGGGGACCGAACGGCTGTGCTAGTGCTAGTGTGTGACACACTGAATATTTTTCTTGTTCGTTGTGTTTGTTCTTTTCTTCGCACTCCCTGTTGGTGACAATAACTCTGGAACTGTATTAGGTAACCCTTGTCCATCGTATGTGGGATCAGACGATGCATATTTTGAAGCAAAGCTTTCGAGAATTATCAATGAAGTGCGGACTGACATATCCGAATTCGATTTTTCTGACGTGGATGATGGTGATGGTATACAGAGAGAACACGATTCGGAATCCATTGTGTCTGGCGAGAGTGAGAGCGGCGAGGAAACGGGTAAAGGAGAATCAGAAAGCGACAAGATGTGCTAGGAAATACTTCTGTAGCAGAAATAGGTTCAAGTGGTCGGCAGCAGAACCAGAGAGGAAAATCAGAATTGCAGCTCGTAATATATTGAAGATACCAGCACTTCGATACGATCTCAGAAGACAATCACAGCTTGGAGCTATATTTTCAGTGATGATACGCTGAACGAAATACTCATATGGAAAAGTGAAAAACTTGACAAAATTCTGGGAAAATAGACGATTAAGGAGAGAACAAAAGACAGACCTTACACAATGTGTGAAATGAATTAATCGGCCTTCTAATCTGCTGTATTCAAATCGACTAACGAAGACATACGGTCTTTTTTTTCTGATTGGGCTGACCGTGATACTTCCCGTATCGCTTTGTCATCAACAAGATTTGCTGTAATTCTCAACTGACAGAGAGTCGTCAACCATGATGATAGGGAGTTACGTAAAATTTCTGATCCACCAGTTGCTATAACAAACGTTCTACATAAGTTTAACGAAAATTCGCAGCGTTCCTATATTCTTGGGGCTAATGCTACAGGTGGTGAAATGCTAATCGGCTTTAGAGGACACTGAAAGTTCATAATATATATTCCTCCTAAACTGGCGAAGTACGACCTGAAGCTTCAATGCCTCGCCGATCCCAGGAATAATTACGTCTTCAACACCATCTAAACTGTGGAAAAGGTATCAATGGACCAGAACTTTACCCAGACGAGAAGAAATACGCCGTTTCCTCTCAGGCTGACCTCGGATTGCGTAAGGCAATAGCACATAGTAACCAAAACATTACCGCTGATAACTGGTATGCGTCAATCGAACCTGCAGACGTGCTGCGGAAAAATGGTTTGACCGTAGTGGTAACAATGCGAAAGTACCGAAAGGAAATGCTGGTATCTTTCTTGCCTTCCCGTGGACGTGAAGTTGGAACAACGCTGTATGCATTTACCAAACACATCACGTTGCTTTCCCAGGTGCCTAAGAAAGGAAGAGCCGTAATTTTTGCATCAACGATGGATCGCTCCACAGACAGTGAGGTGGAAAGTGAAAGACCTGTAACTGTAGCTCACTATAATAATACAAAGGGTGGTATTGATACTGTAGATGAAAAGAATGCTAAATATTGTTGAAGCCACCGTACACAACACTGGCTCATGACTGTGTTTTCCTTTTCTTGATATGAGTGTCATCAATGCGTATATTGTTCACCTGTCATTCAAGGAAAGAACTGTTCTTCCTAGAATGAACTTCATGAAAGCTCTGGAGAAAGAACTGATCGAACCTTCGTTACTTGAAAGGATAATAAACAAACACCTTTCACGACAGTTAAGATTTTCTATCAGTCGAGTTCTAGTAGCTGAGGTACAGCTCCAGGGAAACCTGAAGAAGGACGACCTAGGGATGGAAGGAATAAATGGGGAATTTGTTCACCAGGAATGAAGAGGAAGGCAAGTTATTTTTGTTGCAAGTGTAAGGTCTTGATTTGTTTGGAATGCTCAAGTAAGGTGTGTCCGCAGTGCGTATAAGGTAACGCGAACTGTGGCCGCTTTCAGTAGTGCAGGTTTTTTCCTTGTAATTCTCTTTCATGAGTACTCATTAATTGCAACAATAATGGTTCCTGTTCAGCATCAAACGGCAACTACCAAGTTTCAAGTAAGGAGGTACACTTAAATATTTCGATTTGTGTCCATCACTGTAGATTTCGATGAGAATTTCAAGTGCAATAGTGTTAAGGTGCCAGGTGTGTAAGGTTATTTGTCCGTCGCTGACATAGAAGACCGCAAACCTTCTTTCCTTCCCGTCTGGGCAAGCTGTGCACTGACTAGAGTACATGTAAACCTTACTGGGACAGGGTAAATGCTAGATACAATGAAGTCGATAATTCGATTGAAATACTGGCATTTTAATTTGATATGCCCCACAACTGACAAAATTTACAAAAAAAAAGCGAATTTCTCTGTCCACCCACACACTCCTGAGAATGGCAAATTAACAATTTGCAATTATGCGCCCCTATTACCGGTAGCTACGTTGATAAATACTCGGCACCTCGCAAGGATAACTACCAGATCAAGAATATTAGGTAAGTTGTTGAAAGTGGTTAATCGTTTGTGAAAATCTCGCTTCTGAGCACACAAAGAGCTCTAACCGCAGAACTCTGCACGGAACACGCTTTGGTGCAGTGCTGCGATACAGACCGTATATCTCCCTTCGAAGATGGCCAAGACGCCGTCTCCAAGTCTGTACCGCTCGATGGCTGAAGGCGAAGTCCTCTCTCTCCACAATTCTCCCGTCTCACACGCGTACGAAAACGCGGCGGAAGAATACCCCGTTTCGGCCAATGTCGAACGCTCTATCACCGCCGAAATCCCTCCAACGGCATTTCTGAGATCTACCCAATGATCGAGTAGGTCGTATCTCCCCTAGGCAAACGAAATTCCCGTCTTCGCCACGTGTTGCCCAGCACAGGTGGCTTCGGATGTCGGGCTATCCCCAAAAGCGCCGTATTGTCCCGCGTTTCCGGTGACAGCTACCTGCCTCCCACGGCGGCTCGGCGAGCTATGGCCAGCTGCAGACTTTAAATTCCACAATTCGCAACTTCCGACACTTTTCACCAACACTTTAAGTTAGTGACTTAATCATGCAGACATGCAGGGAATACTGCTCGGGAGTGCCTCATATTTATCATAATTCAATAGGGTCATGATCTGATGCCCTTGCCAGTCCCTTTATTACTAATACTAATGGTGGTAAGCTAACGTGTAAGTGCCCATGTCGTGGCACCTTACAATAGGATTGGCATTTTCCACAGCACCGAAACAATATTCTGTAGATATGTTACCATTTATGTATAACTGAAGATCAAATAAGTAAATGCAAAAAGTAGCGCTAGATGGTGTTTTTTTCGTATTTTTCTCGCCTCCTGAACGTCATCCAAGGGACCGCACGACTGTAAGAGGTGCATTCAAGTTCTAAGGCCTCCGATTTTATTTCTAATTAACTACTCACCCGAAGTCGATGAAACTGGCGTTACTTCTCGACGTAATCGCCCTGCAGACATACACATTTTTCACAACACTGACGCCATGATTCCATGGCAGCGGCGAAGGCTTCTTTAGGAGTCTGTTTTGACCACTGGAAAATCGCTGAGGCAATAGCAGCGCGGCTGGTGAATGTGCGGCCACGGATAATGTCTTTCATTGTTGGAGAAAAGCCAAAAGCCACTAGGAGCCAGGTCAGGTGAGTAGAGAGCATGAGGAATCACTTCAAAGTTGTTATCACGAAGAAACTGTTGCGTAACGTTAGCTCGATGTGCGAGTGCGTTGCCTTGGTGAAAGAGCACACGCGCAGCCCTTCCCGGACGTTTTTGTTGCAGTGCAGGAAGGAATTTGTTCTTCAAAACATTTTCGTAGGATGCACCTGTTACCGCAGTGCCCTTTGGAACGCAATGGGTAAGGATTACGGCCTCGCTGTCCCAGAACATGGACACCATCATTTTTTCAGCCCTGGCGGTTACCCGAAATTTTTTTGGTGGCGGTGAATCTGTGTGCTTCCATTGAGCTGACTGGCGCTTTGTTTCTAGATTGAAAAATGGCATCCACGTCTCATCCATTGTCACAACCAACGAAAAGAAAGTCCCATTCATGCTGTCGTTGTGCGTCAACATTACTTGGCAACATGCCACACGGGCAGCCATGTGGTCGTCCATCAGCATTCGTGGCACCCACCTGGATGACACTTTTCGCATTTTCAGGTCGTCATGCAGTATTGTGTGCACAGAACCCACAGAAATGCCAACTCTGGAGGTGATCTGTTCAACAGTCATTCGGCGATCCCCGAAAACAATTCTCTCCACTTTCTCGATCATGGCGTCAGACCGGCTTGTGCGAGCCCGAGGTTGTTTCGGTTTGTTGTCACACGATGTTCTGCCTTCATTAAACTGTCGCACCCACGAACGCACTTTCGACACATCCATAACTCCATCATCTCATGTCTCCTTCAATTGTCGATGAATTTCAATTGGTTTCACACCACGAAAATTCATAAAACGAAGATTGCATGCTGTTCAAGTAAGGAAAACGTCGCCATTTTAAGTATTTAAAACAGTTCTCATTGTCGCCGCTGGCTGTAAAATTCCATCTACCGTACAGTGCTGCCATCTCTGGGACGTATCGACAATGAACGCGGCCTCATTTTAAAACAATGCTCATGTTTCTATCTCTTTCCAGTCCAGAGACAAAAAATCGGAGGCCTTAGAACTTGAATGCACCTCGTTATTGCGTGAGAAGACCTCACGGCTGTGATTATGGTTTAACAGTATGCCACCGCAGCAGCCTACAAAGACCTTGCCTGGTAACACCATCTGTTCTTGCACTGTGAGGTAGCAATGCGCGAGACTTTGAACTGAAATGTTAGTTCGCACTATGGCGGTACTACGATTTCCTTAGTCCGGTAATGCCAAGTCTCCTTCAAGCAAAGTCATTGTACCGCTGTAGACGTTTAAACCGCTGTATTGCCGTGTACACAGTGACGCTCCAGTGCTACGCAGTTGGCGCGTGTACGGAGGTAAACACAAGATAGTCTGCGTGTGCTTATCAGACAGACGTACGCTAGCTCCCTGTCGGCACTGATTTACGACCGAGGCCGGGAAGTTGGATTATACCGGCTGAGGTGCGCACGGGACGGGTCGCCACGTCTAGAGCGACCCGCCATTAGCATAGGCAAGGTCAGTGTGCGCGCGAAACAAGCTGGCAGAAGCTACTGACAATAAAATTTGCTGTTGCATATGTACTCTTGGGGCAGGTCAAACCAAAGAAAATAATAACACGCAAATGATTAAGCATCCCACTGTGAATTACGTGATGGCAGTAGTTAACCTTCGCAGGCGCTACGGAAGTAAATGATTACTTAGCGTAGAAAAAAGGGTAGGGTAGACCGGGGAAATACCGACACCTGGGGCAATACCAGCACGATAGGTTTTAGTTGTATTTTGATAGCGGAGCGCCGCTGCGTTGTGCTGCGCCCTTGCGGACGACACCACATCTAGCGCTCAGTGTGTGTGTGTGTGTGTGTGTGTGTGTCTGTCAGGGAACCTCCCCATCGCAGCCCCCCTCAGATGTAGTTGTAAGTTGGCATAGTGGATAGGCCTTGAATAACTGAACACAGATCAATCGAGAAAACAGGAAGAAGTTGTGCGGAACTATGAAAAAGATAAGCAAAATTTACAAACTGAGGTCCATGCGTAAGATACGCAACATCGTGGATTACATGAGTTCAGGAGCGCAGTGGTCGAGTGGTTAGCGTGAGCAGCTGCGGCACGAGAGGTCATTGGTTCAAGTCTTCCCTGGAGTAAGAAGTTTAATTTTTTATTTTCAGACCATTATCAAAGTTCATGCACTCACACATAATCAACTTCGCTCTCCAGGAAATGTTCAGATTTGCTTGGACATATGCACGATTTGACGGTATACACACGTAAAAATTTAAAAACGTTAAAACATATTTTGACAGAGCACAGGAAAAACTGTGCGACTGTGAAACTGTTGCATTCATTTGTTGCAGTTTATGTGACAAACTCTTATGTTTTCATCACTTTTTTGGGAGTGATTATCACATCCACAAGGAAACCTAAATCGGACAAGATAGAAGAATCTTTTTACCCATTCGCCAAGTGTACAAGTTAGGTGGGTCGACAAAATACTCCTGTCATGTGACGCACATTCCGTCACCAGTGTGGTATAGAGTATATCAGACGTGTTTTCCTGTGGAGGAATCGGTTGACCTATGTCCTTGCGATCAAATGTTTTCGGTTCCCATTGGAGAGGCACGTCCTTTCGTCTACTAATCGCACGGTTTTGCGGTGCGGTGGCAAAACACAGACAGTAAACTTATTACAGTGAACAGAGACGTCAATGAACGAACGGACAGATCATAACTTTGCGAAAATAAAGTAAATAAACTTGTCACTCGAGGGAAGACTTGAACCAATGACCGCTCGTTCCGCAACTGCTCACGGTAACCACGAGACGACGGCGCTCCTTAGCTTACACTTACCATGATGTTGCACATGGACTACTCAGTTTGTATACAGGGTGATTCAGAAATGCATGTAAATATTTTAAGGGTGTATTTGTGAGGTAAATATAAGACAAAAATGTTCTATAAATGTTTTCCCATAAACGTTTAATTCCAGAGTTATCGTTAAAATACGAAAGTCATGTCCGTATCAAAACGACGTCAGTGCAAGCAGCAGGATGCCATATTCTGGTACGTAATGCACATACGTATCTCCCAACAGTTGATTCGAAACTGCATGAATTGTGTTTGTTTGTGTTTGCAATTGCTGTTTACTCCTACTGTACAGAAGATGGCGCTGATGTTGTTGGTAACGGAAACGTACTTCCTGTCGTTCATTCATCGTCGGAAGGCTACAGGTTTCGTGCACATGATGTACTCAAACAGTGAGTATGCTGATATGCACCTTGTGTATGGTGCAGCAGATGGAAACGCAGCTGTACGACTTCCACAATCTACTGTATGGCGGCTGCTTCGGAGACAACAGTTGCATCCATTTCACCTGCACAAAGTGCACGAATTGACACCTGCAGACTATCCTCGCCGTCAGCAATTCTGCCAGTGGTTACAAGAGCGTCATTTGAATGATCCAATGTTCATTCGGCGGATATTATTCACAGATGAGGCCATGTTTACTCGTGCGGGTGTAATCAATTAGCATAATATGCACCAGTGGGCTGTCGAGAATCCTGGCGCGAGAATTGTGCGTGGATATCAACATCAATTCTCCATAAACATTTGGTGTGGTATTGTGGGGAATGACTTACTCGGACCTCATGTTCTACCTCCAAGGCTGACTGGGCACGCTTACCGCGAATTTTTGGAGGGGGAATTGCCTGGATTGTTACAGGATGTCCCTCTTGCAACACGAGCCACCTTGTGGTTTATGCACGATGGTGCTGCTGCCCATTACAGCCGCAACGTAAGGGCGTACCTCAATGATGCATATCCACATCGATGGATAGGTCGCGGAGGACCAATTGCTTGGCCAGCCAGATCACCTGACCTGAACCCTTTAGACTTTTATTTATGGGGCCGACTAAAGACATTGGTGTATTCTTCTGCAGTACCGAACAGAGAAGTGCTACAACAAAGAATTGAAGGTGGTTGTGAAATTATTCGTGGAGAGTTGAACGGACTGTGTAATGTGCAGAGATCATTGCGGCGACGAGCACGGGTCTGTCTGCAAGTTCATGGACAGCATTTTGAACATGCATTGCATTAAGATTTGTGCAAATACAGTACAGTACAGTCTGTAAATTCTTCACGTATTTTCCTTAGTTATTTTGCATTGATTTAGTTCAATCAACAGGAACTAAAGTAATACAGTATTCGCGAGGAATTGTTTCAGTTTGTTACGTCACGTTTATTTACCAGTTTGCGTTTTTAGTCCAAATGCACTGTAATTAAACTGTGAACTCTGGGAAGTAAATACTTTACGTTGTATTGAATGTATTATCATGTTTTGTTCATAACTCTGTAATAAGCCAAGTATAGCAAAAATTGTATAGAACATTTTTGTCTTATATTTACCTCACAAATACACCCTTAAAATATTTACATGCATTTTTGAATCACCCTGTATTTTGCTTATCTTTTTCATAGTTCCACACAACTTCTTCCTGATTTCTCGATTGATCTGTGTTCAGTTTTTCAAGGCCTATCCACTGTGCCAACTTATAACTAAATCTGAGAGGGGTGCGATGGGGAGGTTCCCTTGTAAGCATGCCAGTAGTTTTGTGGTATTTTATCTTAAGATTTTTTTAGTTTTCCGTGTAAAGAAGGACTTATGAACAAGTTAAGGTAATACTCCAGTCATTTGTGTCACTAAAGTACAACACATACAGCTAGATGTGACATATTTTAACGAACATTTTGGTACAGTAGTTGTAACATTTCAAAGCGTGTAGGCCTATAACTGGAACTAACAAGGATATGGTATAATCCGACATGTCCAAACCAGTCCTGAATTTTTTTATATAGTAAGAATACACCCAAAGAAACACAAAGTCAAAATTTTAGCTGGTAACAGAAACTGCAAGTGTTTTTTAAATAATTCTGAAAATTGTCAAATTCGTAGCTAGCCAGGCGGTTGGAGAAATGTACACCCCTACCACAGCTGTAGCAGATCGCGCATGCGCAACACGGCAGGTACATATCCTTGACTGACGGCACATCTGTAAACAATAACACGGCACAGTTCGATCGTAGTTTGTAAAGCGAATTTCCGCTTTCGTTGATAGTTTGTCTGTCCAATTGTTCTCAGTTACTGTTCACTAGAATTCGCAGCTCCCTAATAATTAGAAGTTCCTTTGCAGCGTCGCTAAATGTTACGAACGGAGATGAAATGATTTTGTTTAATGTTTTCTTCCTATATGCTTGCTAATCCCCCAATGAAACATGGACCCTGCCGTTGGTGGGGAGGCTTGCGTGCCTCAGCGATACAGATGGCCGTACCGTAGGTGCAACCACAACGGAGGGGTATCTGTTGAGAGGCCAGACAAACGTGTGGTTCCTGAAAAGGGGCAGCAGCCTTTTCAGTAGTTGCAGGGGCAACAGTCTGGATGATTGACTGATCTGGCCTTGCAACATTAACCAAAACGGCCTTGCTGTGCTGGTACTGCGAACGGCTGAAAGCAAGGGGAAACTACAGCCGTAATTTTTCCCGAGGACATGCAGCTTTACGGTATGATTAAATGATGATGGCATCCACTTGGGTAAAATATTCCGGAGGTAAAATAGTCCCCCATTCGGATCTCCGGGCGGGGACTACTCAGGAGGATGTCGTTATCAGGAGAAAGAAAACTGGCGTTCTACGGATCGGAGCGTGGAATGTCAGATCCCTTAATCGGGCAGGTAGGTTAGAAAATTTAAAAAGGGAAATGGATAGGTTAAAGTTAGATATAGTGGGAATTAGTGAAGTTCGGTGGCAGGAGGAACAAGACTTCTGGTCAGGTGACTACAGGGTTATAAACACAAAATCAAATAGGGGTAATGCAGGAGTATGTTTAATAATGAATAGGAAAATAGGAATGCAGGTAAGCTACTACAAACAGCATAGTGAACGCATTATTGTGGCCAAGATAGATAAGAAGCCCACACCTACTACAGTAGTACAAGTTTATATGCCAACTAGCTCTGCAGATGACGAAAAAATTGAAGAAATGTACGATGAAATAAAAGAAATTATTCAGATAGTGAAGGGAGATGAAAATTTAATAGTAATGGGTGACTTGAATTCGAGTGTAGGAAAAGGGAGAGAAGGAAACATAGTAGGTGAATATGGATCGGGGCTAAGAAATGAAAGAGGAAGCCGCCTAGTAGAATTTTGTACAGAGCACAACTTAATCATAGGTAACACTTGGTTTAAGAATCATGAAAGAAGGTTGTATACGTGGAAGAACCCTGGAGATACTAAAAGGTATCAGATAGATTATATAATGGTAAGACAGAGATTTAGGAAGCAGGTTTTAAGTTGTAAGACATTTCCAGGGGCAGATGTGGACTCTGACCACAATCTATTGGTTATGACCTGTAGATTAAAACTGAAGAAACTGCAAAAATGTGGAAAATTAAGGAGATGGGACCTGGATAAACTGAAAGAACCAGAGGTTGTACAGAGTTTCAGGAAGAGCATAAGGGAACAATTGACAGGAATAGGGGAAAGAAATACAGTAGAAGAAGAATGGGTAGCTCTGAGGGATGAAGTAGTGAAGGCAGCAGAGGATAAAGTAGGTAAAAAGACGAGGGCTGCTAGAAATCCTTGGGTAACAGAAGAAATATTGAATTTAATTGATGAAAGGAGAAAATATAAAAATGCAGTAAATGAAGCAGGCAAAAAGGAATACAAACGTCTCAAAAATGAGATCGACAGGAAGTGCAAAATGGCTAAACAGGGATGGCTAGAGGACAAATGTAAGGATGTAGAAGCTTATCTCACTAGGGGTAAGATAGATACTGCCTACAGGAAAATTAAAGAGACCTTTGGAGAGAAGAGAACCACGTGTACGAATATTAAGAGCTCAGATGGCAACCCAGTTCTAAGCAAAGAAGGGAAGGCAGAAAGGTGGAAGGAGTATATAGAAGGTTTATACAAGGGTGATGTACTTGAGGACAATACTATGGAAATGGAAGAGGATGTAGATGAAGACGAAATGGGAGATACGATACTGCGTGAAGAGTTTGACAGAGCACTGAAAGACCTGAGTCGGAACAAGGCCCCCGGAGTAGACAACATTCCATTAGAACTACTGACGGCCTTGGGAGAGCCAGTCATGACAAAACTCTACCAGCTGGTGAGCAAGATGTATGAGACAGGCAAAATACCCTCAGACTTCCAGCAGAGTATAACAATTCCAATCCCAAAGAAAGCAGGTTTTAACAGATGTGAAAATTACCGAACTATCAGTTTAATAAGTCACAGCTGCAAAATACTAACGCAGATTCTTTACAGACGAATGGAAAAACTGGTAGATGCGGACCTCGGGGTGGATCAGTTTGGATTCCGTCGAAATGTTGGAACACGTGAGGCAATACTGACCTTACGACTTATCTTAGAAGAAAGATTAAGAAAAGGCAAACCTACGTTTCTAGCATTTGTAGACTTAGAGAAAGCTTTTGACAATGTTGACTGGAATACTCTTTTTCAAATTCTAAAGGTGGCAGGGGTAAAATACATAATTTCTAACGAAATGTCTTCATTCGATCCAGACTCAGGTCTTCAGGACAAGTAGGTGATTTCGATTGCATTACCACAGTCGGTCTTCGTATTTCGTCTTTGCATTGTTGAAAACATTAATTGAAAACCACATTATTGTGAAGCCTAGAACCTGCCAAAGACAGATGCTATTAGCAAGCATGTTGTTGTTGTTGTTGTTGTTGTTGTCTTCAGTCCTGAGACTGGTTTGATGCAGCTCTCCATGCTACTCTATCCTGCGCAAGCTGCTTCATCTCCCAGTATCTACTACAACCTACATCCTTCTGAATCTGCTTAGTGTACTCATCTCTCGGTCTCCCTCTACGATTTTTACCCTCCACACTGCCCTCCAATGCTAAATTTGTGATCCCTTGATGCCTCAAAACATGTCCTACCAACCGATCCCTTCTTCTGGTCAAGTTGTGCCACTAACTTCTCTTCTCCCCAATCCTATTCAATACCTCCTCATTAGTTACGTGATCTATCCACCTTATCTTCAGTATTCTTCTGTAGCACCACATTTCGAAAGCTTCTATTCTCTTCTTGTCCAAACTAGTTATCGTCCATGTTTCACTTCCATACATGGCTACACTTCAAACAAATACTTTCAGAAATGACTTCCTGATACTTAAATCTATATTCGATGTTAACAAATTTCTTTTCTTCAGAAACGCTTTCCTTGCCATTGAAGGTCTACATTTTATATCCTCTCTAGTTCGACCATCATCAGTTATTTTACTTCCTAAATAGCAAAACTCCTTTACTACTTTAAGTGTCTCATTTCCTAATCTAATTCCTTCAGCATCACCCGATTTAATTTGACTACATTCCATTATCCTCGTTTTGCTTTTGTTGATGTTCATCTTATATCCTCCTTTCAAGACACTGTCCATTCCGTTCAACAGCTCTTCCAAGTCCTTTGCCGTCTCTGACAGAATTACAATGTCATCGGCGAACCTCAAAGTTTTTACTTCGTTTCCATGAATTTTAATACCTACTCCAAATTTTTCTTTTGTTTCCTTTACTGCTTGCTCAATATACAGATTGAATAACATTGGGAGAGGCTACAACCCTGTCTCACTCCTTTCCCAACCACTGCTTCCCTTTCATGCCCCTCGACTCTTATGACTGCGATCTGGTTTCTGTACAAATTGTAAATAGCCTTTCGCTCCCTGTATTTTACCTCTGCATGGATGTGTGCAGCCAATACGAATATTTCATCCAGCACCTCTTCTCCTCTGCTACCCTGAATTTAGGATGCATCAGTCATTTTAGTGACGGATGGATGCATCGTACTTACAAGGGGAGATCCCCAGAGATCAGATCGATTGTTTGAAACCATCTATACGGTGATGTAGATTAAAACCCCAGGTGTCACTCCCTACAGCCATTCATCCTGGCTGACCCTCGTTTGCCAGTAATCGACGGAAAAACAAATTCGGAATTTTTCTTGACATTCAATAACATTGAATAAAAAGGATTGCGTCGACAAGTTTCGCGGTGGAATGAACAGAGTACTGCATTTATGTGAAAAGGTTGTGCGCTCAAATCTCGTTACGTGCCTTAAACTATTTGTCTTTTTAAAAAGTCATAGGAATTCTTTGATCATTAGTTTTCTTCAGTTAAGTAGTTTAAATGTAATTTCATATTTCTTCACCCTTTGTCACGTTATCTTAATCATCATACCAACTTCGTTTGCCCCCATTTTTCTTCCTACCATCCTTCTTCCGCTCGGTATTTCTGTGAATGTGAATTTAATTATACTTAGCTACTATAATATTTAAATATCTGAAAACGCCAGTCTATCGGTTAAAAAATAAAAGACGAAATAATCTATTTATATCGACTGTGCAATGGTGTCCAAAATGTATTTTTACTAAAAGATGCACTTTTTTTTAGATAGTAATCGTCATACATACATTGAAAACATAGCCTAAATTCCTATTGCAATACAGAAAAAATTACGCAGATGAAGATTCAAACGAAAGAAGAAATTAAATTGAAATTAATACATAAAATTAATTAAAGCCACACGAACACAGACTTCAAACGGAAAAAGAATTACATGAAGAAAAACGAGGGCACATGAAGAAGCTGACATAATGACAAAAATGATATGACACAGGAATACAAATATAAAATTAAATTTAAACTACTTAATTGCAGAAAACTAATGATAAAAATCATTTCGATTAAGATTTAAAAACAAAAATAACTTAGTCACCCAACATGATTTGAACCCACAACCTTTTTGCACATGAGGGCAGTACTCCATCCACTCCATCACGAAATCAGTCAACACGATTTCACTTATTCAATGCTGTTAAATGCCATGCAAAATTCCGAATTTGTTTTTTCGTCGATTACTTGCAAACCACCAGCGAGAATGGCTGTAGGGGTGATACCTAGGATTTTAACCTACTTCTCTGTGTAGACGGTTTCGTAAAGTCGATCCCACAGCTGGGGATCTCTCCGTGTTACTTTGTCTGAATAATATTAAGCCGGCAGTTACGCAAAATGAGTGATTGTAATACACATGTTATACTTTTTTTTAAAAATAAATATTTACACTCACAGCTATTCAGTGAAAAGTTAGAACTTATCAAAAATGGTATATCTACGCCAGTCTCAGCATTTAAAGACTGAGAACAAATCCATAAACTTAATTTTATCCATATTTCCCAGCTGCAAATGTGACCGTATTCAATCCACTGGAAGTATGAATTTAAAAAACGCCTTCTGTCACAAATTTTCGTGTTTTATTAAATACACGATGTATTTCGGACCCTGTGGGTCTGTCCTCAGGTGCAAGTTGACTTAGTACACGATTTATTTTTGCTCTTGAATGAGGTGAAATGCATTCATGAAAAGGCTTGATGTTCGGTTATGAATTTCGTATTTAAAATGCGGAAATATGTACGAAATATGTGCGAAACAGCGGGAAAAATGAACAGTGTAAACTTACCACGTAATCCACGACAGCGCTTATAACTATTTCACACCATCGTGCAATGCTTTTTCCTTGCTCTTTATGCATATCACTTCACTCAAGAGGCACATTTGCATACAAATTTTTGTAAACGCCTCACACAAGATGTTGTACATGGTGTGATCAAAGGTGAATTTATTCATAGTTCCAGAGATATAATTATTAAACAATTGACATTTGCAGAAATAACTTTAGACTAGGTCTTTAAAATAACTGAAATAACTGTGGCTTGTGAAATCTGTCTGTTTGTTTAGCATACATTCTGTTTTTTTATGGAGGTATATCTCCAGTTTTTGTAACAGATTTAGGTTCTTATCATCGACTCCATTATGCAGAACTACCAAACTCTTTTTTTTTTAGATTGTTGATGTGATGATTCGTTTGTATCATATGTTGTGCAACAACTGATTTTTCGAAGTGATGGAGCCTGAAAGCATTTACTTGCTCTTGAAAACGAATTTTGAAGTTGCTGCCAGTTTTCCATAATAGCAGGCAGGACAACTGGGGCATGATACTTTGGACACTCCACTGTCGTGGAATTTATGTGTATTTAATTTTATGTTACCGACGAGTAAGTTTCCTAACTTATTACTTATTGAGAATGCAACTGTTACATTTGGTTTTTTTTTAAAAAAAAAAGGTTAGCGATTTTTTGTGATATGGAGATTTTTAAGGAAATATTAGTCACTAATTTTTGCAGCAAAAAGAACCGCTTATAAAATTGGTTTGTACCGCCCTTGGTGAGTAGCGCGTGAGTGGGCCAATAAGTAGACGAAGCTGTGACAAGAAAATGTAGCGCGAAGTCTTAAGTGTCCACACGCAAATTTTAAGCATTTAAATGATACCAGAAGTGTCTCAAATCACTATTTTAATAATTTTCAGTTCACGGCGATAATTAAGCTGTTGCAGACGTAATTCTTAACACAAGTGACTAGAAGATCAAGTCAGTGAATGACGTTACGTTACAGATGGCTTCCATCAATCTGAACTTTAATTTGTTGACATGCAATATTTTATAATAATTCCTGTACCACAGTTCTTATTATAATTTTATATAATTTATATTTTAATAACAATGAGATAGTTCCTTGTTTGTTCCCCTATTGTCGTCACACAAATGCGATGTGTCTATAGGATGACGAAAACGAACATTTTCCTTACGCCAGGCACATAAGATAAACCCTTAATGCATTCAGGCACTTCACAGTAACTACTAATTTAGTTTAGACAAAACTGGGCTGGAATAAGGCCTTTATTCTACATATTGTGCTGAGTATCAGCAGTATTTGATCGAATTCGTAAGTGTGAAAAGTTTCTAAGATGTGCTTACACTGCGGTAATATTTCTTAATCGATAGGCTGAATCACATTGTTAGTTCCGAGTGGAATCCGAATTATATGTACCTCTTTTCGTCATATTTATAAAGCCAGAATGTCGTTAGGTTCAGGCCAAGAATCCAACAAAAGTAGTTAAATAGTTTCTACAACTGGTTACAAGACGTTACGGCTGTAATCTTGAAAATTATTCACTCCCATTTTCCGGATTTTGCTACATTGTTTATTGGATTTTTGCAACCAATCAGCCTTTTTTGTTTAATTTTTGGCCCTAGTTTGCCTTGAGGCTCGTGAAGACACATATAAAGCTAGGGAAACAATCCACTGATACTTATCACTGGCATTGTCGTATACTAAGTGATAAAGTGCAGATTGCACACAGATCTTGCATGAAATCTGACTAACTGCCTTTATACACAGTATTTTAAGGAACAGCATGAAGCTTCGTCTTTACATCAGCTACAGATTTGTGTAAATGACATCTCTACACCTTTACTTTTAATAAACTTTGTAATTTTACGACTTCCTTTTACGTATAATTTCCAGACTCTGGGTAACCTGCGGGCAGAGTCTTCTACGTCTCCTTCACTAACGGTGCATTGCCTGCCATGTGCACTTCTAAATTTTTCGAATGTTTTTTCTTTCAGCCTTTTGCGAGTTTCATTTTGACACATGTTTCGTGCTTCTCGTAAATCTTCCTTCCATTTATACAGTTTACGTTCAGATTTTATGAAAGGAAACCGGCTTTACACACCGCTTAACTTTAAGCAAGCTCTCTCTTCTTCGTTTAACCAAAAAATTTACAGCTTTCCTTTGCCTCTGAAAGCTATTACTATATATTCTTCCTTTGGGCTTAGAAGGTACTCTATTTTTGTCCTGAATTTTAATTAACACAAAAATCATCGTTCGAACCACATCTGCATCTACATCCACACTCCGCAAGCCACCTGAGGGTGTGTGGCGGAGGGTACCTTGAGTACCTCTATTGGTTCTCCCTTCTATTCCACTCTCGTAGAAAGAAGGATTGTCGGTATGCCTCTGTGTGGGCTCTAATCTCTCTGATTTTATCCTCATGGTCTCTTCGCGAGATATACGTAAGAGGGAGCAATATACTGCCTAACTCCTCGGTGAAGGTATGTTCTCGAAACTTCAACAAAAGCCCATACCGAGCTACTGAGCGTCTCTCTTCCACAGTCTTCCACTGGAGTTTATCTATCATCTCCGTTAGATATTCTCTATCTCTTCTACCAACCCTATCTGGTACGGATCCCACGCCGGTGAGCAGTATTCAAGCAGTGGGCGAACAAGTGTACTGCAACCTACTTCCTTTGTTTTCGGATTGCATTTCCTTAGAATTCTTCAAATGAATCTCAGTCTGGCATCTGCTTCACCGTCGATTAATTTTGTATGGTCATTCCATTTTAAATCACTCCTAATGCCTACTCCCAGATAATTTATGGAATTAACTGCTTCTACACTCCTGGAAATGGAAATAAGAACACCGTGAATTCATTGTCCCAGGAAGGGGAATCTTTATTGACACATTCCTGGGGTCAGATACATCACATGATCACACTGACAGAACCAAAGGCACATAGACACAGGCAACAGAGCATGCACAATGTCGGCACTAGTACAGTGTATATCCACCTTTCGCAGCAATGCAGGCTGCTATTCTCCCATGGAGACGATCGTAGAGATGCTGGATGTAGTCCTGTGGAACGGCTTGCCATGCCATTTCCACCTGGCGCCTCAGTTGGACCAGCGTTCGTGCTGGACGTGCAGACCGCGTGAGACGACGCTTCATCCAGTCCCAAACATGCTCAATGGGCGAGAGATCCGGAGATCTTGCTGGCCAGGGTAGTTGACTTACACCTTCTAGAGCACGTTGGGTGGCACGGGATACATGCGGACGTGCATTGTCCTGTTGGAACAGCAAGTTCCCTTGCCGGTCTAGGAATGGTAGAACGATGGGTTCGATGACGGTTTGGATGTACCGTGCACTATTCAGTGTCCCCTCGCCGATCACCAGAGGTGTACGGCCAGTGTAGGAGATCGCTCCCCACACCATGATGCCGGGTGTTGGCCCTGTGTGCCTCGGTCGTATGCAGTCCTGATTGTGGCGCTCACCTGCACGGCGCCAAACACGCATACGACCATCTTTGGCACCAAGGCAGAAACGACTCTCATCGCTGAAGACGACACGTCTCCATTCGTCCCTCCATTCACGCCTGTCGCGACACCACTGGAGGCGGGCTGCACGATGTTGGGGCGTGAGCGGAAGACGGCCTAACGGTGTGCGGGACCATAGCCCAGCTTCATGGAGACGGTTGCGAATGGTCCTCGCCGATACCCCAGGAGCAACAGTGTCCCTAATTTGCTGGGAAGTGGCGGTGCGGTCCTCTACGGCACTGCGTAGGATCCTACGGTCTTGGCGTGCATCCGTGCGTCGCTGCGGTCCGGTCCCAGGTCGACGGGTACATGCACCTTCCGCCGACCACTGGCGACAACATCGATGTACTGTGGAGACCTCACGCCCCACGTGTTGAGCAATTCGGCCGTACGTCCACGCGGCCTCCCGCATGCCCACTATACGCCCTCGCTCAAAGTCCGTCAACTGCACATACGGTTCACGTCCACGCTGTCGCGGCATGCTACCAGTGTTAAAGACTGCGATGGAGCTCCGTATGCCACGGCAAACTGGCTGACACTGACGGCGGCGGTGCACAAATGCTGCGCAGCTAGCGCCATTCGACGGCCAACACCGCGGTTCCTGGTGTGTCCGCTGTGCCGTGTGTGTGATCATTGCTTGTACAGCCCTCTCGCAGTGTCCGGAGCAAGTATGGTGGGTCTGACACACTGGTGTCAATGTGTTCTTTTTTCCATTTCCAGGAGTGTATTACAAGGAAGTGCGCATCCAGGTACACCCTCTCTTGTGCAGCATAGAATCTACGGACTGCGAAATAGGTGTTATATTGGGATTTCATAATTACGGATGGACTTGCAAAGAATATTTGTCCCTTAACGACTCATATTTCGTAGAGCATGCAGTGCATTGTATTCATACGCAACACACCCGTGGCAATAGCGGTGGGGAGTGGCTGTTAGTTTGCTCGCGGGCAGGTGCAGCTAATGTAGGCTGCCTGCCAAGTAGCCATACTGCACGTGTTCTGCACACGCAAGAGTCACGTGACCACCACTGCTCGTGGTCGCGTGGCCAAGGCAGTATGGCCCCTACGCTACAACCAAACTGCCACACTGCACGCGCCTCAGCTGTTTGCACACCCCTGCCCATCGCTGGCTGCAGGCGACCTGCAGCCCACCGGCGGACGCTCGAGCCACGGATGGGAAAAATCCGACCGGTATTGTCTCGATATTCCTTTGGTCTCGGTTATATCAGATGTTTTTAATTTTTTAATCATAACCCACTACAAAACCGTATCCTCACTTAGCCATAGCAGCAGTGCTACAATTTTTCGTTCATAAATAAACATTTTTCTAAAAAGCAGTAATTTCTATTCGTAATATTTGCACTGATTTGAAATATTGCGTTATAATAGAATGTGGGAAAAGGGATTTAAGATTACCTAGGCCGACAGAAACGAGCAACAAACACATTGCATAATAATTAGTACAGCATTGCTGAGACAATAATGTCCCTGTTCCCGTGTGTTATGACTTAAGGGTACGTGTGTACGTGAATTCTGCAAGACTTGTCCATGCCTGATCTATACTGCAATTTCTCGCTGTCTTCGCCGGACATCCGTCGTATTGCAAAATGGCACCAACACTATTCTGGAAGCATGTCGTAGTAATGGAATAGATGTTTCATTTACCCTGAAAGATTAACGACTTGTCTGCCATTTCCATGAAATAATAAGAGTGAGGAAATTATGGTAACAGCAATAAATTAAAATCTTAATAATTCATTTATAGTACACAATACAAATAGGAAATAGCTGATCTTGTCCCTATGCCTACGTAATTGCCTTTATTTGCATGTAGCCCTTGAAAACGCACAAACTAACACGAACAACAAAGGCATACAGCCTCAGCTTTAACCTTTTAGCACTGACTACTCTTGAAGACCAAATAGAGGTTTGATCCTCGTTTTCAACATGATTTTTGAGCTGAGTTAAAAAAAATTAGAATGAACCGCTTATGACTTTTCGACAAAAGGAACAAACGGTGGACGGACTCAGTTTTCTTATTTGTTTGTTTAATTCAATATCCCCCCATGAACCATGGACCTTGCCGTTGGTTGGGAGGCTTGCGTGCCTCAACGATACAGATAGCCGTACCGTAGGTGCAACCACAACGGAGGGGTATCTGTTGAGAGGCCAGACAAACATGTGTTTCCTGAAGAGGGGCAGTAGCCTTTTCAATAGTTGCAGGGGCAACAGTCTGGATGATTGACTGATCTGGTCTTGTAACACTAATCAAAATGGCCTTGCTGTTCTGGTACTGCGAACGGCTGAAAGCAAAGGGAAACTACAGCTGTAATTTCTCCTGAGGGCATGCAGCTTTCCTGTATGATTAAATGATGATGGCGTAGCCTACTCTTGGGTAAAATATTCCGGAGGTGAAATACCCCATTCGGGCGGGGACTACTCAAGAGGACGTTGTTATCAGGAGAAAGAAAACTGGCGTTCTATGGATCGGAGCGTGGAATGTCAGATCTCTTAATCAGGCAGGTAGGTTAGAAAATTTAAAAAGGGAAATGGATAGGTTAAAGTTAGATATAGTGGGAATTAGTGAAGTTCGGTGGCAGGAGGAACAAGACTTCTGGTCAGGTGACTACAGGGTTATAAACACAAAATCAAATAGGGGTAATGCAGGAGTATGTTTAATAATGAATAGGAAAATAGGAATGCAGGTAAGCTACTACAAACAGCATAGTGAACGCATTATTGTGGCCAAGATAGACACGAAGCCCACGCCTACTACAGTAGTACAAGTTTATATGCCAACTAGCTCTGCAGATGACAAATAAATTGATGAAACGTATGATGAGATAAAAGAAATTATTCAGGTAGTGAAGGGAGACGAAAATTTAATAATCCTGGGTGACTGGAATTCAAGAGTAGAAAAAGGGGGAGAAGGAATCATAGAAGGGGCATATGGATTGGGGCTAAGAAATGAAAGAGGAAGCCGGCTGGTAGAGTTTTGCACAGAGCATAACTTAATCATAGCTAACACTTGGTTTAAGAATCATGATAGAATGTTGTATACATAGAAGAACCCTGGAGATACTAAAATGTATCAGATAGATTATATAATGGTAAGACAGAGATTCAGAAACCAGGTTTTGAATTGTAAGACATTTCCAGGGGCAGATGTGGACTCTAACCACAATCTATTGATTATGAACTGTAGCTTAAAACTGAAGAAACTGCAAAAAGGTGGGGATTTCAGGAGATGAGACCTGGGTAAACTGAAAGAACCAGAGGTTGTACAGAGTTTCAGGGAGAGCATAAGGGAACAATTGACAGGAATGGGGGAAAGAAATACAGTGGAGCAGGAATGGGTGGCTTTGAGGAATGAAATAGTGAAGGCAGCAGAGGAACAAATAGGCAAAAAGACGAGGGCTAGTAGAAACCCTTGCGTAACAGAAGAAATATTGAATTTAATTGATGAAAGGAGAAAAAATAAAAATGCAGCATATGAAGAAAAGGCAAAAAGGAATACAAACGTCTCAAAAATGATATCGACAGGAAGTGCAAATTGGCTAAGCAGGGATAGCTGGAGGGCAAATATAAGGATGTAGATGCTTACCTCACTAGGGGTAATATAGATACTGCCTACAGGAAAATTAAAGAGACCTTTGGAGAAAAGAGAACCACTTGCATGCATATCAAGAGCTTTGATGGAAACCCAGTTCTAAGCAAAGAAGGGAAAGCAGAAAGGTGGAAGGAGTATATAGAGGGTCTATACAAGGGCGATTTACTTGAGGACAATATTATGGAAATGGAAGAGGATATAGATGAAGATGAAATGAGAGATACCATACTGCGTGAAGAGTTTGTCAGAGCACTGAAAGACCTGATTCGAAACAAGACCCCCCGAGTAGACACCATGCCATTAGAACTACTGACAGCCTTGGGAGAGCCAGTCCTGACAAAACTCTACCATCTGGTGAGCAAGATGTATGAGACAGGCGAAATACCCTCAGACTTCAAGAAGAAAGTAATAATTCCAATCCCAAAGAAAGCAGGTGTTGACAGATGTGAAAATTACCGAACTATCAGTTTAATAAGCCACAGCTGCAAAATACTAACACGAATTCTTTACGGACGAATGGAAAAACTGGTAGAAGCCGAGATCAGTTTGGATTCCGTAGAAATATTGGAACACGTGAGGAAATACTGACCCTACGACTTATCTTAGAAGAAACATTAAGGAAAGGCAAACCTACGTTTCTAGCATTTGTAGACTTAGAGAAAGCTTTTGACAATGTTGACTGGAATACTCTCTTTCAAATTCTGAAGGTGGCAGAGGTAACATAGAGGGAGCGAAAGGCTATTTACAATTTGTACAGAAAGCAGATGGCAGTTAAAAGAGTCGAGGGACATGAAAGGGAAGGGAGTGAGACAGGGTTGTAGCCTATCCCCGATGTTATTCAATCTGTATATTGAGCAAGCAATAAAGGAAACAAAAGAAAAGTTCGGGGTAGGTATTAAAATCCATGGAGAAGAAATAAAAACTTTGAGGTTCGCCGATGACATTGTAATTCTGTCAGAGACAGCAAAGGACTTGGAAGAGCAGTTGAACGAAATGGACACTGTCGTGAAAGGAGCGTATAAGACGAACATCAACAAAAGCAAAACGAGGATAATGGAATGCAGTCGAATTAAGTCAGGTGATGCTGAGGGAATTGGATTAGAAAATGAGACACTTAAAGTTGTAAAGGAGTTTTGCTATTTGGGGAGCAAAATAACTGATGATGGTCGAAGTAGAGCGGATATAAAATGTAGACTGGCAATGGCAAGGAAAGCGTTTCTGAAGAAGAAAAATTTGTCAACATAGAGTATAGATTTAAACGTCCGGAAGTCGTTTCTGAAAGTATTTGTATGGAGTGTGCCATGTATGGACGTGAAACGTGGACGATAAATAGTTTAGACAAGAAGAGAATAGAAGCTTTCGAAATGTGGTGCTATAGAAGAATGCTGAAGATTAGATGGGTATATCACAGAACTAATGAGGAGGTACTGAACAGAATTGGGGAGAAGAGGAGCTAGTGGCTCAAATTGACTAGAAGAAGGGATCGGTTGGTAGGACATGTTCTGAGGCATCAAGGGATCACCAATTTAGCGTGGAGGGTAAAAATCGTAGAGGGAGACCAACAGATGAATACACTAAGCAGACTGCAGTAGGTTCTGGGAGATGAAGAAGATTGCACAGGATAGAGTAGCATGGAGAGCTGCATCAAACCAGACCACAACAACAATAATTCAATATTTTGATTCTAAGTATCTTGTAACCGAGAGCGTCAATATTTTTCGTTTCTATATTTATTACAGTGAATAATAGGAATAAAAAACAGAAAATTGGTTACTTCTTAAAACGGTTATTCTGAGCGTTTTCACCAGTCAGGTTGAACTGGCATGAAAGAAAGCGATGTAACTGGTTGTTTCAACGATAACCGCCATCCCTAACTCGATCTAGGACAGCCTATAGTAGCAGAGGATGCTAAACAAGTATTCTTAGAAGATAAACCAACACTCGGCAGTTTGAGGTGTTAAATGAATAACGCATGGCAGGCATGTATTTTTTAACTATTTACTGTTTAACAAACAACTGCCTGCTGTATCGATGTTGATGACACTACTTCGAAAAACAAAATACGCAATCGTCTGTGACGTGTCCAGGGCGCAGTATTCTACTCTGTACAGTTCATGACTACTTGCTGAAAATGGAGCAAGATTCATCACAGGGACTTGGTGACATTTATTTAATTTATGATGCAGCAGGATGTGGTGTGGTCGGCGTGTGTAGTTGTACGAGACTGTGGAACAGAGAGCTGGCCACAGTTCTCGACAAAGAATTGTTCACACTATAGAATTTGAAGAAATGATGTTAGATCGCGTGCGAGATATTTCATCAATAAGCTGTCGCCAAGTTGGCCGTGAGACGCGCACTTTGGACAATAGAGTGTGAAGAGTAGGTCTACTGGCGTAGCAGAATATTAACCTCTATCACATATCTCTACAAGCAATGGGATAGACGATTTTAAACCCAGGTTTACTTTGGAATTCATGTCCTGAGACTGTCAAACGAAAACTAGATATTCATCTGTGATTAGTAGCTCCTTATCTCGAAGTTCTCACTATTCGTCCATAGTGGGTAGAGCTATAAACTTTAGTTAAGCCCAAACAAAATTTGCCGTGACATAAAGGTTCTTATCGTGGTGATAAACTGTATCAGGCCCGGTTCGAGAACACTTTTGAACAAAAGCATAACATTACTTGTTTCTCCCCTCCTTCCGTCCCTCTCTCACCACATCTCTTAAAAAACATCAGTTGGCTCTCCTTAAGCTCTTGGTAACACCTTTAAAAATAAATCTGTATCTAGTGATCGTGGAAATAGGTTGTTTTTCCTTTAAAACTACATAGATATTTATCTTTAACAAAAATAAATTTCTCGATCTTATTCCAATGCTAAATATTAATACAATAAACAATTTCCAGTTTTTAGTGAAAGCAGAAAGCAGGATTGCATTATTGTTGCTTCAATAAATATATGCTATCTATTAAAGTAGATGTAAAGATTTAAAACATGAATTTTTTGTTATTTTTTAGTTTCATGAAGGGATTTTGTAAGTCAATAATTTAAAAGTTATTTCACTTTCTTTCGGAAAGAAGGGGTCAGAAATACAAAAAAATTTCCTGATTTTATAGTGGTATTTTAAACATAAGACGCTCTTCGACTACATGAGATGTACATTACATATGAAGAAAATCCACAAGTAAGTAGTTAAATTTCAGAAAATGGCACTGAAAATAGTTAAAAATTCATTAAAACGTTCAAAATTTTCATGTACACAACTGAAAAGGGTAACACAAATTTGGGTATGATAGCGAAAGATAAATTCAGAAAGGAACAAACAGTCATGAAATAATGAGTTACTGTTGAAGCGTCAGGGAGTGGAGTAATTTATACGAAAGGTAAATATTCTCTCAATAAAGTCATGTGCGGTCGATACGTGGAACACAAATTGTAACGTGTAATGTGCTGAAGTAAACAGACTGAAAATTTTTTACACTGATGCGGGATTTCTGGCGTTCGAATTCTTTTCTGATCGTTAAGGCTTTTATTCACTACAGAGCCCGTTTGACGACATTTTGCTACTACTTTTTGCATTGCAGGCGTTGCTGGTGGTTTTGCCAAAAACGCTCCCAGTCTTAAACTCTTGCAGAAACAATTCTGCACACGTTTTCCACAGATAGTGCTAAGCATAATACTCGACAATGAACACACGCTATTTTATAGAGAACACCATTTGGTGCTGCGTTCAGCTGGCCACGTTTGCACCTCTCACTCAACACGTAATGACACAGCGAAGTATTCGGCCCGCAGCATGGAGGAGCAGTGCGTGTGCAGGCATGTGACAGCATCCGACTTGTGCATCGCCACTGCCATTTTCAGCATTTTCTGTGATGAGCAGTTCTTCTGTTCATTAAAAAAGATTAAATTCCGCATAATTTCCAGGCCCGTTTTATTTTGTGCATCCTGTAGCATTGTACTTCAATTTAAGGTAAGCATGTCTTCAGAGAAATTTCAGCCCAATTATAATTGGTCTTGAGCAACAAGTTTACATTTTAATTACACTGTAAGAAAAAAAAGTGTACCTCTAAAGAATTATCCTAATGGGATGGAAATTGGCAGGAGTGATGTACATGTACAAACAAATAATTACAATTTAAGAAACATTTGGAGATTATTTAAGAGAAAGAGTTACATGAAGAAACAAATAATTATAAATTAAGAAAAATTGGGCGATTATTCAAGAGAAAGAGCTTCATAAATATAGCAACTCACTAACATTCAAAGGGTCCTGTAGTCCCCTTTCATTATCATTTCATTTGCTTTCCAGTGATACAAAACTCTCTGGCAAGTGTGAGTGAATGAATGTGGGTGTGTTCCATGTTGCTATACGGTGCTTTAATCTGCTGCAGAGAATCAGCGGTAGTCGTACAGAATGGCCAACCCCTGTAAAAATGATTCAAATGGCTCTGAGCACTATGGGACTTAACATCTGTGGTCACCAGTCCCCTAGAACTTAGAACTACTTAAACCTAACTAACCTAAGGACATCACACACATCCATGCCCGAGGCAGGATTCGAACCCGCGACCGTAGCAGTCGCGCGGTTCCGGACTGAGCGCCTAGAACCGCTAGACCACCGCGGCCGGCGGCCAACCCCTCTAGTTTTCAGGTAGGCGAAGAGGTTGGCTCTCCTTGCGTGAAAGTTACAGGTGTTAGGTTGGTGGCGGAAGCCTCATCTCTGGTTTTTCCTGGCCACGGAAACGCGTGGGAGACGTTGAAATATGTGAGACGGTTGATCTGCTCCGAGTGTCTCCAGCCGAGCTCTCTTCGAAGGAGGGTGAGTTGGTTTAACCGCGTGGCGCGTTGTCTCGTAGCGAGAGGGGAGCTTTTAGGTTTTGGTCTCGCGTCTCGCCTTATAAATATTGTTTAACCTTGTCGCACCAATGAATGCAAGGCTTCTGCAGACTTTGATTCCTAATGCAAACTTTGATCCGTAAGAAGAACATAACACAAAGGTGTTGCATATATAAGAAGTGCGCCCACAGTTCATTGTGAATGTTTGTCTGCCTGCAACAGCGTCAGTATACGTTATAATCTTCCCTTAATAATTTTGCCTCTTCGTGAGTTTTCTTTGTCTCATTTACCTTATGTCCGTTGGAAGCCATACACGTGGTTTAATATTAGAGTTTGTTGGCACACTGCCATCACCCTTTGTCCATTCAAATGTGCCTTCAGAAAAATGATAATTGTTGGCGGCTGCGTGGTTTAATGTGGTTAAAACTTGCCCATGGTATGTAGCAACTGTGGCGGCCGCGGTGGTCTAGCGGTTCTAGGCGCTCAGTCCGGAACCGCGCGACTGCTACGGTCGCAGGTTCGAATCCTGCCTCGGGCGTGGATGTGTTTGATGTCCTTAGGTTAGTTAGGTTTAAGTAGTTCTACGTTCTAGGGGACTGATGACCTCAATGTTAAGTCCCATAGTCCTCAGAGCCATTTGAACCATTTTTTTTTTTGTAGCAACTGTGTCTCCGTGGGCGTACGAGTGTGTTGTGAATCGTGTACCGTTTTACAAGAAATTGTACTTAGCTACCAGGTAACAGCAGTTGTGTAGATGCATCACATCAATGTTTGAAGGAATAAATAATTTTGCCACCAATCTTATGCTGTGTACCGATGTTACGTCTCCGTTACCTACGCCACTTACCTTATAGTTTCCTTGTTAGCCCATCCATAGCGTTTCCATGCGTACAGGTCCAATAATTAGTGTTCCCTTTTTATTTTTTATTTTTATTTTTATTAAAAACAAATCCATTAGAATAGACGTTGTTTTCAGGAGTGCTGCTGCAAGATGCAGATATGCACAGTGTTCACGCATTATTTACTTTATTTTAATATTTGATTCAGGTGAACAAGGCCTGGACCAAACTAATAATTACATCCCATTCTTTACGAGTCATAGTACAGTGAATGTTCTCTTATGAGTCTTGTTTTCTTGTGATTCA
Organism: Schistocerca gregaria; assembly: GCF_023897955.1. Lineage (NCBI taxonomy): Eukaryota > Metazoa > Arthropoda > Insecta > Orthoptera > Acrididae > Schistocerca > Schistocerca gregaria. The sequence continues at coordinate 124,256,634 of NC_064925.1, forward strand.
ATTAATTAATTTTCCGATTCAGCCGAACCCTTTATTTGTCGCGTGGCTATAGTTGACGGCGATCCAATCTCTTACGTTGATTTCAATGTCAGACAGCATATTCTTATTCAAAGTGAGCTTCACGCAACTTACACACAACGCCCATTTTTCCAAGCTTACACATAGTGACCATGATGCAAGCTAACTTACAACATGTTGGTCCACATCGGACGCTTATGTAATTATTCGGCTTAACGCTGATTGGTAGAGTTGTTGGATGTCCTCCTGAGGGATGTCGTACGAAATTCTGTCCAAGTAGTGCGATAGATCGTCAAAATCCGGAGATGGTTGGCGGGCCCTACCCGTAATGCTCCAAACGTTACCAATTGGGGGGAGATCTGGCAACATTGCTAGACAAGGTAGGGCTTGGTAAACACGAAGGCAAGCAGTAGAAACTCCAGCCGTGTACAGGCGGGCATTGTCTTGCTGAAATGTAAGCCCCAGATTGCCTACCATGAAGGGTAACGAAACGAGGCGTAGAATATCGTCGACGTACCGCTGTCCCGCAGGGGTGTAACAGATGACAATAGCAGATGACAACCAAACTGTCCTGCTATGAGACAAAATGGCACCTCAGACAATAACGCATGGTTGTTGGACCGAATGGCAGGCGACCGTCAAGTTATTATCCAGCACCTGTCTGGAGCGTCTCAAGACACGTTTTCCCTGGTCGTCGGGGCTCAGTTCGAATCGGGATCACCACTAAAGACAGTTCTACTCCGGTCAATGAGATTCAAGGCCGAAGACGTGTCTGAAGACATCCCACACAGTGGCGGGATATAACCTCGATGTTACCCGCCATACCGCCCGATAACCAGGCCTAATGGCCTAGAGTGAGATTTTTTTTATAGCAACACCCCTTTGGTTGTCATACGTGGCAATCTTATACAACAGCGGTACATCGACGAAATTTTTTTCTTGCCCTTAATGACAAGCCATCCTGACCTTATATTTCAGCTAGATAATGACCGCCCGCAGACGGCGAGGGTTTGTACTGCTGATTTTCCTGCTTGCCAAACCCTGCCTTGGTCAGTAAGTTTGGCGGATCATTCCCGAACTGAGAACATTTGGAGTATTATGGGTAGGGCCCTCCAACCATCTCACATTTTGATTATCTAATCCACCTTTGGAGATGCCTCACCCCCCCCCCCCCCCCCCCATGAACCATTATGGACCCCTGCCGTTGGTGAGGGAGGCTTGCGTGCCTCAGCAATACAGGCAGCCGTATCGTAGGTGCAACCACAACGGAGGGGTATCTTGGTTCAAATGGCTCTGAGCACTTTAGGACTTAACTTCTGAGGTCGTCAGTCCCGTAGAACATAGAATTACTTAAACCTACCCGAGGCAGGATTCGAACCTGCGACCGTAGCGGCCGCGCGGTTCCAGACTGTAGCGCCTAGAACTGCTCGGCCAGGAAGGGGTATCTGTTGAGAAGCCAGACAAACGTGTGGTTCCTGAAGAGGGGCAGCACTTTTTCAGTAGTTTTAGGGGCAAAAGTCTGGATGATTGACTGATCTGGCCTTGCAACACTAACCAAAACGGCCTTGCTGTGCTGGTACTGCAACTGGCATTGGCCCATATCGCCGTCGCATGACCTTTGTGACTCAGTGTATGAACAACTACGGTTCCGTCCAGACCTAGTTTCACAAGATGTTTCAGATTTTTTTTCTTTTCTATTTGACTTAAAATCAACTATCTTGAGAAATCTTTGCATCTATAGCCCAAAATCTTCCATGCACCTCGTCTTATATTTTAGGTTTATTTTTACAAATCATTCTCTTGCGCATCATTCCTTATTGACTTCAAATTTCTTAGAACTGGCTTTCTTACCAGTTGCTGGCGAAACATAACATTGTCCAGAATTTTTCGCCCTCTTCCCAAACTCTTTCTTCCACTTCGTTTCCTGAACTGTATGTTTTCTTCCAATAGCATTGTCCAAATGGCTCTGAGCAGTATGGGACTTAACTGCTGATGTCATCAGTCCCCTAGAACTTAGAACTACTTAAACCTAACTAACCCAAGGACAGTCACACACATCCATGTCCGAGGCAGGATTCGAACCTGCGACCGTAGCGGTCGGGCGGTTCCAGACTGTAGCGCCAAGAACCTCTAAGCCAAAAGCATTGTTCTCATATTCACTCTCTTTATAGCTATATTTTCAAAATCACCTTGCGTACTTCTTTACAGTTTGTTGCCGCTTCCAATGTCATGTTATCAAAACTAAATTTCACGGTAAATAGACCACACCACAGCGCACACGAAACGCAAGCTCGAGCGGCGCGGAAGTGTTTTTCTACTGTCTGCAGCGGTCTGTGGAACAACTTGGCGCCGCACGGCCGTCAGATATTTCTAGAGGACATTGTGTCTCTCGGAGAATAACAATATTTTCTCAACGGAAATACTTGTTAGTACAGATTCAATATTTGCAGAGAAGAGGAAAACGACTCAATGGACTCAAAGTTGTTATTCCAGGGAATGACTTAATTACAAAAGGGAATGATGATCGTTGTGTTCGATTCTCAATTTCTTTGCGTACCGTAAATCAGGCATGGGTTCCTCATCAAAACTTTATCTAAAAATATACCCTCTACAATCCATAAGAAACCTTAAATGTAATTGTGAAGCACACAATATATACCGTAAACAGTAACTACCTTATACTAGCCATACGATTAAATAAATACACTCCTGGAAATTGAAATAAGAACACCGTGAATTCATTGTCCCAGGAAGGGGAAGCCTTATTGACACATTCCTAGGGTCAGATACATCACATGATCACACTGACAGAACCACAGGCACATAGACACAGGCAAAAGAGCATGCACAATGTCGGCACTAGTACAGTGTATATCCACCTTTCGCAGCAATGCAGGCTGCTATTCTCCCATGGAGACGATCATAGAGATGCTGGATGTAGTCCTGTGGAACGGCTTGCCATGCCATTTCCACCTGGCGCCTCAGTTGGACCAGCGTTCGTGCTGGACGTGCAGACCGCGTGAGACGACGCTTCATCCAGTCCCAAACATGCTCAATGGGGGACAGATCCGGAGATCTTGCTGGCCAGGGTAGTTGATTTATACCTTCTAGAGCACGTTGGGTGGCACGGGATACATGCGGACGTGCATTGTCCTGTTGGAACAGCAAGTTCCCTTGCCGGTCTAGGAATGGTAGAACGATGGGTTCGATGACGGTTTGGATGTACCGTGCACTATTCAGTGTCCCCTCGCCGATCACCAGAGGTGTACGGCCAGTGTAGGAGATCGCTCCCCACACCATGATGCCGGGTGTTGGCCCTGTGTGCCTCGGTCGTATGCAGTCCTGATTGTGGCGCTCACCTGCACGGCGCCAAACACACATACGACCATCATTGGCACCAAGGCAGAAGCGAATCTCAAGGCTGAAGACGACACGTCTCCATTCGTCCCTCCATTCACACCTGTCGCGACACCACTGGAGGCGGGCTGCACGATGTTGGGGCGTGAGCGGAAGACGTCCTAACGGTGTGCGGGACCGTAGCCCAGCTTCATGGAGACGGTTGCGAATGGTCCTCGCCGATACCCCAGGAGCAACAGTGTCCCTAATTTGCTGGGAAGTGGCGGTGCGGTCCCCTACGGCACTGCGTAGGATCCTACGGTCTTGGCGTGCATCCGTGCGTCGCTGCGGTCCGGTCCCAGGTCGACGGGCACGTGCACCTTCCGCCGACCACTGGCGACAACATCGATGTACTGTGGAGACCTCACGCCCCACGTGTTGAGCAATTCGGCGGTACGTCCATCCGGCCTCCCACATGCCTACTATACGCCCTCGCTCAAAGTCCGTCAACTGCACATACGGTTCACGTCCACGCTGTCGCGGCGTGCTACCAGTGTTAAAGACTGCGATGGAGCTCCGTATGCCACGGCAAACTGGCTGACACTGACGGCGGCGGTGCACAAATGCTGCGCAGCTAGCGCCATTCGACGGCCAACACCGCGGTTCCTGGTGTGTCCGCTGTGCCGTGCGTGTGATCATTGCTTGTACAGCCCTCTCACAGTGTCCGGAGCAAGTATGGTGGGTCTGACACACCGGTGTCAATGTGTTCTTTTTTCTATTTGCAGGAGTGTAAATAAAATACGGACAATCAGAAATTGCTTTTAACTCTGTCCATTTAACCCCGTCATAAAAAAGCGTGTAGTAACGTGATTCATTTTAAATTATTTACAGAAAATACAGAAATTTTTAGCTTTGTAACAAATAGGTGACATATATTCTTTCTCGATGCGAAAAACTATTTTCGTTGTAGGCATTGACTTAGTCTAATAGTGCTCAGGTACGGCAACACGAAAAATACAGAGATATGGCGAGTGCATCCTATGATACACTGTTACTAGAGGGATAGCAAGATCTTTTGTCTGCATAAGAGCCCATACACAACATTATCAAGTGCAAAATGTGGATATCACGGTACTCTAAATCTTTATTTCGGTAGCTTCCAGTTGAGTTCACAAGTTTTCTTGTTAGTGTCAGACCTGATTCCCCAACCCTTGTCACTGTCTGGTACGTGTCCAGCGGAAGTCATAAGTCATAAATTTTTACAGCCTCCACTTTCCGTTCTCCACCGGCCTCTGGACCCTCTTTTACGACTTTTTCACGACCAGTTACGCCAATTACCTCTCATCTTCTGCGTTTATTCCCCCCTCCCCCAAGTTTGTGCGGGTAGACTAACTCCCTCGCCATCGATGCACTCCTTTTTCTTCTTATAGCCGTACGTCATACACAACTGCAGACATTTGCTGGGAACAAGTCGCAGAATGACTCGTATTACCTTGTTTCTCTCTTCCGGTGATTATTGCTGCTAACCGTGTGACTTCCTCACTATTTCCTTTGTGGTAATTTGAGTCGTTGATTTAAGTTCACGTCACATTTATCACAGTAGCTAGTCTGCAGCTTGAGACAAACACCCTCAGCGATAGCCGATTACGGTAACTAAGTTCCGCTTGATTATGCAAATCACTAAATCAACTTTATAATATTTTTTGCCCAAAAATGTTTGGGCACATCGTTGTACCATTGTAATTGGAATTTTATTTTATTCTGTTCTTAATTTCTAGATTTTGTAGGACCTTCAAATACTGGGTAGCCAGTTTGTATTGTTTTTCCTGTAAAATTAAACTTCTAGGTCGTGCTACGAAATTAACTGTGCAGTTTATTTGCGCCTCCATTAGAGGCAAACATTAACACTGCACTGGCGCTATTGATGCGGGCAACGCACAAACTACACTATCAACTCGGCCCTCTTTAACGTCGTGATCGATCGTGTTACACCGCTCTGAAGCTTAACGAAATAAATCTTAGATCGTTATAATTTAGTAAGCAGGTTGGCGAAATAATTTATAAAAGCAAATAACTGCATGGATAAATCCCGTGGGATTAATGATGTTGTCAAAATAGGCTATTTAGCGAATTAAATCAAGTAAACGTTTGTCGAAAATAATTCACACGTTTACGAACTGTAGCGGTACACATTTGCGAGTTAAAATGAAACAAAGATAAATAATATTAACAGTGAGCAGACAAACGTAAACAGAACCGGTGCTTGCAAAGTTCGTTTAACAGTCCGAAGAAATTCGAAAGCAAACACTCGAAGTCCGCAAACATAGTTTCTCACTATTATTCCAATATAAAACTATTATCTTAAATAAACAGTGCGACAACTGGAAACGAGTCCATCATTTGGCGAAGAGTTCTCGGGCTTCCAGCCGGGTGGCGGTGTCTTCAGACTGCGACGTTTCGACGAGTGACATACTCGTCATCTTCTGGCGTAGTGCCGAGAGTTTTTTATATTTTTTTTATTTTTTTATCATTTTCACTCCTGTTCCTGAGGGGAACAGGCGGGCCTTCTGAGAGCGACTGCTCTATGGGGCCTTAGTTACACAGTTTTTATATTTTTCCTTTGAACCTTTATTAGACCATCTTACAACTAATCTTACAGCTAAACTTAAGTCTATGATACATTTTTTTTGGTGTTTTAGTAAGGGAGCAAAATGCGGAACAAATTCGTGAAATAACATAAAATATAACAGCATAGGATTATTTGGTGCTGGTTCACATAAAATATAACTAAATTAATAGATGAGAATAAAATTGTGAGTTTGGAGTTGTTTAACATAAATGATACATAAGGGGATAGAAAATTAAATAGATATTAGCTCGATATAATATGGTGGAATGAAAACAAGCCTCTATATGGATAGTTTTGTGTTGTTTTAGCTTGTTGTGTCAAGCCGGGAAGGGTCTAAGCATTAAGTAAATTAAATTTGTAAATTTATAAATGATGTGAGAAGACGAAAGAGTGGCTTTAATCAGAGTAGGGGTGGGATTATCCTGTGTCTGCTACGGTACTTATATTTATATTGGGTCAGGGTCCAATGCCAGTAAGTAGGGAGGGGTGGGTTTATCGTTCGCTAGTATGTTAATTTGGCCTGCTTGTTCGTGGTTCTCAATGGTTTGCGGGTGTGTTAGTAATGTGTTGTATGTGATGGTGCGTGGTGGGTAGGTGTATTTGTATTTAGGCTTATTCCTGTGGCGTGGTATGGCTGTGAATATGTGTGTCATGTCGTGCCGTCTGGTTAGAGTGCGTCTCCCATACCGCGCTCTAAGTAGTGAGAGCCTGGTTTGCAGTGGTGTGACCCTAGCTTCCTCGTAGACCTCAGTTTGGGGTGTGGTGGGTGGGACTCTTAGTATGCTACGTAGTATACGTCTTTCAGTCTGGTATAGTCGTTATGTCTGTGTCCGATTCATTCCTGCTAGCGGCGCGGCTGCGTATTCGAAGAGGGGTCTAACGAACGTTTTGTACGTGTTAATTGCTGCTTTGTCACAGCAGCCGTTGTATTTCCCTTGTACCAGTCTAATGAGGTTTTGTCTTTTTCGGGCTTTGTTGAGGGTTTGCTTAACGTGTTCTTTTAGGTTCAGATATTTATCTAGGGTCACCCCCAGATATTTGGCTTTGTCGGATATGTTCAGTCTGGTTTCCCACAGCGTGAGTGTGATGTCGTCAGGGTTTTGGTTGGTCTTACTGTGTATATGTCTGTGTTTAAAAAGTATGAGTTGCGTCTTCTCAGGGTTTGGTTTGATACGCCATTTGCACATCCAGTCTTGCAGTCGTGTTAGGTAGGTCAAAGTTTGTTGGTTTATGATAGTCATGTTCGGTCCGGAAGTCCAGTATGCCGTGTCGTCAGCATAAAGTTGTACTTGTTCGTTGGTCCTTGTGGTAGTCGGTATGTCTTCGGTGTAGAAGGAGTATAGTAATGGAGAGATGATTTCGCCTTGGGCCACCCCCGCTTGGGGGCTGAATGGTTCTGAGGTTTCGTCATTGACGTGTACTTGGCATAGTCTGTCTTTAAGTAGGGCGTCTATCATGTTTACCGTCTTTTGGGGGATTCCTGTCTTTAATAGTTTGTATATTAGTCCGTCGTGCCACATTTTGTCGAAAGCCCGCACGATGTCTAAGAAGAGTTTGCGGATGCCAGTCCATGTATACCTGCGGCGTGCCCCCACCACCTTGCCGCGGGAGGCTGGGTCCAGTGGAGCGGGCGGGCGATGTGGAGGGGGAAGGGGGTGCGCCGTTCGTGTCTCCGTCAGAGCATTCCGGTCGCTACTCGTGAGCTGGACGGTTCTTGGTGCGTTCCTGGCGTATTGTGGCTAATGCTGGATTCCAGCCCTCGCTCAGTTGATAACCTTCGTCCCTGTTCACAAGATTCTCGTGCACCCGTATTTCTATTGATCCTTTAATGACGCCGTCCCAATAGCTTCCGGCTCGACACAGCACCCTGGTGTTCTCCAAATCAAAGGTGTGGTTTTCTATGATGCTATATTCCGCTATAGCAGATTTCTCTATCTGTCCAAGTCGGACATGCTTGGTGTGTTCCTCGCACCTTTTCGAGATGCAGCGCTGCGTTTGTCCTATGTGCTGTACACCACATTCGCAGGCAATGCTGTATATACCAGGTGTGTTGAGTTTGAGTGGGTCTTTAGCTGAGCCCAGGAGCTCTTTCGTCTTCGGCGGTGGTCGGAAGACGGTATTTATGTTTAATTTTCTCAGTAGCCTCCCGATTTTGGCTGATATGGGCCCCAAATATAGAAGAAAGGCGAGTCTCTTGTTAACTTCCTCTTCTTTCTCTTCCTGAAATTTGTCAGGCTGTCTCCTCTTGAAGGCCCTACCAACCTGTGTTTCAATGTACCCGTTTTTCCGAAATACCTCGTCTGAGAGGCTTTCTTTGTCAGAAATGACGCGTGCCCTATGTACCAAGGTAATCAGTACTGACTGGCGTCGCGCCGTATGGTGGCAGCTGGTTGCATGGAGGTACAGGTCTGTGTGTGTCTTCTTTCTATATACTGAATGTCCCAGCGTGCCATCCGCTTTCTTCCTGATAAGTATGTCCAGGAATGGAATACAGCCATTGTCTTCTACTTCCATCGTATGCCGTTGGTGGTCATGGAAGGCGCCGTAACGGCTGTGCGGTACGTGAATGCCATCCTCTGACTGCTAGTGCAACCATTTCGGCAACATATTGGCGAGGCATTCATCTTCATGGACGACAATTCGCGCCACCAACGTGCATATCTTGTGAATGACTTCCTTCAGAGTAACAGCATCGCTCGACTAGAGTGGCCAGCAAGTTCTCCACACTTGAACCCTATCGAACATGCCTGAGATGGATTGAAAAGGGCTGTTTATGGACGCCGTGAGCCACCAACCACTCTGAGGGATGTACGCCGAATCGCTGTTGAGGAGTGGGATAATCTGGACCAACAGCGCCTTGATGAACTTGTGGATAGTACGGCACGGCGAATATAGGCATACATGAAAGCAAGAGGATGTTCTACTGGGTATTAGTGGTATCGATGTGTACAGCAATCTAGACCACCACCTCTGAAGGTCTTGCTGTATGGTGGTACAACAATGTACGGTTTTTATGAGCAATAAAAATGAAGGAAATTATGTTTATGTTGTTCTCTATTTCATTTTTCTGTACAGGTTCCGGAACTCTCAGAACCTAGGTGATACAAAACTTTTTTGGATGTGTGTATGTGCCTGTGCTCACCCAAAACTGTCCTGTCCAAGCCTACTCTCAGAATACTTATTCTGCCTCCAACGAAAAGTTAAAATGTTTAATTAGCCGCCGAGCAAACTCACCTACAGAATAACACTCACAAAAGATGAAAGCCTCCAACAGTGGAAGATCGGACCAAAGACTGCTGCTAAATCTTAATAACCTTCCATGATGCATCTATTTTAAATAATAAAAACTATAACTAAAACTATAACTATCATTCAAAACTAAGGCCATTTGTACATGTTTACACAATATTAGAAAAAAAAACAATAATTATCACAGTTATTTTGTGACCGCTCATTACGAAAGTAATACAGTATCACATAAGTTATTAGCAAAATGATTACATACGGTTTTGGAATGTAAAAGAGTTGCGTTGGATTATAACACAGATGTTCCCAGCTTTTAGAGAGAACGTCCTCCTGCACTATAAATACATGTCCTTTTATGCATGTATTTTATTATTTATTCATCTCACTTCCGTTGACATTTAATTTCACTCAGCTGTACGTAGTCATTGTCTGGGATAAGTAGATGAGGAACTAGATGACTCACATTGCTTCACACTATGTGTAGCTGTTCAGAATTTATAGCTCTGGCAAATTTACTTATCTGTATTTCATAAAAACTGTCTGTAACTTTAGATATTCGTACAGGATTTGAAATATAAGCGATTGTGGTGTTTTCTGCTGTCATCAGATTTTATTTGATATGCCGTATGATGTGATCTAGTGACTTAATTGTTATTTATTTCTATTGTCCAGCATATCATTAATAGCAGACTGAACGCTGAAAGGCATAATGTCTAATATGATGATGGTGATGATGATGATGAAGAATAGTGACTGTTTTTAATACTTGTCTTACAAGGAGAGATCAAAAAAATTCCGTTCGAGGGAGATGATGCAGCGTATACGCAACGCAGCGCGACTCCGATGGGGGTATGCAACCATCGACATGTGGGCAAGGGATTAGTGTGCCATTCGTGTCTTTCCGATGCGCTTGCGATCAATGTGGAAACGTTAACTGTGGCGCCGTAGTTACTAAATGCGTCCAAACAGGACCAGCGTGGTTTTATTCTTTTCTTGGCTGCTGAAGAACAAACACTGGGCCGACCGCTGTGGCCGAGCGATTCTAGGCCAGAACCGTGCTGCTGCTACGGTCGCAGGTTCGAATCCAGCCTCGGACATGGATGTGTGTGATGTCCTTAGGTTAAGTTAGGTTTAAGTAGTTGTAAGTGTAGGGAACTGATGACCTCAGATGTTAGGTCCCATGGCGCTTAGAGCCATTTGAACAATTTGAACAAACACTGGTAAACATCCACTGGAGAATGAAGAATCTGTATGGGGCAGCATCTCTGTCCTAAATCATCGTTGTGGGATGATGCGCTAAGTTCCATGCAAATGCACGTCGCCATATCGCAAATATCGAAACTCAGAAGTTACACCAACTCGACCGGGAGACACTCGAGCACCCGCCTTATTGTCCTGATGACTCCCCATGCGATTATCGCGCCTTCGATCCCTTAAAAAAGGCCTTGAAGGGCCGACGATCCCTGTCGGACTAGGACGAGCAAACGGCAGTTAGGGGCTTCTTCACGCCGCAGGTGCCTTATCTTCAACCTGGTATGTCGTTGGGATGATGGCCTCAATCCTCACCTCGCTTCTGATGATTGGCACATTGTTTCTAGACTATATGGCCATCGAACGGAAACTTTTCAATCGCCCCTTGTAGAGTATGCTTCGAGTTGCAATGATCTTGTCGCTGTGATTTTTATAGTGTATTTGGTCTGGTTGTGACGTATGTGGAAGAAAGCTAACGTAGTTCCCTGAAAATGCAATATCCATATTGTATTTCGTTTACTATAGTCGATATGGGTCTTCCGCAACCACCTCAGTCACGCGCGTGTGGACCCTAGTTGAAGTTACCGGGTTTACCGATCATTCCGCTTGCAATGGGACGCTCTTGCCGTGCTCAGCCGCTGCACTGACGGTTAAGACATCACTCTACAGTGCTCGCTCCGAGAATCTACTGTTCATGTCACAGCATGTGCATGACGGCTGGGACAAGAATGCAAACTATGAAAAGCTATCTGAGCAGTTAGCGAAGGTTGTACAAAGCCTACCCAACTGGGTTGGTTCAAATGACTCTGAGCACTATGGGACTCAACTGCTGTGGTCATTAGTCCCCTAGAACTTAGAACTACTTAAACCTAACGACATCACACACATCCATGCCCGAGGCAGGATTCGAACCTGCGACCCTAGCAGTCGCACGGCTCCGGACTGCGCGCCTAGAACCGCGAGACCACCGCGGCCGGCCCCAACTGGGAATTAAGAGCATAATAAAGTACGAGAGACGTTCAGTAAGTAATACGACGTCCAATATCCCACGTGCAGGTTGGACGGACACAGCTGTGACGCCTGCATCGGTGGAACGTGCGCATACTCTCTTTCGAGGTAATCGATGTAGTACACTCAAACATCTCGCTGCTAAACTGGACGTCTCTGTTGGCAGAGCTCACATACTCATCCACCAGTTGGGGTTCACAAACATGTGTGCCCGCTGGGTTCCTCATCGCCTAACAGAAGACCATAAAGAGCAAGGAAGGACCATCTGTGCGAAGTAGCTTGCACGTTACGAGGCTGATCCTGACAATTTTTCGTCGAACATTGTCACAGGCGATGGAACGTGAGCTCTTCACTTCGAACCTGAAACGAAACGGCAATTCATGTCTGGTGACACACCAGTTCTCCTCTAAAGAAAAAGATCAAGGCCGCACCGTCACCCAGTAGAGCCACGGCGACGGTCGTCTGTGTCACTGAAAGTAATATCCTCCCTCATAGTGCAACGATCAACTCTGAAGCTTCTTGTGGTACCCACAGGAAATTGAAGAAACCACTTCGCTTATTCATTGCAGCAAAAATGTAAACGAAACATATTGGTCTGTTCTTCCGTATCCACTCTGCAGTCCGCATGTCCCACCTTCCGATTTCCCTCTGTGTGGCCCAATGGAGGATGCACACCGTGGGAAGCAATACATAGATGATGCAGAGGTTATTGATGTTGCAGGACGTCGAAAAGTGGAGTGCTACAATGAGGGCATACAGTACCTCGAGTAAGGTGGTGTAAGGCCTTTGAATTGAAAGGAGACTATGCTCAAAAACAGAGTTTAGTAACCAAAAGAGTGGGGAATAATATGCTGTACTGGAATCCTGAATAAAACCAACCTGCTTTTAGAAAAAAATGTGTTGCATTGTTTATTCAACGCTCCTGATGATGGTACAAATGTGCGGAAACATGTTTTGCCAAGAAAAGTAACAGAAACAGACATTACAGACTGCACGAAGTCCCATACTCAACAACTGAAATCGGCTGCAGTTGAGCCCAGCTGTCTCAAAAGTCATAGAGCTAATTTGATAAATGTGACAACAGACCAATACCAGTATCTCTAAATTTGTCCTGAAAAAAAAAAAAAACTGGATCCAAAGTGCGCGGTTCCACCATTTGCAGCCAAGCAACAAGCTTCGAATTCATGAGGAACGTATGGCATAGTGCAAATGGCGCCGAGGCCGCACAATGTGGACCAATAGTCGCCTGGTACTGTGCATCAGCCTACAGCTTGGTTTTGGCAACAGGTCGCGGTTGTGTGTAACCTACGCCTAAAGTAATTCATGGCATCTGTACTGAGGGAGCAAGTACTCTGTAGGCTGGTACAAACAACATTCAGTTAAAAAGATGGCGGCCAGCCGAAGTGACCGAGCGGTTCTAGGCGCTACAATCTGGAACCGCGCTACCGCTACGGTCGCAGGTTCGAATCCTGCCTCGGGCATGGATGTGTGTGATGTCCTTAGGTTAGTTAGGTTTAAGTAGTTCTAAATTCTAGGAGACTGATGACCTCAGAAGTTAAGTCCCATAGTGCTCAGAGCCATTTTTAAAAAGATGGCGCCGTGTAATTCTGACGCTACTTGCGTTGTATTCTGGGGACTCTTCGTGACGCAGGAGGATGCCCTTCTTGTATAAAGGAAACGTTTATCTCGGATGTCTGATGGGCACATTCTCTGGATGCCGTACAGGACATTCTTCGAGTAAGAGCAGAAGAGGAATGGCTTCGTACGGGCTCATCTCAACTGCTTAAGTGCCACCAGCACTATGTAAAAACCGGCACTGAATATGCTGAATTCTGGTGGTGGTGCGTTCTTAACATGCTGTCCGGTAAAATTGCGGAACATACAAACAAGCCCGCTTGCTTGGAGCCATCTGTGTGTAAAAGAGAAATGTATGTATGTTGATGGATAAAATTTGCCCTATTCAATATACGCAGAAGTAGTTTAAGATTAATAATGTGTCTCTCTACCAGCCAAGGTGGCTGCTTGCTCGAACATTCTCGAAGAACCTTTATTACTTCAATGTTGTTTACGTACTTCTAGCAGTTTCGCCCCAAATCCCTAGTGGGTTTGTGGCTCATAGTGGGTTCAGATGTAATCGCTCTGCTGGAGGGTGGGAAATGGTGGAGAACGTTGAGATACTTCCACTGACTAACTTTTAACTGCATGTTGTATGGTCAGGAGCTGCTGACGGGTGGAAAATGGGGTAGAAAATGAAGGTTATCTGGCTTCGACACGGAGGCTAGCTCTTGTTTCCACAGTCGCAGTGATCCACATCAATAATGGATAAAAATTTTACTAGATCATGCTGCCGGGTAAATGACCTCATGGTGTAAAACGTCAAAATGGTTCAAATGGCTCTGAGCACTATCGGACTTAACTTCTGAGGTCATCAGTCACCTAGACTAATAACTACTTAAACCTAACTAAGGACATCACACACATCCATTCCCGAGGCAGGATTCGAACCTGCGACCGTAGCAGCAAGCGGTTCCGGACTGAAGCGCCTAGAACCGCTCGGCCACCGCGGCCGGCTGTAATACGTTCAACGCCATCAGGTACGTAGTTCGCTCTTAACCATACACGGTATGGCCATAGTCTAGACGGGCCTAAAGCATCCTTTATAAAATTTAGATGTACTAGATCTATCTGTACCTAGAACTTTCCATCGAGACACTTTAAAATACCTAAAACTTTCAGTGTTCTTTTTTTAAGGTCTCGCACATTTGGTAGCCATTTGAACTGTCGATCAAATGTCAGATTAAAATGTAGACTGTTTCTTGAAAAAGTAGTTTTGGTTCATTAAAATGCGACGCATAGTATTAAAATGAACACCCATTGTTTCGTCTGTTGAAAATTTAAAACATGTCGTTTATTCCCAATCCTCAAATTCTGAAGCGTCAGCTGTAGTGGAAGGGCTGTTGATGCTTGTCAGGAGCAACAAATCTTAAAATAGCCCACTGGAATCTAATTTCCTTCAATCTAATTACAAATTACATTTATACTCGCGAAAGCAAAGATAAGTGAGAGAAGTAGCTCAGTCATGTAAACGGCCCATACATCCCAGTAGCTAATATATGTAATACTGTTACGTAGAAGAAGGTGTAATTAGATGAATGACGAACACTAACTTCACAGAGCACATACAGTATATATACAGCTACAGAACATTGCAGTACGATGATTCTTGAATTTGTGGATACTTCTAGAATGTACTCGAACCGAATGTAGAAATTAAAATTGTAGAGCCCAAACTCACGACCCTCCGTGTAACAGTTTAGTATCATAAACACAACACCACCTACTCAGATTCTTTTGCGACATTGCTCCCTCCTTAAGTGAACAGCGTCTCGGTGTTACGTCGTCCTAATCCGGGAACGAGTCATCGGTCCTGCACACTCCGAATTCCGATGACTAATGTTCGCTCTGGCGGCGATCTTCTTAGAACGGTTTATTTCTGTCACCCCTCGATCCCTAATTAACGACCTTGGGGCACCATGTATGCTTCGGCTGTTTTCACTGCTTTGTAATGGTATAGCGTGTCAGATAATCAGTGCAAACAATAATCCATCTATTGCCACTAGCAGACGTTGGAAATCGACCGAGGAGGTCAATCTCTACACTCTGGAAATGCGTTTCAGCTGGTGGAATTGATATGAGTCGGCCAGGTGATTTCTGAGGAACTGCTTTCTGAGGAACTGCCTTTCTCCTCTGGCACTCTCGACAGTGCGACACATAGTGACGGACAATCCTAAATTAACCTGGCCAGAAAAATCTGTTGCTAATTCTATCGTATCTCTTAATAAATCTTAACTGTCCAGCCTCAGGTGTGTCATTGAATTTCTGTAGAAAATCTAAGCGCATGTGTTTAGGAATCACTGGTAGCCACCTCTTTATAAACGGATCAAAGTTTTTCTTGCAAAGTAATCCATTAACTATCTTAAATTGTGCTTTCACATCCTCTGACCGATTTAAGGCAAGCATAATTTGAGATATCTTGGCGTCCTTCTTCTGCTCAGCAGAGAGATCCTGAGTGCAGCGAGACAGTCACTATCTTCATCAAAGTCTTGATGGTCTTGCACAGGGTTTCTTTAGAGACAGTCGGCATCTTGGTGTTTTCTTCCACTTTTGTACACTATGGTAATGTCATACTCTTGAAGACGTAGTGCCCAACTGGCGAGCCGTCCCTTGGATCCTTAAGACCTGTCAAACAACAAAGTGAATGGTGGTCTGTAACAACAGTGAGTGTCCTTCAATAGAGATACTGTCGAAATATGCACGTGGCCCAGATCACAGCAAGAAATTCTCTTTCTGTAGTTGAGTAGTTTCTCTCGACTTTTGTAAGTGTCCTAGAAGCATGGGCTATAACCTTCTCTTTTCCATCCGAAATTTGCACCAGAACAGCACCGATCCCATACCCACTGGCATCTGTGTGTAGTACTGTAGATGCTCTCTCATCATACAGACCACGTACAGGGTCAGTCTCCAGAGCTTTTTGCAACACATCGAAAGAACCTGGTTGAGCACACCCCAGGTAAATTCAGCATCAGCTTTTAACAACTCTTGGAGTGGCCTGACTTTGATACAAAAGTCTTCGATAAAACGACGGTAATAAGAACATAATCCGAGGAAGTTTCTCACGTCACTGATACTTTTAGGAATAGGAAATTCCTTTAGAGATATCACCTTTTCTGGGTCTGGCCGCACAACTTCGTTTGACACAAGGTGTCCAAGAATTGTGATTTTTTTTTGCTCCAAAGAGACACTTTCTTGGACTAAGTTTCAGTCCGCCTTGTTGGGGACAGTCAAGAATGGCCCTCAGTCTGTTTATGTGTTCATCAAATGTCTCTGAGAACACTATAATGTCATCTAAATAACAAAGACACATCGTCCACTTCAGGTGCCTTAGAGGAGTATCCATCATCCGTCCAAAAGTTGCTGGTGCATTACACGAACCAAACGGCATTACCTTAAATTTATACAGGCCCTCAGGAGTGATGAATGCATTTTTCTCACGGTCAGCCTCATCTACTTCCATTTGCCACTATCCCGAGTACATGTCCATGGTTGAGAAAAACTTAGCCAACTTCAGACAATCTAGTGTATCGTCAATGGAAGAGGGTAAACGTTCTTTGTAGTTACCTTATTAAGCTTCCTGTAATCAAAACAAAAGCACCAACTGGCATTCTTCTTCCTGACAAGGACCGCTGGTGACGACCATGGGCTCTGCGAAGGCTGAATGATGTCATTCTTCATCATTTTCTCTACCTCGTCGAGAATTTTCGACGTTCCGTTGCTGACACACGGTATGCTCTATGGCTTATTGGTTGATGGTCTCCAGTGGTAATCCAGTGCTTCACCGTCGATTTGTCTAATTTGCTCTTCACATGTGGATTGAAGAATTCTCAGAACTCTTGAAGAATGGCAAGTAGCTTCTTCTGTTGTTCCTTAGTGAGATCTGGTGATAGTCGAGCCAAAATATCTTGTCTCGTAGTGATATCGCTAATTTTGCCCACAGATTCGGCATGGGAGGTTTCTATAACGCACAGCTGTTCTTCAATTAACGGCTCAGCGTTTGCTACGCACATGCGTCTTGGAAGGCTCTGCGGTTCTCTGCGACAGTTACCTATCCACAATTCACCGAATCCGTTCTTAAACGAGACGACAGAGTCTGGGATGACCAAGTTATTCTTCAGTGGTATGCGTCTCTTACATTCCACTAGAAGACCCATGGGTTGATGCATGGCACGACACATGAGAGTTACCTTTGTAGCTCTGACTGTAGGAATGATCACTTCATCCAGCACACATAGTCTCCACACACTCGGATGCGCATCTTCCTGGCCACAGTATCTCATCTCGTCTAGCATAATCTTCGAGCGAGCACAATCTATAATTGCCTGAGAAGCTTTCGAAAAGTCCTGTCCGAGAATGACGTCATGACTACACTCTTGTAAGACGATGAATTCTAAAGGCTGTGTATGGCCACTTATACCGACACTAATGACGTATCTTCCTGTAGGTTTTACATATTTCTCATTAGCCAAAGATGTTTTGTTGTCGATGAATAAATGGTTCAAATGGCTCTGAGCACTATGGGACTTAACATCTATGGTCATCAGTCCCCTATAACTTAGAACTACTTAAACCTAACTAACCTAAGGACATCACACATCATCCAGTCATCACGAGGAAGAGAAAATCCCTGACCCCACCGGGAATCGAACCCGGGAACCCGGGCGCGGGAAGCGAGAACGCTACCGCACGACCACAAGCTGCGGACATTGTCGATGAATGTGGTTTTGTGCAACTGACACCGGTACTTCTCCAAAATGACTGAATATGATGCTCCAGAGTCCACAAGAGCTTGGGCTGGTCGGCCATCCATGAGGATATGGACGTAGTTTCCTATAATTTTTTGTAGTGGTCGACGGTGGAGGATTTTTCTTTTCGGCGGCCTTACCTCCAAGGAAGGTCGCACCCTTTAGTTTTCCAGGTTGCGGCGGCTGGGTGATCGGCTGGAGCTTCTAAACGGCGATGGAGACCTTGATCAGCGTATTGGGGAACGTCCTCTCCAGCGGCTAGCTTGAGGCAATGGTGACCTACGTCGTCCTGCACCCACATCTTCTTGTTCATCTTCGTCGTCCCGGAGTTGGCGTCGGCTAAGACCGGTCTGCTGTCTTCCGGCGCGGGCGCCATCAAATATTCGCCGCCTTTCTTTACAATGGCGCACCACATGTCCCGGTCGTCGGCAGTGGAAACATTCTGGTTGGTTATCCTGGGTCCTCCATACGTCAGTCTTCCTTGGTGCCCAAACAGGTCCCTCATGCGGCATTGTAGGAACGTAACTTCGCCTAGGTCTCGACTTTTTCACGGTTTTAAAGGGAAATGGAGGACGAGAGATTGGGTTCAATGTCTGTTCCACTTCCTCCCTTATGACCTTTTGAAGCTTTTCGGTTTTTTTGCTCGCCGTGCAATCCAGATGCCTTTTGAACTTCCTCTTCCATTATAGGACGAAGAACATTCGTAAAATCAGTGTCTTCCTGCATCACAGACAATCGATACGGCGTTTGAAAGCCGTTCACACTACTTGCGTGTAATTCGTTTTTGATGTATTGGCACCATTTTATGAAGTCGTCTGCTGTCGACACCTCCTTCAGGAGTATGGCTTGATACATGTCCTCAGAAACATCCATCATGAGCTGTGCAACCTTATCTTCCTCCTTCATTCTAGGATCCACTGTTTTACACAGCTCCAAGAAGACTTAAATGAAGGATGCTGTAGTTTCTCCTGGACGCTGCGCTCTGCACTTTAATTTATCTTCAGCCTTGCACTTCTGTCCGCTTGGAATACGTCCCAGCTTGTGAACTTCTCCTTGTTATTCTCATACCACTGCTTGGCAGTGCTCTCCAAGTAGAAACAAAAGGTGTCATCCCATTTGTTAAATTTGGCTACACGCTCATATACCTTCAGCCACTTGTTTGGATCTTGGCCATCGTCACCAGAGAACCCAGAAGGATGCCTGATGTGGTAGCACACCGTTGCTTTCATCGTAACGTCCTCTTCTTCTTCTTCTGTATCCGGCAGATTGCGATCTGTTGAATATGGTCCGAACTCGGGTTTCTCGCCACTTAAACGGCGGCTATCTAGTGGCCTGATGGGGGCCGCTGTGTCGTCGTAATGTGCGCTATCACAAGTTCCAATACCCAGCGCTTCCACCGGAATAATGTCACATAGGAGAAGGTGTAATTAGATGAATGA
Organism: Schistocerca gregaria; assembly: GCF_023897955.1. NCBI lineage: Eukaryota > Metazoa > Arthropoda > Insecta > Orthoptera > Acrididae > Schistocerca > Schistocerca gregaria. The sequence continues at coordinate 124,275,920 of NC_064925.1, forward strand.
TGAACACTAACTTCACTTAACGACGGTTTATTCAGCACTTGCACATACAAGAGCGCGGAGCGAACTGCCCCCGGCCGGAACACGTACAGTATATATACAGCTACAGAACATTCCAGTACAATGATTCTTGACATTTGTGGATACTTCTAGAATGTACCTGAACCGAATATAGAAATTAAAATTGTACAGAGCAGGTGAGTTGAGAACTCACGACCCTCCATGCAACAGTCTAGTATCATAACCGCTACACAACGGTACTCCTCAGCTTCTTCTGCGACAATATGCAGAATGATGGAAAAGAAAATGAAGTTGCTGATAGATAATGATCAGTTTGGTTTTAAGGAAGTTAAAAGGCGCTGGAGATGCAGTTCTGAAGTTGCGCTTGATACTGGAAGCAAGACTGAAGAAAAATCAAGACGCACTCATGAGGTTTGTCGACCTGGAAAAAGATTTCGACATTGTAAAATGGTGTAAATCATAGGGAAAGCTGGATAATATCCAATATGTACAAGAAACAAGAGGGGACAATAAGAATGAAGATGGAGAAAGAAATGCTGCGATTAAAAAGGATGTAAGACGGGGATGTATTCTTGTACCTTTGCGGTTCAGTCTATACATCGAAAGGGTAATGGTAGAAATAATAGAAAGGTTCACGAGTGTAATCAAATTGGGGTGAAAGGATATCAGTGATAATACTCAGTGATAACATTGCTTTCCTCAATAAAAGCGAGGAATAATTGTACGACATGCTGAATGAAATGAATTCTACTGGGCACAGCGTAAGGACTGAGGATAAACTGAAGAAAGAGGAAAGTACTGGGCAGTAGTAGACATAAGAACAGCGAGAGACTTAACATCAGAATTGGTGATCACGAAGTAGACGAAGTTCAGGGATTCTGCTATGTTGGGAGCAAAATAACCCATGAAAAGCAAGGAAGACGTAAAAAACAAAGTACTAAAGGCGAAGAGGATATTCCTGGCCACAAGAATCGGCTTTAGCATGAGGAAGTAATTTCTGAGAACGTAGTTTGGAGCACAGGTAGTGAATTACGGAGAGTGGGAAAACTGCAAAAACGAGAAGAGAAGCGTTTGAGATGTCGTGCTACACAGGAAATTAATAAATGAGGAGGTTCTCCGTAGAACTGGCGGAGAAAGGAAAAAGAAGAAGACAAGAAGAAGGGACAAGAAGACAGGAATTGTGTTAAGGCATCAGGGAATAACTTGCACAGCACTAGAGGATAAATACTTTAGGGGGAGACAGAGACTGGAATACACACAAATAATTGTGCACATACGGTGCAAGAGCTACTGTGAGATGAGGAGGCAGAAAAAAACAATTTCTCACGGACAGCATCGAACCAGTCAGAATGGTGACTTCAGAAGAAACCCACGAATGCTGTGTGTTCGTTGGGACTTCGCTGTTTCTATTATTTTGATGACAACGTTTATGGATAATATATGAGTTTGAAACCCAACCCAGCTTCTGTAATTGTCTTACCGAACTGTTTCCCTTGGCGTTTTCTTTGACCCTGCAGAATATGAAAATCTGACTCCTTACGTTTTACCTTCATTTTTAGTTCAACAGGCAGAGGAGATCCGATGTCTTCTTAGTTTCCTGAGAACGCCCGTCGGAAACTGGCGCCTCAGTCTCCTCAACGACGAATTAAAAATTACCTGCTCATCATCCCCAGCTGATAAATTATTCAGGGGTAGCGGCCGTGGATTTGCATGGTTAACAGCGCGGCGCCGTTCAGCCCCCCTCAGCCAAAGGACGCTCGGTAAGCGCCCTGGCGAGGCCAGACAGTAGATACTTCCGCTGCATGACCATGTGTGAAGCTGGTATGAGAAGTATGATAACGAATACAGTTCAATTTAAAACTTACCTCTTTTGCGTTGCAAAGCTACCATCGATAACAGTACATTTATTTCAGTGAATACGAAATTATTTCATCCCACTGCGGAAGTCAACTTTGAAACATTCCCGTCTCCTCTATACCTCTTCTTTTTTTTTGATAACCTTTTCTTCTACAATAAGCTTATGTAACCTTTCCTTAGGATTTCTATCTCTTGCTTAATAATAAAAAATCAAATCTTCCCTTTGAAATTTATTCTCTTTCTCAATCTTCGCATACAAATTTAATTGCTGCTTTTTAAAAGTGATTTTCGGATTATTTCGACGAAACATAGAATGTGTCGTTGTCGTGTGGCCCTCAGTCGTTATCTGCAATAATCCAAAACTGTTCCTTAGCTTTTTTACTCTTACTGGATCGCCATCTGACTGCTACATCGGCCGGCCGCGGTGGTCTGGCGGCTCTAGGCGCGCAGTCCGGAACCGCGCGACTGCTACGGTCGCAGGTTCGAATCCTGCCTCGAGCATGGATGTGTGATGTCCTTAGGTTAATTAGGTTTAAGTAGTTCTAAATTCTAGGAGACTGATGACCTCAGAAATTAAGTCCCATAGTGCTCAGAGCCATTTTTAAAAAGATGGGGCCGTGTATTCCTGCCTCGGGCATGGATGTGTGTGATGTTCTTAGGTTAGTTAGGTTTAAGTAGTTCTAAGTTCTAGGGGACTGATGACCACAGATGTTAAGTCGCATAGTGCTCAGAACCATTTGAACTGCTACATCGAACTGCAACATGAATATACTTACTCTGTTTTACTATACTCTATTAGCTGCTGGTGGGCTTTCATAATAAGTGGCTGTATTTATTACCAAAGCTGACGTTATTCTTTAATTAATGTGACTGAAGTTACGTAGTTCATAGTTACACTTTTTCTTGACAACAATAAAATTTTTCCAAAGTTTTACGTTGATGGTTTTTTGGATGGATTATAATCAGTAATGAAACATTACTGGCAAAAATTACTTATATTCTGAAAACGTTTCTTCAAATATGTACTGCTGGTAATGAAATGATTTTAAAAACGTTCAAATGGGACTTACTTTTTATAATAATCTTACAACTAGCATTGCGCAAACATACCTTCAGTAGTCTTGAGTTTCTCAAAAAATTAATTCAATAATATTAGTTCCTCTTATTATAATAGTTAGCTGATGTCTCTGTACATCTGTTTATAATCTCTTGTAAATCATAGCTAGTGGCTGGCAGGCAGACCGCTCCTCTCAACCTCTAGCTTCAGACCTGCTACCGACTCGCTTCACTTCTCGCTTACTACTGATATCCTACGAACGCTAAAGTGCGGTCTCTCCTGCCAACAATGCTTTCTGGTGCAGACAATACCATTACAAAATATATCAATGCGCGGTCTTTCCCTCTCCTTTCTTAAAATGTATCCGTACGCGGTTTCTCCCGCCCTTTTTAAAGTTATATCAACAATACTTTGGTGCAGATATTCCCTGCTACCACAATTATTTCCAACATGACATATATTAATTATTCCTACTTAATCCTATTAATAAAATATAAACATCTTTCAGAAATTGTGATTTGACAATAGACAATAGAAATATACACTTTTTTTACAAGTTCTACGGAGAAACCGTAGGTAAGGAATGGGAAGGAACCAATGAGGACGGGATGAGAAGGAATAAATTAGGGGTAAATTAGGAAAGTGAGCCAGTAAGTTGAAATTCATATGCTAGAAGATGAAATTTTGTTACAGAGACTATCGATCTGTGGGCTGGTTCATTGCCCCCAGTGAAAGAACACGCAGTTGTGTACCTGTCTTAGTTGTTTTTTCAGTAAAATACGGTTCAGGAATGAAGTACAATTTAGGCCTGTTGTGTCTCTACATTGCTTTCGAGGAATCGCGCAAAAGTGACCAAATACTTACGTGTGACGCAGACAAAGTCATCTTCGCCTTTTTCGTATGACATTTACCACATAAAAAATAAATACGCCAGTACCAAAAATACACATGGCAACACGTACATGATTTGGCACTACCATTTTATGAAGATGTTACCGCCAAATTTTTATTATACATTCATATATAAACGAGTAGCTTTTAACAACTTCTGAGCCTTAACTACGCGCAACATCAGATGCTGGTAATAGCAACCGTCTCACTGTGTATTAGTTAACCAGGTATATTGACTTACCTGTTTTCTTCAATTGTGTCTATAAATAATGTTGACGGCAGATAATAATTTATAGAGCTGTTTACCTTTCCTGTGCTTTTTGCCCCTAAGGTAGTCTAGACTGTTTTTTTCATAAGATTAAAAAATGAATTACTTTTCTCTCATGACTGGGCCTGAGGCTTACGATTCGTCGCCATCTTGGCTATTTGTGTGTCAGTGTCACTGTTTACTAATTCAATATCTCCATATTTTACATCTGCAGTGCAGAAAAATCTAACATTGTCACTGGGAATAGACTCGTCAGTATCTAATAATTACGTTAATCACATTACCAAAGTGGTACTTGTACTATGGCATTCGGGAAGCGCTCATCTAACTTGTTCTGCGGCTAAGAAGCACTGTTCCAACTTTTGGCCTTCTGGTACCATGTTATGAATTTATTTTCTGTAGTTTCCCATGTGACAACCTCAACTGGTAGCAAGGGTCTGATTTTTTTCTGCCTTTCTATGAGCACGGTGGAACTCACTAATCTTTAACACTAGTATCTAATTACGTTAATCACATTACCAAAGAGACACTTAGTTTTTGAGTCAATATTCATGTACTATGTGCCGGACATCACATTCAGTTTTGGTCTATGCAGCTATCTCACGATAAAAAAAACAAACTCACTTTCATTTGTCTTCCCCCGTCTTCAACAGGCCTACCTGTCTGTAGCGGAACGACCTAACTGAATCCGCTATCTCTCCACTTCTTGAATTGCCATTAACACCAATTTCTATATCTGATCGAATTGCAGTTCGAAGTTATGTATCTGAAGTATATTCAAAATATGAGAGATTACTTGCTTACATTTAGAAGTACGACAACTTCCTTGTGACCTCACGATGCTCATAATGTCCACGTTTCACTAGAGAAGAGTGATAAATAGCCCACGCTCATATGCAACTGATGGAAATTGGTGTTATTTCCTGTATTCGCCTACGGGTTGAAATTCCAACGCAGTTGCCATCGTCACAACTACTTCGATGCATAACACCTGAATAAATTTTACAGGGTTACGAAGCTGTTCATTTGCTTAATGACTGTAGCCAGGAATAAAAGAAGTGAACACGCTAAAGATAAAAACTGTGACTCATAAAGGTGCTCTGGGGAAAAAACGGATAGAAGGTGCACAGGCAATCAATTTTCGCGCGACACGATAATGTGCAATCACTCAGCTGAAGATGTGTATCGACCATATTCTGGCTTATAGTACCTACCGTGGTCACACCAAAAGGTAAAGATAGTTCCCACCAAGCGGTGCCAATAAACAATCTGTTTTTTGTGGTTCTTTTCGTGTGAGCTGTATCTTTTTCATACGAAGCTGTATGGTCCCCGAGCACACCAAAGAAATACTCATTGATAGTATGGGAAGATGCATACATGTCACAGAGTTTTGGCAGCTACGCGCTAATGCCACATACCTTCTGTGATAGTATCCTATAGAGATGTGGTTTAGTCTTCCACCAATATTATGATGGTCAGTGAGATGTACAGGTTCTTTGTATTCGTGCGGTAACTTTTGTCTGTAAACGATAGCGTGAACCTATAGCCGGAACATATATTAATTCTCTTGAATGACACAAAATATGCTTTTGAACGGGCGGATCATGGTTAACCATGTCTACACATTCCTATGGAGAGCACATTTCGTATTTACTCCACGGTAGTGAAGATCGATTATAACAATCCGTAAATATACGCTGTTGCTTCATCTCTCTTTGCTCGTCCAGTACCCAAAATGAACATTATTTCTGCCATCTCAAATTGGATGTTGGACATCAAAGCGCTTACGTTCTTTAGCAACCACAGTCAACATGTATTGGTAAATAATGCCCGAAATGAATTTTTAAACACTGTATATAACCCATACACATTATAAAAATGTATACATGTATGTGTGTGTGTGTGTGTGTGTGTGTGTGTGTGTGTGTTCCATATCCCCTCCGATACCTTTCGACTGATTTCAACCAAATTTGGTACACATACACTCCTGGAAATTGAAATAAGAACACCGTGAATTCATTGTCCCAGGAAGGGGAAACTTTATTGACACATTCCTGGGGTCAGATACATCACATGATCACACTGACAGAACCACAGGCACATAGACACAGGCAACAGAGCAAGCACAATGTCGGCACTAGTACAGTGTATATCCACCTTTCGCAGCAATGCAGGTTGCTATTCTCCCATGGAGACGATCTTAGAGATGCTGGATGTAGTCCTGTGGAATGGCTTGCCATGCCATTTCCACCTGGCGCCTCAGTTGGACCAGCATTCGTGCTGGACGTGCAGACCACGTGAGACGACGCTTCATCCAGTCCCAAACATGCTCAATGGGGGACAGATCCGGAGATCTTGCTGGCCAGGGTAGTTGACTTACACCTTCTAGAGCACGTTGGGTGGCACGGGATACATGCGGACGTGCATTGTCCTGTTGGAACAGCAAGTTCCCTTGCCGGTCTAGGAATGGTAGAACGATGGGTTCGATGACGGTTTGGATGTACCGTGCACTATTCAGTGTCCCCTCGACGATCACCAGAGGTGTACGGCCAGTGTAAGAGATCGCTCCCCACACCATGATGCCGGGTGTTGGCCCTGTGTGCCTCGGTCGTATGCAGTCTTGATTGTGGCGCTCACGTGCACGGCGCCAAACACGCATACGACCATCATTGGCGCCAAGGCAGAAGCGACTCTCATCGCTGAAGACGACACGTCTCCATTCGTCCCTCCATTCACGCCTGTCGCGACACCACTGGAGGCGGGCTGCACGATGTTGGGGCGTGAGCGGAAGACGGCCTAACGGTGTGCGGGACCGTAGCCCAGCTTCATGGAGACGGTTGCGAATGGTCCTCGCCGATACCCCAGGAGCAACAGTGTCCCTAATTTGCTGGTAACTGGCGGTGCGGTCCCCTACGGCACTGCGTAGGATCCTACGGTCCTGGCGTGCATCCGTGCGTCGCTGCGGTCCGGTCCCAGGTCGACGGGCACGTGCACCTTCCGCCGACCACTGGCGACAACATCGATGTACTGTGGAGACCTCACGCCCCACGTGTTGAGCAATTCGGCGGTACGTCCACGCGGCCTCCCGCATGCCCACTATACGCCCTCGCTCAAAGTCCGTCAACTGCACATACTGTTCACGTCCACGCTGTCGCGGCATGCTACCATTGTTAAAGACTGCGATGGAGCTCCGTATGCTACGGCAAACTGGCTGACACTGACGGCGGCGGTGCACAAATGCTGCGCAGCTAGCGCCATTCGATGGCCAACACCGCGGTTCCTGGTGTGTCCGCTGTGCCGTGCGTGTGATCATTGCTTGTACAGCCCTATCGCAGTGTCCGGAACAATTATGGTGGGTCTGACACACCGGTGTCAATGTGTTCTTTTTTCCATTTCCAGGAGTGTATATCTTACTGTCAGGCAGTATCTGCTGTGGAGGTAAGAACCACGCACCTAACATAGTTAAGGAAATATGGCGTCGTAAATAGCGAGAGGCGTCAAAAACTTCCGCATCATGCATGACGTTTAAATGTATTACTTATGTGCTACGATCTATATTTGCAATAAATTTCGCAGACAGTGTCCACATAAGCTGCTAAATGCACCTACAAAAATATATCATGGTACCACAGATAGTTCAGGAGATATGACGTCATAAACACTGAGATACGTGATAAATTGCTTCATTGTGCATGACGTTTAAATTTATCACTTATTTTCTGATAAGTCTATTTTCAACACATTTTTCACACACTGACTACATACGTCACTGAATGTACCTACAAAATTATATCGTATTATGACACAAAGATCAGGAGATATGACGTCAGAAACACTGAGATGGCCGGCCAGTGTGGCCCTGCGGTTCTAGGCGCTTTAGTCTGGAACTGCCCGACTGCTACGGTCGCAGGTTCGAATCCTGCCTCGGGCATGGATGTGTGTGATGTCCTTTGGTTAGTTAGGTTTAAGTAGTTCTAAGTTCTAGGGGACTGATGACCTCAGCAGTTAAGTCCCACAGTGCTCAAAGCCTATAGTGCTCAGAGCCATTTGAACCATTTTTGAACACTGAGATGCGTGAAAAACTACCGCTTCATGCTTGACGTTTAAATTTATTACCCCTTTCTACTAAATCTATTCGCAAATGTTTCGCAGACTGTATCCACATATACCGCTGAATGTGCGTACAGAAATACATCATCGTACCATACAGATTTCAAGAGTTATGACGTCATAAACACTGAGACATGAGAAAAATTGGTGTATCATGCATGATTGGTATTTTTATTCTTTACTAATATACTCGTACAATCGAGTCAAACTAAGAAAATACCTGACACCTGTCAGAGCTTTTGACAGCGTTCAACTGCGACGCGCCGACGGTTATATTCGGAAACAGCAGCCGTCTGTAGAGCAGTGAAGAGGCCTTCCCATACAGACGTTTACAAAATCTGCGCCCTCAGCGTACAGACCCTGTTCGGTACCCTATATAGGGTGGTCCATTGATCGTGACCGGGCCAAATATCTCACAAAATAAGCGTCAAACGGAAAAATTACAAAGAACGAAACTTGTCTAGCTTGAATGGGGAAACCAGATGGCGCTATGGTTGGAGCGCTAGATGGCGCTGGCATAGGTCAAACGGATATCAAATGCGTGCTTTTAAATAGGAACCCCCATTTTTTGTTATATATTCGTGTAGAACGTAAAGAAATATGAATGTTTTAGTTGGACCACTTTTTTCGCTTTGTGATATATAGCGCTGTAATAGTCACAAACATATGGCTCACAATTTTAGACGAATAGCTGGTAACAGGTACGTTTTTAAAAATTAAGATACAGAACGTAGGTACATTTGAACAGTTTATTTTGGTTGTTCCAATGTGATACATGTACCTCTGTGAACTTATCATTTCTGAGAACGCATGCTGTTATAACGTGATTACCTGTAAATACATTAATGAAATAAATGCACAAAATGATGTACGTCAACCTTAATGCATTTGGCAACACGTGTAACGACATTCCCTTCAACAGCGAGTAGTTTGCCTTCCGTAATGTTCGCACATGCATTGACAATGTGCTGACGCATGTTGTCAGGCGTTGTCGGTGGATAACGATAGCAAATATCCTTCAACTTTCCCCACAGAAAGAAATCCGGGGACGTCAGATCCGGTGAACGTGCGGGCCATGGTATGGTGCTTCGACGACCAATCCACCCGTCATGAAATATGCTAATCAATACCGCTTCAACCGCACGCGAGCTACGTGCGGGATACCCATCATGTTGGAAGTACATCGCCATTCTGTCATGCAGTGAAACATCTTGTAGAAACATCGGTAGAACATTACGTAGGAAATCAGCATACATTGCACCATTTGGATTGCCATCGATAAAATGGGGGCAAATTATCCTTCATCCCCTAATGCCGCACCATACATTAAACCGCCAAGGTCGCTGAAGTTCCACTTGTCGCAGTCACCGTGTATTTTCCGTTGTTCAATACTGCATATTATGCCGGTTAACGTTACTGCCGTTGGTGAATGACGCATCGTCGCTAAATATAACACATGCAAAAATCTGTCATCGTCCCGTAATTTCTCTTGTGCCCAGTGGCAGAAATGTACACGACGTTCAAAGTCGTCGCCATGCAATTCCTGGTGGATAGAAATATGGTACGTGTGCAATCGATGTTGATGTAGCATTCTCAACACCGACGTTTTTGAGATTCCAGATTGTTGCGCAGTTTGTCTGCTACTGATGTGCTGATTAGCCACGACAGCAGCTAAAACACCTACTTGGGCATCATCATTTGTTTCAGGTCGTGGTTGACGTTTCGCATGTGGCTGAACACTTACTGTTTACTTAAACTTGGATGATGTCGTCCGGGATACCGAGCAGCATACATAGTACACGCCCATTGGGCATTTTCATCACATTAGCCACACATCAACACGATATCGACCGTTTCCGCAATTGGTAAACGGTCCATTTTAACACGGGTAATGTATCACGAAGCAAATACCGCCCGCACTGGCGAAATGTTACGTACTTATACGTTTGTGACTATTATAGCGCCATCTAACACAAAGCGAAGAAAGTGGTCCAATTAAAACATTCATATTTCTTTACGCACTACACAAATACTTAATAAAAATGGGGGTTCCTATTTTTAAAAAAGCAGTTGATATCCGTTTGACCTATGGGAGCGCCATCTAGCGGGCCAACCATAGCGCCATCTGGTTTCCCCCTTCAAGCTAGACGAGCGTCGTTCTTTGTAGTTTTTCCGTTTGATTCTTATTTCGTGAGATATTTGGCCCGGTCACTATCAATGGACCACCCTGTATATACACAAATGTTAAAGTACAGTATCGAGGGAGAGAGAGAGAGAGAGAGAAAGAGAGAGAGAGAGAGAGAGAGAGAGAGAAAGTGTTAGGGGTATAGGTGCAGATACTGATAATCTTAATGGGTACCTACTTCAGTGTATTAGTTGTTTTTTCTCCGCACCTAACAATCTTCCCGCAAACACATCACACAATTTACTACCTGATTTTATACAGTGTGTACCGTCATAACTGCACTGTGAAGAGATAACGCCGGACAGTATAGGCTGTCCATTTTACGTCCACGTGTCTACATTTCAATATATGACCTGCTGTCCAGGCAGAATATACATTGATTGCTTGCTTGAGCCACACGTACTTGGAGCTACTAACTAACGTAAAAACATACTTCTAGTAACAGTTGAAATTATTAGCCTGTAAATGAAGTAAATACTGATATAATTTTGCTTAGCACATTGTCCTCAGTCATCAAAAGAAGTATGCTCCTAATATATACATACATATGTTTATAGGACTCATTCCGAGACATCAAGGCATCATCAATTTAGTATGGGAGTAGTGTGGAGGGTGAAAATTGTAAAGGTAGACCAAGAGATGAATACAGTAAGCATGTTCAAATGGATGTGGGTTGCATTCTTTAGGAGATGAGGAGGCCTGCACAGGATACAGTAGTGTGGAGAACTGCATCAAACCAGTCTCCGGAATGAGCACCTTGACAACAACATGTATATGAAAACAAAGACAGAAATTACAAATTAATACGTCTATGCTGAATATTTTATTATTGCCAGTTACTAAAAATTGTACCATTCATTATCAGTACAGCGCTTTTGACATAATATCCGCAGGAATTAGTATAACGGGAGTAGGATTCGTTACCATAGGAAGGATCGACAGCAAACCAACATCGACAACGACAATTCAGGTATACATGCCGACGTCACAAGCTGGAGATGAAGAGACAGAGAAAGTATATGAGGATATTGAAAGGGTAGTACAAAATGTTTCAAATGGCTCTGAGCACTATGCGACTTAACTTCTGAGGTCATCAGTCGCCTAGAACTTAGAAGTAATTAAACCTAACTAACCTAAGGACATAACACACATCCATGCCTGAGGCATGATTCGAACCTGCGCCGTAGCGGTCGCCCGGTTCCAGACTGTAGCGCCTAGAACCGCACGGCCACTCCGCCCGGCAGATGGTAATACAGCACGTAAAGGGAGATAAAAATCTAATAGTCATTGGGGACTGCAACGCAGTTGTAGGGAAACGTGTAGACGAAACGGTTGCAGGAGAATATAGTCTTGGGGCAAGGAATGAGAGAGGAGAAAGACTAATTGAGCAGTGTAATAAATTTCAGTTAGGAACAGCGAATACTCCGTTCAAGAATCACAAGAGCAGGAGGTACACTTGGAAAAGGTTAGGTGATACGGGAAGATTTCAGTTAGATTTCATCACGGTCAGACAGAGGTTCAGAAATCAGATACTGGAGTGTAAGGTGTACGCAGGAGCAGATATAGACCACAAAGTAGCAATGATGAAGAGTAGGCTGAAGTTTAAGATATCAGTCAGGAAGGATCAGCACGCAAAGATGTGGGATACGAAAGTACTAAGGAATGACGAGATACACTTGAACCTGTCTAAGCTATAGATACAGCAATAAGGAGTAGCTCAGTACGCAGTACAGTTGAAAGGGAGTGGCCATCTCTAAAATGGGCAATCATAGAAGTTGGGAAGGAAAACATAGGTACAAAGAGGGTAACTGCGAAGTAACCATGGTTAACAGAAGAAATACTTCGGTCGATCGATGAAAGAAGAAAGCACAAAAATGTTCCAGAAACTCAGGAATCTATGAAATATATAGAAAGAGCAGCGAAGCTAAGACGAAATGGCTGCATAAAAAATGTGAAGAAATCGAAACAGAAATCACTGTCGGAAGGACTGACTCAGCATATAGGAAATTCAAAACAACAATAGGTGAGATTAAAAGCAAGGATGGTAACATTAAGATTGCAACGGGAATTCCACTGTTAAGTGTAGAGGAGAGAGCGGATCGGTGGGTTAAGATTTGCCTGATGTGATAGAAGAAGAAATCGGGGTCGATTTAAAAGAGATAGGGGCTGCAGTATTAAAATCAGAATTTAAAAGAGTTTTGGAAGAGTTATGGTAGAATAAAACAGACGGGATAGATAGCATTCGATGAGAATTTCTAAAATCATTGGGGGAAATGGCACCAAAACGACTATTCACGTTGACGCGTACTAAGTATCAGTCTAGCGACATACCATCTGACTTTCGGAAAAGTATTATCCACACAATTCCGAAGACAGCAAGGGCTGACAAATGCGAGCACAATCAGGTTAACAGCTCATGCATCTAAGTTGCTTAAAAGAATAACATACAGAAGAATGGAAAAGAAAATTGAGGATGTGTTAGATAACGTTCAGCTTAGCTTTAGGAAAGGTAAAGGGACGAGAGAGGCAATTCTGACATTGCAGTTGATAATGGAGGCAAGACTATAGAAAAATCAAGACATGTTCATAGGATATGTCTTCGTGGAAAACGCGTCCGACAGTGTGAAATGGCGCAAGTTATTCGAAATTCTGAGAAAAAGAGGGGTAAGCTACAGGGAGAGACGGGTGCAATATGTACAAAAGCCAAGAGGGATTAATAAGAGTGTACGGCCAAGAACGAAGTGCTCGGATTAAAAAGGGTGTAAGACAGCCTTTCGCCCCTACTGTTAAATCTGTACATCAAAGAAATAAAACAATGGTTGAGGAGTGCGATTAAAATTCAAGCTGAAAAGATATCAATGATACGATTCGCTGATGACATTTCTATCCCTAGTGAAAGTGAAGAAGAATTATATGACCCGCTGAATGGAACGAACAGTCTAATGAGTACTAAAATGTGGAGTTTCACGGCCGGACATGTCATGTCCATTATAACTATCCGGGCTGTTATGCCGTGGTTGGTTGATGAATTCTATGTCAATTCCCAACGTTTCGTCCCTGTCTGCGGAGGACATCTTCAAGGGGGTCTGTAGCTCGATGGAAGGTCCACCACACCCACTGGAGAGCCAGTGGGTATGTTGGACCTTCCATCGATCTACAGACCCTCTTTTTAAGATGTCCTCCACAGACAGGGACGATACGACCTCCGTTAAGACATCATGGAATGACTACCGTAGTACTAGAGGGAGCTGTAGAGGCCAAAAACTGTAGAGGAAGACAGATATAGGAATACATCCAGCAAATAATTGAGGACGTGAGTTCCAAGTGATTCTCTGAAATGAAGAGGTAGGCGCAGGGAAGGAATCCGTGACGGGTCGCATCAAACCAGTCAGGAGGCTGATGACTCAAACGAAAAAAAATTTGAAATTTATTGAAAATTTTTGACCTTGGTGGGGTGATAGGTGTTTTCTGCGTGCTTGTACGGTTGCGAGACCTGGAGCGCGCAAGCCAGTGACAACGACGCTTTCCAGATGTTGTGTCGGCGGAAGATGTTAAGCGTTCCATGGACAGAAAGAAAAACCATCGCTTCCCTTATAGAATAAGTTGGCATCACATTATCATCGTTTGTAGGCCAAAGATACTTCAGTTCCTATGGCACATTCTGAGAAGAGAAGGAGATAATTTGGGAAAGACCATCCTACAAGGCAAAATCTAAGGCAGAAGACTACGGGGAAGACCAGCAAGTAGGTTGCTAGTTCAAGCGGCGAAGATTATTGGCCAACATCTTCAGATTATAATGAGAAGAGGTGAAAAGCGCTGTGGATGGAGACGAACTGAAGTCATGACAGTTCAACAGCGATAAACCAACTGATTATGATAATGTCTCTTTGAAATAGAATTTACAGGCAATCTACTTGTATTATTCTGAAATTCTAATCCGAATGCCTGCCTGATTCCCTCATGTAGTACCCTACCGGCGGATAATTCTTTTCTGTGAAACATCTTGATTGTACCCAGAATGAGATTTTCACTCTGCAGCGGAGTGTGCGTTGGTATGAAACTTTCTGGCAGATTAAAACCGTGATCCGGACCGAGACGAGATACAGGCAGAAGTAAAGTTGTGAGGACGGGGCATGAGTCGTGCTTGGGTAGCTCAGTTGGCAGAGCACTTGCCCGCGAAAGGCAAAGGTCCCGAGTTAGAGTCTCGGTCCGGCACACGGTTTTAATCTACCAGGAAGTTTCATCTTGATTGTAATTTCAATACGGCAAGCGTCAAAAGCTTGTCGGTTAGTAGAGTACGTGAATCAAGTGAAACATTACAGCGACCTGCAGTTTAGCGCTCTATATGAACCGCAAAGCGATATCGCGTTTTTCACACGGCAGGCGGTGTCAGAGCCGTTAGAAATGAAAAATGCAAATGTGATCCGCTAACGTGGAGATATTCTTGTAAATGACGATGACGTCGTGTCTGAGAGAGAACCGATGTTTCTACTTTAATGGCGGACATATAACACCAGCGGTAACCGATGCAGTCGTGTCAACGCAAACAAGACGTTTTAAATGTTTGAACGCTGTGTGGGATTGTGTAATGCTGTGGAAGAGTTTTACATAACCTTTCTCCCTCTGGCTTAATACAAGACAATTAAACGTTTTATTTCCCCACTAAAAAAACCGCGGACACGCCTTGTTAGTAACTGCTGTACACCTTAGCTGAAAATTCATGAGTAGCCCGCATCTCTTGTTTCTCAGCTTGCAGTTATGGGTAACCGTATATTGCACTGACTTGTAAAACTCCACAAAAGGATCACTCAGCACCATGAGAGAGTTACTGTGTAATCTGAAAGTGTTCATCGGAGCTGGAAATGTTTACGAAAGTAACAAAGAACTTTATTCAGATTTGCACATGATACAACACAGGAACAAATTTTCACAAGAAGATAATGATATCAATTATAATTCTACGATATACGGCAAGAAATCCATTAGGAAATACGGTTACCTCTGAGTGATTAACACATTAACTTGTATGTCACTAGGGGATACCCCATATATGACTAGTCACTGGAACTAAAATGCTCGACTTCTGTAGGATGACTGTTCAAATCTCTGTCCGGCCATCCAGATTTGGTGTATTCGTGGTTTCCGCAAGTTATGTCATGTAGATGACGGGATGATGTCTCTGATGAAAGGATGGATGATTTCTTTTCTCACATCGACCACAGACTTGTTCTAAGTCTGCAATGACCGCGTTGTGGACGTGGCTCTAAATCCGAATCTTCCTCCCGATACAACGGCAGACATACCGGTTCTCCATTACGAGGCTGCACCATCGAGAAAAAACGTGATATAAATACTATATCGATGGACAGATATAGTGGAGATACTCTACGCTTGAAACTTTCTGCCAGATTAAAACTGTGTGATTGAATTTTCTCATTATGGGAATACTGAAGGGCAGTCTGTTTTATTTGCTAAAAACTATTGAAACTCCAAGATCACACAATTTTTTTTTTATTGAAGACAGCAACTTTCTACAGTCTTAGCTGTCATCTTATGATCTTAAACATTTTGTTTGGTAGTAAACCATGTTCATTTAACGCTGACCTCATGTACTAAACGTCAAGTGGATAAAACCCAGCACATTTTAAGGTTTGTCGTCGCTAAAGTATTTCAAATCAGACAGCATCTTTTGACAATTAAAACTGAGTGCCGGACATGTACTCGAACTTGGGAGCTTCATCTTTCACAGGCAAGTGACGTAGCTACTGAGTTATCCCACGACAACTCACGACCCTCTCTGACAGCTTTACTTCTGCCAGTACCTGATCTAGAACCTACCAGACATCACAGATGTTCTCCTGCGGCGGCAGTGAGAGCTGGTTGTGAATCGTGCATGGAAAGCTTAGTCGGTAGAGCAGTTGCTCGTGAAAGGCGAAGGTGCCGGGTTTGAGTCCAGGTGGCTCACAGATTTAATTTGCAAGGAAGTTTCAGATCAGCGCGTACTGTGCCGCAGAGTAAAAATACATTCCGGATACTCTGCACTTCTCCGATTTGAAACAAACGAAGATCAATGTCGTCCGAAGAAGTCTTGTTGCATCAAGACAGCACATTTCTCCACACAGCAGGAACAATACTACACAGTGGATTATTTCACATTCATCTTACAAACCCCGCTTAGCGCAGGAAGACTGTCACTTTTTTTTGTCTGTCGATGACACGCTTCACGGTCTCAATTCACCACAGCGTTATAGATCTGGCATCAGGGGCTACGCGGAATATCCTTTGCAGCAGGGACACACAAGCTCGTCGGCCGATGCAACAGATGTGTGGAGAAATTAAACTTTCGTTTATACTCACAAGGGAACCTCCCCATCGCACCCCCCTCAGATTTAGTTCTAATTTGGCACAGTGGATAGGCCTTGAAAAACTGAACACAGACCAATCGAAAAAACAGGAAGAGGTTGTGTGGAACTATGAAAAAATAAGCAAAATATACAAACTGAGTAGTCCATGTGTAAGATAGGCAACATCAAGGAGAGCCAGAGCCCAGCAGTGCCATGGTCCAGTGGTAAGTGTGAGCAGCTGCGGAACGAGAGGTCCTTGGTTCAAGTATTCCCTCGAGTGAAAAGTTTCTTTATTTTCGCGAAGTTATGATATGTCCGTTCGTTCATTGACGTCTCTGTTCACTGTAATAAGTTTAGTGTCTGTATTTTGCGGACACACCGCAAAACCGTGCGATTAGTAGACGAAAGGATGTGACTCTCCAATGGGAACCGAAAACATTTGATCGCAAGGTCATAGGTCAACCGATTCCTCCACAGGAAAACACGTCTGATATACTATATACGACACTGGTGACGGCATGTGCGTCACATGACAGGAATATGTTGTCGACTCACCTAACTTGTACACTTGGCGAATGGGTAAAAAAGATTCTTCTACCTTGCCCGATTTGGGTTTTGTTGTGGATGTGATAATCACTCCCAAAAAAGTGATGAAAACATAAGAGTTTGTCACACAAACTGCAACAAATGAATACAACAGTTTCACAGTCGCACAGTTTTCCCTGTGCTCTGTCAAAACATATGTTTTTAAGGTTTTCAAATTTTTCCTTGTGTAGATCGTCAAATACTGCATATGTCTAAGTAAATCTAAACATGTCCTGGAATTTTGGAGAGTGAAGTTGATTATGTGTGAGTGGCTGAACTTCGATAATTGTCTGAAAATAAAAAATTAAAATTTCCACTTGAGGAAGACTTGCACCAAGGTCCTCTCATTCCACAGCTGCTCACGCTACCCACGGGACCATGGCGCTCCTGAGCTCACATTCTCCTTGATGTTGGCTATCGGGCACATGGACTACTCAGTTTGTGTATTTTGCTTATTTTTTCCTAGTTCCACACAAGTTCTTCCTGTTTTCTCGATTGATCTGTGTTCAGTTTTTAAAGGCCTATCCACTGTGCCAACTTATAACTATACCTGAGGGGGGTGCGATGGGGAGGTTCCCTTGTCAGTGACTTGTTCCAAATGCTATAAGAAAATTATATAAATATAGCCGAAAAACAGACTGAAATGCTTGGACAAAGAACTGTGATATCTGTTTGCGAGTTCATTGTCATTCGTTGAATGTTGCTGGAAAATCATCAAAGCGTGCTCTGGACGGAGTTCGACAGACGCATCTTGGGTACAACGAAGCCGTCCAGTTGACGTATGTAGAGCATACCGTCCCGGAAATCATCTGCGAGTGATGCAGTACATTTTTTCCGTGTATGAAGATCGTATACAGAACATCATCGGAACTAGGAGACGGTGTCGACAGTTTTCTTGCCACCTCTGAGATCTCTCAGAATATCCTCCAGTGGTCGTCCTTTCGTCTCGGGCAGCGTTGAAAGCCCGATGATGGAACATGCGAGGCAGATAGCCGCGAAGAACCAGAAGGTGCCGTGGACGCCCATGGCCTCCGACATGAGTGGGTAGAGCTTGGTCATGAGCGCCGCCGACCCCCAGATGGCGCTGAAAGCCAGGACGGACGCCACGCCTCTGACGCGGGGGGCGACGATCTCCGACAGCAGTATGTACGGCAGCGGGCCCAGGCCGAACGCCATCATCAGCAGGTAGACGGAGAGGCAGGTGACGGGCAACCAGCCGATCAGCGAGACGTCCACGTCGGTCTCCGTCCTGAGGTAGAAGTACACGCCCAGCACCATCACCGAGACCCCGACGCACACGTTGGAAAGCAGCAAGATGACGCGACGTCCCAGTCGGTCCATGAGCGGCGCGGATGCAACACCACCAGCCACCTGCCGGGAACACACATATCGCATCCTCAAATACATAAGTGACAAAATTCGATGTTTATCAGTAACATCTACATCTACATTAATACTCCGCAAGCCACCCAACGGTGTGTGGTGGAGGGCACTTTACGTGCCACTGTCATTACCTCCCTTTTCTGTTCCAGTCGCGTATGGCTCGCGGGAAGAACGATTGTCTGAAAGCCTCCGTGCGCGCTCGAATCTCTCTAATTTTACATTCGTGATCTCCTCGGGATGTATAAGTAGGGGGAAGCAATATATTCGATACCTCATCCAGAAACGCACCCTCTCGAAACCTTGCGAGCAAGCTACACCACGATGCAGAGCGCCTCTCTTGCAGAGTCTGTCAATTGAGTTTGCTAAACATCTCCATAACGCTATCACGTTTACCAAATAACCCTGTGACGAATCGCGCCGCTCTTCTTTCGATCTTTTCTATCTCCTCCGTCAACCCGATCTGGTACGGATCCCACACTGATGAGCAATACTCAAGTATAGGACGAACGAGTGTTTTGTAAGCCACCTCCTTTGTTGATGGACTATATTTTCTAAGGACTCTCCCAATGAATCTCAACCTGGTACCCGCCTTACCAACAATTAATTTTATGTGATCATTCCACTTCAAATCGTTCCGCACGCATATTCCCAGATATTTTACAGAAGTAACTGCTACCAGTGTTTTTTCCGCTATCGTATAATCATACAATAAGGGATCCTTCTTTCTATGTATTCGCAATACATTACATTTATTTGTGTTAAGAGTCAGTTGCCACTCCCTGCACTAAGTGCCTATCCGCTGCAGATCTTCCTGCATTTCGCTACAATTTTCTAATGCTGCAACTTCTCTGTATACTACAGCATTATCCGCGAAAAGCCGCATGGAACTTCCGACGCTATCTACTAGGTCATTTATATATATTGTGAAAAGCAATGGTCCCATAACACTCCCCTGTGGCACGCCAGAGGCCACTTTAACGTCTGTAGAGGTCTCTCCACTGAGAACAACATGCTGTGTTCTGTTTGCTAAAAACTCTTCAATCCAGCCACACAGCTGGTCTGATATTCCGTAGGCTCTTACTTTGTTTATCATGCGACAGTGCGGAACTGTATCGAACGCCTTCCGGAAGTCAAGGAAAATAGCATATACCTGGGAGCCTGTATCTAATATTTTCTAGGTCTCATGAACAAATAAAGCGAGTTGGGGCTCACACGATCGCTGTTTTCGGAATCCATGTTGATTCCTACAGAGTAGATTCTGGGTTTCCAGAAATGGCATGATACTCGAGCAAAAAACATGTTCTAAAATTCTACAACAGATGGACGACAGAGATATAGGTCTATAGTTTTGTTCATCTGCTCGACGACCCTTCTTGTAGACTGGGACTACCTGTGCTCTTTTCCAATCATTTGGAACCTTCCGTTACTCTAGAGACTTGCGGTACACGGCTTTTAGAAGGAGGGCAAGTTCTTTCGCGTACTCTGTGTAGAAACGAATTGGTATCCCGTAAGGTTCAGTGGACGTTTCTCTGTTGAGTGATTCCAGTTGCTTTTCTATTCCTTGGACACTTATTTCGATGTCAGCCATTTTTGCGTTAGTGCGAGGTTTTAGAGAAGGAAGTGCAGTGCGGTCTTCCACTGTGAAACAGCTTTGGAAATAGGTGTTTAGTATTTCAGCTTTACGCGTGTCATCCTCTGTTTCAATGGCATCATCATCCCGGAGTGTCTGGATATGCAAAATGGCATACAGTTCAATACCTCTAGAGAACACTTTTCATAAAAAGGAAAGTGGAGTCTAACATTACTCTTGAGGACGATGACTGGTCCAGTTTCATTTAATTGAAGGGTGAGGGTTAGAGGGTGGGTTGTGGGCAGAGGAGGAGGGGGGCAGACGGAGGGTGGTGGCAGATTGTGTCGTTTTTAGATTCACGATTCGTCTTCAGATTTTTGACGTGTGATATGCCCATGCCCAGTTGTGTGAATTTAATCGTTAAATCAGGAATTGAAGGATGAACTGGCTGTGGGAAAGTGGAGAAGGGAAGTTTACTCCTTTCAGCTTTCGCATATCCTCACTTTTAATCCAGTAAGAAACACCTCAACGTAAGTAATATATGAAACATGTAGGTATTGCTGAAAAATTTGCTACTCAGATAGAGGCGCTGAAGTTTAAGATAAATAGGAAGTAGAAAAAAGTGAAGTACACAGTAAAGAAACATAGTATGTTAGTCTTTCAGCCTGACATTGTGTGACAAAGTAAATTGCACATATCCTGTATAAACACTTCTGAAGACCTAATGGAGTTGTGAATTCCACAGGCACTCCACACATCAGCTTTGCCAGGATTTTCTAGTATAATAACACCACTGTAATCTAGATTTGTAAATGTTCAGGTCTGTAATTCTATGACCATTCAAACATCTCTTCGAACTGCACTCCGAACAATTTCTTTATATTTCTGAGACGTTGAAGAGGTGATGGCGTGTTCTTACACGTTGCAGCTGTGTGATCCGTTCAGTTTAGGCTTTCGTCCGCTATCGTTGTTACTGTGGTCTTCAGTCCGAAGACAGATATGATGCAGCTTTTCACGCTAGTCAGTCCTGTGCAAGCATCTTCATCTCTTCATAACCACAGAACCTACATCCATCGTAACTGTTTACTGTCTCTCTTTACAATTTTTCCTGACCGTACTTCCCATCATTACCCGACTGGCAATTCCTTGATTCTTGAAGATTTGTTCTATCAACTAATCCATTCTTCTTGACAGGTTCAGCCATTAATTGCACTTCTCCTAGCTTCGATTGCGTATCTACTCATTTGTTATTCAAATTCCTCATCAATCTTTCAGTATTGTTCTGTAGCACCATGTTTAAAAAGATTCTATTTACTTCTTGTCTGAACTGCTTATCGTTTACGTTTCACTTCCATAGAGGCTAATTCCAGACAAATACCCACAAAAAAGTTTCCTTACACGTTAACAAATCGAACTCCTCCTTTTCAAAAGCCCTTTGCTTGTTTATTATCTTTTCTTGTTTTTGGGCCACAATTATGTAATAACGTTTGAATGAAATTTGCGCAGTTTGATTCTACAACTTCTTTAAGTTATATTACTATCATGATTTCAGCCTTAAGACATTGTCAAGTACAACACTGAAAAAAGTTTTGTAGAAGTGCATAGAAAATGAGGAGGACTCTATCTTTATAAATATTTGATCATTATATTAATTGTACATTTCGTACTTCATATTTCATGCGTTATATCTCTTCCACAATATATTGGCTACAACACGTGGTATTTTAATTGCAGACTTTCGTAATTTTCTGTTCCATATTTACGTATACCACATAGACGGAGTTTATAGTAAGATTCGACCGATGATTGTTCTCTGTTACGGTTATAATTTTTCTACAGTGCACTGGTGTACGGACTTTCTCATTTGAACCAGTATATAACGTAGGGTACTCCTTTCAGCGTGATGTCATATTTTCGTGCTATAACATATTGTTTACACCTTGAATTCACAGAGAACACAGTTCTTCCAAAGATGTACTTACAGATGTACTCACAGATAACACAGTTCTTCCAAAGATGTATGGATTATGCAACATAGACTTACAACCTACAATGTTCATCTTTCAAATTATCTTCACTGCACATGTAACTACTGTACTGATGTTCATTCGGTGGCTCGATTCTTTTATGTCTGGAAACATGTTTGCTACTTGTCTGCCATACATTTCTGTGGTTTTGAACTAGAATGTCCAGTTCAATAGGATCCTCACAATGACTTCACTTAACGAAGTCTAATTATAGCCAATATGTAAGCAGTATTAATTCGGTAATTTTTTATTCTGATGTTGACAGGGCGCACTGGTGTTACATTTTGGCTCTTCCTACATTCTCTGCATTTGTACAAACTTATTCAGTGTTGTACTTAAGAATGGCTTAAGCCTAAATTATGATAGTAATATAAGATAAGGAAGAGGCGAAAAGTTAATTAAATTAATCTTTTCTTGATGTTATCAGACTGCATTTTACATCCTCCCCAGTTCTGCTATCATCAGTTTGCTACACTCATCTACTATTTTCAGTGTCTCATTTCCTAATCTAGTCCCCGCAGCATCACCAGATTTAATTCGATTAGTTTTCATTACTCTAGTTTTACTTTTGCTTAATTATAATCTCATTTCAAGGCACTATTTATTCCTTAAAATGCTCTTCCAAGTCCTTTGGCGTCTCATGAGAGAATTGGAATGTCATCGCAAACCGCAAATGTCTCATTTATTCTCCCGGAACCTTAATTGCCCCTCTATATATCCTGCTGGTTTGCTTTACTGCTTGTTCAATGTAGAGATTGAATTACATTGAGGCTAGGCCACAACCCGGTCCTTTGTTTCTCAACCACTGCTTTCGTTTCATGTCCTTCAACTCTTATAATTGCAGTCTGTATTCTGTAGGGGAGACCGGGGCAGAATGAACTACCGGGACAGAACGGTCTCAATGGTCTAATTTCATCTAGAGCCGCTACAGTGCACTCAGACTGCCAAGTGCTTATCAAACCAATGTCTGTTACGATTTAGTAAGGTTGGAGCTGTTGTCACGCGCCAGTCACTTAGTCTGCATATAAAAGTGAGCGAATTCGCTCTCTTGTTGTAACGTAAAATACCGTTTCTATTTAAGGTAAACCTGTCATAATTTTTTCTTCACAATCAACGTTTAGTCCACCTAGATCAGCATGTTCTTATTTGTCTTTGTGTCCAACGTTATTGTAAAAGAAGTGTTTACGTTTATTACCGTATATTGTCTCAACAGATAGGCGTTTGGGGGCGGTGTGGTGTAATGGTATAACCTGTTCTGCCCCGGTCGCCTTTAATTTTTCATTTGACCATTTCTACCGCATGTTGTGCCTTTCTCGTCTGCAGATGGTACGTCTTTATTTGCGGAAAACGGAGAGACAAAATTAGTCAGCGAAAAATATGCGTCCATCAGTAACGCCACTGGGTCAAGCTTACCTAATTTTAGCCTGGGAAATGTTACTCCAATATCTAGAGTTACACCATGGACAGAAACGAGTGACAAGAAAGAGAAGTAAAACTGCACCGTTACATCATCTCTCTACATCAATGCGCTACAAGAAGCGGTAAAAAAGTCCTGGGAGCTAAAGAGAGTAGAGTAAAGATCAGGCTGCTAGCTCGGGAAGAAGAAAGTGAAAGGAAAAGGAAAAGTTCTTCAATCAAAGAAGAGGAAGAAAAAAGAAAAAGAAATTGAGCCCATACAAAATGAAACATCCGAAGACGACGAATGTGCGGCACGTACATATTGCAGGAAATTATATTCCACTTCAGCTGACGGATGGTTCAGATGGTTCAAATGGCATTGAGCACTATGGGACTTAACATCGGTCATCAGTCCCCTAGAACTTAGAATTACTTAAACCTAACTAACCTAAGGACATCACACACATCCATGCCCGAGGCAGGATTCGAACTTGCGACCGTAGCGGTCACGCGGTTCCAGACTGAAGCGCCTAGAACCGCTCGGCTACAACTGACGGCTCTCCCCTACAAGTTGCAAATAACCTTCTGCTCCCTGTATTTTGTCCTTGGTACCTTCAGAATTTCAAGACGTGTATTCCAAGGTACACTGTGAAACTCTTTCTCTAAATCTACAAATGCTGTAAACGTAGGTTTGCCTTTCTTCGAGTAGTCGCCTAAGGCAAGTAGTAAGTATCATTTTTGTCCCGTGTGTTCCTAGTTTTACCAAGCATGAAGACCAATCTTCCCCGAGGTCGGCATCTAACAGTTTTTCCGTTCTTCTGTAAACGATTCGTCTCGGTGTTCGCCAAGCTTGACATTAAACGTGGTTCGGTAACTTTCGCACCTGTCAACAGCACCTGCATCCTTCGGAATTGGGATTAAAAAACTGGCTCTGAGCACTATGGGACTCAACTGTTGTGGTCATCAGTCCCCTAGAACTTAGAATTACTTAAACCTAACTAACCTAAGGACATCACACACATCCATGCCCGAGGCAGGATTCGAACTTGCGATCGTAGCGGTCACGCGGTTCCAGACTGAAGCGCCTAGAACCGCTCGGTCACAACTGACGGCTCTCCCCTACAAGTTGCAAATAACCTTCTGCTCCCTGTATTTTGTCCTTGGTACCTTCAGAATTTCAAAACGTGTATTCCAAGGTACACTGTGAAACTCTTTCTCTAAATCTACAAATGCTGTAAACGTAGGTTTGCCTTTCTTCGACTAGTCGCCTAAGGCAAGTAGTAAGTATCATTTTTGTCCCGTGTGTTCCTAGTTTTACCAAGCATGAAGACTAATCTTCCCCGAGGTCGGCATCTAACAGTTTTTCCGTTCTTCTGTAAACGATTCGTCTCGGTGTTTGCCAAGCTTGACATTAAACGTGGTTCGGTAACTTTCGCACCTGTCAACAGCACCTGCATCCTTCGGAATTGGGATTAAAAAACTGGCTCAGAGCACTATGGGACTCAACTGTTGTGGTCATCAGTCCCCTAGAACTTAGAATTACTTAAACCTAACTAACCTAAGGACATCACACACATCCATGCCCGAGGCAGGATTCGAACCTGCGACCGCAGCAGTCGCACGGTTCCGGACTGGGCGCCTAGAACCGCGAGACCACCGCGGCCGGCAATTGGGATTATTACATTCTTCTAGAAGTCTGAGGATATTTCGCCTGTCTCATATATCTAACTCGTGTACAACCAGGCATCGACCGCAGTAGGATGGAGTGCGTACCTGTAGCAGACCCATGACGATGGTAGCGAGCTCTGGTGAGAGAGAGCTGCCGGACTCCTGGAAGATGAAGACGGCGTAGTTGAGAACGGCGAAGAGGCCGGCCATCTGCTGGTTGATGGCGACCACGATGACGAGCGAGATGCCGACCAGGCTGACGGCGGAGCACAGCCGGCCGCTCGCCGCCGCCCCCTGGGCTGCGCCGCCCCCGCCGCCGCCGCTGCTGTCCCTGCCCAGCGACGCCTCCAGCCGGGCCATCTCGAGCTCCAGCTGGTCCTCCGTTATCCCGCGGCGCAGCCAGCGGAGGGACTGCGCAGTCGAATACGTTGTCTTTCATACCATCCGCGGCCCTTATAAAAAATTTGTAAGCAGATATTTTGTGGCGGGAAAGGTCCTTCTTCAGTGGCTGGCTAACCAAGTTGAAATATCTGTCTGAGACTTCGGGAGAGTTATTAGGGAAATAAATTGGATTCTAAACATAACTTTTTACATCGCTAATGAGGTCACTCACTGGGTTAGTACGTAATAAAAAAGAAAGCGACACTCAAATACAAAAGTAATCTTTAAAATAAAGCATTGTTTATGTTAAATAGCTAGCCTTTAGGCACTATTTTCATTTATAGTAAGCTACAGCAAAAAATTAAAAAGTTGTTCTCAACCGCTTTTCCCAGCGCAAGCACTTTTTTCAAATTCTGAGTGCACTTGAATCACTTGTTGGTATTCTTCCCCGTTTTGTCGAAATGTGACAGTTGGTCTTCCGTAAATCAATATTTACAACATACTCCTTTCCCGTTTAAACTGAAAATGTTCCGAGCAGGTCTTTTTTCCTTAACCTTCTTCCAACTGTTCAATAGCCTATTGTCTATAAAACTGCAAATAACACAAAAACAAGGTTATGTTGCAGCTCACTCAGCCACATGAGATGATTGACTCTCAGGCGGTCAGACCAGTGCTGTCAGTTGCAATTAACTAAATAACCCACAGAATTGTACGAAATACTTGAAATTACCAGCCACTCATTCAAATTGCAATAATAGCAACAACAGAAATATTTACTTAGAATAACTGGAATTAGGGTAAAAAGAGGTTCAAAATGGTTCAAATGGCTCTGAGCACTATGGTCATCAGTCCCCTACAACTTAGAACTACTTAAACCTAACTAACCTAAGGACATCATACATCACCCAGCCATCACGAGACAGAGAAAATCCCTGACCCCGCCGGGAATCGAACCCGGGAACCCGGGCGTGGGAAGCGAGAACGCTACCGCACGACCGCGAGATGCGGGCTAAAAAGAGGTTATCGCTAATGATTTTAGTTGGGAATGTGTCACGTACCGATTCCAATTTCAAAATTCCAAAAATCGTGAATTCTGTAGCCATCGACTAGTATCGGATTCGAACGAGTCCAGCATCTTGCACACCGATTATTTGCTATTAATCTTCTTCATGTTAGTGTCTTCGTTTTATCTTCACAACAGTGCAGCCATACGAAAGTGGATACAGAAAGGAGCAGAAGTTAGTTTGTCTCAAATGTCATTACATCTGACAATAAATCTTTTTCTTTTTTTCACTGATAACAGTTTAACGTTTAAGTGTGCATTTATCATGAAGAAACACATGTCAGCAGTTTAATACACGCGGTAATAACTTTTTATCAATAATAATTCTTCAATAATATACAGATATTTGACAGTGATTACAAAGTATGTTACATTAGAAAACGATGACCTAAGGACAATGTTTTTTACTTCGGCTTCTCACTGCACAGCTGTTCAACGCGGTGTGTATGTATATATATATATGTGTGTGTGTGTGTGTGTGTGTGTGTGTGTGTGTGAGAGAGAGAGAGAGAGAGAGAGAGAGAGAGGGAGAGAGAGAGAAAGAGACTGTGTGAGTGCGAGAGAGAGAGATCAAGAGTGAGGAGTAGAACTGGTACAAATAAAAAGGACGTTATAAATGATAAGTAGCGCTCCGCAACATGAGCTCTTCCCTGGTAAAAAAAAAAAAAAAAAAAAAAAAAAGCTTTTCTCTTCTTTCCTTGCGGTATTAGTAATAAAGGCAAGTGTAAACATTTACTAACCTTTAATATCGGGACTATTATCTCATTCCCCTATTTTAGTTGGTAATTATAAATTCGAACAGGAAAATTTTAAAATATACATGTTTTTATAAATGCCCAAATTTTGGACATTTAAAACTGCTTTACGCAAATTCCCGGAAAATGCCCTTTTGCAAATGTCCAGCCCATTGGGCATTTGCCTGGCCCTCGTCACCACTCCTATACAAGAGAACTTGATTAGTATCAAGCATAGAAGTTAATTTGAGAAAGGAATTTCCGAGATAGTACGTTTGAAGAACAGCTTTGTATGGTAGTGAAACATGCACTATGATAAAACCGGAAGAGAATAGACTCGAAGCGTTTGAGATTTGGTACTACAGAACAATGTTGAAAATTAGATGGACTGATAAGGCAAGGAATTAGAAGTTTCTCCGCAAAATCAGCGAGGAAAGGAATATATGGAAAACATTGACGAGAAGAAGTGACAGGATGGTGGGACATCCGTTAAGTGCAATAACTTCCACCATACTAGAGGGAGCTCTACAGGGTAAAAACTATAGAGGAAGACAGAGGCTGTAATACATCCAGCACGTAACTGAGGACGTAGGTTGCAACTGCTACTCTGAGATAAGGAGGTTGGCACCTGAGAGGGATTTCTTGCGGGCCGCGTCAAACCAGGCGGAAGACTGATGATTCGAAAAGAAAATGTTCATTATCTTTAAAAAATAATGGTATTATATGAAGTAGGTAGTGGATGGCAAAAATATCACTTAGTTTACTTAGTTGGTTAGTGTCATGTTCCAAGGATCATATTGTACGATAGATCGTAATGATGTGTAACAAGTCATTTACGTTCACACTGCAAACTGAAGTTAATTTTTTTTCAGAAAGAAAGAAGATGTATAAATATTGTGAGTTAGTGAGTCCTACTCAGCACTTTTCACGCATTACAGTAACGGAAATTCTTCTACGGAATAGGAGGAGTTGCCAAGGCGACCGAGCGAGGTAGCGCAGTGGTTAGCACGCTGGACTCGCATTCGGGAAGACGATAGTTCAAGCCAGAGTCCGGCCATCCTGATTTAGGTTTTCCGTGATTTCCCTAAATCGCTTCAGGCAAATGCCGGGATGGTTCCTTTTGAAAGGGCACGGTCCACTTCCTTCCCCATCCGATGGGACCGACCAACTTGCTGTCTTGTCTCCTCCCCCCAAATCAACCAACCAACCAGCTTGTCACTGTCAAGGAGAAAATTTCTTAGTTTGTTTTCAAATCTTACTTCTCTGTCTGTCAGCATTTTACATCGCTGGGTAAGTGATCAGAAATTTTTGTTGCGGCAGTGTGCGCCCCTTTTTGTTATGAAGACAGCTTTAATGTAGAATGATGAAAGTCAGTTTTTCTTTTAGTACTGTCATTATGTACATAATTGTTCGTTTTGAACTGTAGTCGATTATTTACAACAAATTCCATGATGGAGTAAATATACTGTGAGGCAATAGTCAGAATGGCCAACTCCGTAAACAGATCTTTATCAAATGATCGTGGGTGACCGCTACATATTCTTCTTACAGCGCGTATGTGCGAAATAAAGAGTTCCTTTCTTTAAAATGAGTTACCCCAGGACTTATCCCGTAAGACATTATTGGATGAAAGAAGGCAAAATGCGCCAACTTACTGATTTGTCTCTCTCAAAGATTTGCAGTGTCATGGACATTCAGGATGTTCCTTGGAGGAATGGTCAGTATTCAGGGTGATTTTGTAAAATGAAGAAACCGCGCGACAGTTAATCGATCAACAATCCTTTATTATACACACTACCGCTTTTGGTACACTTAAATTTCCGTCATCTTGTGTAAAATGTAATAATGAAAATATTGTGTTAGAAGACAGTGGGAATGGATCCTCAAATATAAAATGTCAGGTAAGGACTACGCATCTAAAATTCCTAAAATGAATTAACATAGGCCTAAATTAAAAGAGAGAACAGGACGTTTCTTACATCATTCGCACGTATGCAGTACAATTATAATATGTAACGAATGTCATTGCCTAAAACAAAAATAAAACAGCTAAATATTAATATCTAGCTTTCTAATCCACTCCAAAATCATTATACGTACCCTAATAGCATCGAAGGACACATTCCTCTGTTACATGTCCAAAAGATTGTTTCAGATCATCACGGTCACAACTCGGAGCCTCCACATACCCCATTTATAGAGCAAGTCATAGTACCTACCACATCCAGTGCGGATTCTATTTAATTTTAACCACAGTTTCCTTTCAAGTTCGTCGCCAGCAGTATCACTGTTATATTTCTGGAACCATTCCCATTCTTGCTAATTTCCAATGTGTTGACAGTTCGTGTTCCAGAGGTCTTCTACTTTGTTTTTAATTGTAGCTAGCTGCTCAGCTTACAGTAGTGGCGGGTGTCTCGAACGCATCCCATTTCCTCGTACGACAGGGACGACGTGATAAATGCCTAATTCCTTACTCTCTGGTATATAATGGGCAATCTCTAAGCTAGGTCTCAGTGCTGAGAATCTGTGGTGGATAGAGATTGCTTAGCAGCGGAAGCCTGTATACATGAGTGGTCTGATTGTACCAGTTGTCGTGCACATCGTGTTGTTGAACTGCACATCGATGTGGCTGGTACGACAACTATTGCCTGAAGCACATTACTCTGTTCCCGAAAATTTCAGTGCAAGAGCCAAAATACGCAAAGTCTCCATTGAAGCCCACCAGGTTGTGTCACAGTCTCTGAATGATGTTGTTGCGATTTTTTGTCTCTGCACTGTGTAGAAGAGTTAAGTTATCGCTAACCTGCCGCAGCTGATGTTGGATGTCAATCAAACGCATTGTCAAAGCATACCTGGAACTGGCCAAGACTTGGTGTTCTTTAAATCTCATACGAAAATGCCGCCTGTTTTGCCAATGTATCTGCTCTTACACAACTGGCTTCTATCACAATGAGTACGTTACAAACCAGGATAAACGTAAGGAGCCTCTTTGAAAACGTAACGGTCCCTTAAGCCAGTGCCCAATTTTTTTTTTTTTTTTTTTGTATGAAAAAGTCTCGCGGTTCACTCGGCCTTTTTAATCCAGTATCTCAATCATAGACCCCCGATATCCGCTACTCGCAGCAATATACTTGATTACACCGAACTCGCTTTCATATGCCTTTGATGTCAGGAGAACATTATTTAACCTGTTTAGGCGGGCCCGGAAGGCTCTAGTTTCACGTTTAAACGGGTGGTTCGATGTTACATTCAGAACTAAATTATCAGTAGCCTCTTTTCTATACATGTCAAACTCTACCTCGCCATCCGTTCAGGGATGTGACATGAACGATCATTCGGAGCAAAAGAGTCAAGTAAACATGTACTCTAAAATGCACACTTTAAGAGCTATGAGCACTTCTTGATCTTCGGTACCGTGAAACATAACTCTACTGCTGCAAGCTCTTCGCTTTCCTTATTTTGGGGGAGGTAGTGGTGAGCAAAGCAAGAAAAAATGTGCAGTAAACACGGACTCTGATATGCATACCTCATGAGCTATGAGCACTTTTCGAATAGAAGAAACGTGTTTCACGTCAGCGAAGATTAACAAGTGCTAAAAGCTTTTAAGGTACGCATCTTGGAGCCCATGTTAACTGAACGTTTTCCTTGGTATGGTCCATACTGCCATATTCGCCGAATATGGAAAGCAAAGAGCTTGCAGTACAAGAAATTTGTTTCGTACTATAGAAGACGAGGAACTGCTTATAGTTCGCAAGGTATGCAGCTTAGAACCCATGTTTACTCAACTTTATTGCTTCGATTGAACGTTTCTGTCAAATTCCTAAATATTGAACTTTCCTCCTGGGTCAACCCGGACACACATTAAAACCTCTGAAAAAATCTGTTTTATACTGACACGAATTATCTGAAGAATGGTGCAAAATTGAGACAACTCACCTCGGGGAACATCAGTTTGGGTTCCGGCAGTAATTGAAGGCACGCTGACAGTTGCGAATCACCTTCATCCTTTCATGCTTGATGTTTTCCCTAACGGCGATGTCGTCTTTCAACAGCATAACTGAAGACATGCGATGAAAATACGTGATG
Source organism: Schistocerca gregaria (assembly GCF_023897955.1). Taxonomy (NCBI): domain Eukaryota; kingdom Metazoa; phylum Arthropoda; class Insecta; order Orthoptera; family Acrididae; genus Schistocerca; species Schistocerca gregaria. The sequence goes on from NC_064925.1 coordinate 124,307,545, forward strand.
TCCCTCAAACGTAAAAACTTAGAGATAAGTGTTGACATCTGTTGCTGGATACGGGAACTATCAAAACTGACATTAGTCTCACCCCTAAATATCAATTAGGGGTGAGACCAATGGCAATTTTGATAGTTCCCGTACTCAGCAATAGATGACAACACGTATCTCTAAGGTCTTACTTTTGAGGGTTAGCCCCTTTTTCCTCGCATGTCTTCAATTGTCCGCGTCTCTCAGCCGGACCATGCTACAGTGGTTTGAGGAGAAATATAGTGAACTCACGTTGATGTCTCGGCGATTAGTTTCGCCTCATGTAAATTTTATGAAACCCTTATGCGTCGCTATCGACCGTCACAGCATACGCAAATCAGCGGCCGTTATTTAGGCGAATTGCACGACCTGTGCGTAGACATCTAACGCCACATACCTCCACAAACTTATCAACAAATTATCGGGTCCCTGATACGCTGAATCATTTATGTATTTCGTTGGAAAGACGAACAAACAAGTTATTAAGCAGATGGTCATAATTTTTGGCTCATCATTGTTTATATAAGATATTTGAAGGAAGCTCTCAGATAGATTATATAATGGTAAGGCAGAGATTCAGGAACCAAGTTTTAAAATGGAAGACATTTCCAGGGGCAGATGTGGACTCTGACCACAATCTATTGATTATGAACTGTAGATTAAAACTGAAGAAACTGCAAAAAAGTGGGAATTTGAGGAGATGGGACCTGGATAATCTGATAGAACCAGAGGTTGTAGAGAGCTTCAGGGGGAGCATTAGGGAACGATTGACAAGAATGGGGGAAAGAAATACAGTAGAAGAAGAATGGGTAGCTTTGAGAGATGAAACAGTGAAGAAAGCAGAGGAACAAGTGGATAAAAAGACGAGGGCTAATAGAAATCATGAGGTGAAGAAATATTGAATTTAATAGATGAAAGGATTTCATAAAAATGCAGTAAATGAAGCAGGCAAAAAGGAATACAAAAATGAGATCGACAGGAAGTGCAAAATGGCTAAGCAGGGATGGCTAGAGGAGAAATGTAAGGATATAGACGCGAATATCACTAGGGGTAAGACAGATACCGCCTGCAGGAAAATTAAAGAGACCTTTGGAGAAAAGAGAACCACTTGCATGAATATCAAGAGCTCAGATGGAAACCCAGTTCTATGCAAAGAAGGGAAAGCAGAAGGACGGAAGGAGTATATAGAGGGTCTATACAAGGGCGTTGTTCTTGAGGACAATATTATAGAAATGGAAGAGATTGTAGATGAAGATGAAATAGGTGATATGATACTGCGTGAAGGGTTTGACAGAGCACTGAAAGAACTAAGTCGAAACAACGCCCTGGGAGCAGACAACATTCCAATAGAACTACTGACAGCCTTGCGAGAGCCAGGCCTCATAAAAATCTACCATCTGGTGAGCAAGATGTATGAGACAGGCGAAATACCCTTAGACTTCAAGAAGAATAAATAATTCGAATCCTAAAGAAAGCAGGTGTTGACAGATGTGAAAATTATTGTACTATCAGTTTAATAAGCCATGGCTGCAAAGTACTAACACGAATTCTTTACAGACGAATGGAAAAACTGGTAGAAGCCGACTTCGGGGAAGATCGGTTTGGATTACGTAGAAATTTTGGAACACATGAGGCAATACTGACCCCACGACCTATCTTAGAGGTTAGATTAAGGAAAGGCAAACCTGAGTTTCTAGCATTTGTAGACTCAGAGAAAACTTTTGACAATGTTGACTGGAATACTCTCTTTCAAATTCTGATGGTTGCAGGGGTAAAATATAGGGAGCGGAAGGCTATTTACAATTTGTAGAGAAACCAGATGTCAGTTATATGAGTCGAGGGACATGAAAGGGAAGCAGTGGTTGGGAAGTGATTGAGACAGGGTTGTAGCCTATCCCCGCTGTTATTCAATCTGTATATTGAGCAAGCAGTAAAGGGAACAAAAGAAAAATTCGGAATTAAAATCCAGGGAGAAGAAATAAAAACTTTGAGGTTCGCCGATGACATTGTAACTCTGTCAGAGACAGCAAAGGACTTGGAAGAGCAGTTGACCGGAATGGACCATGTCTTGAAAGGAGGGTATAAGATGAACATCAACAAAAGCAAAACGAGGATAATGGAATGTAGTCGACTTAAGTCGGGTGATGCTGAAGGAATTACATTAGGAGATGAGACACTTAAAGTAGTAATGGAGTTTTGCTATTTGGGGAGCAAAATAACTGATGATGGTCGAAGTAGAGAGGATATAAAATGTATACTGGTAATGGCAAGGAAAACGTTTCTCTCGACTGAAGACCACAACAACATTTGAAGTCAGAACAAAGACTCATAATTTTGCTCTTTCTGCGTATAGTGCAAGACAAATATATTTTCGAGGAATAGATAAGGTGATTTGGTGAGAATGGCACGACGTCTCTAACGCTGCAAGTTATGTCGTCCTTCCTCGGCGAATAAGCTTATCAGTTGCGTGACTGCTTCGATATCTTCACAGAAGAGCGCTTCGCAGTGCTGCCACAGATCTCATATTAATTACACAGCCAGACATTAACCGCTTACGTCTGGCATGACGTCAGATGCGACGTTGCGAGAACAGGCACGTTCTTGACAAGTGCGTTGCTGTAATATTCAGCAGTGCTGCTAAGGGATCCAATTCGACGTAGGCAGAACACAGTTTATAATCACCTGCACAGGGGATGACTGAAAGACCGGTGGAACAAACAACAGGTGGTTCCTATGGTTGACGATGGCGGAGTTGACGAAGTCAACGGCTGGACATAAGCAAAGTGCAGAACGTGACAAAACACGTCATGAACGTGCACGAAAAGTCCAGGGAGCGATCTGAATCGTAAAACGCAAACAAAGGCAAGATCACTTACTCTACTATCAATGGCGAGGGGTATAATGATCACTGTCGGATTCTGCATTTTATTACAGGGGACTCTGGATTTCCTTTACCTAAAAGAGAAGTCCAATATAGGCTGTAACAAATTATTTATGAATCTATTCCGAGCTACAGACACCGACAAGTGAGAACGAAATATGAGACAATACAATATACACGTTTAGATGAATGTTAAATCATCTTCATTGTGATTGAGTAATTACGTGACAGAAAAATCGTTTTGAAAGACGCACTTTTTTTATTTTCAGCAGTTACGACATCGTTGAAGTACACATATGAAATGACTTACAGGTACCAAGAGAAATCTAAATTTAATATACGGTGACAGAGAAGCAGATGTCATGTACAGTGTATTGCTCCAGACAACCGCGAAATTTGTGAAGGAGGTCTTATGCTTATAGACAGATCAATAACATTTGCGAAGCTTAATTAGCAGTACACACAATGGTCATTTATGGACGGCATAAGATAGCGCACAAATCTCATGAAATTATGAAGAGGACAGGTAGTCACTTCCTGTTGAAGCGTCCCCTTTGAACAATTATACATGACTGTGCTTAGACTGACACACATTATTTTTTTAGCGCAAAGCAATCTGACTTTCAGTAATCCCTACAAGAGAATGGCCCTGACTAAATTAACCTATACGTTTCACAAATCACTTGCCTCACAAAAATCTTCGTTACTCGAGTTACTGCAATACAGCGAGCGCCACTACTGCCAGCTAAATAAAAGATTCAAACTACGGAAGGCACTAACTACTGATAGGCATAGTTAACAAATGAAAGATTTTGATAAAGAACAAACAATGTATTTACCTCAATAGTGTTCAAAAGTCATAATGTATATAGCAGTTCATGTCATCCAGTCTTACAAATTTCAAAACTCCGCCATTTCGCTCCCCACATCCACCACTGCTGGCGGCTCACCTCCAATGCGCAATGCTACGCGCTGATAACATCCAGCTGCCCAACACTACAATGGCGAGTATTACAACAATGCCAACCAGCCACTGACTGCACACAGCAGAGCCAGTGATTTTCATACAGAAGCACTACGTGGCGTTACCAATAAGAAAACCTAAACAGCCTACTTACACTGTTTATGCAATATTACAAGTTCATAACATGAATGAATGAGCCATTGTAAAGTATTTTGAAGGAAGTTGAGAGAATTGCATCCAAAGATGTCAGAAGTCTGCTGACAAAAAGCGAAGGTTAGCATTGAGCTTGTTGTTGCTGTGGTCTTCAGTCCTGAGACTGGTTTGATGCAGCTCTCCGTGCTACTCTATCCTGTGCAAGATTCTTCATCTCCCACTACCTACTGCAACCTACATCCTTCTGAATCTGTTTAGTGTATTCATCTCTTGGTCTCCCTCTACGATTTTTACACTCCACGCTGTCCTCCAATACTAAATTGGTGATACCTTGATGCCTCAGAACATGCCCTACCAACCGATCCCTTCTCCTAGTCAAGTTGTGCCACAAATTTCTCTTCCATCCAATTCTATTCAATACCTCCTCATTAGTTATGTGATCTACCTATCTATCTTCAGCATTCTTCTGTAGCACCACATTTCTAAAGCTTCTATTCTCTTCTTGTCTAAAATATTTATCGTCCACGTTTCACTTCCATACATGGCTACACTCCATACAAATACTTTGAGAAACGACTTCCTTACACTTCAATCTATACTAGATGTTAACAAATTTCTTTTCTTCAGAAACGTTTTCCTTGCCATTACCAGTATACATTTTATATCCTCTCTACTTCGACCATCATCAGTTATTTTGCTCCCCAAATAGCAAAACTCCTTTACTACTTTAAGTGTCTCATTTCCTAATCTAATTCCCTCAGCATCTCTCGACTTAATTAGACTACATTCCATTATCCTCGATTTGCTTTTGTTGATGTTCATCTTATATTCTCCTTTCAAGACACTGTCCATTCCGTTCAGCTGCTCTTCCAGGTCGTTGGCTGTCTCTGACAGAATTACAATATCATCGGCGAACCTCAAAGTTTCTATTTCTCCTCCGTGGATTTTAATACCTACTCCGAATTTTTCTTTTGTTTCCTTTACTGCTTGCTCAATATACAGATTGAATAACCGCGGGGATAGGCTACAACCCTGTTTCACTCCCTTCCCAACCACTGCTTCCTTTTCATGCCCCACGATTCCTATAACTGCCATCTGGTTTCTGTACAAATTGTAAATAGCCTTCCGCTCCCTGTATTGTATCCCTGACATCTTGAGGATTTGAAAGAGAGTATTCCAGTCAACATTGTCAAAAGCTTTCTCTAAGTCTACAAATGCTAGAAACGTATGTTTGCCTTTTCTTAATCTATTTTCTAAGATAAGTCGTAGGGTCAGTATTGCCTCATTTGTTCCAACATTCTACGGAATCCAAACAGATTTTCACCGAGGTCGGCTTCTAACAGTTTTTCCATTCGTCTGTAAAGAATCATCGAGTTAATAGGATATTAATACAGAATTATCATATGAGCTAAAACACACACACACACACACACACACACACACACACACACACACACACACACACGTTTCAAACAACAGAATGTGCCAAAATAATTGAAGAAGGCTGAAGTATTATCACCACAAGCAAAGAATGCAAGAGCTCTCTATAGAGACTTGAAACGAGTCCGGTACTCGCACTAAATTGTTTCATAAGCTCACAAGCTCGCTGCTCGCCAGTATTCTGTTTCTTCCAAAGTGTAACATTTCGAAGAGGCTGCACGGCATAGCTCGCTGCTGCATTTGTTCTGTGTATAGCCACGTGGGGCATTACTCAAGGAGCTCAAGTACTTTGACCTATGAGAGCCAATCAGATGCAAGATCTGCCAGAAGAGGCACTACTCTTGGCTAAAGTTTTGGAATCGTACTGACGTTGATCTCCCTTCTGATCATGCTGCAGCTCCGAGATCAATGCACTGAGATGATGAAACACATGGAATACCTCATAACATAATGTCGGTCCTATTGCCTGGCATAGTGCAGCAACTCATGTGGCATGGATTCCACATTTCGCTGGAAATCGGCTGTAAAAGTACTGAGCCATGTTGCCTCTATAGGCGTTCATATTTATAGAAGTGTTGTTGCCGGTGCAGGTGGTGGTGGTGGTGGTTAGTGTTTAACGTCACGTCGACAACGAGGTCATTAGAGACGGAGCGCAAGCTCGGGTTAGGGAAGGATTGGAAAGGAAATCGGCCGTGCCCTTTCAAAGGAACCATCCCAGCATTTGCCTGAAACGATTTAGGGAAATCACGGAAAACCTAAATCAGGATGGCCGGAGACGGGATTGAACCGTCGTCCTCCCGAATGCGAGTCCAGTGTGCTAACCACTGCGCCACCTCGCTCGGTGGTGCAGGATTATGTGCACGAAGTGACCTCTCGATTATGTCCCATAAATATTCAATGGGATTCATGTCGGACGACCTGGGTGGCCAACTCATTCGCTAGAATTGTCCAGAATCTTCTTCAAAGCAATGGTGAACAACTGTGGTCCAGTGAGATGGCGCATTGCCATCTATAAAATTCCATCGTTGTCTGAGAACATGAAGTCCATGAATGGCTGCAAATGGTCTCTAACCAGCCGAACATAACCGTTTGCAGTCAATGGTTGGTTCATTTGGGCGCGATGGCCCAATACATTCCATGTAAGCTCAACCATCACCATTATGGAGACACCACCAGCTTTCACAGTGCCCTGTTGCCAGCTTGGGTCCATGGTGTCGTATGGTCTGATCCATACTCGAATCTTACCATTGATAAGTGAAGTCTGGACTCATCTGACCAGGCCACGGTCGTCTAACGACCAACCGATATGGTCACGACCCCAGGAAAGGCGCCACAGGCGATGTTACGCTGTTAGCAAAGGCACTCGCGTCGGTCGTCTGCTGGCATAGCCCATTTACACCCTAAAGGATACGTTCGTCGTACTTCCCACATTGCTTTCTGTGGTTATTTCGAGTGGTGTTGCGTTTCGTTTAGAACTGACAACTCTACACAAACGCCCCTGCTCTTTGTTATTGCGTGGAGACCACTGCATTGTCCATGTTAAGAGGTAATACCACACATTTGGTATTGTCGGCACACTCTTCACACCGTGGATCTCGGAATATTGGCTTCCCTAAGGATTTCCGAAATGGAATGTCCCATTCGTCTAGCTCCAACTACCATCCCGGTTCAGGTACTGTTAATTCCTGTCGTGCGGCCATGATCACGTCGGAAAGCCTTTCACATGAATCACCTGAGCACAAATGACAGATCGGCCAGTGCACTGCCATTTTGTACCTTGTGTGCGTGATATTACGACCACCTTATGTGTGCATATCGTTATCCCATGACTTGTCACTTGGTGTATATGCTGTTGGTTGAAAGAGCTTTCCACGTTCCCATCACTTACTTTTCTTGCACGATGTAATTATTTCCGATTCATGTTTCTTGCAGAGTAACTTCTCGCGCAAAGCGATTATTTAAATTATAATGGAACACAAAATGAGATTTTCACTCTGTAGCGGAGTGTGCGCTGATATGAAACTTCCTGGCAGATTAAAACTGTGTGCCGACCGAGACTGGAACTCGCGACCTTTGCCTTTCTCGGGCAAGTGCTCTACCAACTGAGCTACCCAAGCGCGACTCACGCCCCGTCCTCACAGCTTTACTTCTGCCAGTACCTCGCCTCCCACCTTCCAAACACTTTCTTGCCTTGTGTTTGGTTCGGAAACGTGGATCCACGAGGATGAAGATATACAGTTGTGCTTCACATATCCCTGAGGACTTGGACAAAACACCACCTGTTATACGTCGTAAAGTAGCGGCAGACATTGAACGTAAAAGAATTAAATAATGTATACCCTCTCCATGGCCATCAATCACGAAGATTGGGGCTGCAACCCTAAAGAAGTTTCTTAATGCAGCGTCAACCCTAACTCTGTCTCCACATTCTGTCAGTCAACAACGATGGGCAGCTGATGTGATCTACTTTAGGAACCTGCTGAGCGTCTACCGCCTGGAGGTACTTCAGATTGGTCCGAGCAGAGATCACTGATCAGGATAAGATCAGGAGCTGGTGAATCCAGGGACAACCTTGTGAAATGGGGACTTTCCAAAGGAGCAACACAATGTGAATGGAGAGGAGATAATGGATCACCTGCACAACTGTCCACGGTGCCCTGAGTCATGCAGTGATGAAGAGCTGGTGAAGGCTGAAGGCGGTGCAGAAGTTGTTCCTCAGGTCTGGGCTTCATGTAGTTCATTACGTAAACTAAGTAAAATGTAAGTTATTTAAACAGAGTTTTTGTAATATCCCTTAATATTCTAGAGTCAGGTGAACTAGAGCTCTGTACGGCTTCTGACTCAAGTAAATAAATTTACATATAGGTCTTTCGGATAATCAGATAAAGCATCAGAACGAATTCATTCTGGCTGGCCATTTCCTGCTGGCATTTCCTGCTCTTTCTTACGGCGTTTCTGTAACGGCTGTCTTTTCAAAGGAATTTAAGGATTTTATCTCCAACAATGTTTAAACACCGGCAATCGTGAGGAAATTATTCACCCTTACGATCAGTGAAACCTGGTAGCCAAAGAAGGCAGGATTCGGTAACGATTGTGGACGAACCCGTAATCAGTTACTATTGGTTCCCTTTTGCAATTACACACATTTATTTTAAAACGGTAATTCCAGACTCATCATTAAATCAAGATATCACACGTTATTAATGAAGACATAAACAACTGTGTAATTAATAGTGCTTCCAGAGTGTTACAATTTACCAAATGAGCATAAAATATAGAAATAATGTTTTAAAAACAAGCCAGTGTGACCCCAATTAGAATTTTAAGGCAAATAACCATAGTCACGGCTGAAGGCCTTTAACGCCAAGAACGGCAATTATTAAAAATTTAACACTGTAAAACAGCAAAGCAATAGCAAAGGTTAATTTAAAAAGACAGGCAACTAATCACCAAATGGGTGAGACAAAATGATGATAACTCGGTAGTACGACCATTTAAACTTGCTGTAACGGCAAGAATGGCAATTATATAAAAAATTTAGAAACGTACAATAAAACAGCAAATACAATAATAAAACACAAGGGCCAGTCACAGATGGTGCACCAGGAATCGACCTCTGAGTAGGTCAGGTAAAAAACACTTTCACGAGTGATGAGATGCGCAGCCAAAAGTTGCATTCACTTCACAAGATGGTAACTCAGACTAGTTGCAGTCTAACGAATGACTAATGAGAATATAGTTGAGGCTACCTGACGTCCAATAAACCAAATGCAAAGATGTAAAAATACGCCAAAGCCGGAAGTGGCGGACTGCACTACGCCCAGAATACTGTGCTTAGAGTGCCCTGAACGAGAAAGGACTCACTGCCAACAGAGTAGAAGAATCTCCAACCAACCCACAATCAAGAAAGCTGTCAAAACTACACGCCTCACTGGACAGCAGCGGCAAGGCGAGGAAACGTACACTGCCGTTACATACATTAACCCCCAGAGCACGTAACTGGGGCGTTAGCGGTTACGAAGGAGGAAAAATGCCACTGGTTGAACTTAACAAATAGTAACAAACTGAACTCAATAAATAAGTCCAGGAAAGCTAATCAGATCCGCCTTCCCCAAGCAGTCCACTCGCTGCTCTTCGCCTCGGCAGCACTACGAACAGTAACACGAACCCAAGTCACTGGAGAACCGCAAGATCTCGCAATGGTGGAGGTTTCTCCACTTGAATCCAAATGCACTCAACGTAAAGCTTGCAGGATCCGGTTTACAACGAGGTCGTGCACCCTCGTGACCACAGGCCTTCGATCCGGCAGTCCATGCGTGCCACCAGCTGTCCTGGCGTGTTCTCGCAATGTGCGGACCTGGCTCCTCCCGAGTCCCCAACCGAGCTGCCACTGACACGTCGCCCCCGAAATAGGGCCACAGTTACTACATATCAATAACCGCTGCTGCTGCCACTATTGGACAGGCAATGCTTGACAAACTAAGTGGCGCCAGTCAACACGAGAAGAAGACAGACAATCACAACCATGTCAGCTAAACGATACAGTGTGGCCTCCAACAGAGGACAGAAACTTACAAACAGCACCAACGCGAGCTGCAGCACGGCTCAATCAGCCTAGTTGGCTCTGAGCACCCTTCATTTAGGATTAGGGAAAGCCCAGTCCATTAACTTCAGAAGGAAAAAAGCCCCCTTCCTCCAGCTAGCAGGAACTAGTCAATGCGTTTGCTTTACCTAACAGGGACGGCACACATGGGTGGTCAGGAGATTATATGTTATAGATGGCTAGACATTTCTCAGCTGAGCTATCTCAAAAGGAAAACAATTAGTTACGCCCATGATCCCGGAGATCCACACATCAAGAGACATAGGTGTCCAGCATGAAGATATAAAAGATGATCTACGTACCTTCTTGGCGTCTTCGTACTTCCGAGCACTCGTTAACCAGTACGGAGTTTCTGGCATGAAGAAGTAGGTGACGACGTAGAGTGCCACTGGGAGGAGACAGACGTAGAGGACGACGTCGTAAGTAAGGTAAGCGCCAACGATGTAAGCGAAGAGGACGCCCGAGTTGCCGGCGAGCGCCAGAAAGCTGCCCAGCGCGCCGCGCACGTCATCGCTGGCGATTTCGCTCACGTAGATAGAGGGCAGCACCAGCGTCCCGGCCGCGTTCACCCCGGCCAGCACCCTGAGACAAAGGCCGCTCGTCACGTGTCGGGTCGGTGGCCAATTCTGGTCTACTTTTCAGCTGACCATCGTCAGTAGGAATGTTGTGGATGTTGGGAAACTGCATCTCTGTTTTCTCACCCCACACCCTGAATATCATTGGTGAGACTTGGCGTGGTCCGTATCAGTACGTCCAATGGGTTAAGATGATCTTTGTTTGGTGAGTAAGATGACTGTGGCACCTTGGTCTGAACCCGTGGCAGACTCGTGAGGTCAAGGTGATAGCTCGAACGGTCTCAGGCAGATGAGAAAAGGAAACGAGGGGCCAATAGTCACATGACCGCGTATGTTTTTGACAGGTTGGCTCTGTGACGGAGAGCGAGTATAGGGAAGTGTTTGCGCGTCTGCATAGAGAGAGAGAGAGAGAGAGAGAGAGAGAGAGAAAGAGAAGTTGTTAGTGTCTTAGTGAGGAGTGCGGGGTTCACGGGCCTAGTGAAGACAATTGGTAGCTGACCGGTGTGGCCGAGCGCTTCTAGGCGCTTCAGTTTTGAACCGCGCGACCGCTACGGTCGGAGGTTCGAATCCTGCCTCGGCCACGGACGTTTGTGATGTCCTTAGGTTAGTTTGGTTTAAGTAGTTCTAAGTTCTAGGGGACTGATGACCTCAGATGCTAAGTCCCATAGTGCTCAGGGCCATTTGAACCATTGGGAGACAATTGGTTCCGCCTTCCTGGAGAATGCTGTAAGATACCAAGGGGGTTCTCTTCTGCAGATCAGACGCAATAATTTCGAATGTGGCATCTTCGGAGGGGCTGTTGCTGTTCTTTGGATGGGGACGTGGCTATGTATCGAACCCCAACCCGATTTTGCTGCAGGTTGAGAAAGCTTGGAAATCCTCGCTAAATTCGGTGTACGCAGCGTCGAGTTATTCTTTTAGTTTGGCGCGCACTTACCTTTTACTGGTTAGGTGGGAAGTAGTGAACTTGGTCTGAAAATGTGAAACGGTTGCTCTCCAGCATCTTGGTTTTCAGTATTTACAAATTTTACGGTTTATGTTGGCATTGTATGGCGAAATTTAAAGGTCACACTCATGTCTTTAACGCAGCGTACAAAGCTTTGTGTGTATTCTTAAAGGTATAATTATTTTGGTAATTGTCATCAGTCAGCTAAGGCCAGTGAAGTGAATTGGTGTTTAGTAGATATTCTAACAGTGTGTGGTAGGAACTGGTTGTCATTGGCAAGTTTGGATACTGGTAAATTGTTCGCCGTTAAGATGTGCCAAAGGGTAAGCTGTTCAAACCCAGGTTCTTTTGGTACTGACAGTTGTGTTTCCAGGATTGTCCCCATAATAAAGCGGCATGTTAAAGTATGGTGACGTTACGGCAATTTTAAATGATAATAATTGATCTTGTGGTCCCTTCAGGGGTACTTATTAATAGTAAATTTATTGTGTGTTTTGGATTAAAATTTTAAAACCAAGGTGGGGATTATTCAGTGGATGTGTTCATTTAATAATTCAGTGATTAAGGAGTTTTCACGTGTTGTAGGAATCCTTATCGTATTTTGTGAGTTTGCTCTTCAGTTGATGGTATGTGGAGCCCTTTGCCATGCATGGGCCTACCTAGTTGGGGGTTGTGTTAAAACACAATATCACTGGTCGGTATATTATTGTATTACCACATGGGTTTCTGAGAGATTATAAGAATCTTGAGGACATTATTCCATTTAAATCACCATAAGAAATTTTTTAAGAACTCAGTTCCATTTAAGTATGTTTAAGGAATTTCTTATTAAGAATTTTATTCCATTTGAACCAATTATTTTGTTTTGAATTGGTAGTTGTTTTTACTGAACCACTGTTGGACGGAGCTTATCAGAAAATTGCCAAATAATATTACACGGCCTGAGTGTTTAATGTCCAACAAATATTTAATTGAATGTAGTTACTTATAAATTATTTCCAGCATCTTTCTACTCCACAACTCTAAATCTGCTTATCACAGTCATGGATTTTGTTTTAAATACACTCCTGGAAATGGAAAAAAGAACACATTGACACCGGTGTGTCAGACCCACCATACTTGCTACGCACACTGCGAGAGGGCTGTACAAGCAATGATCACACGCACGGCACAGCGGACACACCAGGAACCGCGGTGTTGGCCGTCGAATGGCGCTAGCTGCGCAGTATTTGTGCACCGCCGCCGTCAGTGTCAGCCAGTTTGCAGTGGCATACGGAGCTCCATCGCACTCTTTAACACTGGTAGCATGCCGCGACAGCGAGGACGTGAACCGTATGTGCAGTTGACGGACTTTGAGCGAGGGCGTATAGTGGGCATGTGGGAGGCCGGGTGGACGTACCGCCGAATTGCTCAACACGCGGGGCGTGAGGTCTCCACAGTACATCGATGTTGTCGCCAGTGGTCGGCGGAAGGTGCACGTGCCCGTCGACCTGGGACCGGACCGCAGCGACGCACGGATGTACGGCAAGACCGTAGGATCCTACGCAGTGCCGTAGGGGACTGCACCGCCACTTCCCAGCAAATTAGGGACACTTGCTCCTGGGGTATCGGTGAGGACCATTCGCAACCGTCTCCATGAAACTGGGCTACGGTCCCGCACACCGTTAGGCCGTCTTCCGCTCACGCCCCAACATCGTGCAGCCCGCCTCCAGTGGTGTCGCGACAGGCGTGAATGGAGGGACGAATGGAGACGTGTCGTCTTCAGCGATGAGAGTCGCTTCTGCCTTGGTGCCAATGATGGTCGTATGCGTGTTTGGCGCCGTGCAGGTGAGCGCCACAATCAGGACTGCATACGACCGAGGCACACAGGGCCAACACCCGGCATCATGGTGTGGGGAGCGATCTCCTACACTGGCCGTACACCTCTGGTGATCGTCGAGGGGACACTGAATAGTGCACGGTACATCCAAACCGTTATCGAACCCATCGTTCTACCATTCCTAGACCGGCAAAGGAACTTGCTGTTCCAACAGGACAATGCACGTCCGCATGTATCCCGTGCCACCCAACGTGCTCTAGAAGGTGTAAGTCAACTACCCTGGCTAGCAAGATCTCCGGATCTGTCCCCCATTGAGCGTGTTTGGGACTGGATGAAGCGTCGTCTCACGCGGTCTGCACGTCCAGCACGAACGCTGGTCCATCTGAGGCGCCAGGTGGAAATGGCATGGCAAGCCGTTCCACAGGACTACATCCAGAATCTCTACGATCGTCTCCATGGGAGAATAGCAGCCTGCATTGCTGCGAAAGGTGGATATACACTGCACTAGTGCCGACATTGTGCATGCTCTGTTGCCTGTGTCTATGTGCCTGTGGTTCTGTCAGTGTGATCATGTGATGTATCTGACCCCAGGCATGTGTCAATAAAGTTTCCCCTTCCTGGGACAATGAATTCACGGTGTTCTTATTTCAATTTCCAGGAGTGTATTTTGCTCACAGTAAGATTTCACCGTTACGATTGATTAACGGCCGAGTATCCAATACCATGTAATTGTTATATTGTTTCTAGGAGAAGTATATCAAAGCTGACAAAATAGTCGTTTATTTTAATGTACTGTAAGTCTGTCTGTTACACTGGTAGCAATTTGGTTGTACTTCAGAATACGTCATTCCAGAAACCTCCATATAACTCTTGCAAGGCTACATCCCTAACTAGGAACGCTGGGAACAATGACAATCTAGTTCAGAGGCCAGGAAACCGTATCAGACACAGTTTTTTGGCACACTGCTGAACGTTAAAACTGTAACATCATATAGCGGTTTGCATTAAAACGTGCACATATTGGCAATATCCATATATACACTCAAGAGCCAAAGAAACTGGTACACCTGCCTAGTATCGTGTAGGCCCGCCGCGAGCACGCAGAAGTGTCCCAATGCGCCGTGGCGTGGACGCGACAAACGTCTGAAGTAGTGCTGGAGGGAATTGACAACATGAATCCTGCAGGGCTGTCCACAAATCCGTAAGAGTACGAGTGGGTGAAGAGCTCTTCTGTACAACACGTTTTAAGGCATCCCAGATATGCACAATATTGTTCAAGTCTGGGTAACCTGGTGGCCAGCGAAAGTATTTAAACTCACAAGAGTGTTCCTGGAGCCACTCTATATCAATTCTGCACATGTGGGGTGTCCCATTGTCCTGCTGGAATTGCCCAAGTCCGTCAGACTGCACGATGGACGTGAATGGATGCAGGTGATCAGACAGGATACTTACATATGTCTCACCTGTCAGAGTCGTATCTAGACGTATCAAGGATCCCGTACTACTCCAATTGCACACGCTCCACACCGTTAAAGAGCCTCCACCAACTTGAATAGTTCTCTGCTGGCATGCACGGTTCATGGATTCATGAGGTTGTCTCCATACCCGTACACGGCCATCTGCCCGATACAATTTGAAACGAGGCTCGTCCGACCAGGCGATATGCTTCCAGTCATCAACAGTCCAATGTCGGTATTGACAGGCCCAGACAAGGCGTAAAGCTTTGTGTCGTGCAGTCATCAAGGGTATACGAGAGCTCCTTCGGCTCCGAAAGCCGATAACTATGATGGTTCGTTGAATGGTTCGCACGCTGGCACTTGTTGATGGCCCAGAATTTAAATCTACAGTAATTTGCGAAAGAGTTGCACTTTTGTCACGTTGAACGATTCTCTTCTGTCGTCGTTGGTCCCGTTCTTGCAGGATCTTTTTCCGGTCGCAGTGACGTCGGAGATTTGATGTTTTACCGGATTCCTGATATTCACGATACACTCATGAAATAGTGGTAAGGAAAATCCCCACTTCATTGCCACCTCGGAGATGTAGTGTCCCATCGCTCGCGCTCTGATTATAACACCACATTGAAACTAACTTAAATCTTGATAATGTGCCATTGTAGCAGCAGTAAGCGATCTAGCAACTGCACCAGATACTTTTCGTTGACCGTGGCGTCGTATTCTGCCTGTTTACATATCTCTATATTTGAATACGCGTACCTATGCCAGTTTCTTTGGCACTTCAGTGTGTGACAAGTTTGTGCAGGGTTATCTAATTCATAAATCACGTTTTTATGTTAGTTGTCTGTCAGGGATCTTTCTATGACTCGTGTGAGAAGGAGGAATATTTACAAGTACGTGTAGGTATTAAAATCCATGGAGAAGAAATAAAAACTTTGAGGTTCGCCGATGACATCGTAATTCTGTCAGAGACAGCAAAGGACTTGGAAGAGCAGTTGAATGGAATGGATAGTGTCTTGAAAGGAGGATATAAGATGAACATCAACAAAAACAAATCGAGGATAATGGAATGTAGTCGAATTAAGTCGGGTGATGCTGAGGGAATTAGATTAGGAAATGAGACACTTAAAGTAGTAAAGGAGTTTTGCTATTTGGGGAGCAAAATAACTGATGATGGTCGAAGTAGAGAGGATATAAAATGTAGACTGGCAATGGGAAGGAAAGCGTTTCTGAAGAAGAGAAATTTGTTAACATCGAGTATAGATTTAAGTGTCAGGAAGTCATTTCTGAAAGTATTTGTATGGAGTGTAGCCATGTATGGAAGTGAAACATGGACGATAAATAGTTTGGACAAGAAGAGAATAGAAGCTTTCGAAATGTGGTGCTACAGAAGAATGCTGAAGATTAGATGGGTAGATCACATAGCTAATGAGGAAGTATTGAATAGGATTGGGGAGAAGAGAAGTTTGTGGCACAACTTGACCAGAAGAAGGGATCGGTTGGTAGGGCATGTTCTGAGGCATCAAGGGATCACCAATTTAGTATTGGAGGGCAGTGTGGAGGGTAAAAATCGTAGAGGGAGACCAAGAGATGAATACACTAAGCAGATTCAGAAGGATGTAGGTTGCACTAGGTACTGGGAGACGAAGAAGCTTGCACAGGATAGAGTAGCATGGAGAGCTGCATCAAACCAGTCTCAGGACTGAAGACCACAACAACAACAGCAACAACAACGTGTTGGAATTCGACGGCTGCAAAATTGTGAAGTATCCAGACTGTGGTTTCCTCTATACCGCTTTTCGCCTTCATTGGGACCGCAAGACTTGTCATGTGAATATGGAATCGATGGATTCAGTACGGCACAGGACACTACCCTGTGCTGTGCAGGAGCTCAACTGGACGCACATAATGTTTGCTCTGGGAATCAGGAACATACAAACCCAGTCATGTATGGGCATGTTTTTGCCAATTATCCAAATGTATAATGCGATGACATCTGGAGCGCCATGGACTGTCAGCAGGGAGACCACTATTGCAGCTTACCATGTCGTTTTAGTAGAGAGAGGTGTGCCAAGAGACGTGGGCTCAATGACACATTGGGTACAGCAGTGGATGAGTTCTACATACAGCATTACCTTAGACGTATCCCTGCGTGGAGGCCCCAAGGAGAACATACATTTCCCCATTGCGCTAGTCATTACCATTCCAGCCCAGCATCTGTCATGATGGAATGGAATGCCATTGAAATCACAGGACAACCACCTGTGATTCACGTAGCCTCTTAGAGGTCTTAGTCCGCCTGCTTAGCTGGGTGATACCGTGCTCGCCTCCCATGCAAGCCGGCCAGTGTTCGATTCCCTGATGGATTGGAGATTTTCTCCACTCGGAGACTGGGTGTTCTGTTGTCCTCATCGTCATTTCATCCTCAGCGCCGGTGCGCAAGTCGCCTAATCTGGCGTCGAATGAAATAAGACTTGCACTTGGCGGCCGAACTTCCCTGGATGGGGCCTCCCTTCCGACGAAGCCAGACGCTCATTTCCATTTTTTTATTTCGAGATCTTGGAGCCATCTTTCAATAAGAAAAAGCAAGACCACATGATGTCTGTCCTGTCCCTACGTACTTCGATACAGAGTGTGTTTGACTGTTGCCCTGGCCAGCATGTTCTGAACCCAATGGAAATATGTGGTCATGGATTGTGGCGAGACTGGCACGCCACTACCCGCCGACCACTGCGATTGATAAATTCTGTGTGGTTGTCCAGCCAGTCAAATCCCACGGTTGCTGCCAGAGATATCAGATATGTGTGCCAAAATTTGACACCTTGTATATTGCCAGATCGTCTACACATTTAATCATATGTTCTTCTTAATATACTGTATACACTCAAAAAGAAAATTATATTATTTCAAATATTAACGACCAGCTGTGCAATAGGCAAAGTTCCCGAGTTGGCTTGGAGGAATTGTTGGTGTTCCAGATCCGGTAAAAATGCTACAATTTTAGATGTGTGTTCTTTAATCGCTTGAACTTATCAGCGAACACTGTTAGTGACACATTATAATGTACTTTTCACCAAAGGCATGAATAAAGTGTACTGGGGCTCCATCATCTTAGCACCACATTTATGCATCAAGATCAATTTGGATACCTTTCAACTATGTGGGAAATAAGTCTCTCACAAATACAGTGTATACTGTCCATAAACAAGATGTGCAAAGAGAGCTGGAGCTCCAACATGTTAGAACCTCGCCCATTCACAGAAATCAAGTTGGATATCTTCCTATTACTCATGGAGTAAGACTCTCAGAAATGCAGCATATACTGGTGCAGTTAAGTGGCAAAGAAGCAAATGTGGATAGATTAACAACACATTGGTTATGTTTGTCTACAAGTTGACTGAAAATTTGTGTCAGTGGCTTGTCATAGCTGTTCCTTGGCCTTTATCAACGGTTAATATATGAGTGTTCTGACTATTGAGCATTTTCTCTCTGGTGAAACAAATCCCATTTGAGAAAATACGTATGCAGAAAGGTGAGAACTGAGCACACGACATTCCAGCACCTAGTAGCTCAATACAACACGAGGCATTTGGTTACCTTAAGAGAGCAGATCCCTGTTGAAGCACGTGACTGCCTTAAGTGGTAAGTGTTGTGATGAGGCATATGGCTACCTTAAGAGATCAGCACTCTGAAGCATTTGGGTACTTCCTGTGAGTGATTGGGGTGTACTACTTTCCACACATTACTCTGCACAACACCTATTTCACAGGCAACTGACTGGTTACAGAATGAGGAACCACTTAGCTGAGGGGTTCACATCCACGCACTGCTTAATCCAAGTCAAGAGTCTGTAGAATTCGTTGCCTCCTAAGGTCGTTGTAGTGTGTGAGCTCTTTTAAGCAATGAAACAGTCCTGGAGACATGGTGTATGTCAGATGTCTCTAATGTGGATATTTCTGCAATGAAACCTGCCAGCTTCCTTCAGTTGCCATTTATATGTATGCACACGAAAATTATCTGTATTAATTCACTAACCGGGTGCAACGCCAGTTCACTAGGGCTGATGGTAAGCTTATATTGGTGCCACTCAGACTCCACCAAATCTTCCATCTTACGATGATTAGGAAGAACTCCACTTACTGCTGGTAAAATTTCCTAACATCATGCTTTCCAATAGCTGCGGTTGTTCCGGAATATAAAATAGTTTGTCTTCCATCTTAACTCTACAACACTGGTGTGTTACTAACCAAAACTGATACAAAATATTGTTTCATACCCCACTGCAATAGTAAATTTTACGAACATTTGATAATCTAGGGTTAACTGAGAGTGGAGGGTAGGCATTTGGAAGCTCAGTAAGTCCGTTTTTGAGGAATCTGTTGCGAGAACTGAGTCTTCCAGGACCACAGGAATTTCTAAATAAGTAGGTGGAGATTGACGAAGGCATGCTTAGGCTTCTCAGTGTGTTCTGACTGGCTTTTCGGGATCTGTGGTCCGTACATCCGGCCGTTTTGTATATCGAGGCGTAGGTGATACAAACAAGTTACTAGTCTGCAAGTTTCATTTAACCTCGCGTTAGCCTGTTTGGCTTGAACAGTGCTGGACCACACTGGGAAAGCATATTCTGCTACGCAGAAGCCTGTCAGCGTCATGATTCTCAGAATCTTCGCTAACTCCTGAACAAACCTTATTGCCCCAATATATAAAAACTAAACTCCGTTCGAACAGGCACTGGAAGGCCCAACGGTACCGACCAGCCCAGCCGCCCTGTCACCCTCAGCCCACAGGCGTCACTGGATGTGGATATGGAGGGGCATGTGGTCAGCACACCCCTCTCCCGGCCGTATGTCAGTTTAAGAGACCGCAGACGCTACTTCTCAATCAAGCAGCTCCTCAGTTTGCCTCTCAACGGCTGAGTGCACCCCGCTTGCCAACAGAGCTCGGCAGACCAGACGGTCACTCATCCAAGTGCTACCCCAGAGTGACAGCGCTTAGCTTCGGTGATCTGACCGGCCTAATATGTAAGATGTGCCCAAATGAAAAGAAGACTACAGTCATATATGCGGAAATTTTAATAAAATTATGATTATGGTTCATGTGAAACACTACAACTACACGTAACTGTCACTGATGTTGATACATCAATCCCAGCGCGTAGGAAGGGAGTGGATAATTTCAGTGTAGAAACTCCTAGGTCGCGAAGGATCCAGTATTCCATGGAGTCCTGCACCTCTGAACTTTCAGAGACAGTTTTAAGTGGCCAAATATACAGGGTGTTTCAAAAATGACCGGTATATTTGAAACGGCAATAAAAACTAAACGAGCAGCGATAGAAATACACCGTTTGTTGCAACATGGTTGGGACAACAGTACATTTTCAGGCGGACGAACTTTCGAAATTACAGTAGTTACAATTTTCAACAACAGATGGCGCTGCAAGTCATGTGAAAGATATAGAAGACAACGCAGTCTGTGGGTGCGCCATTCTGTACGTCGTCTTTCTGCTGTAAGCGTATGCTGTTCACAACGTGCAAGTGTGCTGTGGACAACATGGTTTATTCCTTAGAACAGAGGATTTTTCTGCTGTTGGAATTCCACCGCCTAGAACACAGTGTTGTTGCAACAAGACGAAGTTTTCAACGAGGTTTAATGTAACCAAAGGACCGAAAAGCGACACAATAAAGGATCTGTTTGAAAAATTTCAACGGACTGGGAACGTGACGGATGAACGTGCTGGAAAGGTAGGGCGACCATGTACGGCAACCACAGAGGGCAACGCGCAGCTAGTGCAGCAGGTGATCCAACAGCGGCCTCGGGTTTCCGTTCGCCGTGTTGCAGCTGCGGTCCAAATGACGCCAACGTCCACGTATTGTCTCATGCGCCGGAGTTTACACCTCTATCCATACAAAATTCAAACGCGGCAACCTCTCAGCGCCGCTACCATTGCTGCACGAGAGACATTCGCTAACGATATAGTGCAGAGGACTGATGACGGCGATATGCATGTGGGCAGCATTTGGTTTACTGACGAAGCTTATTTTTACCTGGACGGCTTCGTCAATAAACAGAACTGGCGCATATGGGGAACCGAAAAGCCCCATGTTGCAGTCCCATCGTCCCTGCATCCTCAAAAAGTACTGGTCTGGACAGCCATTCCATCCAATGGAATCATTGGCCCATTTTTCAGATCCGAAACGATTACTGCATCACGCTATCTGGACATTCTTCGTGAATTTGTGGCGGTACAAACTGCCTTAGACGACACTGCGAACACCTCGTGGTTTATGCAAGATGGTGCCCGGCCACATCGCACGGCCGACGTCTTTAATTTCCTGAATGAATATTTCGATGATCGTGTGATTGCTTTGGGCTATCCGAAACATACAGGAGGCGGCGTGGATTGGCCTCCCTATTCGCCAGACATGAACCCCTGTGACGTCTTTCTGTGGGGACACTTGAAAGACCAGGTGTACCGCCAGAATCCAGAAACAATTGAACAGCTGAAGCAGTACATCTCATCTGCATGTGAAGCCATTCCGCCAGACACGTTGTCAAAGGTTTCGGGTAATTTCATTCAGAGACTACGCCACATTATTGCTATGCATGGTGGATATGTGGAAAATATCGTACTATAGAGTTTCCCAGACCGCAGCGCCATCTGTTGTTGACAATTGTAACTACTGTAATTTCGAAAGTTTGTCTGCCTGAAAATGTACTGTTGTCCCAAGCATATTGCAACAAACGGTGTATTTCTATCGCTGCTCGTTTAGTTTGTATTGCCGTTTCAAATATACCGGTCATTTTTGAAACACCCTGTATGTGTGTCACATGGAGATATATAGGGACTGTAAAGGGCATGCTCCAAGACAACCACCGAAATTTCTGAAGCTCCGAAGGGTCTCCTTGGCCACACATCGCATTTCATAACGCTGTCACCACCGGAATGTAGTGCATCGTGCGAGACTCTGCCCCCCCGTACGCTTCATCTTGAGATGAATTTGTGAAGCATGCCCCTCTTCTTCAGAAAAAAATTGGATAACCACTGTTAATGTTACGTGGGAGGGATCCGTCGTGCGATGAACACAGAACACTGCTGTGTCGTCCGGACAAGAGACAGCCAGGGCAAAAGCACCGCAGGCGCAAAGTTGCGAGCTGGTGCCCTTGCTATAGATACTCGCCACTTGCGCGAGTTCACCAGCGCCACGGGCGGCGCTTAGGATAAAGATATCGACTTCGCCTCGGTCAATTGCTTGCCTAGTACAATCCGCGAATGACTGAAGACAACGCACTGAAGCCTACTCGGAAGATAGAAGAGCAGCTCTCGCGATTTGGTTATAGATCATATTCCATGGCTGGTTAGACAGGGAACGTCGTATAGTTACCTCTTGGAAATGAACTGACAGTTGTTATAAATTGCATTTGCTATGTATTGTGAAGCCCCTACGGTTATTTGCACTTAGCCATTGAGGGGCCTTTTTGTGTTATATTCCATGCAGTGTTGCAGACTTAATCAGCCAACTAATCGTAAAGATAAGTAAATCTTTTTAGTTCATTTGTAGCCGCAAAGAGTGGCCGCGAGATTAGAGACGCATCTCCCGCAGGTGGTTCGAGTCCTCCCTCGGGCTAGGGTATGTGTGCTGTTCTTAACGTAAGTTAGTTTAAGTAGTGTGTAAACCTGTAGATCGATGACCTTAGCACTTTGGTCACTTAGTAATTCATACACATTTGGACATTTTGAACTCATTTGAGTTACTAATTTGTTGAAGTGCTGTAGAGGCTTCGTTATCCTATACTGTTGCCTGACCCTTGGGAATAGCTGCGTAATAGTGGCAGGGAGAAATTGTCTTAGAGGTGTACTGCACCAGAAGCCGTTTCAAGGACTCACACCACGCGGGTTAGCCGCGCGGTTTGGGGGACCTTGCCACGGCTCGAGCGATTCCCTCCGTCGGAAGTTCGAGTCCTATCTCACGCATGGATGTGTGTGTTGTCCTTAGCGTAAGTTAAAGTTATATTAAATAGTGTGTACGCCTAGGGACCGATGATCTCAGCAATTTGGTCCCATAGGAACTTACCACCACCACGAACTCACGAACTCGGCCTATTGTAACAACAGCGGCAACCCGGCCTCTACAGCAATAGCGACGAGGCCTTTACAAAAACTGGCGACGAGGGTTCACAAGAGAGATAACTCTCCAGAAATGAGGAAATTCCTGCGAAGCGGTCTACTCTACTTGTGGAACTGGGAACACCATACCGTCTCGGAAAACACATTCACACACTGGGATTACATACAGTACCGCTACAGCGAAGGTTTCCTATTCAGTTCGGCATACCTTGTAGACAAACATACTGAAGAAAAAGTACACATGTTTAAAATTTCTTGAATGTCCATCGTCAACACAACTAAGGAAATGAGCTCGTGGTACGGTGGCACGAGTGGGGACGTGTAGTTAGTTGCACGCACCTGGCGACATAGAGGACGGTGGTGGAGGAGGAGGCTATCTTGAGTATCCAGGTGAGCAGCAGCGGCGCGATGGTGAGGTAGCCGAGCGCCTTGCGGCCGATGCTCGCCGTCAGGCCGCAGTAGAGCGGAGTGAAGACGAGCGCCGCGATGGGCTGCAGCGACGACACCCAGGAGCCCTCGTCGGTCGTCAGCGGCGGGTCGCGCAGCCCCGCCTCAGAGGACTGCAGCTGCGGCAGCGCCATCGCCGTCCAGCCCACGCCCGCTCCGTACGCGAACGTGTTCAGGTTCACTGCGGGCAGCACCGCGCTTTGGTTACAACTACTGGAGAATAGCACTGTCTCTGGTTAACGGCTAGCAGGCTTTGGCCAAGCAATACTGCCATATTTATTGCAATATCAGCCATAAAAAATGCAACACCAGGAAATGTCTAATTGGGGTGAACTCAAGTACCAGGTGGTTATAATTAAAATGCTGCTACTCACAGGGATCCAGTGTGGGCTGTAATTATCGTATGGCGCCGAAACTTAGTAGGTATTCTAATACACTACTGGCTATTAAAATTGCTACACCACGAAGATGACGTGCTACAGACGCGAAATTTAACCGAAAGGAAGAAGATGCTGTGATATGCAAATGATTAGCTTTTCAGAGCATTCACACGAGGCTGGCCCCGCTTGCGGCACCTACAACGTACTGACACGAGAAAACTTTCCAACAGATTTCTCATACACAAACAGCAGTTGACCGGCGTTGCCTGGTCAAACGATGTGATGCTTCGTGTAAGGAGGAGAAATGCGTACCATCACGTTTCCGGCTTTGATAAAGCTCAGATTGTAGCTTATCACGATTGCGATTTATCGTATCGCGACACTGCTGCTCGCGTTGGTCGAGATCCAATGACTGTTAGCAGAATATGAAATCGGTGGGTTTAGGAGGGCAATACGGAACGCCGTGCTGGATCCCAACGGCCTCGTATCACTAGCAGTCGAGATGACAGGCATCTTAGCCGCATCGCTGTAACGGATCGTGCTGCCACGTCTAGATCACTGAGTCAACATATGGGGACGTTTGCAAGACAACAACCATCTGCACGAACAGTTCGACGACGTTTGCAGCAGCATGGACTATCAGCTCGGAGACCGTGGCTGCGTTTACCCTTGACGCTGCATCACAGACAGGAGCGCCTGCGGTGGTGTACTCAACGACGAACCTGGGTGCACGAATGGCAAAACGACATTTTTACCTATGAATCCAGGTTCTGTTTACAGCATCATGATGGTCGCATCCGTGTTTGGCGACATCAAGGTGAACGCACACTGGAAGGGTGTATTCGTCATCGCCATACTGGCGTATCACCCGGCGTGATGGTATGGGGTGCCATTGGTTACACGTCTCGGTCACCTCTTGTTCACATTGACGGCACTTCGAACAGTGGACGTTACATTTCAGATGTGTTACGACCCGTGGCTCTACCCTCCATTCGATCCCTGCGAAACCCTACATTTCAGCAGGATAATGCACGACCGCAATTTGCAGGTCCTGCACGGGCCTTTCTGGATACGGAAAATGTTCGACTGCTGCCCTGGCCAGCACATTCTCACCAATTGAAAACGTCTGGTCAATGGTGGCCGAGCAACTGTCTCGTCACAATACGCCAGTCACTACTCTTGATGAGCTGTGGTATCCTATTGAAGCTGCATGGGCAGCTACCTGTACACGCCATCCAAGCTCTGTTTGACTTAATGCCCAGGCGTATCAAGGCCGTTATCACGGTCAGAGGTGGTTCTGGGTACTGATTTCTCAGGATCTATGCACCCAAATTGCGTGAAAATGTAATCACATGTCAGTTCTAGTATAATATATTTGTCCAATGAATACCCGTTTATCATCTGCATTTCTTCTTGGTGTAGTAATTTTAATGGTAAGTAGTGTATATTAGTGCAGAGCCGATTTACGCTGGAAAAAATTAGTTCCAATTTTGGCCATCAGCTGCTTATCATGCACTGTGAATGCAAGAATGACGTGTAGATACGTTTCCGTACGTAATGTATTACGAATGGGATGTGGACAGAAAAGGTAAAACATGTGAGAAAGCCATAAGGAAAATTTTGTCATTAAATGCTGTTTGCACAATGTGTTCAATATGATCATCAGAGACGTCGACGAGATGCTGCATCTGTGAAACGATGTGATCAACAGTTGCTTGCAGCAGCTCCGGTGGATAACGTGTTCCTGTATACTGGCCTTTAGATTAGGTAGACACCGAACCTGTCACTGGTAAAGGAGTTCTCAAAATGTTCAGATGTGTGTGAATTCCTACGGGGCCAAACTCCTGAGTCATCGGTCTCTAGACGTACGCACTACTTACCCTAACTTATACTAACTTACGCTGGGAACAACACACACACCACTGCCCGAGGGAGGACTCTAACCTCCGGCGGGGGGGGGGGGGGGGGGGGGGCGCAATCTTTGTCATGGCGCCTGTAACCGCGCGGCCCCTCTGCACGGCAAACGTGTTCTTTTAGATATCCACAGAGGCAGAAGGCACATAATTTAGATCAGATGATATTGCAGGCCATGCATCTGTAAAAACTCTGGAGATAATACGTTCGTGGAAGATTACATTAAGCAGATCTTTCACTGGTCGTGCAGCGTGAGGAGTTGCCCCATATTGCATGAAAACTCAGCTTCACTGTTTCACATCAGGAATCACATGCTATGCGACGAAGTCTCGATACTGTGCAGACGTCATGATATACCCGAGGCCTCTGTGTGTATTCTCTTTAAAGAAGAATGGGCTGAGAATAAGGGTGCTTGTGAACCCACACCACATAGTCACATACGGCAAGTGCGATGGCTCTTCGTGCGCAACTCGCCGTTTGACAGTGCCCCAAAATCGGCAGCTCTGCTTATTCACTGCTGTAGAGTAAAATGTGTCCCGCCACTGCGTAGAATATTGTCCGGCCACATGTCATCAACTTCGATTCGTTCAGAAACTGATGAGGGAATTCAGAACTTAGCTGCAGTTTAGCTGCTACACTGAATGTTGTACAGGTACCAGTGTAAAATAAATTGCAAAACTTTCCATACTGTTGACCATACTGGTGACACTGCATGAGCACTAGCATTACCTGGGCATAGGCCGCATGGTCAGTTACAGTAACAGCAACCACGCCAACTGCTTCCATTGGGATAGTCCGCCTTCCTCTTCCAGGTACCACACCAAGCTCACACGCGTTTTCGAATTTCATTATCATCTTCTTTAAACCATTTTATGACATGGGGCCTCCCCTCATACCTTCCAGTCGACGATACTCTCTCAGTGTGGCACTGTAATTGCTGCCATTCACATAAACCAGTTTCACTGACAGAACATGGTCCGCCCTCTCGAAAATCGTACTGTTCACTCACGTTACGGCTTATTAAATGACATCGTGAATGTCATACCACCACACATTTAGTGCACAGCGCCAGATTTGCACCTGGTGGGCTAAATCGGAACTAATTTTTTTCTACCATAAATGAGTTCCACATTAACACATTAGCCCATTCTACCAAGTTTCCCTGCCATATGGTAAGTACATCCTACACTGAAATTCCGTACCTTAATTTTAATTATAATCACCCAGTATGCACTTGAATATGTGAATGATCATCATTTCTGCACAACCGCACAAAACTTGTCAGAGTAACTTCTTCTACTTTGTGTATATTATCATATCGTAACCACATTCAAGTTCAAATGCGAAAGCAGAGTCACCAGCGAAGTACAACGGACAGCACTGGTTCAAATGGTTCAAATGGCTCTGAGCACTTTGGGACTTAACATCTATGGTCATCAGTCCCCTAGAACTTAGAACTACTTAAACCTAACTAACCTAAGGACAGCACACAACACCCAGCCATCACGAGGCAGAGAAAATCCCTAACACCGCCGGGAATCGAACCCGGGAACCGGGGCGTGGGAAGCGAGAACGCTACCGCACGAGCACGAGATGCGGGCACACAGCACTGAAAACACATTTACCATGAACACCAAAGTGCAACCCGAGCAGACTGAACTCTTCGACGGAGAATGCTGCTATATGTAGAAGCATTGAATATTCCAGAATATAAAAACATTACAAACAGTAAGAATTTCTAGGATCTTCCACAAACTCGGAGAATTCCATCCATCGACACTACCCACTTCATCACACTGCATGCACTCCAGCTCGTAAAACTGACTACAGCGTAGTAGGTCTACATCTTGTCAGTGGTCCTCTCGAGGGCACCGCTGGAGGATCCTCGCATTCCGATCATGTCACATCCTCTTCACTATGCTGAGAAGCAAAGGTAGCTTTGCGATCATTCAGCATGATTTCAATTCCTTTGAAGGAGAAGCTACATTGACGATCTGTTCTTCCGGGTCTCGTGCAGACTACATGGACGACGCTCTTTGCTTTCGTCACCTTAACGAGGTCCTCGTCCAGGTTTTGAAGGCCCAAGGGATGTCGACTAGCCGCCATAACATCCTCTGCCGTACAGTGTTGTGCGGATGCTTAATGGAGGGGCATGTTGTCAGCACACCACTCTCCGGCCCGTGTTGACGAGTTTCCAGTTCTTGGACCCACTACTTCTCAACCAAATGGCCTCTCTATTGGCATAAAAAGGCTCAAAATACCTTGTACTAGTCCTCTTGCCAAGGAAAAATCCTTGGCAGTACCAGGAATCGAACCTGCGTCCTCTACGTGACAGCCATTTAAGCTGACCACTCAGCTACTGAGGCGGACCTTTTGTCGTCTCGATTGTCATAATTGTCGACTTTGTATGTGACTTCCGACATGTGGTGAAGGAAACTATATGATCAACAGTAGTCGTTTAGTAGCTTTTCTAATAGACCCATTTTCCGCACGGGTGTAAAAATTCATACCATCATACCATGCCTCCGAACTGTATTATGATCGCCAGTGACTGGCGTTATAGTGCTCTCGACCTTTCTCCTGGGTGTCCACGGTCTGTATTAGAGCCAGCTGTCTTGATTCTTTAGCCTTGGTTCCTTCAGACCCGGTGATGATGTGTTTCACATTCTCATACTGAGTATCATCTGATTGAAACAGAAACAGTTTATCCATTAACGTTTCAGCCTCAAAACCATGGAATAGGAAGAATGGTGTGAAACCTATAGTGTCTTGCTTTGCTGTACTGTACGCAAATGTGGTGACAGGTAGTATTGTATCTCAGTCTATCTGTTCAACATCAGCTTTTGTCGGCAGCATAAATGCCTTTGTCTTATTAAAGCATCTGTGAGGACCTTTGTCTGTGAATGATCGACGGTTGTCATCGTGTGGATGATGCTGCAATGTGAAATAACCTCTGATACTGGTCTCCACTGAACAACTTTTCCAGTATCAGAGGTCATTATACGGGCTGCTCTGTGTTTCAATATGATGTCTCCAGCAAGGAACTTTGTAATTTCTGGAGCTTTGGCAGTTGGAACAGCCTTGGTGACAACGTAGTGGATGAGGAAGTCAGTGCCAACTATTATCCATTGATCCCCACTTGTAAACTTTGGAAACCTCCCCAAGAAGTCGATTCGAGTTCGCTGGGACGACGCTGCTGTCAATGATATTGGTCTCAGATGCTGTGTAAGTAATTGCAGTATGTGCGTCCACTGCTGGAATTTCTGACAGTGGCACACAAGTGTGTAGCGGATTGGTAGAACCAGACGTATGAGCATCTGATTCTGTCTAGAGTCTTCACGAATTCCAGGTGCCCAGATGTTGAGGTTCAAATGGCTCTAAGCACCATGGACTTCACAACTGAGGCCATCAGACCCCTAGACAGTACTACTTACACCTAATTAACCAAAGGACATCATACACATCCATGCCAGAGGCAGGATTCGAACCTGCGACCGTAGCAGCAGCGCGGTTCCGGACTGAAACGCCTAGAACCGCTCGGCCACAACGGCCGGCAGATATTGAAGCATGATGGAAATGTTTCAGGATTCTCGTGGTTCACAACAGTGAACTGTTTGCCAACTAACTATGGCTGGAACTTGCTGTTGGCCCAAACAACTGAAAGTGGCTCTTTCTCGTTTATTAAGTGGTTCATCTTGGACTATTCTGGAAGCGTAAGCTATTATCACTTCAGCACCTATCTGAATATGCATTACTTTTTTGTGTCATCAGCCTTCTGACTGGTTTGATGAGGACCGCCATGAATTCCTCTCCTGTGCCAACGTTTTCAACTATGAATAGAACATGCAACCTATATCCTCAATTATTTGCTTGATGTATTTCAATCTCTGTCTTCTCCTACACTTTGTATCCTCTACAGCTCCCTCTAGTACCACAGACGTTATTCCCTGATGTTATAACAAATTTACTATCATCCCGTACCTTCTTCTTGTCAATGTTTTCCAGTTTGCACTGTAACAGCATCTATATCGTAACTGGTAGTGTTGGTGTGAATTTCCGTTTCAGCATTCTTGTCACGCAATGCTGGACCGGAGGAGATGTTAGCACATCCTTAAGGACAAAAAAAGATATTTCGTGCATATCTTTACAGGAAGATTTGGCGTGACCCTGCAGTAGTTCTAACAGTGAACATTTATTTGTGCTGAAGTTCTATATGAGTCACTACTAATGTGAGCACTTTTTAAGATATTCTACCACATCACGAATGCGCCTAGGTATCAGAAAATCTGTGACTGTTCTCATAATATATGGAATGGGAAGGACTCCATGCCATTCACTAGGCACCCTAAGGTTTTTATTTCTTGGCGACATAGGGGCACTTTTTAATGAATCCCGTGGAGACATCCTGTATCGAACATCTTTCAAGACGGCTGTCAGATGGTTATATGTTTTTCAAGTGTCTTTGTAAAAGACAGTGTCATCAAATTAACAAAAACACATAGTCCATTTAAGGGGTACCAGCAGGTTGTCCATCTTACGTTTGAAGAAGGTTCGACTGTGACACAGTCCAAATGGCATAACTAAACTTACAGCTCCACCAGGTCTTATGAAGTTAGTGTTTTCTCAGTCAGCTTCATCAATCTCGATTTGCCAGAAGCCATCTGCACGTCCATAGTTGAAAAATACTTTTCTCCTTTCCATCAGTCGAGGGTGTCTTCATTGTGGTGCAATGGGTAGTCACATTTTTTCATGATTTTGTTCAGTCGTTAGTAGTCGGTGCACAAACACAAGGACCAGAGAAAAGGACCAAGGACTCTTTGCGGCTTCAATAATGTCATATTGCAGGATCCTCCTCACTTCCTCCCAAACTATGTCATTCACCTGGAAACACCCTGGCTAATATGTAGATGATCTCCACTACTGTTATGGTGTTTACCATCGGCCACTTGGTCTGTCACTTCTCCAGTCAGGGTCTGAAGGCATTTTAAAACTGGCGCGGTGCGGCTAACGTTCACAACTATTGTTACTCAGTCAGACTAGATTCTGTTGGGAGTTCATTCGATAGTAATTTCCTCCCATGCGTTTATTGTCGGTAGTGGTGGCGCAGCACGAGTCTTCGTCGAAGACACAAAGCTGCCTATCCTGGGCTGATTAGGCTGTCTCTATGCACTTTCCTTTTAGGGATGAGTTGTAGCTGCTCGTAACAGTGATTCCAGGTTTTCCTGGTCCATCTGCAATGCTTATGATGGTCGCTGGCATGTGGATTTTATTTGTGAGTATCAGTAACTTCTGTCAATCGACAAAAGCTCCACAGCTTGATCATATCATTTGACGACCAGAACTCGTCTCGTTGATGACGACAGAATATCATCTTCAACGAAAAACCACCCAGAGCGATACTTTCATGTGCGCTTGTTGGAATAGCTTCATCAGTCTGGAGCTCCGGTTTTCCACTGTCTATGACTGCTTATGATGTCTGCAGGAAATACTATCCGAGAGTAACATTTTACTAGATTCCAATGTGCTATGATTTGTCACTGATAGTTACTCTTCCGGTAGCCTACATGTTCCTCTCAGCTTCGCTTATTTCCCCTTTGCGAGTTTCAGCACAATCGCTTACGTATCACTGTATTCTTTAGCTGATTACGATAAGCATACAACAATACAGAAAATAAAGGCCTTGAGTTGAGAGCCGGGACAGGTTCACCATTAGTGATGACGTCAGCGAAATTTCCTGATGTCTTGGTGATTGTCGTTCAATGTGGATTTTCGTCTGTTATGGCCGATATCCATAGATGGCTGCTTCGCTCAGTTTTCCTGAATTTGGCGGTCAGGAGAGCTGCTTGTACGGCGACGAGAACAGCAGTGGCGCGTTGGCGAGCGACCTGGTCCAGGATACAGCGATAGGTTTCTTACCACAGGTCAACTATAATTGTCTGCAGTTGACTGGTGTGAGTAGAACTGTTGCGGTGGTCGACGTTCGGCGGTGTAAAAATCTTGCAAACACGTCTTCTTCCAGGCTGCCCACAGTGAAAACATTCTGGCGTTTTGTCATCCGTGATCGAAATGTCTGTTCTTCTGACAAGGCGTTATACTTTTCGGAAGAGTTGGTTGTATCTGCGTTAGTCGATTCTGGCTTATTGTTTGACGGCTCCGGTGTAAGTTCGAGTTGGCTGAATCAATTCCCCCTGGCGTGTCGACACTCAACGGGTGGCAGCCATTGGTGCTAAAGCTAGATAGACTTCTTCTCCAACATTCCCTATTACCTCCTGACGTGTATGATCGACGTTAATCTCCTTCTTAGTCTTGAGATATTTCTGGTTACCATAAAATGCGAGTTCGTGGTGGTCTCCCCCAACTGCCATAGGGACCACATTCGGGAGTCGGTCATACTCCTTTCCTCCTTCTTTTTATTCTTTTATTTTTTTATGTTCCATTTCCTCGAAGATATATAGATGAATTCCTCGATTTTTGTCACTTGTTTTACCAGAAGAGCGTGGTATAAGTTTTCTGCAACTGCTTTCATCATGTGTGAGATTTTGCCGGCCTCTGCTATATTCGGACTCAAAATCTACCATAGGGCAAAAGCATTCTGTAAGTAGGACTGTGTCGTTTCCCCATGGCGCTGATCCATGATCCGCAATGGATCTTCCGCTAAGCGAACTTGCCGCGAAACGTCACCAAATGTTTTCCTCGTGTCAGCCTGGAAGTTGTTCCAGATATTGAGTTTCTCTTCGTTGTTCTCCAGCTAGTGCTGGTCTGTGATGCTCAAGAAAAAGCATAAATTTTCCAAACACATCATGTCAGCCAACTTGTTGTATTTGGCGACTGGATCGAATCTTTTCAGCAAATTTGTCGGCTTCTGACGAGCGGCTCAGGAAAACACCGATGGATGCTTGATCTGCAGTTGCTGTTTTGGGACCCTTTGTATTCCTGAATATACGGCCTTCTGCATCTACGTACTGCTTGTATTTTGGTTCCTGGATGTATAGGCGACAGCTTTTACGTTGGCTACTTAGAGTCATGGAGATATAGGTATTCTGAAGTACCCGGCGTCCCCACCAAACAGTGTCACATTGTATCCACAATTAAGTCCATATTAGAGAGCAGGGTCGTGAATGAAATACAACAGTTAGCAATGAAAGCACGTTTATTAAGACCACCAATACACATACAGAATAGGACTGAACTCTTTATTGGAGACCGCAACTATTGATACAGAGATCGAATATTGCAGAATATACAAGCATTACAATCATAAGAAATTTCGAGAAACTTCCACAGTTAATAAATGATAATTAAAAATAATGGCTGGTAGCTGAGTTTGAACAGGCGACCAGGAGATTACTAGCCAGCGACGCTAGCTATTACTTCATACTGCATGCACCACAGCAAGGGCTAATATTAAGCAGAGGGAATGACAACACTGGAGACCGGAGTCTTGTTATCTTGTGTAGCACCACGATGGAGCTATCTTTGTGCTGAGCCTCCGAGGAGAACAAACGTTGCATGATTGAGTTCGTCTTCATCGCAAGCCTCCTTCATCTGCTGCGTGGTATGGCCTGTCGATGGGTACATAACGGGATCACTTCTGGTTCGTATAGCCATAATTTGGAAAATAACCGTGATATTTCTGATTTGTTAAGGCCTGTGGCTATACCCTATCTGTGAAATGTCTGTGATGTTATCTTCCAGTATCGTAACACAGGACAGCAGTTGTGTGTGCTGTCCTGACCTACCTTCTTACTGAGAGTGAGTGACGTTATTGTCTGTATAGGGTAGGAAGTTGGCAGCAGTTGCATATCTGATTAGCCGCACATGACATAACTATATCTCTGACCTTTGTATCTCTACTAAATAACAGTATACTTCCGATCACGATTCAGCATGTGAAAGGCATTTTACAACATGACGACTTCTTACAAAAGCACCTCACCATGAGCGATATGATCTTCTCAGTGAAACTTCCCCATCTGTCCTATCAAGAGAGGCGAAGTATACTATGTGATAAAAAGTATCCGGACACTTTCAAAAACATATGTTTTTCGTATTAGGTGGATTGTGCTGCCACCTACTGCCAGGTACTCCATATCAGCGATCTCAGAAGTCATTAGACGTCGTGAGAGAGCAGAATGGGGGGTTCCGCGGAACTCAGGGACATCGAACGTGGTCAGGTGATTGGGTGTCACTTGTGTCATACGTCTGTACGCGAGATTTCCACACTCCTAAACATCCCTAGATCCACTGTTCCCCATGTGATAGTGAAGTGGAAACGTAAAGGGACACGTACAGCACAAAAGCGTATGGGCCGACCTCGTCTGTTGACTAACAGAGACCGCCGACAGTTGAAGAGGGTCGTAATGTGTAATAGGCTGACATCTGTCCTGACCATCACACAGGAATTCCAAACTGCATCAGGATCCGCAGCAAGTACTATGACAGTTAGACGGGAGGTGAGAAAACTTGGATTTCATGGTCGAGCTGCTGCTGATAAGCCACATTTCACTCCGGTAAATGCCAAACGGCGCCTCGCTTGGTGTAACGAGAGTAAACGTTGGACGATTGACCAGTGGACAAACGTTGTGTGGAGTGGCGAATCACGGTACCCTATGCGGCGATCAGGTGGCAGGGTGTGGGTATGGCGAATGCCTTGTGAACGTCAGCGTGTGTACTGCCAACAGTAAAATTCGGAGG
Organism: Schistocerca gregaria; assembly: GCF_023897955.1. Taxonomy (NCBI): domain Eukaryota; kingdom Metazoa; phylum Arthropoda; class Insecta; order Orthoptera; family Acrididae; genus Schistocerca; species Schistocerca gregaria. Next base: position 124,341,961 of record NC_064925.1, read on the forward strand.
TGGTGGTGTTATGATGTGGTGTTTTTCATGGAGGGGGCTGCACCCCTTGTTGTTTTGCTTGGCACTATCACAGCACAGGCCTACATTGATGTTCTAAGCACCTTCTTGCTTTCCACTGTTGAAGAGCATTTAGTGGATGGCGATTGCATCTTTCAACACGATCGAGCACCTGTTCATAATGCACGGACTGTGGCGGAGTGGTTACACGACAATAACATCCCTGTAGTGGACTAACTTCCACAGAATCCTGACCTGAATCCTATAGAACACCTTTGGGATGTGCCACGCCTCGCCAACCGACATCTATACCTCTCCTCAGTGCACCTTCCAGCACCTGATTGAACGAATGCTTGCGAGAGTGAAAGCCGTCATCATTGCTAAGGGGGGGGGGGGGGGGGGGGGGGGGGAGGAGGCCAACGACATATTTAACTCCAGCATTACCGATGGAGGGCACCACGAACTTCACGAACTTATCAAATTTCGAGAGCATGTGTCCCAATAAGAGGAATTGGAGTCTATACACAGGTTTGCAGACATTCTTTCCATGCAACATTTTCGAATGTATCAGGAGAGGGAGGTATATGTAGAGGTAGGAGAAACACCCTTCGACACACATCGCAACGTGCTTCGCAAAGTATAAATGTAGAAGCGGGTTTAGATTCCTTGTTGCTACAAATAAAATATTACTCGTTACAAGAACTTGGAGATGGAGCACTCAGAATGATGAACCAACACGCGTTATCCTAAGTGGAAGAAATTTAACGCCGAGGTAGTGACTTGTTTAAACTGTCCATGTTGTCACACAAACCTGTTGCTGAAGCAGAACTTGAGAAGACGATGTTGAGACGTCTCGGAGAAGATTCTTCAATAAAACACTCGCCTACTGCCGGCCGGCGTGGCCATGCGGTTCTAGGCGCTACGGTCGCAGGTTCGAATACTGCCTCGAGAGTGGCTATGCGTGCTGTCCTTAGGTTAGTTCTAAGTTCTAGGCGACTGATGACCTCAGAAGTTAAGTCGCATAGTGCCCAGAGCCATTTGAACCCATTTGAACCAATCGTCTACTTGCCCATGATGTCCACGCTTTAAAGATTTTCATATGTGTGCAACAACATTTGCAAGCAGTATGGCCAGATAATTTCGAAACCTCAGGTCGGCTCTTCCAATGAAAGTGATGAGACTGTCAATTGTTACTTAGAGCAGTTGCTTTGAGAGTTGTTTGCTATACGGGGTAATTTATTTACGATAGTAAAAAATTAAATTTTCATCCAATCATTAGTTCCTTAAAGTATTCCGTTTTGGATTCTCTACTGCCTATACAATTTCGACGCTTTTGGCATACAGGTCCCTATGTATGTTTGCAATGCTACTAACTCATGCTGCTAATCCTAACTTTATCCAGCTGATGCTCCGTAAGAGTAAGAAACACCTTCATACTGAGGGTGATTCCATGATGGGGTAACAAACTTTCAGAAATGTTGGACAAGGGTAAATTATCAATTTGACGCAAGGGTCTGGAAACTTTCCAGTCGAAAGTTATAAGCAAAAATCTTTATGTCTTACATGTGAATACATTTACCAATAATGTCGTTGCTAATATTGTAAGGGAGGCAACTTTCAGAGATGGTAGTATGGACCAAAACAAGGAAAAAATATCTAGTAAACAAGTGCACTACAATGCGTACCTTATGAACACTTGTTCCTCATCGCTAATGTGAAACACACCTCTTCTACTGAACAAGTGCCCATAGCTCTTAAGGTATACATTTTAGAGCCCATATTTAGTAGGATTTTTTTTCTTGTTTTGGTCCATACTGCCACCTTCGAAAATTGGCCATCCTTCAATCTTACCAACAACAGTAACGTTACAGGTATTCCACTAGCAGAGATAGCAGAACGATTTTCGCTTATAAGCTACCGACACCCACAGGTTAAGTACTGTTGTTTATCCGTGGTTGGCAAATGGATTCACAAGGCTTGTATCTGTTGTTTAATTGACTGTCTTGAATTGACTGAATTCTTTTTACATATTGTTTATTGTCAATATTATTTTGCAGTCAGCAATTGGAGCTATAACGTTAATAATGTTCTTTAATGCTGGCTATCATAGTTTGTTTAAGGTTTTCTGAACTGACAAGCTGTATTCAAGTGTTTAAAAGTTTTGTAGAGACTAACATTAAATCTGTTTTTAAGGAATATTGGTAAAGTGGCTTGGCACCTTACCACTCCCCTCCTGCTCCTACCAATTCAAGTATCCAGAGCACGTCATATCGTATAAGTACGTAAGAAGCGATATGAAATGGAATGATGATGTAAAATTAGTATTAGGGAAGGCGCATGGAAGACCTAGATTTGTTGAAAGGGTTCTGGGAAAGTGAGGTGGGCCTGTAAAGGACATCACAGTGACCAGTTGTGGAATATTGTTACAATGTCTGAAGTCCTTATCGAGTAGCCATGGCAACACACAACAGACATGAAACTAATTGTGAGGTGTTGGGTTGGGTTGTTTGTGGGAAGAGACCAAACAGTGAGGTCATGGGGCTCATCGGATTAGGGAAGGGTGGGGAAGGAAGTCGGCCGTGCCCTTTCAAAGGAACCATCCCAGCATTTGCCTGGAGCGATTTAGGGAAATCACGGAAAACCTAAATCAGGATGGCCGGACGCGGGATTGAACCGTCGTCCTCCCGAATGCGAGTCCAGTGTGCTACCACTGCGCCACCTCACTCGGTTGTGAGATGTGGTGCTAGGATTCAAAGAGGTCATTATAGCCCACAGGAAAGTATTAAATAAATGCTCAGGGAGCTTTTATAGTTCTCGCAAAATCCTTTCGGGTCGGTGTAGAGAACCTCGTATATTGGAAAATGAAACTTCCTAGTGGATTAAAACTGTGATTCAAACATGGGACCTACGCCCATAGCGGCCAAGCGTTGTATCTACTGAACTATCCAGCCACGACACAAGACCCGCCCTCACAGCTTTACTTTCGGCAGTGCCGTCTGTCCTACCTTTCAAACTTCACAGAAGTTGCCCTGCATACCTTGCGGGATACGGATAACGCGGTAACATGACTTAGCCATCCTCTGAGGGATCGTTTCCATAATGAATTTTCATTCCACAGAGAAATGTGCTATTATTTAGAACTTCATGGCAGATTAAAAGTGGGTGCCAGACCTGAACAGAAGTCCCAGGTTCGACTCCCGGGAAGTTTCAAATCAGCACTCACTACACTACAGAGTGAAAATTCGGTCAAGAGATATATTCTAAAGTGATTGTTCAACCCTTACACCGCCCTCACTGTATATCTTGCATACGGATATTCAGAGGCATGTAGGCAGTCATTTTCCTCTCGCACAGAACGCAAATGGAGTAGTACAGCAAACTGATAATACTCGTACGGTGTATCTTCTATCATGCATTGTGTAATGGTTTGTTGAATATTAATATAGCTAGCTGTAGATACAAATTGGTCAAACTGGCTTTCGGATTGTGATTCTAGATAAAGAAATCGGCTCCACTACCTCCTGGTCAAGCGGCGTGGCCGCTCGGTTGAGGCGCTATTTCACGGATTGCGCGGCCCCTCCCACCGGAGGTTCGAGTCCTCCCTCGGGCATCGGTGTATGTTTTGTTCTGAGCATACGTTAGTTTGAGTTAATTTAAGTAGTGTGTAAGTCTAGGGACGGATGACATCAGCAGTTTGATCCCTTAGGAATTCACACATACACTACTAGCCATTAAAAATTCTACACCAAGAAGAAATGCAGATGATAAACGGGTATTCATTGGACAAATATATTATACTAGCACTGACATGTGATTAAATTTTCACGCAATTTGGGTGCATAGATCCTGAGAAATCAGTACCCAGAACAACCACCTCTGGCCGTAATAACGGCCTTGATACGCCTGGGCATTGAGTCAAACAGAGCTTGGATGGAGTGTACAGGTACAGATGCCCATGCAGCTTCAACACGATACCACACTTCATCAAGAGTAGTGACTGGCGTATTGTGACGAGCCAGTTGCTCGGCCACCATTGACAGACCAGACGTTTTCAATTGGTGAGAGATCTGGAGGATGTGCTGGCCAGGGCAGCAGTCGAACATTTTCTGTATCCAGAAAGGCCCGTACAGGACCTGCAACATGCGGTCGTGCATTATCCTGCTTAAATGTAGGGTGTCGCAGGAATCGAATCAAGGGTAGAGCCACGAGTCGTAACACATCTAAAACGTAACGTCAGAGACATGTAAGCAATGGCACCCCATACCATCACGCCGCGTAATACGCCAGTATGGCGATAACGAGTACACGCTTCAAATGTGCGTTCACCGCGATGTCGCCAAACACGAATGCGACCATCATGATGCTGTAAACAGAACCTGGATTCATCGGAAAAAGTGACGTTTTGCCATTCGTGCACCCAGCTTCGTCGTTAACTACACCATTGCAAGCACAGCCATGGTCTCAGAGCTGATAGTCCGTGCTCCTGCAAACGTCGTCGAACTGTTCGTGCAGATGGTTGTTGTCTTGCAAACGTCCCCTGTTGACTCAGGGATCGAGAAGTGGCTGCACGATCCGTTACAGCCATGTGGATAAGATGCCTGTCATCTCAACTGCTAGTGATATAAAGCCGTTGGGATCCAGCACGGCGTTCCGTACTACCCCCATGAACCCACCGATTCCATATCCTGCTAACAGTCATTGGATCTCGACCAACAAGAGCAGCAATGTCGCGATACGATAAACCGCAATCGCGATAGGCTACAATCCGACCTTTATCAAAGTCGGAAACGTGATGGTACGCATTTCTCCTCCTTACACGAGGCATCACAACAACGTTTCACCAGGCAACGCCAGTCAACCGCTGTTTGTGTGTGTGAGAAATCGGTTGTAAACTTTTCTCATGTCAGCAAGTTGTAGGTGTCGCCACCGGCTCCAAACTTGTGTGAATGAAAAGCTAATCATCTGTATATCACAGCATCTTCTTCCTGTCGGTTAAATTTCGCGTCTGTAGTACGTCATCTTCGTGGTGTAGCAATTTTAATCGCCAGTAGTGTATCTGAATATTGCACTTCCTACGACTCGAAAGCCAACTTACTTTTCTATCCAAGCGATTTATCTCTCCGATTACGGAGAAGTATGCCAGCTGAGGCATTTCTGATCGATCTTACCGACGAAAGAGGCGAGGAACTGGGGCCAGGTGGAGTACTTGGCTTCGGCCCGTTGGGTCTCTTCGGCCTTCCGCTGGATGGCTGCCTCGATGGCAGCTGGTGCTGCCGTCGCGGCCGTCGCGAAGACACCGCTGAGGGCGTTGCTATCTACCGCGTCGGAGACCAGCTGCTTCATGGCGGGCGTGTTTGCTCGGCGAGCGCACGGCAGCGGGCACCTTAAGTACCGCTCCTGCTACTGCTACCTGAAGATCAGGGCTGTAAATCACCGCGGCCGGAAGGCTTGAGTACGCACAGCGGGAGCAGACTTGAGCGCTTCGTATCAGTACGTGGCGGAAGACGCGCGGCGTCTTGTGACTGCAGGAATCTCCAGCTCTGCGGTTCAGCTCATGTAACGTCTTTGTTACCCTGAGGCAGTTTTTACTCTTAGCTTTAGATACGGATCACGAGGTTATGTTGGCGTGCACACAACAGACTCGGATCAGGTGTCTTGTTGCTATGTGCCAAATCCTTGAGTCAGACGAACACTGTGAATTTTAAGGAACTATAAATGTAATAATATTCTAGATCACCGGGAGTGGCAGAGAAGATAAGCTAGGAGGTCAAGTGAAAACACGATCCAACCTATTTCAATAGCCTACCGATTTGAAAACAGCAGTAGAGTGATCCCTTATTTTTAGAAACAGCCAAGTAACGATACGTCATTACCGAAATCTTGGCTGGGTGAAGCTGAGAAAATAAACTGCATTACTTGACAAAATTTTAGTGAATGGATTATCATTCCAGATATGCAGCAGCAATGTCAATGATACTTACCAGAATTAGATTTTCACTCAACAGCGGAGTGTGCGCTGATATGAAACTTCCTGGCAGATTAAAGTTGTGTGCCGGACCGAGACTCGAACGCGGGACCTTTGCCTTTCGCGGGCAAGTGCTCTACCATCTTCCACCTACCACCAGATGGTAGAGCACTTGCCCGCGAAAGGCAAAGGTCCCGCGTTCGAGTCTCGGTCCGGCGCACAGTTTTAATCTGCCAGGAAGTTTCATATCAGCGCACACTCCACTGCAGAGTGAAAATCACATTCTGGAAATATCCCGCAGGCAGTGGGTAAGCCATGTCTCCGCAATACCCTTTCTTTCAGGAGTGCTGGTTCTACAAGGTTCGCAGGACAGCTTCTGTAAAGTTTGGAAGGTAGAGACGAGGTACTGTCAGAAGTAAAGCTGTGCTTGGGTAGCTCAGATGGTAGAGCACTTCCCCGCGAAAGGCAAAGGTCCCGAGTTCGAGTCTCGGTCCGGCACACAGTTTTAATCTGCCAGGAAGTATCAATGATACGTGTCACCCAGCACTGAGTTAATAGCTATTAACGACAGGGCAAAGTTATCAAACTAAGATTTCACGCTAAATTCTCTTATATGAAACTTCGTGATGACTTAAAATGGGCGGTGATATTAACCGAATAATGATATGCATTTTTCTCAGTGTTGCTTCGCTACTTTCTGAACGTACCTGTTGCTGTTATAAGTCACGTTTAGACCCTATTGGGCAACGCTGTGCACAACAACGGGCCTTTTCAGGGTTTTGGAATAGCTTTTCTTGTGCCCTGAATTTCCGGCCTGAAAATTTTTCTATCTAGCATATCACGTTGTGATTTTCATGATCCCTTTCGGTCTTCTGTAACTCTACTGATACATTCTATTGTTTCAATTTTAGTTTTAACATGGGTTTCGCAGGATTACTTAAACAGTCTTGTTAATGTGGTTGATTTCATTTTCTTCATATGCTTGCTGTTTTCATATCCGAATCAATGTTCGTACATTTTTCAGGTTCTGTATTTGCTTTAAATCTGTGTGCTCCTCCTTCAGTATAATTTGGACTGAATATTTTCCCGATTACTTTTCGTTCTCTCTTTTGGATTTCTGCAATATTTTTCTTTCTGTTTAAATTTGATGTTTCAGCTCTGTAAAGACACTCTGGTTTGGCGACTGTGTTATAGTGTACGATTGTCTTAACCAAGCATTTGGAGGCCAGTTTCCTGAACGGTTTCACCCAAAATCTGGAACTGAGAAATACTCTCGATTTTCCCGCACCATGTAGTTGCTAGACATGTGACTTGTTTTTTCAAATGTTATTTGGAGTTCTACTCTGCTGTTTCTTGAAGAATTTCTTGTTTGATTTTTCCGAAATTTCTCTCTAGAATTTTACATTCAATATTATACCACGTGGTGTTTCATAGGGAACTGAGATCGTTTTGAGGTCATGACCATGTTCTTTCAGCATTTGGAAGAGAGACACTTTTTAAAAATCTACTAATATGCGAATTGCCTTTCTTATTATAAAGTTTTGACATCTGAAAATTAGTTTGAGAACTTAAATTTTCCCCATGCAAGATCCATTTAGATTTAGAATTTTGAATGGGACTTTTAGAAAGGAAATATCTCTATATTTGTTCACATACGCTCTTTCTCCCTGTCCGTTTGTTTTCTTGAAGCAGGTATTACGGAGCTGCATTTATTTAACTTCGTTTTGAAAGTTTTATAAAAAGTCCTAGTGTTACTTTCCTGGAAGTCTTCAATGTCACGAAGTTGACTGCTCTCTTACAGTCAGTTTGAGCGCATGATCAATTTTGTAGCTTCTTTTAGAGTTGTCACGTGCAATTTCTGATTTGTCACTATTCCATGTTTTGAGTGCCTTATACGGTATCATGATTTAACAGCTTGTACAGAATCTACATCCCACCAAGGGTGTTTCCTCCGCTTCTGTAAAGGAATTTCGTTTTTCGCAGTTTTGATAAACTTGTGTTTGAGCTGATTCCAATTTTGTGATTCATTCGGGTTATGTAACGGTCTGTGTCTGTATTTGCTCCTTTGCGTACCTAATTCTTTAAAATCTCCTTGTGATGTCTGTTGCGTGATTTGTGCTACAACCAGCAGGTTATAGTTCGATTACTGGGGAAGAAAATGAAGAAAAATAATCTACTCTCTGTAAAATTTATGAAACATTCGTTGAAGTATATTGAGCACGGTGACAAGCTAACTGAAGAAGAAAGAAAAACTGTACGTCACCGTCACGTGGAATTTGACGTCATTAAAGACTCAATTCAATAAGGGATGGCAGCTATATTGGAGAAGTAGGGTTCTTGCCTCTCAGGTGAATGACAAGTCTCAGTTACCTTGGACATCGGCGAGACAGTTCGGCGCAGGGTGGGCAATACTGTCGGATCGTGGTTGGTAATAGTGAATAGACGGGACAAAATGCAACAAATCACTGTGCAGTTCCGCGCTAGTGTAGGAGCCACGGCACGACATTTATACGTCTGCACACAGCGACTTACGGGCCACAGACACTGGCCTGAGCGCAGGACCAGCACTACTAGCCGACGAATGCATTACTTATAAAAGCTGTAAGCAGTCTGTACAAGTCTCATTATTTCTGCGTAACTATGGCCATACAGCGGGAATTAACAGACTTTGAATGCGTAATGGGAGCTGAAGTTAGACACATGAGAAATTCAGTTTGGGAAATCGTTTGGGAATTCAATATCCCGAGATCCACAGTATCAAGAGTATTCCGAGAATAACAAAGTTCAGCGATTATCTCTCACCACGGACAACGCAATGGCCAACGGTCTTCACCTGACGACCTAGAGCAGCGGCGTCTGCATGAAGTTGTCAGTGCTAACAGACAAGCAACACTGCGCGAATCAGATGTGGGACGTACGACGAACGTAGGATAGTGCGACGATATGTGGCGTTAATGGGCTATGGCAGTAGTCGACCGACGCGAGTGCTTTTGCTAACAGCACGGCATAGCACGCTGCGCCTCTCCTGGGTTCGTAACCATATCAGTTGGTCCCTGGACGGGGAGAAAACCGTGTGCTGGTCAGATGAGTCCAGATTTTGGTTGATAGGAGCTGAGGGTAGGGTTTTAGGGTTAGAGCGTGGCGCAGACCCCACGAAGCCACAGACCCAAGTCGTTCACAAGACACTGTGCAAGTTGGTGGTGGCTTCATAATGGTGTAGGCTGTGTTTACATGGAATGGACTGGGACCTCTGGTCCAACTGAACCGATCATTGACTGGAAATGGTTACAGTAGGCTACTTGGAGATCATCTGCAGCCTTTAGTGGACTTTATGTATCCAGACAACAATCTCATGTCACCAGACTACAATTGTTCGCGATTGCTTTGAGCAACATTTTGGACAATACGAGCGAATGATCTGGCCACCTGGCCCTCCCAATACGAATCCCATTGAACGTTTATGGGACAAATTGGAGAGGTCAACTCGTGCACATCATGCACCAAAATCATTCACCGGCGACACTTTCGCAATTATGGACGGCTATAGAGACAGTATGGCTCAATATTTCTGCAGGGAACTTCCTACGACCTGTGGAATCTATACCACTTCAAGCTGCTGCACTACACGCTATTAGGAGGTATCCCATGACTTTTGTCACTGCAACGTAATCTTCAGCTTTGTTCTGTGTCACCACAATTCAAAAATTTTATTCTTTTGTACTCTATTCGATTCTTATCTGTATTGTTTACTGTCCACAGACTACAGTCCAGACCGACACCTTCAGAAAACACTTCCTGACATTCAACATCAGGTCTTCATCCATTCCTATGGGCGTTTTATAGGCCAAAGTCTTCCCGGAACCCCAGAGGAAAAATTCCAGACGTGCGAGATCCGGCTATCGTGCTGGCCATGGATCAGGCCCTTCCAATCCAATGATGATCGTACGTGTTGCTCACGTGATCCTCCCCCCCCGACTGTGCACCGTCGTGTTGACACCACATCCTTTCGCGGACAACAAGGGGTACAGTCTCCAAGAAGTATGGCAGCACATCTCGCAGGAACATCACGTAAGATGGACCTGTCAAACGAGGAGGCAGCAAATAAATTCCTATTAGATGATCTTAGTCGTTGACAGAGAATCGTTGCTGGTGGCCACCGATGTGAGTGGCGCGGAGGTTGCCCTCAGTCCAGACATGGAGACATGGCTGTTCCGGCTATTGGAAACACCGTCATGGGTGAATCCGTGAACAATACAAACTGCTCAGGGTTGTACGATTTTTAACACCCGCTTCCTATTCCAGTGTACAACAAACTCCCGGGATCTTTGGCAGATCGCGGCAGAATTGCATCTGCCGTTGCAATATTCGCATCGAGGCTGACTGACGGTCGTCGCTTTGAACAATCGGTATCAGCTATGTTGCTGTTATGCAGTGTACGCTGTGTATGCCATAACACAATAAATATGCATTTCCAACCATTGGTTCCCTTCCTCAATATAATCAGTTGCACACCTACTATTACACGTTGTCTGGTCGGACGAGTCTCATTTCAAATGGTATCGAGCGTATGGCCTTGTACGGCTATAGAGACAACCTCATGAATCCATGAACCCTGCATGTCAGCAGGGGGCTCTTCAAGCTGGTGGAGGCTTTGTAATGGTGTGAAGCGTGTGCATTTGGAGTTATATGGGATTCCTGAAACGTCTAGATACGACTCTGACAGGTGAGACGTATGTAAGTATCCTGTTTGATCACCGGCATCTATTCATGTCCATTGTGCATTCCGACGGACTTGGGAAATTCCAGCAGGACAATGCGACACCGGATTAGCCGAGCGGTCTAAGGTGTTGCAGTCATGGACTGTGCGGCTGGTCACGGCTGAGGTTCGAGTCCTCCCTCGGGCATGGGTGTGTGTGCTTGTGCTTAGGATAATTTAGGTTAAGAAGTGTATAAGCTTAGGGACTGATGACCTTAGCAGATTTCACACACATTTGAACATTTGAACAATGAGACACCTCACACGGTCAGAATTGCTACAGAGTGGCTCTAGGAACATTCTTCTGGGTTTAATCACATCCGCTGGCCACCAGACTCCCCAGACATGTACATTATAGAGCATATCTGGGATTCCTTGCAAGTTGCTGTTCAGAAGAGACCTCCATCTTCTTGTACTGTTACGGATTTATGGACAGACCTGCAGGATTCATGGTGCTAGTTCCCTCCAGCACTACTTCAGACATTGGTCGAGTCCATGCCAAGTCATATTGCGGTACTTCTGCGTGCTCGCAGGGACCTTACACGATATTAAGCAGGTGTACCAGTTTCTTTGGCTCTTCAATGTAGCTTGGTACTATTCACGCCTGTCACCACCTAATTCATCTCGAATTGGCATTGTTACAGTCGTCTTGAAGTCTGTCACGCTTATTCGTATATCTCGCCCATTAGGTTTGATAGTTTTGTCATAGTTGGCTCCCACAAATACATCAACAATTCTGACCGAATGTCTTGTAACCAAGGATCCTCTTTTTACATAGGTCTCTCCGTCTTCATAAAATTTTTCTCACAGTATCATATCTTCCATCTCATCTTCATTTACTTCCTATTCCTTTCAGCATTGCGCAACATAATTGAAGGTTAACTTTTTCGTGACCCCGTAAATGTCTTCCATTGTGACGCATAAGTTTGAAATTTGCCTCAAAGTTGTTTAAAACCATCCCCTGTAATAATACAATAGAGTGACGCCCCGCGACGTTAGGTCTCTACGACGCTGGAAACTGCTACATGTCGACACACGCAAAAAAAAAGGGCCACAGCTCAGAAATTCGCGTGAGCTGTTAGGTTGGTTAATGATGTCACATTGGCACCAATTTCACCATAATTCTGTCCACCGTCTTCGTGGACGTGTCGCGCTATGGGGAAGTCGTCACACCCCTCTTACCAACATTTTCCCCTTCATTTGGCATGTCTGCGATGGAGGTCAGAACCGCGACACCCAGACTTAATACACGAGGTTTTCTTATGGATGGCTAACATTTGAGGTACACCGCCGCTCAGAATCGATAGGAAAAGGCCTCAGAGGAGAGCATAAAGGGCGTCAATGAAGTCACCCTTTCCCTGGGGTGTTGATTCCGACGCATTTCGCGGTCTAAAACGATGGTGTGCTGTGTGATAAACAACATGTCGACATTCTTGACAACGTTAAGACAGTGTTGCCACTCCCTGGGAGTCTCAACCCTGTTCTAAGGACGTTGTGGAGCTGCAAACCGACTGAAGCTGTTCTGAACCATTTGGTGTGGTGTGCGACCCCAATTTTTGCTCTGGAATGTAGTATGAAGGGATCCTCCAAATACATTTGATGAAATTTGAACGTGATCCCAAACAGCAAAGACTGTTTATGCTTTATCAGTCCTTCTGTTTCGAGCCCTTCCGTGATGTGATCGTGGGGGGAGGAGGGGGTTAATTATACGGCAGATGGTCCCTCTGAGACTGCCCCGCTCCCCTCCCACTCACGCACCTTTTCTGAACATGTTAAAAATATACCTGTCAGAAACTTAGACACCAGCTCAGTCTCGCGACTGCTCTCTGAAGGTTGGGAGACCCCATTTAAGTGTTGCTGAAAGGGTTGCCTAGCCCTCAGGCACTAGAACGGCTACAAGGTTGAACTGGTTTCTGACTTTAAAGTGCTCAACAAAGTTGCGTGAGTGGTACCGAGGGTGTTGGCGAACTGGGGGTCTTAAAGGGTCCCTTTCTGTTTTATTCACGCAAATGTTAATGTTGCAGCCCGCACCTCTCCCCCTCTCACTGGCTGCCACAGTTCAAATCGACGCCGCAGAGATGTAAAAAAAAAAAAAAAAAAAGAACCGAATGAAATATGGGTAAGAGGGTTTATGACGAACTTCTCATCGTTTGACGCGTCCACAGTATCTATGGACAGAACTATGGTGAAATTTGGTGCCAGTGTAACATCAGTAACTCACCTTAGAACTCACCGGTGCCTGTTACCTTTTCTGAGCATGTGTCGACATATCACCGATTGGAGAGTTGCCGAAACCGGCGGAGGGAGGGGGAAGGGGGGGGGGGCGAAGGTGATGTAGGTCGCCACGCTTTTGGGCCATACAGAGGAAGGTTTCTGGCAACTTTGAGCCAAATTTCAGACTTGTCTGTTACAGCGGGAGACAATTACCGTCTTTCGAAAAAATGATCCTTTAATTCTCCTGTGCAGTTGATAACAATGTCTTCACGTACATTTCTAATGCACAACTCTTCTTGAGTTTGAGTAGCCGCGCGGTCCAAGGTGCTTTGGCTCGGAGCACAATGGGACTTAACATCTATGGTCATCAGTCCCCTAGAACTTAGAACTACTTAAATCTAACTAACCTAAGGACATCATACAACACCCAGTCATCACGAGGCAGAGAAAAATCCCTGACCCCGCTGGGAATCGAACCCGGACGCGGGAAGCGAGACCGAGACCACGACTGCGGACCCAAGGAAGGCGCTTTGTCACGGTCCGTGGTCCCCCCCCCCCCCCCCCCCCCCCCCCCGTCGGAGGTTCAAGTCCGCCCTCGGGCATGGGGGCGTGTGTTGTTCATAGCGGAAGTTAGTGAAGTTAGTTTAAGTTAGATTAAGTAGTGTGTAGGCTTAGGGACCGATGACTTCAGCAGTTTGGTCCCATAAGACCTTACAACAAATTTCCAGAAAGTCTTGTTGTTGTTGATGATGTGGTCTTCAATCCGAAGCCTGGTTTGATGAATCTACCCATGCTATTCTATCCTGTGCAAGCCTCTTTATCTTCTAATAACTACTGCAGCCTTCGTCCATTTCAAAACGCTTACTGTATTTATCTCTTTGTCTCCCTCTAAAGTTCCTCCGCCCCCCCTCCACCCCCCCCCCCCCAACTCCCAGCCCCGATGATTCTTCGATCCCTTCTTTTAGTCAAGTTGTGCCACAAATTCCTTTCTCCACAATTCTACTCAATACCTTCTCATATATAACGCAATCTGCCCACCTAATCTTCAGAATTATTCTGTAGCACCACATTTCAAAAGCTTCTATGCTCTTTTTATCTGAACTGCTTATCGTTCACGTTTCATCTCTTTACAAGGCTATAGTCCACATAAATGCATTTATAATAGACTTTATAGCACTTAAACTTATATTCTTATTTAACAAATTTCTCTTCCTCAGAAACGCTTTTAGTGCAATTGGCAGTCTATATTCTATATCCTCTCTACTTCGGCTATTATCAGTTGTTTTACTGCCCAAATAACAAAACTCATCTATTCCCGTTAGTGTCTTATTACCTGATCTAATACTCTTAGCATTGCTTGATTAGATTCGACTGCAATCCGTTATCCTTGTTTTGCTTTTGTTGATGTTTATCTCATATCCTCCCTTCAAGACACTCTCCATTCCTTTCAGTTGCACACCGTGTGGAATCGTTTGGTCGTTAGCACTGCAAGGATACCAGTCGTCTGCTTCCGACGCCTTGTATCGGCTTAGGTCTTTCATTGCTCTGTCAAATCCTTCTGCCAGTATGTCTCTCATCTCACCTTCGTCTAAATGCTCTTCCCCTTTCTATAATATTGCCTTCAAATTCATTTCTTTGTACGGAGCCACTATGTACTCCTTCCACCTTCCAGGTTTCCCTTCTTTGTTTAGTACCGATTTTCCATTTGAGCTCACAAAAAATCTTTCTCTTTTCTCAAGATGCTCGTTTAATTTTCCTGTGTGTGGTGTCTATCTTTCCCCTACTTAAACGTATTTCTGTTGCGTCGCATTTGTCCTCTAGCCATTCCTGCTCAGCCACTTTGCACTTTCTGTCAATCTCAGTTTTAGACGTTTATGTTATGTTTTATTCTCTCATCAATTAAATTCAATATCTCCTGGGATATCTAAGGATTTCTACTAGTCCTTTGTCTTTCTACCTGCTATCTTCACTATTTCATTTCTCAAAGCTATTCATTCGTCATATACTTTATTCCTTTTCTCTGTTTCACTTAATTTCTGCCCAATGCTCCTTCCGATACTGTCAGCATGCCCTGACTCTTTCAGTTTATTGAAGTCACACATCTTCAATTTTCTATCTTTTTGCAAACTGCTAAATTTTCATCTGCAACTCATAGCTAATAAGTTGTGGCCGAAGTACACATCTGCTCCTAGAAATGAATTATAGTTTAAAATCTGGTTCCAAAATCTCTGAAACGTTCCAGCGCGGCCGCGCGCGGTAGCCGCGTGGTGTGAAGCGCCTTGTCAGGCCAGCACGGTTTCCCCCGTCGGAGGATTGAGTCTTCCCTCGGGCGTGGGTGTGTGTGTTATCCTTAGTGTAAGTTTAAATTAGATTAAGTAGTGCGTAAGCTTAGGGACCGATGACCTCAGCAGTTTGGTCCCATGAGACCTTAGCAATAATTTCCAATTTCCTTCCACAGCACTACGGCCGCACTGTGGTGTGATGTATCTGGTTGTATGGTTGTGTGCATCGCATCGCAATGTACTTCGCGCATTCTGCCCCAGTGCCTTAAGGCCCACTTTCCTCCACATTCGAGTATGTCTGTCTACCATGACCTTCAACGCGCCGTACGTTTCAATAACGTAACGGAAATGTTAATCAAAAACGTGCTTTTCTAATTTCTTTTTATTTTCGCTGAGAATTGTTTCAAACGTCGTTGAGTTCATTTGTCGCGTTAAGCTGCATATTTTAAGCAGGGCTGTCCTCGTTATGGGTATTACACGTATATGGCTCGATGGCATGCCGTACATTACCTTTTGTTGCAGAGAAGCTTTCCATCACGTGCCCATCGACTGGTATGTGTCTCTCAAGAGAGTAGTGACGTTTACGACCAAATGACATAAGCTGTTTTGGAAACAATGTCGGTGACGTCACTATTCTTATTTGCGTAGGCAACTGGGTTATCTTTAGAAGCTGATATCGACGCTTACTCACTATGCAGAGGCTGCACGTTGTAACATTACTGTGCAGCTTTGCCAAGCATTTTTGGCATACCGTTTTCTGCAAGAAAGGAAATATACAGACGCACCGAAACGTTTGGCCGAGTTGCAAGGTGATGGATGATGCAATAAGTTGGGAATCTGCAGGTAGCCGTAAATTGTATACTCCAAGATCAAGACGTTAACATTTCACGTACGAGGCTTGTTTTTAATTAAGTACCGTTTTGAAATTAAAAAAAAGACTTGCTAAGATATCTCAATAATTTTATTTTTACATGAAAGCCTGTACCTTAATCTACTTTTCTACATAATTTCCGTCAATATTAACGCACTTTACGTAACGTTGTACCAGTTTTTGAACACCCTCCTCATAGAAGTCTGCCGCCTGACTTGTTAACCACTGCATCACCACTGTTTTGACTTCGTCATCGTCTTGAAGACGCTGACCGCCCAGGTGTTTCTTTATTCTTCATTATTAGTGATGGAATGGTAAGAAAGTGGGTGAGAGCATGTGTATGATGAACAACGGAGTGGGCGTCCTTCGGTCGTTAATGGAAGTTTGCTGCATGTATTTTTTTGGACAATAATGTGAGAGAAAACAGACGCTTTACGATTTCCTCCTTGCGGGATGACTTTCGTAATGTTTCTCGTAGTGTTTTGTATGGCATTATGACCGAGCACTTGAATTACCGAAAATTGTGTGCACTTTGGCTACCGACAATGTTGACGGATGTGCAGAAAACCAAACGTTTAGACAATGCATTGACTTTCCTTGAGTCGTACCACAAAGACGGTGATGATTTATTAGCCAAATTGTTACAGGCGATGAAACATGGGTGGTCTACGTTACACCAGAATCAAAGCAACAGTCTATGGAATGTCAGCATTCAGATTCAGCCAGAAAAGTGAAGTTTAAGAAAACAATTTCTGCCCGGAAAATCACGTACGGGACAGAAAAAGAGAATTGCTTGTGGAATTTCTGCCTCGTAATGAGACAATCAATGCAGCAGCTTACTGTAAGACATTGCACAATCTGCGCCGTTCAGTTCAGAACAAAAGACGTGGCAAGTTGAGCAAGGGCATCGTTTTGCTGCAAGACAATGCCCGTCCGCATGTGGCAAATCAGACCAAAGACCTCATCACATTTTTCGATGGGAACCTCTAGATCATCCTCCGTACAGCCCCGATCTTACACCCAGTGACTAACATCTGTTGCTGCACTTGAAGAAACACCTGGGCGGTCAGCGTCTTCAGGACGATGACCAAGTCAAAGCAGTGGTGATGCAGTGGTTAACAAGTCAGGCGGCAGGCTTCTATGAGGAGGGTATTCAAAAACTGGTACAAAGCTATGGCAAGTGCCTCATTACTGACGGAAATTACGTAGAAAAGTAGATTAAGGTACAGGCTTTCATGTAAAAAATAAAATTATTGAAATATCTTAGGACGTCTTTTTTAAATTTCAGAACGGTACTTACTTAAAAACCACGCCTCGTAGTACAGCTATCAGTGTTAGTACTCCTGTTGCAGTACGAATTTTGAAGACAGAGCACTGCTGTACATCTGTATGCTGCTGCTACATCTGTTCTTTGACAGATGACACAGTAGAATTATTCTTCGATGATATTTTTTACAATCTTCTTATTCATTGCCGGCCCTGTGTTGACAGACCAAGTGCAACAAGCATAGAGTTTCATCTCACAAACTGACATTCGGTACTGGTACGATACAATGTAATGATCCTTAGGAACGTTTTTTCATACACATAATAAGATGGTTTGCTAAACGAGGACTAATAAGTGTTGCCGACACTAAGGCTTGTTTACGTTGTTGTACACTGATGGAAAAAAACTGGAACACCAAGAAGGATTTTTGCGTCATAAACGAAAGTTGGTAGGCGTGATTTTACGTCTGAAATATGATGTATTTATATTTCGCGTCAGTGTAGCGCTAGCAACGCCACTATGAGGATGCAAACCAGGTTTTCTTGAAATGCACGCTGTAGCTGTCGTGAGTGTTAGTTACCTTGGTGTTAGTCAAGACTGCTTTCAAGGCGACAGACGCCGCTGTCAGCACCTCACTGAATTTGAACGGAGGCGTGTAATAGAGCTAAGGGAAAATGGATGTTCCTTCTGCGATTTGCAGAAAGACTTGCAGGAATGCATCCACTGTACGTGATTGCTGGCAACGATGGTGACGAGAATCGCAAGAAGACCAGGCTCCCGACGCCAAGTGGCACTGTCGAGAGGGAAGATAATGTTAGGTGTATGACTCTGGTTCACTGTACTGCATCTGCACCAGCAATTTGAGCAGCAGTTGGTACCACAGTGACACAAAGAACTGTTACAAATTTGTTTCTTCAAGCACAGCTCCGAGTCAAACGCCCTGTAGCGTACGTTCCCCTGACCTTAAACACCGGCCTTTTGCGACTTCAGTGGTGTCAAGCGAGAGCTCGTTGGAGGGCAGGGTGCACGTCTGTTCTCTGATTAAAGCTGGTTTTGCCTCGATGCCGCTGATGGCTGTGGGGTGGTTAGAAGGAGACCAGTTCTGGGCCTGTCTACGTGCTGGACACACTCAACCTATACCTAGATGGTTACCCCACGTACCATGGCTGCAAGTTTGTGCGCCGGTTTGGCGATTCGACATTTTGTGCTGCACTCATGAACATAATTCCAGGAGTTGATTTCGAACAGGATAACGCTCGTCCACACACCCAATATGCACTACAGTGTGTCCACATGTTGCCATGGTCTGGTCGATCACCAGATCTATCTCCAATTGGGCACATGGGCACTTATGGGACGTCCTCGGACAACAACTCCAATGTCATTCACAAACAGCATTAACCGGCCCTGTGTTGACAGACCAAGTGCAACAAGCATAGAGTTTCATCTCACAAACTGACATTCGGTACTGGTACGATACAATGTAATGACATTTGCATGCTTGTATTCAACACTGTGGCGGTTACAACGGTTACTAATGTACCAGCATTTCACATTTGCAGTGGGTTATAGAACGCTTACATTAACCTGTGATCTTGTAGTTTCAATCACTTAAATGCATTACCTAGACAAAGATATTCCCGAAATTTTATTGTTCTTTATGAATTATTTTTTGGTGTTGGGTTTTTTCCGTCAGTGCATTATTGCTGTCGTTCAAGAAGTTATGGTGCTGTGGTTTCCACAGGTCGTAAGTCAATATTGTGGCGCTATTACGGAAACGGTTACGCGTTGAGTAACACGTTAATAACAAAAATAATGTTGGTGTCGGCACTGGTCATAATTTTTTGTTTGTAGGTGTTTTACTTTTTCATTCATGGAACCGACTGTCCACTAACCACTTCCGCTCTCCTCAGCCTACACGGTTTCTAAAAGTCACAGTAAAATTTGCAGTATAAAAGAAGATTAAAATAGAGGATTAAAACAGATAAATATTTAGATGAATATGACGGCATCGGTTACTTGGTGGTTGTGAGTCCAGGCGAGTAGTAGCTGCTGCTGCTAACTGCGAGAATCTGGATGGAAGGTAGTAACACGGTAGTGCGTGTTTCGTGATAGTCATGGACTGTGCGGCTGGTCCCGGTGGAGGTTTGAGTCCTCCATCGGGCATGGGTGTGTGTGTTTGTCCTCAGGATAATTAGGTTAAGTAGTGTGTAATCTTAGGGACTGACGATTTTAGCAGTGAAGTCCCATAAGATTTCACACAAATTTCAATTTGAATTTGTTTCGTGGTAGGGAAGGAAGGGGTATGTGGGAGATATGTTTGCCAGTTGTGGTATAACGTGGAACATGGAGCAAGCTTTGGCGTGGAGAGGGTGGGTCTACACATTTCTGATCAAAAAGCACGAATTGGTTAATGTTACCTAGGGACAGGATTTGGAGCGTGTGGAGGTGAAAATAAGAGGGTACATGTTGATAACTCATGTGTTTCATCAACAAAAAAGGAGAAGGGAGGTGTTGTCACAGAATGCCTGATTATCTCATCTTCAGTCTTTCCCTGGTGCGTCAAGTGAGGACGTAAAGCCCGGCAGTCCCTCGCTACTATTCGAGAGGAGTATTATTCCAGAGGTGTAAGCTCTTTGCCGCAGTCAACAGCTACAATTAAGACACAACTCTCGTACAGCTTATAGTAAGCGACCACTGTGCAATGAGGAAGAAAACCCATTCCGGTCTGGCGGCTGAATCTGCCCCTGGGAGTCTTCCAGCCAGTAATGCAATACGATTCTTCTTTCCTTCCCATCAGCCACAGAACATGACGCACTCCAGGTCAAATGAGCTTAATTTTGCAGTAATGCTAATAGTATATCAGCAGCTAATGGACTTGAGATTGCCACGTTGTTGGGATTTCGGTAAAACGGTAGTCCTGTTACAGACGTTGTGGCAGTATTTGGTTGCAAGAGATTTGTTGTGTAGCTGTCTTCACAGATACTGTAAGCCATCCTCCTGTCACAGAAGGATTCAGATGTTCAAAAAACGTCATGTACATGTTGTAGACAATGAAATGTACACCCAGAAAGTTAATGTGAACCAGCGATAATGCAAGCTGACCTTTAAAAGATAGTAAATGGCAAGCTCACTCAAGGCGCAACGAAAAGGGGTAAGCTATGCGGAAGTAATACAGCTGAATTCTGAACAAGTGCATCGTATTATTAACACATGAATCCTAACCTTTCATTCCTAAAGATCGCACCTTATAGGGCCGACTTTTGCAAGGGCAAATGTCTTTGTCGTCAGATACTTAATTAGCTTAATAACGTATAAACATATAGCATGTGTGGTGAGTGCAGTGGTCCGCAATAACGTAGTCTCAGTAGCTGAAAATCTCGGAGTAATTGCGTCAGCTTCAATTTGCCTTGTTTGCTCATAGTCATTAATAAAATAAACAAACAATTCAACAGGAAATTATTGAGCTTACAGACGAATTCATATCAGCATGTTTTCGGAATCAAGTACAATGTGAGCAAAGACATGATATTCTGTTGGTGAATTCCGCACAGAAAACACTCAAAATCAGCAAGAATTTACGTAACCTCACTTCTGTCATAACTCCCAATTATATGAAAGCGAGCCGGCCAGAGTGGCAGAGCGGCTCTAGCCGCTACAGTCTTTAAAGCGCGACCGCTACGGTCGCAGGTTCGAATCCTGCCTCGGGCATGGATGTGTGTGATGTCCTTAGGTTAGTTAGGTTTAAGTAGTTCTAAGTTCTAGGGGACTGATGACCTCAGCAGTTAAGTCCCATATTGCTCAGAGCCATTTGAACCATTTTTTTTATGAAAGCGATTGCAATGCTTGTGGCGGTCTGCATTTCTACCATAATACGTATGGTTGATGGTCAAATGCCTTCATACTCACACTCGACAAAATGTAAGCAAAACTGCTCGCCATGGCGCGCTTTCCCGGACGACGAACAAGGGAGAAGTAGTTTCACCCCGCAAGCTGTGACGGAACGGTATCTCGTTCTGCCGCCTAAAGTTTGCATTGGCAGAAGGCGGTCGAAGCTCATAGTTACCGGTGAGACAGATCTGCCGTTTCTCGGTTTGGCAGCGATACCTCATTCTGGCAGAAAGAACCAACGCGTGACTGAATAACAGAGATCGAACAAACTATTTACGCCAAGAAGACAATGATTCTGCGATACATGAAAGACGCCCGTCCCCAAAACAGAAAGTAATTATCGCTTCATACTCGGTTTGTGTGTGCGGGAGGTTCGTACCTCGTTTGATGCTCATGTCCGCCGCTGAGGTGTTCCCGCACCACCATGCCGATTGATCAGGTTGGTTGGGTGGTTGTTTTTGGGGAAGGAGACCAAACAGCGTGGTCATCGGTCTCATCGGCGTACGGAAGGATGGGGAAGGAAGTCGGTCGTGCCCTTTCAGAGGAACCATCCCGGCATTTGCCTGCAGTAATTTAGGGAAATCACGTAAAACCTAAATCAGGATGGCCGGACGCGGGATTGAACCGTCGTCCTCCCGAATGCGAGTCCAGTGCCTTACCACTGCGCCACCTCGCTCGGTCGATTGATCAGGTCAGCAAGAGACGCGAGTATCGCGGAAAAGTCTTCTAGTGCTGCAGTCGGTCTGCCTGAAATGGATTCATCATTTAGTCAAAAATGAAACCGAGAGAGCTGACTAAGTGGTTAGCACCCTGGACTCTCATTCGGGCGGAGAACGGTTCACATCCAGATCCGGCCAGCCAGATAAAGGTTTTCCGTGATTTCCCTAATCGCTGCAGGCAAATTTCTTTCCCCATCCTTGACACAGTACGAGCTTGCGTTCTGTCTCTAGTGACATCGATGCTGACGGGACTTTAAACACAACCTTCCTTCCTTCCTTCCTCAAAAGTGAATTGACAAAACCGTTTTATCATTAGCTAAAAGTGGATCGATTTGAAATCTGTCTGGTATAGAATCCGAAACAATGCAGGAGAATAGCCACAGTTACCACTTTGTGTCATTCGTGGCTTGGGTTGTAGCTCTATTTCGCAGTTCGACATACAGGGCGAGTCAAAAGGTGTGTTACAAGGTATGGTGGTTAGTAGGCGGGTACCAAGTGAGTATGTCCAAGAAAGCCTCGTTTGCGTGCTAGCGTTTCTGAAATGTGGAGGAGAAAGTAGGCAGTTGGGGCCACAAAAGCTAAGTCAGGAGTAGGAGAAAATTTATTTTTTATGTGTCATCAGTCTTCTGACTGCTTCGATACGACTCGCTACGAATTCCTCTCCTGCGCCAACCTTTACATTTCAGAGTAGCACTTGCAACCTACGTCCTCAATTATTTGCTGGATGTATTCCAATCTCTGTCTTTCTCTACTCTTTTTACGCTCGGTATCTCCCTCTGGTACCATGGAAGATATTCCCTGATGGCTTAACAGATGTCTGGTCATCCTATCCTACTCCCAGTGTATTCCATAATATTCCTTTTCCGCCGATTCTACAGAGAACTTCCTCATTCCTTACCTTATCATTCCACCAAATTTTCAACATTTTTCTGAAGCTTCACATCTCAAACGGTTTTCCTACTGTACATGATTCACTACCATACGTTTCTGTGCTCTAAAAGTAGATTCTCATACAATTCTTTCTCAAATTAAGACTTATGTCTGATACTTGTAGACTTGTATTGGCCAGTGATGCCTTTTTTGCCAGTGCTAGTCTCCTTTTAATGTCTGCCTTGATCCGTCCGTCACGGGTTATTTTCCTGCCTAGGTAGCAGAATTACCCTTGACTTCATTTACTTCGTGATCACCAATTTTGAAGTTAGCTTTGTCGCTATTCTCATTTCTGGTACTTCGCACTATTTTCGACTTTCATCTATTTACTCTCAGTCCATATTCTGTGCTCATTAGATTGTTCATTCTTTTCAAAATATCCAACAATACTTCTTCACTTTCACAGAGGGCAGGAATGTCATCAGCCAGTCTCGTCACTGATATCCTTTCCCCTTGAATTTTGATTCCACTTTTGATTAAACGTCAGTTTGTCAGTAAATACCAGTTTAATTACAGAAGGTGCTCAATACGATCATCATTTGGATGGCAACTTTGATGACAGATCGATTTGACGTGGACGCCTAGTAGCGCGTGGGATTAGCCGATCGGTCTGAGGCGCTGCAGTCATGGACTGTGCGGCTGGTCTCGGCGGAGGTTCGAGTCCTCCCTCGGGCATGGGTGTGTGGGTTTGTCCTTAGGATAATTTAGGTTAAGTAGTGTGTAAGCTTAAGAACTGATGACCTTAGCAGTTAAGTCCCATAACATTTTTGCCTAGTAGCTTGGCCCCTTCGCACACTACACCTGGTACCACTGGATTTTCATTCCTGGGAGTACATGAAAACCCTGGTGTACGAGACTCCCGTGGAGTCACCACAAGATACCGTAGTACACACACAAATACCTTATAGCGCCATCCGTCATACGCCGGGAACCTTTCCAAGGATTCCGCGAGTTTTCATCAGGCGATGCACAAAATGTATCGAAGTTGGTGGCCGTGATATTGACCACCTTCTGTAAGTGACTTATATTGGTGTTTACTGATATTAAAGTACGTCGTCTCTTTTACTGCTTTGCCTAGCAGAGGGTACCTACGTCCACCTACACGTTTCAGACACACTAGCATGCAAACGAAACGTTATTGAACATAAATTTATTGGGAAAATATGCTCATATGCTACCCATCTACCAACCCCATACCTTCTCACACACCCTCTATACGCGGCTGCAACAGCGTTTCGATCATGCGCACTGAGCACAGGCCATGGTGCCATCATGACCACCGCCCCTTTTCTTGACACGGATCCTTTGTTTGGCGTACTTCTGCAGCTACGAATTTTTAACAGTATCACACATTTTAATTGGAAAACTACTCACATGTGTGCGGAAAAGGAAATCGCAGCGGTAATTTTTACAAGCTATAAACTAAAGAGTTCAAGCTCTCATGGCGGCTATTTTTATAGGAAACTTGTTCCTCCTGTCTCTCTTCAGGCAAGGACTTTGCGGCCGTAAAGAGAGCGCCATATTGTTTGTGGCTTTAGAAATAAATAAAATTAACTAGTGGTATAAAAATATGAATACATATGAACACCAACAGCAGCCAAAAATTAAGGCAGTTTCATGACACCACTATCCTCTTGTTTGGAATTAATACTTACTGACCTGCTTGCTGTTGACGTAAGCCCTTTCCCCACAAAAACCACCATAATAGAAAGGGCGCAGTGTGGGGTCGAAGTACATGGCTGCGTTAGTCAGTCGGACATGTTCTTTCACTTTCAGTGTTATAAAATGCTTCTCTTACCTGTTCAGGAGCCCAAAATACAGGCAATATATTTCTAATTACACTCATGCTCATAAGTTAAGGATAGTTGCAGAATGTGGTTCCTCACAACTTGGCGCTACACAAAACTGGCGCTAGTAGCATAGATACATAGGGAACACACAAGACACACATGTGTAAGTTCACGGTATTGGTGATAAGTTGTAAAACCGTCCCTAAACACATGTACTACAAAACGCCACTGTTTCCTGAGCATGTACCCCGACATCAATATGGGATATGATCACTATGCACACGTACACAGGCCGCACAACGGGTTGGCATACTGAGGATCAGGTGGTCGAGCAGCTGCTGGGGTATAGCTTTCCATTCTTGCACCAGTGCCTGTCGGAGCTCCTGAAGTGTCGTAGGGGTTTGAACACCTGCAGAGATACGTCGACCGAGAGCATTCCAGACGAGCTTGATGGGGATTAGGTCTGGAGAACAGGTAGGCCACTCCATTCAACTGATATCTTCTGTCTCAAGATACTCCTCCACTATGGCAGCTCGGTGGGGCCGTGTGTTATCATCCACCAGGAGGAAAGTGGGGCCCACTAAACCCTTGAAAAGGCGGACATACTGGTGCAAAATGATGTCCCGATACACCTTACCTGTTACAGTTCCTCTGTCAAAGACATGCAGGGGTGTACGAGCACCAATCATAATCCCACCCCACACCATCAAACCACGACCTCTATACGGTTCCCTTTCAAGGACTTTAAGGGGTTGGTATCTGGTTCCTGGTTCAAGCCAGATGAAAACCCGGCGAGAATCACTGTTCAGACTATACCTGGACTCGTCCGTGAACATAACCTGGGACCACTGTTCCAGTCACCATGTACTGTCTTCTTGACACCAAGCTTTAGGGGCTCTCCTGTGACCAGGTGCCAGTGGAAGGCACCTTGCAGGTCTCCGGGCGAATAAATCATGTCCGTTCAGTCGTCTGTAGACTGTGTGTCTGGAGACAACTGTTCCAGAGGCTGCGGTAAGGTCCCGAGCAAGGCTACCTGCAGCACCCCGTGGCCGTCTGTGGGCACTGCTGGTGAGGTATCGGCCTTCTTGTGTTGTTGTACACAGTGGACGTCCCTTACTGTAGCGTCTGTACACGTTTCCTGTCTGCTGGAATCGTTGCCATAATCTTGAGATCACATGGAGGGCCCGTGCTACGACCTGCTGTGTTTGAGCAGCCTCCAGTCGCCCTAGTATTCTGCCCCTCATAACGTCATCAATATTTCTTTCAGCCATTTTCAATACACAGTCACCATTAGCACGTCTGAAAACATCTGCA
Source organism: Schistocerca gregaria (assembly GCF_023897955.1). Lineage (NCBI taxonomy): Eukaryota > Metazoa > Arthropoda > Insecta > Orthoptera > Acrididae > Schistocerca > Schistocerca gregaria. The sequence goes on from NC_064925.1 coordinate 124,367,957, forward strand.
TGCTTACTCGCTGCACCGTATTTTGACATGCACCAACACACCTCTGCATATGTGGACTGCTGCCAGCACCACCGTGCGACGATCGCAGATCAAATGCAACATTCACCCCTAGGTGATTTAAACCCGCAAACCGCCCACCAGAGCGCTGTCTCACCATGCATCAGCATTATCCTTGACTTATGAGTATGAGTGTGTTTAGAGAGTGTCCCACGCTTTTCGCCAACGCAGTTGTATCATGTACAGGTAGGAGAAGATACTAGTTGACTGAGCTGAGAAGAATTCGACAGATTATCGGTGGAATAATATACGACAAGCGTGAAGACATACCTGGATGATAAAAAGTAAGGAGAGTAGCGTTGCATCCTTTCGCATCGTATACAAAGCACGTTTTCGGTTTCCCCTTTATATTACCTCGGTGTAGGAAATTCCCGAGATTATTTGTTTTGTTTATGTACTGAAAGATGCGGTGGTAGTTACACGTGTTTTAGATGTGGTATAAAGGAGATGCAAATAAAAAGAATATAAAAAAAACCTTAATAAAGAATACCTAGCCGGCGAGGGTGACGCTTTGGCCAGGCCTGGGATTATGACTCCTGCTCACTCTGCACTCCCCGCCCTCGCCTCAAACGAAAAAAAATATGTAACTGGAGTCTTTTTTTTTGAGACCTGTAAAAGAAATTAAACAAAAGTGTCCTGGCCATGGCATAAATATAAAAAGGAAACAAAAGAAGAACAGCGCCTCTTCCAGGACGGGGAGGTGCACCGTCCCCGAATCGAATACTCCCTGCTGATTAACGTTTAGGGTTGGTGTGCCTGGATGTAGCTTTTAGGCGGTTTCCCATATCTGACTATGGGAATACTGGGTTGGTCACACGTCGCACATGTGTTACACGATTCTAAATCATTTCTCAAAATTAGCTCACTTTCACATGAAAATCGCTGCAAGTAGACAGTTGTGCTACACATTTTCCATCCCGGGGAGTAGCCGGTTGGCGACAGGAAGGGCATCCCCCCACTCCTTAAACTAACCACGCCACAGCCGTTAGTAGCCATGTCGACCCTGTGCCAATGCGGGACAAAGGCACAAGAAAAAGAAGAATACAACTTCTGACCTCATAGGCGAAAAATAGCTTGTGTCGTCGAAGCTCTACAGTAACAGATGGCTCGGCGCTGTGACCGATCGGTTCTGGGCGCTTCATTCCGGAACCGCGCTGCTGCTACGGTCGCAAGTTCGACTCCTGCCACGGGCATGACTGTGTGTGATGTTCTTAGGTTGGTTAGGTTTAAGTAGTACTAAGTCTAGGGGACTGCTGACCTCAGAAGGTAAGTCCCATAGTACTTAGAGCCATTTGAACCATTTGAAGTAACAGATGAAGCGACACTGAAAACACTTCAGTCAGTTTTCCACCCTCAAGGCTAACAAACTTGTTAAAATAAACATTTCTCTAGTTTCTTGACGACTACTGCACTTCTTCTGCTACTTCTTCATCCACAATTGCTTGCGGGCTGCATTGCTAAATAGATCTTTACAAAGTTACTTAATGTTTCGTTTTCATCTGCAGAGAAGCCTGCGGAAACTTACGTGGTGACTATTCGTAAACCAAGTTAAATTCCAGTGATTGAAATATCATAAATATTTATTTATGTATACACTGTTCCACTACTCTGATAGTTTGCCTCGAGCATTTGGCAAGGCGGTTTGCCCTTCATGGTAGAGATCAGATTAGATTAGATTAGTACTTGTTCCATAGATCATGAATACGACACTTCGTAATAATGTGGAACGTGTCAGGTTAATAAAAGGTGTCTATACAAGATATTACATTAGACAAAATATTAGATGACACTCAATAATGTTTTTTTTGTGGTTGGGAAATTACCCACTTGCTATATCCAAAAATTCATCTAATGAGTAGAAGGAGATGCCATTAAGAAATTCTTTTAATTTCCTTTTAAATGCTATATGGCTATCTGTCAGACTTTTGATGCTATTAGGTAAGTGACCAAAGACTTTTGTGGTATCATAATTTACCCCCTTCTGACCCAAAGTTAGATTTAACCTTGAGTAGTGAAGATCATCCTTTCTCCTAGTGTTGTAACCATGTACACTGCTATTACTTTTGAATTCGTTTGGATTGTTAATAACACATTTCATAAGTGAATATATATATATATTGTGAGGCTACAGTGAAGATTTCTAGCTCTTTAAATAAGTGTCTGAAGGATGATCTTGGATGGTATTTTGTACACACACCACTCATTTCAAAGAATGATTCAATAAACAAAAGTTTCCTCATATATGTATTTTGAAGTATGTTGTGTGTGCTTGCACTGCTTGACATCTGAAGCGAATAATGAGAAAGTGAATGTTGTGTTTCCTTCTGTACGACATGTGTCTCAATTTCGATGCTGAGTGTATTGAGAAGTGGCTCAGTAATTACTGTATTTGTTCCAATACGTGTTTCCAGACAATTACGAAAAACGGAAGGCGATTAGCCTCCAGCCGCAGACATGGTCGTTGGAGCTGGATCACAAGCTTCAATTGGGTAAGTTAGGTAAATCTTTCTCCAACCGGAAGGTTGGCTTGAAGGAAGGAAGTTTTGGTTTAATGTCTCGTCGACATCGAGGTCATTACAGAGGGAGCACAAGCTGGGATTTTGTCAAGGATGGGAAAGGAAATCGTCCGTGCTGTTTCAAAGGAACCATCCCGTCGTTTGCCTGGAGTGATTTAGGGAAATCACGGAAAACGTAAATCTGGTTTGCCGGACGTGGGTTTGAACAGTCGTCCTTCCGAATGCGGGTCCAGTGTGCTAACCACTGCGCCACGTCGCTTGGTGGGTGTGTTTGAACACTCCATTGCTTTAGTAGTAGTAGTAGTAGTAGTAGTAGTAGTAGTGATATTGTTGGAAGTGGTATGCCCTTTCCTTCCTGCTACCTCTCAATTCAGGGACTGTGCGGCTGGTCCCGGGGGAGGTTCGAGTCCTCCCTCGGGCATGGGTGTGTGTGTTTGTCCTTAGGATAATTTAGGTTAAGTAGTGTGTACGCTTAGGAACTGATGACCTTAGTAGTTAAGTCCCATAAGATTTCACATATATTTGAACATTTTTACCTCTCAGTTGACTTACCCAGCTAATTATAGGTGAGTTAAGCATAGGTTCCAAACCATTGTGCAACTTGGATTTTTGCACATATACAGATCATCGGCAAACGTGAACGAAGCGATAATTAACTGTAAAATTCTTGGTCTACTCATGTTTGAATCCCAGACTTTCGAATTTGTAGTCTGACACAAACCCAGCTTGGCACTGAGGTACAGAAAATCGATGGTGTCTTTCTTTAATGGAGCCCTATTGGTGTTGGTCTTTAATGTAGGAAAATCACGGGAAATCTGTGAATGACTGGATGAAGAACTGAAGTACAGGGTGTAATGGAAGTGCTCGATAGCTCATCTTTGGCTACGTATTGTACTTGCAGTTAAATTAAAAGAAATTGATTACCTGATGCACTCCATGAATTTACTATAGGATGCAGAGAAGTTTGAAACTGTAGTTTCACGTTCTGTATTATTTTAACCCCTCCAATAAAATCGTCTAGTTATGTTACGTACTGAATATGTTTTCATACACGGATCTCACATAAATGATTTTAATTTCATTATTTTTAAGAAAGTTGATTATTTCTCTTATATTAGATTTACTTAAAAGTTTTGATTGTGCAATTGAAGACATTTACATTAACACTGTTAATCATAAACTTTAAGAGTAACTTCAAAGAAAAGGTTATCGATAAGTGACTCCTTTGTTGCGTAAAAGGATTTCGTTGCTACATGTATAAGTAGTTGTAAGAAGTGATTGTCGTATGTAGCTGAGAGGAAGTTGTCGCACTGTGTATGCCACGCCGTATTCTGAACTTCAGACATATTTGAATTCTGAAATTATGACGTCTCATAATGAAGAAAATTAAATGCTATATGACAGATAAAGTGTCTGCAACAAGTTATTTCAGAGTAAATGCTTTAAACAAAACAAAAAAAAACGAATATTCTCCTGCAAGCAGAAATATACCTCTAGCCGTAGAGCCAACAAATAAGTTGTAATAAATCGTAGAAAATGAAATTTACTAAATTAATTTTTAAAGCTATCTTTATTTGATGAATAATTCAACCTTTGCTCGTATTTGTTCCCAGTGGTCGAACATATCATGCAAGCAGCTGCAAATAAATAATTTTCGAGGTTTGTTATAAAAGTAAGTACTGAAGACGGATACAGAGATGTGGAGAGTCTAGTGCACCACCTCTCGCAGTAGTACAATTATCTGTTCTCTTTTGCACTGCGTGATATGAGAAGCGAGGTATGAGAGAGTGGATGTTGTTTGTCCTTCGGTACGACTAGTTAAGTTCCGATATTGAGTATACTGAAAAGTGGCTTCCTTGTTTTTGGTCGAGTTGCGCCATAAATTTCTTTTCTCCCCCACTTCAGTTCAGAACCTCCTCCTTAGCTTCTTCATCTATCCATCTAATCACCAGCATTCTTCTGTAGCTCCACTTTTCAGGTGTCTTCGCTTCTTGTCTGAACTGTTTGTCCCCACATTTTGGATAACTCTAGTGTTAAATGTTTGCTGTTCGGTCAGGAAAATTTTTAATACCTTATTGCTTGGAGTAGGAAAATGGAATGCTGAAACTGGAACGTCTTAATTTAGTCTGACTTCTTACATGTATCTGTTTTCGTGACTCTACAATATTCTACAAGAGCTTTTTCTCGGAAATGGGTGTCTGTGTGTTCCATGTAGCTAAATGTTCATATTATAATAAAGGAGATCGCTTACAAATTACTCGTGCTACCGGTTCTAGAATATGGCTATACTCGTGGGAGCCGTGCCAAGTAGGAATAGGAGGGATATTGAAGGTATCTTGAGAATGGTCGCACGTTTATTTGATCCATGAGAGAGTGTCACAGAGATACTTAAGGAACTGAACTGGAAGACTCTTGAAGATAGACGTAAACTATACCAACAGTTTCGAGAACCGCCTTTAGTGATGTCTCTAGGAATATACTACGAGGGTTGCCCAGAGAGTAATGCACCACATTTGTTTTTCAGCAGGCAACAATGGTAGGAATGCGAAACTTTATATAAGGATTATTTGAAGTTTCCGGAGTGCCAGTGCAAAATTTTCGTTACCTCCAACAGATAGCGTAGCTGCAGCAATGTTTCAAAATGACGTCTGTAAGCGGGCGGGAGTGGCTGAGCGGTTCTAGGCGCTACAGTCTGGAACCGCGCGACCGATACGGTCGCAGGTTCGAATCCAGCCTCGGTCATGGATGTGTGCGATGTCCCTAGGTTAGTTAGGTTTAAGTAGTTCTAAGTTCTAGGGGACTGATGACCGTAGAAGTTAAGTCCCATAGTGCTCAGAGCCATTTGAACCGTTTTTGGTACCGACAGAGCATATACATCCTTGTGTCCCGCTGGAGGAAGGCCATGGGAGAAGAAGGAGATTACGTGGAAAAATAGAAATTGTGGAAGAAATATCAGTCTTTCTTGTGTGTACGTTTCATTGTGTTCAATAAATAATTTTTGAAGAAAAACATGTGGTGCATCGGCGTCCCTCCTACAACTCCCTACATAACTTCGTAGCAGATTAAAACTGTGTGCCCGTCGGAGACTCGAACTCGGGACCTTTGCCTTTCGCGGGCAAGTGCTCTACCATCTGAGCTACCGAAGCACGACTCACGCCCGGTCCTCACAGCCTTACTTCTGTGAGGAGCGGGCGTGAGTAGTGCTTCGGTAGCTCAGATAGTAGAGCACTTGCCCGGGAAAGGCAAAGGTCCCGAGTTCGAGTCTCGGTCGGAGACACTGTTTTAATCTGACAGGAAGTTTCATATCAGCGCACACTCTGCTGCAGAGTGAAAATCTCTTTCTGGAACTCCCTACGTATGGATCACTTTGGGATCGTTAGGATAAGATTAGAATAATTACTGCACACACAAAAGGCACTGAAAAAAAATCATTCTTCCCGCGATCTGTACGAGAGTGGAATGGGAAGAGAGTCTAATAATTGGTAGAATGGGACGTATCCTCTGCCACGCATCTCACGGCGGTTTGCTGAGTATAGACGTAGACGTGGATGTTAAGCTACGCTTTTCTGACGTTGGTAACAAATGAGCCGTTTCAGCATGTTTATTATAGAGTGCATGGCTGTGATTCGTACATAGTCAGGTAGCGTAGCACACCTATGTCGGTACTTTCATTATGAAAGAATTGTATAAATACTGCAATTTGCACTACAGTACACGTAGCTTGACGGAGACGCTCGCGTATCGCCGTGCCGTCGGCCGGTGGGAACTAGGAGCTGACGGTGAAGACACTCCTGCCGCCGTTGAGGTCCCTGAGGATGCTGTCCAGAGGCCGGCCTTTGGTCTCAGGCAGCGCCGCCAGTCCGACGACGGTGCACGCGATGCTGACGGCCGCGAAGAACCAGAAGGAGCCGTATTCGCCCATGGCGTCGGACATGAAGGGGTAGAGCTTGCTCATGAGGGCGGCCAGCCCCCAGATGGTGCAGAAGCCGAGCACCGATGCGAGCCCGCGCAGGCGCGGCGCCACCAGCTCCATCACCAGCACGTAGGGCAGCGGGCCGGGGCCCACGGCCATCACCATCACGAACAGCGACAGGCACAGCACCGGCAGCCAGCCCACGGACGACACGTCCGTGGCCGTCTCCGTCCGCAGGTAGAAGTACGCGCCCAGGGCTATCAGCGACGCCGAGGCGAACACGTTCGTCACGAAAAATATCGTGCGTCGGCCGACGTAGTCCATCAGCGGGGTGGACACGGCGCCGCCGGCCACCTACGGGTACACACACACTTGCGACAACAGCCACCACCACTCTTCTTCATAGTCAGTATGTTTCTCATGTACAAAGTGCTTCTTGCTTACAAGGGAACCTCCCCATCTCACCCCCCTCAGATTTAGTCGTAAGTTGGCACGGTGGATAGGCCTTGAAAAACTGAACACAGATTAATCGAGGAAACTGGAAGAAGTTGTGTGGAACTATGAAAAAAATAAGCAAAGTATACAAACTGAGTAGTCCATTCGTAAGATAGGCAACATCAAGGAGGGTCTGAGCTCAAAAGCGCCGTGGTCCCGTGACTAGCGTGCGCAGCAGCGGCACGAGAGATCCTTGGTTCAAGTCTTCCCTCGAGTGAGAAGTTTTAATTTTTTATTTTCAGACAATTTTTATCTGTCCGTCCGTCCGTCCGATGCGAGGTAACTGCGCCGTATGGGGACGCTACACCTAATGAAATATCGAAACATCCACAAGGAAACCTAAATCGGTCAAGGCAGAAGAATTTTTTTACCCACTCGCCAAGTGTACACGTGAGGCGGGTCGACAACACATTCCTGTCATGTGACACACATGCCGTCACCAGTGTCGCATAGAATATATCAGACGTGTTTTCCTGTGGAGGAATCGGTTGACCTATGACCTTGCGATCAAGTGCTTTCGGTTCCCATTGGAGAGGCACGTCCTTTCGTCTACTAATCACAAGGTTTCGCGGTGCGGTCGCAAAACACAGATACTAAATTTATTACAGTGAACAGAGGCGTCAGTGTACGAACGGACAGATCATAACTTTGCGAAAATAAAGAAAGGAAACTTTTCACTCTAGGGAATACTTGAACCAAGGACCTCTAGTTCCGCAGCTGCTCACGCTAACCACGGGACCACGGCGTCCCTGGTGTCACACTATCCTTAATGTTGCCTATCTTTGGACAGGGGCTACTCAGTTTGTATGTTTTGCTTATTTTTTTCATAGTTCCACACAACTTCTTCCTGTTTTCCCGATTGATCTGTGTTCCGTTTTACAAGGCCTATCCATTGTGCCAACTTATAACTAAATCTGAGGGGGTCGCGATGGGGAGGTTCCCTTGTTAGTAGTATGCCATATGTTGAGTGGTAAATTCGAGGGCGTATTTCTCCGAAGAGTGGAGGAATGTTGAGTGGTACTTAAGATAGGTAAATAAATTAGTGAAATCAATGTGAAGTGAAGTAGAAATTAGAAAATAAATGGATAACTTAGTTTAGTTTAGAAGAATTACACACTGGCAAACAGCGGACAAAGCAGCAGTGGCAATGGCCGGCGCTTGAAGTCAGCATGTTCAGGAGAGAAGCGGAAACTGTCGGTTTAGCCGTAAGGGCATCGCCCGACCTCCACACGTGTTTCTCAATTGTCACATGTGATCAACGGCCCTCGCCTAAATTCCAAGAGCCAATAGCCGGCGTTAAGAAGATTCCTCGAGAAGCTTTTCAACGTGACAGAAGAGGCAATGACCGTGAAGTCGTTCACCTCCAGCGAACTGAAGTGAATAAATACGCAGTGGGCCCGACAAGAAGACTAGTTTCAGTTCAGTTTCGGAGCTGAAGACCGTCATGCAGGAAGAGACTACATCGTACACAGAAGCACCAAATCCACCGCTGTGATGGAATAGCAAGCCGCAGCCTCGCCGCCAGTAGACAGAACTAAAAGGTATTTGAAGACTGATTTTTACGTACCCGGGTGACTCGTGAGGATGGCCGACGCACAACACTGACACACGCGGCCGCTTAGAGAACAGAAACACTGGGACGCCACATCCGAGGTATCACTATCCGATTCACGACTTCATTCTCAATAATGAAACGGGTCACCACGATGCGCGTCTCCAGTCAACTGGGCGAGACGGCGACACGAGATACACACCGCCAGGCGCAATCAGACGCCGCCGCTGCCGCAGCAGAAGGCTTCGCAAACGGCACAGCTGCCACTCTACCCAGCCAGAACAATCCAGTAAGAAAAGCGTTGTACAAATCTTCAATAAAAGTTATCTTATGTAAAAATGCTGTTTCATTCTACCTCATACCCGAGCCAAGGAAGAACCCACCCTGCCCACATGTTGTTAAGAAAGAAAAAGTAATTTATTTTGTGTTTTCCATCCTGTCATAAAGCTTTAGAATCAAATGCCCTTTGCAGTAATGCTCATCCTGACAACTGACTAGCATCAAAAGAGAAAAGTCAGTTACAATCAGTGCCAGAAGTGTTACACATAGTTTAAATAACGCAAAAATCTCCAAAATTGGCGAAGTTTAGCAGAAGCTCAAAATTTAGCACGAACTTAAAGGTGCGATGCTTTTAATCCGAGCCCGCATCTCGTGGTCGTGCGGTAGCGTTCTCGCTTCCCACGCCCGGGTTCCTGGGTTCGATTCCCGGCGGGGTCCGGGATTTTCTCTGCCTCGTGATGGCTGGGTGTTGTGTGATGTCCTTAGGTTAGTTAGGTTTAAGTAGTTCTAAGTTCTAGGGAACTGATGACCATAGCTGCTAAGTCCCATAGTGCTCCGAGCGATTTTAATCCGACAGAAAACACAAAGACATCCTTGTCTGTCCATCCTTTAGACTGGAGGTCCGGGGGACTAGAGCCGTTCACTACAGTAAGAAAATGAAACACCTACAGCCGTCCTCTTGGTGTCATTTACTATGAACGTACCAGTTTCGGCACTTCAATGAACCATCTTCAGGCCTTAGTTGACGCTGAAGGGCTTATCACCTCCATATACAGGGTGAAAAGTATTTAAACGGACGGCCGCGCGGGATTAGCCGAGCGGTCTTGGGCGCTGCAGTCATGGACTGTGCGGCTGGTCCCGGAGGAGGTTCGAGTCCTCCCTCTTGCATGTGTGTGTGTGTTTGTCCTTAGGATATTTAGGTTTAGTAGTGTGTAAGCTTAGGGACTGATGACCTTAGCAGTTAAGTCCCATAAAATTTCATACACATTTAAACAGACAAACTCTGGGAGGTTGTAGGAGACACCAAAACAAATGTTTTTCCCTAATGTCATCTTTTCCTTTGAGGAGTATTTAAACCGGTAGCGGAAGATTCCTCTGGTGGCAAATTAATTAAACCAACAAACACTATTCCATTTTTTTATGACCAAGAGACAACACATTAACACAAACCAATTTCAATTACAGTAGATTTTCGAAAATGCCTCCATTGACAAGTAAAGGCCGTGCGGTTCTAGGCGCTACAGTCTGGAACCGAGCGACCGTTACGGTTGCAGGTTCGAATCCTGCCTCGGGCATGGATGTGTGTGATGTCCTTAGGTTAGTTAGGTTTAATTAGTTCTAAGTTCTAGGCGACTGATGACCTCAGAAGTTAAGTCGCATAGAGCTCAGAGCCATTTTTTGACACGTAAACAAAGGTTACACCGTCGGATCGTGTTCTGTCTGACGGGCAAAAACCCCAGGAGTATCCTGAATTGTTCCTGTTGCTGCTACTATCCGGGCTACCAGATCCTCTTCTGATGCAACAGCAGTTGCGTGAACAAGGTTGCGCATCTGTCCCCACACAAAAAGTCCTGAGGGGACGTATCTGGGGATCGAGAAGGCCATCGTACAGGACCACATCTGCCAATCCACTTTTCTGGGAACCGTCGGTCCAGGAATCGACGCACACGACGACCGAAATGTGCCGGCGCTCCGTCGTGTTGGAACCACGCGCGTTGTCCTGTAGGGAGCGGGACGTCTTCCAGCAATTCTGGCAATGCTCTGGAGAGAAAATTGCAATAGTGCCTGCAATTTAATGGCCTAGGTAGCAGATACGGCACAATTAAACAGTCTCCAACGACACCGACCCACACATTAACGAAGAACAGCACTTGATGAGCGCTATTAACTGTGGCGTGTGGGTTATCCTCACTCCAAACATGCGAATTGTGCATATTGAAGACTCCATTATTCCCGAACGTTGCCTCATCGGTAAACAACACAGAGGATGGAAATGTAGGATGCATTTCACACTGTTCCAGGTACCACTGCGAAAACTGTGCTCTGGGTGGATAAACAACTGGTTTCAGGTTGTGGACACGCTGTAAGTGAAACGGACGTAACAATTGCTCTTGAAGTACTGTTCTTGAATTTGTCTGATTCGTCCCCATGTTACGTACAATTGCACGAGTGCTGATTGCAGGTTTCACATGCTGCAAGACAGCTTCCTCAAATTGCAGCGTTCTTACCGTGCGACGGCGTCCCTGTCCAGGTAATCTGCTAAATGACCCGGTCTCACGCAGACGTTGGTACACAGCAGCAAAGGTCGAATGATGCGGGATACGGCAATTAGGATATTATTGTTGATAAACCCGCCGTGCAGCTCGTCCGTTGTGGTGCGCTACGTAGTACGCACCAACCAAATCAGTGTACTCACTCCAGGTGTATCGTTTCTTTAGTAAACATAGAGAATGGACTACTACACTGGTGGACAGCAGTTGCCTACAACTGAAGAGCTTAATACGGCCTCCACCGGTTTAAATAATCCTCAGAGGAAAAAAAAAAACATTAGGGAAAAATATTTGTTCTGATGTCCCCTACAATCTCCCAGAGTCTGTCGGTTTAAATACTTCTCACCCTGTATACGATGCATCAGTGGCCAACATAACTGTTTTACGCACTTATGGATAGTCTGCATACACTTGTTTTGTTGAAGAGGAATGGATATCTCTAAAAAGAACATCACAGAAGTTGGGAAGAAAAACACAGGTACCAGGAAGGAGACTGCGAAGAAACCATGGGTCACAGAGGAAATACTTTAGTTGATCGACGAAAAGAGGAAGCAAAAAAAGTGTTCAGGGCAATTCAGAAATAATGAAATAAAAGTCACTTAGGAATGAAATAAATGGGAAGTGCAGGGAAGCTATGGCGAAATGGGTGTATGAGAAATATGAAGAAATTGGAAAAGAAATCTGTGTCGGAAGGACTGAGACAGCGTATATAAAAGTCGAAACAACTTTCGTTGAAATTAAAATAAAGGGCGGTAACATTAAGAGCGCTATGGGGATTCCTTGGTTAAATGCAAGGAAGATAGCCGATAGATCGAAAATGTACATTAAAGAGCTGTATGAGGTGGAGAACATATCTGATGACGTGATAGGAGAAGAGATAGGAGTCGACAGAAAAGAAGTAGGCGATAGATAGAATTGAAAAGAGCTTTGCAAAATCTAAGATCAAATAAGGCAGAAAAAATAGACAAAATTCCATGGGAATATCTAAAATCATTGAGGAAAGTGGCAACAAAACGGCTATTCAGGTAGGTGTGTATAATGTATGAGACTGGCAATATACCATCACACTTTCGGAAAAAAACATCATCCAGACAGGTCCAAATATAGCAAGAGCTGACAGCTGCGAGAATTATGAATTATCGCACAATCAGCTTAACAGCCATACATCCAAATAGCCAAAAAATAATATAGAGAAGAAAGGAAAAGAAAGTGAGTATCCGTTAAACGACGATCCGTGGGAGAATTATCCAACTATCAGCTTAACAGCTCGTGCATCCATGTTGCTGACAATAATAACAACAAAAGAATGGGAAAGAAAATTGAGGGTCTATCAGATGGTTTTAGGAATGGTAAAGCCACGAGACAGACATCTCTCACATTGTGGAAAATTCTGTAAATTTGTGGTAAGGTCTTATGGGACCAAGCTGTTGAGGTCATCGGTCCCTAAGCCTACACACTACTTAAACTAACTTCCGCTATGGACAACACACACACCCATGCCCGAGGGAGGACTCGAACCTCCGATAAGGGGAGCCGCACGGACCGTGACAAGACGCCTTAGACCGAGTGGCTACCGCACGCGGCTCTTACATTGTGGTTGATAAGGGAAGTAAGACGGAAGGAAAATTAAAACTGACAGGTTTCGACGACGTGGATAAAGCGTTCGACTGTGTAAAATGATGTAATATGTTAGAAATTATGAGTAAAATAGGAGTAAGCTTTAGGGAGGGCTGGGTAACATTCAGTATTTATAAGACCCAAGACGGGAAAGGTTTAAGATTGCGATTAAAATTCAGGGTGAAGGGATGTGAATGATAAGATTTGCTGACGACATTGCTATCCTCAGTGAAAGTGGAGACGAATTACAGGATCTGTTGAATGGAATGAATATTCGAATGAGTACAGAATACGGTCCGAGAACAAATCGAAGAAAGACGAGAGTAACGATAAGTAGCAGAAATGAGAACAGCGAGAAACTTAACATCAGAATTGGTGATCACGAAGTAAATGAAATCAAGCGAAATTCTGCTACCTAGGCAGGAAAATAACACATGACGGACGGAGCGAGGAAGACACAGAAAGCAGACTAGCACTGGTAAAAAGGGCATCCCTTGTTAAGACAAAGCTACTAGCCTCAAACAAATGTCTTAATTTGAGGAAGAAAGTTTTCGGAACGTACGTTTGGGACACAGCAATGTATGGTAGGACATGAACTATCGGAAAATTGGAGCAGAAGAGGAGTATGTGAGATGTGATTCTACAGTTTAATGTTGAAAGTTAAGTGGCCTGGTAGGGTAAGGATCGAGGAGGTTACCGCAGAATCTATAATTATGAATAAAGCACTTATATTTGATTTAACCGAATCATTTACAAGTTTGTTACTTCGGAGGGTCTTTTACACCCTTGTAGACGTTAAGTATAAAGTACAAGACACAGGGATAGTGACTGCACTAGGTGAGGAAGACAGCGTTTGTTTCCTCTGGAGCTCCTAGTAGTCTATGCCACACACAGTGGAAACTGTTGCCTTTATTATACTTAAGTTCATGCCACGTTGTACGATTTAAAATGTCAAGAAAATACACTACTGGCCTTTAAAATTCCTACACCACGAATATGACGTGCTACAGACGCGAAATTTAACCGACAGGAAGAAGATATACAAATGATTGGCTTTTCAGAGCATTCACACAAGGTTGGAGCCGGTGGCGACACTTACAACGTGCTGACATGAGGAAAGTTTCCAACCCATTTCTCATATACAAACAGCAGTTGACCAGCGTTGCCTGGTGAAACGTTGTTGTTATGCCTCGTGTAAGGAGGAGAAATGCGTACCATCACGTTTCCGACTTTGATAAAGGTCGGATTGTAGCCTATCGCGATTGCGGTTTATCGTATCGCGACATTGCTGCTCTCGTTGTTCGAGATTCAATGACTGTTAGCAGAATATGGAATCGGTGGGTTCAGGAGGGTAATACGAAACGCCGTGCTGGATCCCAACGGCCTCATATCACTTGCAGTCGAGATGACAGGCATCTTATCCGCATGGTTGTAACGAAACGATCCCTGAGTCAACAGATGGGGACTTTTCCAAGACAACAACCATCTGCACGAACAGTTCGACGAAGGTTTCAGCAGCATGGACTATCAGCTCGGAGACCATGGGTGCTGTTACACTTGACGCTGCATCACAGACAGGAGCGCCTGCGATGGTGTACTCAACGACGAACGTGGGTGCACGAACGGTAAAACGTTATTTTTTCGGATGAATCCAGGTTTTGTTTACAGCATCATGATGGTGGCATGCTTGTTTGGCGACATCACGGTGAACACACGTTGGATGCGTGTATTGGTCATCGCCATACTGTCGTATCACCCGGCGTGATGGTATGGGCTGCCATTGGTTACACGTCTCGGTCACATCTTGTTCGCATTGACGGCACTTTGAACAGTGGACGTTACATTTCAGATGTGTTACGACCCGTGGCTCTACCCTTCATTCGATCTCTGCGAAACCCTACATTTCAGCAGGATAATGCACGAACGCATGCTGCACGTCCTGTACGGGCCTTTATGGATACTGAATATGTTCGACTGCTGCCCTGGCCAGCACATTCTCCAGATCTCTCACCAATTGGAAACGTCTGGTCAATGGTGGCCGAGCAACTGGGTCGTCACAATACGACAGTCACTACTCTTGATGAACTGTGTTATCGTGTTGAAGCTGCATGGGCAGCTGTTCCTGTACACGTCATCCAAGCTCTGTTTGACTCAATGCCCAAGCGTATCAAGGCCGTTATTATAGCTAGAGGTGGTTGTTCTGGGTACTGATTTCTCAGGATCTATGCACCCAAAATGCGTGAAAATGTAATCACATGTCAGTTGTAGTGTAATATATTTCTCCAATGAATACCCGTTTATCATCTGCATTTCTTCTTGGTGTAGAAATTTTAATGCCCAGCAGTGTAAGTGTTTGCTGTTACGCTGGAATATAATTTAAATAACTGACGATGACAAGTCTTTGATGACACTATTTTTTGGGTCTATAAATAAAGTACTTCGCATCGGTGTGGCCTCCACGCTGCACGTTACCTGTAGAACGCCCATGATGATTGTGGCGAGCTCCGGAGACAGTGCGTTGCCCCCTTCCTCGAAGATGAAGACGGCGTAGTTGATGACGGCGAAGAGGCCGCACAGCTGCTGGTTGACGGCGACCATGACGATGAGGCACAGCCCGACGACGGCGGCCCGCGAGCACGCCTGCCGCTCCAGCGCCGGTCGCTCCGCCCCCGTATCCGCCCCCGCGTCCGCCCCCGCCTTGGCCTTGTGCCGCCCCAGGGAGGCCTCGATCAGCGCCATCTCGTGCTCCAGCTGATCCTCCGTGATGCCGCGCCGCAGCCACCGCAGCGACTGCCGAGTTGTTGACATTACTGTCTTAACTTAGGCTCTTCTCAGAAGGTGTGACGTACGGTACTAAAGAACAGTGTTCCGGAACTTCCTAAAAACGTAACCTATAATTATAAGGACAAGTCGTTACTTAACATCATTACCAAGAATCCCGAAAAATTTCTTGACCACTTTTCTTCAAATTTTTACAGGATACTCTACTAAACATTTGGACCGACATAGGTCACACAATGTTGACTGGAATATTCTTTTTCAAATTCTAAAGGTGGCAGGGGTAAAATACAGGGAGCGAAAGGCTATTTACAATTTGTACAGAAACCAGATGGCAGTCATAAGAGTCGAGGGGCATGAAAGGGAAGCAGTGGTTGGGAAAGGAGTGAGACACGGTTGTAGCCTCTCCCCGATGTTATTCAATCTGTATATTGAGCAAGCAGTGAAGGAAACAAAAGAAAAATTTGGAGTAGGTATTAAAATTCATGGAGAAGAAGTAAAAACTTTGAGGTTTGCCGATGACATTGTAATCCGGTCAGAGACAGCAAAGGACTTAGACGGGCAGTTGAACGGAATGGATAGGGTTTTGAAAGGAGGATATAAAATGCACATCAACAAAAGCAAAACGAGGATAATGGAATGTAGTCAAATTAAATCGGGTGATGCTGAGGGAATTAGATTAGGAAATGAGACACTTAAAGTAGTAAAGGAGTTTTGCTATTTAGGAAGTAAAGTAACTGTTGATGGCCGAAGTAGAGAGGATATAAAATGTAGACTGGCAATGGCAAGCAAAGCGTTTCTGAACAAGAGAAATTTGTTAACATCGAATATAGATTTATGTATCAGCAAGTCGTTTCTGAAAGTATTTGTTTGGAGCGTAGCCATGTATGGAAGTGAAACATGGACGATAACTAGTTTGGACAAGAAGAGAATAGAAGCTTTCGAAATGTGGTGCTACAGAAGAATACTGAAGATAAGGTGGATAGATCACGAACCTAATGAGGAGGTATTGAATAGGATTGGGGAGAAGAGAAGTTTGTGGCACAACTTGACTAGAAGAAGGGATCGGTTGGTAGGACATGTTTTGAGGCATCAAGGGATCACAAATTTAGTTTTGGAGGGCAGCGTGGAGGGTAAAAATCGTAGAGGGAGACCGAGAGATGAGTACACTAAGCAGATTCAGAAGTATGTAGGTTGCAGTAGGTACTGGGAGATGTAGAAGCTTGCACAGGATAGAGTAGCATTGAGAGCTGTATCAAACCAGTCTCAGGACTGAGGACAACAACAACAACAACAGGTCACACATACTTTAATATACATAATACGAGGCGTGTTTTTTTTAAGTAAGTACCGTTTTGAAATTAAAAGAAAGACGTGCTAACATATCTCAATAATTTTATTTTTACATGAAAGCCTGTCCCTTAATCTACTTTTCTACATAATTTCCGTCAACACTGAGGCACTTGTCATAACGTTGTACCAGTTTTTGAATACCCTCCTCATAGAAGTCTGCCGCCTGACTTGTTAACCGCTGCATCACCACTGTTTTGACTTCGTCATCGTCTTCAAGACACTGACCACCCAGATGTTTCTTCAAGTGAAGGAACAGATGGTAGTCACTGGGCGCAAGATCGGGGCTGTACGGAGGATGATCTAGAGTTACCCATCGAAAAGATGTGATGAGATCTTTGGTCTGATTCGCCACATGCGGACGGGCATTGTCTCGCAGCAAAACTGTGCCCTTGCTCAACTTCCATGGACTGTTGCTTTGATTCTGGTGTAACGTAGGCCACCCATGTTTCATCGCCCCTAACAGTTTGGCTTGAGAAAACATCAGCGTCGTTGTGGTACCGCTCAAGGATAGTCAATGCACTGTCTAAACGTTTGGTTTTGTGCACATCCGTCAACATTTTCGGTACTCAACGTGCGCCCAATTTAAGGTAATTCAAGTGCTCGGTCACAATGCCCTACAAAACACCAAGAGAAACATTAGGAAAGTCATCCCGCAAGGAGGAAATCGTAAAGCGTCTGTTTTCTCTCACATTATTGTCCACTACATGCAGAAAACTTTCATTAACGACCGAAGGACGCCCACTCCGTAGTTCATCATGCACATCTGTGCGGCCATCTTTAAATGCTCTCACCAACTTTCTTACCTTCCATCACTCATAATGTTTTCTCCGTAAGTGCACAGATCTCACGATGAATATCGATCGCTTTCAGGCCTTTAGCACTAATAAATCTTATAACAGCCCGTACCTCACAGTCGGCGGGACTCAGGATTATCGGAGGCATCTTAAACATTCAGTACACAACGTAAACAAGGAAGAATCAGACTGTAATGGCGTCAGTGCGTAGATTAAGGTACAGTCTTCCATGTAAAACTAAAATTATTATGATATCTTTGCACGTTTCTTTTTAAATTTCAAAACGGTACTTACTTAAAAAACACGCCTCGTATATCTATAGTGCTTCAAAAGGAAAGGCGTTCTTTAACGTTGTTACCAAAAATCTTGAAACGTTCTGGACCAATTACTTCAGATTTTTACACAATACTGTACTAAATGTTCTGACGGACAGAGACTACATATTTTTTAAAAATATTTGCAGTATATAAATATAGGTGTAATATATATAGGGGAAACATCGTTAGAGAAAATGTTGGAAGTTCTTCACCAATTTATTTCAGATTTTATACCCCTTTCTAATAAACAATCGGACAGGGACATGGAAGCCACTACCGATAAGCGGGTTTCACGGAATTGAATTGTAGGCAAGGGTGCAGGTATGTAGCTAGTACACAGACTTTGAGACGTTGACAAAAGTCCAGTTTTTCAAAACAGTCAACAAATTTACTTCAAAATCTTTACACAATTTTATACTAAATGTTCGGACGGGCATAGACTACATATATATTACATAAATATCTGTGAGAAATAAAAACTTTGATGTTCGCCGATGACATTGTAATTCTGTCAGAGACAGCAAAGGACTTGGAAGAGCAGTTGAATGGAATGGATAGTGTTTTGAAGGGAGGATATAAGATGAACATCAACAAAAGAAAAACGACGATAATGGACTATAGCCTAATTAAGCCGACTGATACTAAGGGAATTAGATTAGGAAATGAGACACTTAAAGTAGTAAAGGAGTTTTGTTATTTGGAGAGCAAAATAACTGATGATGGTAGAAGTAGAGAGGATATAAGATGTATACTGGCGATGGCAAGCAAAGCGTTTCTGAAAAAGAGAAATTTGTTAATATTGAGTATAGATTTAAGTGTCAGGAAGTCATTTGTGAAAGTATTCGTGTGGAGTGTAGCCGTGTATGGAAGTGAAAAATGGACGATAAATAATTTGGACAAGAAGAGAATAGAAGCTTTCGAAATGTGGTGTTACAGAAGAATGCTGAAGATTATATGAGTAGATCACATAACTATAGAGGAGGTATTGAATAGAATTGGGGAGAAGAGGAGTTTGTGGCACAACTTGAATAGAGGAAGGGATCGGTTGGTAGGACATGTTTTGAGGCATCAAGGGCGACGATGTTAACTTGTTTACATTTTGTTGTGTGTACACTGCAATTGCATTCCGACGCACATGTCACTTATTGTGTGATACTGGACATAATAGGACGTGCTTCGAAGAAGGTATTTCCCAATCTGAAAAAAGCAGACGTGCTCATAGTTTATGGGAATGTAGTAAGCATGCCGTTCGTTTATTACCATGTGCGTCGAAAGACAACTTCAATTACATATGACATAAACGATGTATCACTGCTGCCAGCACTGCAGTTTCCTCGAAAATTTTGACGACCATAGACTATACATTTTTAAGTATATGTAATACGTATATATATATATATATATATATATATATATATATATATATATATATATATATACGTCAGCAAAAATCTCCTAAAGTTTTTGATCGATTTACTTCAAGTTTTTTCACAATGATTAACATTCAGACAGTCAGTCAGTTTCTTTAAACAATACTGCGTTCTTTCTTCTGCTAACTACGATTGCGAGAAAAAATGTTTTGCTATGAAAATGTGTATTTTAGTTTTCTTCCTCACAGTCAATTTCAACTGTGATATAAGGGCATTTAAACCATTAGAAAAATTGTTTCTCACATATATATTCTTTCTTCTCACATACAGTGTCAAACAAAATTTGCGTACGCAGGTACGTGCTGTTTCGTTTTATTCTAAACAATCGGTTTTAATACAAAGCAAGAAAGTTTTATTTATGTCTCATCGCCTTATAATTAGATTACTACTGGTACTACTACTTCTACTACTACAGGATCTGAAGCGTCCGAAACTCTTTAATCCTTCCAATCCGCAGATTAAAACCATGCGATATACTGTCATTGAAGCTACTGTCCTGATAGTTGCAGAACCGGAAGACATATCTCTCATACCGCATATGCCAATTATCCCAGCCAATTTACCAATTCATTTTAAGAGGCTTCAGTTTCCCATCAAAGTTTCTTTTGCAACACCAACAAACAAGGCTCCAAGTCCGAGAAAGAGGGGGCGAGCCGACAGGAAAGAGGCAATGAACGGAGAGAGGGAGATGAGGAGATGCATAGAGAAGAGGGCAGGAGGAGTTGGACAAAGGGAGGGTGGAAGACGGAATTTAGGACGTACATCCAATTCCTATACATATTTAGCAACTGCGAAGTATTGCTGGGTTCGCTAGCAATACATACTGTCAAATATACTTTACGTAGAGGAGATGAGACCATGACAATCATTGCAGAGATTCTGCTGAGTAACTGTTCCATGGCTGTTAGGTCTCAACGTAAGCTGACAGATTCTGGCGCATGCCGTTTCGGTACAGAGGTGGTCAATCCTAGTAAGCCGAAGACTGGCGCGTGGACCCAGTGGAGTTGAGACAGAGTTCGTGATACACTCGGCTAACTCGGAACTGACGTCAAACCGGCGTGTGCGTATTCATCAGCGCATTTTGAGTAAGCCGAACGTGACACTGACACCAGCTTCTCCCGTGTCAGAGCTAGCCCTCGAAAATCGCAACATATTCGCATGAAAATAGCTAAATTTTTGTGACAACGAAGAACATAAATGTCATTGATGCTTGTTTCAGTCGCAGCAAGTTTAGCTGTCCAGTTAGGTTTCTGTCTAACCACACCCTTGGAAGCTGCAACATATTCGGAAATGAACAGCCAAATATTTGTGAAAAGCGATAAATATAAATATCATTGCCGGTCGTTTCTCTCACAGTAAATTCACCCTGCGTTTTTAACCTACAGTTACATCGTACTCCGCAAGCCACCTAATGGTGTGTGGCGGAGGGTACTTTCGGTACCACTACCTGATTCCTCCAACCCTGTTCCACTCGGGAATAGAGCGTGGGAAGAATGACTGTCGGTAAGCCTCTGTACTGACTCTAATTTCTAGAATTTTCTCCTCGCGGTCAATACGCGAGATGTATGTGTGGGTGAATAATATGTTGTCCGACTCCTACTGAAAAGTGCTGTCCCGAAATTTCAATAGTAAATCTCTCCGTGGTGCACAGCGCCTCTCTTGTAACGCCTGGCAGAAGACTTTGTTCAGTATATCCGTAACGCTCTCTCACCAGCTAAACGATCCAGAGACGAAACGAGCCGCTCTTTGTTGGATCTTCTCTATCTCCTGTTTCTGTCCTATCAGATAGGGATCCCAGATAGATGAACAATATTCAAGAATCGGGCGAACAAGCGCCTTATTAGCAACTTCTTTCGTGGATGAGTTACAATTCCTTAAGATTTTCCCGATGAATCTGAGTCTACTTTTGCCACTATCTGTTTTATATGGTCATTCTACTTAAGGTCGCTCTGGATCGTTACGCCTTGATATTTTACGGCAGACGCTGTGTCCAGCTATTTGTCATCAAAAGCGTAACTGTACAGTAGTGGATTTCTTTTCCTTTAATCAGACAGAAGTCACAAAATCGAAGAAACTCCATCCTGAGCAAGTGCCGTCTTACATGCTAGTAACGTCTAATATTGCAGAAACTTCTTGTATTTTATTTACAAGAATATACGTGCTGTTTGTTTTTTCGGACATTTCTAAAAGAACAGACGCAATTTTAATCCTGCACCAATTATGAATCAACACACATAGAAATTAAAGACATTAGCTACCGGTGGGCATTGATTAATATCAATGAGGCAAGTGGAAAATTTGTGCTGCACCGGGATTCATACCCACGCCTCCAGCTTACTAGGCTGAAACGCTGAACACTGTGCTACCTGAGCACAATGGTAGCCACAACCGCACGGACAGCCCTATCACACATCCCATCAGTCCAAAATTCTCGACTTATATCACACTCTACTGATGTACACTATGTGATCAAAAGTATCCGGACACCTGGCTGAAAATGACTTACAAGTTCGTGGCGCCCTCCATCCGTAATGCTGGAATTCATTATGGTGTTGGCCCACCGTTAGCTGTGATGACAGCTTCCACTCTCGCAGGCATACATTCAGTCAGGTGCTGGAAGGTTTCTTGGGGAAAGGCAGCCAATTCTTCACGCAGTACTGCACTGAGGAGAGGTATCCATGTCGGTCTGAGAGGCTTGACACGAAGTCGGCGTTGCAAAACATCCCAAAGGTGTTCTATATTATTCAGGTCAGGACTGTGTGCAGACCAGCCCATTGCAAGAATGTTATTGTCGTGCAACTACTCCACCACAGGCCGTGCATTATGAACAGGTGCTCGATCGTGCTGGAAGACGCAGTCGCCATCCCTGAATTGCTCTTCAACAGTGGGTAGCAAGAAGTTGCTTCAAACATCAATGTAGTCCTTTACTGCGATAGTGCCACGCAAAACAACAATGGTGCAAGCCCCCTCCAAGAGAAACACTACCACACCATAACACTACCGCCTCCAAATTTTACTGTTGGCACTACACACGCTGGCAGATGACGTTCAGCGGATATTCGCCATACCCACACCCTGCCATTGGATCGCCACATTGTGTACCGTGATTCGTCACTCCACAGAAAGTTTTTCCACTGTTCAATCGTCCAGTGTTTACGCTCCTTACACCAAGCGAGGCGTCGTTTGGCATTTACTGGCGTGATGTATGGCTTATGAACAGTCGCTCGACCAAGAAATCTAAGTTTTCTCACATCCCGCCTGTCACAGTACTTGCAGTCTGGAATTCCTGATCTGGATAGATATCTACCTATTACACATTACGACCCTCTTCAACTGCCGGTGGTCTCTTTCAGTCAACAGACGAGGTCGGTCTGTATGTGTCGTTTCACGTTTGCACTTCACTATCACAGCGGAAACAGTGGAGGGGGGATGTTTAGGAGTGTGGAAATATCGCGTACAGACGTATAACACAAGTGACACCGTCAGCTGACCACGTTCGAAGTCCATGAGTTTCGCGGAGCGCCCCATTCTGCTGTCTCACAATATCTAATGACTAATGAGGTCTCTGATATAGAGTACCTAGCAGTAGGTGGCACAATGCGCCTAATGTGAAAAATGTATTTTTTGGGGTGTTTGGATACTTTTGAGCACATAGTGTAGTGTGGTGTCTGAAAGAACAAACACCACATATATAGTGAAGATGATGACGGTGAATGATACCTTCAGTGCAGATGCACACAAAGCTCGAACATTTACGGGAATCGGAGAGATAACATGAGTGATGTGGCTAATGATCAAGGGCACTACATCAGTAGAAGTTGGGAATTTGGGTATGATGGGAGGCGCGCTAGGATATGATGATGATGTTTGGATTTTGGGGCGCTCAACTGCGCGGTTATCAGCGCCCGTACGAATTCCCAACTTTTACTCAGTCCAATCTCGCCATTTTTCATGAATGATGATGAAATGATGAGGACAACACAAACACCCACTTATCACGAGGCAGGTCGTGTTAGGATAGTTAGCGCAGCTGTGGTAACCACCGTGCTCTGATGGTGTACCGGTCAGCTCATGAGTTTAGTAAGTAGGAGACCCGGGTTCGAATCCCAGCCTGGCACAAATTCTTAACGTGCATTATTATAAATCATTGCGCACTGGCAACTAATGTCTTTAAATTCTCCTTGTCTTGATTTATAAGAATAACACAGGATCTGTTACAAACGTGAAAATGGGGGAAAACAGAACGCGAACCTTCTATCTTCGCCTTCGTAACTTTGTGTCTCTGATCACAAAATGACGACGAACTGACAGAATTCTCAACGATACTATAATTCATCTTAGGATCTCCTGAAGGCTGTTACCGCCGATCCAAAATAACTAATATTCAATTAAAAGAAATTATACGAAGGGTGACGCGTCTGTGATAAATCTACAATGTGCCGTTGCCTTGAAACAGCATCCTACCATAACATACAAGTTATAATGCTAAAACAACAAAATACTGGAAATCAGTATGGTTTTTTCAAAGTTGTCGACTGCCCACGTTGCATCGAGTTGGACGTCATTTCGGTGTTAGTCCTGAGTAAACCGGCTTGAGGCTGCGGTGCGAAGGCACACAATAGGAGAACTGTCAGGGGAAATCCTTCAGTTTTCTGGAGGCAGGAAATGGCTTCCGTTCTGAGCTCGGCAGAGTGTGGTGGATGATGGAGAATATTCATAGTGAGAGACTATGTAGCTGTACAGGACAGATAAAATGAACAATAGACAGACGTGAAGAGCGTAAAAGGACACAAGTACTGACGACAAAAGTCTTTGCTTTGGAACAACTAATTAAGAAATGATGCCATTTGAAGTGCTCTGGGTATTATAAAATTTATACTTTTATTAATATTAATTAGACTGTGACTAATAAGGTGTCGTTGATTAACCCTTGTTCAGGGCAATCAATTTATCTGCAAAGAATTTAAGTGGGATACCTAATACAGACGTACCAGCACGAGCTAATGGAACAGTACAATTAACCACAGAGATAAAATACGCCACCACTATTAATTTGTCTTGACAAACGAAAACTGTTGTTCGGACATAAATAAAAGAAGCTTCCTCTGTAATAAAGCTGTTTCCTGAAACATCATTTTTGTCATATAAACTGTACTCAACGCACTGAGTATTTTCAACATACCTCATTAAAATATCTAAACATTCATTAATATTCTAATTATTTATTTTACTTATATTTGTTTTGCGTTTTAAAATGTTATTTTACGTCTTACATTCGTGGCTTTTTTGTTATTTAGTTTTCAAAATATAATAATGTTAATCTGTAAGGAAATGCTTAAAACATAACACTTTTTTGCACCATACACATAAAACGAACGAAATTTCTTCACGTAATACTCACGACGGAGAAGGAAATTAGAACAAAATTCACCAGGATTTCGAATTGTCACAGGTGAACCTCTGAATATCTTGATTTGGATCAGGCATATGTCAGTACATTGGTAAGCCTTGACGAAGAGAACTGATTACGTACTAGTGATTGCAGCTTGATTGTACTGTATCTCAAATGGAGATTGACGTCATAATCATTCAACAAAACTAGGTCTGAAAATTATTTCGCAAAGTTCTTCCAACATCGAAAGCAGTATACTTCCACGGCTGGATCTGTGCCATCGAGACCTGTGGGATCAGCGGATGTTTCTTGTCCTTGGATACGGCGTCAACTCTTTTTTTATTTGACCACCCGCCTTTTCACAGTTTTAAAAGAAACTACTGGTGAATTTGTACCGATCATTCGAGAATCTCCTTTTGAAGGTCCAAATATTCTTATGACAACACCCAAGTCTGGTAAACGACTGTCTGAACAGGTCGAAAGATATTTGTAAGATGCTTTCTTTCCCAGTGAAGGAGAAATATCTCTGTTATTGTTAGATTATTACGGTGGTCAGTGTGAAAGACCCTTCAGAGCATCATCCTTAGGACAGGAAACTTATTCAGCCGCTGATCCCAAAGGCTTCGACGCCACAGGTACAGTCGTTGGACGTGTACAGCGTTCGGTGTAGGAAGAAATTTATGAGAAAACTTTCTGTTGAATCATTATGATGTCAGTCTCCACTTGAGAAACAATACAATTAGGCCGTATTCACAGTATATATTAATTCTCTCCGCTAAGGCTTACCAATGTACTGAAATATGCCTGATACGAATCAGGATCTTTAGAGGATCAATCGTGACGATTTGAAATCCTGCTGAACTTCACTTGATTGGCTTCTACACTATTTACTAGCGCCTCGTTCAAGATGAGAAGTATCTGTAACGGCCAAACATTTGAAGATGAGTCTTCAGTGGCTCTAAAGCTAATTATTAAAATATTATCGTCTTTAGCGGCTGGTTGTAGTATTAATTCAAAGTATCCGCTAGAATAAATACTCTGCCTGAAAAAAAGTCAAGCATCCTGTACAGGAAGGGGGGAGGGGGGAGAACGAAATGAAACTTCACGGGTTGAGACGATATGTGACGTTCTTCGAATTATTACAAAATCGAGTCAAATTGAGAATGAACTTGGCACTACGAGCCTAGTTATTAGTGTGACCTCGCACACCCTCTGGCCTGGAAGTATGCATTGATTCGGCTGGGCAGAATGTCACAAAGTCATTGTGTACTCTTCTGAGGCAACCTGGCTACAACTGTAGTAAGTGGTCCAATCAAGTAGCTCCTCAGCTTGCCTCACAAGTGCTGAGTGCACCCTGCTTGTCAACAGCGCTCGGCAGACCGTATGGTCACCCATCCAAGTGCTAGCCCAGCCCGACAGCCCTTAACTTCGGTGATCTGAAGGGGTGGCAGGGCCGTCGGCGTCTTGTAAGTATGAGACCTCTGCCAAAGATGCCGCCATTATGGCTAACGATGCATGTCGGGACAGTGCGAAACAATGCAACGCCATTCGTCAGCCGATCACAGCACCACTCCAAACGCAGCAATTTTTGTTGTGGTGTTTATGGCAGCGTATACATGGGACGGTATTCCCTAGTCTGGCTGCTGCTAGTATCTGATCAATGGTGCGAGAACATAGAATGTTACAAGGAATCTACTAGCTGTTCTCGGACGGCAGGCGCAGATGTGAATTCGAATTTGGAAAAAGCCTCAGAATAATCTAGCCTTTTACTTTACATCCTGATAAGGTCCTCAGTTATTTGCTGGATGTATTCCAATCTCTGTCTTCCCCAACAATTTTTACTCCTCTTTATAGCTCCCTCTAGTACCACGGAGGTACCTGACTGAAGCATCCCCAACTCTCTTGTGGTTCCCATTTTAGGTACTCCACGTCGACGTCTGCTCGTAGATACGTATCGTCGGTAGGTTTTCCGGCTTTACTTCCCGACGTGACAGCGACGACCCTCCGATGAGGTCCGGGCCTTGTGTTTTGCTATTACTGCGAGCCTTGTAAATATCGCTTTTATTTAGTAATTTGCCCGGCTAAAACTCTCCCCTTGTATGATTAAGACAGACTGCGCCACCTTTCGGAGGGAGTGGGGGACGTCAAAGAGTCAAAAAAGTTCATATTAAGCAGTCCGTAAAACACATAGACATTCACTTCATTTAGCGTGTTAGTTAATGCCTACGCATTCCGCTAGATGGTGCTGACTTACTGCTGAATAGCTTTGGTTCCGTAAAACCTTCACTGATTAGTACCAGGTAAATGAAATAAGTACGACAGTCCTGTATTTTACTTTCACTCTATATTCAATGATTGTAGTGGTGATGGATGATGGCCTATTTAAAAGGTTCCTAGCCTGGAAGAATCTAAATAGTCCACGAAAGCCCATATGCACGCGCTCTACGTCCAGATTAGCAACTAACGGCACACGACACTTTCAAAAGTCCACATGTTAATATCTGAATACCGGTACCCCTGAATTCACTCGTTTCAGCAGATAATTTGAGTTTCTGTCGTCTATATGTCCGTAAAGTTCCAATCTAGCACTAAAGTCCTAAAATCCCCTTAATACTCCGTTGCTACCAACTGTCAGAGATCGTACACTACATCACTTTTAATCTCCGTAATATTCTAACAGTTTACCGTGCATGATCTCTTAACAGATGTCCTACCACCCTGTCCCTTCTTCTTGTCAACGTCTTCCATGTCTTCCTTTCCTCGCTGATTTTTCGGTGTACCTCCTCGTTCCTTGCCTCATTGCTGTGCCTAATTTTCAACATTCTTCTGTAGCACCACATCTCAAATGCTCTGGTTTGCCCACAGTCCATGTTTGACTACCACACAATGCAAATGTATATTCTCATACAGCTCTTCCTCAAATTAAGGCCTATGCTTGATACCAGTAGACTACTCTTGGCCAGGAATGCCCTTTTTGCCAGTGCCAGTCTGTTTCATGTGTTCTCGTCCTTCGTCGGTTATTTTGCTGCACAGAGACAAGAATTTCTTAACTTCATCTACTTCGTGATCACCGATCCTGATGTTAAGTTTTTCGCTGTTCTCACTTCTGCTACTCTTCATTACTTTCGTCTTCCTTAGTCTCAATCAATGTTCGGTACTCATTAGACTGTCCATTCCTTTGAGCAGTTCGTCTAATTCTTGTTCACTTTCACTGAGGATAGCATTATCATCAGCGAATTTTATCATCATCCTTTCAGCTTGAATTTTAATTCAGCTCTTGAACCTTTCTTTTGTTTTCGTCATTGCTTCTTCGATGTATAGATTGAAGAGAAGCGGCGAAATAGTACATCCCTGTCTTATTCCGTTTTTAATCATAGTGTTTCGTTCCTGGTCTTCCACACTTATTGTCCCCTCTTGGCTCTTGTGCATTTTGTATACTAACCGATTGTCCTTTATAGCTTCCGCGTATTTTTCTCAAAATCTCCAACATTTTGCACCATTTGACGTTGTCGAACTCTTTTTCCCAGGTCTACAAATTGTTTGAATGCTTCTTGATTTTCCTTTAGTCATGCTTCTATTATCAGCCGCAACGTCAGAACTGCCTCTCTGGTGCCTACACCTTTCCTAAAGCCAAACTGATTGTCATCTAACACTTCCCCAGTTTTCTATCTTGTTGTTGTGGTCTCCAGTCCGAAGACTGGTTAGACTTTTATTTAATTTTTATATTTTACACATCCAGTTCCTTACGACCATATTGAGGAGCAAATCTCCAAGGTCATGGACGTGTCAGTACAGGAGATTACAACATAAATGTAATAACACATATAATCAGATGTTCATGAACCCAAAAAAAGACAAGCCATAAGTTTATGTAAACGCAGTCAACAATATAACGTAGGAATCGGCTTAATTTTGCAAGGAACTCTTCGAGATAATAGAAGGAGTGATCCGTGAGGAAATTTCTCACCTTCGATTTGAAAGCGCTTGGGTTACTGCTAAGATTTTTGAATTATTGTGGCAGCTTATTGAAAATGGATGCAGCAGTATACTGCCCATCTTTCTGCACAAGTGTTATAAGCTGATACAGTTAACAAGAAACGACAATAGCATATATATATCCTTCGTTCAAAACACTGTCCACTTCATTTTTAACTGCTCTTCCACGTTCTTTCCCTTTTCTGACGGAATAACAATGTCATAGGCAAATCTCAAAGTTTTTATTCCTTCTCCCTGAACTTCTTATTCAAGTTTTTTCTTTGGTACCATTTGCTGCTTGTTCACTGTACATTTTGAATAACATCGGGGATAGGTTACAACCCTGTGCCACTCCCTTTTCAACCACTGCCTTCCTTTGGTGCCCTACCTTCTTAGAAATTTTTTAATAGCTTTGCGTTCTTTTGTTGCAGGTAAGTGGATGTGAGCGCTAGCCGCACGCACCTGCCGGGCTTCCGGGTACTGGCGCTTCTTGGCCAGCCAGTAGGGCGTCTCAGGGAGGAAGGCGAAGCCAACGGCGAAGAGCAGCAGCGGCACCAGGTTGAGGTAGAGGACTGCCGAGTAGGGCAGGTAGGCGCCCACCACGTACGAGAACAGCACGCCCGAGTTGCTGATCAGCCCCAGCAGGCAGCCGAGCGCGCCGCGCACTTCGTTGCTCGCGATCTCGCTCACGTATATAGAGGGCAGCACCAGCGACGCCGCCGCGTTGATGCCCGCCAGGATCCTGCCGAATCCAAATGTCTCGCCTGTAGAGGAAGGTCACGTAACCGACGGGGTCAACATTAAAGGGGAAAGGCGGATAGTACTTTAGGAAAGGCAAAGGCGAAAGTGGGGCTGTTGTAACGCTGTGGTTGATAATGAAAGCAAGACTAAAGACAAGTCAAGACCCATTCGTACGATTTGACGACCTGGAACAAGCGTCCGAAAGTGTAAATGAAGCAAGAAGTTCGAAATTCTGATAAAAGTAGGCTAAGCTATAGGGAAAGACGTGTAATACACAATAAGTACGAAACACAAGAGGGAACAATAAGGCTGGAAGACCAAGAACGAATTATGACGGAAATAAAACAAATATTCAGCAGGGGGATTGAAATTCAAGGTGTAAGGATTTCAGTAACAAGATTCGCTGATGACATTTCTATCCTTCGTGAAAATGAAAAAGAATTGTAGGATCTGTTGAATGGAATGAACAATGTAATGAGTACAGAATATAGACTGAAAGTAAATAAAAGAAAGACGAAAGTAATGAGAAGTAGCAGAAATGGGAATACCGAGAAACTCAACATCAAAATTTGTGATCACGAAGTACCAGGTGATCAAAAATTCAGTATAAATTTGAAAATTTAATAAACCACGGAATAATGTAGATAGACCAGTAAAAATTGACACACATGCTTGGAATGACATGGGGTTTTATTAGAACTAAAAAAAAAAAAAAACCAGTGTTCACAAAATGTCCGACAGATGGCGCTGGACAGCAAAACGTCAGTGACTGCACATGTGTTGTGTACATAGTTCCGCGTAGTCAGCGCGTACACAACTTTCCCAATAGAGCGCCACCCCCCCCCCCCCCACCCCCCCCACCCCCCCACCCCCCGTCGTGGAAACTCCATTGCACGACGAGAAAGTCACGGTATGGGTTGGATTTACCACATCTACCGTTATCGGGACGTTTTTCTTCGAGGAAATGCGTGATTCTGGTTTTGTGACTGCTGCCGTGACGGGTGAGAGGTACGCCGATATGTTACAGAATCGCATCATCCCCAGCCTGGCTGCTAAACACCTACTGGAACGTACGATGTTTATGCAGGATGGCGCTCCACCCCATATTGTTAGATGCGTGAAAGTTCTCTTGCGCGCGTCGATTGGAGATGATCGTGTCCTCAGCCACCACTTTCGTCATGCTTGGCCACCCAGGTCCCCAGACCTCAGTCCGTGCGATTATTGGCTTTGGGGTTACCTGAAGTCGCAAGTGTATCGTGATCGACCGATATCTCTAGGGGTGCTGAAAGATAACATCCGACGCCAATTCCTCACCGTAACTCCGAACATGGAGACTGTAGTGCTGTTCACAACATTATTCCTCGACTACAGCTATTGTTGAGAAATGATAGTGGACATATTGAACATTTCCTGTAAAGAACTTCATCTTTGCTTTGCCTTACTTTGTTATGCTAATTATTGCTATTCTGATCAGATGAAGCGCCATCTGTCGGACGTTTTTGAACTTAAGTAATTTTTTCGTTCTAATAAAACCCCATGTCATTCCAAGCATGTGTGTCAATTTGTACCTCTCTATCTACATTATTCCGTGATTTATTCAGTTTTCTAATTTATACTGATTTTTTGATCACCTGGTACAATAAGTACAAGACCCAAGAGGGAACAATAAGGCTGGAAGACCAGGAACGAAGTGCTCGGAATAAAAAGGGTGTAATACATGGATGTAGTCTTTTGCCCCTTCTGTTCAATCTATACATCGAAGAAGCAATGACAAAAATAAAAGAAATGTTCAGCAGGTGGATTAAAATTCAATTTCAGTAATAAGATTAGCTGATGACATTGGCATCCCCTGTGAAAATGAAAAAGAATTGTAGGATCTGTTCAATGGAATGAACAGTGTAATGAGAACAGAATATAGACTGAAAGTAAACCAAAGAAAGACGAAAGTAATGAGAAGTAGCAGAAATGGGAATACTGAGAAACTCAACATCATTTTTGATCACGAAGTAGATTAAGCTAAGAAATTCTGCTACTTAGGCAGCAAAAAACGCATGATAGACGCAGTGAGGGCCGGCCGCTGTGGCCGAGAGGTTCTAGGTGCTTCAGTCCGGAACCGCGCTTCTACTACGGTCGCAGGTTCGAATCCTGCCTTGGGAATGGATGTGTGTGATGTACTTATGTTAGTTTGGGTTAAGTAGTTCTAAGTCTAGGAGACTGATGACCTCAGATGTTAAGTCCCATAGTGCTTAGAGCCATTTGAACCATTTTGAACGGAGTGAGGAGGACATAAAAGGCACGCTAGCAGTGACAAAATTGGCATTCCTGGCCGAGAGAAATCTACTCGTATCAAACACAGGCTTTAATATGAGGAAGAAATGTCTGAGAATGTACGTATCGAGCACAGCATTTATGGTAGTGAGACATGGACTGTGGGAAAACCGGAACAGAAGAGAATGGAAGCCTTTGAGATGAAGTGCTATGTAAGAATGCTAAAAATTAGGTGGACAGATGAAGTAGAGAATGGCGACGTTCTCAGCAGAATCGGCGAGGAAAGAAACATATGAAAAACACTGACAAGCAATAGGGACAGAAAGGTAGGACATTTGTTAAGACATCAGGGGTTAACTTCCATAACTTCCTTGGTACTAGAGGAAGCTGTAGAGGGTAAAAAGTATAGAGGAACACAGAGTTTTGAATACATCCAGTAAATAATTCAGGACATAGGTTGCAAATGCTATTCTGAGATGAAGAGGTTGACACAGGAGAGGAATTCATGGCAGGCGTCATCAAACGAGCTAGAGGACTGATGACTCAAAAATAAAAAAGCTCCTTCGAAAACATAATTTATTCTGAAGACTATATAGGAATATTCTTGACACTAAATAATAGTACAACACGTTACTTGATGGTTAGTTAGTTACATGTTCCATACATCACTTGACTGACTGTTTTATCGAAATAATGCGGAACAAGTCAATTTACGGGATATGTGACATGATTAGTGGTAACTGTAATAAACATTATCTTTTTAGTCTTACTCAAGCAACTACTTTCTTTAGCAACCAGTTTTTAAAGGAAACTATTGTATGGAATGAAAGGAATTGGCCAGGAGAAATGATCTTATATTAGATTTAAAATTTTGCTGCCTGTCAGACGTTTTATGTTATTGGGCAAATGATGAAAGTATTTTGTTGCAGCATAGTGAACTCTTTCCTGAGCCACTGTCAGATTTACTAGCCTCCTTATACAAAAGGCAGTGTCTTGAATGACTCATTATTGCCCAGCTCAAGGATAGAAACCTGAAATTTGGAGAAGGTATGGATCTTGAACCGTAGACGTCGTTTAAGAAGGGATTTTTCGAAATTCCAAAGGTAAGGAGGCGAAATAGGGGATGAAAGTTTTTTTATTTTAAATGTCACTTCAAGGCAATTTTGAAGCTAGATCTACGAAAACTGGTATTTGGTTTCGCAGTCAGAAATAAAGGGCTATCGACCCCCATCGCCGTTACCTGAACTTGACACTGCTTTGCAGGGAAAAGATTCTGTTGAAAATCATACAGCACCCGTATTCATCCTTTCCGAGACGGCTGGAAGCTGTTTTGAATGCTAACTGTTTTCCTAGTCGTATTGGACAATAGGTTATGTTTTTGATGTTTCCATACATTTTGTCCAACCCCAAAACATTGAAAATTAGTAAGCATTGACGATTCACTAGGGGTCACAATTCAGGGAATGCGTCAGCATTAGCCTCTGTGCAAATCAGTGTGCTTGCTCAGCGAGCGTGAAGAACTTGAGTGTCAAACATGAGTAAAAAATTAATTATACTGAAGAGCCGAGGAAACTGGAACACCTGCTTATATCGTCTAGGGCCCCCGCGAGCACGCATAGGTGCTGCAATACCACGTAGCATGTACTCGACTAATGTCTGAAGTAATGCTGGACGAAATTGACACCATGAATCCTGCAGTGATGTCCATAAATCCGTAAGACTGCGAGGGGGTTGAGATCTCTTCTGAACAGCACGTTGCAAGGCATCCCAGATATGCTCAATAATGTTCATGCCTGGGGAGTTTGTTCCACAGCACATGGTCTCGCGGTCTCGTTCTTGCTTCCCGAGCATGGGGTCCCAGGTTCGATTCCCGGCGGGATCAGGGATTTTCACCTGCCTCGAGATGACTGGGTTTTTGTGTTGTCCCAATCATTTCATCATCATTCATGAAAGTGGGCAGTTTGGACTGAGCAAAGGTTGGGAATTTGTGCAGGCGCTGATAACCGCGCAGTTGAGCGCCCCACAATCCATTCATTATCGTTTGGGGAGTTTGGTGGCCAGCGGAAATGTTTAAACTGAGAAGAGTGTTCCTAGAGACACTCTGTAGCAATTCGGCACGTGTGGCGTGTCGCATTGTCCTGCTGGAATTGCCCAAGTCTGTCGGAATGCACAGTGGACATGAATTGATGCAGGTGATCAGACAGGATCATTACATATGTGTCACCTGTCAGAGTCGTATCTAGACGTACCAGGGGCCCAATATCACTCCATCTGCACACGCCCCACATCATTACAGAGCCTCCACCAGCTTGAACAGTCCGCTGCTGACATGCAAGGTCCATTGATTCATGATGTTGTGTCTATACCCAAACACATCCATCCGCCTGATACAATTTGGAACGAGACTCGTCGAACCAGGCAACACGTTTCCAGTCATCAAGAGTCCAAAGTCGGTATTGACGGGCACAGGCGAGGCGTAAAGCTTTGTGTTGTGCATCACTCGCTCCGACACGCTCGGCCTAATGCCCAAGGGCCAGGCACCGAAGGTAGAGTGACAGCTCACGCACTCCTGATCACTGGATGTTAAAGGTGAGAGACACTCTAACGAACCTTTTTTTGAAATCTTGTTCAAGAGGACATTGTTGCGTTTGAAACGTCCCCTTAAAAAAATTATACAAGACTGTGCTTAAACTGACACACAATAGTTTTTAGCGCAACGCAATCTGACTTTCAATAATGCCTACAAGAGAATGGCCCTGACTAACATTAACCTATATGTTTCACAAATCACTTACCTCACAAAAATCTTCGTTCCTCGAACTACTGCAATACAGCGAGCGCCACTACTGCCAGCTAACTAAAAGATTCAAACTACGGAAGTCACTAACTACTGATAGGCACGGTTAGCAAATGAAAGATTTTAATAGAGAACAAACAATGTATTTACCTTTATAGTCATAATATATATATCAGTTCATGACACCAATTCTTACAAATTTCAAAACTCCGCCATCTGTCTCCCCACGTCCACCACCGCTGGCGGCTCACCTCCAACAGCGCAACGCTACGCGCTGTTAGCATCCAGCTGCCGCTGCTCAACACTACAATGGCAGACAACAATGCAAACCAGCCACAGACTGCACACGGCACAGCCAGTGATTTTCAGAGCGCTACGTGGCGTTACCAATAAAAAAACGTAAACAGCCTACTTACGTAGCCCCCATGCTCCCCACAAAAAAAAATTACAAATTGTTTTGGGCAGTGGGCAATACAGATTTGAATTTTTTTTGTAATTATGATTACAATAGCAAAGAAATCAAATGCACACACTTAT
Source organism: Schistocerca gregaria (assembly GCF_023897955.1). Taxonomy (NCBI): domain Eukaryota; kingdom Metazoa; phylum Arthropoda; class Insecta; order Orthoptera; family Acrididae; genus Schistocerca; species Schistocerca gregaria. The sequence continues at coordinate 124,403,038 of NC_064925.1, forward strand.
TGATACAATGTTGGTCAAAAGCTAAAATTTTCTCACAGTCCATATAGACAGTCCTGATCATTCATCACAGTAAAATAGTAGTGTTTTTCTCAAAGACTGAGCAACAAAAGAAAATGCACACGGAAGTAGTGGATTTCCGTGCAGTCTTGAAGAAGTAGTGTTGTCCTTCCAACGGAAAGACAGTGCTGACTCTTGACATGCAGACAAGTAATGGGTCGCAACAGAGCAAACCCACAGCAGAGTCACTCGAAGTTTTAAAGAATATTGGCAGATAGGTCAACACAGAGTAGACCCATTGTAGTCATGGTAGAGATTATGGTATTGGTGGGCCACCAGAGGTGCAGACCCACTGCAGTCCTTGTAGAAATAATGGTACTGGTGAGTCATCAAAGGTGTAGACCCACTTCAGTCCTTGTAGAGACAGCCAGCAGCCATCTGTTGCGACTGTGCAGGTGCACAATCACTATCGAAGAGTCTTGCGCAGAATGGCGGCTCACCTCCAACAGCGCAACGCTACGCGCTGTTAGCATCCAGCTGCCGCTGCTCAACACTACAATGGCAGACAACAATGCAAACCAGCCACAGACTGCACACGGCACAGCCAGTGATTTTCAGAGCGCTACGTGGCGTTACCAATAAAAAAAACGTAAACAGCCTACTTACACGTTGTTTTATGCGAAAAGCGTACATAATATGATGCTCTCACGCACATGTGCCGGGTGGCTATAAATAAAGTATAGCTACTGATGGAAGTCACGTGTGGGTTGTCATTACAGTACAGCAGCGAAGCTTGGTAGATACGCTGATGCCTGAAACTGATTTACGCAGGAAAAAATTAGTCCCAGTTTTGGTCATCAGTTGCAAATCTGCCACTGTACAGCATCTCGTAGACATCTCTGGTACTCATACTGAACAAACTGCGCAAGTGGTGTGTGAGGTAATGGGCGAGTTGTGTAGCCTTGAAAATATTCTAAGTTTGGGATTGGCGCGGCAGCACTGGCCGCTCGGCAAGCTGGTTCTCGTCAGCAACTGCGTGGTGCAGAACATTAGCCGGAGCAAGAGGGATAGGCCCCAGCGTGTGGAACAGGCTGACGGCGTGGCTGCGAATTCCATGTTGACGCTGTGTCGAGGAATGGGCTTTGTGTCGATGAAGGAGACTTATTTGCTGGGAGTGCCAAAGATCTACATCTACATCTACATGACTACTCTGCAATTCACATTTAAGTGCTTGGCAGAGGGTTCATCGAACCACAATCATACTATCTCTCTACTATTCCACTCCCGAACAGCGAGCGGGAAAAACGAACACCTAAACCTTTCTGTTCGAGCTCTGATTTCTCTTATTTTATTTTGATGATCATTCCTACCTATGTAGGTTGGGCTCAACAAAATATTTTCGCAATCGGAAGAGAAAGTTGGTGACTGAAATTTCGTAAAAAGGTCTCGCCGCGACGAAAAACGTCTATGCTGTAATGACTTCCATCCCAACTCGTGTATCATATCTGCCACACTCTCTCCCCTATAACGCGATAATACAAAACGAGCTGCCCTTTTTTGCACCCTTTCGATGTCCTCCGTCAATCCCACCTGGTAAGGATCCCACACCGCGCAGCAATATTCTAACAGAGGACGAACGAGTGTAGTGTAAGCTGTCTCTTTAGTGGACTTGTTGCATCTGCTAAGTGTCCTGCCAATGAAACGCAACCTTTGGCTCGCCTTCCCGACAATATTATCTATGTGGTCCTTCCAACTGCAGTTGTTCGTAATTTTAACACCCAGGTACTTAGTTGAATTGACAGCCTTGAGAATTGTACTATTTATCGAGTAATCGAATTCCAACGGATTTCTTTTGGAACTCATGTGGATCATCTCACACTTTTCGTTATTTAGCGTCAACTGCCACCTGACACACCATACAGCAATCTTTTCTAAATCGCTTTGCAGCTGATACTGGTCTTCGGATGACCTTACTAGACGGTAAATTACAGCATCATCTGCGAACAGTCTAAGAGAACTGCTCAGATTGTCACCCAGGTCATTTATATAGATCAGGAACAGTAGAGGTCCCAGGACGCTTCCCTGGGGAACACCTGATATCACTTCAGTTTTACTCGATGATTTGCCGTCTATTACTACGAACTGCGACCTTCCTGACAGGAAATCACGAATCCAGTCGCACAACTGAGACGATACCCCATAGCTCTGCAGCTTGATTAGAAGTCGCTTGTGAGGAACGGTGTCAAAAGCTTTCCGGAAATCTAGAAATACGGAATCAACTTGAGATCCCCTGTCGATAGCGGCCATTACTTCGTGCGAATAAAGAGCTAGCTGCGTTGCACAAGAGCGATGTTTTCTGAAGCCATGCTGATTACGTGTCAATAGATCGTTCCCTTCGAGGTGGTTCAAAATGTTTGAATACAGTATATGCTCCAAAACCCTACTGCAAACCGACGTCAATGATATAGGTCTGTAGTTAAATGGATTACTCCTACTACCCTTTTTGAACACTGGTGCGACCTGCGCAATTTTACAATCTGTAGGTACAGATCTATCGGTGAGCGAGCGGTTGTATATGAGTGCTAAGTAGGGAGCTATAGTATCAGCGTAATCTGAAAGGAACCTAATCGGTATACAATCTGGACCTGAAGACTTGCCCGTATCAAGCGATTTGAGTTGCTTCGCAACCCCTAAGGTATCTACTTCTAAGAAACTCATGCTAGCAGATGTTCGTGTTTCAAATTCTGGAATATTCCATTCGTCTTCCCTGGTGAAGGAATTTCGGAAAACTGCGTTCAATAACTCCGCTTTAGCGGCACAGTCGTCGATAACAGTACCATCGGCACTGCGCAGCGAAGGTATTGACAGCGTCTTGCTGCTTGTGTACTTTACATACGACCAGAATTTCTTCGGATTTTCTACCAAATTTCGAGACAATGTTTCGTCGTGGAACCTATTAAAGGCATCTCGCATCGAAGTACGTGCCAAATTTCGCGCGTCTGTAAATTTTAGCCCATCTTCGGGATTTCGCGTTCTTCTGAACTTCGCATGCTTTTTCCGTTGCCTCTGCAACAGCGTTCGGACCTTTTTTGTGTACCACGGGGGATCCGTTCCATCTCTTACCAATTTATGAGGTATGAATCTCTCAATTGCTGTTGCTACTATATCTTTGAATTTGAGCCACAGTTCATGTAGAAATTAATAATAGCCAGAGGAACCATGATACCTTACAAAGAAACATGCACATTACCATTATTTGCACGACGATTCTGATGGCGTAATCAGATTTTCAATATCTTTATAAGTTTAAAGTTTAGTATCTGACTGTAAATTATACAGGTAACACCCAGTAACGAATTTCCAAAATCTAAACGGTTCATCCGATTTTGTCGATCGACGTGTCTTGTAGTATAAACCTAAATTGGTATGAATTACAGGCATGCAACATGAATAGTACATGAGTTATTGGAGGTGAAAGTGGCCGATCACTGTTGATCATGTCAGGCCTTAAGTACTCCACAGTTACATGAAAAAACGGTAGCAGCATGCTTATAAATGTATTTATTAATCTATGTCTTTGTTTATATCCGATATATACTATTCATAAAGAAATTGGTAAAATTTTTCCGGTGTTTTAGAATGTACGGAGACATCAGGCTACTGACCTACTTTTCTTTCTGTTCCTTTGATATATGTTTATTTAATTTGTTTATGTATTTAATAATGAGTGTTAAAGCGTGTTTATGGTCCAGCCGTAGGGATATTTATTTAATTTCAAGTTATTTAAATGCAATTCCAGTATTTCGTATGTGTGTCAATATGTTTGTGAGTGTGCGTTGGCTTGGAGACTTGGCGGGAGCGCTCTAGTCAATCACAGCGCACGTTACTACGATGGGCGACTACCGAAGTCAATGGAGAGTATGGAAGGCGAGTGCTGGACGGGAAGTCGCGATGGACGGTGGCGGGAAATACTTGGAGAGTGTTGAGAGTTTGCGTGTGGTTGCGGGAGCTAGAAATATTTCGTAGTGCCGACTTGTGCACTTGTGAGATTTCCGTGGCTTCTGCAGTGAGGATGTGTTATGCGTTTAGAAGTGAATGTCTCGCGAGCTATGTTGTTGCTTATAACTAATTACGTGAAGTAGGAATCTATTATTTCCCTGTTATTCAACTTATATTTTATTTAATTGCTCAACCATCGACACCAGTAAGTGTTTTGCAGTAATAAACGGCATTTTTAAAGGTAATTCTGCTATTGTATTCATAATTTAAAGTCGTTAAAATAGTACTTGCAGATTTTATTTAATTGCAATCTTTCATTTATAAGTTTCTATGTTACATTTAAAATTCGCAACTGCCGAGTGATAGGAACCTTCGACCATTCCATTCAAGTGTATATACATATTGTATATTGTAGACTCAGCAGTATTTGGCTCCTAATGCGACAACTACGTATCTCAGCCTCTAGACAACGAAACCAGCCAAAACTTTTAATATTTCACAGGTACGTAATTGAGGGTCACATTTTTTTTGACAGCCCTCAAGCGGTTAATAATAAAGTCAACATTATGTCTTTCTCACCTGTTTGTTCTTTTTCTGCCCACGTTCCATTCCTAATCCATACACACGAAAACTTTTATACGCGTCTTTCTCGCATTCACAATGCCAGATTTGTTCTGGTGGCCAAAATCGGAACTAATCTTTTTCCAGCGTAAGTCGGTTACGCATTAACGCATTCGATGATCAGAATATGTACCAAGCTTCGCTGCCATACGATATTTCAGTCAACACTATCTCTGTGAGTAGCTGCACTTCAGTTATAGTCACCCAGTACAGAACAGCGGACTGACATCCAGTGCACTCCTATTCGAGGAATATTGAAGGCGGATCAGGGAAGATTAGAAAGGAGGAGAAGACACTCGCGAACGTCCAGGAATGGCAGCGTCACCTGGTGTGGGATGACTGCTAAGTGCGCGTCATTTATGACGGCGGCCGAGTTTAGGTTCGTTCTGCGCATCTGACGTCACAAAACACAGTCAGCCAATGAACAGAGAACGACGTTGCCAGAGATCGACTGCAGTGCAGAGAACGGACGAGTGTCTTCAGTTTTAGAAACGTTCAGTCATAAATAAAGTAATTGAACAAAAGCAATGTCTTTACAGTAGACTTCCTTTTATAGAAAGTTTGGAAAAAGCATTCTTTATACCAATTGCTTCATATTCTATTAATTAATTAAACCAGACAAGCAATAAGCCTCGTAATTCAGGCGATAGCAAGGAAAGGTGTTTGTATCATTCTCACTAACCGCTTTTTAGCAATACAGAACAGCCGTAATTGTTTATTTCCTATTGTACTTCGACGAAACGTGACTAATTCATAGTCATACCAATATTGTTTGTCGCAATTTTGCGTGCTATTTTAAAAACCTCCGGGAGGGCTGTTGACTGATCAGCTGCGTTAGCATAATGGTTAAAGTGTTTGGCTACTAAGTGAAAAGTTCTGAGTTTGATCGTTTCTCAGTGCCTAATATTTTCTTTATTTAAAAACAATATCGAATTCTCTAACTTCATGAATTTTGTTCGTTTGAATGTAATTTCTCGAAATTTCTAGTGGCAACTAAATTCGACCATACGGAAAGTATACGCTATGGACTTTTACCTGTGCAAACTGTTCAAAATTTCGTGCAGTGGTTTACTACATCTAATGCTGCACAGTAACTGCATTGAACATCGAAACAAAATTAAGTCATTTATGGAGGCGGTATCAGTCAAGAAGATGTGTAAAAATCAAATTTTTGGGCCAAATAGTTTTCGTGAAATCGAATGATAAAGTGCGTTAAAGCAGTCGAAACACCATGTGTCTGCACAGGCGAGCAGTGCAGTGATGACAAAATCGCGCACAGCTCGGAATGCGGGGAGCATGTCTCTGTAGCAGCGAAAGGGTTAATGCGGCCGTGATGGCTTTACTTCATAAACTGCGCGTTCCTCCCTAAACGTAAGTTTGCGAACTATACTATGGCGCTGCTTCTCTTGGCGCGTGCAACTGGCAACGCAGCAATCTTTCGCGTCTGGGTGGGCATGCGCGAACCGCGAAGATAAAAGAACTGAACTTTTATTTTTATAGTCAAACACACGCACGGTGCATGCAGTATTAGTGTGCGTGCCGTCCTTGTGTAGTACGGGCTGGGCGCTCGATCTGTCTTGGGTTTGACCGAGGGCTGACTGTAACGGCCCGGAGGCTCGGGACGAGCATTTCAGAAACTGCACGTCTCGTCTGGTGTTCGAGGAGTGCTGTGGCGATTGTCTTCAACATGTAAGGCGACCGCTTGCCATACTCGGGAAACCTGGGCTCGAGTACCGATCCGGCACAAATTTTCACTGTCGTCATCCCATTACGCAGCTGGTAGTTGTCCATATTCGCGTGTGCGAATACATTTAATGTAGTTTAATTATAACTATGCTGTATTTCGCACTCGCGCACGAAGCGACTGCAGCGGGGCGGAGCGAGTAACGAACAGATGTGCGCGAAGTTTAGAAGCTGTAGATTCAGAAGGTCATAACTGCATACTGTTGGAATCATGGCCGAAATTTTCGAGCAGCATGGACTGAGGCGGTTAATACCTTGCTAATGTGATTTTCTCTCCTTAAGATATGAAGTCAATTTGATGATGTTTCATTGAAAGTTCTACAGCATGTATCAACGATAATATGAAATACCCCAATTACTGGGATCGCAGATTTACTTCAAACTTTGTGCGCCTTTAGTGAGGCCATTAAAATAACATAATGTCCAAGTAGTAAGGTCCACGACTCTGGTAAATCGCAAGTGAACTTTTACTCTTGTACTATGTAACTGACGTATCTGTGCATAGGTGCTGGACGTTAGAGTTCATGGTAGTCAAACTGTTTTACTCCAGTTTCCTTTGCGGTTTCTTCCTTAACCCACCCCAGAGCAGGTGTTTTCTTGCCATGAAGAGTTGATCCCCGCCTCTTCCACACTTAGAACCGACATATCCTCTGGTCATCGGAACGTTCTGGTCGGAAAAACTATACGTCGATAGTCTCAGAGATCTTGCTGCGCCCTCCTCCTCCAGACGCAGGTTTCCTACTATTCTCGGTGATTTCACTGTTAATTTTTCTAAAAAAGGAAATAAATGTAAATAAATAAACTAGTGATGTCCATTGTACCCCAACTCCGCGTTCCGTACGCTTTCTTTGGTTCCCGGAGGGTGGGAAGGGGATGTGGTGGCCAGGCCTTGGTTTGCGACCCCTGCCCACTTAGCCCCCACGACTCCCTTTGGGCGCCTGGGAGGTTCCTTAAAAAAAACAAAAAGTGATAGCGTGCGAGCTTCGTAAGATGAACATGTATGGGGTAACGGTTCCAGTTCCCAAAAAAATTGCACCTACGCTATTCCTCCTTGCTACATTAGCAACGTCTCACCGTCACGCAAGCTAACTGCCAAACGCGGCCTGCCTCTGCGTCTGCAGCTCGAAGCGTTGAGGCGCAAAGTAGTTCCGGTCACCTTACCAGATTCCATGTGTAAGGGATTTCACAAATGACGACAGGCATACGTTTTCAAGAAAACTAAATATGTCCCTTCATTTACTTGTCGATAGTTATAAATATATTTACAAACTGCCCATTTGCTTCTGTCTCGAGTTCTTCGGCCGACTTCGTCTGATGACTTTTCTGACGTTTTGCCAGCACGAGTGGCTGACATTGTCAAAGCTTCACCCTCCATTGCCGGTGGTGCACTGGAGCCGAGCCCAGCGTGCATGCAAGTGTGGAACCTTCACTCCTGGGTTCCACGTGTGATGGGCGTAGGTTTTAATAGCCTTTCGCTATTTTTCCTACATTAAGATAGGTTTATTTTATAGGATAGGTGTTTGAGTGTCTAGGCTGTCCTGCACTGGGGACTATGAGTTTATGGTTGCTGCCTGGCTTTACACACGCAGCAGGTCTGGCCAGCGAAGTGACGACCGCCAGTGTGGTCGGTTGCCTAGTTCTCTGACCAGTTGGTTGGTCGACCTCTCGGCTTTTCCATAGAATGTTGTCGCAGCGTCCTTGAACCTCTGACGCAGAGGCTTGACGTCGGCGACGTTGTGGAGCTCCTCAGTGGGGAAGTCCTTTGGCAGGTGTAGTGCCAGTCGTAGCGCCCTGTTCTGTATCGTCTGAAGGCGCTTCAGGTTAGTGTCGGCTGTGTTGCCCCACACGACAGCGGCGTACTCCAGCAGCGGTCGTATGGCGGCCTTGTACAGGGTAAGGCCGACGTCTTCCGGCAGCGTTGTTGTGGGGTTGAGCCGAGCTCTCGGCCGCAGATTATATGTACCTGGCCCGCCAACGTCCGAGGGCTTCTCCGAGGTCATTTCCGGTGCGGTTCTCCTCTTGCTACCTGCGACGGTCGTTCGCTGCAGCACGGGGAGCCAGGATCCGTTTACCTTAAGGCTTTCTTCTTTCTTGTTGGAGCTGTTCCCCTATTCGTGTATTTCTACAGCTTCTCTAAACATGCGGGTGTGATAGTGCTTTTCTAGAGCTAGAACTTCCGTGTTGGCGAATTTGATTACATGGTCGGTCTCACACAGCGCGGGCTCTGCCACGGCCGATTTCTCCACCTGCCCCAACCTGCTATGTCGCTTATGTTCCTTGATCCTGGTGTTGACTGATCGTCCATTCATTCCGACATAAACGTTTTCGCTGTGCGTGGAAAGCGGTATATTCCCGACAATGTAAGTGGGTCCCTTTTATTCTTTGCCGGTCTAAGACATTCTCTGATCTTCCTTGTTGGTTGAAAATTGTCTTTACGCAGTGTTTGTGCAATATACGACCGACACGGAAGTTCTGGCTGTAGAGGAACACTATCACCCTGTTTGTTTAGAGAAGCTGTAGAAATACACAAACACGGGAACAGCTTCAAAAAGAAAGAGGAAAGCCTTAAAGTAAACGGATCGGGAAGGGAGCGAGACAGGGTTGTAAGCTGTCCCCGATGCTATTCAATTTGTATATTGAGCAAGCAGTAAAGGAAACAAAAGAAAAGTTCGGAGTAGGTATTAAAATCCATGGAGAAGAAATAAAAACTTTGAGGTTCGCCGATGACATTGTAATTCTGTGAGAGACAGCAAACGATTTGGAAGAGCAGTTGAACAGAAGGGACAGTGTCTTGAAAGGAGGGTATAAGATGAACATCAACGAAAGCAAAACGAGGATAATGGAATGTAGTCGAATTACGTCATGTGATGCTGAGGGAATTAGATTAGGAAATGAGACACTTAAGTAGTAAAGGAGTTTTGCGATTTGGGGAGCAAAATAACTGATGATGGTCGAAGTAGAGAGAATATAAAATGTAGACCGGCAATGGCTAGGAAAGCGTTTCTGAAGAAGAGAAATTTGTTAACATCGAGTATTGATTTGAGTGTCAGGAAGTCTTTCCTGAAAGTATTTGTATACTATGGAAATGAAACGTGGACGATACATAGTTCAGACAAGAAGAGAATAGAAGCTTTCGAAATGTGGTGCTACAGAAGAATGCTGAAGATTAGATTGGTAGGTCACATAACTAATGAGGAAGTTCTGAAGAGAATTGGGGAGAAGAGGAATTTGTGGCGCAACTCGACTAGAAGAAGGGATCGGTTGGTAGGACATATTCTGAGGCATCAAGGGATCACCAATTTAGTATCGGAGGCCAGCGTGGAGAGTAAAAATCGTAGAGGGAGACCAAGAGATGAATACACTAAGCAGATTGAGAATGATGTAGGTTGCAGTAAGTACTGGGAGATGAAGAAGCTTGCACAGGATAGAGTAGCACGGAGAGCTGCATCAAACCAGTCTCAGGACTGATTACCACAGCAACAACAACAACAACAACAACAATTATTATTATTATTATTATTATTATTATTATTATTAGTCGTAAAGCACCCATGTGGAAGACGATAAGTAAAGCTGGTTCACTTTCCGTTTTTCTTGGTCTTCTGGTTCTTTTTATTTGCCCACCAGTTTTTCATTGTTTGCGGAAATTTAGTTCTTCTTTCTTCGCTCCATTTTGTTCCGGTTCTCGGTGCTTTTGTCTCTGGTTTAACCTCCCACTTTTCAACTTTTATTCTAAAATTGTTCCTTGCAGCTATTTCTTCTTTAGTAATTTTTGCTAATTCCAAATTTTATTTAACTTTATGAATCCATTCTCCTCCATTAACAAGAGAATCTACGTATTTTACAATTCTTTTTGTTAATCTGTGTTCAGGAAGTCTCATTATGTGGCAATAGAATTTAAGGCGTCTTTTCCTCATGTCTATCTCTATGTTAGAATATTCTTCAATTTTTGATGTTTTCTGTAATCTATATCCATTCTCGGTCCATCTTGGTCCCAAAATTTTTCTAATTATTTTTCTTTCTTCTTTCTTTAGATTTTCTAGACCAGTTTTCCTGTTTAGTGCCAAGGTTTCGCTGGCATATAACATTGATGGTTTAATGACTGTATTGTAATGCCTAATTTTTGCATTTAAAGATAAACATTTTTTATTATAGAGGTTTTGCACTAATCCTAAACCTTTACGAGCTTTTTGTATTCTTTCTTGTCAACAACAATTATTATTATATTAGTTAATAGTATGTGTACAGTTGTAGTCTGTAGATGCCATAAGTTAAATAAATAAAACGAAAATAAAGTTCGTCTCACGAAGCTCGAACGCTAACCACCTGACCGCCATAGACTCTACCGTCCGGCACCTACGCACGGATACATACGACACATAATAGACGCGGAAAACATCTCCTGCGCTTTTCTCGGAATTGCCGGAAAAGTCTACCTAGCACATTATGTTGTTTCAACGGCCTACTAAAGATGTGCAGAGTTTGAAGTAAAACTGTGATCCGAATGTCGTGGCCTCCCCTCGTGAGACTGCAGGTTTCCCCGTCCGACGCCGATTTGATAACACGGTAGTAGAGCTCACCTTGCGATGTAGAGGTACCCCGTGTTAGTGGAGGCGATCTTGAGGATCCAGGAGACGAGCAGCGGCGCCACGGTGAGGTAGCCGAACGGCTTGCGGGGGACGAACTCGGTGAGCCCCGAGAAGACGGGCGTGAAGACGACGGCAGCGACGGCGAGCAGCGACGACACCCAGGAGCCTTCGTCGACCGTCAGCGGCAGCGACACCACGCCGTCCTCGGCCGACTGCAGCTGCGGCAGCGCCATCGCCGGCCACACCATCGACGAGCCGAACGCGAACGTGTTCAGGTTCACTGCGCACAACGCCAGCAACGCACACTGTACTGTCTCTCAGTCAGGCGGACGTAGCGTGAGCAACTGCACAATACAATGGGGACAACCAGGTCACAGAAGTCGTGGTCTAACATTCTGGGTGGTGTCTGTTTGTTCTATATCGTGTCTCCCTACCACTTCCGCGCAACGACGCTCTGAGCGTGTTTTTTAGGGAATTGACTAGTTTGAACCTGGGACCTGTTGCTGGTAAGGAGACGGCAGACCACACATGACATGTAGAATTCAGAAGAGTTCAGTGAGACTGGCGATGATATTACCAAATACTGAATGATTTCAGCGTCAGCTCCACTGCACTCCCTGTAAAAGAATCTTAATACTAACTAAATTTAGTGGAAGGGGTTCAAGGCTTTCCTCTTTGTAGTTAGCTGGTAAAATAAGGTCGAAAAAGCAGTCAAGTTTACCATTGGAAATTTTATTCTACTCACAAAACATTGTTTATAAATTGCACTATTGATAAAAGGAAATGTTTTAATACAGGACGGTAAAAACCAACTGAGTCCAACAAAAATGTAAACGAATATTCCCTGAATGGGTTTCCAAGTTCTACAATGGATCAAAGGATGACCTATGCCATATCATATCTATAATCTAGGTTTAAATTAAGTTTCACAAAAGAGAAAACTATCAAAATGGTCTACAGTGACCCTCAGTTATCTTTAATTACTTATAACTTGTCGTAAATTACAGTGGCTGATGTGGCTTCTGAATAGCTATATAACAGAAAAATCATCGCGTTTCAGATTTTACTTCAAGTGGCAAATGTGAACACCATTAGCTTTAATTGACGATCGACACTATTATTACGCAAAAAGGGGGTGTAACAGATGAGAAATCTGCAGTTCTGAGTGAAGCTTTATGCTCTGTTATGCGGCATCGCGTGCGATCATTACCTTGTCGTGTTACTACAATTTACCGAAGTTGGTTTAAAAAAAACTATCTGGCTGTGTTTTCATGTGACCAATCAGGGTCTCAATGTTAACCTTAAGCTCCGCCTACAAAAATTCTGTCTATCCAATGAAAAACGTTATACTTTTCGTGGTGGGGCAATGTTTTTAAAGTTTTCAACGTAACAGAGACGCGAAAAAGTCTCACGCTAAAACCTCCAGCTGGTGTGGGCCTTTTAGCGTTATCTTAAAATCTATACTGTTCTTCTGGAGGGCTCTGTCTCTTAACATGGGCTGGGGATGGACCTAGCGGTTAGCTGGCGACGTGGGTGTCCGTCCCTTATCGTAGGGCCTTCAGCTTAACACGGTTCTGCTCTCGGTTTCTGTTCTTGTTTCTTGTGTTAGTCTGTGGTATTCCATTTGCTCACTCGTTACTCGTATTACTTTGGTTAATTTAATGTCACGTTTTATTCGGAGCTATGTGACATACTACTGGATTTGCTTACCGTGTCAGGGTTTTTATGGAAGGTGTTGGATTTGCCTGATACCTTAAAGTGGGACAGCAAATACACAGATGGCGTTAGTACCACGTAGGCCGGCCGTTGTGGCCGAGCTGTTCTAGGCGCTTCAGTCTCGAACCGCGTTGGCGTCATCCGGATGTGGTGCGGAGGGGCACGGAGCCAGCAGATCGCTCTCCCCATCGCTGTCAGCTCCCAGACCTTGGACTCGCTACTTCCCATTCAAGTAGGTCCTCAACTGTCATCAAGAAGCTGAGTGGACCCCATTCCAGTTCTCTCGCAAAGGAAAAATCGCTAGCCGTACTGGGAACTGAAGTCGGATCCTCTGCATGGCCGTTACATGTGCTGACCAGTCAGTTGCGTTGGTAGGAAGCACCGAACAAGTAAAGGACTGAGACCTTTTGGCTGATTACAACTGTTGTCTGGAATGGGACTCGAACCTGGGACTTCTGCATTCTCGGGTCAAGATCTCTGCCTTGAGCAACCCAAACACGATTACGACCCGTCCTCACACCTTTACGTCTTCTAGAAAGTCATCTCTTACCTTCCAAACTTCCGCAAAACTTGCAGTAATAGCACACCTCAAAGAAAGAATAGAGCAAGGTTGTGGCTTAGCGACAAGCTGGGAGATGGTTTCCACAAAGATTTCATTTGGGAAGTCAATGGATGTACTGTTGATTTAGAGCTGCATTTGTTTTAAATCTACACTACAGGCCATTAAAATTGCTACACCAAGAAGAAATGCAGATGATAAACAGGTATTCATTGGACAAATATATTATACTAGAACTGACATGTGATTACATTTTCACGCAATTTGTGTGCAAAGATCATGAGAAATCAGTACCCAGGACAACCACCTCTGGCCGTAATAACGGCATTGATACGTCTGGGCATTGAGTCAAACAGAGCTTGGATGGCGTGTACAGGTACAGCTGCCCATGCAGCTTCAATACGATACCACAGTGCATCAAGAGTAGTGACTGGCATATTGTGACGACCCAGTTGCTCGACCACCATTGACCAGACGTTTTCAGTTGGCGAGAGATCTGGAGAATGTGCTGGCCAGGGCAGCATTCGATCAATTTCTGTACCCAGAATGGCCTGTACAGGACCTGCATCATGCGGTCGTGCATTATCCTGCTGAAATGTAGGGTTTCGCAGGGATCGAATGAATGGTAGCCACGGCTCGTAAGACATCTGAAATGTAACGTCCACTGTTCAAAGTGCCGTCAATGCGAACAACAGGTGACCGAGACGTGTAACCAATGGCACCCCATAACATCATGCCAGGTGATACGCCAGTATGGCGATGACGAATACACGCTTCCAATGTGCGTTCACCGCGATGTCGCCAAATACGGATGCGACCATCATAATGCTGTAAACAGAACCTGGATTCATTCGAAAAAATGACGTTTTGCCATTCGAGCACCCAGGTTCGTCCTTGAGTACACCAACGTAGGCCCTCCTGTCAGTGATGCAGCGTCAAGGGTAACCGCAGCCATGGTCTCCGAGCTGATAGTCCGTGCTGCTGCAAACGTCGTCGAACTGTTCGTGCAGATGACTGTTGTTTTGCAAACATCCCCATCTGTTGACTCAGGGATCGAGACGTGGCTGCACGTTCCGTTAGAGCCATGCGGATAAGATGCCTGTCATCTCGACTGCTAGTGATAAGAGGCCGTTGGGATCCAGCACGGCGTTCCGTATTACCCTCCTGAACCGACCGATTCCATATTCTGCTAAGAGTCGTTGGATCTCGACCAACGCGAGCAGCATTGTTGCGATACGATTAACGCCAATCGCGATAGGCTACAATTCGACCTTTATCAAAGTCGGAAACGTGATAGTACGCATTTCTCCTTCTTACACGAGGCATCACAACAATGTTTCACCAGACAACGCCGGTCAACTGCTGTTTGTGTATGAGAAATCGGTTGGAAACTTTCCTCATGTCAGCACGTTGTAGGTGTCGCCACCGGCGCCAACCTTGTGTGAATGCTCTGAAAAGCTAATCATTTGGATATCACAGCATCTTCTTCCTGTCGGTTAAAACGGGTCTGTAGCACGTCATCTTCGTGTATAGACACCGAACTGAGGCTGCAGTGTTGGCGATGTTTATAATGATCGACCACGATGGTACCTCTTCCGCCTCCAAGTACAGTAGCTCGAGATGGACCTACAGTGGACGCTTCGCTCATTCCGAAATCGACGGATGGTGGTGCATACACAAACAGGGGTCGCCGCACCCCCGCCCTAGTGTTCATCCGCTCCTGCTTTAAAGTCGGCGCACGCGGAGAACCTGGGGAGAAGTCACGTCGAACATTGCAAGACTGCCATCGAAGCCTCATATAGATGCCGAGTCCGTATGTCTACCACAGTCACCATCATACAAGGGCTACTAATTGGTGAAGGACATTATTCTGGTAGATGAACGACTGCCAGTTCTATAGCGAAAGACAAATTACTTTCTGTTTTGCTTTTTCGTGCTTGACTACTTGAACATTTCAAGTAAAATAGTATAAATTCTGCCTATGCAACTGTGTGTCTTGTGTTTGTAGTTTAAAGGGCTATCACATATCGACCTCCTACAACTGCAGACATCTTTGATCCTTACATCCCGTCGTCTTCACCAGAGCAAGTTGTGTCTGCAGCCGTAGGAGCTGGATACATCGTAGACCTTTTAAACTGAAACACAAACACACAAGCTGAATGGGTAAAATTTACGCACTTTTATTTACAGTGCTTAATAAGCCAAGTTGTCAAAGCAATGTCAGAATCTGTTGAACTGACAATTGTTCATCCAGCTGAAAACTGTCCTTCGTTCCCCGACCGCAGTGAGTTATGGAGTCACTATCTCGATGGAGCTTCGATGTTCGTGGTTTGTTCTACCCCAGGTAATCCGCATAGGCAGAGTTATAACGAGGTGCCGATGGTGTTAACGGGACCGTTTCCTGGACGGGGAAGTACGTAGGCCCCTTCATAGAATCCGCCCGGCGTATTAACGACAGTGACTCTGTGTTCCGGTCTGGATGTGGTTTTTAGGTGGTTTCCATCGTCTCACCATGTGAATATCGATCTGATTCCCAAATTTCGCCCCAGAGACACACTACGCTGACAGATTGGGTACACTGCTTGTGTTCTGGGCTGCGAACAGGAGACCTAGGACCTTAACTGTGTGGTCTACTTAAGAACTCAGTCGCCATTAGCATTAGATACTGATGAATACCAGTACGTAGTTACTAGCTGTGACATCTATTTGGGTATATAGTGCCAGCCGTGTTAAATTACCGTTTAAGGGATGGGGAGGTGCGCCGGTGCCGGATCGAATCCTCCAGGCAGATTCACGACGAGAGTTGGTGCAGCCTCGATGTGTTTTAACGCTGTTTTTCACGCACCTCTAGATGAATAATGCGTTGGTACCAAGGTAAAGAAAATTCTATACGTTCGTAGGATTTGTCAATCTGGAAAAAAAACATTCGACAGTGTCAAATGGTGCAAGATGTTCGATATTCTGAGAAAAACAGGGGTAAGCTATAGGGAGAGACGGGTAATGTACAATATGTACAAGAGCCAAGGGGGGATAATAATGAACGACCAAGAACGAAGTGCTCAGATTAAAAAGCGTGTAGGACAGGGACGTAGTCTTTTGCCCTTGCTGTTCAATCTGTACATCGAAGAAGTAATGATGGAAATAAAAGAAATGATTAAAACTGGAACTGAAATTCAAGGTAAGAGGATATCAATGACTGGGTTCGCTAATAACATTGCTAACCTGAATGGAAGTGAAGAAGAATTAAATGATCTGCTCTATGGAATGAACAGTCTAATGAGTCCAGAATATGGACGTATTGTAAATCGAAGAGAGACGAAAGTAATGAGAAGTAGCAGAAATGAGAACGGCGAGAAACTTAACATCAGGATTGATGGTCACGAGGTAGATGAAGTTAAGGAATTAACCAATGACGGACGGAGCAAGGAGGACATCAAAAGCAGAGTAGCACTGTTGGAAAGGTCATTCCTGGCCAAGAGAAGTTTACTAGTATCAAACATAGGCCGTAAGTTGGGGAAGAAATTTCTGAGAATGTATATTTGGAGCACAGCATTGTATGGTAGTGAAACACTGACTGTGGGAAAACCGGAACAGAAGAGAATATAAGCTTCTGAGATGTGGTGCTACTGACTAAGTTTGAAAATTAGGTGAACTGATAAGGAATGAGGAGGATCTGCGCAGAATTGGAGAGGAAAGGAATATGTGGAAAACACTGATAAGGAGAAGGGACAGGATGATATGACATCTGTTAAGACAACAGGGAATAATTTTCATGGTACTAGACGCAGCTGTAGGGGGGAAAAACTATAGAGCAAGACAGAGATTGGAATATATCCAGCAAATAACTGAGGATGTTGCAAGTGCAACTTTGAGATGAAGAGATTGGCACAGGAGGGGTATTTGTGATGGGCAGCATCTAACCAGTCAGAAGACTGGTGACTCAAGAAAAGAAAAAAAAGCCAAGTCTTGCCTGAGTTACACGATTTGCAGACACTTTTATCCATTCAGTCCTGGCCTACTCCAGGAAGGGCATCCGTACACCATTTAAATTAACTGTGCCAAACCCGTTCTGCCGACTCTGCGCAGATTCGGGACAAAGGCACAAGATAAAGAAAAAGAAAAAAAGACGGAGATTCCGAAGGAAGCGAAGTGCCATCTGGCGGCCAGTTTGGAGTGACTGTTGACTTCGGAGGGGTGCGATGGCGGCGTCGTGTGCGATCGGGGTAAACATCGCCGATTCTGCGAGGATGACAGAATTGAGAAGGACTTTCATCTACATCTACATCTACATTTATACTCCGCAAGCCACCCAACGGTGTGTGGTGGAGGGCACTTTACGTGCCACTGTCATTACAACCCTTTTCTGTTCCAGTCGCGTATGGTTCGCGGGAAGAACGACTGCCGGAAAGCCTCCGTGCGCGCTCGAATCTCTCTAATTTTACACTCGTGATCTCCTCGGGAGGTAAAAGTAGGGGGAAGCAATGTATTGAATACCTCATCCAGAAATGCGCCCTCTCGAAACCTCGACAGCAAGTTACACCGCGATGCAGAGCGCCTCTCTTGCAGAGTCTGCCACTTGAGTTTGATAAACATCTCCATAACGCTATCACGCTCACCAAATAACCCTGTGACGAAACGCGACGCTCTTCTTTGGATCTTCTCTGTCTCCTGTCAACCCGACCTGGTACCTATCCCACACTTATGAGCAATACACAAGTATAGGTCGAGAGAGTGATTTGAAAAACCACCTTCTTTGTTCATGGACTACATTTTCTAAATACTCTCCCAATGAATCTCAACCTGGCACCTGCCTTCTCAACAATTAATTTTATGTGATCATTCCACTTCGCCGACCGGAGTGGCCGAGAGGTTCTAGGCGCTTCAGTCTGGAACCGCACGACCTCTACGGTCTGGGGTTCGAATCCTGCCTCGGGCATGGCTGAGTGTGATGTCCTTCGGTTAGTTAGGTCTAAGTAGTTCTAAGTTCTAGAGGACTGACGATCTCAGAAGTTAAGTCCCATAGTTCTCAGAGCCATTTGAACCATTCCACTTCAAATCGTTCCGTAAGCATTCTCCCAGATATTTTACAGAAGTAACTGCTACCAGTGTTTGTTCCGCTATCATATAATCATACAATAAAGGATTCTTCTTACTACGTATACGCAATACGTTACATTTGTCTATGTTAAGGCTCAGTTGCCACTCCGCTGCAGATCTTCCTGCATTTCGCTGCAATTTTCTAATGCTGCAACTTCTCTGTATACTACAGCATCATCCGTGAAAAGCCGTATGAAACTTCCGACACTATCTACTAGGTCATTTATATATATTGTGAAAAGCAATGGTCCCATAATACTCCCCTGTGGCACGCCAGAGGTTACTTTAACGTCTGCAGACGTCTCTCCATTGATAACAACATGCTGTGTTCTGTTTGCTGAATACTCTTCAATCCAGCCACACATCTGGTCTGATGTTCCGTGGGCTCTTACTTTGTTTATCAGGCGACAGTATGGCACTGTATCGAACGCCTTCCGAAAGTCAAGGAAAATGGCATCTACTTGGGAGCCTGTATCTAATATTTTCTGGGTCTCATGAACAAATAAGGCGAGTAGGGTTGGGTCTCACATGATCGCTGTTTCCGGAATCCTTGTTGATTCCTACATGGTAGATTCTGGGTTTCCAGAAATGGCATGATACTCGAGCAAAAAACATATTCTAAAATTCTACAACAGATCGATGTGAGATATAGGCCTATAGTTTTGCGCATCTGCCCGACGACCCTTCTTGAAGACTGGGACTACCTGTGCTCTTTTCCAATCATTTGGAACCTTCCGTTCCTCTAGAGACATGCGGTGCACAGCTATTAAAAGGGGAGCAAGTTCTTTCGCGTACTCTGAGTAGAATCGAATTGGTATGCCGTCAGGTCCAGTGGACGTTCCTCTGTTGAGTGATTCCAGTTGCTTTTCTATTCCTTGGACACTTATTTCGATGTCAGCCATTTTTTCGTTTGTGCGAGGATTTAGAGAAAGAACTTCAGTTCGGTCTTCCTCTGTGAAACAGCTTTGGTATAAGGTGTTTAGTATTTCAGTTTTACGTGTGTCATCCTCTGTTTCAATGCCATCATCATCCCGGAGTGTCTGAATATGCTGTTTCGAGCCACTTACTGATTTAACGTAAGACCAGAACTTCCTAGGATTTTCTGTCATGTCGGTACATAGAGTTTTACTTTCGAATTCACTGAACGCTTCACGCATAGCCCTCCTTACGCTAACTTTGACATCGTTTAGCTTCTGTTTGTCTGAGAGGTTTTGGCTGCGTTTAAACTTGGAATGAAGCTCTCTTTGCTTTCGCAGTAGTTTCCTAACTTTGTTGTTGAACCACAATGGGTTTTTCCCGTCGCTCACAGTTTTACTCAGCACGTACCTGTCTAAAACGCATTTTACGATTGCCTTGAATCTTTTCCATAAACATTCAGCATTGTCAATGTGGGAACAGAAATTTTCGTTTTGATCTATTAGGTAGTCTGAAATCTGCCTTCTATTACTCTTGCTAAACAGATAAACCTTCCTCCCTTTTTTTATATTCCTATTAACATCCATATTCAGGGATGCTGCAACGGCGTTATGATCACTGATTCCCTGTTGTGTGTTCTGTTTGCTAAATACTCTTCAATCCAGGCACGCAGCTGGTCTGATATTCCGTAGGCTCTTACTTCATTTATCAGGCGACAGTGCGAAACTGTATCGAACGCCTTCCGGAAGTCAAGGAAAATGGCGTCTACCTGGGAGCCTGTATCTAATATTTTCTGGGTCTCATGAACAAAAAAGGCGAGTTGGGTTGGGTCTCACACGATCGCTGTTTCCGGAATCCAAGTTGATTCCTACTGAGTAGATACTGTCTTTCCAGAAATGGCATGATACGTGAGCTAAAAACATGTTCTAAAATTCTACAACGGATCGATGTCAGAGATATAGGGCTTCAGAATGAACGCCGTGCTGGATCCCAACGGCCTCATCACTTGCAGTCGAGATGACAGGCATATTATCCTCATGGCTGTAACGGATCGTGGAGCCACGTCTCACTTCCTGAGTCAACAGATATGTACCCAGAATGAGATTTTCACTCTGCATCGGAGTGTGCGCTGATATGAAACTTCCTGGTAGATTAGAACTGTGTGCCGGACCGAGACTCCAACTCGGGACCTTTGTCTTTCGCGGGCATGTGCTCTACCACTGAGCTACCCAAGCACGACTCACGCCCCGTCCTCACAGCTTTACTTCTGGCAGTACCTCGTCTCCTACCTTCGAAACTTAACAGAAGCTCTTCTGCGAACCTTGCAGAATTAGCACTCCTGGAAGAAAGGATATTGCGCGAAAGGTAAAGGACCCGAGTTCGAGTCCGGCACACAGTTTTAATCTGCCAGGAAGTTTCATATAGGGCTACAGTTTTGCTCATCTGCTCGACGACCCTTCAAAAATGGTTCAAATGGCTCTGAGCACACTGCCTATAAGTTAGAACTACTTAAACCTAAGAAACCTAAGGACATCACACACATCCATGCCCGAGGCATGATTCGAACCTGCGACCGGAGCGGTCGTGCGGCTCCAGACTGTAGCGCCTAGAACCTCACGGCCACTTCAGCCGGCGACCCTTCTTGAAAACTGGAACTACCTGTGCTCTTTTCCAATCATTTGGAACCTTGCACTTGCATAGCGAATCTAACTTGGAACGGACGTGAGACCGGGTCGCTGTACTACATTTTGACCGACTGTTGGCGTAGAAGCAGCACGGGCGATGGCGCCGCCGCTGTGAGCCGTGCAGCTTACCGACGCAGGCGGCGAGGAACTGCGGCCATACCGCCGGCTTGGTGTGGGAGCGCGGCGCCTCCGCCCCCGGAGGCTGCTTCTCTGGAGAGGCCAGGCCGGTGGCATTGGCGTTGGCGTTGGCGGCAGTCTCTGGGGCCGCGCGCGGCACGTACACACCGGTGACGCCGTAGCCGTTCGCCACCTCTCCAGAAAACCGCTTCATGCTGCCGACCAGAAGATTGCAAACAGTGTCTGCCGTGGCGGCGCGTTAAATACCACGCGAGCGTGCGCCAGAGGTTGTCGCTGTAAATCACTGAGGCGGCCTGTCTGCACACCGAACAATGGAGGGTGTTTGCAGCGGTGACATCTGCACGTGATTACCGGAACGCAGCTGGGCGTCGTGTAGTAGTGGAGATGTTTTGTGTCGTTGTGCGGTAACAACGGCCTCAACACTGCGCGTTACGCCTGGTTACGCCAGAGCGAACGCGAGAATCGGCGAACGAGAATTCTGTCGGTTGTAAACGGTAGGCGAGCTCGGTTCACATTCGCTAGTGCTCGCTCGTGTTCCGCTAGTTCTCGATCGTTTAGCGAAACGTCGGCGCTAGCAGTACAGAAAACTTTAGTTTGTTATTTTGTCTACTTTTGATGCTGACATGAGTTGCATGACTGTTGGAGTGGTCTGAAGAGAATATAAAGTTGCTGATAAATGAGTGTAATACCATAGATTCCTCTAGGATCAGAGGATCACAGCATAAATGCCGACGAAAAAGAAGTGTGATTGGTAGAAAGAGGGCAGAAGCACTCAAAGGTCACACTGGGAACATAAGTAAGACGATACATTCGTTAGATAGCAGCAACAGGTGGGAAAGGAGTGAATAAGCACAAGCTGTGCATTTCTATGTTACTTATAATCCGTCTTGATTGCAAATATGTTTATTCACATGACCGGTTTCGGTTGCTCTAGAACCATCTTCAGATCTGCAGTAATTAGCGGAAGCGAAATACTCGCCCGCTATTAACATAATATTAATTTTTCTCCACAGCCGCACGAAGTTGCAGAAATACGTAGCTTTAAGATTCTTGTTTTCAGTACCATAGCCGACAGCCAGAGCCAGGACTCCGACTACAATGCAATGGTTAACGGAGGTAAGAGAAAAAGTACTCTCTCGCGTGTGTGGGCCGCAATTGTAATTAATAACTAAAGACTCGCGTCCGTCGGCCGTCGCAGTTTAATATATTATTATTGTTATTATTATTTTTTGATTGTTGCCGACTTACGTGGTGGGCCTTGATAAAAATGATATTTCATTTAATTTTGATTTGCGATTAAATGCTTTCCTGAAGTTCTCCTTTTTAACAATATTAATCTCAAATTATTTGTTACGTTAATGAATAGACTCGCTGAATCTTAAAACATGAGTATATAAGTTGAACAATGTAATAAACTTTTCATATTATTTTCCTCGGCTAGTCAGCTCACTTTAAAGCAAAAGATCTTTAGTTATTAATTACAATTGCGGCCCACACACGCGCGAGAGTATTTCTTCTTACCTCCGTTAACCATTGCATTGTAGTCGGAGTCCTGGCTCTGGCTGTCGGCTATGGTACTGAAAATAAGAATCTTAAAGCTACGTATTTTCTGCAGCTTCGTGCCGCTGTGGAGAAAAATTAATATTATGATAATAGCGGGCGAGTATTTCGCTTCCGCTAATTTTTCATAAGTTAATATCGCCACGTAATGGCGTCGTTGGCTGCATCGGCCGCTGCGATTGTTGAACTGTAAATTACTTGAATGCAGGTTAATTCAAGGAAGACGGACATGAAATCGGGATAACCTCTTACAAATTAAAAGTGCACAGTAAGATTAACTCAATATGTTATCTGTTTAACTCATACAAATATGCTTACTTTTGCCAGCACTCGCAAGATGTCCGTCTGTACACAATCAAGACAAGAGAAGAAGTGAAGACGACTAAAAACTTGACAAAAGAGCGTAACTTGTCACCTATTTAGATCATTTTGTCATAAATTATTTCTTTGCAATCGAAACTTACATAGAGAAATTATTATTTTACGGCTACATGATAAAAATATATTATTCAGTTTTTAAATGTCTCTTCTTTATAAATACTGTTTTTTAAGTCTTTTCGTAATATAGCACTGGGGACGCTATAAGCACTCAAAGGTCACACTGGGAACATTAAGTAAGACGATAAATTCGTTAGATAGCAGCAACAGGTGGGAAAGGAGTGAATAAGCACAAGCTGTGCGTTTCTATGTTACTTATAATCGATCTTGATTTATAAAAATGTTTATTCACATGACCGGTTTCGGTTCCTCTAGAACCATCTTCAGATCTGAAATTTCGGCAACCTTCACATGCTGCGTCACATGAATGTGACGCGTTACTCCTGTAACCGAAATTGCAGATCTGAAGATGGTTCTAGAGGAACCGAAACCGGCCGTGTGAATAAACATTTTTGCAGTCAAGACGGATTATACATAACATAGTATAAAAAATGATTGCATGGCTTCAGAAAACATCGCTCTTGTGCAACGCAGCTAGCTCTTTATTCGCACGAAGTAATGGCCGCTATCGACAGGGGATCTCAAGTTGATTCCGTATTTCTAGATTTCCGGAAAGCTTTTGACACCGTTCCTCATAAGCGACTTCTAATCAAGCTGCGGAGCTATGGGGTATCGTCTCAGTCGTGCGACTGGATTCGTGATTTCCTGTCAGGAAGGTCGCAGTTCGTAGTAACAGACGGCAAAACATCGAGTAAAACTGAAGTGATATCAGGTGCTCCCCAGGGAAGCGTCCTGGGACCTCTACTGTTCCTGATCTATATAAATGACCTGGGTGACAATCTGAGCAGTTCTCTTAGACTGTTCGCAGATGATGCTGTAATTTACCGTCTAGTAAGGTCATCCGAAGACCAGTATCAGTTGCAAAGCGATTTAGAAAAGATTGCTGTATGGTGTGTCAGGTGGCAGTTGACGCTAAATAACGAAAAGTGAGAGATGATCCACATGAGTTCCAAAAGAAATCCATTGGAATTCAATTACTCGATAAATAGTACAATTCTCAAGGCTGTCAATTCAACTAAGTACCTGGATGTTAAAATTACGAACAACTTCAGTTGGAAGGACCACATAGATAATATTGTCGGGAAGGCGAGCCAAAGGTTGCGTTTCATTAGCAGGACACTTTGAAGATGCAACAAGTCCACTAAAGAGACAGCTTACACTACACTCGTTCGTCCTCTGTTAGAATATTGCTGCGCAGTGTGGGATCCTTACCAGGTGGGATTGACGGAGGACATCGAAAGGGTGCAAAAAAGGGCAGCTCGTTTTGTATTATAACGTTATAGGGGAGAGAGTGTGGCAGATATGATACACGAGTTGGGATGGAAGTCATTAAAGCATAGACGTTTTTCGTCGCGGCGAGACCTTTTTACGAAATTTCAGTCACCAAAATTCTCTTCCGAATGCGAAAATATTTTGTTGAGCCCAACCTACATAGGTAGGAATGATCATCGAAATAAAATAAGAGAAATCAGAGCTCGAACAGAAAGGTTTAGGTGTTCATTTTTCCCGCTCGCTGTTCGGGAGTGGAATAGTAGAGAGATAGTATGAATGTGGTTCGATGAACTCTCTGCCAAGCACTTAAATGTGAATTGCAGAGTAGTCATGTAGATGTATTCCTGAAGACATCATGTCTGTTTATGCAAACTTTGCATTTGTTTTTAATACGCAGCTGAAAAATAAAGACTCCGAATTTTGTGATCTGTTCTCAATGTTGGCTGAGATATTACATAATATGCACATTACTCGGTTAACTTTCCCTCTTCTTTCACGCAAGTTGCAACCCTCTGCCGCTAGAGGGCTCCGGATTGTAAAGAGTAACTTGTCAGTGTGTAACGTAACTATGTCTGTATACTGCCAGCCTCTCAAAAAACTGAAAGCACGAATTTCAAGAGTTCGTCCACATATGGAGCACCCTCTTCTGGCATAAGGAACTTGCTTATTAATAATAGTGATGCTGTAACTGTTGGTTGGTAATATTTACTAACAAAATGCAAAAAATGGTCCAAATGACTCTGAGCACTGTGGGACTTAACGTCTCAGGTCATCAGCCCCCTAGAACTTAGAACTACTTAAACCTAACTAACCTAAGGACATCACACACATCCATGCCAGATGCAGGATTCGTACCTGCGACCGTAGCGGTCGCGCGGTTCCAGACTGCACCGCCTAGAACCGCTCGGTCACCTCGACCGGCTGACAAAATGCAACCTAAAGATAGATTGTGTACTTACGGGTATCCCGTGTTTCCGTTTTTTATTACGACTTTAAAAGAGAGAGATTATTAACTGATCACCGATGCGTCGGTTCTCGATTGTGTTCAGGAGACGTACGAATTGATTACGCGAATAATTGACCTTTTGACCCGGATTGCCTTCACGCAATCAGAATCTTCGATGAAAATACCAAAGGGACCTAACTGAATATAAAAATGGAAATGAAAGCAAATTAGTGGAATTTCGTAAGAGAAAGATTAAGAGATCGGAAGTTGAACACATTAGTGGTCTCCCAAACACAATCGAAACACAAAACTCATATACAATTTGAACATCATTTTTGGTTAGTGAAAGAAAAGAATAAGTAGAAAATTACTGCATCGTAAAATATTAATATGTTTTGAACAAATTGGCTTTAAACTTCTACACATTGACAAATACACAATAAATGCATGACTTACGTCTGATATTTCTTCTTTAAATGGCGCAGTCCAATAATCGCTGCATTGTCAGTCCGTTCCTTCTTAAAATTAAATGTCTTTGCGTGTGCATAAGTACATTGTATCCACACTCGAGTTACCGAAATGTTTGTTCGTCGTTTCACATAGTTTTTACACAAAATAAAAATACAACTTGTAGCAATGCTATGTAGTACGTCTTAACATGTCGGCGACCAAAAGTACAAGGGATAATGAAGTCTCTAGAATATTTCTTAACAAAAGTTAGATTGTTCTTTCTTCTGTTTCGCAGCTTCTTGCTATCAAGCACTGCGGCAATGATTTTAAATATCTGCGCCCAGCGGGACATAGTGTTTGTTTAGAGTATTTAAACGCTGGACGCGCGTTTTGGTACTGGCGCCCATTAAAAAAAAAAAAAAAAAAAAGAAAAACCTACTCTGGCGCTGTGATGCTTAGCATCTTTACGAACTATAGCTCGTTGGCTGTCCTTTTCTTTAAAGACAACCCTTCACATGCAAAGTAGCTGAAATACAATAATATTACACTCTCTTTCAGCGCGACAATGCTAGACCACACACCAATACTGCGACATCTGCAACAATTCGACACCTTGGTTTCGCTGTCATCGATAATCCAACATAGAGTTGCGAATCGGTCCCATCCGATTTTCATCTGTTTATAAAAATTAACCAACACCTTCGCGGACTTCACTTTCGTTGTGATAAAGCGCTGACTGATTGTTCACGCTTACTATTCACTCGAATTTGCAACTCATTTGATGTCCATAATAATTAGCAGTTGCCTTTGAGTTATCACTGAGTGTTAACAATGGAGGAAAAAGTGAATTGCTTTTCTTTGGCATGTTTTGGCATACGCTTGCTGATAGCATCTGTCTTTGTGCAAGTTCTAAGAGTTTTATAGTAAGGTGGAATACAATTAATGTTTTCAACTTCGCAGAGATAAAATATGAAGAACGTAGATGCAGTCGACATCACCAACTTTTCCTGAAGACCTACGTAAGTTTTATTTATTAGCTAATTTTCTGGACATTCATTGCAGTGATGTCGACACTTCGTTAGAAATTGTGGAAACCTTACAATAAAAAAAAGATATAACTCGTACAGTTCTGTGAATTATGGTTCGAGCAATGTTGTTGTGCTAATTAAAGTCCAGAACAAAAATAGAGTACCTTCCAAGCCCAAAGAAGACATGTACAGTAACAGCTTTCAATTATAACGAAAAGGCTGTAATTTTTTTGGTTAAATGAAGGAGGAAGAAAACGCTTAAACTTAAGCAGTGTGCAGAGCTAGTTTCGTATTGTAAAATCTGAATATGAATTGTATAAATTGAAGAAACATTACACGAAGTACGAAATATGTGCCAAAATAAAACTCACAAAAATTTGAAAGAAAAGCTATTGGAAAGAGAACAGCTCGTGAAAGTCAGTGCACTGTTACTGAAACAGATCTAGACTGTGGTTAGACAGACTCAGGAAATGGTACAGAAAAGGAAGTCACAAAATTACGAAGTTTACTTAAAGCAAACATGTAGAGGTATCACTAACATGTAATGCTATAGAGAAATTCGTAGCTGATGTGAAGACGAAGCTACTTCTTACCCCTTAACATGTTGTATATAAAGACGGCACTTTATCATTTCAAGCGAAAGAAAGACAGTGTCCCTTGTGCAGTCGATGAGTGCCATGATGCATTTGTATGCAACAGTGCCAGTGGTAAGTATCAGTGGATTACTCTTTCCATAACTTTATCATTTTCTTCGGAAACATCAAGGCGAATTAGGATCCAAAATTTTAAAAAGACGCTGTTTACCAGCAAAAGTCTTGTAATCGACGTAGCAAAATCTGTTAAAGTAGGAGGGAATAATACTCAACGTTACATCCGAAACACCTTCTTACTGTTGGCAGAGAATAATTCATTGCTTTTGTTTACTCTTGGCATGGAAATAACGACTCCTCTGTCTTTAGTAGGACGTCAAAAAGACTGCTAATATATTTTACATTCCACTAGGAACTGATTACGTGATTCATTTTCTTAATAAAAAAATTGTCAATAGTGTGAAGCATTTTTCAGATATACACTCCTGGAAATGGAAAAAAGAACACATTCACACCGGTGTGTCAGACCCACCATACTTGCTCCGGACACTGCGAGAGGGCTGTACAAGCAATGATCACACGCACGGCACAGCGGACACACCAGGAACCGCGGTGTTGGCCGTCGAATGGCGCTAGCTGCGCAGCATTTGTGCACCGCCGCCGTCAGTGTCAGCCAGTTTGCCGTGGCATACGGAGCTCCATCGCAGTCTTTAACACTGGTAGCATGCCGCGACAGCGTGGACTTGAACCGTATGTGCAGTTGACGGACTTTGAGCGAGGGCGTATAGTGGGCATGCGGGAGGCCGGGTGGACGTACCGCCGAATTGCTCAACACGTGGGGCGTGAGGTCTCCACAGTACATCGATGTTGTCGCCAGTGGTCGGCGGAAGGTACACGTGCCCGTCGACCTGGGACCGGACCCCAGCGACGCACGGATGCACGCCAAGACCGTAGGATCCTACGCAGTGCCGTAGGGGACCGCACCGCCACTTCCCAGCAAATTAGGGACACTGTTGCTCCTGGGGTATCGGCGAGGACCATTCGCAACCGTCTCCATGAAGCTGGGCTACGGTCCCGCACACCGTTAGGCCGTCTTCCGCTCACGCCCCAACATCGTGCAGCACGCCTCCAGTGGTGTCGCGACAGGTGTGAATGGAGGGACGAATGGAGACGTGTCGTCTTCAGCGATGAGAGTCGCTTCTGCCTTGGTGCCAATGATGGTCGTATGCGTGTTTGGCGCCGTGCAGGTGAGCGCTACAATCAGGACTGCATACGACCGAGGCACACAGGGCCAACACCCGGCATCATGGTGTGGGGAGTGATCTCCTACACTGGTCGTACACCTCTGCCGATCGTCGAGGGGACACTGAATAGTGCACGGTACATCCAAACCGTCATCGAACCCATCGTTCTACCATTCCTAGACCGGCAAGGCAACTTGCTGTTCCAACAGGACAATGCACGTCCGCATGTATCCCGTGTCACCCAACGTGCTCTAGAAGGTGTAAGTCAACTACCCTGGCCAGCAAGATCTCCGGATCTGTCCGCCATTGAGCATGTTTGGGACTGGATGAAGCGCCGTCTCACGCGGTCTGCACGTCCAGCACGAACGCTGGTGCAACTGAGGCGCCAGGTGGAAATGGTATGGCAAGCCGTTCCACAGGACTACATGCAGCATCTCTACGATCGTCTCCATGGGACAATAGCCGCCTGCATTGCTGCGAAAGGTGGATATACACTGTACTAGTGCCGACATTGTGCATGCTCTGTTGCCTGTGTCTATGTGCCTGAGGTTCTGTCAGTGTGTGCGATGGAAGCTGGTTAGTTTTTTTTATGTCAGGCAACAGATTTTTATATTGGTTTTTGTCATTACAACTGTATCAGCTGATCAGTATTGTTAAAATACAGTCATTACTACATTGTCAGTTTGCATCACCACGTTTGACGAATTTGATCAACTACGCATCGCAATATGCAGAGCAACGACCATGACCACTTCACATTCCATTCCTCCTCCATCGGAATAAAACTAGCCATTTTTTTAAATGACTGAATGCATTAATTTTTCTTTTATCATATATGTCTGGTGTAAGAAACATGTTTGTTTTTGTTACACAATAGATACTTTCCATTTTTGTGACGTCTGCAGGGAGTAAACGAGGAAGTGTTTCATTGTTACCAAAATATACATTTCTTCAACATTTGTCACAAGAACTCTGCTACCGCATTTTAAAAAAATGTTTAATGGCAACAAACTTAAGTCCTGACTGATGGAAATCGTCTGTAATGTAACGTCATATACTGCCTTGATTTTATTTACTCTGATAGTCATTTGTGTATCAGTTACAACTGCAACAGTTTACCTGTCGATATTAACTGTTAATTATTCAAAAAATTAATGAAGTGAGACATACTTGATATGGTTCAAATGCTTAAAGTTCACGTGTATGCACTTTGGATTTCATGCTGTGTCTTTCTGTCACGGCTACGTCTGCTTATTCGCCGATTCGGGCGCTAAGCAGGAAGGGCTGCTCAAAGCGCTGTTATAAGTAGACCGCAGATCTTTAGGTCGCGAAAGTGTGTTTTTGGCACTTAAAATACGCTCTTTCGGTACCTGATTTATATTTATGTAAAACCTAAAATAGGCACTAAAAGGTGCAGAGAAGCTAAACATAATATGTCGTACACAGTTTTTACATGTGCGCATATTATTATCCACTAAAAACAAGGAAAATGAAAATTGGCACGGTTCAAAAACATAGCGAACTTTATACTGCTTTAACGTTCAAACTGATGGTTCAAATGGCTCTGAGCACTATGGGACTTAACATCTGAGGTCGTCAGTCTCCTAGACTTAAAACTACTTAAACCTAACTAACCTAAGGACATCACACACATCCATCCCCGCGGCAAGATTCGAACCTGCGACCGCAGCAGCAGCGAGGTTCCGGACTGAAGCGCCTAGAACCGCTCGGCCACAACGGCCAGTTTTCAAACTGACCCCAAACCTTCTGAGACAACAAATACAGTATAAAAACACATAACCATATATTGCAATACGTGTAATATGTAATTTAATAATTTCCAGATAAACCAGTGGTGTCAAACATTCAAACAATAGTTTGCTTTACACTTAATAACTGAAACTTTTTCTAGGTTTTCCAGATAAAAAATATGGCTCTTGATCAATCTGTCTTCATTTATATGAAGAAAAAGAAGTTCTACATTGACGGATATAACAGTGGCACACTTCTGTTTTGGCGGAAGTCGGAAAGAAATGCTGCAATCAAGGGAGCTGCATTTTCCGCTGTGTATGCATGCTGCCGAACGCAAGATCTTCAGCCCGGTGCTCTTCTGTAAAACCTTTTGCATTTTTGTTCATATTTGTCCTCCCGCTTCGTATGGCGCTTCATTAATTTTCCAGTAAAGAAGCTTTGTCGTAGATAGTCTCCATGAACCTTCCAAATAATTCTTGCATAATCTTAGATCCATTAAACGTCGTTGTTAAAAGTGTTTACTTCAGTTTTTAGTATTCGTTCAACATTTGCCTTGCGTAACGCTCTATGTATGCACAGTTCAGACTTTTTATCACTCGAAACCTGATACAAGATAGGAAAGAGAGCCTATACGGAAGTGCGTACAAAAATCGCCACTTAAGTTTAGCGAAAAAAAAATTAAAACACAAACAGTGTAGCAGTTTTATTTTTCCAGCTATCCAATAGATTTTTGTTAATGCTCAAATCGTAAAAAAAGATAAAAGTTGTGGCTTGGTGCGTCATTTTAAAAAGAAAATTGTGGACTGTGCTGTACATAAAACATTTTCTCTTTACTTACTTTACCTTTAAATAAAAATTGAACTTAGGAAATAAAAAATTATGAAAATATGTAATTATAATAAAACTGCAAATTGAGTCCTTCAGTACAATTTTAAACAATATTTACAAAACAATCTGCTTCACAAATACTCTGGCGGTGAAAGAGATAAGAAGAATTTGGCAGTTCCTTAATGACAAGAAAAAGCAAGAAGCACTAGAACATAACGATAAACCTCTTTTTTGCATATTTGGCAGAATATAATTTTTCCAAGTGTCGTATAGTGCGGAAACTCTGGCAGCTAGTCTTATATGACTAGTTTTGAACGACCTGTTATCGGCATTTGCTTGTGTTGAAGAAATCGCGCACAGAATCTAGGACAGATTTTGAACAATGAGCATGTTACATTTTATATCACCAACGGTACACTGCGTATTAGTTTAGTTTGGCGGATGGATAACAAAATACGACAATGGCCTCGCTTTCCTACAATAAGTGTCTGTGTGTAAAGAAGCAAACAGGTGATTTTTTTTCGACAACTGCTAGGCAGCTCTACCCCTCTCCCCCCCCCCCCCCAATGTGTATGTGTGTGTGTGTGTGTGTGTGTGTGTGTTTTTAATCTGAGGCCAGTTCAAGGCTTTCGAATATCTGTCTTTTTGGAAACAGGCAACAGGCCAGGATTCTGTGATCTACAGATCCTTTTCTCTGAAAATATCGCCTACAGTTCTCCCACCTTCGGTTCTGGTAAGCAATTCTAATATTTCGAAAATACAATATTTTATGTAGCATTAAGGGAACAAATACCTTTTAGGATTGTAATGCTAAAATAGGCAAAATTAGGCGTTAAGATCGAAATAGGCCGTTTTAGGTGCTACAAAATTAACGGTTTCGAGTTTAATTAGTCATGAAACTCATAATTACAAGCTTATTTGTTACTAGGAACTGAGGAAAAGAATAGGTTTTAACCTAAAGGTCCGCGGTCTAGTTATAAGTGGTTCTTCGTGCGGAAAAACCGGATACCTTTAACATTTTTTAAAAAATAGTTGAAGTGCACCTTAACAGTCAATATTTTGTCAGTACATTTCTTTCAGTGTATTCTGTTTGCGTGAAAAACTTCAGTGTAGGCATCAACATGTCAGATTGGGCCGTTCCTTAGTGAGGTGTAGCAACTATTGAAACATGAAACAATCACTAACGTAAATGTCTCCAGAAATGTCGGTAAGTAGAGTTCCTCTTTCAAGTTACCTCCTCAGTCGTAATGAAAAACCAGCGGAAAGCCTCAACCAAGTACAGGTATGAGTAAAGTGTCGAATAATACTAAGGAAGGATGGAGCTGCAGTTCAGTGCTAAGTGAACGACCACCACGCATTTCACACTTACGTTCAAATTCAGACACACAAATTCTTCTTTTCCTACGCCATTTTGTTTAGTTCGCCAAAAACAGTGCACTCGCCACAGTTCCCTCTGAGTACCAAAGTACTGTACTGCGACAAACAATATAGAATTGTGTCTGTGTGCTGATTTATTAGAGGCAAAACTGCAGCGTTCATGGGCTATGTTCATTCTCCGGTGTTTTCTTCTGCCCTCTAGCGTAAACACTTCTTCACAAATACATAGAAAATTAGTGAACGCCGGCGAACTGTCTGCAGATGCTCTTCGCTTTTGTTCACTTTCATTCGCTCCCAGGGGTTTACAACTCCTCTCACGCTGAGCCATCTCCAGCGAACTAAGTGTCGATGTATGGTAAAAGTCTGTACGATTTTTTTCTTCTGTTACTCGAACTCACAATTAAAGTCTAATTCAGTCAGTGGAACTATAAGATGATTCTTAATAGGGGTGGTAACGGGAGTAACGAACCTTTTCTTTATCAACAGCAACATGTTCTCGGTATTGTTGTAATAACAAATAATATGGCGATACTACTTTACTGAGATGAAGTCTTTTTTAAAAAGGGATGGTCCTTTCTTTCGCAGATTGATACCCATACGTCAAATCGACCTAAGAAGTAGTTACAGCTTATATGTCGTCTGTAGTTAAAGTAAAACTACAGAACTGTGGTCTAGGGGCAGCGTATTTGACCAGTAATTAAAACGTTCTGGTTCTTCAGTTCGAAGAGATGAAGTGACTGAGCGCACTGAACAGATAATTTAGCATGTAAAAAGAGATGATAATCTAATAATCATGTGGGATTGGAATCCAGAAGTAGGAGAAGGAATAGGGAGAATATGGGCTTAGTAGTAGGAAGGGTAGAGGAGAAAGACTAATTGAGTTCTGCACTAAATTTCACATACTAACAGCGAATACACTGTTCAAACATCACAAACGGACGGGGTATACCAGGAAAAGATCTGAAACATGGAAAGATTCCAGCAGGATTACATCGTCGTCAGACAGAGAGTATGAAATAAAACATTGAATCGTAAGGCGTATCCAGGAGCGATATGGAACACAATTTAGTAATGTTAAGAGTAGGCTGCAGTTAAAGAGACTCACCCGGAAGGTCAGTGTGTTATGAAATAGTAAGGATTGGTGCGTAGCGTTTTCAGTTCTCAGCGGCTATAGATACTGCGATAATGAATTGCACAGTGGGGAGTTCACCTGACAAGGAAAGGACATCTCTAAAAAGGGCAGTCATAGATGCTGAACAAACATAGATACAGGGAAGGTAACGACGAAGAAAGTTAGGCTAACAAAAGAGTACTTTAACTCATCGACGAAAGTAGGTGGTTCGAGGATGTTCATAGAAATTCAGGAATACAGCAATAAAAGTCACTTAGGAATGAAGAAGTGAGAAAGGCACGGAAACCAAGACGAAATAGCTACAGGAAAAATGTGAAGAAGTCGAAGAAGAAATGGTAGTCGGCCTGATTCAGGATACAGAAAAGTCAAAATAAGCTTCAGTGAAGTTAAAAGCAAGGGCGACAACATTAAGAATACGATGGGAAGTCCATGTTAAGCGCAGAAGAGAGAGCGTTAGGGGGAAAAATTTATTAAAGACCTCTACGTGGAGGATTTATCTGATGGCGTTTTTGAGGAAGAAATGATAGTCGATATAGAATACATGAGAGTCTAGTGTTAGAGATCAAACGAAGCAAAAGGTAAAGGTACCATTCCTTGGGAAAAATCATACAATTATTGGTGGAATTGTCAACCAAGTGACTATTGAAGTAGGGGTACAGAATTGAAGAGTCTGGGAACATACTATCAAACTCTCGAAAAAATATCATCCACACAACTCCGAAGACACCAAGCGCAAGTAAGTGCGAGAACTATCACACAGTCAGTTTAACATCTCAGGCAGCCTCGTTGCTGATCAGAACCATACAGTGCAGAATGCAAAAGAAGACTGAGGATCTATTAAATGATGATTAGTTTGGTTTTCGAAGAGATACGCGCACCAGAGAGATACTTCTGACTTTGCGATCACAGTGGAAACCAAAAATTAAGGAAAATCAAGAGAGGTTTTAGATTTCGTTGACTTAGAATTAGCGTTCGACATATTAAAACATTTCAAAACTCTTAGTAAAATACGAGAAGATATAGGGAAAGTCTGACACTATACAGTATGTACAAGAACCAAAAGGTAACTGTAAGTATGAAAGACCAAGAACTGAGTGCTCCTAATAAAAAGGATGTAAGACAAGGATGTGGTATTTCACCCTACTGTTGAGTTCATACATCGAAGAAGACGGAAACAAAAGTTCAAGAGCGTAGACGAAAGTAATGAGGAGTAGCAAAAATAAAATTAACGGCAGACTTAATAGCAAAAGATGTATCGAAGGAAGGAACATGTGGGAAACATTGACAAGAAGAAGGGACATGATGAAAGGACATGTGTTAAGCCACTGCGGTATAACTAACGTGGCATTAAAGGGGGATTTAGAGGATTAAAAACTGTAAGCGAAAACAGAGATAGGAAAACAACCAACAAATAATTAGGGACGTAGGGTGCAGGGGCTACTTTGAGGCGAAGAGGTTGCCACGTGAAAGGAATTCGTGACTGGCGGCAACAAACCAGTCCAAAGAAAAAAAAGTTTATAATTTCTACCACAAGTATTAAAGGAAAAGAGCTTCATTGACGGAAGCCAGGCAGTAATTGGCTTCGCTGATTCCTCACCAACAGTAAATGGTATCATAGGGTACTATAGTTTGAACAACTGAGATATTAGATATGCAGGTTTGTTTGTGTTTTTTAAATGTTTACTACCAATCAATACTTTCAGGAGAACTGAAAATAAAATGCATGAATAATTTGTTTACCTCGGTGCAGTTAATGGTAGAGGGTTTCGAATGTTAACAGTATTCACACATTGGATTAAAAAAACGAATGGATTTGTTTGAATAAGCAACATTGTGGTGCGGACACAAGTACATTGGTAAAATGTGAGGGGATAACTGTGTAAGGAAAAAGAGAGAGGGAGAGAGATAGAAAGCTCTGCCCGCAGAAAACGTTTTAGAATAGTGAAAAAAGTGTCTTCTAGAGTGCTCTTCGATAAACTGTATCGCGTTACAGTATGTCGAATCCACATGAAGTCGAGCTAAAGAAAGAGAGTGTAAAAACTGAGAGATATACATATTGTTACATGTAATTTAATGATTTCATAATGTCACATTTTCACCGACACTCGACCCGCGTAGGTATACGTGCTCATTGATGATCGCTTGTGCAATGTACCCATACCTGGTTCAAATGCAGGTGCTCATATTTTTTTCTCAACAGTGATTCGCCACAAAGGAGGAGAGACGGTGTGAAGTGTAGATCATCATCAGTAACGTCTCGTGGAGTGAGAAAATGTAAGACTGCCGATCTGTCAGTTGGAAAGATATTAAGGTTGGTGGGACTATGAATGTAATTCGAGAGGTGGAATCTATGTCCTGGTAACCACTTTTATTCTTTTCTTTCTCTCAACATCATCATCATCATGATCAACAACAGCAACTATTACTATAACATGTTGGAGAAGATGCACCACGAAGGAGTTATTAAATTAAGTCATAAATTGTAATTCATTTAGTCATTGGTGGAAAATGCTAAATTAGACTCTGGCGACCGATAGATGAGTATGTAACGTTGCAGCGCAGTTTCACCGCACAGCTGGCAAGGGTAGTAAACAGCGAACATGTTGGTACCAGATCATAAAGCCTTTACGAATTTCGTCCATGTGCAGTTGGACAGTAATTACTCCTCACAGATAGGCACTTGAACAAAATACACAGATGGCAGTATTTTAAGAGTGGACGTGTAGTTGGGCTCAAAGAGATCTGTTGGCGTAATGGGAGAATCGCTCGACATTTGAATGGGAGGGATGCCACTGTGCGACGACGTTGGGAGGGATGAGTGAACCATGGCGAATAGCGTCAAGAAGGAAGCGGTCAACCTAGACAGCTGACAGAACGTGACGACCGAGCAATCGTCTGAGAGCAACTCATAGCTCCTGATTCAGCATTATCATCGATCTGACGTGCAACTGGACCATTAATAGGAGGCTCACAGAATGAGCGCTGAGCCACAGTGTTCCTTGCACCGCATACCATTGACTTCACTACACCAACAGGCCGGTGGTGTCACCCACAATCGGCCTTGAATCTCATTAACTGGAGTAGCATTGCCTTCAGCGATGAGTCCCATCAAAGACGTGTCTGTACCTCCCCCCCCCCCCCCCCCCCCCACCGCCATTCGGCCCGACAACCAGGAATGGTGGTCTGGATTGTCATTTCT
The DNA here is from genome assembly GCF_023897955.1 of Schistocerca gregaria. NCBI lineage: Eukaryota > Metazoa > Arthropoda > Insecta > Orthoptera > Acrididae > Schistocerca > Schistocerca gregaria. The sequence continues at coordinate 124,439,973 of NC_064925.1, forward strand.
ATTCAAAGCAGGACTAATTTTGTTGTCATCCGTGGCGCCCTTACAGCACATCGACGATACGTCGACGGTATTCTACACCCCGTTTTGTTGACTTCATGCCAGTCATCCTGAACTTAAGTTTCAGCAAGATAATGCCGGCCCGCATACGACGATAGCTCTACTGCTTGTCTTCGTGCCTGTCAAACACTACCTTGGGCAGCAATGTCGCCAGATTTCTACCCAGTTGAGAACGTTTGGAGCGTTTTGGGCATGGTCTTTCAACTATCTCGGTATTTTTACGGTCCAACGCGTCAATTGGGCAGGATATGGCACTACATCGTGGCGAGAACAACTAACAACTCTATCAATTAGTGCCTTCCGAGTAACTGTTTGCATAGGGTCCAAAGGTGGACCAACGAGACATTGACATGCTCGATTTGTGAAGCTTTTTCTCTTAAATAAATCATCCAGTTCTTCTGAAACTTTAATCATTTGTTTTTCTGTACTTGTACATCACATCTACGATTTCTGTCCCATTCGGATAATTACTTCGTGGTGCGTCGTTCTCACTTTTTTTTCCTAGTGCGTATTAATACTACTACTACTACTACTAGTACTGCTACCATTATGAGAGGCGATAGTAAAGTAATGAGACTGATGTGAAAAAAAGTTGCTTACCGTTTTAGTCAAGTTTAGTGTTGTCTCCTTCAAAGTAGTTCCTTTTCCAGCGCTTCTGCTACTGATGGTAACATTTCTGGAACACATCTTCTGTAATATCCTCCAAGATCCTCGTCACAGCTTTTTGAACATCTTGTGTTGTTTGAAAATGGTGTCCCTTGACCGCCGTTTTGACTCTTGGAAATAGAAAGAAGTCGCAAGGAGCGATATCTGGTGAATAAGGTGGATGTGGTAGTACTGAAATTTGTTTTGAGATTAAAAATTGCTGTAGTGACAGAGCAGTATGGGATGGCGCATTATCGTGATGCAGAATCCGATTATCAGCAATGTTGGCACGGAAAAGTAGAACTCATTTACGAAGTCTTTCTAAAATTTCTTTGTAGTAATATTGGTTAACTGTTTGTACAGGAGGCGCCCACTCTTTGTGAACAATTCCCTTGGAATCAAAGAAGCAAAAAAGCATGTATTTCACTTTTGAATTTGGCATGCGAGCTCTTTTTCGTCTGGGTGATCCCCTTGAGCTCTTTACATAACCTCCTCTCTAAAAGCCTTCTGAAGCTTACCGTAAGTTGTCGTCGCACTTTCACCCAATTTAACGCAAAAAGAAATGGCATACAGTTGCGCAATATTATGCGGTTCCATTTCCGTGACGAGAGACACAAACACGTGTTAAATTATTACAGCACAACGACTGAGCAGTTGCAACGATGTGCCGCTTGGACTAGAAGCAGCTTATAGACCAAGGTCAAAGATATTGTGCCTACACAAGCCTGCAGGGTTTCCACATCTTGCAAAGAAAATCAGTCTCATTACTTTATTGTCGCACCTCATGCACATGAAACACTACTCTGTAATGCACTCCTCAAAACTCACCTCTTCGACACAGTTGAAAATAAGACGGATTACAAAGAGTTGTATTAATAACTGGTTTCATTCAGTGGCATGGATTATGTCTTGGCATTCTAGTGACAGAAAGTTGTTCACCCCAGAGTACAGATAACCGCTCATCATGTAAAAACATTGTTAAATAAAAACTGTTTATGATGCAGATGAGGATTTGTGTAATAATCAACAAAAATGGCATGCACTCGGCCGTGGCTGTACGATTAAAAAGAAAAAGCAACACTAGACCAAATCAAATGATCTTAATGATCTTACCAAGATCTTGAAACTGCTGAGCCAATGGTTTTTCACGTTTGGAAAAATCGATCGTAACACTTCATGTAACCTTACAGGAGGGAACCATACAATGAGATAGCCAAATAATACGGTGAATTAAAAATTTAGTTAGGCCGATGCTCGACCATTATATCTACATGGCAGATTGTGTTGTAGTTGCTTCCAGACTTTCATTTGTCAGTGAAGTGTGACCCAGTCTTGTCGAAACGTAAGTCACTATGTATATATCAGTAACCAATGTGCTCTGCTTTACTGATCTCGGCTTTTCTAATAGTGAATAATATTCTCTGCATCGACGACTGGTTTTATGCAGAGGAGCCAAATGTGCAGAACTTCTTCTGAATTCCAGTGATTAAACTAGGCCAAAAAGTATGTCGCAAGTCTAAACTGTTAATTAGTGTGATTCCCTAGCGTGCCCATTGTAGCAACTGGAGAATCAGGGGGCGAAGGACATCAAGAAACTACCAGCTTTTTGTTCAGCGGATTGCGTGACCACCAGTAGGACTTCTTGCAGAGCGCTGAGATAATGGTTCGATTTATAAGGACCTGTGGTGATAGTGGTACCCAGTATATATCCAATGTGCCCTGCGTTACTGATCTCAGCTTTTCTACTAGTGAGTAGGACTCGTCCAAAGTGTGCTGAAACCATTGGACTGAAGACAGAATGCCTTTCAAAAATATAAACTTACTGAATTGATGACTATTTTGTAGAATTTATTCCATTCCATTCTGACAGACTGGTACAGCAGCGATCTGGATTTATTTCGGATAGAGAAACAGTGTGCGTTGCAAACTTATATATTCCAGTGACGCTTTTCACCTTTCTGGGGAATCATCACCCTGAATAACAGTAACTGGACATGAAATCCATCCGTCATACGCTGAAGTGACAAAAGTTATGGGACAGCGATATGCACGTGTACAGACAGCGGCGTAATCGCGTACCAAGATATAAATGGGCGGTACTCTCATTTGTACTCAGGGGAAAAAGTTTCCGACGTGATTATGGCCGCACGACGGGAATTAACAAGACTTTGAACACGAAATAGTGGTTGGAGGTTACTCCGGCCGGCCCGTGTGGCAGAGCGATTCTAGGCGCTTCAGTCTGGAACCGCACGACCGCTACGGTCGCAGGTTCGAATCCTGCCTCGGGCATGGATGTGTGCCGACAATACGAAATTTCAGGCATTACTCCTCACCACGGGCAAAGCAGTGCCGACAGCTCTCACTTAACGACCGAGAGCAGCGGCGTTTGCGTAGAGTTGTCAGTGGTAATTAACCAACGACACTGCGTGAACTCAACGTGGGACGTACGATGAACGGATCCGTTAGGACAGCGCGGCGAGATTTAGCGTTAATGGGTTATGCTAGCCGACGACCCTCGTGAGTGCTTTAACTAACAGCACTATGTCGCCTGTAGCACCTATTTTGGGCTCGTTACCATATGGATTGGCGCCTAGACGACTGGAAAGATGTGGCCTGTCAGATGAGTCCTGATTTCAGTTGGTAAGAACGCCACGAAGCCATGGACCCAAGGTGTCAACAAGGCACTGTACAAGCTGGTGGTGGTTCCATAATGGTATGGGCGGTGTTTACGTGGAGAGAACTAGGTCATGCTGAATAGATGATTGACTAGAAATGGTTATCTTCGGCTACTTGGAGACCATTTGCAACCATTCATGGACTTCAGTTCCCGACCAGTAATAAAATTTTTATGGGTGACAATGTTAAAGTGTCACCAGGCCACAATTGTTCGCGACTGGACTGAAGAACATCTGGACAATTCGAGCGCATGATATGGCCACCCGAACCTCCGGACGAGAATCTCATCGAACATTTACGGGACATAATCGAGAGGTCAGTTCGTGCACAAAATCATATACCAGTAACCCTTTCGCAATTATGCTCGGCTATAGAGGCGACATGGCGCAATATTTAATCAGGGTACTCGTTGACCCCATGCCACGTCGAGTTGTAGCAGTACGCTAGGCAAAAGGAGATCTGACGTAATATTGGGAGGTATCCCACGACATTTTTCATCTCACAGTAGAGTCATACAAAATGAGAGGCGGAACGTACACACACCAGAAACAACGCCTTAGTAGTGCAGTATAGGACCACTCTTACAGAGCTGTGAACTTGGTATCAGCTGTGGGTGTCACGACAGGTCCATTCACTTACGCAATCTGATTGTGCCCCAGAAGAGTGAAACGCGTTACTGAAATAAATAACTTTGCAATTCAGAGCGTTTTTCAATCTGAGACCTCTTTTGTAATCAACCTGCTTTTACCGGCCTTGTAAGCGATCACGGCCACAACATGGTGGCCAGCAATTGTGATTTAGTAGCTGGAAGAGAGAGAACATGCTCAAATGAAGTAGTGACATAATTTCGAACTCTAGTGGTTGAGGTAAGCTGTGCATCGCCTTTGTTCTCAGCAACTAGGCTTTCGAGCAAATACAACAAGGGAAAGATAAGAAAGATTACAGCGTGTGCACCTTCAAATAAAGAAGCGTTGTTTCGTCTTGCTACCTTTGCGGTTAGAAGCAGAGAGTAAATACGTAACCTTCTTAATGAAATTCTCTCCGATACCATACCCACCGATGAGTCTACACACCTTAGATATGTATAATTACCGTTATCTAAACGTATGTGTAACAATACCAAGAGGAGATGGCAGTGAAAGTCTGAACAGTGCCCAACGTCAAGTAGCTTCGTCGACGATGCACGACTGAACCTTACTCTGCCTTCCATTTTATACTTTTAGGTCAATAACTTTTTACCAACGTTATTACGGTTTACATCCCATAACTTCAGTACCGTAAGCTCTGAAAAAAGTCGAAGGAAGCCATCTGCGTAGCACTCAATACGTTTTCCACATATAAAATGCTGTCTATCAAACGTGAAAGTAGTTGGCTACCATTATGAACAAAATCCGATAAGAGTGTTTCGATTATTTGTGTTTTAAATCAATTCATTTACCCACAGTCAAGTCACTAAATTTTCCACTGCCAACGAACTGCTCTGGGTAGGTGCATAGTGATTACGAAAAATTATATCTTCTGCAATTCAGGAATTTGGTAACATTTTTATCATTTAGCTGGACAAGACGACTTGCCTGCGACTCGCAAGTTATTGTTTTATCCCTTGTAAAAGCAATTAAAAAGTACCCTTCTTTCAGTCCAGAAAGCTCTGGTCATAACCTTACAGAGAGACGAAACTGATTTCGTTTTTTTAGCGCTGCTGTCAGCTACGTTGTTTTGGTTGTTCTCTCGTCCACAGTAACAAGTTTCTCGTAATCTCAGATACTAAAACCGAATTTATCCCATCTGATGACAAAAAGAAAACGATAACAGTTCGAAGACGTTGCTGACAATCAGCAACGCCATTAAACTGTTTTCTTTTATATTTGGGTACCAGCTGGGTTATCCAGCTTCGCTCAGAGAGTTGATATGAGACTGTGTGGTAGTTGGAATAAAAGGATAAACTTTAAAGTACAAGAGGTAAACATTTTTATTGAAAACGTGTTTTAACTATTTAAAATACTTGCGAAAGTATAAGAGGTAAATTTTTTTATTGAAAACATATTCTAAGTATTTACAATATTTGTTTACAAACAACATTTTTCATTTTGTCATCCGGGGTGGATATGAACAAATTTTTGGAATTTTCTATGCGTATACTACTGGTATAGTCGTCCGTGAGAGAAGCAGGAATGTGTGAAGCTGATGTCGCAATATTTTAAAGTTTATCCTCGCGCTTTGTTGATTGTAAAACTGTAGGCTAATTTGATTGGAAAGTGCAGTCTTTTGAATTGGAATGGCAGTTCAGTAGAGATCTGTAGTATTCTGGAGATAAATAGTGTGTGTGTCCTTCGTACTTTCTAGTCATAAGTTCAGCTTCGACGATGTTATTTGAGAGCTTTTTGACGCTTATCCTTGTTCCATTACGTAGTTTTGGCGAGTTGAGGTTTCTGAGTAGTACGTTCGGAGATCCAATTTTAAGTCGAAGGCAGTATAATGACAATCCTTGTACTTGCAAAGACCTCAGAAATTCTGCATGGAAGTTCACATTTTCTTCAATGTTTACCATCGTGTCGATCGATTTGTATATTCTCTCCCCACCGGGAATTTTCTTTTGAATATTAAAGTCGATGCCGTCGAGAATATTGTTTTAGTCACCAAAATGGCCTTTTCAAGTACCCAGTCCAGATTAATATAGTTGTGATCAATGTTTGGAGAAATATAGTCCACGAGTTCATTTTCAACAGTGCCTATGTCACAGAAATCAGTGTTGAGGTTAATGAGGCCGGTCGTCTGGTTAGTGGGATATATGCCTTCGGCTGTTTGCAAAAATTCTTGATCAAAATGTGCTGTTGTTTCGTTTTTCGATAGTTCAACTCTCGTACTGTTTGTTGGTCGCAGTATTTATATGTGGAGCCAGAGATGTGATTTTTTTAAAGCATGTATTGATCTCATCTGGTGTTTGTCGAAAATCTCCTAAGAGTGCGAATGCGCTCCTTACATCAGTTCAGAATTTCCTCGCAAGTCTTGTAATGTTATGTCCATGGCTTCGAGTGATTATTAATATGCCATTGTGCATTCGTTCCGGAAGATATTAGCTTGCTTTTGGAAGTTCACTCTGTCCATATGTTCTTGAGATTTTACACACCGGAAACTATTCTGCGGCTATATTCTTGTTTAGTACGTACCTGTATTTCCGCCAGCAATAAATTTATTACAAACGTTTTCTCCGTGCCACCTGGTGCGTCCAAGTAAATAATTCCGCCAATTTTTTTTTGTCGATCTGGACCATTATAACGCCGTAAATTTCCTTTTGATTGTCATGATAAGTGGTCTGTTGTGAGCAATGTATCCAAATAGTTCGTTGAAGTTGCAGCTATTTTCCTTTGTAATTGCGAAGTTTAGCACACTAATAGCATCTTTTCGTGGTGCTTGCATCCCAAGTTGTGCTATGGTCTGTTTGTTTATTGTTAAACATTTACCTTCTTGGTGAATGAGTGTTTCATTGAAGATGTCGTCGTTGAATTCGATGGTCATTTCAGGATGCGCTTGTCGGATATGGTACAGTCCGTCATCACTTGTACTCTTCTTGAAGGAGTCCTACAGCTGTTTTGGAGTCGGTATGTTACTTGTTATTAGAATTATGGCGAATAAGTCTCTCATTTGTTCGGCTGAGCTCGTGAGGAGTGTTAACTCCCAGTGGTTGTCGTTTTCCGGTAGTCCTGAGCGCTGGCATGTTTCTCTGTACGTCTGACACAGGTAAGTCTTGAGATCTGTGAAACTTGTTGGTTACCGTATTTCATGTAACAACATCCGCAGATAGAAACATGCGACGTTTTTCGGATGTACGGTGTATACTCGGCCTGTTGCGCTAATTTGGATGATTCCTGGATGGTCTACTGGAATTACTTGTTTTCGCCGTTGAAAGATTTTTCTTCCTGTGTTCCATGTCGACAAAATAGCAATGTTTTCGGGAATAGATCCATTTGGCACAATTGGTAATTGGGGTAGTTCGCTTGCAATTTTTCTTGTGGTATATTTTGTGAAGTAAACTCTCTGTCTATTCTCCATACGTACTGATTGATGTTTCACAGTGGGCTTGCGTTCGTGTATGGAAAAACAGCAAATTCTCGAAGCTGCTTCGTTAAAGTTGATGTATCTTACCATTTGATACATGAGAATTTCGGCGTTTCTCTCTTCTTGTTGGCTGTCTTTCGCTGATTTAAATACTGACGTGTCACTTCTTTTCTTCACATACTTGCAGACATACACTCCTGGAAATGGAAAAAAGAACACATTGACACCGGACACTGCGAGAGGGCTGTACAAGCAATGATCACACGCACGGCACAGCGGACACACCAGGAACCGCGGTGTTGGCCGTCGAATGGCGCTAGCTGCGCAGCATTTGTGCACCGCCGCCGTCAGTGTCAGTCAGTTTGCCGTGGCGTACGGAGCTCCATCGCAGTCTTTAACACTGGTAGCATGCCGCGACAGCGTGGACGTGAACCGTATGTGCAGTTGACGGACTTTGAGCGAGGGCGTATAGTGGGCATGCGGGAGGCCGGGTGGACGTACCGCCGAATTGCTCAACACGTGGGGCGTGAGGTCTCCACAGTACATCGATGTTGTCGCCAGTGGTCGGCGGAAGGTGCACGTGCCCGTCGACCTGGGACCGGACTGCAGCGACGCACGGATGCATGCCAAGACCGTAGGATCCTACGCAGTGCCGTAGGGGACCGCACCGCCAATTCCCAGCAAATTAGGGACACTGTTGCTCCTGGGGTATCGGCGAGGACCATTCGCAACCGTCTCCATGAAGCTGGGCTACGGGCCCGCACACCGTTAGGCCGTCTTCCGCTCACGCCCCAACATCGTGCAGCCCGCCTCCAGTGGTGTCGCAACAGGCGTGAATGGAGGGACGAATGGAGACGTGTCGTCTTCAGCGATGAGAGTCGCTTCTGCCTTGGTGCCAATTATGGTCGTACGCGTGTTTGGCGCCGTGCAGGTGAGCGCCACAATCAGGACTGCATACGACCGAGGCACACAGGGCCAACACCCGGCATCATGGTGTGGGGAGCGATCTCCTACACTGGCCGTACACCTCTGGTGATCGTCGAGGGGACACTGAATAGTGCACAGTACATCCAAACCGTCATCGAACCCATCGTTCTACCATTCCTAGACCGGCAAGGGAACTTGCTGTTCCAACAGGACAATGCACGTCCGCATGTATCCCGTGCCACCCAACGTGCTCTAGAAGGTGTAAGTCAACTACCCTGGCCAGCAAGATCTCCGGATCTGTCCCCCATTGAGCATGTTTGGGACTGGATGAAGCGTCGTCTCACGCGGTCTGCACGTCCAGCACGAACGCTGGTCCAACTGAGGCGCCAGGTGGAAATGGCTTGGCAAGCCGTTCCACAGGACTACATCCAGCATCTCTACGATCGTCTCCATGGGAGAATAGCAGCCTGCATTGCTGCGAAAGGTGGATATACACTGTACTAGTGCCGACATTGTGCAAGCTCTGTTGCCTGTGTCTATGTGCCTGTGGTTCTGTCAGTGTGATCATGTGATGTATCTGACCCCAGGAACGTGTCAATAAAGTTTCCCCTTCCTGGGACAATGAATTTACGGTGTTCTTATTTCAATTTCCAGGAGTGTATTTGATGGATTTAAATGAATTGCAGTATTCTACGTTGAAGTGTGCTTGGAAAATTTTGGAAAGCACTGTGTTGTATGGTACTACTCGTTGATTATCTATTTCCAGTTCGTCGCTTCCTGGTATTGGTATTTTTGCTGTGAAGCCACCGTTTTTGGGTAATCGTCTTCTGTAGTGCGATAGCAATAAGCTCTGGTTTGTGTGTCGTCCAAGTATGGTTCTGAGTATTTTTTTCTACATTTTCCATCAATCATACATGGCGAATTGGGCTTTTATCGCCCGCAAGGTCCGTGAATCATGTTATCCGCTACTATATCGTACAGTTGTCAAATGTCAAATGGCTCTGAGCACTATGCGACTTAGCTTCTGAGGTCATCAGTCGCCTAGAACTTAGAACTAAGTAAACCTAACTAACCTAAGGACATCACACACATCCATGCCCGAGGCAGGATTCGAACCTGCGACCGTAGCGGTCGTTCGCCTCCAGACTGTAGCGCCTAGAACCCCATGGTCACTCCGGCCGGCTTCGTGCAGTTCCGGATCTTCTTACAGATTGGGAAATTTAGCTTTGATTTTTGCCGGTGTCCGTGGGATGAATTCCGTCGTCTAGCCATATGAGATTGGGCGAGTGAGGCAGTCTGGTTTTTGCCATACGATAGTGTACATGCAGCATCTAACTGTTCCAAAGATGTGGTACTTTGTGATGACGTCGGAAAACTCGGGCTGTTATGTCACGTAGATGCATGAGACTTGTCCGTATCTTCGTTGTTGTTTGATTTCTGGCCACAACGAGTTGCATGTCAATGTTATGAAGAGCTCAGGTCGTCTATAGTCTCTTATGTAGTTCATGTCATCTTGAATGTATAGGTGCCTGTGTCTCGGACTTCATATGTATGATAAGGGTAAGATTACCATTGTTCCAATATCGTCAATGTTTCTGTCATTCATGATTTCGTCTCGAAGGTGCATTTTTCCGAATGAAGTTTCTTCTGATTAAGTCTTGTGTAAAGCATACGTTGAGCTTTTGTTTTTATACACATATCCAGGAATTGTTAGAATTAACGGCGAGTGCTGATAATCTGATTCTACACTGAAGAGCCAAAGAAAATGTCATACCTGCCTAATATAGTGTAGCCCCCCCCCCCCCCCCCCCGAGCACACAGAAGTGCCGCACCATGACGTGGCATGGAGTCGACTTATGTCTGAAGTACTGCTGGGGAGGTGGGCTGAACTGACACCATGAATCCTGCAGGGCTGTCCATAAATCCGTAGGAGTGCAAGGGGGTGGAGATCTCTTCTGAACAGCGCGTTGCAAGGCATCCCATATATGCTCAATAATGTTCATGTTTGGGGAGTTTGGTGGCCAGCTGAACAGCTTAAACTCAGAAGAGTGTTTCTGGAACCAGTCTTTAGCAATTATGAACGTGTGGGGTGTCACATTGTCCTGCTGGAATTTCCCAGACGATGTTCAGATGTGTGTGAAATCTTAGGGCGAGGCGTAAATTTTTGCGTCGCGCAGTCATCCAGGGTACACGAGTGGGCCTTCGACTCCGATAGCCCATATCGATAATGTTTCGTTGAATGGTTAGCACGCTGGCATTTGTTTGTAGCTCAGTACTAGAACCTGTAACAGTTTGCCGAAGGATTGCACTTCCCTTACGTTGAACGATTCTCTTCAGTCGTCGTTGGTCCCGCTCTTGCAGGATCTTTTTCCGGCCGCAGATTTGATGTTTTACCGGATTCCTGATGTTCACGGTACTCTCGGAGATGCTGTGTCCCCATCGGTCGTGCGCCGACTATAACACTACGTTCAAACTCATTTAAATCTTGATAATCTGCTATTGTTATCAGCAGTAACCGATGTAACAGCTGTGCCAGACACTTGTTTTCTTATATAGGCGTTGCCCACCACAGTGCCGTATTCTGCCTGTTTACATATATCTATATTTAAATACGCTTACCTATACCAGTTTCTTTGGCGCTTCATTGTACGTTTCTTATCATTAAGCGGTGTAATGGTGCTCCCTTGGCCATTAGAAAAATTATTATGTATTCTCGCTAAGAGCAAAAAGAACATCAGACAGGTAGCCTCGAAACTTTTCACTGCAAAATTAATTTTGACTACTGTTCCCTAATCTTAACAGGTCGTCTTTCCTTCCTAGCATTAAATGATTTAAATAAATCTGTACTTTGGTGTTACTTTTGAGTATGAAAATAGAAACTGACCTTATCATCAAAAATAAAATATTTAGTGTGTCGATCTTAATTTTTGGCTGAAAAAAATTATTAATTTTGCAGTAATGCGCGGTGTCTCCAGAGTGCAATCAAGCGCACCCAAGGTTAAAGTTCTTAGCAGCCAGCGATAAGAAACAGCTTTTCAAGATATACATCATAATGTAGCTCTGAAATATTCTTGAAACTCTTGTTGAAGAGCAAGTGAGACGATACGATTTTAAGCAACTATGATAGTCTGTGTCTGTAGGGCAAGTTCCACAAATATTTGCTTTTCACAAAAGAGAATCTGTTCACTCCAAAAGACCGTGTTATTAATCAGGGATCGCACAGTACTACCTAGCATTCAAAATCCTAAGTCTTCTGCTTGCTTGGACTTTGTATCGTAATTCACTTCAGAAATGAGAAAAATTTTACCTTTTAAGATAACCAATTATTATTTCATAAAAACGTTCTTCTCAGTGCTGAACTATTGCAGTATATATTCAGCTTCTTACAAGAGCGTATATCGACAAAAATTAACATTTTATGATATCTCTGAGCAATGGCGATTGTCGTTTCCTTTTTTTAACAATAAAAGTACTCCTCCTTTGAAAATACGTCCTTCCATATTTAAGTCTGCTATCAGAAAGGAATGCGCAAGTTTGTTAAAAATCACGGAACACTAACAAGCCAACGATATTATTTGCAATTCTGCGCTCTCGCAAGCGAAAACAATAATCCAGGCTATTTATAGTGGAGAGGTTTTCCACCTGAACGTATTTATTCGTTCGATACTTTCTGTCTGTATACAATCATGTCACGGCTTGTACAACTGCAGTTCAGTGCTACAGAGAATTCGTCTGTTGGAGGGGAATTAAATCGACTCTAGCGTTTACACCATGTGGTTCTTAGTCAGAAATCAGACGGTTTACTGCTGAGTGTTGGTTGTGTGAATCAGGTGATTGCATTCGTGCAAGATCTCGGACTACTCGTCTCAAACCACTGGTATTTGTGCTTCGTTGATCAATTTCTGTTTCTTCATTTCCGATGAAATACACTTCCACAAATGTATGGTCTCCGTTGGGTAGTGGTTGTAAAGATATGACAGATTTGGTTTCATCTCTGTTGGATTGTTCGAAGTGACACCGAAAGGAGTAATTTGGAAGCAGGCATTGTACGATTTTACATTTGAAGTAAGTCTTTTGATTCAGGAATTTCTACGGTCATGTAATGTAAAACTCCTGCGGAGATGCTTCCACTGAAGGTAATCGAATTTTTCCAGTCATTCACCAGAATACTGGTGTTTCTCTACTGAATTTTTTCGCGTTGCAAAATTGGCAGATGTTACCCAATTGTCCGATTACGATGTATTTGTTTTTGTAATATGCTTTCATCGGGTCGTAGTGGAATGTTTCATTTGTTGGGTTGCACTGTTTACTTGTCCTAGTCCGTCCTACATGTCGAGTGATATTTTCACGGCTTGAGTTCACAGTCTTTTATTATGAGATTGTGCTGCAGTTCTTAATTCTTCAATCCAGTCATTGCGTTGTTTCCCGGTTTCTCTGCTTTCACGGTAATCATTCTCGTTCGGTGAAAACATAAACGTGCTTCACTTCCTTCGTCTGTTTTGTTTTTTCGCTGTTCTTTTTGTTTTCGGCGTTATGTTTCAGAACTTGCAAATTCTCCTCCTCTTTTACATTTGGGCATTGTCTAAAATATAAATCAAATGGACCTTTTATTAAAAAGTACACTTTACACACTTTTCACACTTTATTTTCGATTTTTATTGGTTCAAATGGCTCTGAGCACTAGGGGACTTAACATCTGAGGTCATCAGTCCCCTAGAGCTTAGAACTACTTAAACCTAACTAACCTAAGGACATCACACACATCCGTGCCCGAGACAGGATTCGAACCTGTGACCGTAGCAGTCGCACGGTTCCGGTCTGCGCGCCTAGAACCGCGAGACCACCGCGGCCGGCTCGATTTATATTCACTCACCGTATCACTACACTACTGTTTACCAATTCATGACATTTCAGTCCGTTCATTTCGCTGTTCTTCTGTTTCAATGCTTCTCACAATGCTCATTATCGTTCGTTAGGAACTCAGACGTGCTTCGCGCTCTTAATCTATTTCGTTTTTTTCGTTGTTCTGTTCGTTTTTGGCGTTTTGCTTCAGAACTGGTAAGAACTCCTCTTTTACTCTCGGGCTTTGTCTGAAATATAAATCAAATCAAATCAACTTTTTACCAACAAACACGCTAAGCACACTAAAACATTTTTCACCCTTGATTTTCGATTTATATTCAGTTACTGTATCACTTTGACTACTCACACTTCACTAATGACTAACTGCATCATCGCCGATTAGAAAGCAACATAACCGAGGGTCCCGTGATCACGGTTAAAACTTAATCGCGATTAAGTAGTCTCTGTGCCGCACCATCGTTAAATGTCAATTACCAAAACGCGGTTAGCTAATCGGGAGTTTGATCGCGGTTAACTCCACGTGTTACAAAGGAAAGCACCCACATACATGCAAAGATAATGGTATTCGCTGTCTGCCTGAGGCAAGGGTGTTGTAACCGTCTTGGTCTGTGGTACTTACGTGCGCTTTTCATATGGTTGGCGTAACGTGACCGTTGTTACTGCACTATGGAGAACAAGAAAATGACGACAAATTTTTCCAAATTCGAAGTAGACATTCTTTTGGAGTTGTTTGCCTCCAATTCAAGTATATTAGAGTGTAAAAAAACGGATGGTTGCATAGTTAGGGAAAAACTAGATGCATGGGAAAATATAACAACACAATTTAATTCAACTCCAGGTAATCTGTTACTAGTACAAATTAAATCACTGTTTTTCATGGTCCTTAGATTAATATTGAACAACAATTCAAGATACACACACAACAAAAATGATATTAAAATTTATTTGAATCATAAATCGATACATATCTGTTACTGATATAAATTAAATCACTGTTTTTCATGGCCCTTAGATTAATATTGAACAACAATTCAAGATACACACACAACAAAAATGATATTAAAATTTATTTGAATCATAAATCGATACATATCTGTTACTAATATAAATTAAATCACTGTTTTTCATGGCCCTTAGATTAATATTGAACAACAATTCAAGATACACACACAACAAAAATGATATGAGCTACTACAAAATATGTCCATTTTAGGTGTAACAAAAAGAAGGCCTGAAAGCCTTAAAACATGTTATGAGAATTTGACGAGGAGGTTTCGGATTTGGTTGAAGAGAAGGTTCAAGTCTATAAAACAGGAGGAGGAAGGCAGTACCAGTACCTAAAAAGAGTTGGCTCATCATTGAAACCACTGGAAAATACCTTTGAATCGGATGCTCAGTTCAGTGTAATAATGGATCTAAATGTAGATGTAGTTGGTGATGCAGGCGTTGGCGATACCAGCAGTATCACAAACAGTAATGGAACTGTAATTGCTGCTGAAGCTGGCGAAAGCCTGATCCCAGCACAGGTTGTTATGGAGAATATTCAACAACGCTTCTCCAAACCTTCAAGTGCAGGAACACAAGAAACATGTAATCGGAGAAGAATGCCACCGAGACCTAAACCAACTTACTCCTCTGCGCTGGACAGTGTGATGCAGAAGAGGGTGGAAGTACTCCAACAGCAGCTGCAAATGATGAAGAGAGAACATATGAAAGAAACGAGAGTAAAAAATCTCCAAATTTTGGCACTAAAAAAAAATTAAAATATTGGAAGCGGAAGAATTCTAATGTAATGTAAATGTTTGAAAAAACATTTGTTATTTGTGCAATATAATAATTTCAAATAAATATAAATACATATTTTACATGTATTAAGTAACAGTTTACCTTAGTGAAAGTGTTCATCAATTACAGTGCGACAAACTGCTCGTCCTGGTTGTGTATCATTATGATACATTTGTTGACCGGGAGGTTTTGGCTCATTATCGTCGATATCTGGGCCCCTCTCGCAACGTAATAGCCTCAGTAGCCGCATAATTTCCATATCTTCTGGTGGCTCTTCCTTTCTTGTGCTCCGAGCAATATTATACAAGACAGCAGTACTCACTAGAATTGCCATTGTCTTTTGTGGATTACACCTCATTCCCGTAGATAAAATGGGGAATCTCCTCTTCCGCAAACCACACCGTCTCTCCACAGTGTTTCTTGTTGTAATGTGAGACCTATTATAACGGTGCTTGCCACGCTCTGTGGATTTGAATCTGGTGTCAATGAGTAAGGTCTGCATTCATAGCCACTCTCTCCTAGTAAGTGACCGACTGGTATTTCACCATTTTCAAACTGTGCACTTCGAGCGCAATTACGAAATATTGTACTATCGTGCACAGAGCCAGGCCACCAAGCCAGAATGTCCTGTATTATTAAATTGTGGTCGCTGATTGTTTGACAATTAAAGGAGAAATACGATTTCCTACTGCGGAAGAGTTCTGCATTCTTCTCCCCAGGTGACTGAATCCTTATGTGAGTGCAATCCACTGTACCAATGACTCCAGAAAATTCAGCCAGTGTGTTGAAACCATCCATCACAGAGCGTGCTTCCACTCAAAAGGGAAACTTTATGCATTGACGAGACATCGTGTCTATGATTCCCGACTGTCAGCATTTACTGTATTAAATGCTCCAGTTGCGAATGCCCTTAATGTCATCAGAAGTCTGTTCATGGGCGAGACAGGATTATTTCGGTAAGTTGGAAATTCTAACCTATCGTGGATTTGATCCAATAACCGCCAAACTGTTTCTTTCGAAAGACGAAACCTCTCTTCAAATTTCCGGTCACCGTAAGTTTCGAAAGGATTTCCCCTTTCCACAAATACACCAACACGGTTGCGACGATTTATATGTGAAGATATAGCTTTTCGTCGTCTTTATGCCATCTAAAACGTCAAAACACGCTGCCATGTTACATGTTTACAATACGTTAACCGCGATCGATTCAAGATAATCGACCCGTCGAGATCGGTTAACTTTAATCGCGATCAAATCCCTCGATTAACTTTGATCGAGGTTGGTACAGCCGAATATCGTATTAATCAGGGTCAAATGCTGACTTAACCTCGGTTAACTTTTACTTGCCGTTGGTGCAGTCGGCCCTAAATGTTTTAATTCATTCACGGCACTAGTTTTTCGGTTCCTCACTTCGTCATCGATAAGAAACTGAACCCAGGGCAGCTCTTGCTTTATATATCTCTACCAGTGGATAGCCCCACCAGTGGCGAATTCCAGAACATTCGAATGGTCTACAATGTTCCAGAACATTCCACAACATTTGAGAGTGTTCTGGAATGTTCCACACTGATGTGGTATGTCCCCGAACATTCTGGAATCCCCCCGAATGTTCCAAGACTATTCCATAATCACAGTGGAACATTCCGGAACATTCTGGAATGTTATGGGATGCTCTCGAATTATCTCGCTGTTTTTGGAATGTTCTCGAATACTCTGGAATATTCTGCAATGTTATAGAAAAGTCTAGAGGGTGACACTTGCAAGACTTTATATTTTCAAAACTATGCCCTTAAGGTAAAAACGGGAATCTTGTTGGATGGAGGATAGAGAGCTGCCACACCATATAACTCCCATGGTCGTACCGGGACTCGTTTCTAAGTTTTAGCAGCAAGCACATTGTACACATACTTTTATAATATATTGTATATTTATTATATTACGTGATATACACTCCTGGAAATTGAAATAAGAACACCGTGAATTCATTGTCCCAGGAAGGGGAAACTTTATTGACACATTCCTGGGGTCAGATACATCACATGATCACACTGACAGAACCACAGGCACATAGACACAGGCAACAGAGCATGCACAATGTCGGCACTAGTACAGTGTATATCCACCTTTCGCAGCAATGCAGGCTGCTATTCTCCCATGGAGATGATCGTAGAGATGCTGGATGTAGTCCTGTGGAACGACTTGCTATGCCATTTCCACCTGGCGCCTCAGTTGGACCAGCGTTCGTGCTGGACGTGCAGACCGCGTGAGACGACGCTTCATCCAGTCCCAAACATGCTCAATGGGGGACAGATCCGGAGATCTTGCTGGCCAGGGTAGTTGACTTACACCTTCTAGAGCACGTTGGGTGGCACGGGATACATGCGGACGTGCATTGTCCTGTTGGAACAGCAAGTTCCCTTGCCGGTCTAGGAAAGGTAGGACGGTGGGTTCGATGACGGTTTGGATGAACCGTGCACTATTCAGTGTCCCCTCGACGATCACCAGAGGTGTACAGCCAGTGTAGGAGATCGCTCCCCACACCATGATGCCGGGTGTTGGGCCTGTGTGCCTCGGTCGTATGCAGACCTGATTGAGGCGCTCACCTGCACGGCGCCAAACACGAATACGACCATCATTGGCACCAAGGCAGAAGCGACTCTCATCGCTGAAGACGACACGTCTCCATTCGTCCCTCCATTCACGCCTGTCGCGACACCACTGGAGGCGGGCTGCACGATGTTGCGGCGTGAGCGGAAGACGGCCTAACGGTGTGCGGGACCGTAGCCCAGCTTCATGGAGACGGTTGCGAATGGTCATCGCCGATACCCCAGGAGCAACAGTGTCCCTAATTTGCTGGGAAGTGGCGGTGCGGTCCCCTACTGCACTGCGTAGGATCCTACGGTCTTGGCGTGCATCCGTGCGTCGCTGCGGTCCGGTCCCAGGTCGACGGGCACGTGCACCTTCCGCCGACCACTGGCGACAACATAGGTGTACTGTGGAGACCTCACGCCCCACGTGTTGAGCAATTCGGCGGTACGTCCACCCGGCCTCCCGCATGCCCACTATACGCCCTCGCTCAAAGTTCGTCAACTGCACATACGGTTCACGTCCACGCTGTCGCGGCATGCTACCAGTGTTAAAGACTGCGATGGAGCTCCGTATGCCACGGCAAACTGGCTGACACTGACGGCGGCGGTGCACAAATGCTGCGCAGCTAGCGCCATTCGACGGCCAACACCGCGGTTCCTGGTGTGTCCGCTGTGCCGTGCGTGTGATCATTGCTTGTACAGCCCTCTCGCAGTGTCCGGAGCAAGTATGGTGGGTCTGACACACCGGTGTCAATGTGTTCTTTTTTCCATTTCCAGGAGTGTATATGCACTAGCATTCGTTAGACAATTTTTTTTCTGCATCACGCAATCGTCAAAGTCTGAAGTGGTTGCAGTCTCAGCGACTGACACTCTTCAAAAAAGAAAGTTATTGGCAAAAGAATGCAGCTGTGACTGTTCACTGAAATTGTGCGTACCAATACAGCGTTCGACCTCCACCCTCTACATTACATCCATACCTACATGGATAGTCTGCAAATCTGATTTAAGTGCCTGACAGAGGGTTCATCGAATAACTTTCACAATAATTCTCTATTATTCCAATCTCGTACCGTGCGCGGAAAAAACGAACACCTATATCTTTCGGTGCGAGCTCTGATTTCCCTTCTTTTATTGTCGTAATCGTTTCTCCTTACGTAGGTCGGCGTCAACAAAATAGTTTCTCATTCAGAGGAGAAAGTTGGTGATTGAAATTTCGTGAGAAGATTCCGATACAACGAAAAACGCATTTGTTTTAATGATGTCCACCCCAAATCTTGTATCATTTCAGCGACACTCTCTCCCATATTTCGCGATAGTACAAAACGGTGCTGCCCTTCTTTGAACTTTCTCGATGTACTTCGCCTCTCTCTCTCTCTCTCTCTCTCTCTCTCTCTCTCTCTCTTTCTCTCTCTCGCTCTCTCCCAACCCCCCCTCTTCTACCGAACCACTGTGTCTTACCACAGTCTCAGACTCAGTTGTGTAACCAAATATCTTTACGAGGAGGGTCTGTTGGAGTGATGAGTCACGGTATTTACATGCGTAGGAGGTGTTTGGCGCCAGCTGTATCAGTCGAGAGTTCACCGTGCGTTCCCCAGATTTATGACGACGTTCTTACTTCGTGAACTATTCCTAATGGCAGCTGCTCGGTCCAGCGGTGTCCTCAGGGCAACGAATATTTAGCTTCAGTTGCAAGGACCTATTTTACAGCTGTGTACGATGTTATGGACAAATGCCATCTTAGAACACAATAACGTATCTAACCAGTAAGTTATAAAGTGAATATTGTCTCGAATGAAAAACTGCCCACAGTTGCGCTAATTATGTTTATTCTAAAGATTTACAATAAACATAATTAGTGCAACTGTGGGCTGTTTTTCATTCGAGAAAATTTCGTAACGTTTGCTGCTGTTGCTGCCATGATGAAAATAATGAAAGTGAATATCACCAGATTTTGACTTACAAGGTGACAGTGGCGTACAGTCCGTAATCAATGGACAGTGCTGGGGTGAATTTCAAATTTCTTTGCTATTCGTTGTGTGGACACGTGCCAGCGTTAACGGTGAATCGTGTGTCGCTTGACGATGGATGGTCCGACAATTGCTTTGTTTCTTTTCAAAAGAGCAAGCACTGTTTTACAATCTCTCTCATCCTTTCATTTCTGAAATATTCCATAACATCGAACACACAGCACTACACTAGATACTCATGACTTTCATCCATACAATGCACGTTCATTAATACATGAGGACGACGAGAAAAGTGAGCTCTATCTCACCTATTCACCCATTCTACCGACCCTACTTTCACACCTTAATATATCCCATTAATCCGATGTTTATGAGTTAAAATGATCGAAAAGCAACACACGACAAGATAAAATTGCTTAAAAGTGTCCAAAATACCTGAATTGCGTTCCGACTGATTTGTACGCAACCCAAATAACGTAACTGTACTGCAGGCCCTGTACGAATTTCTGCAAGAGACCAGCAGAAAGCATTACTCTGTATGGCTATGAATCCAGATGCAGATTAATAACACGATAATACAAATATCAGGAAGCATATTATTAGAGATAACACTGTCTTTAACGCTTGTAACTAAAAGCAAGTTAGAAGCAGAAATTACATGAACATGCTTTTACTGGTCTGAGACTTGGGATTCCTTTAACAAGGGAACCTCCCCATCGCACACCACTCAGATTTAGTTATAAGTTGGCACAGTGGATAGGCCTTGAAAAACTGAACACAGATCAATCGAGAAAACAGGGAGAAGCTGTGTGAAACTATGAAAAAAATAAGCAAAATATATAAACTGAGTAATCCCTGAGCAACATATGCAACATCAAGGACAATGCGAACAAGGAGCGCCGTAGTCCCATGGTTACCGTGAGCAACTGCGAAATGAGAGATCCTTGGTTCAAGTCTTCCCTAGAGTGAAAAATTTAGTTTTTTACTTTCAGACAATTATTATCTGTCCGTCCGTCCGTCCGATGCGAGATAACTGCGCCGTAGTATGGAGACGCTACACCTACACAAACACCGAAACACACTTTTTTGGGAGTGATTATCACATCCACAAGAAAACCTAAATCAGGCAAGGTAGAAGAATCTTTTTACTCATTCGCCAAGTGTACAAGTTAGGTGGGTAGACAACATATTCCTGTCATGTGTCGCACATGCCGTCACCAGTGTCGTATAGAATATATCAGATGTGTTTCCCTGTCGAGGAATCGGTTGACCTATGACCTTGCGATCAAATGTTTTCGGTTCCCATTGGAGAGGCACGTCCTTTCGTCTACTAATCGCATGGTTTTGCGGTGCGGTCGCGAAACACAGACACTTAACTTATTACAGTGAACAGAGACGTCAATGAACGAACGGACAGATAATAACTTTGCGAAAATAAAGAAAATAAACTTTTCACGCGAGGGAAGACTTGAACCAACGACCTCTCGCTGCCGAGCTGCTCACGCTAACCACAGGTCCACGGTGCTCCAGGGGACACATAATCCTTGATATTGCTTGTCTTGCACATAGACTACTCAGATTGTATATTTTGCTTATTTTTTTCATAGTTCCACACAACTTCTTCCTGTTTTCTCGACTGATCTGTGTTCAGTTTTTCAAGGCCTATCGACTGTGGCAACTTACAACTAAATCTGAGGGGGGGGGGGGGGTGCGGTGGGGAAGTTCTCTTGTAAGCAACTACTGTCACGGCTTAGATGCTGTTTCAGTCGCAAGTAACGAAGTGCGTGCATCCTTAAACATGAAATGACATTACGTAAAGTTTGTTCTGCACGGAGATTCGATCCCAGCAAGTAATCGGTTTGCTCACTAAACATAATCGATTGCCAGATATCGAATTTTTTCACTACCAGTAAGGTGATAAACTGTAATTACGAGACGAATGATTAAATCCCGCCATCTATTAAAGTCGTTTTCTGGACAAGACTAGGCGTTAAATATCGGCTTATTTCAGCAGTAGTGTATTGTGCGCCTCTCTGAACTGGAAGTAACGTGATGGTAAGTTCTATAACTGAAGAAAATGGTTATAGCTTCGTCATAAGTTGCATTGAGAAGTGTCTATTTTTTATTTATTGATGGTAAATACTTCTCTAATTACTGCACGAGCAGTTTCTGTTCGTAGGATATCGCCTGTATTTGTCACACTTACAGCACGGATGGTTTGAAAATGGACACAGGTGTCCGAAACTAGTCACCATCAAGAAATAAAAAATAGATACTTCTCAATGCAACTTATGACAAAGCTACAACAATTTATTTCAATTACAAGACAAGTTACGGACCTGTTTTTCACCTGCAGCATGCTGCAAGTTCGTAGGTAAGTTCTATGCTGAATGGGAATCAAACTCCCCACACATCATCATTATTGTTTACACACGAAGAGACGTTAACTATTGAATTCTTTTTCGTTTGTAGCTATAAGTGGCATTTTTGAACCTCAAATGACGTGGTGAAAAGATTTATGCCTGACTGGTTGTCGAAACCGGCACCAAAAGTTATTGTTGAGAAAGCAATGAAAGGTATTAAAAATCATGTTCGTTTTTTAGTTTGAATTTGGTGGTTAGAATCTTGGTCTAGCACAAAATCATCATCATCATCGTGTGCAAGCTACAGCTTGAAGTGATGTTATGAAAGATTCTAACCGTTCACACAGTTTTCGTGGAGACGTTGAGGAGTTTGAAATCTTGCGAAACAACAAAACGATGGTGCTATATCGTCCCGAAAGGGTCAAATCCAACGAAAGAATGATCGGAGTTCAAATACCAGTCTAGCACCAAAGTTAAAGTAAAATAAAAAAATGGCTTGTGACCTTACAGACGATTCGTTGATTAACCCTTTCCTGCCCAACTGGCCCACTTGAACCCATTACAACTTTTAGAAAATTCTGTAGTATCCACGAAAGCCCACTGGTTTCGCAAGGTATCATTGCGTTGCAGTGTATAAACTTCATCAGTAACTGGCAGTACCAACAGTATCGTGACTATACGGGATATTTCGTCGGTTTTTTCAAGTGAATGTATGGAGCTGCTACATTATGAGTTCTGTGAATGAAGTGGAATCATTTTTTTACGTAATTTGTGTATATATTTCGTATTTTTTAAAATAATTAGGGTGTATGAAAAGTTTTTTAATAATTTTATTTTTACACAAAAGTACCTGTATTACTTTTAGTATTACGAGGTTATAAACAACTGGGCCCACATTGACCCAGTGGGAACACTGCTGTCTGGGTGTAGGTCTACAACTGAGGTTATGTAAGAAAATATTACTGTGCGAATAACAAAGCTAAGGGAAAAAAGATATTATTTTTGATCGTTTTTTTCCTCGCTCATATATGTGTAAAAACGCTTGGCGTCTTTATAAGCGATGCTGTTCCAGGCTAAAAGAGAAGCCTATGCCATTGGTGCAGCTCCGACAACAAATAGCGAATGCATTTCTTCAGACTTGTGAAGTATAAATGAGGTCGTCCATCAACTGAACGGGGACTGTGCAGCCTCCACAAAAGCACGCTGTTAATCCTGCACCTGTCAACGGTATTGGGTCCGATCAGATAAGACATTAGCCTGTGAAACACAATAGCCAACAAAGATGAGAACTGTGTATAAGGCTAAATCACGCATTAGATGTGTAACATGTGGCGTTAGTTGCGTCCCCATGAGCAAAATAATCGTTTTGTAGAATTTGACAAGAAGTGAACATTGTAATTTTTTTCAAGTTAGGTTCAGTGTCTGAATTGGTTATTTTTCCTCCAACTGCGTATAAAAAAGTATTACTTGTATTGCGAATGGGTACGCGTGAACCCACTAAAAAGCAATGCCCTAATTCAAAACAAAATGGAAATCATGTTTAATGTCTTGCCAGAAGTAGTTTCAGGTTAAAAATAAAGTTTTAATTTTTTCTAATGCAACATAAAATTTGTGCTCGAAAGAGTTAGTAAAATAAAATTCCTGACGTAAAAAAGTTTTCTCCATTCTGCGACATCCGTTTTGGTCATGGTCCAGCTTAGCAGGAGCTTTCGATGTCAGTTATTTGCCACAAACGAAAAGACGAATGAACTTTGACGAAGGACGTTTTCCGGGTTTACCGCTATGGTTCATCCGCCTATTGGCAAATATTATGAAATTCGACCGTTTGAACCTTCGTGAGAGACTTGCTAACATTCAGTGCACAATGTTGGGAAAAAAGAAGGAAACGCGTATTAGGATAAAACAACCCGTCGACGTTTAAGTCATTAGAACAGAAGCAGAAACTAGGATAGGGATGGATGATTTGATTCTAAAGTGTAATTACGAACAATAGCAGTGGGAATTATTTGAGTGGTACTCATTTTCAGTAGCTGTCATAGCTATTTTTCTTTTTGTGTCTTAAATGTACTGCAAACTATACCGAAGCGCCAGAGAAACTGGTAGAGGCTTGCGTATTCAAATAAAGAGGTATGTAAACACGCAGAATACGACGCTGCGGTCAGCAACGCCTATGTAAGACAAGTGTCTGGCGCAGTTGTTAGATCGGTTACTGGTGCTGCAACGCCAGATTATCAATATTTATATGAGTCTGAACGTGGTGTTATAGTCGGGGCACGAACGGTGGGACACAGCATCTCCGAGGTAGCGATGAAGTGGGGATCTTTCCCGCACGACCATTTCATGAATGTACCGTGAACATCAGGAATCTGGTAAAACGTTAAATCTGCGGCCGTAAAAAGATCCCGCAAGAACGGGACCAACGATGACTGTAGAGAATCGTTCAACGTAACGGAAGTCCAACCTTTCCGCAAACTGGTACGGATTTCAGTGCTGGGCTGCCAACAAATTTCAGCGTGCGAACCATTCAACGAAATATCATCGATGATATGGGCTTTCGTAGCCGAAGGACCACTCGTGTACCCTTGATGACTGCACGACACAAAGATTTACGCCTCGCCTGGGCTCGTCAACACCGACAATGGACTATCGATAACTGGAAACATCTTGTCTGGTCGGACGAGTCTCGTTTCAAATTGTGCGGAGCGGATGGGCATGTATTGGTATTGAGGCAACCTCATAAATCCATGGACCTGAATGTCAGTGGGGGACTATTGAAGCTAGCGGAAACTCTGTAATGGTAGGGGACGTGTGCAGTTGGAGTGATATGAGACCCCTGACACGACTAGATACGACTCTGACAGATGGCACATACGTAAGCATCCTGTTTGATCACCTGCATCTATTCATGTCCATTGCGCATTCCGACGGCCTTCGGCAATTCCAGCAGTACAATGCAACACCTCACATGTTCAGAACGATTACAGTGTGGTTCCAGGAACACTCTTTTGGGTTTAAACATTCCCACTGGGCACCAAACTCCCTAGACGTGAACATCATTGAGCGTATCAGGTATGTTTTGCAACGTGCTGTGTTGAAGATTTATGGACAACCATCCAGCAATACTTAGGACATTAATCGAGTGTAAGCCACGTCGTGTTGCGGCGGCACTTCTGCGTGCTCGCGGGAGCCCTACACGATATTAGACAGATGTAGCAGTTTCTTTGGCTCTTCAGTTGGGTTGGGTTGTTTTGGGGGAGGAGAACCGACAGCGAGGTTATCGGTCTGATCGGATTAGGGAAGTAAGGGGAAGGAAGTCGGCCGTGCCCTTTCAATGGAACCATCCCGGCATTTGCCTGGACCGATTTAGGGAAATCACGGAAATCCTAAATCAGGATGGCCGGACGCGGGATTGAACCGTCGTTCTCCCGAATTCGAGTCCAGTGTGCTAACCACTGCGCCACCTAGCTCGGTTTTGGCTCTTCAGTGTAAAAGTCATTAACCGGAAGCGATTCACATATTTAGCCTCACCAGATGGTATTAAATTTGCGAGCAAATAATATTATTTTAATATAATTAACTTAAAAACAATTCTGCTTTGTAATTCTTTTATTGGCATCACCTCTAACATGTGATAATACAAACGGAAAGAGAACGTAACACTTACTGTAGAATGCGAACAGTCACAAAGAAACTTCCTGGCAGATTAAAACTGTGTGCCCGACCGAGACTCGAACTCGGGACCTTTGCCTTTCGCGGGCAAGTGCTGGTAGAGCACTTGCCCGCGAAAGGCAAAGGTCCCGAGTTCGAGTCTCGGTCGGGCACACAGTTTTAATCTGCCAGGAAGTTTCATAACAGCGCACACTCCGCTGCAGAGTGAAAATCTCATTCTAGTCACAAAGAAGTTTCATAAGCTGTGTGTCACACACAGTTTCAAATCAGAAAAAACAAACTGTGCAAGGAAATCTTGTTCTGTGAACTAAAAATAGGACTCAAATGGTTTTGAAGAAAATGAAATAAATGAAAGAGAAGCAGTTGTGATGAGAATGTGTAACAACGAAGTATCCTATCTTTCTTCAACGCTAATTCAGTCTATAAATATCGAAGAAACGAGAAGTATTGACTACTACTAACGATTACAATGTAACTGCTGATGATGCTTTGCCAGTAGTACGAAAATCACCTGATGAATAAGCTTTCCATATTTCAGGCAGCTTAGCACAGAGAGAAACCAAAGAAACTTGAAGAGATTTATCTAGCGTGGGACCGAATTTCTGTGTAGCTCCTCGTAGTTGGCGAATTTTTCTAGTAGTTTATTTACTGGCTGTTTCTCGCTAACAGCGCCTCTAGGTTATCTGGAGTTCCAATGAGAATCGTCGACATGTAATTGTTAGAGGCCGGCCGGAGTGGCCGAGCGGCTCTAGGCGCTACAGTCTGGAACCGCGCGACCGCTACGGTCGCAGGTTCGAATCCTGCCTCGGGCATGGATGTGTGTGATGTCCTTAGGTTAGGTTTAAGTAGTTCTAAGTTCTAAGGGCCTGATGACCTCAGAAGGTAAGTCCCAAAGCGCTCAGAGCCATTTGAACCATTTAATTGTTAGAATAGGTTTATCTCGTAAATACTACGATATATACTCCCGAATCTGACTTGGACAACGCTAATTGTGATTTATTTTTATACTATAGACCATTGGAAATTTAATAACGCTTTCAAGTTGGTCTTTCAGCTCATGACCTTGTCTCCTGATACTATTGCTTATTGCCTTTTGTGTGCTAAACAAGATGGGGGACACATGAATAGGGCAAAAACCAGAACGGCATATAAGCTAGGATACTAGAAATCTCACTCTTAATTTCATTACGGAATAACTTGAAAAAGTCGAAAATTGGCAAGGAAAGAGGTTTAGATCATATGATGTACATGACATAATTTAAAAATTTCGCTTTCAGAAGTAATTCATTATTTCCGTAAGCATTCCCATTTTAAAACCGCCCTAAATGGTAAACAAAGGATAAAGATGTGTCATATACACTCCTGGAAATTGAAATAAGAACACCGTGAATTCATTGTCCCAGGAAGGGGAAACTTTATTGACACATTCCTGGGGTCAGATACATCACATGATCACACTGACAGAACCACAGGCACATAGACACAGGCAACAGAGCATGCACAATGTCGGCACTAGTACAGTGTATATCCACCTTTCGCAGCAATGCAGGCTGCTATTCTCCCATGGAGACGATCGTAGAGATAATGGATGTAGTCCTGTGGAACGGCTTGCCATGCCATTTCCACCTGGCGCCTCAGTTGGACCAGCGTTCGTGCTGGACGTGCAGACCGCGTGAGACGACGCTTCATCCAGTCCCAAACATGCTCAATGGGGGACGGAACCGGAGATCTTGCTGGCCAGGGTAGTTGACTTACACCTTCTAGAGCACGTTGGCTGGCACGGCATACATGCGAACGTGCATTGTCCTGTTGGAACAGCAAGTTCCCTTGCCGATCTAGGAATGGTAGAACGATGGGTTCGATGACGGTTTGGATGTACCGTGCACTATTCAGTGTCCCCTCGACGATCACCAGAGGTGTACGGCCAGTGTAGGAGATCGCTCCCCACACCATGATGCCGGGTGTTGGCCCTGTGTGCCTCGGTCGTATGCAGTCCTGATTGTGGCGCTCACCTGCACGGCGCCAAACACGCATACGACCATAATTGGCACCAAGGCAGAAGCGACTCTCATCGGTGAAGACGACACGTCTCCATTCGTCCCTCCATTCACGCCTGTCGCGACACCACTGGAGGCGGGCTGCACGATGTTGGGGCGTGAGCGGAAGACGGCCTAACGGTGTGCGGGGCCGTAACCCAGCTTCATGGAGACGGTTTCGAATGGTCCTCGCCGATACCCCAGGAGCAACAGTGTCCCTGATTTGCTGGGAAGTGGCGGTGCGGTCCCCTACGGCACTGCGTAGGATCCTACGGTCTTGGCGTGCATCCGTGCGTCGCTGCGGTCCGGTCCCAGGTCGACGGGCACGTGCACCTTCCGCCGACCACTGCCGACAACTTCGATGTACTCTGGAGACCTCAGGAACTACGTGTTGAGCAATTCGGCGGTACGTCCACCCGGCCTCCCGCATGCCCACTATACGCCCTCGCTCAAAGTCCGTCAACTGCACATACGGTTCACGTCCACGCTGTCGCGGCATGCTACCAGTGTTAAAGAATGCGATGGAGCTCCGTTTGCCACGGCAAACTGGCTGACACTGACGGCGGCGGTGCACAAATGCTGCGCAGCTAGCGCCATTCGACGGCCAACACCGCGGTTCCTGGTGTTTCCGCTGTGCCGTGCGTGTGATCATTGCTTGTACAGCCCTCTCGCAGTGTCCGGAGCAAGTATGGTGGGTCTGACACGCCGGTGTCAATGTGTTATTTTTTCCATTTCCAGGAGTGTAATATCCATTTAAGGTGTTTTAAACACTTCCGTAACTCGAGGTTGCGGTGGGGAGTGTCCACTCATTTCCCGCCCCTGCGGTCGCCGCTGTCCCAGTTCGCTTCATCATACGATAGCACAATGCGATTCAGTTAATGCCGTTATAATAAATATGTGTCGGGGGATCCTGATTAACTTCCTTCGCTTTGGCATTATAGAAAAACTCTGTGCAACACAATTAAAGAGTCACTTTTTCGGAAACCCATAACTGCCTTCCATTACTACGTAGAAATTTGATACTTACTCAAAGTTGCCTGCAATCTTCCTCTGGATTGGTGCAAATGAATGGTGCCCAGCGAGGTTGCTCTCGTCAAACACATGCGAAAAAAATGCCACAGTTCAGAAATTCATGTGAACTGTAAGGTGGGTTAATGATGTCACATTGGCACCAAATTTCACCCTTCTTATCCACATTTCATCTTCTGATGCCTCTGCGAAGGAGGTCAAAGCCGGACCACCCAATTTTGAAAACAGGCGTTTTTTATGGGTGACGTAGAAAAGCATTTCAGACTCACCGCCGCTCAGAGTCAACATAAGGAAGTCTCAGAGAACGGCATAGAAAGTGTCAATGGAACCACCTCACCACCATTCTAAACTGTCCATATCAATACGCTTCATACATGTTGTTGTTGACACTCGCGAGTAATGAGACAGCTATAACCTTTTAAAGAAGGGCATCGAGTGCCTGAAACCAGTAAAAAAGTTAAATTTCTTTATATAGAAAGCATCCCTGCCCTTGGGGTGTTGATTCCCCACACGTTTTGAGATTCACGACAGTTCACAGTGCAATGAGCAAAAGAACGAGGTTGACAGATTTTTGTACTGATGATTTCCCCACCCTCCCAACCACCAGCCACAAGATTCAAGCCTTCTCTAACGCCATCATGGGACTGCAAGCTCACTGAATGTGACTGGACTGCTTTGGAGTGCAGTGCGACTGCAAATTGTGCTCTGGTGCACACGGTGCAACCACCAGGGACCGTTCAAAAATACTGGGTGATACTTGAATGTGATCTGAAGAAGCAAAGGGTGTCTATGCTTTTTTAACTGCCGTGTTTCGCCCCTCCTTTTGCGTGACGACAGCGTGTGTGGCATCGACACCTGCGTTAAGACGGTAGACGGGGTGTCTTAGAAGGACGCTTTGCCTTCCCCCCCCCCCCCCCCCCCCCCCCTCCCCGCCGCCCGTTCGCCAACACCCCGGTGACCCCTGCGTACTTTTACTGGGCACCTTAAAAACGTTTCCTGGACACAGAGACAGCCATTTACTGATCCCGAGGCACCAGTGTGGCAGGCATCCCTTTCAACACCCCTTAGGTTTCACATGTGGCCGGCAGCGCCACAGCTGAGCGATGTAGAAATGGTTGCCTTTCTCGGTTAAACTGTCTGAAAACTGAAAAACTCATTCGTGACGCGCTTTGCGGCATTATTAACAGTGCATCACCAGCAGTTTGTTGTAATCGTTAGGAACAGACAATACTTATCGTTTCTTTGGTCTTTACAGACTGAATTAGTTTTGCTGAAGGATAATATATCCGAGACATTACTCTCAGCAGTTTGTGTTCGTTGTTCCACTTCCCATCACGGCTGCTGCTCTTCAGAAGCTGTAATCGGACTCGACCTGTACTTGTTCACCAGCTTCATTTTCTTCACAGCTTTTTGAGTCCTATTTTTCGGTCAGTGTACAAGACACATTTGGTGCCGGTGCACCTGGTTATTATTCGTAACTACACTTTAGAAGGAAATCATAGTTACAGAAATGCAAATAAAACTCACTGGCCTATACTTCAGGTACTTTACCCCCTCTGTCTTAGTAATTTGTGAAGTTTTGGAAAGGCTCGTATTAAGGATACTTTTAGTTTATTAAGTGACATTTTCCTTGTAAGGTTTTCATTGTAAGTCGCAATTAGTTTGTATTACAACATAGGATATTTTATAGCGCTTCTCCTTGCTTTATTGACTATAACCGAAGAACGTAACAAAACAATTTGTCATCGGCAGTATAATCACTCACGGGAAGGAAATCCGTCTGATAATTCACAATAGAGCAGTGTTTATATTCTAAAGCGTCCGTCTAGTTCGATGCAGTGTTTGTCTCGACAAGCATGCATGTACGAAGGTTCAAAAATGGCTCTGAGCACTTAACTTCTGAGGTCATCAGTCGCCTATAACTTAGAATTAATTAAACCTGACTAACCTAAGGACATCACACACATCCAAGCCCGAGGCAGGATTCGAACCTGCGACCGTAGCGGTCGCTCGGCTCCAGACTGTAGCGCCTAGAACCGCACGGCCACTCCGGCCGGCATGTACGAAGGAATAGACAAATAGACACTGTCCACGATTGACAGCCGTACTAAATTATGTAATGCATTTTCCGAATTCCTATACGTCTGTAGAACAGCTAGACGATTTATTAGTAACGTATGAAAATTTGACAATGTTGACTGGAATACTCTTTTTCAAATTCTAAAGGTGGCAGGGGTAAAATACAGGGAGCGAAAGGCTATTTATAATTTGTACAGAAACCAGATGGCAGTAATAAGAGTCGAGGGGCATGAAAGGGAAGCAGTGGTTGAGAAAGGAGTGAGACAGGGTTGTAGCCTCTCCCCGATGTTATTCAATCTGTATATTGAGCAAGCAGTAAAGGAAACAAAAGAAAAATTTGGAGTAGGTATTAAAATTCATGGAGACGAAGTAAAAACTTTGAGGTTCGCCGATGACATTGTAATTCTGTCAGAGACGGCAAAGGACTTGGAAGAGCAGTTGAACGGAATGGACAGTGTCTTGAAAGGAGGATATAAGATGAAAATTAACAATAGCAAAACGAGGATAATGGAATGTAGTCAAATTAAATCGGGTGATGCTGAGGGAATTAGATTAGGAAATGAGACACTTAAAGTAGTAAAGGAGTTTTGCTATTTAGGAAGTAAAATAACTGATGATGGCCGAAGTAGAGAGGATATAAAATGTAGACTGGCAATGGCAAGGAAAGCGTTTCTGAAGAAGAGAAATTTGTTAACATCGGGTATAGATTTAAGTGTGAGGAAGTCGTTTCTGAAAGTATTTGTTTGGAGTGTAGCCATGTATGGAAGTGAAACATGGACGATAACTAGTTTGGACAAGAAGAGAATAGAAGCTTTCGAAATGTGGTGCTACAGAAGAATACTGAAGATAAGGTGGATAGATCACGTAACTAATGAGGAGGTATTGAATAGGATTGGGGAGAAGAGAAGTTTGTGGCACAGCTTGACTAGAAGAAGGGATCGGTTGGTAGGACATGTTTTGAGGCATCAAGGGATCACAAATTTAGCATTGGAGGGCAGCGTGGAGGGTAAAAATCGTAGAGGGAGACCGAGAGATGAGTACACTAAGCAGGTTCAGAAGGATGTAGGTTGCAGTAGGTACTGGGAGATGAAGCAGCTTGCACAGGATAGAGTAGCATGGAGAGCTGCATCAAACCAGTCTCAGGACTGAAGACAACAACAACAACAACAACATGAAAATTTGTAGTAGACCGAGACTCGGACCCGGAATTCCCGCTTTATGCGAGTGGCCTCCTTAACCGCATGGGCCATCTTTTATTTTTTTGTTGGCTTTCTTGTCGCACCCATTTAGCCACGTCGCTACTGTAATGTCAGTTATGACGATACGAACGTAACGGAAACACAACATCCAGTCCACGAGCGGAGGGAATCTCCGAACAGGCCTGCAATCACACCCGGGCCCTTTGCATAGCAATCCGCCGTGCTAACCACGCTTACCACAAAAATATATGTGGAATGGACGATATTGATTTACCTACAATAACATAATCAACAGCGACCTTCCGAGCACACCTTCGAACTTCCGTCTGACCTAATATCTATGTCCCGTAGTGCTCACACACAGATCTGTAATTTCTGAACAGGGAGAGACATATTCGTCAAACTTCTTTGCTTTGGCAGGGAGTACGGGGGTCAGTGCTTTTAGTTTACAGTGTCTATATAGTTCAAGTTCGCCCCGATAGCTGCGTGGTCAGCCCTGTGGTCTGTCGGACCAAGGTCCCGGTTTCGATTCCCGGCCGGGTCGGAGATTTTCTCCGCTCAGAGACCGGGTGTTGTGTTGTCCTCATTATCATTTCTGCACCATCAGTGGAAGGCAACGCGAAACCACTACTGGAATCACTTCCCTAGACCCTCATGTGGTGGACCTCTCTGGCGAGGCTACCCCCATGACAAGACCTGCCGTAAGGCAGAACACAAAGTTTAAGCAAGTATAGTTCAAAGCATTTTTCCTTCAGAACAGGGAAGAGCACCCGTATCCGAGGGCAACGGGGTTGGCGCTCCATCCGTAGCTCTCAAGGAAAAGAAAAAAAATAGTATAAGTTGTTTGGTTGATTTGTAGGAGAAGACTAACCAACGAGGTCACCGGTCCCATCGGATTAGGGAAGGAGGTGGAGATAGTCGGCTGTACATTTTAAAGGAACCATCCTGGAATTTTAATGAAGCGATTTACGGAAATCACGGAAAATCTAAATCAACATGACTCGATGCGGGTTTGAACCGTTGTCCTCCCGAATGCGAGAAGAAAATATAATGTGATCGGATATTTTTCTTTAAAGAAATGACTTGAAAGTCGATAATACGACGGTTTTTAACAGGATCGTATGTGGAACTTTTCACGTCTATTTACAAGTCGCCATTCGTCTTCCGAAGTATTAAAAATATTCCGGACCTCCACGTCTAGACCCACCTCTCTCCTCCCTCCCTACAAACTATCGAATGGGTAGGTTAAAGAAATCTATTAGTTTGTCACACTGGCAAAAACCTGATACGGAAACACTGAATATTAGCACGGCAGCTGATGACAGCATAATTCATATTACTGGGCATTCGTGATGTTGACTCAAGAAACTCCCTATAAAGCTCACTCAGGCTCTTATCATTCATTAATGTCTTATGACATCATATTCTGGTGCAGCTCGCCACTGAAGAAAAAAAAAAGAAAGTCAGACATGAGCGTGTAACATGGATAACATATGATGCGCACTGCAGAAGTTCTTATGGAGAGCTCGTTAAAAAGCTGACCGTACTGACAACATATTCACAACATATCTAATTCTATCGGGAAATTGTTGTCAATAATGAATCACAATTTGAAAACGAAGGTAATGTTCATTAACCTCCAGAAAGAGGAATGATTTGTACTATAAACCACTCACGCTTAGTGTGGCACAGAAAGGTGTGAGGGGACTAAGCCATAAACATCTCTCATCACGTAGCCAGTGATGTAAACAATTTAATAGGTAATAAAATGAAGTTAAGAGACAAGGTGAGGGTGGCGGGCGAGGAGGTGGAGAGAACTTAGGGAAGTTCATATCACTGTAGCTACGCATGAAAGCAAAGAGCTACAACTTAACATATTCTATAAATGGTCAACATGTCAGATTTTTCAATGAAAAACTGTACAGTAATAGTACACATATAGACAAAGGCTGCAGCTATGATAAAACTGACTTGCATACAGTAAACCACAGCTTCTATATAGACTCTGAGAAAGTGAGGGTTGCTTCAAAATATTGATAATCAATGGATACAGACATGCAACACATCATTTCGTATATTAATTATAATGCAGTCAGAGAAATAAATAGAGATGAACTGTACAACAGTGTTATTTAATAGTAGGAAGTATGGAATAGCAAAATGCTGCTGTTAACTCTGTTGGTCCAGATTCTGCTCTGTTAATTCAGAATTTTTGTGTGCTTTGACAGACCTGTAAACTATATTTGCTGTGGAAACAATGATTTGCAGCGTAGTCTGATGTCTACGTTTGTCCCATATTTAATCTACTTTTAGTTGTAAAAACTATAACTGCAGTGTAAAGCAGGTGGTAGACTTCAACTCATTGATAGACTACTGGCGAAGTGCAATCAGTCTACAAACGAGATTGCTTAAAAATTACTTGTGCGACTCATTCTACAATATCTAACAGGACTAACAGGAGATGTTGTACGTATACAGAAAAGGGCAGCATGAATGGTCACAGGTCTCTCTTACCTGCGGGAGAGCGTCGCAGAGATGCTTAAGTTACTTTTGAAGATAGACGTAAACTATTCTCAGAAAGTGTACTAACAAAGTTTCAAGAGTCGGCTTTAAATGATGAGTCTAGGATTATAATACAACCCTCTACGCATGGTTCACATAGGGATCGTGAGTATAAGATTTGAATAATTACAGCATGCCCAGAAGTATTCAGAGAGTATTCTTTCCACGCTGCATACGTGAATGGAATGGGAAGAACCCCTAATTATTGGTGAAATGGAACGCACCCTCTGCCATGCACTTCATGCTGCTTTGCACAAGGGGGGATCAGTTAGAGGCGTCAGAAGTATGATGTAGTCGTAAATGTAAGTAACGAGATTTTTCGAAGGTACTAAGCATTTTGCCAGCCGCGGTGGTCTCGCTGTTCTAGGCGCGCAGTCCGGAACCGTGCGCCTGCTACGGTCGCAGGTTCGAATCCTGCCTCGGGCATGGATGTGTGTGATGTCCTTAGGTTAGTTAGGTTTAAGTAGTTCTAAGTTGTAGGGGACCAATGACCACAGCAGTTGAGTCCTATAGTGCTCAGAGCCATTTGAACCATTTACTAAGCATTTCTTTTCTACTCGTGGATAGCGCAATTGTTGGAGCAGTCTCCTGCTAGTAAAGGTAGTGACTACTGTACTCAAATACAATCATAGCTGTTGAAAGTACAGCAAGACACGTCAAAGAGAGGCACACTTCTGATGTAGTCCAAGATGATGTAACCACCAGCAAAACTCAAAATGCAAATCCGAAGACAAGGTTCAGGTTACAGTGACGTCAGCTGCAGCTTAGAGCAGATAAGGTAGGAAGCAAGGAGGATAGATCAAGGTTTAACGTCGTCCAGTCAACGACGGAGTCATTAGAGATAGTTCAGATAGCGGAAGGATGGGAAAGGAATTTGGCGGTGCCATATCAAAGATCCGTCGCGGCATTCGTCTTAAGCAATACAGGGAAATAACGGAAAACATAAATATGTATACCACATGGGGATTATAACCCCTGTCATTGCGAATACGAATCCAGTGCCATACCACTGCATCCCCGGTCCACCCTACCCAGATTACACGACGCTGTGTGTAACTGGCCCAGGTACCAGAGTTATGAACGGAGCGACGTTGTTGTGACTCGATAACTCATCAACGAGTTCATTGTTTACGTCATATTTCTATAAACACGCCTCGTCAGTGCTTCATTGTTGTCATCTTACTGTGGAAGCAGTCTAATGATTGCGTACGTCTTCCGCTCCTGACTGGAACGCAAGAAGTTAAATAGGAAACAATAATATGCCAATATTTCTTTAGTTTAACAGTGGAATTGTAAAGCAAAAACTATTAATATTATAAATTTTTATTTACTTAATACTCTTACTCATGCTGTTGCTTTATATCAACTTAACTAATTTTTCTCGTAGTGGAAAGGAGCGACATAAAATGTAATGCTATGCATGTAGCTATTTGTACTGTTTTTCCAAATCTTAGACACTATTACTAATTATTAAGGTGACGAAAATGCTGGATTTCAGCACGCCGATACTTTTGTCCTTTCTTTCCCGGAGAGGAGTAAGTCCGGCAAATCTAAGATTTCAGCGTCAGACACCCTGCACAGTTGGAAGCAGGCGCTTCGATTACTTGTTTTGGTTGTTTTGCCGACTTACGAATAGCCTTCTATTTGTCTGTATCTACGTCCCATTCATTTATTGAAATGAAATTTTGTAAACTTTTCAAACCTGTAATGTTGCCTGTATATCTCGACTAATGGTGGCAATGTACAGTGACGCAACGAGAATATGAACGTTCCGGTTACGTACCGCTAGATGTTGCCTATCCAAGTGCTGTGTAACGTCGTTACATTGAGTTTCTGGATTTGGATTCCTATCCTCAGTTTGTTTTCCCCGGCTCTTTCATCAGTATCATGAGATTTTATGGTATCGTTGGTGACACTCTCAATACATCTGCTGTTTCAGATCTGCAGTATTGGCTTAATATGATTTGTAGGTTTGTCGTTAAGAGGTTTAGAAGTAAAGAAGCAGTTGATAACTAAAAACATCTTTCCATAGGACTCGAAAAGTATTGCCCTAGTATATTATACTTGAAGAGGAACAAGTAGATAAAATATTATAGATTATGGATCTTATTTTGATGCATGTTAGCTTGCTTTCTTATACAATGGTGTGCAAAACTTACAGGTGAAAGTAATTTTCGCATTATGTGTCACTTCCGAGTAACGTAGCGCGATAAAACGTCTACTATACATAGGAAGAACTGCTATAGTAGACTAAAGAAGGTAACTGAAAAAAAATTACTTCATGAGACAGGTAGAACTTTTATTCAAAGAAAATAATTACACTGAAGTCACCGCAATGTATGATAGTCCCCTGGACATTACAAAGCTCGAAACAAGGTACCTAATGTGGTGTGTGATCACCGCGGACGGGAATTTATGCTTTGTTACGTGCTCCCATGCTGGCCACAACATTTCTAAAGAGTTATTGTGGAAAGGCGTTTCTTCCCTGCAACAGCGCGGTTGCCAGATATTGAATAGTTATTGGTGCATGTGGACGTCACCACAGTGCATCCTACAGATGATCGATGGTATCTAAGCTCGGGGAACGGGCTGGCCGGTCAGTTCGTGAATATTCTCTCGTTCCAAGATCTCTTACACTTACGCCGTTCTATCCGATCGAGAACTATCATCCGTAAAAGCGAAGTCAGGGCTTAATGCAGATCTGAAAATACACATGTGTGGGAGTAGTACAGTGTCACAATAACGTTGACCGTGAGTGTATAGTGTTCAATGCCTGTTCGGTATCATGCCTCCCCACACCATAACAGCTGGCCCATCACAAAAATCATATTCGAGTAAGTTGCTGGATGCATTACGTGTTCCCACCTCTCGTCACATGAGGGTAAGTCCAGAATCACGTCTCAGACTGAATCTGTTCCCATCTGACCACGCGACCCCACCCCTGGTTCGTCCCGTCCGTTTATCCTTGGCACCATCGCATCGATGTACGGATGTCAGCGGATCACAACTTACACTACTGGCCATTAAAATTGCTACACCAAGAAGAAATGGAGATGATAAACGGGTATTCATTGGACAAATATATTATACTAAAACTGACATGTGATTACGTTTTCACACAATTTGGGTGCGTAGATCCTGAGAAATCAGTACCCAGAACAACCACCTCTGGCAGGAAAAACGGCCTTGATAAAACGGCCTTGATACGCCTGGGCATTGAGTCAAACAGAGCTTGGATGGCGTGTATAGGTACAGCTGCCCATGCAACTTCAACACGATACCACAGTTCAGCAAGAGTAGTGACTGGCGTATTGTGACGAGGCAGTTGCTCGGTCACCATTGACCAGACGTTTCCAATTGGTGACAGATCTGGAGAATGTGGTGGCCAGGGCAGCAGTCGAACATTTTCTGTATCCAGGAAGGCCCGTACAGGACCTGCAACATGCGGTCGTGCATTATCCAGCTGAAATGTAGGATTTCGCAGGGATCGAATGAAGGGTAGAGCCACGGGTAGTAACACGTCTGAAATGTGACGTCCACTGTTCAAAGTACCGTCAATGCGAACAAGAGGTGACAGAGACGTGTAACCAATGGCACCCCATACCATCACGCTGTGTGATACGCCAGTATGGCGCTTGCAATGTGCGTTCACGGCGATGTCACCAGACACGGATGCGACCATCATGATGCTGTAAACAGAACCTGGATTCATAAGTAAAAATGACGTTTTGCCATTCGTGCACCCAGGTTCGTCGTTGAGTACACCATCGCAGGCGCTCCTGTCTGTGATGCAGCGTCAAGGGTAACCGCAGCCACGGTCTCTGAGATGATAGTCTATGCTGCTGAAAACGTCGTCGAACTGTTCGTGCAGATGGTTGTTGTCTTGTAAACGTCTCCATCTGTTGACTCAGGAATCGAGACGTGCCTGCACGATCCGTTAGAGCCGTGCGGATAAGATGCCTGTCATCTCGACGAGGCCGTAGGGATCCAGGACGGCGTTCCGTATTACCCTCCTGAACCCACCGATTCCATATTCTACTAACAATCATTGGATCTCGACCAACGCGAGCAGCTGTGTCTCGATACGATAAACCAGATTCCCGATAGGCCACAATCCGACCTTTATCAAAGTCGGAAGCGTGATGGTACGCATTTCTCCTCCTTACACGAGGCATCAGAACAACGTTTCACCAAGCAACGCCGGTCAACTGCTGTTTGTGTATGAGCAATCGGTTGGAAACTTTCCACATTTCAGCACGTTGTAGGTGTTGCCACCGGTGCCAACCTTATGTGAATGCTCTGAAAAGCGAATCATTTGCATATCACAGCATCTTCTTTCTGTCGGTTAAACTTCAGGTCTGTAGCCCGTCATCTTCGTGGTGTAGCAATTTTTATGGCCACTAGTGTAGTTGTCTGGCATAGATACCACTCCTGTCCAGTCGACGTGGCACTGAGGAGCGTGAGATCGCGTGTATTGCAACCGTGTTAAATGTGGTTGCTGTTTTACCCGCTGTTTGACGTAGGCTCCTTCTTGCATGTTCATAATGCAGCGGTCATCTACTTCTGTAGTTAACTGTGGTTGAAAGCCTTCTCGCCTTTTGGCGGCAGTACCTGTTGTTTGGAACACTCCGCTTCAATGTTTCCCTCTTGGGCTGCATTCATCACAGTTCGTTCTTAATCCACTTTACCGATGATTCTGCCCTGTGTGAAGTCATCCACAGGTTGTCTCCGGGCCATGTTGTAATTAAAAACAACATGACACGGCACCGTAAGTGCGCGCTGATTGCCTCAGGTTGCGGATCCAGCTCCAGTTGGAGATACAGCCTCCCTGACTCACGCCATGTGTTTCCAGCTTTCTGTGTACGACCGGGAAACACGCTTCCGCACTTTCATTCATTTTCATCTAATTTCAGCGCTACGTTACGCCGTTGTCAGGACCCACGGCCGAAGAGCAGGAATAAGAATCTCATCTCTAGTCCGGTCAAAACAGGGGTAAGCATTCAGCGACTTACCATCCGCAGATTCTACATCTACATCTACATCTACATCTACATCCATACTCCGCAAGACACCTGACGGTGTGTGGCGG
Source organism: Schistocerca gregaria (assembly GCF_023897955.1). Taxonomy (NCBI): domain Eukaryota; kingdom Metazoa; phylum Arthropoda; class Insecta; order Orthoptera; family Acrididae; genus Schistocerca; species Schistocerca gregaria. The sequence continues at coordinate 124,479,563 of NC_064925.1, forward strand.
AGGGTACCTTGAGTACCTCTATCGGTTTTCCCTTGTATTACAGTCTCGTATTGTTCGTGGAAAGAAAGATTGTCGGTATGCCTCTGTGTGGGCTCTAATCTCTCTAATTTTATCCTCATGGTCTCTTCGCGAGATATACGTAGGAGGGAGCAATATACTGCTTGACTCTTCGGTGAAGGTATGTTCACGAAACTTCAACAAAAGCCCGTACCGAGCTACTGAGCGTCTCTCTTGCAGAGTCTTCCACTGGAGTTTACCTATCATCTCCGTAACGCTTTCGCGGTTACTAAATGATCCTGTAACGAAGCGCGCTGCTCTCCGTTGAATCTTCTCTATCTCTTCTATCAACGCTATCTGGTACAGATCCCAAACTCCTGCGCAGTATTCAAGCAGCGGGCGAACAAGCGTACTGTAACCTACTTACTTTGTTTTCGGATTGCATTTCCTTAGGATTATTCCAATTAATCTCAGTCTGGCATCTGCTTTACCGACGATCAACCTTATATGATCATTCCATTTTAAATAACTTCCAGATAATTTATGGAATTAACTGCTTCCAGTTGCTGACCTGCTATATTGTAGCTAAATGATAAGGGATCTTTCTTTCTATGCATTCGCAGCACATTACACTTGTCTACATTGAGATTCAATTCCCATTCCCTGCACCATGCGTCAATTCGCTGCAGATCCTCCTGCGTTTCAGTACAATTTTCCATTGTTACAACCTCTCGATATACCAGAGCATCATCCGCAGAAAGTATCAGTGAACTTCCTATGTCATCTACAAGGTCATTTATGTATATTGTGAATATCAACGGTCCTACGACACTCCCCTGCAGCACACCTAAAAACACTCTTACTTCGGAAGACTTCTCTCCATTGAGAATGACATGCTGCGTTCTGTTATCTAGGAACTCTTCAATTAAGTCATAGTCCATATGTCTTACTTTGCTCATTAAACGACTGTGGGGAACTGTATCGAACGTCTTGCGGAAGTCAAGAAACACGGCATCTACCTGTGAACCCGTGTTTATGGCGCTCTGAGTCTCGTGGACGAATAGCGCAAGCTGGGTTTCGTACGACCGTCTTTTTCGAAACCCATGCTGATTCCTACAGAGTAGATTTCTAGTCTCCAGAAAAGTCATTATACTCGAACACAATACGTGTTCCAAAATTCTACAACTGATCGACGTTAGAGATATAGGTCTATAGTTGTGCACATCTGTTCGACGTCCCTTCTTGAAAACGGGGATGACCTGTGCCCTTTTCCAATCCTTTGGAACGCTACGCTCTTCTAGAGAGCTACGGTACACCGCTGCATGAAGGGGGAAGTTCCTTCGCTGTACTCTGTGTAAAACCGAACTGGTATCCCATGAGGTCCAGCGGCCTTTCCTCTTTTGAGCGATTTTAATTCTTTTTGATACACTGTAACACCCCAAGAAACCCGAAAACCCAAATAAGAATGTCATAATAATTTAAAGTAGGGAACAGTGTTCTCCTGACAGGTACGACAACTTTGACAATAATATAACACCTTAGAGTTTTAACGAACACCAATTTGAATAATTACTGTGTATGTCATGATATAAAGGTAGAAAGAAAGAAAGGTTATTTTCAAAGTTATAACACATCTCAGTAATAACTGCAAATCAGTACAACGAATGTTAAGTCCAAAGTAATATGTCCGTCAGAGGTAACATTTATTGTGAAAGAGAGTTGTAAACGCGTCGAAAAGGAAATTCAATGTGTCTACAATGCTCGATCATGGAAATGTGAGTTGCTTGCTAGCTTGCTTGCTATCAAGGCGTGAGAGAACACCGTTTGTTATAGTACTACAAACGGAACGCCACGAGATTGTTTCTATTCAAAAAAACGTACTTTGGCGTGATAGAGATGCGCGGACTTCTTTCTCAGTTATTCTGACTTGAGAACTTGAATTGAACTGATGAACTGATATTCTGATAGTGTGCGACCAGTTAATGAACTTTTTATTGGAGATATTATTGTTGGACTCAACCTTCATCAAAGTGAACAGTTACAACGAAGAATGGACATAGTATCGAAGACTGCAATACCTGATTAGCCTTGAGTAGGAAACATTAATACGACCACACGAAGATACTACAAATACGCCGATTGTAAAAGTTGTCGTAATTGTCACGATCACCGGACTGAAAAGAATTGTAATTGATGTGATCCATCGGTGTACGTGTGGTGTGATGATTATATACTAACTGCTAAGAAGGAGCAATAAAGATTGTTCGTCAGTAATGGAAATCTCACGTGTTGGCTCCATCATTAATTGAACTATGTGATAGTTGATGATCAAAATTAATTAGCGGTGAACATTTTAATTGAAAGAGAGACTTGATGAACGTTGAGCAATGAAAGGAGTGTTTTGCCGAAATAATACTCGTATTACGACGCACGAAAGCAAGATCCTGATTTGCGTCGTGCCGTAGTGAACAATTCTGCCTAGCAACGTAACAACAACTACTGATTCTGAACCGCAAATGAATTTTTCCTCGCTTTAGTGGTGTGAAACGACGCCGGTGATGAATGATTCACTCAGTGCTGCAATAACTAACTAATCGGATATAGCAAATCATCATAAAACCATAACAGACAATTAAAATCAGCAGTTCGCATCGCTGAGAAGACTGTGTGGACTCGCAAACGGACTGTCATACATTACGCGAGGAACAATTTTCTGTAGAGATTTTCAGGTGGTGTTCCACGTTACCCGACGGGGACAACCATCACAGCGCGTCGCGTCTCCATCCCACCGACCGAGCTGTAGCAGCAGCGGCTCAACATCAACAGCGACAACACAAAGGGGAGAGGGGACGTCACAACACCGATCCCTTCGATCATCACTTGCCGACTAGAGTCTTCAGTCGTCGGCCAGGGAGCATGATAACTGCGCGATGTAGTGCTGAAATTAGTTGCTCAAATAAAATAACAAATGGAAATTTAGATGGCTGAAGGTTCTGATTCGACATTTTTTATTGAACAGCCTAGGTCCCGCAACCATCTGTATAGAGATCGAGTTACAGAGAGTTGTTAGCATGTTATGTTACTATATCGTCCTAATTTTTGCATAGCAGTGTGATAACCGTTATTGGTTTTGTAACCATCATCAGATCTAGGGATTACAGCGACCAAACGTAAACGTGTATTCAATGCACCCCAGTTTCAATTAGAACGCCTGAATGTTTGGATCACTGTGTCTTTCGGGAAAATGCTTGCTCAGATGTAGACAGTCTTATTCTCTAAACTCGTGATTTCATTTAAGACGGTGTCTCATTCTGATATTAGCCTGTATTAATCCCACGACTCCACGGCCGGTTGCGGTGCTCTCCGATCTACAGAAGCACGGTCGGATATGCGCCGAAAAGCGAGGACGATCCGTGGGTAATCCTGTGCATACCAATAGCAGCTTCCGATACCCTTTTACTGCGAAATTGAAAAGACCCTCTCTCACTCGTCGGGGACCTCAATGAATTATTGGCCATCTGAAAGCGAGGGGAAAGAGCATTTAAAACCCGTGCGAGGTCTTCTGTATGCGGCAGGCAGAAGGGCAGACGCGAACTCAGCTAATGGTACGACAAATTCTGCTGCATATTTAAAGGCTCTCTGCCCGTTACGCGCCGGCAAGAGGAGTGTTGGTGGTTAACGAGACAAAAATGAAACGGTCCCGCCTTCTGCGATAATTCCAGGAACTACACCGCTACATAGGAAGATACACCCGTCCGATATCACAACAAACGTATAATTTCCGACGTTAAATGAACTGTTTCATACTGTTGACATTTGCTAGCTAACTACAGCATGAAAAAATTTATAATCTCACCAGGCACAATATTAATAACCTATGTAAAAGAGTATAGTGGTGATTTTGGAACGTTGGACATGGTACAGAGTTCTTACCTGACGGTCATTTCACCCTCCACCGCTGATGCAAGACGTGGCAGTGCAATGGTGTCTGTGTCTGTGTGTGTGCGTGTGTGTGTGTGTGCAGTTAGATGTGTCGACGTGGGCACGTGACACAGTGGCAGAAAGGAGCTATCGTGTTTGACCTTGCTCATCTATACACTGTGAATAGAGATAACCGATTTGTTAGTGTATCATTCTGGAGTGTCCAATGTGTATGCCAAAAATTATGTGCCACTCATAAACATGTAAAATAAAGCAGAACCATAATCGTAAAACATCATAACAGGCAGGACCAAGAGAGGGATATCGCGCGTTTTCCTTACTTAAAAAAAAAAAAATCAGTATTATGACTCATTTGATGTTGCCCGAACTCTTCTCCCACCCCAAACTTTTCATCTCAGGGTAGCAGTTGCAGCTTAAGTCTTCAATTATTAGCTACTTATATTTCGATCTCTGTCTCCCTTATCGTCATCTACAGTTTTTTTTACCCTGTACAGCTCCCACTGGTACCATGGAAGTTATTCACTGATGTCTTAACAAATGTCGTATCATCCTGTCCCTTCTTCCTGTCAGCGTTTTCCATATATTTCTTTCCTCGCCGCTTCTGCGGAAAACCTCCTGACTTCTTTCATTCCTTAACCTAGCTATCAGTCCACCTAATTTTCAACATTATTATGTAACATCACACCTCAGATGCTTCGGTTCTCTTTTGTTTCGGTTTTCGCACAGTCCATACTTCACTACCACACAAACGCTCATTTTCAGGAATTTCTTTCTCGAATTATGGGGGCGCGTATGACCCCACTTGTTTTTTGGGCCCTAAACCAAAACAATCAAATTATGGCCTCTTTCATACTAGTAGACTTCTCTTCGCAGGGATTCCCTTTTTGTCAGCGTTAATTTGCTTTTTATGTGCTTCTCGGACCGTCCGTTATGGATTATTTTGCTGGCTAGGCAGCAGAATTCCTCAATTTCGTCTACTTTGCGATCCTCAATTCTGATACTATGTTTCTCGTTGTTCTCATTTCTGCTACTTCTCATTACCTTTTTCTTTCTTCAATTTACCCTCAGCTAGTTTTCTAAATTCAATAGGTTGTTCATTCCATTCAACAGGTCCTTTAATTCCTCTTTACTTTCATCGAGGAAACCGTTGTCATTGCCGAATCTTATCATTTATATCCTTTTACCTTGAATTTCAATCCCATTCTTGAACGTTTCTTTCATTTCCGCCATTGCTTTTTCGATGTATTGATTGAATAGCAGGGGCGAAAGACTACACACTTTCTAATCCGAGTACTTCTTTCTTGACCTTCCAGTCTTTCTGTTCCCTCTTGTTTCTTGTACATATAGTGTCTTTTCCGTCTTTCCCTATAGCGTACCCACCCTTTACCTTAGATTTCCGCTTTGTCCAGGTCGACAAATCCTATGAACGTGGCTTGATTTTACCTCGATATTGCTTCCATTATCAACCGTAACGTCAAAATATGTTATTAACAACAATCACTTTATAATACTGTCAGTGAATGTATGGGGCTCCATCTCAACCAGTTACGAGCAAATTTTACGAAAGAAACGACATGTGTTGGACATTTGGTAAGGGGTAACACGTAAAACGCCATTACTCCAAGTGACACATAAAGGTGCATGTTATCAGCGAGACAAAAACACGCAAAATGGGCAGTAGATGACTGGAGACCGGAAATGTCATCCGGTGATCGCTATTTTGCCTCTTTTCACATGATGCAAAGCTTCGAGTTCAAATCACCCCGCTTGTGTTTCAAGATTAATTTTATTACAAAACTGACAGAAATATTACTTTGCGTATGTTTGAGTGAAAATTTTTCTTCCATTTAGAACAAATAAGGCAAAAGACTTTAGAAAATAATATTTGCGAATAATAAGAGTTTAATAAAGTTCATTATTTAACTTATGGTCTTGATTTCTCGTACTTCATCCAGCGGAGTGATTTCTGCTTGCAGGAGAATATTCAGGACATTTCAAATAAGTACTCGAAATGACCTTTTGCAAGTACCATAAGAAGTTTAATTCCCGCTTGACATGGTATAGCTTCAGTTTCCCGACATCACAAAATTTCACAGCACAACTTCCGACCAACTTGGCAGAATCACTACTATATCTTCTAACAGAACAGAACAGACTCCTGACTACTATAAACACGAGTCAAAACATGCTAGGTCAGGAAGGCCAGAGTTACAAAAACTCGCAGCAAAGCGATCTTAAAGATTACCGATTTTTACGCCCAGTGGTGAAATCTGTATGTGATTGAATATTTCTTTTGCAAATGTTTTCAAATTATTTGTTATAAAAGTAACAAATGACAATAATAATAATTATTTATTTTAATTATGCTTCCAAAATTGAGAACAATATAATTATAACAAATTTCTGACATCTGTGACCTCATGTTCAAATGGCTCTGAGCACTATGGGACTCAACTGCTGTGGTCATTAGTCCCCTAGAACTTAGAACTACTTAAACCTAACTAACCTAAGGACATCACACACATCCATGCCCGAGGCAGGATTCGAACCTGCGACCGTAGCAGTCGCACGGTTCCAGACTGCGCGCCTAGAACCGCGAGACCACCGCGGCCGGCTTGTGACCTCATATTTGTATAACAGAATGAAAATAATAATTTACGATCTGTTTACTAAGTAAATAAGAAGTAAATATTTTTTTTAGATTTGGAAAAATATCTGTGTATAGTGCGATCTAGTTGTCTTGGTGTATGGGATACTCGAAGTATTTGTATGTGTCAAGTACTACAATTGGTTACCTGTATCATGTATTCCGGTTCATGGCGGAAATTGGACCACTGGCGAGTTCCATTACAGTATGCAGCGCGCAGGACGTGGGGCCACTCATACAGTTTATCGCTAACAAGAACCTGGATGTTTGTTTCAACATTCTCGGTGACCAAATGTTCCCAGTGTTGCCCTTTCTTGCACACCTTGGTGATGAGTATGCCGTGGACACGCCGGTATCCGACAACAGCTGTGTTCGCAGGGGTCGATGCACACGTTCCAGCTTTGAGAACATTCAGGCATCGCATCGCGTCTCGCCTGGGACGCTAAATCATCCGATCCTACTTTCATAGAAAACGTCTGGGACTGTTCGGATCAACTGGTTAAATGTGGCTTTTCAGTACGTAATCATCAAAAATTAGATGTAGCTTGAATGCGCATACTTGAAGAAACATGTGGGTTCTCTTTATCATCATGTACAATTTTCTGCTAAGACATATTTGCCTGTTCCGAAACCAAGCAATGTAAAGCCGATTGCACCATTTTCGCAATCGTCCGATGCTTTTTGTTCCCATGTGCTTGTAGTCATAGGTTTTCCTTCTTGGTATATGGCTTTGATCCATACGTAGTAGATTGCCATGCCAGTCGTTTCTACATTGTTGGATCGTTTCTGTAAGTGGTGGTCAAATAAAAACGAGGCGCATTACAAATAATTAAATTAACCATTGGCTATTTCAAAACTAATCACCATGACGTTTACTACACTGCCGGAAAGAAATCAGTACACCCTTAGGTTTCCAATTCACTCAACGTTTGTTGTTGCAAATGTGCGTATGGAATACGCGAAATGATTGCATTTACGGATCAGTAGCACTGGCGTTTGTGAGATACCAAGTATCGATCCATGTTGAAACACGCTTATTATTACGCAATGTAACCTCCACGGGCGGCAATGCAGGCGCTGACTCTTACTCCAGTCGACCATATAGATGACGAACAGTGTCCTGGAATACGTTATGCCACACCTGCTCGACCTGTTCACGCAATTCTGTGCCAGTTTCTGGTTGACCAGTCACACGGATCACTTCTCGTCCTATAATATTCCACATATGCTCCATTGGTGACAGTCCGGAGATCGTGCTGGCCAGAGAAGTTCCGTCACATCTTGCAGAGAACGTTGAGTTCCACGGGCAGGGTGTGGTCGAGCATAATCCTGTTGGAGCAACACGTCGCTTTCCTGTTGCAAGAAGTGCAAAAGAACGGGTCTAATAACATTCTGCACGTACCGAGCACTGATTAGAAACACCAAAGATGGCAGACAATTGCAGCACACAAGCAGAGCCGGCCGCTGTGACCGAGCGGTTCTAGGCGCTTCAGTCTGGACAGTCTGGAACCGCGCGACAGCTACGGTCGCAGGTTCGAATCCTGCCTCGGGCATGGATGTATGTGATGTCCTTAGGTTAGTTATGTTTAAGTAGTTCTAAGTTCTAGGGGACTGATGACCTTAGTTGTTAAGTCCCATAGTGATCAGAGCCATTTGAACCACAAGCAGAAGACAGGAAACAGGATAGAATGCTCCAACTTTTTGGGTGTACGTATTGATGAAAACTTGAACTGGAAGCAGCATGTTACTGAGTTCCTCAAACAATTAAGTTTAACTACATTTGCTCTTCGTATTATTGCTAATCTTAGAAACAAATGAATCAACCTCTTGTTATATTTTGCATATTTCCATCTAATATTGTCCTACAGAGTAATTTTCTAAGACTGCTCACCACTTAGAAAGAAATTACTGATAGCAGTAAGAATAATATGTGGTGTTCACCCGCGGTCAACATGTAAGTCCGTCTTCAGGGAGTTAGACATTTTAACTACACCGTAGCAGTTCATATATTCAGTAACGAAATAAGCCATCACAATTTGAGAAAAACAGTTATGTTCATACCTACAACACTAGACGAAAATATGACCGCTATTACCCATTATTAAAGCTTTCAGCAGCTCAGAAAGAAGCTCAGTAAACCGCAACAAAGATGCTTTTTTCGCAAAAGATCTTATCTTTAGTTTCCTTTTACGGTGTGATTAAATTATATTGCTCTGCCATTACATGTAAGGACCATTATGTCTCCTGGATTCACTAGTATAATCTGATCATCTGCAAAAAGGAGTGGTTCAAATACTGCACATCTCGATAAATAGGTATCTTCGGTTTCCTTTTCACACTTGTACATGAATATGAAATATAATTTATATATAAACGTTAAATGGTGTGGCCGATAAAGAACAGCCTTGCCTGAGTTCTTGCTGAACTGATGTCATTATCGAGGCTAGAGGAGGTGTAACACGATTTTAACGTGAGATCTCCTGGAACTAATATTTAGTCCTGGGTGCTTACTTGAGAAAAGACGTGGCAAAGAAAAATGAAGACAGGCAAATGAGCCTTCCGCTTCAAAATTACTTCATCGTAAGATTAGCTTACAGGTTGGATGTACGTTTTTTTATTTGATCGTTTCGACAATGTTGGCAATTTATCTGCCTAAAGCACTCCGTCTTTAGGCCACAAGTGGCCCATCGGGACCATCCGACCGCCGTGTCATCCTCACTGAGGATGCAGATAGAAGGGGCGTGTGGTCAGCACACCGCTCTCCCGGTCGTTATGATGGTTTTCTTTGACCGGAGCCGCTACTATTCGGTCGAGTAGCTCCTCAATTGGCATCACGAGCCTGATTGCACCCCAAAGAATTGACACAATGCATGGCGGCCCGGATGGTAACCCATCCAAGGGCTGGCCACGCCTGACAGCGTTTAACTTCGGTGATCTGGCGGGAACCGGTGTACCCACTGCGGCAAGGCCGTTGCCAATTTATCTGCCTAGGTCCGATAGAAATCTTGGAAGCATAGCTTTCTTCACTATGCCACCTGAGTTTATTGTGTGAAGTGTTTCGTAGGAGCAGAAGATGATGAGACAGAGCGATGTAGCGCAGTAGTTTGCACATGGGACTCGCATGCGAGAGAACGACGGTTCAGAGCCACGTCCGGGAATCATGATTAAGGTTTTCCGTGATTTCTCTAAATCGCTCCAGGAAAATGTCTGAATGATTCCTGTCGGAATGATTCCTTTGAAAGGTCACGGTTGATTTCTTTCCCCACCCTTGACACAGTCCGAGCTTGCGCTCCGTCTCTAATGACCTCGATGTCGACGGCACGTTAAACCCAGCCTTCCGTCCTTTTTGCAGAAGATGATCATTGTTCTATTGCAGATCCATGAACCCAGTGTTTTAAAAGAAACTTTGCTTTGTTAACGTGTAGCACTGCTTCTCTCTATTCCTGTCATTTGCAACCTATCCTCACCATTTCAGTATGAGGATGTCAAATTAAGCGCCTTCCAGCAGTCTAGTTTCCAACCTTATTTTATTTGGCAACCAGTTTGAGCGTTGTACAACGTCATCTTCAGCCCCTGTCCGACGTCAGATGATGCTTGAAGTACTGCTGTAGCAAAAGCCTACTGATATCAGTATTGCTTGCACCTGGTTTGATCACATCCGGGATAGAACCTACCTACACCTCGGTCAGGGGCTGAAGATGACGTAGAACAACGCTGAAACTGGTTTCCAAATAAAATAAGGTTGGAAACTAGACGGCTGGAAGGTGCTTAATTTGACATCCTGTATCGGACAGCCGAGTCCCGCAACCATCTCTAAAAAGACGGAAATATAGGCATTTCAGTATGACTATTGCTTGTCACGTCATCAACAATCAGCATTATGTATTCATATCTAGGCCTGTTCCTACGATTCTTTCCCACTACCACACTCCCACGTAATAACGCATGTCCTAATACAAAACTCGAAAAATGAAAATGCCCCAGAAAATATTTTAAGCCTCTTAGAATTGGTAACCCAGCTGACTGCATCCACACCTAGCGTTACCTACACTAAGGTGTATGAAATATTTACCCGGCTAGTTTTATTCTTCCTCTGTGTATGCTCACAGCCATTATATCTCTTGATTTAATAATGATCTTTATCAGACTTTTTTTCCCTAGTTGACTCTTTCGAGGACGTTTTCATTCTTAGTTGTTCAATTCCACTGACCAACCACCCAGCTTTTGTAGCACCATATTCAAAAGCATTCTACTCGTTTAATTTCTGTCTCCCCCAGTGTCCCTTTTTCTTATCCATTCATCGTTGTGCTTTTTGCTCAATATTTGTCTAATCTCACTGTTTTTATTTTTGGTTATTAGTAGACGCTTCTTTTTATAGGAAGCCCTTTTCACATTTACAGTCCTTGCTACTTAGTCTCTCTTGCAACTCCCATCCTTATCTACTCTGCTTCTAAGATAGCAAGATACGCCCATCACTTCAAAATACTGATACCTAGCTATCCAGCATATCCTTCCATTCCATGATTTATCAAGGTTGAAACCACTATCTCTATTAATTAAATCGGACGTCAAGCGAATCTCAGTTGCCTCCTTCACTATCGGATCCCAAAAAGATGATGTAGTTGCCAAAATTTCGTCGTTGTTATACAACACGCTGTGACCAGTGGCGATACAGTGCTCTGCCACTGCCGATTTGTTAGGTTGTAAAATCATGGAAGCCGGCACTTTGTGTATTAAACTCACAAAGACGTCGTCGCCGTGCAGATCACAATGATATATCGACATGGCAACACAGATCGACTCCGGAGTCATAGGTGTAACTCGCAAATTGTGCATGTGTCTGCCACCGACCAACGTCACTGGCGCATTTGCATCTGTGGCCGCATCCGCAGTTGCGCGGTACACGAGTATAAAGGGACGAAGCGAGCACTGGAGCGGCACTCTCGCGGCTCAATCTGAGGATCTCTGAACGTTATACAGCCGAAATATTAGAAAATGGAAGAGAATTCTTGCGGTTGCATACCCGAAACAATGGAACAGTCTTTGCGCCGCACAAAACCTGAAGATTCACATCACAAAGGTGTTCCACTGGATTCAAGTAAGGACTCTGGATAGGCCAGTCCTCAAACCATTGCCTCGCCGATGCTGTCTTATGAAAGAGTGAATTGTCGTTCTGATACAATCATCGCCTCTTAGCTGTTCCACTGCTGTATGCAGAAAAATGTGTTCATATCTTTCCATGTTTAGCATTCTTTACAGTGCAATGAAAGCACCTTCCCCTAACCATGAAAAAAATTACCGTAACTCCACTTGATCCATACTTCACTGCTGTTTCCGATGGCTCTGAGCACTATGGGACTTAACTTCTTAGGTCATCAGTCCCCTAGAAGTTAGAACTACTTAAACCTAACTGACCTAAGGAGAGGCAATTCTGACTTTACGGCTAATAATGGAAGCAAGACTGAAGAAAAATCAAGACACGTTCATAGGATTTGTCGATCTGGAAAAAGCGTTCGACAATATAAAATGGTGCAAACTGTTCGCCGTTCTGAAAAAAGTAGGGGTAAGCTATAGGGAGAGACGGGTCATATACAATATGTACAACAACCAAGAGGGAATAATAAGAGTGGACGGTCAAGAACGAAGTGCTCGTATTAAGAAGGGTGTAAGACAAGGCTGTAGCCTTTCGCCCCTACTCTTCAATCTGTACATCGAGGAAGCAATGATGGAAATAAAAGAAAGGTTCAGGAGTGGAATTAAAATACAAGGTGAAAAGATATCAATGATACGATTCGCTGATGACATTGTTATCCTGAGTGAACGTGAAGAAGAATTAAATGATCTGCTGAACGGAATGAACAGTCTAAGTACACAATATGGTTTGAGAGTAAATCGGAGAAAGACGAAGGTAATGAGAAGTAGTAGAAATGAGAACAGCGAGAAACTTAACATCAGGATTGATGGTCACGAAGTCAATGAAGTTAAGGAATTCTGCTACCTAGGCAGTAAAATAACCAATGACGGACGGAGCAAGGAAGACAACAAAAGCAGACTCGCTATGGCAAAAAAGGCATTTCTGGCCAAGAGAAGTCTACTAATATCAAATACCTGTCTTAATTTGAGGAAGAAATTTCTGAGGATGTACGTCTGGAGTACAGCATTGTAGGGTAGTGAAACATGGACTGTGGGAAAACCGGAACAGAAGAGAATCGAAGCATTTGAGATGTGGTGCTATAGACGAATGTTGAAAATTAGGTGGACTGATAAGGTAAGGAATGAGGAGGTTCTACGCAGAATCGGAGAGGAAAGGAATATGTGGAAAACACTGATAAGGAGAAGGGACAGGATGATAGGACATCTGCTAAGACATGAGGGAATGACTTCCATGGTACTAGAGGGAGCTGTAGAGGGCAAAAACTGTAGAGGAAGACAGAGATTGGAATAAGTCAAGCAAATAATTGAGGACGTAGGTTGCAAGTGCTACTCTGAGATGAAGAGATTGGCACAGGAAAGGAATTCGTGTCGGGCCGCATCAAACCAGTTAGTAGACTGATGAAAAAAAACAACCTAAGGACACCACACACATCTATGCCCGAGGCAGGATTCGAACCTGCGACCGTAGCTGTCGCGCGGTTCCAGACTGTAGCGCCTAGAACCGGTCTGCCACACCTGCCGGCTCACTGCTATGGTAATCGCCAAACCCAAACTGTTGCTCCGGGTTGTCACAGGGTACAAGATGACCCTTCATTCCAAATCAATCGTGTCCAGCCGTCCACTGTCCAGTGGCGTCGCTGTTTTCACCACCTCAACTGACACCATGGACTACAGAAACACCTGGCTTACTAGGAGTTATTCGACCATTGTACTCCATTCCTTTCAACTCCCTACGCGCAGTCACTGCGCCAGCTGGAGTCCTGGTAGCGCTTTGGAACTCACGAGTGATCCCTTTGCTGATTTCATGCGAGTTCTACAAACACCTTCCACAATGCTCGACAGTCCCTGTCCGTCAGTACATGAAGTCAGCCTTGTCGTCGCTCAGCTGTGGCTGTTGCTTTGCGTTTCCACTCCACAGTCGCATCATCAACATTCGCTCTGGGCAGCTTCAGAAGCGCGTAAATGTCCGTTATGGATATGATCAGCTAAAGCTGAAGGAATAGAAAAGCAACTGATATTACTCAACAGAGGAAAGTCCACTGGACCTGACGACATACCAATTCGATTCTACACAGAGTACGCGAAAGAACTTGCCCCCCCCCCCCCCCCTTCTAACAGCCGTGCACCGCAAGTCTCTACAGGAACTGAAGGTTCCAAATGATAGGAAAAGAGCACAGGTAGTCCCAGTCTTCAAGAAGGGTCGTCGAGCAGATGTGCAAAACTATAGACCTATATCTCTGACATCGATCTGTTGTAGAATTTTTGGAACATGTTTTTTGCTCGCCTATCATGTTATTTCTGGAAACTCAGAATCTACTCTGTAGGAGTCAACATGGGTTCCGGAAACAGCGATCGTGTGAGACCCAACTTGCTTTCTTTGTTCATGAGACCCAGAAAATATTAGATACAGGCTCTCAGGTAGATGCCATTTTCCTTGACTTCCGGTAGGCGTTCGATACAGTTCCGCACTGTCGCCCGATAAACAAAGTAAGAGCCTACGGAATATCAGACCAGCTGTGTGGCTGGATTGAAGAGTTTTTAGCAAACTGAACGCAGCATGTTGTTCTCAATGGAGAGCCGTCTACAGACTTTAAAGTAACCTTTGGCGTGCCACAGGGGAGTGTTGTGGGATCATTGCTTTTCACAATATATATAAATGACCTGGTAGACAGTGTCGGATGTTCCATGCGGCTTTTCGCGGAAATGCTGTAATATACAGAAAAGTTGCAGCATTAGAAAATTGCAGCGAAATGCAGGAAGATCCGCAGCGGATAGGCACTTGGTGCAGGGAGTGGCAACTGACCGTAACATAGACAAGTGTTACGTATTGCGAATACATAGAAAAGAGGATCCTTTATTGTATGATTATATGATAGCGGAACAAACACTGGTAGCAGTTACTTCTGTAAAACATCTGGCAGTATGCGTACGGAACGATTTGAAGTGGAATGATCATATAAAATTAATTGTTGGTAAGGCGGGTGCCAGGTTCAGATCGGTTGGGAGAGTACTTAGAAAATGTAGTCCATAAACAAAGAAGGTGACTTACAAAACACTCGTTCGACCTATACTTGAGTATTGTTCATCAGTGTGGGATCCGTACCAGGTCGGGTTGACAGAGGAGATAGAGGAGATCCAAAGAAGAGCGGCGCGTTTCTTGACAGGGTTATTTGGTAAGCGTGATAGCGTTACGGACATGTTTAGGAAACTCAAGTGGCAGACTCTGCAAGAGAGGCGCTCTGCATCTCAGTGTAGCTTGCTGTCCAGGTTTCGAAAGGGTGGGATTCTGCATGAGATATCAAATATATTTCTTCCCCTTACTTATACCTCCCGAGGAGATCACGAATGTAAAATTAGAGAGATTCGAGCGCGAACGGAGGCTTTCTGGCAGTCGTTCTTCCCGCGAACCTTAGGCGACTGGAACAGGAAATGGAGGTAATGACAATGGCACGTAAACTGCCCTCCGCTACACACCGTTGGGTGGCTTGTGGAGTATAAATGTAGATGTGAGTTAGATTCTTAATGCTATGCCTTTTGATGCGTTTGTTCACTATATTATCAGAAAAAAGCAAAAAATATATGAAACCCACTACTAAATGTTCGTATATAAATCAGTTTGAGTAACTCAGCTTCCGTTACATTTAAGTCGATATAAAATTCTGGTAATTATACGGTGAGACGTGCTGAAGGTGTTCACAATTAATTTTGTAATCACATGCTATACCGTTCTTTCTCTTTGTTAAAGGCATTTTCTTAAATTTATCTTTATTTAAAGAGAGCTACCATTCATTACACCAACTGA
Source organism: Schistocerca gregaria (assembly GCF_023897955.1). Taxonomy (NCBI): domain Eukaryota; kingdom Metazoa; phylum Arthropoda; class Insecta; order Orthoptera; family Acrididae; genus Schistocerca; species Schistocerca gregaria. Next base: position 124,495,105 of record NC_064925.1, read on the forward strand.
AAATTTTGTCGAAGTCCCTGAATTTCGCTATTATCGTCCAACGACGCATCGTTACTGAACAGTCATATAGCATTGCTGTACCCCTCTGTTATTCGTTTATGTATACTGAAAACATGTCCTATTACAGCTCCTTGGGGGTGGCATACTACGTTCTTTTCTGTGGAACGTTCGCCGTCCATTATACCGCACTGGGCTTTATTACTCCAGTATTCATCGAACCAATAATATACCCAGTAATGAATGTCAATTGGCTGATGACAATAATAAATATGAGAATGAAATATTATGAAACTAAGCAATGATCGGAGCTATCCTGCGCAGTCAAATAATTTGATTAACCTCTTCTATGTGCTCCAATGACTTGAGAAATCTATTACTTTTCACATACGTAAGTAGAAAAGTCTTGTCGTGTCTTAGTCACTGTTAAAGATTTACAGCAATATTACTTACTATCTCAGTATTAAATAGGAAACTGTTTCCTGCGAAATTATATTTATTTGATCACAAGCGGCTTCCGATTTCTTAGGCTGACAGTCACCTAAGAAGCCGAAAGCCGGTTAGTGACCATCAGGTTCTGCCAAATACCAATCGAAAATTCAGTTAACTGCTATTCCTGGAATTTGCGTAACTTTGTACGAAAGTTGTACGAGTGCTTTATAGTCATGAGTAAAGATCGTTATCCTTTCCCAGTTGTTGCTTCCAAGGTGATGTGATGCAGGTTCGTTTAGAAATACAACGTCTTGTGAAATCGAATAATGCTTTGTGAGTGCTGCTGTATAACTGTTTCGTGCAGCATCGGGAACGGAAGCCGAATGATTAGCGCCTTGCCTTCGGTGTCAAAGAATATGGGTTCAGTTCTCGGTACATCCTCTGATGTTTTTCTGAGGTAGAGAGATCTGGTGCGGAATCCACTCATCCCTTGTGAGGGCGACTAACGAGCTCCTGAAAAAAGAAGCAGCGGCATCATCAAGATTCATCTACTCGCAATAAGTCTCAACAGATTGGCGACATGTTGGTCACAAGCCCCGCGGTCATAAGTCACTCCTCGTTCTGCCTTGCAGGCAGCAGTTGGCGAGTCGGAACAGGCATAAGGAATAATCCGTGAGTTGCTTTTACGTTGGTAACTGATTAATTTCCTGTTTGATTGTCTTCAGTTAACTAGAGTCCTCCTGGACAACCTGACCGCTACTTTCGGCCACACTCAGTGCATTTGAGGTTAATGAATTATAATCCTACAGTGGAAAGAGCTTAACGTCAGTTCACGTTGTTGCACTGCAGGTATGTTAGACAATCGAGTTATAGTGACGTTTCAATGAAAGGCGGACTTATTTTCAATTGCGTATGAAAAATACATCCTACTATTTACAATTCAATGATCCCGAAATGTTGAAGATATCTCTTACAGGTTGATGCTATAGTACTTTAGTGTTTTTATTGTGTGGATCTATTTCTGCTAGATTAGCATCTTCAGACCATCTGCGAAAGTTACATGATATTTTTAATGTATTGTATTATAATTTGGAGGTATACAAATTTTTTACTTATGTCCATATATCGTCAGTGTTGCTATCATTTTGTATTCTGTTATTTTTTTATTTTTTTATTTACACGTCAAGTTTCGTAGGACCAAATTGAGAAGCAAATCTCAAAGGTCATGGATCTATGGAGTACATGAAATTACAACATAAAAATGTAATAACAGACAAAAATAAAATGTTTATGAACCCGAAAAAGTCAAGCCATAAGTTTACTTAAATGCAATGAACAATAAAACAAGAATCAGCTTAATTTTTTAAGGAACTCCTCGACAGAATAAAGGAAGTGACTCATGAGGAAACTTTTCAGTTTCGATCTGAAAGCACGTGGATTACTGCTAAGATTTTTAAATTCTTGTGGTTGTTTATTGAAAATGGATGCAGCCGTCCACTGCACATCTTTCTGGACAAGAGTTAAGGAAGTCCGATCCAAATGCAAGTTCGATTTCTGCCGAGTATTAACTGATTGAAAACTGCTTATTCTTGGGAATAAGTTAATATTGTTAACAGGAAATGACAGCAACGAATATATATTATGAGTGGCCAATGTCAAAATACCCTGACTCGTGAAACTGGATCGATTAGAGGTTCGTGAACTTACACCACGTATTGCCCGAACCGCAGCATTCTGAGTCAAAAATATCCTTTTAGAATGGGAAGAGTAACCCCAAAGTATAATACCATATGACATAAGCGAATGAAAATAAGCAAAATAGATTAATTTTCGTGTCGAACAATCACTTAATTCAGATAACGTTTGAATAGTAACAATGGCAGCATTAAGTCTTTGAACAAGATCATGACCGTGGGCTTTCGACGACAGTTTACTATCTATCCCAACACCAAGAAATGTGAACTGTTTATTTTCACTAATTATATGCCTATTCCGATATAACATGTTGTAGATTTAGGACGCTTATGCTATAAGCTATTTTATGCTTTGTTGCTGTTGTTAATCGTCCCTTCTAACATTTTTTGTAACTGGTGTTTTTATCGTCAGATTTGACGAGTTGCCAGTAGTGATTACTGACCAAAGATGCTGGATGGTTACAGTCGCTATAGTGTGTTGACATTATAATTTTGGGTTTAGCGTATGATCTTTGTAATAGATGTGTGTGTGGGTAGTTGTCTGTGCCCATCCGTTATCTTTGGTTAGGAGTTCAATAAAATGTTGTATGAAGGCGCTGTATTGTGTATATGTAGATTTCTATCTCTTCAAGAGCGTTCGTTACTAAATTTTAAGTAATATGTGTAAAATTTTCATTACTGCCTCCACTAATTGTGCTTTGTGGTTATTGTTCTTTAAGTGGTTGAAGAATGTAGACGGATTATTTTCGGCGATTCTCGTGTGTTCTCGATACCGTGTACTGAAGTTGCGACTTGTCTGTCCAATGTAAAATTTATTGAAATCCTGACACTCGATTTTGTATATGCCTGGGTTTGTGTGTACTGGTTATTCTGTTTTTCCTGAGCGAAATCTATGGCGGATATTGTTATTGGTTCTATATTCGAATAGGATGCTTATGCATTTAATTTGTTTGATATCCTCCATAAATGTTACATGTATGTATACTGGTTTAGTGTTTTTGGCGTATTCCTGGATAGTTTTATGTTCTTGTGAATTTTTACTTGCTTTCGCAGTTGGTCTGAAGATGGCAGTGTAGCCGAAATGAATCCATCAAAGTAAAAACACTACACTACTATAGCAGCAATCTGGATTTTATTACATAATACTACTGTTTGTTGTGCAAATTATTAATCAATGATGAAGAGACGATCCCTCTCAAATGATGTTTCACCAATGGTTTTTGTCGAATTTACAATGTGTTATTGAACTCTTTAGACAAACGAAGGCATTGCATGGTATTATGTTTGCCTCTGTTATGAGCGTTACGCCTCATCACAATGAATGTAAAGCTGTAACTGCAAGCTTCACACCTTTGGACTGCTGTGCACTGTTTCGAATGATAACCTTTGCGGCCGACAAGCAATTTTGCTGCGATTGATTGCTTCCTTTCAATACAGTTTTATCAGCTGCCTGTGACTGCATGTCAGCTTTTCATTCGCACACATCCCGTACTCAATTATCGGACGATGCTCCTAACGGACGTCAAGAAAGTTACTGGACGGTGCTTCTAACGAACATCTAGAACAAAAAGGATTTCTGGCTAGGTGTTGTAAATGTGCCGACTACATGTATACGGTCGACCACATCCCAGCTCAGTACTGAAGAAACTTCTTATTTACACAACGTTAAGAAAAAAGGCACAAAACAGGTGAACGACTGTAAGACAGCACGCGGTAATTTTACGGATAATCTCTTCGAGAAAAGTAAAAATGGTTTTCTGTACGTACTTCAATTCGTGAATCTGTGAACAACGTTCAGCAGGCGGTGCAAAACGTTAACGAAGTTTTATTCGATTTGAGCAGAATTGGATAGCGACTGCAGTATATTTCAAAAATGGAAGGAACTCAGCTATCAGTCACAAATCCAATCTGTCTTTTTATTGCAAATATAGATTTCAGCTATTGAACAGCTATTTTCATTGTGTTTAAATCGAGTCATAAACAATCGTCACACCTGTGACAACACATGCTACTATACGGCTTTAAGACGCACATGGCCAGATTCTGAAATCTACTGGCATAGCTACGTGCCACGTTCACCTCTAGTTCAATTACCATCTCATAAATTCTTCTTGCACTCCAGTCTGCTCCCTGATCTATTAGTTTTCCTGTATCTCTTAGTATTTTCCAATAAGCGTCTCTCCATTGCTCTTTGAGCTGCCCTCAGTTTTTTGAATGCTTTCCTCATGAAAAGACCAAGTGCCACTGCCATTAACAAAAATTGATAATACCTTTTCTCGTGAGACTTATCGACAGCTATATTTTGAAAACCACATTTAGCACTCCTGGCCATTTCCACTCTCAGGTTTAATTTTTTTCATATCCATTTACTAGTATGCTTCGTCCTTCTAAACGCCTAACTTTTCCAACGAGTCCTGTTCCTTCATTGTTAATTCGCACTACCACCTTTTCAGTGTCTTAGTTACATATAATGTGAGTCTTACTTGTACAAGGTACCTTATCCAGGAATGAGACGTCATATACACTGGGGTGACAAGCTATGGGAAAGAACTATGTACATATACATATGGCAGTAGTATCGCCGACACAAGGTATAAAAGGGCAGTGAATTGGTGCAGCTGTTATTCGTAGTCGGTCGATTCAAATGGAAACGTTTCTGACGTGAATATGGCCGCACGACGGAATTAACACATTTTGAACGCGGATTGGTAGTTGGAGCCAGACGCATGGGACATTCCGTTTCGGAAATCGTTAGGGAGTTCAATATTCCGAGATCCACAGTGTCAAGAGCGTGCCGAAGATACCAAATTTGAAGCCTACGGCCTTCACTCAACGACCAAGAACAGCGATGTTTGCATAAAGTTGCCAATGCTAACACACAAGGAACACTGCGTGAAAAAAACGAGAAAATCACTGTGGGACGTACAACGAACGATTTCAGTTGGTAAGAGCTGACAATAGCATTCGAATGAGGCGCAGGCCCCACGAAGCTGATGATGACCCCATAATGATGTGGGTTATGTTTACATGGAATGGAATGGGCTTTCTGATGCAGTTGAACCTATCATCGGCTGGAAATGGTTATGGTCCGCTACTTGGAGACCATTTGCAGCAGTTCATGAACTTCATATTCCCAAACAACGATGTCATATCAACATGGCATAGTTGTTCGCCCTTGGTTTGAATATTCTGGACAGTTCCAGAGAGTGCTGGCTGTTGATGCTAAGGTTAGTGAGTTTGATCTCATCCATCTGTCTTCCCAGGAAGCATCTAAACTAAGGGGTTTGTTGGAGAGGTTCCCAGAGCTCCTCTGTGATAGACTGGGGGTTACTAATGTTCTTTACCATATTCGCCTGTCTGACCATATTCCCGTCAAGCAGTCCTCATATCGCCTCTTACCGTCTAAGATGCTGAGGGAAAAGATCTCCAAAATGCTTGAGCAGGGAATTATAAGGCCTTCTACATCCGATTATGCCTCTCCTATATTCTTCGTTCCTAAGTATCAGGGACGGGACTTGCGGCCTAAATAAGAAGGTCGTCCTTGAATCTATTCCGTTACCTGTTCTTCGTAACTCCTTTACTTGGTTTGCCGGCCTAATTGGTGTACTGTGCTCGACCTGAATCAAGCCTGTTATCAGATTCCCTTAGCCGAAGAATGTAAACACGTTACAGCATTTTGTACTGATTGCAATCTGTTTGAGTTTAACAGGGTTCCCTTTGGTTTGGCATGCTAAATATATGGGAGATGGGAGTACGTGGGGAAAACCACAGGTAAATAGCGCCTTCTAAATCCCTGGATCGATTTCAACAGCTTTATTATATGGAACGAAATATTGTGGGCATAAGAACCAGTAACATCCTACCGGGGTAGCAGTGATAACGTGGCGAGAGGAAGGGGAGGAGATGTACAGATAGAGCGGAGGAAGAAGAAATTAGACAGAGAGGGAAGAGGAAGAAATGAACAGAAAGAAGAGGAGTTGGGCAGAGGAAGGAGGAAGAGGTGGGCAGATAGAGGGGAGGAAATGGACAGACAGAGGAGAGAGAGGAAACGGACAGAGGAAGGAAAGAGATACACGGCAACATGAGCGAGGTTGCATTGCAAAGTAAAACGTGGCCGATTGTCATTGTGAAGCGGTGCCAGCTGGGCATGGTGATGATGATGTTTGATTTGTAGGGCGCTCAACTGCGCGGTCATCAGCGCCCGTACAAAGTCACAAGTTTCCCCACAGTCCATTTTTTTTACACATACCAATCGGGTCACTGTAACGAGTGATCATAATGATTATGAAATGATGAGAAGACTACAAAAAACCAGTCCCCGGGCAGAGAAAATCCCCAACCCCGCTGCGAATCGAACCCGGGACCCCGTGATCCGCTGGGCACGGTGCGGCAACAGCCGACACTGCAATATGCTAGCAGAAGGACGGAAGTCTTTTCTCCCTTGCCATCACGAAGCTGTTTAGAGTATGTGCCATAAGCTCTAAACGAACATAGAATGGAGCATATAAGTACTCTGCTATTGGTGTACTAAAATATTCTTGTCTCAGTATCACAGCCTACACAAGGAGCCTGCGACACGTAGAGCTACATCCTGGAATGCAGTATGGGGTCTGCTGTTCCACCACGAGACAACACAGTCTGCCCTGAGTCACAAGGGAGTCGCCCACTCGCTGTTATCTCGGTCGCAGCTGGAGACGTCGCTGACAGTGGGATTTGAGTGAGACCGTAAGGCAACTGGAGACTTTCACCAAGCTGTTCCTGATGTACTATGACCAAGGACAGGAATAAAGAAATTAACTGAACAAATCTAATGTCGTCCTGACGTTTCATTTCACTCACCACGGATGACAATCATTTGTCTCTTGTAATGATTCCATACAGCAAAGAAATTTGACATACAGCTAAACTTCCACAAATCATGTCATTCTTCATATGTAAAACAAGGGTTTTCTCTCTGTTACTGCTTTGAACTTTGTAACACTCAAGTCGATGCAACTGTACTATGCATATAGCAAAGTGCTGCAAAAGGTTTAAAATAGGTCCTCTTAATTTATAAGTTTTAATTCTCCCATTTAATGCAGAAATCATTGAATCTATTATCTTCAAGTTGTGCAACCCACGGTACCATCATCTATGTGCTGTGAACATTACGGATAACCTGGCCTTCTGTGTCCTCATTGTGCTGGAGGACAAACCATCTGACAAACTAGTTTATGCTTTTACTCAGATACAGTTGATTTTAACTGATATTAGTACGACGTAGACAAAAGATATCGAGTTTCCAGTATCAGCGTTGCAGTTGATTTACTTCAAATAAAAGTCTACATAGTTACAGTGCGCGCCTTAAGTGCGAGCCAATTATCAACACTGCGTGGCTGATGCATTAGACGCCACTTAGTCGTTTGCGAGATATACTCGCGGGTACAGTATTTCCTCACTGCTGCATTCGTTGACACCCATAGTAAAGAAATATCTGTTGTGAAATTACCATCGCAATGCTACTTGCATTCAGGCAACTTCATCGTCGTTTACGAAGACTGGAAATAAGGGGAGAAAATGAAACATATGCATGTAGCTATTTCTCGGTGTTCCAAGCCTTAAGATAAGTGCAGTAGCCTGGACATCTGCAAACACAACATGCATGGCAGTATTGTGGGCTGCCTACCTCCGAGGCAGCCACTTCTTCGCTCTCCATAAAGAAACATTAGTGTTGAGGATAACCGCTTAGTATGAAGGGGACCGTTCTTATTTCTTTTGACGTACTGCTCTCTAACTCGTCACGTTACAAAGTCTTAAGCATCCGTGTTCAACGCCGTGTTTTGTGCTACTGTGTCTTCTATAAGCAAAATGTAGTTGCTTCATCGCAAGCAGTTTTAAGTTTATCGTTTAAATATTTCCACTCCACACCTTTCAGGATGCCTAATTCACTAAAAATATGACTTTACACTCTGTGTTGTATGTATATCCTTGTGTATTGGACCAAAGGAAAATGTTCATAGCGTGTTAGCACACAGTAATGAAACACCCTGTATGTGGGACTAATAAGTTGCTGGATTTTGATTGGAATAGCATTCCCCGCATTTTAACAGCGTTTTCACCACGATCCACAACGTCTCTCATGGAGAATGAGCGCCAGTGACAAAACGCGCTGCTTGTGTCTGTGGTTCATGTGTACTGTCAACATTAATTGTATCTGATAAGTGTCACATCCTGGATAGCATTCCTCAAGCATCAGTTTTTGTAAGCTGCTAACGAGGCATGAATTATGTTTTCTGTGGATATTCGAAATGACTCTTGATTCCGGTACCTGCGTTTCCTACAAGTAATTTAATGCTCCACTTTAAAACGTGACGGACCGTAGCTCCTAAATATTTTATGGTTCAGTGACTGATCTCTTGATGTAATCAAAGTAGCATGTGACTTCCCCACTTCTTTCGTGAACTAGGTTTCTTTCGTTTATGTTACGGTTCACTTACTAGGCCCTGCACTAATCTGGTCGGTATTACATTCCTTTTTATCTTGTTAACTGGTGGGGAGGGGCATTATTGCAAGACTGTGTCGAAAATTTTTTACGCGACGCGAGACAACGAACGTTGCGGAGAATTGGTTACTATAATCAGCTGCCTTTTAAATGTCATGGTTGATCAAATTAAACTGAGTTTCACATGACCGCAGCTTGCTTCGTTGGTCCCTACAGAGACGATTTCTCAGACTTTTCTTAGTCCGTTTTTGGCATTAATCCACCACATTTGACATTGGCTGCTGACGTATGTTATCTTGTCGCATTTTATTGAAATGTATATATTCTGTTTCCAGTCATTGATCTCATATCCACTTCATTATAATTACCGGTTACGGCGCCAGGGAGACTGGTAATCATAGTAAAGTGCGTTTTCTATCAATAACTGGAAATAACTGTGGTAAAAAAACAACTATGATCGCTGGCTGTGGGATTGACATTTTATCCGTCTTTGTAAAATGTTTATTTTCCTACCAGTTTCAACATTTATTCCATGAAACATAATCATTTTATATTTAACAGCCACTGGGCATTGATTTCCTCCTCTACTTTAACTAAAACGATAATCTGTTGTTAGGGGAGCTATGTCGCATCTATCGCAAGTCGCTTCTTTAAATAATTGCTAAAAAGTTGTTTTTGGATATGCTGAAGTGTCGAAGGGAACAAGGGAAACTTTTTCAAGGTTTATGAATGAAATAATGATAACGAGTTTCCAGATAGATTATACAGCGTTTGTTGTAAGTTGCAGCCCCATTATCTGTCTACTTGTATCGTCGGAAGTGGTGATTATAGTGTGGACAATATTGTAACAATTCGTTCTTTTAGCATGTGGTATTGTCTATACGAGAGCTCACGTCGGATTTTGATATCCCATGCGAAACTTATTCAGCCAATAAGTAGGATATACGAGAGGTAATAAACAGTCTGAGAAAAAAGTGAAATACCCGAAAGACATGTTCGAATGCCAATATATCTTCGTAAACGTGCATATACATGTCGGGTAAGTAAATAATTAGTGTTTCAATTCCCTGTAATAGATAGAATGGCCACCAGAGTGCATCATCTTTGTTCATTTCCTTTGCTTTCAAGTCTGGTAAGGTATATATGGGGCGTGAACAGCGTCACATGTTGAGTGATCACTATGAAGGACACGGAGATATTGCGTATGTGTGTGAGACAGCGTTATTAGCACCTGACAGGGTTTGAAAGCGGTCTCATTGTGGTCTCTATTTGACCAGTCGGTCGAATTGTGCAAGTGTCAGATTTATGGTGCACCTAAGACTTCCTTGGAGGTAGGAAACTTAGCTCTCTTAACGGAACAAAATCGACAGCTGTAAAGGTAATCTCGAGGGTATCCCAAAGAGGTGTCACAGAACCGTTACAATTTATAATGTATACAAATCATTTAGTACAATGCATCGGACCGAGCGAGGTGGCGCAGTGGTTAGACACTGGACTCGTATTCGGGAGGACGACGGTTCAATCCCGCGTCCGGCCATCCTGATTTAGGTTTTCCGTGATTTCCCTAAATCGCTCCAGGCAAATGCCGGGATGGTTCCTTTCAAAGGGCACGGCCGACTTCATTCCCTAATCCGATGAGACCGATGACCTCGCTGTCTTGTCTCCTTCCCCAAAAAACAAACCAACAATGCATCGGACCCTCTTTAAGGTTGTGCGCAGATTATGTAGTTGTCTATAAGAAGATAAGAAGACAGCATAGATTCACAGAAGGACCTAGAGAGGATTGATGGATGGAGCAGGGACTAGCAATTGACCCTGAACGTAAATAAATGAAACGTATTGCTCATATATTTAGAATACGAGTCCACTGCCGGACAACTGTACTGTTGATGACATGTTGTTGGGTACGGTAACTGTCGTAAAAGATCAAGGAATATCTATCCTGGATGACATTAATTGGAATGACTAGCCGGCTGTAGTGGCCGAGTGGTTCTAGGCGCTTCAGCCTGGAACCGCGCGACCGCTACTGTCACAGGTTCGAATCCTGCCTCGGGCATGGATGTGTGTGATGTCCTTAGGTTAGTTAGGTTTAAGTAGTTCTAAGTTCTAGGGGACTGATAACCTCTGATGTTGAGTCCCATAGTGATCAAAGCCATTTGAACCATTTTTTTGGAATGACTACATAAAATGCTAGGAATGGTAACGGTCATAAAAGATCAATGAGTATCTATCCGGGGAGACCTTGAGTGGAATGACAACATAAAACAAATAGTAGGAAAAGCAGATACCAGACTGAGAATGAGAAAGAATATTAATGAAATGTAATTCATCCACCAAAGAAGTGACTTACAAGGCGTTTGTTCGATTGCTGATCAGTCTGGCACTAAAATAAGAGACAGAGAAGATTCAACAAAGAGCGTCCCGTTTCTTTAAGGGATCTTTACTCTGAGCGTGTGCGTCACAGAGCTGCAACAAACTCCAGTAGCAGACGTTAGAAGAGAGTTGTTGTGCGTCACACAGAGGTTTACTACTGAAACTTCGAGTATGTACCGCACGGGACGAGCTGGACATTTTACTTCCTCCACAAGCGTCTCATGAAATGACCACAACGAGTAAGTCAGACAAATTATAGCTTTTACAGAGGCTTACTGACAATCACTGCAGTCATGCACTGTGCGGCTGATTCAGGTGGAGGTTCGAATCCTCCCTCGGGCATGGGTGTGTGGTTTTGTCCTTAGGATAATTTAGGTTAAGTAGTGTGTAAGCTTAGGGACTGATGACCTTAGCAGTTAAGTCCTGTAAGATTTCAGACACATTTGAACATTTATTTGACAATCACTCTCCTCACGAGCCATTCACGAATGTGACAGGGAATAGTGAAAACAGTTATTTGTAGCAGAAGTACACTCCACCACACACAGTCAGGTGCCATGCGGAGTATATTGATGTGGTTGTAGATGTAGATGCAGACCCTGATCCAAATTTAGACTGTATTTGCTGCAATACTGTCATCCCGTCTGTAGCGTTGCAACTAGTGCGCGATCGTGCATTTGTCTATTAAAAGCTTTACTTCAGAATGTATGTGGGCTGCAACGTAAACCGGTAGAGTATTATACGGTCAGTAACGAACTAGTTGTGTCCTGCAGACTGACCTCACGACCATCTGTTGCAGCTGCGCGTGTGAAAGCAGTGGAGTAGCGCTGGCAGGCCACTTACATTATATGAAACTAAAAATATTAATAACTAATAAAGGAATAACCTGAGGAACTTCATATTTGATGTACAACCTTCTGTTGTGAAAACAAACAATATGTCCAAGTCTGAGATAAAAAATAGTTGTATTTTGGAAGTTAGTAAAATCCATAAAAAAACGTAATTTTCCGACAGTCAAGAATTTAAATAAATACAGTGATGTAATAGTTCACCTTGAGTGACTATGTACGCTGATCTGATAATACTTTCAGAGTTCATATATAAATCTGGAAAGTTTTTAGTTTCAGAAAACCTCTGTAACTTTTCTATAATAATAATTTCAAGAATTCTAAGTAAATATGTGTGTTGTGTGTTAGGGTGCGTGTGAATGAGAATGCGTGCGTGAGAGTATGTGGGACGTTCGGCATTATTAAAAAATCAGTCATGTACTTCTCTACAGGAACTGGCAAGTGTTCCAACTCTGTGACGTGGGAACGAATCCACTAGTGGTTCCCCTACTAGTGAATGTCGGATGTCCAAGTATGTATGCTTATGTATAAGACAGCCAGAACATTCGCGACTACATAATAAATTTCCAGATGTAGAGTGAAGCTTATAGTTCATTTTGTTTTGTTTATTTAATTAGAGAGTTTTGTGTTACTTAGTTTGATGACGTGTATGAGCCTAGGAAGTGGTTGCTGCTTGCTAGATTTTGGCGCGAGCCGCGCCCTAGAAGTGAGTTCTGATTGGTCGTAAGTGCTGACAGCCAATGAGAAGCGAGACGATTGGCCGCCCAGCGAGGAGATATAGTTTCTGAGTGTGGGAGAGTGAGGGGGAGTCGCGAGCTAGCTTTGATTGGAGGCGGTTATGCTGGATGTGACTTTTCGCATTATGTGTAAGATGAAGTCTTGGGATGGCTTCCGCGATATGGTCCAGTGTTAATGGTACCTGGTAGTGACCAGAAACTGTTTATGAAAACTTTAGAGTGTTGTGGTAATTCGTTCCGACGAAGTGAACTTTGAATTATGTAGCGTGGCAGTACTCAGTATTTTCTTACTGAGTATGTTATGGCGACCATAAACTTTAACTAAAGACAACCACTGAATAACGTGTGCAGAAGTAATTGGCCGATCATTGACTGTGTTACAAGTAATTGGTTTCGAAATTTGGGAAGGTAAAAGTTCTGGCTGGTGATAACTGTGAGCAGAAACTTTAGTAATTTTCGTAAATGTGGGCTGATGATCTTGCTTATCGGCAATAAAGATCTATTAATGATTTAAATTTGAACTTCACGTTTAAAGTATGGGTGACATCCCCTTTCGAATCATTTCTTTAAAGTACATAGACAATTTTGAGCAAATTTTACTCATAGCGGCCTCCGGCGTGTAGCGATGAGGTTACAGTTTCCTCAACACTGCTTTTCTGTGATCTCGTAAGTAGTTTCAGTCATTAGTTTACGTGCGAAGATCTACCGCTCTAAAGAGATAGGTGAACAAAAATTATAAAAGAAATTGCATTGCAGCAGCAACGTATAATCCGTCGCAACTGGTGCATCGCACGCACACACGTAAAAAAAAAAAAAAAAAAAAACAAAAAAAAACCGTTCTACGTCGTCCTGTCGGAGGCTAGCAACAGTGGGACTAGGGAATTACAGTCTCAGGCACAGGCTGCCGTAAAAATCACAACACAAATTGCTGCATTTAGAGCGGTGCCGTGACCCGAAATCATGCACTGCTGATGAATGGCTTCACATTGCTGTTCTATTGTACGGTGGATGACCATCGTCGGCAAGCATGACGACAACATAGAGAGATGTGGGGAGCCATAGGGTATGACTTTATGTATGAAATGAAATGTCGTGTGACGAGGGCCTCCCGTCGGTAGACCGTTCGCCTGGTGCAAGTCTTTCGCTTTGACGCCACTTCGCCGACTTGCGCGTCGATGGGGATGAAATGATGACGATTAGGACAACACAACACCCAGTCCCTGAGCGGAGAAAATCTCCGACCCAGCCGGGAATCGAACCCGGGCCCTTTGGATTGACAGTCTGTCGCGCTGACCACTCAGCTACCGGGGGCGGACACTTTAGGTTATGGCTGGCAGTGGTTGAGGGAATTTTAACCGCATGACGGTGTGTCACGGGCATCCTGCCTCCTAATGTGTTACCTCTCACGCGACAGTATCAAGTGATGTAGACTAGTTGTAATATTTCCGGCGTTACAACCATTATAATCAGCTACAAGAACATCTTCTTAGAGCAATTGAGAAGGCTGCAGTGGGAAGTTGAAATAACATGATGTGAGGTTCCGGTGATCAGTGGTTTATTTGGTTCGGGTATCGTGCGAGTATGCGCGATTGGTTGCTATGTTCGGAAGTAGAGCGCTAAAATGGTAAACTTCTGTTGTTAATATTAGAAAAGCTAAACAGTGAATTTTATTTGCATTTCATGAAAAAGCATCTCTCAATAGCAGGCTGTCATCCTATTATTTGAAAAGTGTTCATTACCAGCAGATTAACAAACAACTGCTAAACAAAAAGGCAGACGAAGCACTTCGGATAGCGCCTAACTCGAATGGCGGACGAAGTGGTTTGGCTGTAAGATTAGAGCTGGTTCGGCAGTCTCGGAAGACAGAAACGCCTGGCTTGGTGACTATCAGTTAAGAGCTTAATTATCAATCTATGGTTATGTTGTCATGTACCTCAGAACAGTTTGATAGTAATTACGAAAAAAGTAGTTCATTGTATTGTTTATTTTCTTTGAAAGTGGAAATTATTTGTGATTCGTATAGCGGACTATAATTGCCCAGTTTTTCGTATTCTGATAGTAAAAAGCGAGTTTTTCGTATTCTGATAGTAAAAAGCGAGTGGTATTGTGTATGAATAAACTAATTGAAAATTTAATTGTTTATAGAATATATTTTCCTCGGTAACAGTTTATTACAGCCTAAAGACAACGGACTCACGACCTACATGCTGTTTTCTGTGCAGGAGACAAGTACAAAAGATGGCAGGTTTTTGAACATTATTCAGAACTTTACGAAGTCCACTCAAGACGGTGGAAGTAGGTAGGCACCTAGCGTGTACTGCAATCTTGTTACAAATGAGATCAGTGACAAGCCATCTGGCCGGCCGCGGTGGTCTAGCGGTTCTAGGCGCTCAGTCAGGAACAGCGCGACTGCTGCGGTCGCAGGTTCGAATCCTGCCTCGGGCATGGATGTGTGTGATGTCCTTAGGTTAGTTAGGTTTAAGTAGCTCTAAGTTCTAGGGGACTTATGACCACAGATGTTGAGTCCCATAGTGCTCAGAGCCATTTGAACCATTTGAACCAAGCCATCTGTGGTAACATAGATGAGGTATGAAGGGGGCAAATTTTCGAGGGAAAGGATTTATCATACACACGTAAATTCCTCTCGCCCTGTCATGGTCTCTCTCTCTCTCTCTCTCTTTGACCTGCCGAACGTGGAATCCCTGGTAGGGAAATCTTTGATATGTAACTGCTTTGGAGTTGTGAGACTAGATTTTATTAGCGACAGCTGTGAACTGTAATCGTCCGGCGAACTGTGATGCACTTGCTTTACAGTGACCAGCAAGATCCACAGATCTTTCCCGGATAGAAGATGAGTGGGACAAGCTTGGACGTCAACGCCGCCAATCTCCAGGATATGAAGGACCATTTAGAACAGTTGTGGGCCAACTTGCCTCAGCAGAGGACACAACGGCATTATGACACCCTTCCCAACAGAATCAGTGCATGCATCCAGGCCAGAGGGATGCAACGTCATTCTATAGTGCGATTAATACTACTTTGTACTTGACAGATAGCCGAGGGCGAGACCATGAGACCGTGCGGGCCAATCGCACGCTGACGTTCGGCACCCCTCCTCTGCATAGTTGCCACTGCTTATGCGTCATGGTTCAGTACCTACTAACACCTGGTCTTGTGCGCGTCGTGTTGTGTGAACTGCATTATCTCAGTGTCTGCTTCTCCTCTGTTTCCACTACGAGTGTGTGATAAATTACTGTAGTGACTTCTGTGTACAAAAGGTCCGAAAATAAAAAGCGTGCTCGTCCTAGAGTTCGTAGTCCGAAATCATCTTCGAAGAAAGTTGGGCAAGGAATAGCATTGAGAAGACACTCACGCGAATACGTCTGCAACGTAAGACAATATTTTGAGATGGAAAGGGAGAAGTGTGGGCCTCTTCTTTCCGTTAATAAGGCAGTCGAGAGGACTGCGACAGCATTAAGAATAAACAGAACAACCGTTATAAACATAGGCAAAAAGCAAAATGAAAGACTAAAAACACATTCTGGGCCATCAAATCTTAACTCGAACCGCCAAGCCTGGAAACTCCGGGGAAAAGACGACGCCTCGAGAAACGTGTGACGAAAGTTGATTCTTTCGAACAGGGTGCGATTTGCTGACATTTGTATGCATATTATCACCGTAGAGAGCATCCAACGTTACAAAAACTGCGTGTAACGCTTAAAGAAGCTGGTCTTTTTGCTGGCAGTAAGTCATCTCTTCGGTTGGTTTTATTAAACCTCGAATTTAATTACGAAAAATTAAGTGGTCGTACGGTTCTCTTGGAACGGCAAGATATTGCTGCTCGGCGATGACGATTTTTGCGGCAGGTGAAGGACATTGAATTCGATGATTTAGTGTGGCTAAATGAAACATGGGTGAATTCTGTTCATACACTGAAGACACGTTCGTCTGACGGATCACAAGAAGGAATGGCAATACCTGTTGGGAAAGGAAGCAGAATTATTGTTGTTCATACAGGTACCGCCCGTGGGTTTCTTCCTGGCTGTTTACATGTTTCAGGTCAAAGAAAACCTCAGATTTTCACGAGGGACTGAACCACGCCACCTTTTTACGATGGTTTGAAAATTCACTGTTACCGAATTTGGAGAAACCGTCGTACATCATTATTGACAATGCGCCATACCACACTGTTGTAAAGGATAAAGCCCCAACGCTATCTTCTAGAAAAGACGAAAATATACAATGGTTACGGCGAAATAATATACAATTCGAAGACGGAATGAAGAAAGTGGAACTATTGGAACTTGTGTCACAACATAAGACACGACACCCGACATACGTTGTAGATGAAGTTGCCAACAAACATGGACAATCTGTAATTAGATTACTTCCCCATCATCGTCACTTTAATGCTATACAGCTAATATGGGCCCAGATCAAGGTGGTGGTGGTGGGTAGTGTTTAACGTCCCGTCGACAACGAGGTCATTAGAGACGGAGCGCAAGTTCGGGTTAGGAAAGGATTGGGAAGGAAATCGGCCGTGCCCTTTCAAAGGAACCATCCCGGCATTTGCCTGAAACGATTTAGGGAAATCACGGAAAACCTTAATCAGGATGGCCGGAAACGGGATTGAACCGTCGTCCTCCCGAATGCGAGTCCAGTGTGCTAACCACTGCGCCACCTCGCTCGGTCCAGGTCAAGGGGTACATAGCACGTGAAAACAAGACATCCAGGCTTTCAGAAGTGGAAAGACTTTTACATGAAGCTGTTTCTAAAGTAACTGTGGAAAACTGAAGTAATGTTGTAGTACATACAAAAGCTATCATTCAGGAGGCATGGAAGAACGAATCCTTATTGGAAGATAGTGTTCCCGAATTAATTATTGCAAGCTGTAAAAATATCTCAGGAATTATCTCCAGCGGAAATGAATTGCTTCTCCTTTTAATATTTATCACTGGAATAAGATCCAGAAATATATTTCTGTTAACGGGGGAACGCCTGTACAGTACTTATGTAAAAAAAAAAAAAGCAACCGATTTCCATGAGAAGTGAATGTGCAATTACTTCTAAAGGTCTTACGAAAGCACAAGGAAAAGAAATTAATGTATGAGGTGCAGGGATGAAATGTTGGGTGGGGCGGGGGCAAATGATATGTCGCTTTTATGGAAAAATATTGTCAAATTTTCCCTGCCTTCACAACTGCGCCAACTCCCTCGGCAAACAGTTTCGACTGCATGTGAATAATACATTGCACCACGGCAAGAAAACTGACAAGTCGAATAACAACAGTTTTTAGTTTGTAACTGAAAAAACAAGTGTGAAGTGCCGCAATGTGTACAGAAATATAATGGAATTTATTGACAAAAAAACTTGGAATTTAAAGGATGCTTACATTGCTACAATATAAGAATAATATAGAATTAATTGGTTAAGTCTAGCTTTGCAGGGTTACGACATGTGCCTCCACTGGCGTCACGCAATGGCGTATTTTGAATACAGTGTGTTATTTTAGTTAAATACCGATCTGTTTTTATGAACTATGTTGTTTTTATATGGTCGCTGTTGTTACCTTAGCATTTAAATTACATTCTAACTGTTTTTGTGTGCTGTCGTATAATTCTGTTTATCTGATCGTTATATACAGCTGTTTTGAAGTGATTAAATGAGAAATGAGTTCGTGGGTGACATGTGGCGTTTCATCTAATACCGAAACAATTTCTGCAACTACTTTCTTAGGAACTGTGTATTGTGTAATTATTATACATAAAAAAATATTGCGATACGTTTCCGACAGCTTTGAACTGTCTTATTTATTGCCTAATATTTGCTTGTAGTCTGGGTCCAACACACTCGGTAATAATAATAATAATAATAATAATAATAATAATCACCATCTTCTGAGCTATTTGATAGCATCTTGTCCATGCATTTAGATTCTCAGTTAAAAAAAAATGGTTCAAATGGCTCTGAGCACTATGGGACTTAACATCTTAGGTCATCAGCCCCCAGAACTTAGAACTACTTAAACTTAACTAACCTAAGGACATCACACACATCCAAACCCGAGGCAGGATTCGAACCTGCGACCGTAGCAGTCCCACGGTTCCGGACTGCAGCGCCTAGAACCGCACGGCCACACGGAAGGCGATTCTCAGTTATTCACATCCAAATTGACCTTGTATGTTTCCAAATGCCAACTACACTGATCCCATTATATCGTCGCCTCCATCATTTAGTATCTCTTGAAACCTACTCTTCAGCTACCTACCATTTATTAGCCTATCACAAAGCGCAACTTAGTTCTAAATATCCTGATTTCGTTCGACTGAAATCAGATGATGAAGCCAAACTCTTGTAATTGAGTATGTAAAAAATGACATGTAAATATTACTGAAGGCGAATTTTTGTAATTTTGACCCGATTAAATACGTGATATTATCTTAAACATAGAAAGCAGGTGTTGAGAGTTGTGAAAATTACCGAACTATCAGTTTAATAAGTCACAGCTTCAAAGTACTAACACGAATTCTTTACAGACGAATGGAATAACTGGTAAAAGCCGACCTCGGGGAAGATCAGATTGGATTCCGTAGAATTGTTGGAACACGTGAGGCAATACTGACCTTACGACTTATCTCAGTAGAAAGATTAAGGAAAGGCAAACGTACTTTCTAGCATTTGTAGACTTAGAGAAAGCTTTTGACAATGTTGACTGGAATTCTCTCTTTCAAATTCTAAAGATGGCGGGGGTAAAATACAGGGAGCGAAAGGCTGTTTACAATTTGTACAGAAACCAGATGGCAGTTGTAAGAGTCGAGGGGCACGAAAGGGAAACAGTGGATGGGAAGGGAGTGTTGACGAATTAAGTAGGATGATGCTAAGGGAATTAGATTAGGAAATGAGACACTTACAATAGTAAAGGAGTTTTGCTATTTGGGGAGCAAAATAACTGATGAGGGTCGAAATAGAGAGGATATAAAATGTAGACTGGCAATGGCAAGGAAACCGTTTCTGAAGAAGAGAAATTTGTTAACATCGAGTATAGCTTTGTGTCAGGAAGTCGTTTCTGAAAGTATTTGTATGGAGTATAGCCATGTATGGGAGTGAAACATGGACGATAAATACTTTGGACAAGAAGAGAATAGAAGCTTTCGCAATGTGCTTCTACAGAAGAATGCTGAAGATTTTATGGGTAGATCACATAACTAATGACGAGGTATTGAATAGAATTGGATAGAAGAGAAATTTGTGGCACAACTTGATTAGAAGAAGGGATCGGTTGGTAGGGCATATTCTGAGGCATCAGGGGTTCGCCAATTTAGTATTGGAGGGCAGCGCGGAGGGTAAAAATCAAAGAGGGAGACCAAGAGATGAATACACTAAGCAGATTCAGAAGGATGTAGGGTGCAGCAGGTACAGGGAGATGAAGAAGATTGCACAGGATAGAGTAGCATGGAGAGCTGCAACAAACCAGCCTCAGGATTGAAGACCAGAACAACAACGACATCTTAAACATTAGAAGCGGATGAAGTAATGTTAAAATTATTTTTTTTTACTAACGTATCATAACTATCAAGATGTAGTTGTGCCTATGTAAATAATATCGAATGTGTTCGTCCTTAGTACTCTACAGTGTGAAAACGGAATCACCATGAGTCTTGCACGCCTAGGGAAATTGCTAAATACATGTAGCCACGGCGCTATTTCAGTTCTATGAACACCCAGTATATAAAAATAAAACATTTCAACACATAAAGTTAATTTTATAGCATCAAGGGAGTACATGACAGTGCTATTCAATAGAGTGTAATGACGAACAGAAAGTCCCGGAATTTGTTTCGGTATGAAGCGAACCACCCTCCGTATACAACGTGTGTATTCGGGTTTTAATTCAGTGTAGAGATATGTATGAAAACCAACTCTGCCGAAGGCCTCATCGGCCTTGCTTTGCACGGGCTAGAGCAACTCAGTCAATACAACTGGACACTGCGCTTTCAGCGTATCGTCAAAGCTAAATAATCCCTAATGAGGCGATCATGTTCAACGTTTAGTATCAATATATTTTAATTTACCCAGCTGTTCAGGTATCTTAACGAACACTAGAGCTCAGACAAATCTGCACGAAGATTGATTCAACACAAAGATTGAAGTAACACGAATGTATTTGTGCAGTAATGAGCAAATAAACAAAAAAATGGAGTCATTCATTCTAATATTTGTTACAGCACACAGTCAGTAAACGCAGCCAATGCATAAATAACAAAAAATGGTGCAGAAACTGATAAAGAACTTCCAAATATGGAAGTAGACTAGACAACATGGCAAATATTTTAATGAACTGCGGAAGATTCTTACGATCAAGGCAGCAAGACTGATTAGATTGCATTTTTGAAAAATACCTTTCGCCAGTTATTCCATAATGGATATTACAATCGCAGACAGTCTAAATGTAATAAGTAAAACGTAAGTGGGTCAGCTACGTGAAGGACTTGCTACTTGGCCACGAACTGATCCAAGAGTAGTTTCCGCGCCTGACTGGCGGTAACAACCAGCTGACACTCAGTGCGTAAGAAGTAAACACGCCACTAGTTCTCGCCAGCTTCGACATCAACACTGAACGCTCCTGTAGCCGCCGGTTACAAGCCAGCCCACAACGCCGTGGGCCTTAATGATTCATCCGCTGTTCACGTGGTACCATCACCTTCCCGACAACATTCGATATGCTTAATGGATGCTACTCGCATGGATGCTACACTGTTTGGGACTCTTCTGCATACTACTGAATAAGCACGATCCACTCGGGTTGGCTTCTCCTTTTTGTCTCGGTTCACAAAGCTACAAACAGTCTACTCGGATCTGCACTTGTGCTGTGATTGTGTATGTATCTTGCAGTCGGTTTTTCAATAAATGCGATTTTGATTGTAGAAAAAAGAGAATAACGATCGCCAAACTAGGGCAGTTTTAGTTTTGATGCACTTTAATTTTGAAATACATTGAGCTGGTTACAGAAGGAGCTTGCAACTCTGTAACTACCTGCAGAGGTTTTAATACGGTGATTTTGCCTTCTGACATCGTGTAGATGGATGGCGGCGAAAACGAACATGCACGGTTGACAGAGTTGTACACACCCACTCACGCTCTTCCTTGCACCATTGCTAGGCCCTTGATACCAGTCGTGTTCTTCTAATTCTTCCACATTACCTATCAATTCAGCGGTGGAGTTGAATAATGTTTCTCTGTAGAATTTTGAGAACGATAATTTTCCTCACAACTTTTTGAATACGTTGCCTACCACATTAGTACGGGGGTTGTCCGTAAAATAAGTTGCCCATGGCGCTATAGTCCTGAAAATCGCTGTTACTGTGGATCCAGCGATTCCGTAGTGTACCTTGGTTCCCCGAATCCAAACCCCCTCCCTAGCGAACTGCCTACGGAGCTCAGTCTTGGCTTGGCAGCCGTACGTGATGGATCTTCCCCTCGCTTCGCCCGCCAGGTGAGAGCTGCGCTCAGTGATTCGTTTCCTGTCTGCAAAAAACCTTGTGCCGGCAGAAAGCCATTCCCAGCTATGCGAAATCTATGGAGACAAGTGAATGAGCATACAACACGTGAGCAAATGGTGCAGAGAGTTCAAGAACGGGCGTACTGACGTCCTGACGCCTGTATATAATAAGAGTAGAAGGACGGATCCTCAAAATTACAGACCAATATCCTTAACATCGGTTTGTTGCAGGATTCTCGAACACATTGTTCGATTATAATGAATTTCCTTGAGACAGAGAAGTTGCTGTCCATGCATCAGCACGGCTTTAGAAAGCATCGCTCCTGCGAAACGCAACTCGCCCTTTTATCACATGATATCTTGCGAACCATGGATGAAGGGTATCAGACGGATGCCATATTCCTTGACATCCGGAAAGCGTTTCACTCGGTGCCCCACTGCAGACTCCTAACTAAGGTACGAGCATATGGGATTGGTATCCAAGTATGTGAGTGGCTCGAAGACTTCTTAAGTAATAGAACCCAGTACGTTGTCCTCGGTGGAAGGTGTCGTCGTTGAGTGACTGTAGGAGGATACAAGATGACTTGGACATGATTTGTGATTGATGTAAAGAATGGCAGCTAACTCTAAATATAGATAAATGTAAATTAATGCAGATGAATAGGAAAAAGAATCCCGTAATGTTTTAATACTCCATTAGCAGTGTAGCGCTTGACACAGTCACGTCGATTAAATATTTGGGCGTAACATTGCAGAGCGATATGAAGTGGGACAAGCATGTAATGTCAGTTGTGGGGAAGGCGGATAGTCGTCTTCGGTTCCTTGGTAGAATTTTGGGAAGATGTGGTTCATCTGCAAAGGAGACCGCCTATAAAACACTAATACGACCTATTCTTGAGTACTGCTCGAGCGTTTGGGATCCCTATCAAGTCGGATTGAGGGAGGACATAGAAGCAATTCACAGGCGGGCTGCTAGATTTGTTACTGGTAGCTTTGATCATCACGCGAGTGTTACGGAAATGCCTCACGAACTCGGGTGGGAGTCTTTGGAGAAAAGGAGGCGTGCTTTTGGTGAATCGCTACTGAGGAAATTTAGAGAACCAGCATTTGAGGATGACTGCAGTACAATATTACTGCCACCAACTTACATTTCGCAGAAAGACCACAAAGATAAGATAAGAGAGATGAGGTCTCGTACAGAGGCATATAGGCAGTCATTTTTTCCTCGTTCTGTTTGGGAGTGGAACAGGGAGGGAAGATGCTAGTTGTTGTACGAGGTACCCTCCGCCCGCACCGTATGGTAGATTGCGGAGTATGTATGTAGATGTAGATGTAGATGATGAGCTGCATTTTAGATGGCTATCTGTATCTGACGAAACAATCGCAAAGTCGAGGCAGCGGTGCTCTCAGATCGAAGAGTAACAGTTCGTGTGCTCTCCGAAATAATCCCTGATGTCAACGAAACCTCTATTGACAAGATTTTGACTGAGCATCTAGGGTATGCAAAGGTTTGCATGAGGTTGGTGCCAAGAATGTTGACCGATAACCACAAAAGTCAACGCGTTGAAGCGGCCCAAGAACTTCGTCATGATCACGGAACTCATGGCGAGGAATACCTCGACTCCATCGTCACTGGAGACGAGACTTGGGTGCATTACCGCACACCCAAAGAACAGTCCAAACAATGGAAGCACCCAGAGTCACCGAGATCGCAAAAATTCAAACAAACGCAAAGTGTTGGCAAAGTGAAGGCAACAGTGTTTTGGGACAGTAAGAGGGTATTGTCGTTATAGTTCTTGCCCAGTGGTACAACAATCGACGATACCGGGTACTGGAAGACACTGCAAAAATTGCACCGTGCAATTCAAAACAAGAGGAGGGGTAGGCTGTCCAAGGGGGTGCGTTTGCTTCAGGATAACGTGCGACCACACACCGCTAAAGCCACCAACGAGCTCATCGCAAAATTTGGATGGCGTATTGTCAAACACTCTTCCTACAACCCGGGCGTAGCCCCAAGTGACTACCATCTCTTCCCTAAGATGAACAAACACCTGGGTGAAACGCATTTCGGCGACAGAAAAGAGCTGGAAGAAGCGGTTCTCAGGTATCGGCGCGGCTTGGTGGTAGATTTTTTTGACTCGGGCACTCAAAAGCTCGTACACCTCATGCAAAAATGTATTGACCTCAGTGGCGCTTATGTAGAAAAATAGGTTAAAGTCTGAACTTTCCAAAAATGTACGCATTCATGAAATAAACATGTTTTACACTGTAAAAAAGAACTGGGAACATTATTTTACGATCACTCCTTGTACTTTCCCAACATCTCCACATATTAGATAAGGAACAGTTAAATGAAAACAGGAGAGACAGAAAAAAGAAATCTGTTTGGTATTTCAAAAGTAATTCGCAAAACTGTCAATGCATTTGTCCCACCATGAGACAAGACGGTCAGTGCCTTCACGGAAAAGTGTTTGCGGTTGCATACGGAACCATGATTGTACCCAGGCGTGCACCTTCTCGTCCTAAGCAATTCGACGGCTCGAATACCTTTGTTCAGGGCTCCAAAAACACGGAAATCACATGCGGAAAGATCGGGACTGTATAGTCCCAGCGGAACTTCTTCGGCCGCATGTGTTGCCAAGGTTGTTTCGACTGCATAAGTTTCGCTAGGAAACCCTCACACATTCTCCATGCAGTCCCGATTTCCCTCCATAAGATTTCCAGATTTTTGGAGGCCTGAAGAAAGACATTCGTGGCCGTCGATTTGCTTCATATGATGCTTGGGTACAATCACGGTTCCATAGGCAACAGCGAACATTTCTGCCACAGTGGGATGGACGTATGAAAAATTACGGCGGTTACGTTGGAAGTAATGAACAGTTACCTTACTCTTTTTCTATGTGTCTAGTTTTCATTTCACTTCCGTCCGCCCCGGTAGATGAGTGGCAGTCTGCCGCCGGCAGTGCTGCGAGGCGGTCACGCGCCAGAGCGCTGCGGGCGAGGCGCGCACGGTGTGTTTGTGTTTACTTCGGCCGCTGTAAGTGCCGTTTTCCCTTCTAGACCACCATGGCGCACAACTATCGGAAGAAGACATTACGTTTCAACTTTTGTTCCGACTTTGCCCGACCCAAGGCCCTGGAGGTAGAACGATTTATTCGCGAAGAAGTTAAGATACCACCAGCGGATCTAATTGGTATCCACTTGTCGATAGTTAGCAGTACCGTCTACGTCAAAATGATAAACGATGCGGCGTGCGACAAGGTACTTCAAGAGGCAAAACGTGGACTGCGCTTCTGCCATTCCGACGGCAACGTCGGATCCGTTACCGTCGATCACGCAGGTCTCGGCACACGGACGATAAGGATCTTCGAACTGTGTTCGAACTAACCTGCAGACGTCGTCATCGAGGCGCTCCGTCCCTATGGCAACGTTCTGGAACATGTTGCCGAACGATGGGTACAATTTCAGACCTATCGCGTTGTAAACGGTGTTAGACAGGTCCGCATCGAGTTGCAGAAACACATGCCTTCTTATCTAAGTATCGGAGGCTGCCGTGCCATTATAATGTACGACGGCCAACCTCGAACCTGTTCCGGTTGCGGGAAAGGTCACCTACGGTCTGAATGCATTCAACGACGTGTCGCGCAGCTCCCGTTGTCGGAAGCGTCCGTCACACCCACTATGACCGCCCTACCGGTCACTTACGGAGCGGCTCTTGCCACGTCTACAGTTTCGTCCAGTCCGTCGCCCGGTCCTTCCGATCGGCACGTCCCACCGTCCCAGTCACCTATGGACGGTGCGGACGTCCCACCTGACAACCTTGCCGCCGAACAGGCTCCCGCACCGGACGCTGAGGAGAACTGTACTTCTTCACAACACCTGTTTGACAATTTCATTGTACCCACCGACGCATTCGAACCAGGTCGACGCTCTTCCTTGCTGTCGTCCGACACTGAGGAACACTACGCCGTCCTCCGTGAGCTCAATGCGCTCCCTCCATCACCTGACACCCATAGGGAACGACAACGAACTAAAGCTCGTCTTCTCTCTCTTCAACGTGCACGACTGCATGGTGTCGTGGTGCGTTCCCGACGACAAGACCTCCTCCACGACGAAACCCCATCCACAATCCATGCCGCATCCGACCATAGTCGTCCACGTCGACTTTTCGTCTCCAACATCACGACCTCCGATGGTGTCTGCCTTTGCTGAACATTATCGCCAATTTTATGATGATGAACAGATGGCGACGCCCAATCCTGATGATCTCCGTCCTTCCCCTGACCGGACCCTCACCGTAGCGGAGTCAACGTCCATGATGTCTGCAATCACCGCAGAAGAGGTAGTAGATGCGATCAACAGAGGGGCCAAGAACAAATCACCAGGACCAGATGGTCTCCCAGTGGAGTTTTACCGGGCGTCCTCACTGGACGGAAATGATTCAGGAACTCTTTACTCCATCCTTCCCAATTCCACCTGAATTCGACACTGTCATTCTTCTACCTGTGCCTAAACCGAAGGGAGGGTCTCATGTCTCTGCATATCGCCCCCTTACACTACTGAATGCAGACTATAAAATCTATGCACGCCTCTTAGCAGCGCGCATGCGCACCGTCTTACCTACGGTCCTTCGACCTGAGCAGACTGCACGTGGTTGTGGGGCCACCTTACAAACAGCCCTAGGAGAATGCCGTGACCTCATTGCACTGGCGTCGGTTTGTCGCCTTCGTGCAGCACTGGTATCCGTCGATTTCACGAGTGCCTTTGATCGCGTTCGACACCCATTCCTCCTCATGGTGGCGACACGTATGGGGTTCCCATTACTTTTTGTAGATGCCGGTTACTACTTCCCGCGGTCTCGATGGTACAAGTCAATGGGTACAAGTCAATGGGAGGCTTGTAGGACCGATTCCTATAAGCCGCTCTGTACGTCAAGGATGCCCTATGTCTACTTTACTATATGCCATTGCACTTGAGCCCCTCATCACTGGACTTACCTCTAGACTACTCCTTGGCCGCCGCATCCAATCAGCTTTTGGATATTTCGTCTCAGCAGGGGCACTTTTCAAAGTCCGCTACAACACTCTAACATTGCGTCCTGCAAGAGGTGGCCTCGGACTCGTCAACGTGCGGGCACGATCTTCTGCGCTCTTTGTCCACACTCTGTTGCGGCACTGGCAGGGGACGGTTCCGTCCTTAACACGCAGTCTCTTAGATATCCTCCGACCAGCTTCTCTCGATCCACCGATCAATGTGGCACCTATTTCTCCATTATTGTACCACGTCGCCAATTGTTTCATAGAACTCAGCTACGTTCGGGCCGATCTTCCAGTCACCCGTCCTCCCCGTACAAAAGATTATTATCGTTTGTTTATGCTGTCCAACCCTTGCGACCCCATGGTGCTACGGCATCCTGACATTAACTGGCGCACGGTTTGGTGGTGTGTGATGCACCCTTTTTACCGTCGTCTGTGTCTGCACTCTGGTATGTTTTAGTTTATGGAAAATTCCCGACTAATAGTCGACTTTATCGCATAGGACTGGCCACCTCCCTACTCTGCCCTGACTGTCAGCTCGAAGACACCGACGAGCACCGTCTTACGTGCCCCCTGAAACAAAACGTATGGCTCCTCATCCAACGAATCGTGGGCTTTTACCTCCGTGCCCCGCCAACGACGGTAACCCCGGATTTCCTGTTGTTGCCCAGACATTTCACTACCCTCTTGCTAAGCACCATACCCTCATCTGGTTTCGAGGACTGGCTTTAGAATACCTCTTTCAAATAGGTCCGCATACAGTCCTTGACTTCTGGTACAAAGTTGTGACCTCGCATAGCACCCCCACCGAAAAACCATCTTACCGACAAACTTTTGCCGGTTATCTCCGCAGCGTCTTCCTTGACCACCCTCAAAGCTGGGGTGTACCATGCATTCCTGTCACATGATGCAACACCCTTATCCACGTTCCCATGCATCGACAAAAAAACAAAAAAAAAAAACAAATTTAAGAAAAAGCAAGAAGGCAGGATATGTTATATTTTGTTGTATTTAATGTTTTTCTTTTTAATGTATTTATTTATTTTTTGCTTAACTAACAGTCATTTGTATATGCTTAAATGGAATCGTACCTTAAAGAACTCTTGC
The DNA here is from genome assembly GCF_023897955.1 of Schistocerca gregaria. Classification (NCBI taxonomy): domain Eukaryota; kingdom Metazoa; phylum Arthropoda; class Insecta; order Orthoptera; family Acrididae; genus Schistocerca; species Schistocerca gregaria. Next base: position 124,523,309 of record NC_064925.1, read on the forward strand.
ATAGTGAATATATATGTACTTTTAGTTTCTTCAATACAAATTATTACAACAAAATAAAGAAACAAAAAAAGGACGTGTTATATTTTGTTGTATTTAATGTTATTCTAATAATTTGTTTACCTGACACTCATTTGCATATGTTTAACTGGTACCTTGAAGAACTGTTGCTTTGTGTATATATACATATGTACTATCCGTGTGTTCAATAAAAAAAAAGATGGTAAAAAAACCGCCGCTGTGCCAAAAAAAAAGTGGTCAGCGCGACAGACCGTCAATCCAAAGGGCTCGGGTTCGATTCCCGGCTGGGTCGGATATTTTCTCCACTCAGGGACTGGGTGTTGTGTTGTCCTAATCATCATAATTTCAACCCCATCGACGCGCAAGTGGCCGAAGTGGCGTCAAATCGAAAGATTTGCACCAGGCGAACGGTCTACCCGAAGGGAAGGCCTCGTCACACTACATTTCATTTTTCATTTCACTTCCACTTATACATCAAACTCTCCCACAGGAATTTTTCTCTGTATTTCGGGCCAGTCTCAGCAAATACTACAGCGATTTCGATGCGGCTTTTAGTAATAGATAGACTGATTAACGAAGACATGTGTAGACTACCATGTACGAGAGGTGTTCAATATGTATTGCAATACATTTTTTCTGATACATTTTTTCTGAAAGCAGCTTGGTTTTATTCAGGATTAAAGTACACCATGTTATTCCCGACTGTTTTGGCTACGAACCCGTACTTTTCAACACAACCTCTGCCTTATGCCACCTTACTGGAGAACATATATGGCCGCATGGTACAACTCTACTGGCCGACGTCTTGCTGCATCAGTAAGTTACCCTTCATTGGCCCAAACAGATGGAGGATGGAAGGAGCGAGATCCGGCTATACGATGGATGAGGAAGAACAGTCCTGTGAAGTCTTGTGAACTCTCTCGCGTGCGAAGACTTGTGTGTGGCCTTGTGTTGAGATGGAAAAACAGAAGCCCGTTTGAATTTTTGTGGTGACGTACACTTTGAAGTCATTTCTTCAATTTTCCGTGGGTAGCACAAGACACTCCAGAGTTGATTGCACCGCGAGGGAGGACATCAAACAGAATAACCCCGTCTGAGACCGATGACTTTGTCGTTTGAGGTTGTGGTCTTGAAGGTTTTGTTCGGAGGAGAAGTGTTGGGGCCCTACTCCTTAAATTGCTGTTTTGTTTCCAGTTACAAGCGATGAATTCACTTTTCAACACCTATGACGACGTTTGACAAATAATTGTCAAGATCAGCCTCGTAATGCGCAAGGAATTCCGCCTAGATGGTCCTTCATTCCTCTTTAAAGTCTTCCATGAGGCTATGTGGAAGCCAGCAGGCATCCATATATTAGTATCCCAACTGGCCAGCCCCACTAAAAGAGACATCCAGTTGTGCAGTGAGGTGTCTGATTATGGTCCGTCGATCGCCTCGCATGAGAGTGTCCGCACGTTCCAACAGTGCAGGAGTCACAGCTGTGTGCAGTTGGCTGGCACGAGGGAGATCGGACCGTTTTGCACCTCCTTGTTGCGATGATGACAGACGCCTCGTACAAAGACTCACCGTGCTTTTGTTCACTGCCAGGTCTCCGTAGACATTTTGCAAGTGGCTGTAAATATCTGCGATGCTCTGGTTTTCCACCAAAAGAAACTCAAAGATCGCTCTCTGCTTGGAATGCACCTTCGTTACAGACGCCATTCTGAAATGTACGTATCGCGCTACCACCTATCTGACTTCATGAAACTATAGGGGCTGAAGTGGGAATATTACACGATGTCCCACAACCTTTTTCAACCGAACTTAATGAACGTCCTTCGTATTACTAACAAGTCGTCCGGCCCTAGTACTTAGTGCAACACGTGCGAACTTACATATCCACGGAAGTTACGAATGTCTTCTGTAGAATTACGTATCTTGTTCTGAAATATAGTGCAGTGATATAGTGCAATAGTTAGCCATTTGATAAAAAAGTCTACTTTAAGGAAGGCAAGGAATTAGGAAGATCTCTTTCATGAAACCCATTTTGGCGCTCGAAAGGGTAGATTTGCGATTGGTACGGCCGCAACATTTAGCAGTCTCTCGCCATTGAATTAGGTCTATAGTTTAAAACATATACAACACTTATTATACAAAACAGGGCTCCGTTGACGGAAGCCAGTGAGTAATTTGCATGGCCATTCCATCGTCAACTGAAAAGAGCATCACAGAGAACATTATTTTGCTTATTGTCTGAACAGCCGATGCGTCAGTTTATTTGTGTTGTGTATAGATTTACTAACTATTGAAACAATTTTTATTTATTGTTATTTCATCCCCCACGCAGCATAGGGGTGGGGCTTTCAGGGACACTACATTTCACTCTTCATTAAATAGACTTTGTGTTTATTTAACAAAAAGTAAAATAGCTTACAATGATGATTAAAGCTGAAAAGTTTACAGATGGTTTTAAAAACTACAAAAAGGATGACATTTTCAGGAGTTTACATGAAAGATATTTAGACTCCTGTCTTTTTTTTACTTAAAATCATAGAACTGACAGCTAAGTAACAAAAATAAGAATGTATTAAAAACGCAAAGAAAGGCGACATTCTTCTAAGAAAAAAGCACTGCACTTTCACATAATATCTGAATGACATTCTCTGGGAGATGAGGACTTGGGGAGGAGAGAATATGTTATATAGGGTTGAGGGGTTTAAATAGTAAAAAAAAATATAGGGTCCACTATGTAGGACGCTATGGGAGTGAACGAAGGTATTGGAATGGAAAGAGGGAAAACAGAAGGTGAGGAGGTATTTGGTGTGTGTGTAGGGATAGGCAGCGATGGACAGGTAGCAGATAGGGGCGCCCTGATGTGGAGTGGGGTAGGTGGGTAAGATCTGTAGTTGGTAGGGCGGATAATTATAGGGGCGGATCTCATTGTCTGGGACAGGGAGTAGGTTGAATATGCGCTGGGATAGGATACGGAGTGATAGTAGGTATAGGGGCGGCGGGAAGTGTTTGTAAAGCCGCAGCAGCATACTAGGATTGTTTATCAGAGGAGAAACAATAGTGGTATTGGAATCTAGTTTTCGGATAGTATAGACAATGGTGTTGTATGCAAGGAGGGGTGGGAATTTGATTAGTATCCATATAGGGGAAGGTGAACGGACGTGGAACGAAATGCTCAGCGAATAACGTTCAAGGATTTGGAGGGACTTGCAGAATTTTGGTGGGGCGGATATCCATGTAACATTAGCACAGGAGAGGATAGGTTACTGCAATGTTGTGTGGAGATCATTATAAGTGTGTAATCCCCAACTTCGAGCAGTTAATAGTTTTTGAGAGAATCTATACATATTATAAATTAAAGTTAATAGTTTTTGAGAGAATCTATACGTATTATAAGTTAAAGCTCCCTTATCGTTTTTCTGTCTGTCCATTATGGCTAATCTCAGAATCTACGGTAGGGATTTTTATACGATTTCCACAAATCGAGAGACTGATTCTTGAGGAAAGTTTGTGTATAAAATTAATTAACACTCAGTAATGATAAGTATAGTACATGTATTGTTTTCTGTTGCATATTTAATTGGCATTTAGAGTGACACCTCAAGGCAGCGATGGGAGCTCTGAACTGGTCAGCTGCAGATGAGGCGTTGTCCTGTGGAGAAAGCGGAAAACAGCCACCCCAGATTAGTGAAGCTTGACAAGATTCAATGCCGGGTCTGGCGGTCTAGCGGTCAAGTACGTGCCTAGAAACCAACAGGACGTGGGATCGACTCCTGATCAGACCACGGAACTCAATCTGCCTTTTAATCAAGCATTCAGATGTCAATGGTGTGGAAATGCGCCAAGAACGACACGTGGTACGGATTTCACGTAAAAATGTACTTCCACATACTCCGATTGGAAGACTGGGGCAGTTTAGGAACACGCAAGTTGCCGACGTGCCTCCGGGCCAGTCAGCCACATGAAATTATTATTACCAGAATCTATACATGTCTTGTTCTTTTAAACATATTATAAATCAAAGCCCCATCCATGTTTTTCTGTTTGTATGTGAAGGCTAATATAAAGAACAAATGGTTCAAATGGCTCTGAGCACTATGGGACTCAACTGCTGTGATCATCAGTCCCCTAGAACTTAGAACTACTTAAACCTAACTAACCTAAGGACATCACACACATCCATGCTCGAGGCAGGATTCGAACTTGCGACCGTAGCAGTCTCACGGTTCCGGACTGCGCGGCTGGAATAAAAGGAACAACTTAGAAGTTTTGACACAGTTTCCTCTAACAGATCGATTCGCGAGGAAGGTTTCTGTATATTGTTACGTGGCATAGCAGCTTTTTCCAAGAAGTGTTAAGTAACCTGTTTAATAACCCAATATGCAGACCCCGCGAATAACTCAAATCAAATGACTAATGCTGCATGAAAACTGCGAGAAGTAATAACAACTGTCAATGATTGCAGTTGCAGTGAGGCTTTTGGCGGGATGGTGAAAGGGACGAGTCACTAGGGGTAGTCATGTGTGTCATAAAGATGTTTCTGCTGAGAACCAGAGTTCCGTGCAATAAATTCAGAGGAGAGCATTCTGCGGACCAAGCGCAGCAGAAGCAGCTAGCGATGGTGGGCAGTCCATCGTAAAACTTCTTCGACTGTGAAGCGAAAATACTTCATTATAGTAAAGATACAGACCGGAATGACAGGAAAGACAGACCGGTGTGGCCGAGCGGTTCTAGGCCCTTCAGTCTGGAACAGCGCGACCTCTACGGTCGCAGGTTCGAATCCTGCCTCGGGATTGGATGTGTGTGGTGTCCTTAGGTTAGTTAGGTTTAAGTAGTTCTAAGTTGTAGGGGACTGATGACCTCAGATGTTAAGTCCCATAGTGCTCAGAGCCACTTGAACAATTAGGACAGCAAAAACCATGAGGCTATGAGTGTGGGATCAGCCATTAGGTCTGGAGGAGGCATGCTGGAAGGTTCGTTCAGAAATTTCTAAGGAGATTTGTGATTTGGTCTTAGTAATTATTTTTGTAGTGGGGGAGAGTTTCCGTCCTTGTGTACCTGCCTTCTCATTGGTAGTAGCTAGTAATCTGTTACATAATGAGGGATATTTTCTGCTCTGTTCCCCACATTAAAGATTTTCAACGGTTAAATAACACAGCCAACCGATAGCAAAAAAAAATTTCTAATACAGTGACCTAGGTTTTGACACGTCAAGTTACATTGCGAGAAGGCAACAGCCAAAGTTTCGAACAGACAACCTTAAGTGAAAAACTAAAAATTATAAATGTTACAGCCTTTGGAATGTATACCTTGCAATGAAAAACAGTCAGACATCAGGCAGTCTGATATTCATTGCAAGGAATACGCGTGAAAGGCTGGAGTTTTTTCAATTTTTGCCTTCTCGAAATTTTTGCTATTGGATTCTCGCAAAGTAATTTTACGGTTGTTAAAATCTCGTTTTGAGGAAGACGTCCTTAGTGGAGTGTAAACCTAGGTCAACGTATAAAAAAAAATAATTGCAACTTGTTGGCTGTTTTATTTCTCCGTTGAAACTTATGTACCGTTGCTGAAAGACAGCCATGTCGAAAACTGATAAATCAGATTGTTATAGTGGCCCTTAGTTTCCTTTCGTAGTTCGATGCACCCATTTTCAATATGTCTATGTGAGTTGTGGTGCCCATTCTGCCATGCTTAATTGGTCCACCACTGGTAATTTCATTAGATTAGCCGTTATCCGTTGAGCGACCTTGCTTTCTTTTAAAAATGGTTCAAATGACTCTGAGCACCATAGGACTTAACATCTATGGTCATCAGTCCCCTAGAACTTAGAACTACTTAAACCCAACTAACCTAAGGACATCGCACAACACCTAGCCATCACGAGGCAGAGAAAATCCCTAACCCCGCCGAGAATCGAACCCGGGAACCCAGGCGTGGGAAGCGAGAACGCTAGCGCACAACCACGAGATGCGGGTTTTCTTTTAATTCTAACGATCTGATAGGGAGTTTTCTGTCACTGGGGATAAAATCTGTAGCAACTCAGGAATGTACTAAGCTGCTCAGCTAACGCTTCACTATACAATAAGTCGTCCGGCCATAGGTACCCATAGCTAGCGGTGTGAAATTTCGGCAGGTCGCTGGGACACCGTAGTACTCACAGATACTTTGCATGCATTTAGCACGGTATTGGTTTTGGAATACAATCCCAGAGAAAATGACTGAAACTACATTATACTTTGCAAAAGATAACTTGTTTTCAGATATGATGTAGGCAAGTTACATACGTCTGCAACAGGTGGCAGTGATTGTACTACACAGGTTAAAACACCGATGCCAGACTAGGGCTCCTTGTCCAGGCCGTGAAGGCCCAAGGGATGTTACCGGCCGCCGTGTCACCATTCTCCATGCGGCCTCATGCGAATCCGGTGCGGAGAGGCGTGAGCCTGGCCTGGCTCTTATTCCCGCCATCATGTACACTCCTGGAAATGGAAAAAAGAACACATTGATAACGGTGTGTCAGACCCACCATACTTGCTCCGGACACTGCGAGAGGGCTGTACAAGCAATGATCACACGCACGGCACAGCGGACACACCAGGAACCGCGGTGTTGGCCGTCGAATGGCGCTAGCTGCGCAGCGTTTGTGCACCGCCGGCGTCAGTGTCAGCCAGTTTGCCGTGGCATACGGAGCTCCATCGCAGTCTTTAACACTGGTAGCATGCCGCGACAGCGTGGACGTGAACCGTATGTGCAGTTGACGGACTTTGAGCGAGGGCGTATAGTGGGCATGCGGGAGGCCGGGTGGACGTACCGCCGAATTGCTCAACACGTGGGGCGTCAGGTCTCCACAGTACATCGATGTTGTCGCCAGTGGTCGGCGAAAGGTGCACGTGCCCGTCGACCTGGGACCGGACCGCAGCGACGCACGGATGCACGCCAAGAGCGTAGGATCCTCCGCAGTGCCGTAGGGGACCGCACCGCCACTTCCCAGCCAATAAGGGACACTGTTGCTCCTGGGGCATCGGCGAGGACCATTCGCAACCGTCTCCATGAAGCTGGGCTACGGTCCCGCACACCGTTAGGCCGTCTTCCGCTCACGCCCCAACATCGTGCAGCCCGCCTCCAGTGGTGTCGCGACAGGCGTGAATGGAGGGACGAATGGAGACGTGTCGTTTTCAGCGATGAGAGTCGCTTCTGCCTTGGTGCCAATGATGGTCGATTGCGTGTTTGGCGCCGTGCAGGTGAGCGCCACAATCAGGACTGCATACGACCGAGGCACACAGGGCCAACACCCGGCATCATGGTGTGGGGAGCGATCTCCTACACTGGCCGTACACCTCTGGTGATCGTCGAGGGGACACTGAATAGTGCACGGTACATCCAAACCGTCATCGAACCCATCGTTCTACCATTCCTAGACCGGCAAGGGAAATTGCTGTTCCAACAGGACAATGCACGTCCGCATGTATCCCGTGCCACCCAACGTGCTCTAGAAGGTGTAAGTCAAGTACCCTGGCCAGCAAGCTCTCTGGATCTGTCCCCCATTGAGCATGTTTGGGACTGGATGAAGCGTCGTCTCACGCGGTCTGCACGTCCAGCACGAACGCTGGTCCAACTGAGGCGCCAGGTGGAAATGGCATGGCAAGCCGTTCCACAGGACTACATCCAGCATCTCTACGATCGTCTCCATGGGAGAATAGCAGCCTGCATTGCTGCGAAAGGTGGATATACACTGTACTAGTGCCGACATTGTGCATGCTCTGTTGCCTGTGTGTATGTGCCTGTGGTTCTGTCAGTGTGATCATGTGATGTATCTGACCCCAGGAATGTGTCAATAAAGTTTGCCCTTCCTGGGTCCATGAATTCACGGTGTTCTTATTTCAATTTCCGGGAGTGTATTTTACAGCCTGTTTTTAACGTACTTCAGTTTCACTGCGTTAATTTAAAATATTAACGTCACTGAGTTGCTGCTTTGCCTGATCGTGAGCGGCGTTAGCAGCGCATATCCATATATCCCCTCTCGTAGTACCTTTGCCTGACTGCTATTACTTCCCGCTCGTTGTCTGTTGTAAGTTGGTTGGTCGCAGTTCGGGTTGCGAGTTCAGGTCTGCCAGTCAGTGGGAACGCGCCTGGAGTGCAGTCCGGCCCTGCCAGACGGGGAGTTGCAATGCGGCACTAGTGCAGTCGGGTTGGAGCAGTGAGCTCTGCGTCTACATGACTCGCCCGACCATTGCCACCATGCATCACTTGAGCCGGGCCGCGGTCCTGCTGGTGGATCGCCTGTCGGTCGTCTTACTGGACGAAACGTTTTGGCCCGCCGATCGTTCGTGAGTAGGCTGTGTGTGTGTGTGTGTGTGTGTGTGTGTGTGTGTGTGTGTGTGTGTGTGTGTGTGTGTGCATCGACTTCCGATTTGTCTTCGTGCGCGCTTAGTTACTGTTGGGTATCGCTCAGGTCTTCGTGCAAGTATTTGTCAGGTTCTGTGAGTAGTTGTGTGATTTTGATTGGGCGATGTGTAACTGTTTCTCCGAGCGCTTCTGGGCTCCTCCAATTACCATCTTGTGGAACTTGGCTCGGTCCTTTCCTGGTGCAGGGATGTCATTTAGCCAGTGGGCGTGTTTCCTCTGCATGGTTGGGTCCGAGTAAGCATTTCCGCCGTCGTGTGTCTGAAAGTGAGTGCGAGACCGACCAGCGGTGCAGTCGCGACGGAGCAGTATGAGTCGGTCTGTTGTTGCGGACAAGGGAAATTATCTCCGCACGGTGCAGTCGGTTGGGGCCGCTGGCAGCCCCTGCGCAGTACCGGAGCGTGTGTGGAGCTGTCCGATCGCTACGAGCTACTTGGTTCACCGACCCAGGACGTCAAAGTGGAGTAGTGGTTTCAACTACCCAAACCGCGTCCATTCATGTTGTGATGGCTCGTTTCGGTAGTTTGCTGTTGGGGAGGTTTTCCTGTGAGCGACACCGAGTGTTTCTACTGCTGAAATTTAGCCGCCATGCGGTGCAATTAACTATTTTGGTTGACTTCAATTTGAGTGCATCAGTGGAACTTTCTGTCTTGTGGCCATTAGTGTTCTGGTTTCCTGCCCCGGGCACTGACGTAAATTCAGGCAGTGTTCCTTTGAGTGAAGTTAACTATATTGCCGTGTTTCAAATTCAACTGTAACAGCGGAATGTTCTGCCTAGTGGCCGTTAGTATTCCAGTTACCTGTCCAGGCCACTAACGTAATTTCAGGCAGCGTCCTTTCCTCACCAGTTGTCGCTGTAAAACATAGTGTGAAATTTGGACAGCTAATACATCCATCATGTACGTAACCTTTTGTGTTTTGAGTTCTCATGTACTGATTGGTGACGAGCAAGTCGTTGTGTGGGTCGGTCCGTGGCTGTCCCCTGGTTGGGTTCCGATGGATCAAGGGTAGGTAGTTGGGCTCACCACCTGTCTCGCCTAAGTGAAGGAGGCCAGACCGACCTCCCTGGAGGCTACTGAGTGCCACCGGTGTTTAATTATCTGTTGTGAGCTACTTTAAATTTAAGGCTAATGGTTATTGTTTCTATTTTCTTAAAAAAATTTCAAAATTAATTTTGAAATTTATCTTTCATGCTTAAACATTGCGGCCTTCTGCCTTTAAAATATTATGGAAAGTATTTTAAAATTCTGAAACTTAATTTCGGCCCTGAGCCATTTGTATTGCACTTTGCATATGTTGCTGTTTTTTTAAAAAATATTTTATTGCTATCTTAATTGGTTTTTGTCTTGTTGATTGTTAAGATTTCTTGTTTGGAGGCCTTCAGCCGTGAAAGAGTTGCATTCAGTAAGGTTCCGATTGTGTGCCGCTTCGTTTGTAAAGGTTATCAAATTACAATAAATGACAATTAGACAGAGAAACTGACCTGAGCCTTTGGCTGTTCCACAATCCTATTACCTATTCTGTCGAGCAGGTTTAGCGGGCGTACCAAGGCGTTTTTCGGACTTTTGAAGCCATGGAGCTGCTACTGCTCGGTCAAGCAGCTCCTTAGTTGGCATCACGAGAATGAGTGCTTCCCGTTGCCGGACTAGACGTCTATAGTAATATGGAAAAATAGAAAGAACAGTAACTCTGTGAGAATATCTTTACAAGAAGTCTTGTTCAAGTCAGAACAGACTCTTGTCATGTTGCCAGTTGTGGCATATATATATATATATATATATATATATATATATATATATATATATATAATATGGTGTCTCACCTAACGTTACCGCTGGATATATTTCGTAAACCACATCAAATACTGACGAACCGATCCCACAGACCGAACGTGAGGAGAAGCGCTAGTATGTTTTTTAACACAAACCTACGTTTTTTAAAATCGAACCACGTTAGTTTTGTTAGCACATCTGAACATACAAACAAATACGTAATCAATGCCGTTTGTTGCATTGTAAAATGTTAATTACATCAGGAGATATCGTAACCTAAAGTTGACGCTTGAAACCTCCGACGTTCAGTTGCATGTTGTAACAAACACGGGCCACGGTCGGCCAGCAGCATCTGCAGGGACATGTATACGATGACGACCGTGTTTAAGAGTGTGAATGTAGTGCACTGTTGTGGTTTGTTCTAGCTGTCGCAGTGTCCGCATGTAGCGCTTGCTGCTATTGTTATTCTGCATTCGTCTCTGCACGCAGACCAACTGTAGTCCAACTGTAGTACACCGTGTTACGAGAAGTCTGTCATAGTGTAGTGTTGTAGGAACTGTGACCACGGTGTATTCGAACTCTGAAAAGGCGGAGATGATACTCATCTATGGCGAGTGTCGACGAAATGCAGCTGAAGCCTGCAGGGTGTATGCAGAACGGTACCCGGACAGAGAGCATGCAACGTGCCGCACACTGCAAAACATCTACCGCCAACTGTATGCAACAGGTATGGTCGTAGCACGCAAACGGGTCCGTAACAGGCCCGTCACAGGAGAAGCGGGTGCAGTTGGTGTGTTAGCTGCTGTTGACATGAACCTACACATGAGTATACGGGACATTGCGAGAGCTGGTGGACTGAGTCAAAGTAGTGTCATGCGCATACTGCATCGTCACCGCTTTCACCCTTTTCATGTGTCGCTACATTAGCAATCACATGGTGATGACTTTAATCATCGAGTGCAATTCTGTCAGTGGCCATTAACAGAGAATGCGTTGCAGTTCTACCTGTTTACGGATAAAGCGGGTTTCACAAACCACGGGGCAGTGAATCTACGGAACATGCATTACTGTTCCGTGGACAATCCTCGCTGGTTCAGATAGGTAGAGCGACAGCGACCGTGACATGTAAATGTATAGTGCGGAATCATTGGCGACCACCTCATTGGTCCTCACTTCATTCCAGGTGCCCAAACAGCTGCAACATACATCGCGTTTCTACAGAATGATCTGCGAACGTTGCTCGAAAATGTCCCACTGGAAACGCGTCGACGTATGTGGTATCAGCATGATGGTGCACCTGCACATTCCGCAATTAACACTAGGCTGACCCTTGACAGGATGTTCGACGGGCGTTTTATAGGACGTGGAGGACCCATAAATTGGGCAGCCCGTTCTCCTGATCTTACACCTCTGGACTTCTTTCTGTGGGGTACGTTAAAGGAGAATGTGTACCGTGATGTGCCTACAACCCCAGAGGATATGAAACAACGTATTGTGGCAGCCTGCGGCGACATTACACCAGATGTACTGCGGCGTGTACAACATTCATTACGCCAGAGATTACAATTGTGTGCAGCAAATGATGGCCACCACATTGAACATCTATTGGCCTGACATGTCGGGACACACACACTATTCCACTCCGTAATTGAAAACGGAAAACACGTGTGTACGTGTACCTCACCCCTCATGGTAATGTACATGTGCGTCAGTGAAAAAGACCAATAAAAAGGTGTTAGCATGTGGATGTAATGTGCTATTCCAGTCTCTTCTGTACCTAAGGTCCATCACCGTTCCCTTTGGATCCTTACGTAATTCGGTGGCCTCCGATACACACGATCGAACAGCGGAGGAGTGGTACTCAAGCGTCAACTTTAGGTTACAATATCTCCGGATGCAATTAACATTTTACAATGCAACAAACGGCACTGATTACGTATTTGTTTATATGTTCAGATGTTCTAACAAAACTAACGGGGTTCCATATAGAAAAACGTAGGTTTGTGTTAAAAAACATACTTCCGTGCATTTTTGTATGGTTTGTATTAACCAATTACACTAGCCCCTCTCCCCACGTTCTGTCTGTGGAATCGATTCGTCAGTATTTGATGTGGTTTACGAAATATATGGAGCGGTAATGTTAGGTGACTCACCCTATATATATATATATATATATATATATATATATATATATATATATATATATATATATATAATTTCAGTTCCTACAGTGTCAAGTCTTTCAGTGTCACGCAAATTTTTATTTTTAAAGTGGATCACTTAAGACTATTTTCATGGGTGCACCCCTCAAATTTCTCCCTCATATCACAAAATTGTCGTCTGATGTAGTACAAACGGAAAAATAAATTCCTTTTAAAGCACAGTTTCGTATATAATTTATATTCAAAACCATACACCTGTGTCACAGAACAAATCCTACATCGAGGATACTATACACAAGTTTAAGGGAAAAAATGCTTCCGATAATTGTTACAGTATTTAAAGAACATCAAAATATGAACAGACTGAAATGAACAAACAGCAGATGAGACTATGTTAATCAATTCAATCGCAAAAAGCTAAGGAGGATATTATTAGCAAAATAAGAAATATGCAAAAGTGAAATGCCAAAACGAGGACTTCTCAATTGGGAGTTAATCAAAACAATCAGAATGGCTGAAAGAGATCACAATAGAGCCATAAACGAATGAGAGCTAAGCAACTAAGCTAACAAGACAATAGGCAAAAATGAGATGCCAACAAAATGAGACCTGGCCGAACTCCGTCGGTACTTATATACGGTTGCGCTCGTGGCGGCACCTCTCGGCCCGTACGCAAAACGCGCGCCTGCGATTGCAATGCATTCTTAGCTCTCACGGCGGCGTCTAGCGGCCCGTCGGCAAGTTGTGCGATTGCTGTCGCAGGTCGACCCTTAATCCATGACAGGCTCATCCAAGAATTGCGCCCGGCGGCCGCAAGTCAGTGTAGTTCAGCGCTCCGTCCGCGACCGTGTGTCGCTAGTGTCACCATAGGAGCGAGAGAGAGAGAGAGAGAGAGAGAGAGAGAGTGAGTGAGACCGGACAGCACTGCTCTGCGCTGGACTGTCCCGCGGTCAGATCAAACGTAACAAAATATTGTATTTTAGGAACAATTTTATGTAAGGGATATAGAGTCTCACTCTTACTTTTAGTAGTTACATGTAAGTATTTTTTGTTTTACTTCTTGTTAAAATTTTTTGTATCCCTTTTCAGAGTTTAGAAATAGGATCCATAGTTTGCTGTTTTGTACGTAAAAATTTTAACTGACCATATTTGATAACTTATTAAAATAGAATTAAGGTTACGAAGCTCTTTAATTCTTACAGTCGACACTGTTAAAGAAGACAATTAACATTTTATACGTCTTTCTTCTTCGAGGAAACGATTTTGTCTAGGCTTGGTACAATATTCCGTGAGACTGCTAACCTCAAAGAGTTGGTCAAGTTTTTATCGCCAAGGAAAGCTTTAAAAGAGCGAAAAAGCGCCCACAAATATACGTGGAACGAAACACTGAGAACTTTGGCTACGTGCTTGTGCAAAAGAGGATATTTCTCTCGTGGAAGACAGCTGTAAAAGTCATGCAAAGTTTTACACACAAGAAAGCGGTCCTTCAGGCGGATATGGCACTGTAGGACAATCAGCTCTAGTTGAAGCACTTGTGAGACGTCCTCTGCCCGAAGGGAAAACGGGCGAACAAATATATGTATCGGCTGGCTTTCAGGCGGTCCGCACGGCGAGCTAAGCGGCACTGCTCGGCCACTGCGGCAACATACGAATTCGCCCGGGGCGCTGGCCGCGCGTTAGCGCCCCAGGGGCACATTTTGGACGAACCTGATCTATGATGTTACACAGTGTAATGGGCAAAAAGAGCAATTTGCGAGGTCGGTAGATCACTAAGTACTGCTGACATAGACATCCTTGCCACCGTTGAGCTCCCTGAGGATATCCTCGATGGGACGACCCTTTGTTTCCGGCAGTACGAACCACGCAATAAGGGTGGAGAGGGCGCACACGGCAGCGAAGAACCAGAAGGTACCGTAGGTCCCCATGCTTTCCGACATGAGCGGGTACAGCTTGGACATGGTGCCGCCTGCGACGGAGATGATGAAGTAGCCGCAGGTACCAATTAAGCCTCTAATTCTCGGAGGCACGATCTCGGCAATCACGACGTACGGCAGAGCGGCCAGTCCAAAGGCCACCATCACCACGTAGACGGAGAGGCACGAGACGGGCAGCCAGCCGACACTCGACAGGTCCGCCTGGGTCTCCGCCTTGAGGTACAGGTACACGCCCATGACCGCCACTGACGAGCCGACGGCCCCGTTGGAGAGGAACAGCGTCGGGCGACGACCCATGCGGTCCACCAGCGGCGCCGACAGCAAGCCGCCAACCACCTGCACAAACGACAGGCGGCAGAGACGCTGGTAGTCGTACGAGGAATGTACCAGGGCTAGAGTTGTCCTCTAACAAAACTACGGCTTTGCTACGCTACACAAATGGAGTAGTAACTGGTATGGTTATCGGTAGTATTGCTAAAATTGGTAAAGAAAGAAACATAAATCGTGTGTGAGAGAGAAACTGGGAGCCAACAACATCTCTACGTTTCTTTTTTTTCGTTTGGTTGTCTGTTTTGCACATAATTAGAACCGCACATCTTTCAATGTTAATCCATTGAGTAATTTACGCTACTGGCCCTTAAAATTGTTACACTGAGAAGAAATGTAGGTGATAAACGGGTATTCATTGGACAAATACATTATACTAGAACTGACGTGTGATTACATTTTCACGCAATTTGGATGCATATATCCTGAGAAATCAGTACCCAGAACAACCACCTCTGGCCGTAATAACGGCCTTGACACGCCTGGGCGTTGAGTCAAACAAAGCTTGGATGGCGTGTACAGGTACAACTGCCCATGCAGCTTGAACACGATACCACAGTTCATCAAGAGTAGTGACTGGCGTATTGTCACGGGCCAGTTGCTCGGCCACCATTGACCAGTGCTGGCCAGGGAAGCAGTCGAGCATTTTCTGTATCCAGAAAGGCCCGTACAGGACCTGCAACACGCGGTAGTCCATTATCATGCTGAAATGTAGAGTTTCGCAGGGATCGAATGAAGGGTAGAGCCACGGGTAGTAACGCATGAGAAATGTAAGGTCCACTGTTCAAAGTGCCGTCAATGCGAACAAGAGGTGACCGAGACGAGTAACCAATGGCACTCCATACCATCACGCCGGGTGATACACCAGTATGGCGATGACGAATACACCTTTACAATGTGCGTTCACCGCGATGTCGCCAGACACGGATGCGACCATCATGATGCTATAAACAGAGCCTGAATTCATCCGAAAAAATGGCGTTTTGCCAACCGTGCACCCACGTTCGTCGTTTAGTACACCACAAGGCGCTCCTGTCTGTGATGCTGCGTCAAGGGTAACCGCAGCCGTGGTCTCGGAGCTGACAGTTCACGCTGCTGCAAACGTCGTCGAACTGTTCGTGCAGATGGTTGTTTGCCTGCAAACGTGCATATCTGTTGAAACTTCCTGGAAGATTAAAACTGTGTGCCCGACCGAGACTCGAACTCGGGACCTTTGCCTTTCGCGGGCAAGTGCTCTACCATCTGAGCTACCGAAACACGACTCACGGCCGGTATTCACAGCTTTACTTCTGCCAGTATCTCGTCTCCTACCTTTCAAACTTTACAGAAGCTCTTCTGCGAAACTTGCAGAACTAGCACTCCTGAAAGAAAGGATATTGCGGAGACATGGCTTAGCCACAGCCTGGGGGGTGTTTCCAGAATGAGATTATCACTCTGCAGCGGAGTGTGCGCTGATATGAAACTTCCTGGCAGATTAAAACTGTGTGCCTGACCGAGACTCGAACTCGGGACCTTTGCCTTTCGCGGGCAAGTGTCTCCGCAATATCCTTTCTTTCAGGAGTGCTAGTTCTGCAAGTGTCGCAGGAGAGCTTCTGTAAAGTTTGGAAGGTAGGAGACGAGATACTTGCAGAAGTAAAGCTGTGAGGACGGAGCGTGAGTCGTGCTTCGGTAGCTCAGATGGTAGCGCGCTTGCCCGCGAAAGGCAAAGGTCCCTAGTTCGATTCTCGGTCGGGCACACAGTTCTAATCTACCAGGAAGTTTCATATCAGCGCACACTCCGATGCAGAGTGAAAATCTCATTCTGGGTACATACGTGTTGACTCAGGAAGCGAGACGTGGCTCCACGATCCGTTACAGCCATGCGGATAAGATTCCTGTCACCTCGACTGCTAGTGATACGAGGCCGTTGGGATCCAGCACGGCGTTCCATATTACCCTCCTGAACCCACCGATTCCATATTCTGCTAACAGTCATTGAATCTCGACCAACGCGAGCAGCAATGACTCGATACGACAAACCGCACTCGCGATAGGCTCCAACCCGACCTTTATCAAAGTCGGAAACGTGATCGTACGCGTTTCTCCTTCTTACACGAGGCATCACAACAACGTTTTCGCAGGCAATGCCGGTCAACTGCTGGTTGTGTATGAGAAATCGGTTGGAAGCTTTCCTCATGTCAGCACGTTGTAGGTGTCGCCACCGGCGGCAACCTTATGTGAATGCTCTGAAAAACTAATCATTTGCATATCACAGCATCTTCTTCCTGTCGGTTAAATTTCAGGTCTGTAGCACGTCATCTTCGTGGTGTAGCAATTTTAATGGCCAGTAGTGTATATCCTTATCCAATATGAATTTTATTTTATAAGTAATAAAATTTAGTTGATAGTGCACTCTTTTACGTAACCATAGTAATTACTATTGCTGCAAGTTCAGTTTAATGCACAAACATAAAAGTATATAATTAACGTTGTTATTTTGTACTCAATGGAACATTCATCATAATCAAAGGCAAGAGTTTCCTGTTGATTCTGGTAAACGCGGAAGTAGTTTATGAATAACGGAAATATGTTTTACATAATTTCATAGAAGTTTTGCGTTTTTTTATATTAACTTTCTGTTGAGCAAATTGCGTTTTCTAGCACTATATGATGAATCTTGGTTGTTTTCTTTACTTTTACCACTACATCCCTCTGTTTCATGTTGCAAATCAACAGTTTTCGAATAAAAGCTGAATTAAACATTGAAAATTTCAGTTTTGCTATAAATACTGATTATTTTGATGTAACAGACAGGAAAATAACTATATAGAACGAAAATGTTCAGTAGAAAATGGAAAGCACTAGTTTACTTTTGTTCTACAGTATTACTTCCGTTTCTCGGCTTACAAGCCATCTTCAGACATTACTAAGTATTGTCACCAAAGAAATTGCAATATTTATAAATAACATTGGAGGAGAAGTTATATTTCTAGATTGAAGCAGAAACATACGGTAAGTAACGTCTTTGACAGTATGGTGGCAGTGCAACATAAAAAGTACAAATTGAACAGTAAATAAATAAAAACGGAGTAAACAGAAAGAAATTTTAACACAAAATAGGAACAGCATGCCTACTTAACAGATTATATTAATAAACAAAACTAATAAAATAAAATAAAATTAGTACTTGACAAGGCTATTTCAGGAGGTATAAAACATGGAGAGTGATACACAAACCAATTTAAAGAAGAAAGAATTATCAATATAAATACAGAATATATATAAGGAACGTAAGCAATATCAATAAGATTAAAAGAAATGGATAAATGCAGGAAAATGGAGGAGTGTGAGGGAACATATAGTAAATACAATCTTTGAGAGTGTGTTGGTACGGAATTTTAAAAGGTAAAACGCTGAACAATACAGAAATATAAAAGGAGCAAACAGGAAAAAAACATTAACAGTTTGTAAGCGGAGCAGACAAGGGCGGGGGGATCACTCTGGCGAAGATAAGGCCTGCCTGCAAATAAGAAAATCCATTGAGATAAGCGACTTTGACAAAGCGCCAATTATTATTAGGCAGGGCCTGTGAACGAGTATCTCGAAAACAGCGAAGCTGGTTGAATGTTCACGTGCTACTATTGTGAGCATCTAGGCAAAGAGGTAGAAGGGCAGTGAAATTACCACTAGCAGCTATATGGTTGGACGTTCACGACACTTCTCAGAACGTGGGAATCGGAAGCTTGTTTGCTCTGTAAAGTAGGATAGGCAGTGATCCGTGGCATTTCTGCCGAAATAGCACAATACTGGTGCTTGCAAAAGTGTTTCTGAGCATACCGTTCATTGTAGATTGTTGAAATAGAGTTTCGCAGTAGACCACCCAGTAACGGGCGTGTTGTGGCGCCCTGGAAATATTGTATTTTCGGAGTTGGGGCGGCCACACAGGACACTAGTCAAAGCCGCGGCCCGGCAGCGACCACGTGGTCCCGGACGTTAGCTTACCAATCGCGTGATGCCGCACAACGGGCGGTCCAGCCGCGTGGTTGGGAATTCATTGGTGACGCTGAGCCAATGAAAGAGACTTGTATGCCGAGAGTGCCAAAGTTGGCGGTCTTTGTGAAACCATCATGGCAGACATTTCACAGTTCATATAGAAAGTAATGGTAGCCAGATGAATCATGATACCTCAAATGAAACATGTACATTACCATTATTTGCACGACGATTCTGATAATGTAATCAGATTTTCAATATCTTCATTAGTTTAAAGTTTAGTATCTGACGGTAAATTATACGAGTAACACCCAGCAATGAATTTCCAAAATATACTACTGGCCATTAAAATTGCTACACCACGAAGATGACGTGCTACAGACACGAAATTTAACCGACAGGAAGAAGATACTATGATACTAAAATGATTAGCTTTTCACAGCATTCAAACAAGGCTGGCGCCGGTGGCGACACCTACAACGTGCTGACGTGAGGAAAGTTTCCAACCCATTTCTTATACAGAAATAGTAGTTGACCGGCGTTTCCTGGTGAAACGTTGTTGTGATGTCTCGTGTAAGGAGAAGAAATGCGTATCATCGGGTTTCCGACTTTGATAAAGGTCGGATTGTAATCTATCGCCATTGCGGTTTATCCTATCGCGACATTGCTGTTCGCGTTGGTCGAGATCCAATGACTGTTAGCAGAATATGGAATCGGTGGGTTCAGGAGGGTAATACGGAACGCCGTGCTGGATCCTAACGGCCTCATATCACTTGCAGTCGAGATGACAGGCATCTTATCCGCATGGTTGTAACGGAACGTGCAGCCACGTCTCGATCCCTGAGTCAACAGATGGGGACTTTTCCAAGACAACAACCATCTGCACGAACAGTTCGACGAAGGTTGCAGCAGCATGGACTATCAGCTCGGAGGACCATGGCTGCGGTTACCCTTGACGCTGCATCGCAGACAGGAGCGCCAGCGATGGTGTATTCAACGACGAACCTTGGTGCACGAAAGGCAAAACGTCATTTTTTCGGATGAATCCAGGTTCTGTTTACAGCATAATTATGGTCGCATCCGTGTTTGGCGACATCGCAGTGAGCGCACATTGGAAACGTGCCATACTGGCGTATCTCCCGGCGTGAAGCTATGGGGTGCCATTAGTTACACGTCTCGGCCACCTCTTGTTCGCATTGACGGCACTTTGAACAGTGGACTTTGCATTTCAGATGTGTTACGAACCTTGGCTGTACCCTTCATTCGATCCCTGCGAAACCCTACATTTCAACAGGACAATTCACGACCGCATGTTGCAGGTCCTGTACGGTCCATTCTGGATAGAGAAAATATTCGACTGCTGCCCTAGCCAGCCCATTCTCCAGATCTCTCACCAACTGAAAACGTCTGGTCAATGGTGGCCGAGCAACGGGCTTGTGACGCCAGTCGCTACCCTTGATGAGCAGTGATATCGTGTTTAAGCTGCATGTACAGCTGTACCTCTACACGTCATCCAAGCTCCGTTTCACTCAATGCACAGGCGTATCAAGGCCGTTATTACGGCCAGAGGTGGTTGGTCTGGGTACTGATTTCTCAGGATCTATGCACCCAAATTGCGTGATAATGTAGTCACATGTCAATTCTAGTATAATACATTAGTCCAATGAATACCAGTTAATCATCTGCATTTCTTCTCGGTGTAGCAATTTTAGTGGCCAGTAGTGTATAAACGCTTCATCCGATTTTCTCGATCGCCGTGTCTTTAGAAAGCTATTAGTGTAAACCTCTAATTGGTATGAATTACAGGCATGTAACTTGAATAATACATGAGTTATTGGAGGTCAAAGTGGCCGATTACTATCGATCGCTTCAGGCCATAAGTACTCCACAGTTACACGAAAAAACGGTAGCAGCATCCTTATAAATTCATTTATTCATCTATGTCTTTGTTTATATCCGATATACACTATTCATGAAGAAATTAGTTAAATATTTACTGTGTTATAGGAAGCACAGAGAGATTAGGCTACTGGCCTACCTTTTGTTCTATTGCTTTGATATATGTTTGTTTAATTTGTTTAAGTATCTAATTATGCGTGTTAGAGCGTGTTTATGGTGCAGTAGTAGGAATATTTATTTAATTTCAAATTATTTAAATGTAAATCCAGTATTTCGAAAGTGTTTTACGTTTGTGAGTATACGTTAGGTTGGAGACGTGGATAGAGCGCTCTAGCCAATCACAGCGCTCGTTATTAAGGTAGGCGACTACCGAAGTGAATAGAAGGGAGTCTGGGAGTCGCACGGGATACGAGGAGGTACTGGATGCGACGGCGCGGCGAACGTGCGGCGCGATATAGACTTGGAGGGGGTGGAGCGGTTTGCGCCTGGTAGCGGCAGATAGAAATTCTTTGAAGTGCCGACTTGTGCACTTGTGAGATTTCCGTGGCTTCTACAGTGAAGACGTAGTGTGCGTTTAGAAGTGAATATCGCGCAAGCTGTGTTGTTGTTCATAACTTGGTTCAAATGGCTCCTAGCATTATGGGACTTAACATCTGTGGTCGTCAATCCCCTAGAACTTAGAACTACTTAAACCTAACCAACCTAAGGACATCACACACATCCATGCCCGAGGCAGGATTCGGACCTGCGACCGTAGTGGTCACGCGGTTCCAGAATGTAGCTCCTAGAACCGCGCGGCCACACCGGTCGGCTTGTTCAAAACTAATTACGTGCTGTAGGAATCTATTGTTTCCCTGTTATTCAACTTATATTTTATTTAATTGCTGGATCATCGACACCAATAAGTGTTTTGCAGAAATTTACCGCATTCTCAAAAGTACTTCTGCTATCATGCTCATCATTTAAAGTCGTTAAGATAGTACCTGCAGACTTTATTTAATTGCAATTTTTCATTTATAAATGTATATGTTACGTTCAAAATTCGCAACTGCCGAGTGATAGGAGCTTCGACCAATCGGTTAATGTGTGTAGTCTTCTCGTATACTGTAGACTCAGCAATATTTGGCCTGTAATGCGGCAACTACGTATCCCACACAACAAACCAGCCAAAACTTTTAATATTGAAACTCTGAGTCGGAGGGTGCGCAGTTATCTGAAGGCCCGCAACCCCAACAAGTAGAAGCTACGACATCGTCAGTTACGACTGCAGTGGGTAAGAGACCACGGGGAATCGACAGTCGATCAATGGAAACGTGACGACTCGTCGGCTGAATCACATTTTTGCTAGATCGATGGTAGTCTTCATAACGCCGCCACAGAGGTGAACCGCGGCTCGAAACCTGCAGCGCACCACGGACGCCGAATGGTGGGAGAAGTATTCTGTTATGAGAGACATTCCCCTGCGCTTGCGTGGGTTCTGTGGTAGTAAGAGCCATAATCGTGCTACAGTGGTTTGAGGAGCATTATAGTGAACTGACGTTGATGTGTCGGCGACCAAAATTCGCCTGATGTAAACCCTGTGGAATCCATCTGCGTCGCACCATCACCACACACCTTAATCAGCGGATCGTTATTTGCTCAAAATACATGACCAGTGTGTAGACATCTAAAGCCACATACTGCTAAAAACCTACCAACAATCTGTCGGATTCCTGATTCTCAGAACCAGTGATGTATTTGGTTCCAAAGGCGGACAAACAAGCTGTTAAACAGGGGGTCATAAAATTTCGGCTCATCAGTGTATGGTGAGATTTTACTAGGATTAATGTAGAACTTGAACGGTTGCTTGGTGAATAGCTTGCCTTGGCACTTATGTTTCCAAATCACTTTCCTCTCCTCTTGTCTGAAAATTCTCGGTAAAATTCCTCACAGTACACATGTTAAGCGGACAGTGCTACAGGTGTGAACCTGTGTTATTATGTGTTAACATAACCCGTTATCTTAAAAGTAGAAGCGAATCGTGTTCAGAGATAAATGGCGCTCTGGGGTTG
Source organism: Schistocerca gregaria (assembly GCF_023897955.1). Classification (NCBI taxonomy): domain Eukaryota; kingdom Metazoa; phylum Arthropoda; class Insecta; order Orthoptera; family Acrididae; genus Schistocerca; species Schistocerca gregaria. The sequence continues at coordinate 124,545,838 of NC_064925.1, forward strand.
TGACAGGGTGGAAGAGGGGAGAGGAGGTTAGAAGTGTCACGGAAGATAGGTTGCCAGACTGCGGTCATCCACTTACCCCTCCGTAGGTCTGCAAAATGAAGACTGAGCGGACGATTCCCCACGCCTTGTACCGCACTGTGTCACTATAGGGCGTTCCACGAAGATGTACCAACCCTTCTGCTGCTCACCTATTGAATCACTGATGGTGCAGTGTGCAGACAAGCCTAGGGGTGTTTGTTTTCAGCAAAGTAAGTTAACAATACATAAAACAGATATGAGATACTAATAATAACAACGCAAGATGCACATATGGACAGAATCTACATAATATTTGCAGACTGTTCTACGCTGCTGGAGAGCAATTGATTCTTAGTTATCGTGTAGACAGTTTTAGTGTTCTTTCGAGAAAGGCGACTTCCTGCACCATGAACGCTGTTCGCTTTTCAGTTTGCATACAGACTGTACCTTCCCAGCATTTCCCGTCCAGTTCTCAAACTGAGTAGACAAAATAACTTCACTGAACTCGTGTTTATATTTTCGGTTTATGTTCGGTTCAGTAAGTGAGTCCTTTCTTGCAATTGTCAAGTGAGCAGCAAAATGTCCTGGTACCCCGTCATGCATGTACCGCATTCCCCAACAAAAGGCGTTTTTCGTTGCGAGGGGATCGTCTCATGAAATTTCAATCACCAGTTTTCTCCTCCGATTGCGAAAACAATCTGTTGGCAACCACCTACATAGGGCGAAATGATTATCACGATAAAATAAGAGAAATGAGGGATCGCACGGAAAAATTTAAGTGCTCGTTTTCCCCGCGTGCCGTTCGAGAGTGGAACGGTAGAGAGACAGCATGAATGTGGCTCATTGAACCCTCTGCCAGGCAATTTATTGTGAATACCAGAGTAATCACGTAGATGTAAATGTTTTGTACTAATTAGTGCAACATTTCATACTGTAGTCTCGTAACCACACTGTCTCAATTTTCTTGAAAACGAATCTTTGTGGATACTTTCATCCTCGTCACTTTCGCTGTTAATTATGATACAACCGCTACATTCAGCTAGTATGATAAAAATGTCTTGCTTTCGTAAACAGCACAGCACAAACACTGTGTTAATTAAGGTAACTGATGAACTGAAATACGCCGCGGGCAACCGTGAGGCCATAATTTTGGCAGTACGAAATTTCAACCGATCATTCACAAGCGGTACTGCTCAGTAAAATACAATAGCTAAAATTTTGAGAGAGTACGCTGGAGTGGTTTGAAAACGGCTTGAAAAACATACAACAACGTGTTGCCTATAGGAATGAAATGTCATTTAAAAGCACGAACTCTCTGGAATCTCCCAGCGGTGAGTGCTAGGACTAATATTGTTTTCCTTGTATGTCAAAGGCATCTCGTCGGTTCTGTCCTCATGTAAATATTTTATGTATCAACGGCCTCTAGCTATGCCTGAGTGCCAGAGCTGAAGATATCAATACAGTAATCGTCCCGATGAATGACAGTCTCTTGGTAAGAAGCGGGCAAACCACATGCGAATATATTCCAAGTAATCTTAATATCCCATCAGAAACTGACAAATTTTAGAACTGTGTGAGCACTTGACTTCTATTCTCCCTGACGGTATTCCAGTACCGTATCAGAAGATAGTAACAATCTGGGTATGAACTGAAGGACAATCTCAACTGGGAAGAAAATACTGTCGCCACACGACGGAACAGTTCTCCTAGCTTCTGTGCCGTCAAAACGCTTCTGAACATATTTCCACGAGATGTGAAGCGTAAACGTGTGCAATCATTCGTTATACCGAACCTACACCACGGCGACGTAATCCAACACGGACGTGTAGCGAGAGCACTAAGTGGTTGGTACTGACCACGATTTCTCGTGTGCTCTTCGTCTGTAACGTCTGTATGGCTGTGACAGTGCTTTACGCTCCCAATTAGTTTGGTTTGCCATCAGTCAAGCTACGTGTCACACGCTGCGTCTGCCTCACCGATTCCTCAGTGCGCATGTGTGCTAGTACCACGCATCAGAGGTTACTTGTCGTCTCATCGTAGTCGAAGAACACGACCTCACTGATATAATATCCTGCAAAAACATCCCCAAATTCCACCTCTGTCGCTGGTTGCCGCCTCTGGAACAAGCTACGCAGGATTTTACGTCTTGTTGCTTTAAAGAAGAGGCTGAAACAATTTTTTTGTCATCCTCACAGCATTGTCCCAAATAATTAACGTATATGACCAATTTTAACTGCGTTAAAACAGTAAAGGAAGCCTTCCCGTCTTCTCAATTTGCGTTCTTTAGCCGGCCACGGTGGCCGAGCAGTTCTAGGCACTTGTCCGAAACCACGCGGCTGCTACGGACACAAGTTCGAATCCTGCCTCGGGGTTGGATGTGTGAGATGTCTTTAGGTTAGTTAGGTTTAAGTAGTTCTAAGTTTAGGGGAGTGATGACATCAGTTGTTAAGTTCCAGAGTGCTCAGAGCCATTTGAACCATTTTTGCGCTCTTTATACTTTCGCTTCTCACTCAGTTACGTCGCTTTCTTTTCCCCTGCCTTTCTTTAATTACAGTTTATCACATTCCTCTTTCTAAGCCTCGTCCACCCTTTATCTCATATCCATTCCTTCTGGAGCCACATTCCTATAATTTGTATTTATCATTGCACTTCTCGTGAACGAATGTCTAGCGTCTGGTTTTTGCACTACAGCAGTTTCTAAACCTCAGCCCCAAAGTAGATGTAACTTGTAACGTGCTTATTGTTTATGTGCGATGTAAAAGACAATCCAAGAAAAATAATATTATTAATAATAATAAAATCAATGCACCACGAAGGAATTAGCCAAATGCCTGGAAATGCATATGTGTGATGTACATGTAGAGACAAACAAACGGTTATAATTCAACAAAAAATGGGTGATTCATTCAAGAGAAAGAGCTTCAGGCACTGAGCTTGTCAGTAGAGTGTTGTTCAAACTCTGGTTCTTATCCGAGCAGTTCTTCACCTTGGCACTGATTCATGGAATTATTGGATGTTCTCCTGAAAGATATTGTGCCAGATTCTGTAAAATCAGTGCGTTATCCTACATATACATCTACATCTACATCTACATCTACATCTACGTACATACTGCGCAATCCACCATACGGTGCGTGGCGGAGGGTACCTCGTACCACAACTAGCATCTTCTCTCCCTGTTATACTCCCAAACAGAACGAGGGAAAAATGACTGCCTATATGCCTCTGTACGACCCCTAATCTCTCTTATCTTATCTTTGTGGTCTTTCAGCGAAATGTAAGTTGGCAGCAGTAAAATTGTACTGCAGTCAGCCTCAAATGCTGGTTCTCTAAATTTCCTCAGTAGCGATTCACGAAAAGAACGCCTCTTTTCCTCCAGAGACTCCCACCCGAGTTCCTGAAGCATTTCCGTAACACTCGCGTGATGATCAAACCTACGAGTAACAAATCTAGCAGCCCGCCTCTGAATTGCTTCTATGTCCTCCCTCACTCCGACCTGATAGGGATCCCAAACGGTCGAGCAGTACTCAAGAATAGGTCGTATTAGTGTTTTATAAGCGGTCTCCTTTACTGATGAACCACATCTGTCCAGAATTCTGCCAATGAACCGAAGACGACTATCCGCCTTCCCCACAACTGCCATTACATGCTTGTCCCACTTCATATCGCTCTGCAATTTTAAACCCAAGTATTTAATCGACGTGACTGTGTCAAGCGCTACACTACTAATGGAGTATTCAAACATTACGAGATTCTTTTTCCTATTCATCTGCATTAATTTATATTTATCTATTATCTATATTTAGAGTTAGCTGGCATTATTTACACCAATCGCAAACCCTCCCCATGTCTTGTATCCTCCTACAGTCACTCAACGACGACACCATCCCGTACACCACGGCATCATCAACAAACAGCCGCACATTGCTATCCACCCTATCCAAAAGATCATTTATGCAGATAGAAAACACCAGCGGACCTACCACACTTCCCTGTGGCACTCCAGATGATACCCTCACCTCCGATGAACAGTCACCATCGAGGACAACGTACTGGTTTCTACTACTTGAGAAGTCTTCGAGCCAGTCACATATTTGGGGTCCAATCCCATATGCTCGTACCTTAGGAGTCTGAAGTGGGGCACCGAGTCAAACGCTATCCGGAAGTCAAGGAATATGGCATCCGTCTGATACCCTTCATCCATGGTTCGCAAGATATCATGTGATAAAAGGGCGAGTTCATTTCGCAGGTATGCTTTCTAAAGCCGTGCTGATGCATGGACAGCAATTTATCTGTCTCAAGGAAATTCGTTATATTCGAAATGAGAATATGTTCGAGAACCCTGCAACAAACCGATGTTAAGGATATTGGTCGGTAATTTTGAGGATCCGTCCTTCTACCTTTCTTATATACAGGTGTCACCTGCGCTTTTTTCCAGTCGCTCGGGGCTTTACGTTGCGCAAGAGATTCACGATAAATGCAAGCTAATGCTTATCCTGCCATGAAAATAAACGACACCCTGGATCATCACTGCCGATTGTCGGCCTGTATGATGGGCGACAGTCAGGGTTGCTGTACCACCGTTGGGTAGGGTGTCTCCATACATGTTTTCGCCCTGGAATCTGACTGCAGTAGAATTATAATCAGTGATGAGTCCCGCTTCGACGTGAGCGCCAATATCCAGTGAAGACGTGTTTGGAGAAGATTCGCAAAGTGATGGAATACCAGCCTGACTGTCACCCACCGTAAGGGCCGACGTCCAGGAGCGACGGTCTGTGGTGCCGTTCCATTTCACAGCGGGATCCCTTTGGTTGTCATGTGGTGCACCCTTACCTCACACTTGTACGTCGACGATATTCTACGATCCGTTTTGTAGCCCTTCATGGCGAATCATCCCGGACTTACATTTCAGCAAGATATTGCTCTCCTGTAGACAGCAGAGTTTCTGCAGCTTGTATTAGTGCTTACCGAAGCCTATCTCGGCCAGCATGGTCGCCGGATCTCTCCCCAGTTGAGAACGTTTGGAGCCATATGGGCACGGCCCTCCAACCATCTCGGGATTTTGGGCAACTGACGCGCCAGTTGGGTAGGATGTGGCACGTTATCCCTCAGGACGACATCCAACAACTCTGCCAATCAATACCAAGCCAAATAACTGCTTGCATAAAGGCCAGAGGCGGACAAAGGCGTTATTGACTTACTCAGTTTTGAAGAGCTCTTTCTCTTGAACGAATAATCCAATTGTTCTGAAGTTGTAGTCATTTGTTTGTCCGCACATTCCCGATGTGTCCTTCTTTTTTTAAAATTTTTTTGTGGGTGACTGTTTACAGCGGTCATGTATTTGAAGGAAAGTATTCTATACATATAAACCTTCATTCTCAACCGGCTTCAGTTTTAGCAACCATCATCACGACAAAGTATAAAATAAAGAAACAAAAAAACATACGAAAAGAACAGAAAAATTTGAAAAATGAAAATTCCTTATAATTAACTGAAATTTTACAGTTTGAGTAATAAAGTGTTTTGTTAATTGATTTACATTGTAGGTTTTTTGATAATAATGAGGGCTGCATCAATACATAGCCCTATAGCAACCTTCTGCAATTATATACATATCATTTTTGTTAATATCCAGATGGAATATTCAAGTCACGAGCTGTCGCTGTCATGATCTTGTGATGTTTCATGTTTGTACCGTGTCATCGGTTTCATTATATTCTACCTGGACGGTTTTCATGTAACCTAATTTTTGTAATCTTCTGATATAGTCTGAATGAACAAGAGTTATAACATGCTGTTCTATATATAATTATAATTATGTACTGCTGTAATATATGTAACATGATGCTTACATCAATATTTTAACATGATATATATTTTAGTTCATAAATAAATATACATACAACCTGAGAGCTTGTATATAATGTATAAAAATTATATAGCTGGCAAAAAGGGCATTTATGTCAAAGAGAAATCTACTAGTATCGTTTAACACAGGCCTTAATTTGAGGAAGAAATTTTTTAGAATGTAGTTTTGGAACACAGCATTGTACGATAGTAAGACACAGGCTGTGGGGAAACCGGAACGGAAGAGAAACGAAGTATTTGAGATGTGGTGTTACAGTAGAATGCTGAAAAGTAGATGGACTGGTAAGATAAGAAGTGAGAAGATTCTCCTTAGAATCGGCGAGGAAAGTAGCAGAGCGCTGAGATAAAGAGGTTAACACAGGAGAGGAATTCGTGGTGGACAGCAACAAACCAGTCAAAGACTGATGACTAGAATGATGAAAAGAAAAAGAAAAAGGCGAGTGGTGTCATTTACCTTGGCCTCCTTGGGACATGTACTGGTGGTGACGGGCACCATGAAATCTGCATATTATGTGAACATTCCCCCCCCCCCCCCCCCCCCCCATGAACCATGGACCTTGCCGTTGGTGGGGAGGCTTGCGTGCCTCAGCGATACAGATGGCCGTACCGTAGGTGCAACCACAACGGAGGGGTATCTGTTGAGAGGCCAGACAAACGTGTGGTTCCTGAAGAGGGGCAGCAGCCTTTTCAGTAGTTGCAGGGGCAACAGTCTGGATGATTGACTGATCTGGCCTTGCAACATTAACCAAAACGGCCTTGCTGTGCTGGTACTGCGAACGGCTGAAAGCAAGGGGAAACTACAGCCGTAATTTTTCCCGAGGACATGCAGCTTTACTGTATGATTAAATGGGTAAAATATTCCGGAGGCAAAATAGTCCCTCATTCGGATCTCCGGGCGGGGACTACTCAGGAGGATGTCGTTATCAGGAGAAAGAAAACTGGCGTTCTACGGATCGGAGCGTGGAATGTCAGATCCCTTAATCGGGCAGGTAGGTTAGAAAATTTAAAAAGGGAAATGGATAGGTTAAAGTTAGATATAGTGGGAATTAGTGAAGTTCGGTGGCAGGAGGAACAAGACTTCTGGTCAGGTGACTACAGGGTTATAAACACAAAATCAAATAGGGGTAACGCAGGAGTAGGTTTAATAATGAATAGGAAAATAGGAGTGCGGGTAAGCTACTACAAACAGCATAGTGAACGCATTATTGTGGCCAAGATAGATACGAAGCCCACACCTACTACAGTAGTACAAGTTTATATGCCAACTAGCTCTGCAGATGATGAAGAAATTGAAGAAATGTACGATGAAATAAAAGAAATTATTCAGATAGTGAAGGGAGGCGAAAATTTAATAGTAATGGGTGACTGGAATTCGAGTGTAGGAAAAGGGAGAGAAGGAAACATAATAGGTGAATATGGATTGGGGCTAAGAAATGAAAGAGGAAGCCGCCTAGTAGAATTTTGCACAGAGCACAACTTAATCATAGCTAACACTTGGTTTAAGAATCATGAAAGAAGGTTGTATACGTGGAAGAACCCTGGAGATACTAAAAGGTATCAGATAGATTATATAATGGTAAGACAGAGATTTAGGAATCAGGTTTTAAGTTGTAAGACATTTCCAGGGGCAGATGTGGACTCTGACCACAATCTATTGGTTATGACCTGTAGATTAAAACTGAAGAAACTGCAAAAATGTGGGAAATTAAGGAGATGGGACCTGGATAAACTGAAAGAACCAGAGGTTGTACAGAGTTTCAGGGAAAGCATAAGGGAACAATTGACAGGAATAGGGGAAAGAAATACAGTAGAAGAAGAATGGGTAGCTCTGAGGGATGTAGTAGTGAAGGCAGCAGAGGATAAAGTAGGTACAAAGACGAGGGCTGCTAGAAATCCTTGGGTAACAGAAGAAATACTGAATTTAATTGATGAAAGGAGAAAATATAAAAATGCAGTAAATGAAGCAGGCAAAAAGGAATACAAACGTCTCAAAAATGAGATCGACAGGAAGTGCAAAATGGCTAAACAGGGATGGCTAGAGGACAAATGTAAGGATGTAGAAGCTTATCCCACTAGGGGTAAGATAGATACTGCCTACAGGAAAATTAAAGAGACCTTTGGAGAAAGGAGAACCACGTGTATGAATATCAAGAGCTCAGATGGCAGCCCAGTTCTAAGCAAAGAAGGGAAGGCAGAAAGGTGGAAGGAGTATATAGAAGGTTTATACAAGGGCGATGTACTTGAGGACAATATTATGGAAATGGAAGAGGATGTAGATGAAGACGAAATGGGAGATATGATACTGCGTGAAGAGTTTGACAGAGCACTGAAAGACCTGAGTCGAAACAAGGCCCCCGGAGTAGACAACATTCCATTAGAACTACTGACGGCCTTGGGACATCCAGTCCTGACAAAACTCTACCAGCTGGTGAGCAAGATGTATGGGACAGGCGAAATACCCTCAGACTTCAAGAAGAATATAATAATTCCAATCCCAAAGAAAGCAGGTGCTGACAGATGTGAAAATTACCGAACTATCAGTTTAATAAGCCACAGCTGCAAAATACTAACGCGAATTCTTTACAGACGAATGGAAAAACTGGTAGATGCAGACCTCGGGGAGGATCAGTTTGGATTCCGTCGAAATGTTGGAACACGTGAGGCAATACTGACCTTACGACTTATCTTAGAAGAAAGATTAAGAAAAGGCAAACCTACGTTTCTAGCATTTGTAGACTTAGAGAAAGCTTTTGACAATGTTGACTGGAATACTCTTTTTCAAATTCTAAAGGTGGCAGGGGTAAAATACAGGGAGCGAAAGGCTATTTATAATTTGTACAGAAACCAGATGGCAGTCATAAGAGTCGAGGGGCATGAAAGGGAAGCAGTGGTTGGGAAAGGAGTGAGACAGGGTTGTAGCCTCTCCCCGATGTTATTCAATCTGTATATTGAGCAAGCAGTAAAGGAAACAAAAGAAAAATTTGGAGTAGGTATTAAAATTCATGGAGACGAAGTAAAAACTTTGAGGTTCGCCGATGACATTGTAATTCTGTCAGAGACGGCAAAGGACTTGGAAGAGCAGTTGAACGGAATGGACAGTGTCTTGAAAGGAGGATATAAGATGAACATTAACAAAAGCAAAACGAGGATAATGGAATGTAGTCAAATTAAATCGGGTGATGCTGAGGGAATTAGACTAGGAAATGAGACACTTAAAGTAGTAAAGGAGTTTTGCTATTTAGGAAGTAAAATAACTGATGATGGTCGAAGTAGAGAGGATATAAAATGTAGACTGGCAATGGCAAGGAAAGCGTTTCTGAAGAAGAGAAATTTGTTAACATCGAAGGGATCGGTTGGTAGGACATGTTTTGAGGCATCAAGGGATCACAAATTTAGCATTGGAGGGCAGCGTGGAGGGTAAAAATTGTAGAGGGAGACCGAGAGATGAGTACAGTAAGCAGATTCAGAAGGATGTAGGTTGCAGTAGGTACTGGGAGATGAAGCAGCTTGCACAGGATAGAGTAGCATGGAGAGCTGCATCAAACCAGTCTCAGGACTGAAGACAACAACAAAAACAACATGTGAACATTATTGCTGACCGCCTGGATCTCGCTTGACGTCTTCTCCATTAGAGATGGCATCTTACAGTCGGGTGTCTGTATATATCAACAGGCTACAAGGTGCTACAGTGGTCTGAAGAGTACGTTAATGTTTTAGCCTCCAAATTCACCTGGACTGAAACTGATGGAGCTTTGGCTCATCATTGTGAATAATCCACATATTACATACTATTCCCTGATTAAAATTAGTTGATAGTTGATACCCGGTTTCCTCCAATCAGAGAGCTCAGCGTCACGCCGGAATCGTTCTGCGTTGTCGAATTGCCATAACAATTAGTCCACTTTCAAATTCTTGTTCGGCTTTCTTCCTTGATGTTTTTGAATCCCGAGTCCTGTGTCTGCCGCTTTTATTTCTTATTTCATCACACACACACACACACACACACACACACACACACACACACACACACACACACACACAATGATGCTAACGAAATACACAAGTTTCACAGACAACACTAACCAAATACTATTGAATCCCTCGGCAGAAGACGCAATTAATCATCACGTATATATTTGTTGTTGGTTGGGTTTGGTTGTTTTGGGGAGGAGTCCAGACAGCAAGGTCATCGGAATAGGGAAGGACGGGGAAGGACGTCGGCCGTACCCTTTCAAGGGAACCATCCCGGCATTTGCCTGGAGCGATTTAGGGAAATCACGAAAAACCTAAATCAGGGTGGTCGGACGCGGGATTGAACCATCGTCCTCCCGAACGCGAGTCCTGTGTGCTAGCCACTGCGCCACCTCACTCGGTATATTTATTGTAATCGCAGAGATTCGCTTACATTATATAAGCTTCGCACAGCGTCGCAAGAAGCCGAATTTTTGAAGGCTGCAATTCATCGTCGCGACTGGGTCACCGGAGTCGTAAATACAATAGCCTTCCGCTGTGTAATCGCTTAGTGTGGTGGTTAGCATACAAACTTCATCTGTAGACGGTCGTAAGTTTAAATTTCATTTGCATCGAAATTTTTTATTTTTCTAAATCTAATGAAAATGTTTTGACTATTATTAATTAATTAATTGATTTTAAACGTAATTTTTTATTTGTAATACTTTTCCATGAAATTTTCATCATCGTATTAATCTTTTTATTTGCTCTTATCTTTTTCCTATCATTCCTCTTCTTCTGGAATCTGCTTGTGTCGCCTACAATCTCTAACAAAGTGCCAACCATAACTGCTGATCGATTGGTAACGCAGCAGTGTGAGAATAGGTAGCTTCAGGTAACCAGTGATTGCGAGAGATTACAGGTTGCCTTTACTTCTGAAACGGTTGTTAGCGTTAAACGCCGTGAACAAAGCGATCGTGATTTTAATTCTGCCGCATATTGCTGACCGCCGTTTTTGCGGATACACTGCGGTTCACGCAGTTGTGGTTAGGTTAGGGTACGAATTTAAATTCTAGGCTATAAGAAGGGTCGTCTGCCGCAGTGCGATCATTCTCCACTGAACATCAGCTGTCGACAGAGAATCTCCCATCATAGCTCGCGGCAGCCGCTTCCAACAGTGCACAACGTTAGACGTTAAGAGCATTTGTGAACACGAATGGTATCCAGCAACAGATGTGGCAACACGATAGACAGAAGTCAATTATGAAGTACACTACTGGCCATTAAAATTGAAATACCAAGAAGAAATGGAGATGATAAACAGATATTCATTGGACAAATATATTATACTAGAACTGACATGTGATTACATTTTCACGCAGTTTGGGTGCATAGATCCTGAGAAATCAGTACCCAAAAGAACCACCGCTGGCCGTAATAACGGCCTTGATACGCCTGGGCATTGAGTCAAACGGAGCTTGGATGGCGTGTACAGGTACAGGTGCTCATGCAGCTTCAACACGATACCACAGTTGGCGTATTGCGACGAGCCAGTTGCTCGGCCACCATTGACCAGACTTTTTCAATTGGTGAGATGGAGAATGTCCTGGCCAGGACAGCAGTCGAACATTTTCAGTATCCAGAAAGGCCCGTGCAGGACCTTCAACATGCGGTCGTGCATTATCCTGCTGAAATGTAGGGTTTCGCAGGAATCGAATGAAGGGTAGAGTCACGGGTCGTAGCACAAGTGAAATGTAACGTCCACTATTCGAAGTGCCGTCAATGAGAACAAGAGGTGACCGAGACGTGCAACTAATGGCATCCCATATCATCAAAAATGGTTCAAATGGCTCTGAGCATTATGGGACTCAACTGCTGTGGTCATCAGTCCCCTAGAACTTAGAACTACTTAAACCTAACTAATCTAAGGACATCACACACATCCATGCCCGAGGCAGGATTCGAACCTGCGACCGTAGCAGTCGCACGGTTCCGGACTGCGCCCCTAGAACCGTCGAGTACCCCATCGCAGGCGCTGCTGTCTGTGATGCAGCGTCAAGGGCAACCGCAGCCATGGCCACCGAGATAGTCCATGCTGCTGCAAACGTCGTCGAACTGTTCGTGCAGATGGTTGTTGTCTTGCAAACGTCCCCATCTGTTGACTGAGGGATCGAGACATGGCTGCACGATCAGTTACAGCCATGCGGATAAAATGCCTGTCATCTCGACTGCAAGTGATACGTGGCCGTTGGGATCCAGCACGGCGTTCCGAATTACCTCCTGAACCCACCGATTCCGTATTCTGCTAACAGTCATTCCTGATGTCAGCACGTTGTAGGTGTCGCCACCAGGGCAACCTTGTGTGAATGCTCTGAAAAGCTAATATTTTCATATCTACATCTACATCCATACTCCGCAAGCCACCTGATCGTGTGTGGTGGAGGGTTCCTTGAGTACCTCTATCGGTTCTCCCTTCTATTCCAGTCTCGTATTTTTCGTGGAAAGGGAGATTGTCGGTATGCTTCTGTGTGGTCTCTAATCTCTCTAATCTTATCCTCATGGTCTCTTTGCGAGATATACTTAGGAGGGAGCAATATACTGCTTGACTCATAGGTGATGGTATGTTCTCGAAACTTTAACAAGAGCCCATACCGAGCCACGGAGCGTCTCTCCTGCAGTGTCTTCCACTGGAGTTTATGTATCATCTGCGTAACGCTTTCGCGATTACTAAATGATCCTGTAACGAAACGCGCTGCTCTCCGTTGTATCCTCCCTATCTCTTCTATCAACCCAATTTGGTACGGCTCCCACACCGCATTCAAGCAGTGGGCGAACAAGCGTACTGTAAACTACTTCCTTTGTTTTCGGATTGCATTCCCTTAGGCTTCTTCCAATGAATCTCAGTCTGGCATCTGCTTTACCGACGATCAACTTTATATGATCATTCCATTTTAAATCACTCCTAATGCGTACTCCCAGATAATTTATGGAATTAGCTGCTTCCAGTTGCCGACCTGCTATATTGTAGCTAAATGATAAGGGATCTTTCTTTCTATGTATTCGCTGCAGATTACACTTGTCTACATTGAGATTCAATTGCCATTGCCTGCACCATGCGTCAATGTCGCAGCATCTTCTTCCTGTCGGTAAAATATCGCGTCTGTAGCACGTTATGTTCGTGGTGTAGCAATTTTAGTGGCCAGTAGTGTAATATGGGAAAATAGATATCTGGCCTGGAGAATGTGCGATGGTACCTGCAGTACGCCTAGGATGATGGTTGCCACCTCCGGTGACAGGGAGCCGCCAGCTTCGTTGAAGATGAAGACTGCGTAGCTGTTGACGGAGAGGGTGCCGCAGAACTGCTGGTTGAGGAACAGCAGGAGGACGATGGCGACGGCCACGAGGGAGGCCCGGCAGCGCAGTAGCTCGCACAGTGGCCGGCGGTCGCCGTCGCCCTGCTTGGAGCCGCCCGCGTCCAGTGAGGCCTGGATGCATGCCATCTGGTGCTCCACCTCCTCCTCGGAGATTCCGCGACGGAGCCACCGCAGCGCCTGCCATTAGGTCCACGTCATCGATCGTTCACACGTTCCATTTACCTGCTTAACGATTACTGGCGCGCACTTCCGCTTTTCACTTCGTAAACCGTCGATCAATTCCCGCATTTTCTCTGCTACATCGATTACACATCGTTCCCCCCCCCCCCCCCCCATCCCTTTGGTCTTTCGAGGGAATCTACATTAGCCAATGAATAGCGAGGGCGCGGTCGCCTTACTTCGACAGACTTGTCTTCGAAATGAGGAAGTGGAAGTTAGAGTGTAGCAGTCTTTGGGGGAAAGAAAGGAGGTAGGAGAGGAAAAAACGAAAAGGGTGGGGGGACAAAGGAGGGAGAAGACTCATAAGGGGGGAGAGGGGCAGGGCAGGCTCGAGAGGGAATGGGAAAAGGCAGATAGAGGAAATGCAAAAGGACTTGGGGGAGAGAAGGGGGTAGAGAGAGGGGAGGTGGGGAAAAATGTGGATGGAAGGGGGGACAGGGAGCCCGGGTAAAAGATCGAGGAAAGGAGGGGGAGTGAGGATCAGAGTTGATAGGAGGGATAAATGGAGGCAGAGAGGCCATCATCCGGGAGGGGGAGTTAATGGAAGCCACCTTGGGAAAGGAGATGAAGGGTGTGGAGATGGAGGGTAGGGGGGAAGCGACAATGAAGACGTGGCAGGGCGCGGGACGGGAGAGGAGAGGAGCAACCAGGGGGTGAGGGGGATTAAGGCGGCGGGAGGTGTAGTGGATGCGGATATGTTCGAGGAATAGAAGCAGATGCGGGAAAGGAATGAGGTCATAGGGGATCCGCGTGGGGGACGGGAGGTGTATATGGAAGGCGAGGCAGAGTGCATGACGCTCAAGGTTCTGGAGGGACTTATAGAATTTTGGGGGGGGGGGGGGCGATATCCAGGGGGATTGGCATAACAGAGGATGGGACGGATTAAGGATTTGTAGGATGGTAGCGGGGTGCAACCCCCATGTCCGCCCAGAGAGGAGTTTGAGGAGTCAGAGGCGGTTGTGGGCTTTGGATTGGATGGGGCGGAGTTGAGGGATCCAGGTGAGGTGACGGTCAAAGGTGAGGCCAAGATAGGCGAGGGTGTTTGTTGTTGTGGTCGCGATCAGGTGAACAGTTCTGACCAGGGTGCGTATTCTGTATCTTTCCGCTATTGTTCCAACCGTTTCGGTACTCAAGAACACCGAACGGTCTAGTACTCGAATTAGAGCCCCTGCGTTATTCAGTATGCATTTCGGAAGCAATACTGTTCGGGTCTAGAGAGCCGAAGCGCTGTAGTCGGTTCGTGTCGCGCAAGCCAATTAAAAGCAAGCGGCCCCGCATGCGTTCTGCAGCGATCACAGCGCCACGAACACAAAGCGGCTAGCAGACCACACAAGCGTACTATTCTTCGAAGTACCGAAAAGATAGCGTATTTGACTGTATTCTGCAGATTGTCGTAAATGTCGCATTATGTCATCTTATTCTCATTCACACTGACATCGTGTTTAGGATTTTGCGTTTCGGAAAATGAATTAAGAATAGTATGTAGTACCACATTGTACTAATACATCTATAAAAACACCCATAAAATTGATTCTGAGAAATTCAAAGAATAAAAAGATAAACAGAATGTGGGTATAACTCGCTCCAAGAGATCCAAATGATTAAGTAGCCCACTTCCCTACATGATACGTCATCGATTTGGGTATTAAAAACAAAACTGAAAAAAAACGCATTTTCGAGAGCTCCTGCAGTTCGTCCAGGTTTATAACATGCTTCTCATGAATGAAAATGTTTCGTATGTGACGCTACAGTCTAAAAATGTTACGGCGGAGATCTTTCATCTCTGCCTACTGTTGTTGAGAATTCGATCGCAGGTAAATACTTGTGACAAGCAAGATTATGAAGATGACTGCTGCTAGGTACATTCCCAGTATTTTAAGTTGTTTTATTTCATTCCTGTCTAACCGCATACTCGGAAATCGCTACATATTCGGAAAGAATGGTGAATTATTTCTGACAAGAAAAAAATATAAATTCACTCTCGGATGTTTCACTCACAGCAATTTCATATTTTGATTTTTAAACACACAGAAATCACGAAATCATTACTGAGGAAGTGCGCTATTACCTGTAAGTAATAACAAATATTGCAGAAAAATCTTCACTTACACGAATAACATTGTCTTATAACGTGTTGCATAAATGAAGAGCGAAAAAAATGTTTTTAGTGCTCCATCCGTGCTCGAAGTCGTAGCCTTTCTTATCGCATACCCGCGCGCTAATCACTTAGCCACGCCAAACAACAATAATTTACAGCTCAATTTTTGTACTATTGCGGACAGGAACGTAGGTTTACTTCTTTCCCGAAGGTGCTGCGTAAGTCAGAATTGCGTGATAATTTTGAAGGTTTCCACTATCAGGCTTCACATAATTACTTTCCATTGTTACTTGAAAATTCTAAACACGTTTCGATAATTACTAACTACACCATTTGTGGGAAAAAATACACAAAGTCACTAGCAACGTGAGTTCACACTCATGTAATATACGTAAGCAGAGCCAATGTCTTGATATGTAATGGTCTTTAAACTCTTATTTGCATAAAAAATAACACGTATTTTGAGATTATATTGACCGAAATTTTTTTTTGATGTAACCATTCACAGTAACAACGTAACCTAACCATATTTCTAACAAAGGAGAATATTCTATTATGAACTTACTTTCCGACTGGACCGTAGCGGTCGCGCGGTTCCAGACTGAAGCGCTTAGAACCGCTCGGCCACCAGCGGCCGGCTTTAGTAACACAATCACTAAATCCAAAGCTAAAACCGCTAAATATGTATAAAATGACAAATTATAGGTGTACATAAACCACTGCTCACCGACCGACAGTGCAACACCGAAATCTAAAACCTCTCAGTACAATTATCTTAACATCGGAGGGAGAACCGTTCGGTAACTGGTCTCAGAAGCTTACTGAATAGGATATTTCGACAAAAAACCGAAAAAAGACGTCACTACCGAGACTAACCCACTACACCGATCGGTATGAACGATACAGAATAGGGCCGCAGGGCGTGGTCGCTAGAAGTTGCAGGTGATGGTCAGACAGTTGTCTGACGTACACAGAATTGACAAAAGTCATGGTAAAGCGTTATGAACGTATTCAGATGGTAGCAGTGTCGAGTACACAAGATATAAAAGGTACGTACATTGGCAGAGCTGTGAGTCGTTCTCAGGTGAGTCATGTGAAAAGATTTCCGACGTGATTATGGCTGCACGACGGGAATTAACAGACACTGAACGCGGAATGGCAACTGTAGTTAGACGCCTGGGACATCCCATTTCGGATATCAGTAGGTAATTCAGTATTCCGACATCCACAGTGTCAAGAGTATGTTGAGAATACCAAATTTCAGGCAATCTCTCTTACTGCACACAAAGCAGTGACCGACAGGATCCACTTAACGACCGAGAACAGCGGCGTTTGCGTGAGTTGTCAGTTCTGACGTACGAGCAACACTGCTTGAAACAGCCGCAGTAATCAATGTGGTACGAGCTGATGGTAGGGTTCTAGTGTGGCGAAGGCCTCACGAAGCCATGGACCCAAGTTGTCAACAAGGCACTGTGCTAGCTGGAGTGCCTCCACAACCGTGGGGGCTCTGTTTACATGGGACGGACTGTGTCGTCTGGTGCGACTGAACCGCTTATTGACTGGAAATGCTTATGTTCGGCTACTTGGGAGTCATCTGAAGCCATACACGACTACATGTTCTCAGACAACGATGGAATGACAATGAGAAATGTCACCGTGCAATAGTTGTTCGCAATTGGTTTGAAGAACATTCTGGAGAGTTCGAGCGAATGATTTGGCCACTGAGATCGCCCGATACGATTCCGATCGAACATTTATGGGACACAATGGAGGGGTCACTTAGGGTACAAAGCCCTACATGGGCAACACTTTCGGAACTATGGACATCTGTATAGGCGGCAAGGGTTAATATTCCTGCAGGAGCTTGCAACGACTTGTTGAGTCCGTGCCACGTCGAGTTTCTGCACTACGGCCGGCAAAACGAGGTGTCACATGATATTAGGGGCCATCTCACGACCTTTGTAATCTCAGTATAAAGTGGTAATGAGCATCGCTGCGACATCCCGAACGGTTAGCTGAGCGGTCTAACGCACGGCTTTCCGGAGTGGGAAGGAGCGCCTGGTGCCCGGCATGAATCCGCCCGGCGAACTTGTGTCGAGATCAGGTGAACCGGCCAGTCTGTGGATAGTTTTTAGGCGGTTTTCCATCTGCCTTGGTGACTGCGGGCTGGTTCCCTTTATTCCGCCTCAGCTACATTAGATCGGCGTTTGCTGCGCAAATAAGTTCTCCACGTACGCGTACACCACCATTACTCTACCACGCAAACATAGGGAGGGGCTACACTCGTTTGGTGTGAGACGTACCGGGGGTGCAGGACGGGAGGGGGGGGGGGGGGCGGTCTACAGGGGGCCGAACCGCACAATAACCCTGGGTTCGGTGTGGGGCGGTGGAGAGGTGAAGTGGACTGCGGTAGTCGTCGTGAGGTTGTGGACCACTGCGGCTGCGGCGGGGACGGAGCCTCTCCGTCGTTTCTAGGTCCCTGGTTGACATACAATACAATACAAGATGTACTGGAATCAGCAGAGAAATCTATATACGAGTGAAGTAATAAGTTCGTATTGAAGACGTGAGAACAAAGAAACATATAATGCTCTTCACTATTTGTCTACTTACGAACAAAAGCTAAAGTGTACTATTTCCTTGCTAGTTGTCGTGTTTCATGGAGCAGTGTGTTAGGTTAGGTCTTCTCGCGGAATATGTATAGTCTATTGCAGTCAGAGTGGGAAGTTGGTAGTAATATGAGCAGGGGCAGCAGAAGAGAGTAGCCAGGCAGAGCCAAGCACAGTCATCCGCTGTAGCTGCATCGCAGCTGATGGAATTCTCCTCTTTTAGCTAAGGACTTCTACATGTCGTGTTGTGGATGTGGGCTCACCCGCTACTGACAGATTCAATTTAAGTGCACGGAACGGAGGTAGTTAGTCACCGTCTTTGTGTAAAGACTTGGGATTTTCGTGGTTACAGTTCTTTCAGAGAAAGTATGTCAGGAGTTGCAACTGTTTTCTGAATAAAGTCAGAAGTTGTAAAACACTCACTGTGTTTTACCTTTAGGTACTTATTCCTTGCCTTAACCTTTGTAATAGGGCAAGTAATGTTCACGTTTTGCATCCTCATAGTGGAGCAGACGAAATCTGAATAGATGTCGTGTGAAACGTGCCTGTTAACTTTCATTTATGTCGCGCACCTCCATCTTGGTGTTTATCAAGGAAAATCACCAAACAGTCGTATGCATTTGAGAAATTATTTTACTTTATTTTGAAAATCAGTTTCTGCATTTCAGTGTGCTATCTTCAAGCCCCTTCATATTAAAACAAATATACGTGTAGTGTATATCAAGATATACCACAGTTGGCTTTTCAGAAAATGAAGCGTAATGACAAAAGTTCTTGAAACTTACAAAATACAGGTCTCAGCGCTAAGGCATGTATCTGTGCCAGTAAAGCACAAAAATGTAGGCTATGTACACATACTGGTTAGCAACGTAACTATTTGAACATCTTAGAGTTATAACAGGACATGCAAAACATCACAAAAGAACAAAAACAGACAATATGTAATCAGAAGCACAAATGAACAAAGTTTTTTATAAACAAATACCCGCATAATTCTTATAGATGAGAAAAACCCTAGTTCATATGAAGGCCTGTCCTCATTCGAAGTAAAACATCGCCGTATAATCTATGAAGGACAGGATAGTGTGCATATCCAGCGCCTGCTTATTATCACTACTGATGGTATATCAGAATTAGTTGTCAGAACATCAAAAACACAACCAGAAGCAAAACTCAACGGCAGGTGACATATTAAGTGGAAAACGGTATGCAGAGAACATGCGAGGAACATTTCTAAAATATCTCGAGAGCATATTAATATAGCAAATCAAAATAAAAAGATATGCCTTGTTGTCCAATACATGAATTAATATGCGGGCAAAAACAAGTGTGTAGCAACCAAGGATCTCAGACCCATATCCTTAAGAGGATATAATAATATAATACTATTTCCCTGGGAGTATAAGGTATCACACTATCGACCCATCTATAAAATGACGGCCCATCCAAATAGGAACTGACTCATAGCAAGCTATATCGCGACAGGTAGTGAGGAAAAGAGTAAGCTAAGAGTAAGGTAAGTGTGCGAAGACAAACAGGACACCAGGGTACAAGCCCAATGTTTAAGAAACGTCCTAGCACAAAATGCGTTTGTGGGTGTGAGGGGGGGGGGGGGAGGGGACTGCGGGTGAAAAACCTGTTGTTAAATTGATTCAGACTAAAAACCAATCATGGAATGGAAGATTACTAAATCAAAATCTTGCAAAATCTGGGGAAAACAAAGGTGATAAAATAAACAATGTGTTGTCACAATCGTAAATATGGCAGGAGTCTCGTGCCGCACAGAAACAACTTGTGACTCACAATAGCAGCACATAACAATCTCAAAACTCATAGCTATAATCAGCTCGATATCAATCCAAAATCCATAAACACCGTAAAATGCGCGTATATGTTAAGAACATCGTACCATATCCCATCAGGTTTACGGTGAAGTAAATGTCACAATGTCAGAACTATGTTAAACTAACTCGTCGCTAGTCATGATACTTAAGTCAAAAAAAAGTACCGAATATCCCACATGCGACCTGATGAGTGTGTCAGTTTGAGTCTAGAAATGTAATCATCTAAAAACAATACTCACACAAATTGATTACAACAAACCACACAATAAGAAAAAAAATGGCTCTAAGCATTATGGGACTTAACATCTACCGAGCGAGGTGGCGCAGTGGTTAGACAGTGGACTCGCATTCGGGAGGACGACGGTTCAATCCCGCGTCCGGCCATCCTGATTTAGGTTTTCCGTGATTTCCCTAAATCGCTCCAGGCAAATGCCGGGATGGATCCTTTGAAAGGGCACTGCCGACTTCCTTCCCCGTTCTTCCCTAATCCGATGAGACCGATGACCTCGCTGTCTGGTCTCCTTCCCCAAGTACCTCAAACCCAAACTTAACATCAGAGGTCATCAGTCCGATCTCTTACGGGAATCAGTAACTGCGAGAAAAGGGTTCATGAGCAGGTGACGCTATGTCAGTAGTGTGTAACAGGCTGGGAACTCGGGAGGTGGCCCTGTGGCCGAGCGGTTCTAGGCACTTCAGTCCAGAATCTCGCTGCTGCTACGGTCGTAGGTTCGAATCCTGCCTCGGGCATGGATGTGTGTGATGTCCTTGGGTTAATTAGGTTTAAGTAGTTCTATGTATAGGGGACTGATGACCTCAGCTGTTAAGTCCCATAGTGCTTAGAGCCATTTGAACCATATTTTTTTGGGATCTCGGATAGCCGAGACAGTTAAGGTGACAGCTCGCGTTAAGTGGGCTATCCGGGTTCGACTCCCAGTCCTTCACATCTTCACCATTCATCATCTCAAATCCCAAATTCGGCTGACGTCATTAAGGGGAGGTACCGGCGAAATTTGAACGCAGTCGTAAAAAAAATCGTAGGGGGGTGAAAATTTTTTTCATAGCATACCTTGGCGTGCTGAATTCAGTGGGTAAATCTAATTTTCTAAACAACTTTTTCTTCATACTTTTTCAAATCCATGAGTGGATTGTTGGTTGTCATGGAGTGTATTCAGAAAAAAAAAATTGAGCCATAAATGTTTTAATTGACAGAGGAGTAAAATTTTTTTATTGTGACAATTTGACTGTTTTCATAAGGTTAAAGTGAAGTTATTTTTCTATCAGTAGATAGATGCATATGGTGCAGAAATTTATATGAATATATCTGTATATGTGCATAATCTGTACGAACATCTGTAATCGTGGATGTATATGTGCCTAATCTATATGTGCATCCGAAATCAACGTAAAGAAGTGCAACTATAATTTTCATTTTTTTGTTATATCCAGATATGTGTATTCACGTTTGGGGCGGACTCATTTGTGAATTGGAAAGAAAGTATTTATAAAGATTTATGGCCCAGTGTCTGTGGCGGCGCGGTGTTAGGTTCTTAGAGCGAGCAGATGATTAAAGACTCGAATACAGTCCACTTCATTTACATTACTTTATTCATACCACGATATATACACTCTAGCGGTAACGCTCCTGCAGTATACAGTCTGCCAAGTCTAACGCGACACCGAAGCACGACGATTGATGACAGCTGGACGCCTGACGGCCAGAAAAGACCTACTTTTATTCCACATGGCCAGCTACACCCGCGGTCGACGGCCCACCCATGCAGCCGCAGTGGAGATGGGAATGTTTGATGTAACGTCTAAACTACAAATTGTGTGCCAACCTATTCATGGGCCATCTACAAGAATCCTTTCTAAACACCCAGAATCCTAAACCCCTCACCTGCTTCAGATTCATTGATGACCTATTTGCGATTTGGACGGAGTGTGACATGAACGTTAATAACTTCTTCCACATTTGCTTACCTGGTCCTACTCAACCAACAAGACACCTTCCTAGTTGTAGACCTCCACATCAAAGTGGCTACATCAGTACCTCCGTCGATATCAGACCACCAGCAATACCTCCATTTCGACAGCTGCCACCCATTCCTTACCAAGAAGTCCTTTCCATACAGCCTAGCCAACCACGCTCATAGTATCTGCAGTGACGAGTGGTCCCTCTCGATATATACTGAGGGTCTCACTGAGGCCTTCACAGACTGTAATTATCCTCCCAAACGGGCACACCACCTCCTTCCAAAGTCCCAACGTCTGGCCACAGAGAGCATTCCCCTCGTAGCTCAGTGCTACCTGGGGCTGGAACAACTGAATTACATTCTCCACATACATTCTTCACCAGGGTTTCGACTACCTCTAGTCATGTCCTGAAATGAGAAATTTCCTGCCCACCATCCTTCCTTCCCCTCTCACACAGGTATTCCACTGCCTACCGAATCTACACAACACTCTTGTCCATCCCTACACAACCCCTGCTCCGAACCCCTTACCTCATGGCTCGTACCACTGTAATAGCCCTAGATGCAAGACCTTACCATACCCATTAAAGGCAAGACTATCTGTGAAACCAGTCACGTGGTCTATAAGCTATGCTGCAACAAGTGAGCTGCATTCTATGTGGGCATGACAACCATCAAGCTGTCAATCCACACGAATGTAGCCACCGTTAAAGTGTGGTCAGTTTACACTTTTCGTATGTATCCTGTTCCTGAGCACACTGTCCAACATAACATCCTTCATTTCAATGACTGCTTCAAAGCCTGTACCTTATGGATCCTTCCCTCCGACACCAGCATTTCTGAATTGCGTAGGTGGGAACTTTCCCTTCATTATATCCCCTACGTTCCTGTAACCCTACTGGCCTCAACTTTCGTTAGTCATTGTCCTCACCCCTTCCCCGTTCCCATTCCAGCACTGCACAGCCCTCATTACACCATCGCACCCAGTCTTTTTACTTATCTCCTTTTTCACTATCTCTCCCCAGTTCTTCCCTGCCCTCCATCTAACCTCAGCAACATTTCATTGTCCGTCACCCCTATCATACTATCCCTCCTCCTCCCCGCCCCAGCCTCCTCCTTACCCCCATCCAGTCGCCACTACCATCATACACTGGTGATGCTGCTCGCAGTGTGGTTTAGTTGCCTGAGTTTGCAATCATGTGTGTGTGTTTGGTTTACGCGCGCGCGCGCGTTTGTGTGTGTGTGTGTGTGTGTGTGTGTGTGTGTGTGTGTGTGTGTGTGTGTGTGTCTGTTGTCCATTTTCAGCGAAGGCCTTGCTGGCCGAAAGCTTTATTTGTGACAGTCTTTCGGTTGTGGCTAACTGCGACTCAGCGTCTCTGCTGTATGGTGAGTAGCAACTTTCCGTTTCATTATACTATTGCATTCCATCCTAGATTTTTCATCGTTCCATTAAACTAAAAATAAAGTATACAATTTTGAAACTATTGTCTTTTATTTATTTGTTCCTCCATACTGGGCCGAACACTGCATAATGTCGTAGTATTTTTATTTAACGCTAAATTATTGTCACGTATTATAAATACATATTTTTTATAATTTGTTTATTCTTTTCGTATGTATATAGTGTTAAAAAGATCATTATATTTCAAACTTTTGGAAAAATATCAGAATGGCCGATACAAAAACAAAAAAATTGTACTGCTCCATCAGTTTTAAAAACTTCGGTTCAAAACATTTTTGTGAATACATTACGTGACAGCCAACGACTCCACGTTCAGGTTTGGAAAAATATTAATTTTTGTCAAAACTCAATACTCAGATCGTCTGAAAAAAATTTGTTTAGTAAATTGGATTTACCCACAGAATTCAACATGACGAGACATGTTACCAAACAAATTTTCATTCCCCTGTAATTTATTTGCAACGGGCTTGAAATTTCACTGTTACTTCCCCTTGAAACGTTTGAGCAATCTTTTTCTACGTGTTTGCGAATCGTGCAACTGACGCAGGAATTTGATACCAGCCCAGTATGCTCCTAGTGGGATGTGGGAAACCACCTAAAACCACATCCAGACTAGCCTGCCCGCCAAACCTCGTTGTTAACACATGTGGCTGATTTGTTCCGGAGCCGGCGCACCTCCCCGTCACGGAAGCTGCGCTTTATCACGCACGCCTATATGGACAGGAACCTCCTACCGAAACTAATCGTCAGTAAAGCATTATTCACCGAAAAGCAGCTTATGGTGGTGACATGAATTTCTTCAAACGCATCTCGTGTTTTAATTGGAGTTGATCACAACTTTTTTTTCCGAAAGAGCTCTGAGGGACTCTTATCTCAAATGAAAAGGGATGGATGGTAGGTCTGGGACTGAAATAATGTCACTTTACCTGTTCTTTCTTTTGTTTCAGGTAAGTGGAGAGGAAACGTCTCCAGTTTCCGCGATGCCACTGTAGCCTGCTATAGCAGCCGCTAACTCGTGACGCGTAGTCTGCAACGCAGGGGGCGCAATAAACAGTGCGTAGGATGAGACGCGTTGCTGCTGTTGTACGCACATCACTGAGGAACTCTTGGCTTGTACGTTGGACGCTGCATGATTCTGTGAGTGTTATCGTTTTCGATTAAGTGTTTCTGTTTAGTGAGCGATTTGTAAGAGATAGTGTTTCGAGTATGTTTAAGGAGTGTTATGATGGCCGTAATGGGAACAATCTTTAGACAAAAGAGACTGAATTAGCCCTCCATGCTTTTCCCTCGGAATGCAAGTTTTGCAACAAACTTGACTTTCGAAATGTTGTAGAAAAGATGCTGTGAACGTTACAGACACTGTAGTATGCACTCGTCTTTTCGAAGAAACAGATTATGTTGAGGAACTTGCTAAACATGATAAATTTATAAAGGAAAGAAGTATTTAAGACATGTATTTACATCGTGCCTTTTTGCCTTGTAGTGATGGCCCGCCATTTCCAACAGAAGAAAGTTATGTACGTTTTAACAAATGTGCTACACTTAAATGAAGCCTAAAGAGTTAAGGAAAGCTTTCATCATGGAAGAGGAAACTGTTAAATGTACATTTATTAATGTTGTTTGTTATCCTCTAGATATAGTTAGTTAACAGAGTTCCTAGTGGCACTGTTCATTCACTAATAATTAAGCTTTACAACAGAGCGCGGAAATTTCGCGGTCTCACTGGATGTCATCAACAGAGAAGGCAAAGAAGAGGTACTTCATCCCCGCTTAACAAGGAAGTAGTATACATGATCACTTTACAAGAATTGTGTAAATTTTGTGTAGTAACTTAGATTAGATAAAACAGTGAAGATAATTGGCAGTGCAAAACCGTTGAGACTTTCGTGGTCAGTTGTTGACTCCAGTCCACCATCAAAAATGCTGGGTGAGCCCTTGAAATTGCCAGCCACTTGTGCTGGTGAAACGTCAGAAAAGTCGTTAAACCAACGTCGTGCGAAGATCTCGTGAGAGACGTAAACAGGCAGTGTTTGTTTGTCAGCACTAGAACTCCAACTATCTAGCAACATTCTTCGATAGTGCCAAGGTCTGGCGTCTTTCACATACCACGTAGCAGCTTTTCTGGACGGAAGTCATGGTAAGTAAACTCGCCTATGTTTCCTGTGAAAAGTACTTTCCAGCGCTGTTAACGTTTTCGAAGTAATTCCCTGTTATATGGCAGAAATCCAGCAACATGGATCAAGTTGTTGAAAAATCCAAGGATGGTGTGGAAAATTAGCTTATTCAAATGCTTGCTAGAATTATGGAAAACTGAAACGACAGTATTCACCTACCAATTAAAGTTTTATTAAGGTTGTGATGCATTCAAAATGAAAATAGCCTTATCTAGATCTCCTCACTAAAACCTGTCTTAGCGGCAACTTAGAAACCTGGGTGTTCGTTTCCAAAACTCACTTGATAGAAAACTGCAAAAACAAATTTTGCGGTTTTGAGCCCTATGTGTGTTTCGAGTGATAGTTGCTTGAAACAAAGAAAGGAAAGCTGGAACATGGAAAGAGCATATAGAGGGTCTACACAAAAGATATGAACTAGAATATTATAGAAATAGCACGTAGATGGACATGAAGTGGGAGATACGATATTTCGAGAAGAACTTGACAGAGCACTGAAAGACCTAAGTTGAAACAAGGTCCCGGGAGCAGATGACATTCCATCAGAACAACTGAAAGCCCTGGGAGAGCCAGCCACGGCGAAACTCTTACATCTAGTGGGAGACAGGCGAAATACCCTCAGACTTCAAGAGGAATTTAATAATTCCAATTCCAAAGAAAGCGGGTATCATAGGTGTGATTATTTTCGAAGTATAAGTTTAAGAAGTCATGGCTGCAAAATATTAACACGAATTCTTTACAGAAGAATGGAAAAACTGGTAGAAGCCGACCTCAGACAAGATCAGTTCAGATTCCAGATAATGTAGGAACACATGAGGCAATAGTCACACTATGGTTATCGTAGAAGAAAGGTTAAGGAAATGCAAACATGTGTTTATAGCGTTCGTAGATTTACAGAAAGCCTTTGACAATGATGACTGAAATATTAGCAAGGGTAAAATACAGGGATCGAGAGACTATTTACTACTTGTATATAACTAAAAGGGCAGTTATAAGAGTCAAAGAGCATGAAAGGGTAGCTGTCGTTTAAGAAGGGAATGAGATAGTGTTGTAGCCCATCCCCGATATTAATCAATCCGTACATTGACCCATGGTTGTGGTCTAGGGTTAGCGTCTTTGATTCATAATCAAAACGTCTTCTGTCCCGGGTTCGAATCCCGCCTCTGCTTAAATCTTGATTAATAATCAGCATTGGCGGCCGAAGACTTCTGGCATAAGAAATCACCTTCATTCTGCCAACGGTCTTGTCAAAGAGGGTGGAGGAGCGGACAAAGGTTCAGGGCACTCTCTTGTCCTAGGAGTGGGAAATTGACCCTAAAGGCGGAAGAATCAGCAATGATCAATGGCATGAGGGTGCTGAAGGCAATGGAAAACACTGCATTAAAGACACGTAATGTGTATTCACAGGACATGTGGCCTGTAATTGAAGAAGTGTCATGAAGATCTCTCCATTGGCAAAAGATTCCGGAATAGTCCTCTTTTCAGATCTGCGAGAGGGGTCTGCCAAGAGGGATGTTACCATGAGAAAAAGACTGAATAATCAACGGAAGGATAACGTACTACGAGTCGGGACGTGGAATGTCAGAAGCTTGAACGTGGTAGGGAAATTAGAAACTATTGAAAAGGGAAATGCAAAGACTCAATCTAGAGATAGTAGGGGTCAGTGAAGTGAAGTGGAAAGAAGGATTTCTGGTCAGATAAGTGTAGGATAATATCAACAGCAGCAGAAAATGGTATAACAGGAGTAGGATTCGTTATGAATAGGAAGGTAGGGCAGAGGGTGTGTTACTGTTAACAGTTCAGTGAAAGGGTTGTTCTTATTGTAACCGACAGAAACCAACACCGACGACGATAGTTCAGGCATACATGCCGACGTCTCAATCTGAAGATGAAGAGATAGAGAAAGTGTATGAGGATACTGAAAGAGTAATACAGCATGTAAAGGGGGATGAAAATCTAATAGTCATGGGGGACTGGAATGCAGGTGCAGGGGAAGGAGTAGAAGAAAAGGTTACAGGAGAATATGGGCTTCGGACAAGGATTGAGAGAGGAGAAACACTAATTGAGTTCTGTAACAAGTTTCAGCTAGTAATACCGAATACCCTTTCAAGAATCACAAGAGGAGGAGGTATACTTGGAAAAGGCCGGGAGATACGGAAGATTTCAGTTAGATTACATCATGGTCAGTCAGAGATTCCCGAATCACGTACTGAATACTAAGGTGTACCCAGGAGCAGATATAGACTCAGATAACAATCTAGTAGTGATGAAGAGTAGGTTGAAGTTTAAGACATTAGTCAGGAAGAATCAGTACGCAAAGAAGTGGGATATTGAAGTACTAAGGAATAACGAGATGTGGTTGAAGTTCTCCAAGGCTATACATACAGAACTAAGGAATAGCTCAGTAGGAGGTACAGTTGAAGAGGAATCGACATCGCTAAAAAGGACCATCACAGAAGTTGGGAAGGAAAACATAGGTACAAAGAGGGTAACTGCGAAGAAACCACAGGTAACAAAAGAAATACTTCAGTTTATCGATGAAAGGAGGAAGTACAAAAATGCTCCAGGAAACTCAGGAATACAGTAATACAAGTTGCTGAAAAATAAAATAAATAGTAAGTGCAGGGAAGCTAAGAGGAAGTGGCTGCAGGAAAAATGTGAAGACATCGAAAAAGGAATGATTGTTGGAAGGACAGACTCAGAGACTCAGCATACAGGAAAGTCAGAACAACCTTCTGAGACATTAAAAGCAAGGGTGGTAACATTAACAGAAAATTCCACTGTTAAATGAAGAGGATTGAGTGGATAGGTGGAAAGAATAAATAAGCCTCTATGAGGGGGAAGATTTGTCTGATGTGGTAGAAGAAGAAACAGGAGTTGATTTAGAAGAGATAGGAGATCTACATCTACATCCATACTCCGCAAGCAACCTGACGGTATGTGGTGGAGGGTACCCTGAGGGTGGAGGATACCACCGAGATAGTCCATGCTGCTGCAAACGTCGTCGAACTGTTCGTGCAGATGGTTGTTGTCTTGCAAACGTCTCCATCTACTGACTGAGGGATTGAGACGTTGCTGCACGATGAGTTAAAGCCATGCGGATAAAATGCCTATCATCTCGACTGCAAGTGATACGTGGCCGTTGGGATCCAGCTTGGCGTTCCGTATTACCCTCCTGAACCCACCGATTCCATATTCTGCTAACAGTGAAGGGATCTCGACCAGCGCGAGCAGCAATGTCGCGATAAGATAAACCGCATTCGCGATAGTCTACAATCCGACCTTTACGAAAGTAGGAAACGTGATGGTACGCATTTCTCCTTCTTACACGAGGCATCACAACAACGTCTCACCAGGCAACGCCGGTCGATTGCTGTTTCTGTATGAGAAATCGGTTGGAAACTTTCCTGATGTCAGCACGTTGTAGGTGTCGCCACCGGGCCAACCTTATGTGAATGCTCTGAAAAGCTAATATTTGCGTATCTACATATACATCTACATCCATACTCCACAAGCCACCTGATCGTGTGTGGTGGAGGGTACCTTGAGTATCTCTATCGGTTCTCCCTTCTATTCCAGTCTCGTATTGTTCGTGGAAAGGGAGATTGTCGGTATGCCTGTATGTGGGCTCTAATCTCTCTTATTTTATCCTGGTAGTCTCTTCGCGAGATGTACGTTGGAGGGAGCAATATACTATTTGACTCCACGGTCAAGGTATGTTCTCGAAACTTTAACAAAAGCCCTTACGGAGCTATTGAGCGTCTCCCCTGCAGAGTTTTCCACTGGAGTTTATATATTATCTTCGTAACGCTTTCGCGATTACTAAATGATACTGTAACGAAGCGCGCTGCTCTCCGTTGGATCTTCTCTATCTCTTCTATCAACCCTATCTGGTACGGATCCCACACTGCTGAGCAGTATTCAAGCAGTGGGCGAACAAGCGTACTGTAACCTACTTCGTTTGTTTTCGGATTGCATTTCCTTAGGATTCTTCCAATGAATCTCAGTCTGGCATCTGCTTTACCGACGATCAACTTTATATGATCATTCCATTTTAAATCAATCCTAATGCGTACTTCCAGATAATTTATGGAATTAACTGCTTCCAGTTGCTGAACTGCTATTTTGTAGTTAAATGATAAGGGAACTATCTTTCTATGTATTCGCAGCACATTACACTTCCCTACATTGAGACTCAATTGCCATTCCCTGCACTATGCGTCAATTCGCTGCAGATCCTCCTGCATTTCAGTACAATTTTCCATTGTTACAACCTCTTGATACATCACAGCATCATCTGCAAAAAGCCTCAGTGAACTTTCTATGTCATCCATAAGGTCACTTATGTATATTGTGAATATCAACGGTCCTACGACACTCCCCTGCAGCACATCTAAAAACACTCTTACTTCGGAAGACTTCTCTCCATTGAGAATGACATGCTGCGTTCTGTTATCTAGGAACTCTTCAATCAAATCATAGTCCATATTCTCTTACTTTGTTCATTAAAAGACTGTGGCGAACTGTATCGAACGCCTTGCGGAAGTCAAGAAACACAGCATCTACCTGTGAACCCGTGTCTATGGCCCTCTGAGTCTCGTGGACGAATAGCGCGAGCTGGGTCTTTTTCGAAACCCATGCTGATTCCTACAGAGTAGATTTCTAGTCTCCAGAAAAGTCATTATACTCGAACATAATACATGTTCCAAAATTCTACAACTGATTAAAGTTAGAGATATAGGTCTATAGTCTGCACATCTGTTCGACGTCCCTTCTTGAAAAACGGGATGACCTGTGCACTTTTCCAATCCTTTGGAACGCTACGCTCTTCTAGAGACCTACGATACACCGCTGCAAGAAGGGGGGAAAGTTCCTTCGCGTACTCTGTGTAAAATCGAACTGGTATCCCATCAGGTCCAGCTGCCTTTCCTCTTTTAAGCGATTTTAATTGTTTCTCTATCCCTCTGGCGTCTATTTCGATATCTACCATTTTGTCATCTGTGCGACAATCTAGAAAGGAACTACAATGCGGTCTTCCTCTGTGAAACAGCTTTGGACAAAGACATTTAGTATTTCGGCCTTTAGTCTGTCATCCTCTGTTTCAGTACCATTTTGGTCACAGAGTGTTTGGACATTTTGTTTTGATCCACCTACCGCTTTGACATAAGACCAAAATTTCTTAGGATTTTCTGGCAAGTCAATACATAGAAGTTTACGTTCGAATTCATTGAACGCTTCTCGCATAGCCCTCCTCACACTACATTTCGTTTCGCGTAATTTTTGTTTATCTGCAAGGCTTTGGCTGTATTTATGTTTGCTGTAGAGTTCCCTTTGCTTCCGCAGCAGTTTCCTAACTCGGTTGTTGTACCACGGTGGCTCTTTTCCATCTCTTACGATCTTGCTTGGCACATACTCATCTAACGCATATTGTACGATGGTTTTGAACTTTGTCCACTGCTCCTCAACACTATCTACACTTGAGACAAAACTTTTGTGTTGAGCCGTCAAGTACTCTGAAATCTGCTATTTGTCAGTTTTGCTAAACAGAAAAATCTTCCTACCTCTTTTAACATTTCTATTTAAGGCTGAAATCATCGATGCAATAACCGCTTTATGATCGCTGATTTCCTGTTCTGCGTTAACTGTTTCAAATAGTTCGGGTCTGTTTGTCACCAAAAAGTCTAATATGTTATCGCCACGAGTCGGTTCTCTGTTTAACTGCTCAAGGTAGTTTTCAGATAAAGCACTTAAAAAAATTCACTGTATTCTTTGTCCCTGCCACCCGTTATGATCCAGTATTAGAATTAGAATTTAAAAGAGCTTTGGAGGACTTAAGATCAAATAAGGCAAAAGGGATAGATAACATTTCAACAGAATTTCTAAAATCATTGGGGGAAGTGGCAACAAAACGACTATTGACGTTGGTATGTAGAATGTAGGATTCTGGCGACATACCATCTGACTTTCGGAAAAGCATGATCCACACAATTCCGAAGACGGCAAGAGCTGACAATTGCGAGAATTGTCGCACAATCAGCTTAACAGCTCAAGCATCCAAGTTGCTTACAAGGATAATATACAGAAGAACTGAAAAGAAAATTGAGGATGTGTCAGACGAGGACAAGTTTGGCTTTAGGACAAGTAGAGGCAAATGAGAGCAATTCTGACGGTGCGTTTAATAATGGAAGCAGGACTAAAGAAAAATCAGGACACGTTCGTAGTATTTGTCGATCTGGAAAAAGCGTTCGACAATGCAAAATCGCGCAAGATGTTCGAAATTCTGAAAAAAATACGGGTAAGCTATAGGGAGAGACAGGTCTTATACCTTGTCTACAACAGCCAAGAGGGAATAATTAAAGTGGACGACTAAGAACTAAGTTTTCGGATTAAAAATGGTGTAAGACGGGGATGTAGCGTTTCGCTCCTACTGTTCAATCTGTACATCGAGGAAGCAATGGTGGGAACGAAAGAAAGGTTCAGGAGTGGAATTAAAATTCAAGGGGAAAGGATATCAATGCTACGATTCGCTGATGACATTGCTATCCTGAGTGAAAGTGAAGGAGAATTACATTATCTTCTGAACGGAATGAACAATCTAATCAGAACACAGTATGGACTGAGAGTAAATCGAAGACAGACTAAGGTAATGAGAAGTATTAGAAATGAGAAGAGCGAGAAACGTAACACCAGGGCTGATGGTCACGAGGTAAATGAAGTTAAGGCATTCTGCTGCCTAGGCAATAAAATAAGCAATGACGTACGGACTAAGGAGGACATTAAAAGCAGACTAGATATGGCAAAAAGGCATTCCTGGCCAAGAGAAGACTACTAATATCAAATATCGGCTTTAATTTGAGGAAGAAATTTCTGAGAATGTACGTCTGAGTACAGCATTGTGTGGTAGTGAAACATGGGCTTTGGGAAAACCGGAACAGAAAAGAATCTAAGCATCTGAGATGTGGAGCTACAGACCAATGTTGAAAATCAGGTGGACTGAGGTTCTACGCATAGCTGGTTGGCCAGGCTAGGCATGAAGACGGCACTCGAAGTCAGCCAAGGATTCAAACCGTACCGTCAAAAATGCCCTGCAGCCACTCGCCAGACTCTGTGCCCAAGACATATGCGCAAGTGCTCGTCTTACTCGCCGCCGGACCTCTCTCACCGTCCTCGCCGCTCCGTTACCCTTCCTCAGTTCCCACGCCACAACACATCCCGTGCCTATCAACAATCTCGAGCAAAGATCTCAGTGGCCTCAAGCCAGAGGGAATCACACAACAGATCGAGCTAGTGGCGCCAGGAAACCGAAAGGCGGCGCCAGCAATCCTGCCACGGCTCACCCCCCCTCCCCCCCCCCTCGCCCCTTAAACCACTGGACCCTAATCGAGCCTACAGAAGAAAAAGGAGGAGGTTAATTGACGAGCTTAAGTTGATTAAGGTGCACCCAGAGGACCATACCAGTGGTCAGGTGCCTGACAAGCAAGTTAACCGGACCCAGAAGTTGGATGATAGAGAATGGGATGAAACGAGGAGTGAACTTCCAGAGTTTGGCACCACCCCTCGCCTGAATGGCACAGTTCTTCCCGAATACCTTATCCCCTACCTTGCCTTGAAAGGGTCGTCTATTCCTATGACATCACCGTTCGTGGCGGCGGTGGGCTGACCTAACGTTATTCCTGGCCCGTTCCCAATTTTCCCTAAGATTTTCAGGAGTAACGGACGAAGGCAGGATGTCGTTAATATCTCACAAATTGGATAGAGCGGAATTGATGGGAAACAAGAGAGCGGTAGGAGTTGCCCTGGATGCATGCACAGTGTTAAATGTAAAATTGAGCCAAGGCGAGGTGGTCGCCCACTTACTTGGAGGCTTATGATGGTAAATGATAAAAGTTAACTTAAGATTGCGATTCACTCTCTCGGCAAAATGGGCCTGGTGATAATATCATCTGATGATTCGGTGCTTAACAGCGTTACGAAAGTAAAACTGCTTAAACTGTTCGGAAACAAACACCGGAGCGTTATCGCTAACAAGAGCCTTAGGGGGTCCAAACCAGCTGAAGATGTTGGTCAGATACGCAATGGTAATGGCCGACGTGAGCCCACGACTAGGGATTAACCATAGAAATCTGGAAAAAACGTTAACAACCTCCATAGTACATCGGTTCCAGTTCTTGATACGAGGAAGAGGCCCTACGTAATCGATAAAGAGTTTATCCATAGGATTCTCCTCGCAATCGGATTGTAACAACCCCTTCGGAGGAGTATTACTGATTTTAGCCTTCTTATCTTCTTACAGGCGTCACACATACCTACTAATCGACTGATAACCTTATACAACGTAGCCCAAGTGAGGTGAGCCTTAACTTTTCCCAGGGTTTGATAGAGGTCCAGATGTCCTCCCACTAGAGCAGGGGTTCCCAACAAAATTTTCTCGCGGACCCCCTCATCGAGCATAATTGGTACCTTGTCATATCACAGTATCAAGTACTTAAAAAAGCCAAATTAAGAGTCTTTTTAAACGTTTTCTTTTTTTGGTACTTATAAAAAGCATATTCATTATTGAAAAAAATATTTAGCTTAAAACTTTTTCAATTTAGCCATCATTGTTTTTGCCTGAGCTTAAAACTTTTTCAATTTAGCCATCATTGTTTTTGCCTCTACCTAATTCTAGTTTTGCGCTAGAGTCTTCCAGAGCCAGTTGGCTCTAGGAAGACGCTAGACGCAGAAGTTAGCGTTCGCTAAAGCTCTGCTCATACAGGAAGCGGTCAAAACAAAAAATCTGTTGTCATATGAACTATATTTAATACATTTTTTATTCTAATAGCATCTTGCGGACCCCTCTGTCATAGCTTGCGGACCCCTGGGGAAACCACTGCACTAGAGAATTATGAAATAATGCAATAGGGAAGGCATCAGAAGGATTCCATCGGATTCACAACAGGCGAATTTGGTGGCCAAAACATCAAAGTGATTTCACTATAATGCTCCTCAAACCACTGTAGCATGATTCTGGCTCCGAGACACGGACAGTTTTACTTGACACCACCGCCAAGAAAGACAACAAGCCTGAAAGGATGCAGCTAATCCGCAGCTGAAATAATCGATTACTACGCAGGTCTCATGCAAACACAGGAGGATGTTTTCCATAGCATAATACTGCTTCCACTAGCCAGCCCCGACATTCGCCCGGATGACGGCGTTTGTGGAGACGATCATAGACCTGGTGTAGCAAGAAACACGGTTCATTCGTAGAACAGAAACATTCCCATTGATCCACGGCCGAATCTGGATAGTCCCGTACCCACTGCAATCGTGACTGACGATGTCGTTGGGTCAACATGTGAACGCTTGGGGGTAGTCTGCTGCGGAGGTCCATCTTCAACGATGTACCATGAACGGTGTGCTCCAAAACAGTTGTGCGTGCCCCAGCATTGTGTTCTTTTGGCAGAGACACCACAGATCACCATCTATCCTACTCTACGGAGCAGACAAGCCTCTGAACCCCACATTGAGTCCTGGACGTCCAACTCTTTAGCGCCTAGCGGTAGTTTTACTATTCTTGTACCACTTTCCGTAAATGCTCACGACAGCAGAACGAAGTATTCGGCCAGCTTCGCAGGTTTTACAGATACTCACTCACAGGCTCTGCATGATAAATATCTGCCCTTTTCCAGAGTCGCTTATCTTAATTGATTTCTCCATTTGCAGCCCATATCTTCGTTAGCGTGATCCCCCATTCGTCTCAGCTCCGCTTCCGTACTTCCGTCACCGCGTTACGTGCCCGCAACGCCACCAGGCGGCATCCAGTGTCGCGGTGAACAGTGGTCGTTATGAAACTTCCTGGTAGATGTGTGCCAGGAAGTTTCATATCAGCGCACACTCCGCTGCAGAGTGAAAATCTCATTCTGGAAACATCCCCCAGGTTGTGGGTAAGCC
The DNA here is from genome assembly GCF_023897955.1 of Schistocerca gregaria. Lineage (NCBI taxonomy): Eukaryota > Metazoa > Arthropoda > Insecta > Orthoptera > Acrididae > Schistocerca > Schistocerca gregaria. Next base: position 124,581,358 of record NC_064925.1, read on the forward strand.
ATGTCTCCGCAATATATTTCCTTCAGGAGTGCTAGTTCGGCAAGGTTCGCAGCAGAGCTTCTGTAATGTCTGGAAGGTAGGAGACGAGGTACTGGCAGAAGTGAAGCTGTAAGGGGCGCCGACAATTTAGCTCAACGTGTTCGGTCAGAGAGCTGGCTGCCCCCTGCAATAAAAAAAAAAAAAATATATATATAAAAAAATAATAACTGATTGAAGAGATCAACAACAAGCTTCAACGCATGTCATGTGACGTGCGCGACGACGAAATATAGCGAACCATAACGAACAAAATGCAATAAATAAATAAATTGTAGAGCACTTGTCCGCGAAAGGTAAGTACCCGAGTTCGAGGCTCGGCCCGGCACACAGTTTTAATCTGCCAGGAAGTTACATATCAGCGCACACTCCACTGCAGAGTGAAAATCCTATTGAGTGGTCGTTATGTTTTGACTGTTCAGTATACACTACACTAAATGATGAAATAGTAATACAAATATAAATTAGAAAAATCTGTTGAGTAGGATAGTTTGTGGCTGGTTATTGTCTCAGGCGTCAACTAAAACATCTAATTGTCTTTATGAATGCAGAAGAGCTGTAATACAAGTAATACAGCAAATTAACATACGTAGAGCGAGGAGAGAAAAATAGCAGAGAACACACAAAACAAACGACACTAAAGATAGAAATTGTAACACAGACAAAACGGAACAGAAACCTGTCAACAGGCTATGTTAGATAGATCGTAGCCAGTTACTGTACCACGCGTCACGTTAAAACTCTAATTAGATTACATTAATATACAAAAACAGTAAATCAAGCCCCGCGGAGTGGTTGCGCGGTTTAAGACGCTATGTCAAGGACAGAGCGGCCCCTCCTGCCGGAAGTTGGAGTCCTCCACGGGCATCTGTGTATGTGCTGTTAAAAAGAAATGGCTCTGAGCACTATGGGACTTAACATCTGAGGACATCAGTCCCCTGGACTTAGAACTACTTAAACCTAACTGACCTAGCGACATCACACACATCCGTGCCTGAGGCAGGATTCGAACCTGCGACCGTAGCGGTCGCGCAGGTCCAGACTGAAGCGCCTCAAACAGCTTGGCCACAGCGGCTGGCTGTGTGTGCTGTTCTTAGGATAAGTTAGTTTAAGTACTGTGTAAGTCTAGAGACCGATGACCTCAGCAGTTTGGTCCCATGGGAATTCTCACACACACACACACACACACACACACACACACACACACACAGACACAGTAAATCAAGTAATACAGCTAATACATACACAGTACAAATACACAAAATTTAAAAATTAGAATAATTATACGAATATGTGAAACATGAATCGTCTCGTGACATCTGAGACGTGAAATATTTCGCGTAATTAGCTAGCAATTGGTGGCGCTGTTCTGGGACATCGGGGTCAAGTACACATTCCAAGACCAACTTCTGAGACCAGCTTTCTTAGCAGCGCCAGTGAGGGGCTGACTATCTCTGACAATAATCTTTCCTATCTTCCGTTTTCTTTCTCTCCTTAAAAATTAATGTTTTATAATTTTCCGTTTTGTTATTTGAAGTAATATAAAAAATGGTTCAAATGGGTCTAAGCACTATGGGACTTAACATCCGCGGTCATCAGTCCCCTAGAACGTAGAACTACTTAAACCTAACTAACCTAAGAACATCACACACATCCATGCCCGAGGCAGGATTCGAACCTGCGATCGTAGCAGGCGCGCGGTTCCAGACTGAAGCGCATAGAACCACTCGGCCACAGCGGCATGTCATATAATTTCAAGAAGTAATCACAGCTGTAACGTAAACAAAAAGAGAAAAAAAGACCTGCAAGCAATCCCCCATCCACGCTGTGCTGCATGGGCTATAGTGCCCGTGGTCTGTGCTGCGTAATCAAATTTCATTGTGTGGTGAGGCGTGGCTACCAGCTGAGTAGAGTGGACCACTACGACTTGAACGAATTTATCGGATGGCGAGTCATACTTGTCTAAACGCAGCCTTGAAAATAAAAATGCAGCCAGCCTTGTAAATCCGCGTGAATTAATAGCTGTAGAATTTTTTTTCAGCATTCAGACTGCAGATAAAATTGCACTGACAGTCACAAATTTTTGGAAATGACAAATGAAAAAGATTTATGTTCAGGAATGTGTGATAACAGATTATGACCGTGTCGTCACAAGACGTCACTCGTCCATGGCAGTTTGAAAAGCTGCGCGAACAGAGTTGAGGCTGTGTAAGCATGACTCCATGAGGGCGCTGTTAGCAGGAGCGCCACGACTCCAGCGCTGCAGTGTTGGTGTGCGATGTCGCTGTACACATCGGCCGGAACTGGAGGTATGACTGAGTGAGTAACGTGAGACGGAATACGGACTACCACCGAGCAGCCGAACAGTACGGGTTTAAGTGGTCTAGTCGACGGTCGATAACAAGAATATTCTGCCCGAAGTGGAAGTAGGGCATTCCCGCTTCTGTTAGCCACAGAGCGGTCTGTTACTGGCGCTTCCTGGAGCGCAGAAACTGGGGCAGCGTCTTAACCCATGGAGCTGCATCTGATATCAGGAGGTGCAATGTGGCTCCAGATAGGCAGCCAGTAGTGGGAGTAGATCGTATTGACCCACTAACCTCGTTAAGTTGTACATCTATCGTTTTCACGTGTGGGCTGTTAAGCCAGAAAGTACAACAGTACTCTGCTGCTGAGTATACCAAAGCGAGTGCTCATAGTCTGCTGTCGATCCTCAACGAGAGCCACAGAGATTATGGAGAACTTTGTTTCTAGTTTTGAGCTTAGCAGGTTTTCGTGCCAAGTGCTCCTTAAAAGAAAGCGTCCTATTTAGAAAGCGTCCTATCTAAAGTGATACCATGGTATTTTGGATTCATATTATGAGGAAGTTTGTCTCCTTCGTATAAGTCGATGGTTCTGGACAGACGAAGACATGAAACTTTTGTTTAATTTTAATTTAGTTGTAGCCTCCATTTACAGAAATAGTGGCATAAAATATCTGTATCAGGAGTTAGGATTACTTCAGTTGTTCCAAAGGTTTAGTGTTTGGTACTATTGCCCAGTCGTTTGCACAGCCAAACGTTCTGGGCTGTGTTGGAGGAATATCAGACATATATAAATTAAACAAGAGAAGAGCAAAGACGGAGCCCTGTGGTAAGCCATTATCCAATACTTTTGGTGAGCTAGTTTCTTTTTCTCTAGTCGCTCTAATTGACCTTCCAGTTGACACGTTGTCAATTAATTTTGCTGTTCGTGTACATGGGACGATTTGGAATAATTTAGAAAGAATCTCTGTTAATAAGAATGTGCTTGGTGCTCTAATTGATGTGTAGGAAATTTATTTTTAAATATGGTACGTCTTTTATAGAAATCGTCAAGTCTTGTGAGTTCTAAACGTAACAAACGGAATGTTACGGGACAAGAGATAATGATCGCCTATGAGTGACTGCAGCAAGACAAGGAGCGAGGATAAGAAATGGATAAAGAGAGAAGGAGCCTCTGTAAGGGGCACCTGTACGTCACGCAGAGTCTATAGCAGACTGTCCATTCGGCCTCCGAAGAAAAGTGCACAGTCAGAGCAAAGAAATGATGAGCGCCCTTCGACTCCAGCGGGTGACGACGAAGGGGAAAACTGAATAAGACTCGGGAGCAGGACATTCCGAAAGGTCCATTACAGCCAGAAAAGGAAACACACAGTTACATTCAATGTTCCGATAAAAATCAGTAAAGCCAACTTCCGAGACAATGTCGCTGCATCACAAACAACTAAACTACAGATGATTAACGAGTATTTGAGGGGTACTGGTTTTCTGGGAGACGCCTTGTACTTTTACGAACTCTTTGGTCCATTTGGGATTTCAAGGAATGCAAGGAGAGCACTAGCATGAACACGTTGGAGTGCAAGGAACGCAGTTAAGTGACCCTCATTCTAAGACCTCTGGTTCCAAGATGGCGGGAGTGATAATCCTAGCCATGTGACGTCATCGCTTTTATCACTGATACATTTCTCCTTATCAGTGACGCTATCAAGCCACGCGCTCTTTCCACCTCCTCGTTTGGAATCGAAATAGCTCAAGTGTGTTAATGCCCTGCATCCCCAACCCCTCTTTTTGGAAATTTTGTGGTAATATCTTATGGCACCAAACTGCTGAGGTCGATCGGTGCTTACGCTTACACACTACTTAACTTAAACTAACTTACACTAAGGACAACACACACATCCATGCAGGACTCGAACAACCGATAGGGGGGGAGGGGAGCCGTGCGAACCGTGACAGGACGCCCCTTCTTTCCAAGCAGTCACACTGAAGTATTAAAATGGCCTATCTAATCAGCATGCTCTAGCCTAGATGTTACAGCGCTGTTTCAAGGCTGAGACTGTTCCTCAGTGATGTCACAACGCCAGCCAATAGCAGCACAGAAGACTTAATTTAATGCACAGCCTTATTTCTGCTACACAACTCACATCAGCCTACCTTTCTGGTATGCCGATCGAAACTGGTGATGGCCAGCTTGTACGGCATTTTGGGTACAAAGTAGTGTAAGTAGTGGGGTTATGAACACTTTTGTCCGCATTGAAATTCAAGGAATGCAAGGAAAGCAACGACATGACCACTTTGGAGTGCAAGGAAAGCAGTCAAACTGGCCTGATTCAAAGACCTTTCATTCCAAAATGGCGCAGTCATGATGCTTGTCATGTGACAAGCCCCTCCCTTCTTATCTGTTATGTTATAACTCTTATCAGTGATATCATCATACTTATCAGTGATGTCATCAAGCCACACACCCTATCTGCTCCCCCTTTCAGAATCGAAATCCAAGAGGGCAGAAATAGCCCAAGTGTGTTAATTCCTTGCATCTCCGACTGCCTTCATTCCAAGCAATTAAAATGGGATATCTAATCAGCGTGCTCTAGCCCACACATTACAGCACTGTTCAAAGTTGAGGCTGTTCCTCAGCGATGTCTCAATGCCAGCCAATAGGAATGAAGAACGCTCAACGCACAGCCATATTTTTGGTACATATCTTGTCTCAGCAAACCTTTCTGGCACCCTGATGGTGGCCGGTGCTGGCCAGCATACACAGCGTTTTGGGCACGAATTAGTACAAGTTAGCTGGCCGAGGTGGCCGATCGGTTCTAGTCACTACAGTCTGGAACCAAGCGACCTCTACGGTCGCAGGTTCGAATCCTGCCTCGGGCATGGATGTGTGTGATGTCCTTAGGTCAGCTATGTTTTAGTAGTTCTAAGTTCGAGGGGACTGATGACCTCAGATGTTAAGTCCTATTGTAATCAGAGCGATTTGAACCATTTCTGAGTACAAGTTGTATGGTTAGGGATCCTTTGGTTCACTTTGTAATTCAAGGAATGCCGTAATGTGACCGCTATGGAGTGCAAGGAATGCAGTCAAGTGGCCCAAGATGGTAGCAGCCATGACCATTTCCATGTCACAGTTTCCTCCATCCTTATCTGTGATATCATCGGTGATATCATCCGTATCAGTGGCGTCATCAAATCACATGCCCTTTCCGCTTCCCATTTTTGAATCGTAATACAGATGGATGGATGGATATGATGGATATGGGCGCTCAACAGTGTAGTCTTTAGCGCCCGAACGGAAACAACAACGGACGAGTGTCACTAAAATGCAGCAAGTGCTAAAATAGGACTAAAATTAAAGTGAAAGGCTACATAGGCAGTTTGCACGTCAACAGTTGCAAAGTGGAATGCAGCACATAAAGAGGATAACTGCAAGAGAACGTAGGTGAAATTGTTAAAATGAAGCACATAGCACGTGTTTGGAACTGGCCTATTACAAGTATAAAAAGGAGTGGTAAGCCACTCGGCAACACACTCAAAATTCCAACCTAAAATTTTTGGCTGAAGGCCAGAAACATCACAGTACTTTAAAACTTTCTTGACACTCGCCTCGTCATCGGCTAGAATCGTGGGCAGATCCCCACTAATATTAACTTCCGCCCTGACAGAACGATATAAATCACACTCAACTAAAATGTGGCGTACAGTGATTCGTACGCCACAGGCATCACACAGTGGGGGTTCCTCTCGCCGTAGTAAGAAGGCATGCGTAAGAGGACAGTGTCCTATGCGAAGACGTGTAAGGGTCACTTCGTCACGCCTAGGTGACCGGCAGGAGGAACACCACGGCTGGATGGTGGGTCTCACCAATCGCAGCTTATTTTCCCTCACCGCCAGCCATTCCTCCTTCCACAATTGTATACACTTCCGCCGCAGCACAGAAACAACGCCTTGCAAAGGAATAGAACATTGTGTCACCTCCGGTAATCTGCAGGCGTCCTTGGCAGCTCTATCAGCTTGTTCATTTCCCCGTATGCCCACATGCCCTGGCACCCAGCAAAAGGACACTTGCTTGCCCCGTCGTTGGAGGATGTACAGTTGGTCGTAAATCAGCTGTTCCAACTTCTGCGCTGGTTACAGGTTCTGCAGTGACTGTAATGCGCTCATTGAGTCAGAGCAAATGAGAAAGTTTTTGCCCTGAGTACACCGTATCTGCTCCAATGCCTTCAGGATCGCGTGAAGTTCTGCGTAATACAGGATGGTATAAATAGCTTATGTATGTTAACGCCCTGGATCCCCCGCCCCCTCCTACCAAGTAATCACACTGAAATATTAAAACGAGGCAGCTAATCAGTGTACCTTTCTGGCGTCCTGATGACGACCAGTGCTGGCCAACCTGTACGGCGTTTCAGGCATGAACGGGAAGCAGATGACATACAGGAGGAGCGGAGCCGTGCTGGCGTAGAGGACGGCGCTGTAGGACAGGCAGGCACCCAGCACGTAGCCGCAAAGTACGCCGCAGTTGCAGAGTAGCGACAGCAAGCAGCCGAGGGCGCCGCGCGCACCGTCGCTCGCAGTCTCGCCCACGTAAAGCGTCGACAACAGGACCGCGCATGTGCCGTGCACGCTCGCCAGAAACCTACCGTCACACCATCACCCGATGTTAACTACTTTCCCTGCGTGATAATAGTGACTGAAAACTTACATTTATTTTCCCACAAAATAACCTGGAGCTTCTCGAACCATCATCACCTGACAACGTGCAATGTCCCTTGCGCTTTTTGTGAACTACAGTTCCTTATCAATTACCATTTCTTGTCAATCACGACCAGCCTAGAGACTGACGCTCCGTCCAATTTAATCGTGTAATATTATATGGACTGCATTGTAAGCTACTGGCAAATACGTTCAGAGACACAAGTCAAGGGATAGCGACATGCACATATGCAGATGACAGTAATAGTTCGTACACAATGTACAAAGGGGCATTGCATTTCAGGAGCTGTCATTTGTACTCAGATGATTCATATGAAAAGGTTTCTGAAATGATTATGGCCGCAAAATGGGAATTAACAGACTTTGAATGCTGAGTGGTAGTTGGGGATATCCCATTTCGGAAATCGGTAGGAAATTCAGTATTCTGAGATCCACAGTATCAAGGGTGTGCAGAGAACACCCAGTCTGTGGCATTACCTCTCACCACGGACAATGCAGAGGCTGACGGCCTTCATTTAACGACGGAGAGCAGCAGCGTTTATGTAGAGTTGTCACTGCTAACAGACAAGCAACACTGTATGAAATAATCGCAGAAATCAATGTGGGACGTACGAGAAACGTATTCTTTTGGACAGTGCCGCGAAATATGGCGGTAATGGGCTGTGGGAGCAGACTGTAATGTTATGTGAGCCCCACTGCCCTTTTTTTTAAACTAATTTGTGCCTGATTTTATTCTGAGTAGCTCAGTAATGTACGTAAATACCGTAAATGTAAATGTGATTCAAGAAGTACTTGAAGTGAAGTGAAGCGCAGCTGGACAGCAAGAAACTCTTTAGCGCGCAATCCCCACAACGATAGTGGTTGTGAATCTTACAGTATGGACTCTAAAAAAAAAGACAATTGATTTATTAAAAAAAAGAGGACTGTTAATCTATATCTTGTGGAAAGAGGACGTGTTGTTAGGCCGTCGCTCAGAACGTATTGTTACATGTAATGAAAATTGTTATTTTAGTGATAAAGCCGAGTAAAGCATGTGCAACAGTTGCGAAACATTTATGTATACAAATAGTCTGGAAGTGAAGACTGGAAATATCTTGTTTTTGGAAAAAGAGGTGAACTTCATTGTCGTCGCCGTCTATCAATCGACAGAATCGTAAGTGTTCGAAGTTCACTAAAATACAGGAAAAGAAATGCATTCTCTATAGCTTTCATTCAATACGTAACAGCCTCTCATAATTTCTTAATTACAGTAATTGAATTATGTTCTTGTACGATAGTATGGTGCTGAACTCCACTGACCAATGCTGATGTAGCAGGACGTGTAGTTTGAAGGAAGTTTGTGTGCCAAGCAGTCTCCTTTTCTCACGAAAAGCAGATTGCTGTTCGATCTTATTTGCTTACAACAATGGTCCCTTAGGCATGAAAAGCTACGAAAACTTGGGCTCAAAGCTATCCGCAATACGGTCAAGTAACTAACACAGTCGTATTTTAAACTTTAAACAACAAAAAGTTCCTCCGAATTGTAATACGTCACCAACTGGTGCAGACGCTGATCATTCAAGGAGGCAGCACCGAAATTCAGGTACCAGTTACGACTTAAAAATCTCAATCAAAAATCAGTCTCTCTCTCTCTTTCTCTCTCCAAACACATATATAAATATTCATATTATTAAGATAAAAGTCATTTTATGCTAACGGCATGACATCTCTTGCAGTGCAACTCCTGGGCCCTCTGATTGTATTGATAACACCCTAGACGACTGGATAATCATGGGCTGTTCAGATGATTCCCGATTTCAGTTGGTAAGAGCTGATGGTAGGATTCTAGTGTGGCACATCCCCCATGAAGCTATGGATCTAAGTCGTCATCAAGTCACAGTACAAGATGCTGGTGGCTCCATAATGGTGTTTGCTGTGTTTACATGGAGTCGACTGGGTTCTTTGGTCAAAGTGAACCTATCACTGACTGTAAATGGTTATGTTCGGTTACTTGGAGACCATTTGCAGCCATTTACGAACTCCATGCACTCAAAGACCTGTGGAATTTTCGCCGGGCTACAGTTCATCACGACTGGTTTCAGAAACATTCTGGACAATTCAAGCAAATTATTTGGTCATCCAAAGTGCACCGCATGAATCACATAAAACATTTATGGGACATAATCAAGAGTTCAGTTGGTGGACCAAATCCTGCACTGGAAACAATTTCACAATTATGGGTGGCTATAGAGATAGTATGGCTCAATATTTCTGTAGGGGACTTCCAGTGACTTGTTGAGTACATGCCACGTAGAGCTGCTGCACTACGCTGGTCAGAAGGTGGTCTGACACGATAATAGGAGGTATCTCATGACTTTTTTCAACTCAGTGTATGTGTCCTAATCAGTCTTAGTTTCTGTTCAGTCGTGATCAATCGCTTGACTGATGCCCTTTCGAATTATATCGCGTATTGTGCTATGGACCACATTGCAGACAAACTGGAAAATACAGCTTGCAAAACAAAAACCGTGTATGGCTGTATGATAATCTTTAATGGGACATTACTGGTTTCATGGCCTATACAGCCACACCCTGAGATATACATCTGAACAGAAAAAAATCTGAATGGCAATCCACATGGTTCAGCAGAGCCACGTCATAGCTTTACAATCACAAAACCCAAATAATGCCAATCACTAAACAAACTCATAGTATTTTAAGGCATTGAAGGTATGAGTGCAGGAACAGCCAAACACAGTGGAGTTTCATCTTGACTCTCCCCAAAATGACATAATTATTTGTTCAAAAATTATGTTTGCAGTATTACCACATCTAAAATACGGCATCAACACACACACACACACACACACACACACACACACACACACACACACACAAACACACACAATCCTGTATTACGTAAAATGACGCCAAAAGTATTTTAAACTATGTTCTCATTACTGGCTACAATAAACCGTGCCATTCTGTCCAAGACAGACAATGGCACGGCCTTATGGTTTGAGGTGCAATAAACTAGAATTCTCTTTCACCTTTGGTGTTCCTGGAACGTACGATAACCAGCACTTGGTGTGTGAAGAATGCTGTTTGTCCCATTCTTTTGCTGGAAGATAATATTTTGTTCCAACAGGATAATGCTCGGCCACACAATTCCTTTGAAGCTTAACATACTCTACAAGACGAGCAACAACTCCTCTGGCCATCACATAGTATTCGCCATCTATAGAATCGACTGGATGCCCGAGTAAGTGACTGCCTTGCTGCCCATGCAGGCTACACTACGTACTAATACGGGTGTTTCAGAATGGTTCGATACCTAGTACCTCAGAACCACTCATGATACTGATCTGTAAAAGTAACCATTTAATGTACTCCGTATGCACTGTTGCAACAATAAATCTGGAATAAATTGGAAATCTTTGAAAGGATACGCTGATTTTTTTTCTGACAATGTAGTTTGAAGGGTATTTTGATGCACATTGGGGAAAGTTGAGATGCAGTTTGAAGGGCAAGTAGATTTCCTTTTGGAGCAATCTGATTCAGTTTGAAGGGCCACTGGGTACAGTTTCAGGGGCAGTTTGATACAGTTCATGGGTAAGTTGTACAGTTGCAGGGGCTAGTTGCTACAGTGTAAGGGAGGTGGGGAAGTAGATGCAACTTTGCTGTGACATGAAGGGTAATTTCATTGGCCTGTTCCATTTCTTTAAATAATGATTCGTTCTATTTTTTTAAACATTGACTAGCTGTGGTTCTTATATGGTGATCTCTTTCGTTTCTTAGTCGTTTAGGAGAGTGGTGGCCACTCAAGGGGGAATGGTGGCCACCCATGGTAGTCAACCACCATTACCCATTTACTGTTACCTATTACTCTTCACCCATTACCTGTTAACCATTTACCATTTACTGTTACCTCTTACCCATTCACTGTTATCCATTAGCTGTCTAACATTTACTGTTACTCATTTTTCATTTATCATTTACTGTTTTCCTGTCACCATACGCCATTCGCAAATTATAGTTTACCATTTATTGTTACACATTACCTGTTCACAGTTTCTTGTTACTCATTACCTGTTATCCATTTACCATTACCCATTACGCATTCGTCATTCACCTTTTGCTATTACCATTTCCTATTGACAATTTGTTATTCACCATTTACCATTGTGGATTTACCATTCATGTTTTGCAGCTCACAGTTCACCATTCATATCCAATATCTTTTGAACATCATTCTCCAATTGACCACAACTCTCTTGCCTATCCATCACCAGCCATCATTCTCTCCACTGGCTACAATTCTCCACTGCCCATCATTCTCTCCATTCACAATCTTTTTTTTCCATTGCTTACAATACTCTACTGACTATCGTTATCTCCAGTGACCATGATTCTCTACTGATCCTCATTCTCTCCACAGACGATCATTCTGTCTACTGACTATAATTCTCCACTAACCATAATTTCCCACTTACCGTTATTCTCCGCTGAACATCATTTTCTCCACCTGACAGTATACCGGCTAACAGTGATCAGGTATTTCCCCGCCTACCTCATCCACTGTACTTCCCCATCATTAATTTTCATCACAGATGCATAATAATTCCACATCTGCATCATCATTATCTACCTGATTTATACACAACAGTAAATTTCCTCTCTCTGTAATGCTTACTTTAATGAGGTAACAGCGTTACATATTACAAAGGGGAAGGTGGGCTGTAACACCTACTTTAATGAGGAAACGACATTATAATAAAGTACAGCGGGCATACAGGTATCCCCCTCTAGTTTCCTCAACGTAACATAGAAGATAACAACTTTTTGTACGGTGCTGGGGGAAGGCATCTTGATGTTATTACATAGATTCCAAGATGTATGGTAAGTTGCTTATTGCTCTGTTGTCATCGTTTACTTTGCTAATTATTGGTGTCCGTTAGGCTTTAGGTTAGATCTGAAGTAGTGCTCGTATCTGTGTTTTAATGTACAGTTTTTACGTTTTTAGATGCGTCTAATGTCTGGTACAGATGTCTATCAATCTATAATTGTTTAAGCAGTGCCAATAGGAGACCTGGGTGTAAAGTAAGTTCCAAAGATAATTTACATGTGGAAATATTTAATTTGAAGGTTCATAGAGCTTGAAAAGCTTAGTACCTCGGCCCTACGTTCGTCCTAGTGAGTGTTGTTTAACCTAGAAGTTTTTATCAGCAGTATCGATATGCAAGCTATGTTCATCAAGTAATCCATAGGATTTAGACGTAGCATTATTAATTTGAAGATCCACTGTGCTTACAAATTGTGAGAAGTCTTATGCATTTAGAAAAAATTATACAAAGTTACTTTGCTCTAGTTTCCGTAGACATAGGTAATCATACTTGCATGTTATGATAATGAGCCTCCATGTGTGAAACTTCCTGGCAGATTAAAACTGTGTGCCGGACGAAACTTGAACTTGGGACCTTTGCCTTTCGCGGGCAAGTGCTCTATCACCTGAGCTACCCAAGCACGACTCACGCCCCGTCCTCACAGCTTTACTTCTGCTACTTACGTCTCCTACTTAAGTGATGTGATTTAAAGCCTGCCATGTTTCTCCCATATACGGCAACTGTTTCTTCAAAAGCTTCCAGAATCTTAAAGAAGGATAAAGTGCGTGTGATACTTTACCTAGCGGCGAAGCTGGCAACTATTCAGGGGTCCGTGAGGAATGATCTGCCTTTGCTGATGACGTCAGTGTTTGAAATTCTTTGATAAAATTTTTTTAATTTATGGAGTGCAAAAATATGAACACACATGGAGGCTTCCAGAATGAAATTTCCACTCTGCAACGGAATTTGCGCTGATATGAAACTTCCTGGCAGATTAAAACTGTATATCTCGGATTACTCTTTATTGCTGCTCAATACTAACAAGCAGATATTTTAAAAATGGTTCAAATGGCTCTGAGTACTATGGGATTTAACTGCTGTGGTCTTCAGTCCCATAGAACTTAGAACTACTTAAACCTAACTAACGTAAGGACATCACACACATCCATGCCCAAGGCAGGATTCGAACCTACGACAGTAGCGGTCACGCGGTTCCAGACTGTAGTGCCTAGAACCGCTCGGCCACTCCGGTCGGCGATTTTTTAAAACAATTATTGACGAATGGAGTGGACATATTGTAGCGCGTCACTTGTAAGTAAACATGAAAGCAATCCTGAAAGACGGGATCCAGTTCGCAGTGCAGTGCGACTGATATTCTGGGCAGTTGATCCGTGGGAGAGGATCAAACAGCGAGGTAACAGGTCCCCTCGGATTAGGGAAGGAAGTAGGCTGTGCCCTTTGAAAGGAACCATCTCGGAATATGCCTGAAGCGTCGTTCTCCCGAATGCGAGTCTAGAGTGCTAACCACTGCGCAACCTCGCTCGGTATCCTGGTGAGTGCCTTTGACTTGGCCAGAGAAAGACAAGCAACGAGGGAGTGTGTTGCTTCGTTGCCTTTGCTGAAAGACGTCCGAAACAGACAGATATGTTCTAGAGGTTAGAAATTTTACCTTTCATCTCAGTGTTTTAATAGGTCATTACTTTTTGATAAAAGCAAGTGACAAAATTTATTTTATTTTGTTTTTACCAAAGCAAACATTTCGTGGGTGCGGCGCGCCCACAAGATTATGTATGTGGGTGCTCGAGCCCCGGCGTACCCACGTAGTCGACGCGCATGATCTCGGTAAACAGACGCCCGACTGAGGTTTACTGAAAGAATCTCAGGATGTGTGGTCCACCTGCAGACAGATAACTTGCTAAACTCTCTTTCAATCAATACTTGAAGAATACCTACTTCGTCATTCTGGGACCCATACCTGATAGGGCCAACAGAAGAAACAGAGAAAATCCAAAGAAGAGCAGCGCATTTCGTTACGGGTTCATTCAGTAGGCTTGAAAGCAAGCAACACGGCTATTCTCAGGCAACTGCAGCGTCTGCTACAGGAAAGGCGTTCAGCATGATGGTGCCGTTTAGTGCTTGAGTTCAGAGCGCAGAAGTTCGTAGAAGCGTCAGCCAGTATATTGCTGCTTCCTACGTATATCTCGCGAAAAGTTCGTGAAGATAAAATCGGAGAGATTCGAGCTCACACGGAGGATTATCAGCAATCGTTCTTCCCGCGAATCATACGCGACTGGAACAGGAAAAGGGAGAACTGACAGCGGTTTACAAAGCACACTCCGTCACCTCTGTAAGCTGGCTTGCTTAATATGCAAGTAGATGTAGCTGTGCATATACTCTTCCAAACAACATTAAACAAAATACATCTTCTGGACACCTTCATTCCTGTCCAGTTGCTGAATAAACAACCGCGCTCTCGATGCCGTTTTGAAGCAATAGCTCTCTCACAAACTCATTGCTTAATTGGTAAATTTTCTGTAATTAAACTCCTCCTATCATGAGCTGATGTAAAATTCTTCTTTCTTTGGCGTGTTATCTACAGTATATAGGGTGTCAGAGAAGCCCGCTTACTTCATTTAACTGTTCATAAATGAAGTAGTTTTTCTAACGCTACTGATTTTAAACTGACGAAAAGCATTGTTGTCAGTATTATTTTGTTTCGTCTCTGCATGGCATTGTTTCAGTTGCGAATAGTCGCTGATGTTATCGGGAGCGATTACAGTGCTGAGGGGTGATTAGTGGTGTCTCTGTGCATGCACAAACGCATACAGACGCAGCAAACAACGAGGACGCAGCAAATAACGAGGACGCTTAGATGTCTGTTTCGCAAGGCCTTAAATCATGAAGTAACTTGATTTCATTGGGAAAAACGTAATTTTATTTCAAGAAGTGTCTAAAACAGGCTACGTACGTGACGTAAGAAAATGTGAGAGGAGACGTGTGCCTCATTCGCTCAGTCCGTTGTAATGTCTCTGATTTCCATTGTTTCTGACAACAGCCAATCACAAAATATCTGCTGAACCTCAAGTACTACCTCTGTACGTCCATCTCTTGGCAGACAGTTGCGAGACCTTGGCTGTTCAGTACAGAATATCAAATCAAACACCTTACAGTCGCCTGCCAGGGTGGTCGAGCGGTTCTAGGCGCTACAGTCTGGAACCGCGCGATCGCTACGGTCGCAGGTTCGAATCATGCCTCGGGCACGGATGTGTGTGATGTCTTTACGTTAGTTAGTTTTAAGTAGTTCTAAGTTCTAGGGTACTGATGACCTCAGATGTTAAGTTCCATGGTGCTCAGAGCCATTTGAACCATTTTGAAAATTATTATTTTACTGGGCTACCAATTTCGGCGATATATTACTCCATCTTGAGGCCCTCTGGCCGATGTGTAGTAGGGTTCCCACCTTTGGTCGAGTCAGAATAGGAGGCAGCATTCAGTACCTGCTATCCGTAGATTTTTAGACAGGATCACTTCAAATATCATCTGCCTACTACACGAATATGTAATAAAAATGGGGGTTCCTATTAAAAAAACGCAGCTGATATCCGTTTGACCTATGGCAGCGCCATCTAGCAGGCCAACCATAGCGACATCTGGTTCCCCCCTTCAAGCCAGAGAAGTTCCATTCCTTGTAGTTTTTTCGTTTGATGCTTATTTCGTGGGATATTCGGCCCGGTCACTATCAATGGACCACCCTGTGTAGTGCAAATGATGCGTGGAACATGAAACTAACTAACTTGCCTAGCGGTATAGAGAGCTGCGACCTCAGTGGACGACATGAGGATGACCCACGCCGCAAGCTGCAGCGGCACGATGATGTATCCGAGTATCTTGCGGTCGACGTGCGAGCTGAGTGCGGCAAACAGGGGCAGGACGCAGAGGCCGCCGAGCGCCAGCAGCGACGCCACCCAGGACGCCTGGTCCGCCGTCAGCGGCTGGTCGCGGAGGCCGCTCTTTGCAGACATCAGCTGCGGCAGCGCCATCGCCGTCCACGCCACGTGCGTCCCCAAGGAGAATGTGCTCAGGTTCACTGCACATGAGCAAATGACTCCATGATTTACTGAAATTATTATGATGTTTCTTGTTCTGCCTATCAGGAGACAATAACTGGCACATCCGTTCTTGGTATAACGTACAAGGAAACACCATCAACTCGGCCTCGATCCTAAATAATGAAAAGTCTGAAGTCATCAACATGAGCACCAAAAGGAACGCGCTGAATTTCGGTTACACGATAGTTCACACTAATGTAAAGGCTGTAAAGTCAAATAAATACCGGGAGTAGCTGTGCAGAGCAGATAATTAGTCTAAAATTGATTATGGCATACTACAAGAAACGGAACAAACCTCTGCCAATAACATTTGTAGATTTTAAGAAGACACATGACTGTCTCCACAGACCTTCAGTATTAAAATTTTTAAGAAATCTAGGACTCCATCCAAAACTAATTAAAATAATACAACTCACTCTAACCAACACCAAATCAAAAGTGAAGTTTAGAGGAGAAATTTCGGAACCATTCCTCATAAAAACAGGCTTAAGACAAGGTGGCTGCCTATCACCATTATTGTTCAACTCTGCACTGGAATACATAATGAGAGAATGGTGCAAGGACAATCCAAAGATGATAAGAGTTGGAATTGCAAAAGATGATAGTAGCTTAAGCTGCTTGGGATTTGCTGATGACCTTGCTCTCCTAGCCAACACCGTTCAAGAAGCCAGGCAACAAGTGAAATCACTACAAGAAATATCAGAGAAAGTAGGCCTTAGAATATCATTTGAAAAAACGGAGATTATGCTAACTGATCCACCACTTGCAAACAAAATTACAATAGGAGAACAGGAAATCAAAATTGTTGATAAATTTAAATATTTAGGTGAAATAATAACATACAATCTAAATGAGAAGCCAAAATGGCAGAATAGAATAAAAAAACTGAACTACGCAAATTAAATTACCAAAACTACATACAACAAAAAAGCTTATCTATAGATGCAAAATTAAAACACTATAAAACAGTTACACAACCAGAAAGAACGTATGCAGTTGAAACTATCTTCAAAAAAACTAATACTGCAGAAATTGACAGAATACTAAAAATAGAAAGAACAATAATTAGGACATGTATAAATAAACAGTATAAAATAAATGGACATTGGAGAATAGCATCAAATGAAACAGTATATAAGAAAATAGAACCAGTCATGAGCACGATCAGGAAGAAACGCATCTCATTCTTTGGACATCTGATGAGGACTCCAGAAAACAGAATTAGTAAAAAAATAAAACAAAAATTGTGGAATAGCAAGAGCGACATTAAATGGATCACAGAAATTAAAGAAGATGTAAAAGAACTCCAAATTACAGTAGATGACCTAAAAAACAAGACAGAGAAAACCAGAATACTGCAAGACCCGCAAACCAGACTACAAATGAAAATTAATAAAAGGAGTACAGGGAGAGTGGTCTCAAATCAAGAAAGAAAGAAAATATCTGAAAGAATGAAGAAATATTGGGCAGACAGAGGAGCAAAACATCTTTCATATAAGAATAAACGCTAATAATTATATTACTTAAGTATCATATTAAGTTACTATTGAGCCAAATTGTATCCCTGTGTAACAACTTGCTTATAACTTTGTATTTTTGACTATAGTGGTCCAATGAAGGCCATAAAATAAATAATAATAATACATAATAACAAAAATACCGGGTGATCTAAAAATCAGTATAAATTTGAAAACTAAATAAATCACGGAATAATGCAGATAGAGAGGTACAAATTGACACACATGCTTGGAATGACATGGGGTTTTATTAGAACCAAAAAAATGCAAAAGCTCAATAAATGTCCGACAGATGGCGCCTCATTTGATTAGAATGGCAATAATTAGCATAACAAAGTAAGACAAAACAAAGATGATGATTTGTACAGGAAATGCCCAATACACCCACCATCATTCCTCAACAATAGCTGTAGTAGAGGAATAATGTTGTGAACAGCACTGTAAGACATGTCCGGAGTTATGGCGAGCCACTGGCGTCGGATGTTGTCTTTCAGCATTCCTAGAGATGTCGGTCGATCACGATACACTCGCGCCTTCAGGTAACCCCAAAGCCAATAATCGTACGGACTGAGGTCTGGTGACCTGGGAGGCCAACCATGACGAAAGTGGCGGCTGAGCACACAATCATCACCAAACGACGCGCGCAAGGGATCTTTCACGCGTCTAGCAATTTGGGGTGGAGCGCCATCCTGCATAAATATCGTACGTTCCAGCAGCTGTTTATCAGCCAGGCTGGGGATGGTGCGATTCTGTAACATATCGGCGTACCTCTCAGCGTCACGGTAGCAATTTTGCTGTCCAGCGCTATCTGTCGGACATTTTGTGAACTTTGTTTTTTTGGCTCTAATAAAACCCCATATCATTCCAAGCATGTGTGTCAAATTTTACCTCTCAATCTACATTATTCCGTGGTTTATTAAGTTTTCAAATTTTACGGACTTTTTGATCACCCGGTAATTGCGCATTACAAATACGAATAACTTAAGTTGGAACGATCACATGGATAATGTTGTTGATAAAGCAAACCAAAGACTACGATTTATTGGTAGAACACTGAGAAAATACAACAGGTCGACTAGAGAGGACTCCTCTACGTCCTCTTCTTGAGTACTGCTGTACGTTGTGGAATCCGCATCAGGTAGGATCGACGCGGGACATCGAAAAAGTTCAAAGATGGGCAGCCCGTTTTGTATTAACGTGAAATAGGGGATTGGATGCCACGGATTTGATAGTGAATTTGGGTGACTATCATTAAAACAAAGGCGTTTTTCGGTGTAGCAGGATCTTCTCATGAAATATCTATCACCGTCTTTCTCCTCGGAGCGTGAAAGCATTTTACTGGCGCCCACCTAGGTAGGGAGGAATGATCATCATAATAAAACAAGAGAAATTAGAGCCCGCACGGAAAGATTTAAGTGTTACTTTTAGCACGCACTGTTGGACAATGGATCGGAGGCGAAACAGCTTGAAGGTGGTCCGATGAACCCCCTGTCAGTCACTTAAATGTGAATTGCAGAGTAATCATGTAGATGTGGACGTAGATTTAGGTGCAAGGTGAAAATAAAAAACACACGTGCAAGATATCAGTCCCAACAATCGACCCCGCGTAAGAATTTGGAACATTATTGTTAAAGTATGAAGTTATGTGTAGTTTTTAAACACGCCATGCAAGACATCAGAAGTGTCTCAGTTTAGCAAGTGAGTCCATAGAAGATGTTATATGAAGGGCTTATTTCAATTGTGGTACAGGTCCATTTTTGTTCATCTTGAGATGCAGAGTCCTAAGGTGAAATGAGCGCTGAAACTTCTGTAGTTGAGATACCAGAAATATTCAAGTATATGGCTTCTTGCTAGAGATAAACCTTTCTTTCTGTTTGTTTGGATCATTAATTTCAGAAGCATTATAGGCATAAAAGAGGAGGTAATGGACATGTACCACTATTGACATAAGCCCTTAATATGAGGGGTACAGTATGACTTGACGTGCTTTTCAGTCCGACCTTTGCGGAGATAAACACAATCTATGCCGAGAAGCGCTCCAAGATTATGTCTTTCGCAGAAGCAATTTCAGCGCCGTCGTGTCCTGTGTGAAGTGCAATTCTACTTCCTGTTATTCTAAGTGATGAAGGGGGAAGCTGTATCATTCGGAATAACGTTCAGAAGAGATCCCTTTATGATGTATGTTTACTAAACACCATAAACCACTAACATCGACACCATTAATAAGCATTAACTGATCTATGTCACGGATTGCACAGCACCTCCCGCCGTCGGTTCGAGTCCTCCCTCGGGCATGGGTGTGTGTGTTGTTCTTGGCATAAGTTAGTTTAAGAAGTGTGTAAGTCTATGGACCGATGACTTCTGTAGTTTGGTCCCTTAGAAATTCACACCCAGTAGAACATTAGATTAACTGAAAACTAACAGTCTTCTGAGAGCATGATCATACGACAGAACTAGACCGGAAGGCATCCTGTCAATGACTGCAGACTACAGCTCGCAGCCTGTACCTCGTGATATTTCGTAGTCATTCGTACATTTCGTTAGCTTAAACATTATTCATTTACTTATCGAGATGATCGATTTCTGGCGCTATAATATTGCTGTAACGACCTGTAGGCTTCTCCTCGTATATGTATAGGAAAAAGCACCTTTTACTAGCAAATATTTATTAATCAGAGTTACGTGCTTCGCACCAGAATAACTTGATTTCCCAACGTACCTCGCTGCTGACGTAACGGGGGTTCTCATGTCTAGCCACAGCGCCTCGCACAACCTTTCTGGCTACACCATGTGGTTCACCGGCTCCTTCAGACAGCGAGGGAACTGAAAACTTCCTCTCGACTGTGCCCGTTTTGCAGTGCCGCTTTATGCACTGAAAGCTACTTGATATCTGCAGACGCGATACAAAATTGTACAACTGTAAAATAAGGAAATAAGAAACAGAATATGGCTTGAACAGAAAGGTACCATGAAGCGCGCGCATCGTTTTTTTGTCACTCTCTCCGCGCGCTCCACCATACCCGCTCACTGCCCGAGAACTAAGTACTGAACAGTGGATTGAAGACCAGTGTCCTGCTAATAAAGAATAGCGCAACTCCTGCAAATGTACTTCACTTTAACAGTGTCAGAATTACAGTCCAAAGAAAATAGCGCACAACATCGATGTTAATAATAGCACTAAGCTACTTCTTTAACGACACATTCATTCGTTTCATTCAGTTGCGCTACACTTGTGAATCGCAACATAAAAATGTACAAAACAAAGAGATCTCTGGCACCAGTATGTGTTCGGAACTGCTCTCTTTGACACAATGAACAAAGTGCGTTACCACCGTCAAAAGAATATGTCACTGGATGTAAGATGGTATAGTCCGTCACTGATGTAGTTACTTCGACACGAAGCGTAGTGGAAGATTGGTTGCAATGCTGGTGCACATAACTGCCTGTAAGGAAGAGAATGCATTTGAAGGATATTGTTAAGATGGCGACGTTCACGTCCAGAAGTCGTATCGAGTGAAAAAAGAAGAAATTTATTAACACCAAACATAAATTAAAAGGTTGGGAAGTTTGTTCTGGGAAGTAGCTTTTTCCGGAAGTGAAACGAGGACCATAAGGAGTTTATATAAATGAAATGTTTTCACAGTTGCGAATACGAACAACCATCAGCTGTATAAGGGAACGACGACAATAAAGAATCTGTGCCAGTCCGGGACTCTAACCCAGATTTCCCGCTTTACGCGAGTGGTCACCTTAACCACTTTGGTTGATGTTTTTGGGGAAGGACACCAGACAGCGAGGTCATCGGTCTCATCAGATTAGGGAAGGAAGTAGGCCGTGCCTTTTCAGAGGAACCATCCCGGCATTTGCCTGGAGTGATTTAGGGAAATCACGGAAAACCTAAATCAGGATGGCCGGATGCGGGATTGAACCGTCGTCCTCCCGAATACGAATCCAGTGTCTAATCACTGCGCCACCTCGCTCAGTGACCACTTTGGCTCTGCGTGTTCCATATATCATCATTCCTGTACCTGTACATACATTATGCAGTTTCCGTACAGGGAGGAAATTTTAACTGAAAATCGGTACCAGGTATCGGCGGATAAATACTGTAGTGCCTGAGTTGTTAAGAAACACGATGCAGTGTTCCTTCATGCACGTTTGTATGAAGATATTTTTTGTGTTACCTATAGTATTGTTCAAAGTAAGAGAAAGAAAAAGTAAATATATTAATGGAAGCAAATCTATGGAGTAGATTTCCGACAAGAAGCATTGGTTGGTGTGATATGTCGTGAGACGAATGGCTGTAATTAAATTGCAAGTCGAGAAATACTGTAGCGAGAGATGGCGAAGATTGAAATTTTAAAATTAGGCGATGGAAGTTACGAAAAAAAAAAATGATCAGAAGGTAAGAAGACCTGACATAGTCAAACCAGCTGCAGGAATGGTTATTGACAAGGGGAGGCTACGACGTTGGGATCACAGATTTACTTCAAACTGTGCATCTTTAGTAGGCTATTAAAACAACATAACGTACAAGTAGTAAGTTGCACTACTCTGGCGTTCCGAGAAAATCGTAAGAGAAGTTTTACGCGTCTAATATGTAACTGATGTATGTCTGCGCAGATACAGCACGTTAGAGTTCTTGGTGGTGGAGTGGTTAGCGTTCGAGCGTCGCCAAAGGCATGTGTATGAACGACGGTTCGATTCCCGCTCAAACCTTCCTTTTTGTAGTATCATTGTAAATACTGTGATTTAAAAAAAAATTGCACCAACTCTATTCATTCTTGTTGCTATAGAAATCTCTCACCGCTACGCAGGTTGCAGGTTAACTTCCAAATATGGCCTGCCTCTGTGTCTTCAGGCCCGAAGCGTAGAGGTGCAAACTAGTTCCGGATACGTTAGCAAATCGTATGTATAAAGGATTTCGTAAATCACGATAGGCACACGTTTTCAGGAAAACTCTACTCGTTTCTTCATTTACTTGTCGATAGTTATAAATATGTTTGCCCCTAATAATTAAATTTAATTAAAAAGGTAAGTATTCAACCAGTTCCGCTTCGGCTGGCCTAAGTGGCCGAGCGGTTCTAGGCGCTACAGTCTGGAACCACACGACCGATACAGTCGCAGGTTCGAATCCAGCCTAGGGAATGGGTGTGTGATGTCCTTAGGTTAGTTAGGTTTATGTAGGTCTAAGTTCTAGGGGTCTGATGACATCAGCATTTAAGTCCCATAGTGCTCAGAGCCATTTTTGAGCTCAGAGCTATTTGAACCATTCCGCTTCGAGCACCGAGCGGGAAGGTTCTTGTTTACTTCACTTGCCGCAGCGTCGCTTGTGTGTAGTTTTCCTCGTGAGTGAATCGTAGCGCCTCCACTCCGCCTTTACTGTCTGTTTGTGTTCGTGTACTTGCAGCAGCGTCGACCGCTTCGCTATGGCTACCACGGATTCTACAAGTATTCCACGAAAAGGTACTGTGACCTTTACTTTCTATAAAACAGCGCGACATTTGCAGCCCAGGTCTCTAGATTGGCTTGTCGATACAATTCATGTGAACTCTCATGAAGTCCACACCGCTTATTTTGATGCCGACATTAAATTTATGGATTCCCTTCACGTTGAAAGATTACTGTCGCGACATGGTTCTCAAATCCCGTTCAAGCTTCGTGATAATTCCGTTAGTATGGTGTCACTCGCAGATGATGAAATAGAATATACCAATATACGAGTGTTCAACCTACCGCCGGAAGTTGATGGCAATTTTCTAAAGGACATATTGACTCCTTATGGTAACGTGAAAAACGTCAGTCGTGAACGCTGGTCTACGTAACACACATTACAGTCTAATAGTGGGAATTCGTTCCGTGGAAATGCATGTCAAACGCAATATTCCATCACATTTACAAGTGTGTGGCAATCCCGTTCGTGTCATGTATACTGGTCAAGAGGGAACCTGATTCCTAGGTAATGAAAGTGGATATGTTCGGACTAACTGCTCGACAAAAGTTTTGTGTTAAAACCGTCAACATTGCAGCGTCGCAAATTGACAGTCGCTGATCTTGTTCCTTCTACTCCGGACGTCGAACTTACTTCTGCTTCGGATCATAATGAAAAAAAAAAGTCGTGTAAACGAATTTTCGCCTTGAACTCCGCAACAGGTTCAAAATCCTATTGCCCCCAGGGTAGAACCTTTAAGTGACAAACAAGCGACGTCGCACTCAAAATGGTGAGGGTGAGGATTTGGCTGTGCTTTCTGACCCAACCTCCTTCGCATCGATTGTATTCCCTTGTACTCTCGATGCTACGATACCTCCATTCCGTGATACGGTGAGTGGAGAAGAAATTATCTTCAGCATCCCTATTACTCTCGAAGTGGCTCCATCTGAAATGCTTGTGTGTGGAGAGGGAGCGGAGTCCCCCCTCTTCGTCTTTGTACCCTCCGTTACAGTCTGAGAATGCAGTATCCTCTTGCTCCTTCGTCTTCAGCCGCCGACGGTTTCCCGAATTTTGCCGCCTGCAGCCACTCCCGAGGAGAATAAAATTAACGACCAAGTATCACCAGTTGCATTGGTAGTTCCACTGAATGCTTCGGCCTTAGAGACTAGACTTGCAATACATGTCCCCTGTTCTGACGGGCAGGAGCCTGTGCCTATAACCCCTGCCACACCTCTGTCTGCAGAGATCTCCATGCCGACAGAAGCAGCGTATACAACCAGACCGTGCGGTGGCACCTAAGAAATCTAAGAAAAAAGGTTATGATGATTGGGGTTCTGGTCCACCGATATCTGATTCATCTGTGGACTCCGCAATGGACGTTGACTCTCAGCTGTCTACCTAATTCTGCTCGATACGTTCTGTACATCCCTATATAGCTGAGATCAATGACCCATGTGTGCATGTTCCTTTCCTTAAATGTTAATCGTGTGGAATCAGAACTGCGATTGGCTTCACTGCGTCATTTCATTTATGATTCGTGAGCCGGCCGATGCGGCCGGAGCGGTTCAGGCGCTTCAGTCCGGAACCGCTCTGCTGCTACGGTCGCAGGTTCGAATCCTGCGTCGGTCATGGATGTGTGTGATGTCCCTAGGTTAGTTAGGTTTAAGAAGTTCTAAGTCTAGGGGACTGATGACCTCAGATGTTAAGTCCCATAGTGCTTAGAGCCATTTGAGTTTTATGATTCGTGTGCGGACATAGTGTTCTTGCAGGAGGTGTTATGTAGGCATTTCTCTTTACCTGGCTTTCGTGTGATCTTTACTCTAGCACCCGAATATTCTACGGTGACCGTCTTATTGTTTCGCTAAGGCATTCCTATTGCTGAGGTGGAAATGTTGGATTCTGGCAGAGGCACAGGTTATCAGCTTTTTAACCTTACCTTGGTTCTTTTATATGCTCATTCTGGCACTGGTCACACAGTAGATCGTTCGCATTTTTACAAACAGGAAATTGTGTGTGTCTGTTGCGTAAGAGTCCTCCGGGTATTCTGTTGGATCGAGATTTTAAGTGTGTTGCGTCCTGCAGATCAATCCCCAGATTTTAATTTCTCTCTGAGTTACTTGAATTGGTCCGCTCCTTACTCCTGAAAGCCGTCTGGATATGTAAATACCCAACGTGAGTTAAATTTACCCACTTTACTGCGACTTCTAGTTGCAGGTTAGATAAGTTTTACTTATCAGACAGCCTGTGCGTTAGTATTCTTAATGTCGAACTCATCCCAGCTTCCTTTACGGATCACTGTGCTGCGACTATAACTCTCAATAGTGAACGGCAGCCAGTGAAATTGTTTCGCACTCCGTGGATCTTAAACGTCTCTCGCCTAGCTGACCCCTCTCTCGATGACGTGATGTGAGCCGTGTGGGAGCGTACTCAACGGCCCACTGGGAAGTTCTCTTCCATCCTTGGCTGGTGAACACAGCTGGCAAAACCGAGGCTGAGGCAAACTTTAATACTTTTCTGTGCTGCCAAACCGCAGGACTTTCGAAAAACTGAAGAATATTACTGTTCCATCCTGCGTGAACTTCATGCTGCTTCGGATCACGCCGCTCTGCTGCGAATTGCGGATGCTACGCGTGTAAAAGCAAAATTGACCTTCAAGAGAATACAAATGGAAGGTTACAAAATCCGATCCAAGCAGCGTTAATTGATAATGGAAGAACTGACTGCCTTATATCATTTGCTTCGACATCAGATCCGCGATACGCTCATATTCATTCTCTTACGACACATGATGGACGTATCGTAATGGCGCAAGCTGATATAGTGCGTAACTTACGCCAGTACTATGTAGAAATCTAAGACATCGATGAGTCCAGTGAAAACTTTGGCGACCCAGCAGTCAGCATCTTGGATACGACAATTACACCTGAACATAATGCAACGTTCTTAGCTGCCTTTCAGCCTGTGAAAGTTTATTGTGGTATCGCCTTCTCAAAAGTCCCCGGGTCTGGGTGGACTTCCCAAGGTATTTTACGTGCGCTTTAAGCCGTTGTTGGGGGCTACCTTTAAGTACCTTTTGATTGAAGTGTCACAGGGTAGAGTTGTGCCGACATCGTTCAAAGTGGGGAAAAATTGTTTCAATTCCGAAACGTCGTGGACCGACTGCCTCTGATAGCTTTCACCCAATTACTTTGTTGAACTGGCTGTGCAACTGATTCATACGGACTGTGGTGAAGGCTGTTAATAGTAGAATGTCGGCTCTGATGGTGACGATTGTTGCAAAACATCAAAGCTGCGTATCTGCTCGTACCATTCATACTCCTATAGTCAATTGTCGTGACGTGGTTTCGGTTGCTGCTGTAACGTCCGTCTTTCTAGACCTTGATAAGGCATTTGATCGTGTTAATCACGACTTTTTGCTTCGGATCTTTGCAGCTGGTTTTAGTGTTGACACACAGCAAGTGCTCTCGAATCTGTTTGCTGGTATTTCGGCCTCGGTGGTTGTTAATGGCCAACTGACGCCCTTCCATAAATATCCGTAGGGGAGTACCCCAAGGAAGCCCGCTGTCAATGACTACGTTTGTGTTGTCTCTGGAGCCCCTTCTTCGGATGCTAACATCTCAGCTGACAGGCTGGACTATAGCTATTCGTGCATAGGCAGATGACGTGATGGTTCTACTCTGCAAATCTGCGGAGATACCTCGACGGAAGGCTGTGCAACTGACCCATGCGGAAGGGTGAGTTGGTGTCACACTTTCGTATGAATCAGTTGAACAATGATGTGGGTTCACGGTATGCAGTTTTATGGCACTATATGATAAGCTTGTTGATTCGAAAAAAGCGGATAGGGCTTGAAAACGACAAAATGAATTGCTGAAACTGGTAGCGTTCGAAATAAAGTAAAATAATCTAAAGTATAGGGCTGTTGGCCGGCCGAAGTGGCCGATCGGTTCTAGGCGCTTCAGTCTGGAGCCGCGCGACCGCTACGGTAGCAGGTTCGAATCCTGCCTCGGGCATGGATGTGTGTGATGTCCTTAGATTAGTTAGGTTTAAGTAGTTCTAAGTTCTAGGGGACTGATGACCTAAGATGTTAAGTCCCATAGTGCTCAGAGCCATTTGAACCATAGGGCTGTTGGAAAAAGTTTATTGCATTGCGAAGTTCTCATATTTAGTGCCATTAATTTTACCACAGATTTTGTAATAGTTCCGTGTGTTGGTGTTAAAGCCTTTGTGTCGCGCCATCTCCACATGTGATGAAAGTGACGGTTTCGTACTCCTAGGCAGCATCCATTAACAGACCTAAGTATTATACCCAGAATGAACTGACCACTGTTAGTGTGACAGGAACCCAGT
The DNA here is from genome assembly GCF_023897955.1 of Schistocerca gregaria. Taxonomy (NCBI): domain Eukaryota; kingdom Metazoa; phylum Arthropoda; class Insecta; order Orthoptera; family Acrididae; genus Schistocerca; species Schistocerca gregaria. Next base: position 124,608,673 of record NC_064925.1, read on the forward strand.
TTAAATGAAGTTATTGAATTTATTGGGTTTTGTGGGGAAGCTCTATCCATATGCAGTTCATCGCCCGTTCTATTTTGTCTGTATGCTCTCATCTTATTGAAATATGGTTTTAAAGTTGTTAGAACCTCTTAGGTGTGATTGATTACATGTATGCAAGGCAGAATTATTCTCCATTGTATGAAAGTTCCTAGCAATGCGTGCCAGCACTTCCACTGAAACCTGGGAGAGTGTAATTATTACATACACAATGTGTTCAAAAGTATCCGGACACCTGGCTGAAAATGACTTACAAGTTCGTGGAGCTTTAATGCTGGCATTCAATATGTTGTTGGCTCACCCTTAGCCTCTCTCTCGCAGGCATACGTTCAATCAGGTGCTGGAAGGTTTCTTGGGAAATGGTAGCCCATTCTGCACTGAGGAGTGGTATCGAAGTCTGTCGGTGAGGCCTGGCACAAAGTCGGGGTTCAAAAACATCCTAAAGGTGTTCTATAGGATTCAGGTCAGGACTCTGTGCAGGCCAGTCCATTACAGAGATGTTACTGTCGTGTAACCTTTCTGCCAAAGGCCGTGTATTGAGGACAGGTGCTCTATCGTGTTGAAAGATGCAATCGCTATAACCGAATTGCTCTTCAAGAGTCGAAATCAAGAAGGTGCTTAAAACATCAACGTAGGTCTGTGATGTGATAGTGCTACGCAAAACAAGAAGGGGCGCAAGCCCCCTGTATGAAAAATGCGACCACACCACAACACCACCGCATCCGAATTTTACACACGCTGGCAGTTGACGCTCACCGGGCGTTACCCAGATCCACACCCTGCCATCCGATCGCCACATAGTGTACCGTGATTAGTCACTCCACACAACGTTTTTCCCGTGTTCAGTCGTCCAATGCTTACGCTCCATACGCCAAGCGAGGCGTCGTTTGGCATTTACCGGCGTGATGTGTGCCTTAGTAGCAGCCGATAACCATCAAATCCAAATTTTCTCACCTTCCGCCTAACTTTCATAGTACTTGCAGTGGATACTAAATGTCGTTTGAAATTCCTGTGTGATGGTCTGGGTAGATGTCTGCCTTTTACACATTACGGCCCTTTTACACATTACGGCCCTCACATTACGACCAACTGTCGGCGGTCTCTGTCAGCCAACAGGCGAGGGCGGCCTCTACGCGTTTGCGCCGTACGTTTCTACTTCACTATCACTTCGGAAACAGTGGACCTAGGGATGTTTAGGAGTGTGGAAATCTCGCGTACAGAAATATGACAGAAGAGACACCCAGTCACCTGACCACGTTCGAAGTCCGTGAGTTCCGCGGAGCGCCCCATTCTGCTCTCTCACGATCTCCATTGATTGCAGCGGTCGCTGATACGGAGTACCTGGCAGTAGGCGGCAGCAAAATGCACATAATATGAAAAACATACGTTTTTCGGTGTGTCCGGATACTTTTGTTCGTGTTAAGGCACATTTGATGATGTTAAGGGAACATTTTTCTTTCAATATTGACTCAGTATTGTTAGATGTTCGTTGTGTGTGTATTCAGTATTGTTGTTTTATTGTAGTAAACTAATGTTCTGACGTGAAAATGTTTAAATCCGCCATGCATTTTCAATTCCCACCAAACTCTCCGAATGATCAATAGCTCTTGTTTTTCGAGAGATGAGGTAATACATTGTGAGATATATCTCACCATGAGTATAGCAGTTTACCCGATGTGTATTTCGTCCCTGTGTGTTCCCACACTGTCTATAGCATCGCTCCGTTGCGCTGTCTAAATTCATATCTTAATAAAAAACGTATGTTGGAGGAAACGGACAGCATCGCACGCGCAGTGGACGAGTGTAATACTCAAACAACTAAATTACTAGTTTCTCTACTTCTGAGTCAAGGGATAGCAGAAGGTCCGTGGTATATCATAAAAATGAATCCATTAAGGTAACGGTGAATTAGGTGATAATAACCAGTTAGAATATGTGCAGTCGGAAAAAGGAGTGCGCGGTTTTCAGTTACCGACACCTCGCAGGATTACTTGAAATAAAAAAAAAATAGTAGACTGCTCTTACACCGAACACACTTTGCCCGTATATCTGCATCAGTTAGCTCTTGAAATACCGTTTCGTAGGCTTTGCTATTTAATTCGCAGATGGTTCCGTCAAGTACGTTTCGTAACGAATTAGGCCATATATAGGATATTACACTATGTTTCAACTGTGTACCGGATACTACAATACTATTAACACTCTCAAACGTCGGCAAATAAAACACGTAGGTGAAGAAACACATCAACTTTGTTTGACTTTCATGTTTATAGGACTTTATAATATTCAATTTACATTCTTCCGCACTGATAAAGAAAACTTTTTAAAGAAATTCATGGCGCTGTTCTTTTGGTCAGATGACCTAAAAAGAAAGCGTACCAAAACACAGTCAACATCACAAATAAATTTAAGGAAAGACGTCCATAGTTGTAGGGACACCTATGAAGGGTGGAAAAAGACTCTCAAAGAAAATTGTAACGTCGTTAATAGAGGTAAATTAAAAACCAGTTGGCTGAAAGAAACACAGGAAAACCTAGAACGACTGGAAATGTTAGGAGGAGAAACTGAGGACCGACAACAGTTCAGAAATAAAACAAGGAACAGGAGAATGTGACAAATGTCAAGTAAAGTAAAACAGGAAAAAATAAACGTATGAAGGAATACTGGGCGAAAAGGAAGGCCAACAAATTTTGATTACTATTGGTTATAAGTGATCCATCCGCGAAGAAGAAGACGTAGGAAATGAAGAAAAAAGGCACTGAATTAATTAAGAGGTTTTGCGAAGCAAGGAAATGAGGAAAAGAGAGTGAAGCTGTGACTGGTTCAACTTCACATGCTATCCCAAAGGGAAATAATCGAAAATAATAATAATAATAATAATAATAATAATAATAATAGACCAAAGAAAAGTTTCTGACCTATAGTAATCACAACCAGTTTTGTGACCCTTTACATATCTAAAGATAACACCTTGTTGCTACTTCTACATTCATTTCGACAATTTCCACGTTTTGAGTGAAAAACTGCTAAGGAATGCAAATCGATGCGTAATCAGATGCAACACTTGGCTTCAGAATTTACGTCCTTTTAAAAAGATATCACCTATCGATAATTTATACCTCAGTGAAAAACTCTTGAGTCAAGGTAATATATACGAGAAGTAATAAAATGACGTAAAATTCTTTTCAAATCGAAATACAGATACGCACGTAATTCACACAATTACGGATACTAACGTTACGTTTCGTTTTTTATAACACTAAAAAATATTTGGAATTGGGAAAGTCTTCTTCATGGAAAAGACAACATAAAATTGTAATCCAGTCTTTGCTAGTATCACATCCACACTGATAAAGTTCCTTAGGTTATAGCGAACGGAACGCTAATCTGTATTTATAGAAAATACGATCATTACACAGACGTGGAGATAATACATTAAAGTTACCAACATTTACATTAATCCTAAATTGGAGTAGTTATGAGTGACTTGCATAAAGAAGACCATATGTAAGAATGGTGTTGGCTTTGCGACATGTTTTGTCTCGGAAAAGCACAAAAAGGAGTCACATGACCGAGTTATGTGAGAGACGTGGCTTCCAATTTCTGCGTACGTTAAAGTGTTGCGCAATTTTAGCACGCACGTTGAAACTATAATTTGTTTGTTACATTGGTGAACCAAGAAGCAACAAGTAAACCACGAAGATTACTGAAACTTATTAATTTGCTGCAATTAACTTCATAAAATCCGTTACGCAATTTCCTGCAAAGCTGCAATTACGGACTTGGAGACACTAACTACGTACTTTCGGCTTCTAAGAGATCATCAAGAACAGAGCTAAGTATATGGTTGTCCCCCATTTTCTAGGTCATGAACGTTGTCTCTAGTGCAGAATAAACGTCAGGCGTGACGCTACCGAGAATTGAGGGGAGGTCACTGTGTTCACAATCGGAAATTCTCTCTACAGGATCATTCACACGAGAAGCAGAATCACATTCCTTACTACTACAACCTTCAAAATCATTTCCAACGGAAGGCGTTGCAATTATCTTCACTTTATACCAAACCATATAAATACCGAGGATTGCTTCGAATGGTTGAACATTCTTGCAAAAGCTGTTTCATGAGACTCGACCGTTAATGTTCGTGATCCTGAGAAAGTCTTACAGCAGATTTAAACTTACCAGTAACTTATTTCTTTTCCATTGTAGAACAATACGTTTGCATTTCTCTGCCATCTTTATGGCACGTGGAAACCGTTCGTAACTTCAGTAAATGCCATATTTTTAATGATTCCTTATAGAAGCTTATAGTGTCTGTCGGCGGATAGAAATATACCGCCAACAGTGGGTTTCTATTGGAAATGTTTAGCAGTTTCATTATGTGTCAACACAAGAGCAAGAATTCTGAAGGAAATAATCAAATTTGCTCTTAATAGTGGCTTAATAACTTACAAGGGGGTATTACGGATGGCATTCTTCGAAGTTATTCGTACTTACAGAATTTAAAAATGACTGCCTGAACATGGCTCTCCTAACGCCTTACGACACAGTTCTAAAAAATTTTGAAAAAAAAATCGCTTTAAAGTGAAGTAGGTTGTTCACAACTTCGTCTGTAGCTCAGTACTTGTGGAGTATGAACGACTGAGTTTAGCGAGATTGACAGAATGGGGTCACCTCCTAGGATCGCTTGCAGCTGCTGTTGTGAAGACTGTTCTGAAAAGGAAGGAAGAAATTTTAGTGATATGTGAACATAACAACATTGCATGAAGTTCTTCAGGCAGAAGTACCTCTCGTACCTTCGCAAAAGGTGTAGTGTTAATCCAGCACGTGGAAACATGCCGTTTTAGGGCACGAAGCAAGATATTGTGGACAGCTGTATTTTGCAAAGCAAGACGGAGAAGAGACGTTCCTGGTTCCTAGAATTATGAGGATTATGTGCTCGAAACTAGGATGAAGGTACTGCCATTTTAACAGACATTTACATGAAGGGGGATGGAATTACGTTCAGGTGGACGGCTGGAAGAAGACGAACGTCCGATCTGTCCCGAATATCCACAAAAGCAACTGTCTTAAAAAGCTGTTTACGTAATCTGGGCAAAATTGGTGACATAAGTGGAAGCAATGACAAAAATAATTAATCCTTATGGCTATAACTGAAATGAGTGAAGAAACCTGTAACTGGGCATTAAAAGAGCACATAGTTTTACCAGACTGTAATGATCATCTTCTGGTGATGCAGTTCTTTTTATGTCCGTGCTTGCTACGAAATGAGAAGAGGAATTCCGCCTTATGCAAGACACCTTTTTTCTGTTTTGTTTTACCGAAGCATGATTCAGCACATGTTGTGCTATCTTCAGTGGGCTAATTTTTATTTCCTAACTGTAAAATTGTTGTTACATATTAACATTTAGCGAAACTTTTGGTACATAGTATTTAAAATTGTGAATTCATTCACAACTGTAAATACTACGCACCAAAAGATTCGCTAAATGTTAATATGTAACAACAATTTTACAGTTAGAAAATAAAAATTTATTCACAAGTTGGATAAATAGGGTAGGTTATGGACACTAAAGTCGCCGAAGTGGTGTCCAACAGAAAGCCTTGCACGATGTTACAGAGCCACAGGAAATTATTTTTGTTGTTGTTACTATCTGTTCATTTTATTTTGTATTTATCTCTTTAACCTGATAAGATTAGGACTATCAGACCCTCTCCTAAATCGGACCAGCGGTTCTCGCGTACTGTACCTTTTTCACTACTTAGTTTACTAAGACATGACAATTTTAATATGACAAATGGTATTAGAATGATTTGAGTGTCTGAAGCGGCAAACTGAGTAAATAACTGATTATTCTCCTGTGCCAACCTTTTCATATCGGAGTAGTATTTCCAATCTACGTCAGTTATTCGCTGGATGGGTTCCAATCTCTGTCCTTCTCTACAGTTTGACCCTCTACAGTTGCCTCCAGTACCTTGGAAGATATTCACTAACGTCGTAGAAAATGTGCTGCTTGCCCAGGGCTGTGCTACAAACGTATATTCTCAGAAATTCCTTCCTCAAGTTGAGACCTATATTTGATACTAGCAGGCCTTTGTGCCTTTACCTTTCCTGACGCCAAACTGATCGTCATCTAACAGATCCTCAGTTTTCTTCTGTATATTATTCTTGTCAGCAACATGGATGCACGAGATAACTAAGCTGACTGTGCGATAATTATCGCACCTGTCGCATCTTGCAATCTTGCAAATTGTTGATAATGTTTTTCCGAAAGTCTGATGGTATATCGCCAGCCTCATACATCCTACACACCGACGTGAATAATATTTTGTTGCCACTCCTCCTCCCCCCCCCCATTATTTTAGAAGTTCCAATAGAATGTTATCCCTCTCTACTGCCTTATTTAATATTAAGTCCTCCAAAACTATTTTAAATTCAGATTGTTGTTGTTGTGGTCTTCAGTCCTGAGAATGATTTGATGCAGCTCTCCATGCTACTCAATCTTGCGCAAACTGCTTCATCTCCCAGTACGTATCCACCCTACATCCTTCTGAATCTGTTCAGTGTATTCATCTCTTGCTCTCCCTCTATGATTTTTACCCTCCACGCTGCCCTCCAATACTAAATTGGTGATCCCTGATGCCTCAGAACATGTCCTATCAACCGATACCTTCTTCTAGTCAAGCTGTGCCACAAACTCCTCCCCAATTCTATTCAATACCTCCTCATTAGTTTTGTGATCAACCCATGTAATCTTCAGCATTCTTCTGTAGCACCACATTTCGAAAGCTTCTATTCTCTTCTTGTCTAAACGATTTATCCTCCATATTTCACTTCCATACATGGCTACATTCCATATAAATACTTTCAGAAACGACTTCCTGACACTTAAATCTATACTCGATGTTAACAAATTTCTCTTCTTCCGAAACGCTTTCCTTGCCATTGCCAGTCTACATTTTATATTCTCTCTACTGTGACTATCATTAGTTATTTTGCTCCCCAAATAGCAAAACTCAGTGCGGTTCTAGGCGCTACAGTCTGGAGCCGAGCGACCGCTACGGTCGCAAGTTCGAATCATGCCTCGGACATGGATGTGTGATGTCCTTAGGTTAGTTAGGTTTAATTAGTTCTACGTTCTAGACGACTGATGACCTCAGAAGTTGCATAGTGCTCAGAGCCGAGCGAAACTCCTTTACTACTTAAAGTGTCTCATTTCCTAATCTAATTCCCTCAGCATCACCGGAGTTAACTTGACTACATTCCATTATCCTCGTTTTGCTTTTGTTAATGTTCATCATATATCATCCTTTCAAGACACAAATTCAGATTATACTATTGGATCTCCTATCTTTTCCCTGTCGACTCCTGTTTCGTATTCTGTCACATCAGATAAGTTCTCTCCCTCATAGAGGCCTTCAGTGTACTCTTTCCAACCGTCCACTCTCTCCTCTACATTTAACAGTGGACGTAGCCTTGTTGTTGGACTCTTCTGTATGCTGGGTCAGTCCTTCCCGACAATCATTTCTTTTACGATTTCTTCACAGTTTTCATGTAGCCATTTCAATTGATCTTTCATGCACTTCCTATTTATTTCGTTACTTGTATTACTTAATTTCCCTGACCATTTTTGTACTTCCTTCTTCGGCCGATCTACTGAAGTATTCCTTCTGCAACTCGTCGTTTCTTCGCATTTATCTACCTTGTACGTATGTTTTTCTCTGACGTCTTTGACTGTTGTTTTTAGATATGTGCATTTCTCTTGAACTTAACTACCTACTGAGCTATTACGTATCGCACTAATTATAGGGTCCCGGCGGAGGTTAGAGTCCTCCGTCGGACATGGTTGTGTGTGCGTGCGTGTGTGTGTGTGTGTGTGTGTGTGTGTGTGTGTGTGTGTGTGTGTGTGTGTGTTTGTCCTTAGTATAATTTAGGTTAAGTAGTGTGTAAGCTTAGGGACTGATGACCTTATCAGGTAAGTCCCACAAGATTTCACACACATTTGAACATTTTTTGAACTAATTATAGCTTCAGAGTACTTCAAGCGTATTTTTTCATTCCTTAGTACTTCGGTATCTCACTTCTTTTCGCAATGGTTCTTCCTGACTAGTCTCTTAAATTGCAACCAGTTCTTCATCATTACCAAATTATGATCTGAGTCTGTATCTGTTCCCGGATTCGCCTTACAATCCACTATCTGATTTCGAAATCTGTGTCTGGCCATGCTATAATCTAATGTAGTATAATGTAATATAAATCTTTCTGTACCTCCCGGCCTATTCCAAGTATACTTCCTTCTCTTCTGCTTCTTGGACAGAGTATTCACGATTACCATCCGAAATTTATCGCGAAACTCAGTTTTTCTGCTCCCTCATTCCTACAACCAAGCCCATACGCTCCTGTAACCCTTTCTTCTACTCTTTCCCCTACAACAGCATCCCAGTCCCCAATGGCTGTTAGATTTTCATCTCCATTTCCGTACCGAATTACCCGATCAGTATCTTCATATACTTTCTCCAACTCTTCAACTTCTGCCTGCAACGTCGGCATGTGATATGTTGTTGTCCGTGCTGCCTCCCAGCTGATTCTGATGAGAAGAACCATATCAGTGAACTGTTCACAGTAATTTACTGTGTCTACCTTCGTATTCATAACGAATCCTACTGTCGTAAACCATTTTCTGCTCTTGTTGATGCTACCTTATACTCCTCTGATTAGAAATCCTTGTCATCTTTCCAGTACACTTCCCTGACACCTACTATATTTAGAATGATTGTTAGCATTTCCGTTTTCAGTTTTTCTAGCTTCCCTACCACGTTCAGACTTCTGACACTCCACGTCCAGGCTAGTATAATGTCATCCTTTCGTTGGTCACCCCCCTTTTGGCAATTCCATCCCGGAGATCCGAATGTGGAAGTAGTCCAGAGTCTTTTACCAATTAGAGGTCATGATGATACTTTTTTAATTATAGGCCACATGTCCTGTCGATAAACGTTATGCTTCTTTAATGCAATGGTTTCCATCGACTTCCGCATCTTCATGTCGTTGATCATGACCGATTCTTCCACGTGTTAGGGGTTGTTTGCCACCCCAAGGCCAAGAGAGTGCACTGAACCTCAGTCCACTTCTCCGCTCTCTTTCACATGGCCGTTGGGAGAATGATAGTGACTTCTTATGCAGGACGTTTTCGGCTGCCATAATAGTAGTAGTAATAATAATAATAACAATAATGATTGTGGCAGATATAAAAAGAATTTATAGGTGTACAAAATAGATGTTTTCTGATATAGCGAGATCTGCAGAAAGAGAATTTAAGGACACTGCATCAGCTAAGAGTAGTGGGGAAAGAGGAGTATCTGTTTGGAAGAATGATGTACAAGGGTAACGCGTGCATACGAGGACAACGGTAATCTTTATTGCTGCTTTATTAGGTATATCATTAAATGTCTTCTGAAGCTGGAGATGTTATTCAGTCCTGCAATGTAATGTGGAAGGTTATTGCAGAGTCGGGTTCCTGCTGCTAAGAGGGATTTTGAGAAAGTGGCTGAACGATTGAGTGGGACAGAAACGATTTTGCTATGGTAGGATCCGGTGTTTCTGGCATGTTGTTCAGATAAGAGCGTTAAGGCAGAGGAGAGATATGAGGGACAGTGTTCGTTGATAAGACATTTTAGAAGAGAGAGGGTATGGAAATCTCTGCGCTTGTTTGCATGAAGCCAGGATAGCTGTGCCTATGGTGGTGGAGTATGATTAAGGATTCGAACATCACGAGTATAACGAACACAGGCATTCATAACCTCTTCCACGAGCCATGAGCTTTCCTGAGAAAGGCCTTGCAGGATAACACCATTTAACCAAAAATTGAAAGTATAAGTTAAAAGATGAGTTAGGAATAGTCTTGACCGTAGTTAAATGGTTACCGGTTTATGTTAAAATGTGCCCATCTTAAGACCATTTAAGCTATGACGGTGTGCGGTGGCGGTGAACAGAGGAGGTGTTATGGCTCTAAAACACCAACTGCTGGTTGAGTCGTAACATCACCTCCGTTCACCGCCACCGCCTACCGTCGTAGTTTAAATGGTCTGAAGAGAGGCATATTCTGACCGAAACCGGTAACCATTGTAAATATATATTTTATTGTGGTCAGGACAGTTTCTTATCCATTTTTAAAGCATTTTTAGCCAGAACTCGGCTTCTCCACGAGAAATGTTTTCAAAAATTGCCGAAGTATACGGTGTTTGTGCAAGTTACTGTTTTAGATAAAAAAGGAATGGCATTATTTTTGTAGGACATGGTGGGATGCTGATGCATTCTTGAACATTACAGTTACTTGCTCAGTCCAATTTAGATTTTCATCTATTATTACTCACAGACTTTTTGTTGAAGAAGTTAATATATGTCCCATTTAGGTTTAAAGATAGTAGGGCTTATAAAGACCAGCCAGTACAGCTTTGGTGTTTGAGTGGTCTGATTTTTTAACCCTATATCCTGCGCCCATTCTGATGGTTCACACAGGTCAGTAATGGGATTCTCGATAATTGTTTTCAGGGTTGGGTTGGGTTGGGTTGGGAAAGGAGACCAGACAGCCAGGTCATCGGTCTCATCGGATTAAGGAAGGATGGGGAAGGAAGTCGGCCGTGCCCTTTCAAAGGAACCATCCCGGCATTTGCCTGGAGCGATTTAGGGAAATCACGGAAAACCTAAATCAGGATGGCCGGACGCGGGATTGAATCGTCGTCCTCCCGAATGCGAGTCCAGTGTCTAACCACTGCGTCACCTCGCTTGGTAATTGTTTTCAGGTTTATAGGTTTTACACTTATATACAAATGGAGGTTCTCGACGTATATGTGGTCTTTGCAGTAGGACAAAACTGATATCATTTACGTACAATGAAAAGAGAATAATGTCTAATAGTTCCCTGGAGGAGTCTGATACTAGCTGCCTCAACTGTAACTTATGGTGCCAGACGTGACGCATTGTTAGCAAGACGTTAGGTATGAGCGTAACTATTGCACTGCACTTTGCGTGAACTTTAGGCTGCAGTAAAGGAAACGAAAGAAAAATTTGGAACAGGAATAATAAATAACTATGAACTTTGCCGCTGAAATTATAATTCTGTCAGAGACAGCAAAGAACTTGGAAGAGCAGTTGAACGGAATAGACATTGTCTTAAAAGGAGGAGATAAGATGAACATCAACCAAATCAAAACAAGAATAATGTAATGAAGTAGAATTAAATCAGATTATGCTAAGGGAATCAGATTACGAAACGAGATGCTTAAAGTAGCAGACGAGTTTTAACTGACGATGACCGAGGTAGAGAGGATAGAAGTTAGAGACTGGCAATAGAAAGAAAAGCATTTCTAAAGAAGAGAGATTTGTTGACATGTGTTAAGTGTTAGAAAGTCTTTTGTGAAAGTGTTTGTGTGTAGACAGAAAGAGAATAAAGTTTTCGAAATGTGCTGTTGCATAAGAATGTAGCAGATAGATCTATAGGCCATGCAACTAATGAGGAGGTACGGAACAGAATTGGGGAGACAAGAAATTCGTGGTACAACTTGACCACAAGAAGGGTTCGATTGATAGCACACATTCTGAGTCATCAAGGGACTACCAATTTAGTATTAAAGGGAAGTGAGTGAGTGTGTGTGTGTGTGGGGGGGGGGGGGGGGGGGGGTAAAAATCATAGAAAGAGACCAAGAGATGAACAGAGTAAGCAGAGTGAGAATGATTTAGGTTGCAGTAGTTATTCGAAGATGAAAAGGCTGGCGCAGGATGGAGCAGAATGGAGAACTGCATCAAAACAGTGTTGGGACAACAACTAACTATGCATTAATAATTCACACTCTGACAACCCGTAGCTTTTTGCATACTAAATTATTGGAACTGCTATAGATGAATTTTAGATCTTCTTCATTGTTGATGTAACTCTATAATGCACATATGCATTAATACACACTCGAGCTTACCTACGGCCGCTGCCAGAAACTGGGGCCACGTGGACCCCAACGTGTTGGCCTCTTTCGGCCCCACTGCAGGCGCCTTCCCGCTGGACACTGGGCCAATGTAGGGCCATCCTGAAGCGGTCGTCCTGAAGATGCCGTTTACTCCCCAGTCGTCAGCGACGCTGCACCATTTCTTTGCGTGTGATCTCATTGGCTTTAGCTCCTTAGCCGGAAGGTGGCTTCCTGCAGCTGCTTAAGTACCTGCATGAAACACAGCTAATAAGCCGTACCTGTTGGGCAGTATGTTTGTGCACACTGAATGGTGGTATTAAGGCAGAGAATTAGTCAGAGTTGCGGCTATGTAATAACACACGTGCATTGCTGTCACTGTTCCACTCGGGAGGTTCGAGATGTGTGGGTTGTAAAAGGTAGGGAACTTGCTCCCGTCACTTCGAAGCTATAATGGTATTTAATTCACTGGAACAAGAAAAATGATTTCACACTACTCTGCGAAACGTAAGGAGGCGGTAGATAAAGTACTACATCATATTAGCTGTGCGGTAGGAATGGACGAGTATTTTGGCAACATCTCGACGTTGGGCACAGAAAACTGGACGCCATGTGTAAAATCCCCTTAGAAAAATATAAAAATGACAGTGCTGATAAACTTCTGTCTTATTTGATTTTCAAACAGCTGAGCAAAATTGAACGTACTCAGACATTTCTCTCTTTACTTATTCTGATCATCACTAAACTGACACACAATGTTTTTAGCGCAACGCAATCTGACTTTTCAATAATCACTAAAAAAGAATGGCCCTGACTAACAAAACCTATACCTTTCATGAATCACTTACCTCACAAAAATCTTCGTTACTCGTACTGCAATACAGCGAGCGTCAATACTGCCAGATAAATAAGATTCTAACTATCGAAGGCACTAAATACCGATAGGCGTAGTTAGCAAAAGAAAGATTTTGATAGAGAACAAACAATGTATTTACTTTAATAGTGTTCAAAAGTCATCCTGTATATATATATAAGTTCACGACATCCATCTTTACAAATTTCGTCTTTCTGGCGGACACACGTCCAGACCGTCCGCTTATAGCAACCTCTCAAAACTCTGGCATCTCTCTCTTCACATCCACCACTGGTGGCGGCTCACCTCCAACTGACCAACGCTACGCGCTGTTCACATCCAACTGCACAACACTACACAAGTGAACATTCCAACAATGAGTCCAACCAGCCACAGCCTGCACACGGCACAGTGATTTTCATACAGAGCGCTACGTGGCGTTACCAACGTAAAAACCTAAACAGCCTACTTACACAGGAAACACATCGTACTGGTCGTCGGAACCCCACTCAGTTACCGTGCCATTGGCGGTCACAGTACCAGATGTACAGAGCACTGTGCAAAAGACAAGAAAGGAGCCACGTCACACAGCGGGTACAACTGCAACCACATTTAACAGGACTGCACCGTTTGCGAAGATTCAAAGAGCATAGGGACTGGGCCAACGAGAGGTGGGATCGCATGCTCGGATGAGAACAGATTCAGGCTGAGAAGTGATTCTGGACGTACCCTTGTATGGCGAGAAATGGGAAGACGTAATGCACACAGGAATGTCTAAAATGATCGTTTTGATAGTCTGGTAGATTTGGTGTTGGGAGGCGTAATGTTACATGGCACTACTGATCTCCAAATCTCTGAACTAGGTACAGTCACAGGTAAACATTATCGAGACACCGTACTCCTTCTCATGTGCGTATTTGCAAGGGTGCGTTCGGCACTGGATTCATATTTGCGGCAGTATCGAACTGTGCAATTGGGGGAGCTCTTGAAACGAGAGGATGTTCGGCTAATCGAGTGGCCGCCTGTTGACCCAACTCATCGTGCACGTGTGGAATGCATTGGGAAAACGTACTGTGGCACGTCCCCGTGCGCTAACAACCAAACATCATTTGCCAATTGCACTGGTGGAGGAATGGAGGGCCCTGCCACAAGAAGAAGAATCTTATTTATCTAGGTATCAACGGCATACAAAACCTAAAACAGATAGCATATTTAAAGAGGTAACATGAAAAAGAGAAGAAAAAAATCACAAATAAATCTACCTGTCACACATCATACATAGGCCAAATATAGAATCAGATGAACAAACTGATCAAGAAAACAAAAACCAAATTATCATTTCGTACGAAAAACAACTTGAAGGACAAAAATCAAATACCAAAAAATATCTCCGCTTTTTAAAATCCCGGCCTTACAGACATTCTTGCGACAACTGCGATAAATTTTATATCTGACAAACTGGTACAAATTTCGTAATTAGATGTAAAGAAGATACACGAAACTGCGGCAACAGTCGACACCTTATTTCCATTGAAAAAGCCAAAAACATAAGGCAAAAACTATTGAAACTGCTCTAAAATTTTTGCACAAAGTCCCTAAAGGGCATTGACTAAACGTTTTGGAAGAAAGGAAATTTACACTCATACGGAAAAATACGCATGTGACATCCGTAACGAACAAACAGATAAACATAAAAAAAACTGGAAAAATTTTATTGACGTCATAAAAGGAAAAACCTAAATTGTTACGACAAACACAAACCATAATTTACCTAAATCCTAAAAATAGTATCTCGTAAAATTAAACGTACTCACTGAATTTTTCTTAAATACAATTTCTATTGTAAACATACAACATTGAGGGAGACGGAGCTGTCAAAAAGCTGTGAAAAATAACTGTACCGGAATCACACAAGTAAAAGTATATAGAAATAACGTGATTGTAACATAAAAGAAAGACTACCGATACTTATAATCCAAAGCGCAATATGAACTACGTCGTACCAGTTATTAAGCATTACGTTCCTTATGTTGACAGAGAAACTAACATAGACGTAAGGAACAGTATAATAGCTATTAATCTACACATGTAAGCTTGATAGTGGCAAAGCGCCAAAACGAGCTTGTTGTGTAAGACTGTAATCATTACGTTTAAAAAATCAAAAATTCTGCAGAAATCTGTACCAAAAATAAAATATTTAAATTTATAATTGATGTTTACGAATTTCTCTTTTTCAGGAATACTTTCTTTGCTATTGCTGATCTGAATTTTATTTCCTTTCTACTTCAGTCATCGTCATTTATTTTGCCGCCTAAAGAACAAAACGTGTGCACTACAACAGTATCTCATTTCCTAACTTAATTCCCTCACCATCACCCTATTTAATTCGACTAGATTTTATTACAATTGCTTCACTTTTGTTGATATTCGCCTTACAACCTGTTATAAAGGCACTGTCAGTTCATCTCAATGAATTTCTTAGCCACTTGGAGTCTCTGACATAATTGCTGCGGCACCGGCAAATATAATACTTTCTATTTCTTCCCCCTTAACTTGAATTCTTTCCAAATTTATCCTTTGTTTCCTTAACTGCTTGCGCAATGTACGGTATGGGTGAATTATAGTGACTGCGAACTAAATGAAATGAGCGTCTGGCTTTGTTGGCCGGGAGGCGCCATCTGGGGAAGTTCGGCCCGCCGAGTGCGAGTCTTATTGCAGTCGACGCCATATTGGGCGACTCGCGTGCCGGTGATGAGGATGCAACGATGATGGGACGAAACAACACTCAGTCCACGAGTGGAGAAAATCTCCAACCCGGCCGGGAATTGAACCTAGGCCCTATGCATGGGAGGCCAGGGCGTTATCTTTCAGCTAACTAGGCTGACCTAACAAAGATAATATTGGTATTACTTTTGCTACTGCAGATGCAGCCGCTAGTAGTGATAATAATAATAATAATAATAATAATAATAATAATAATAATAATAATGGCAGTAGTTGTGCATTAATAACAGTAATGGCAGAAGCAGATAAAAGTAGAATTTATAGGTATAGAAGTAGTTGTTTTCTGATGTACCGAGTTTTGGGAAAAGAAAATTTAAGAAAGGCACATTCGCTATGAATACTAGGAAGTTGGAGACATCAGCTTCGAATGAGATCTGTGCAAGGGTAACGAATGCATACAGGGACAATGATGATCTTACCATTGCTTTAATAGATATGTAATTATCTGTCTTGTGAAGTTGGAGGTGTTATGTAGTTCTCTAATATAGTGGGGGAGGTTGTTCCAGATACTGGTTCCCGCTGTTGAGAAGTACTGTACAAGGTGGCTGGACGAGGGAGTGGGACAGTAAGGATTTTACTCTGACGGGAACGGGTATTGCTTCCGTATTGGTCAGACAGGAGTGTTAAGGTCGAGGAGAGATATGAGGGACAGCGTTCAGTGATAAGACGTCAGAGCAAGCAGGAGCTATGGAAAGCTCTGCGCTTGTCTGCACCAAACCAGGATAGCTGTGGATATGATGGTAATATGTGATTAAGGAGTCGAACGTCACAGATATAATGAACACAAGCATTCAGAACCAGTTCCAGGCGGCGTGAGCTTTCCTGAGAAAGGCACTGAACGATAATACGGTTGTAATCAATAACTAGAAGCACAAGTTTTTGAATACATTATGGGAGTGACAGTGATCATTATGTTACAAATATTTACTATTAAAAACAGTCTTGACCACAATTTATTCAGTATGGTGACCGGTTTCGGCCACTACTGTGATTATCTTCAGACCAATGAGTAAGAACCACCTAATGCTAGTGATCCTCTAGCAGAAGGAGGTTCTTACTCATTGGTCTGAAGATAACCACAGTAGTGGTCGAAACCGGTCACCATACTGAATAAATTGTGATCAAGACTGTTTTTAATAGTAAATAAATAAAAAATGGAAGTACAAGTGTTTGTACAAGTTTCTTTTTCATGTCAAGAGAGAAGAGCTTTATGTATTTTTTTCTGGGAAAGGAGAGATACTGTTGCCTTCTTGTACATTACAATTACGTACACTGTCCAACTTAGATTTTCATCTGTCGTTACTCCAAAACTCTTCGATGAAGGAGAGTTGATACTTATCCCATGTAAGATAAAAGATGGTAGTGATTTCCAATGTTTCGGGCCAATGGGAGTAGAATGACCAATCAGTGCCGCTCGGGTTTTGAGTGGGTTGATTTTTAACCCTATATCCTGCGCCCATTTTGATATTGCACATAAGTCGGTTCTGTGATTCTCGATAGCTGTCTTCAGGTTTGTAGGTTTTGCACTTATGTACAACTGGGGGCTACCAGCCTACAACTGGTATTTGCAATAGCAAAAAACACACAGTTTATGTACAATGACAGACTATACGATCTAATAGCTAACCCTGGGGTCGCCGGAAAGTATCTGGGTCCATTGACTTTCCAGTGCAGGGCATGACGCACGGCTGGCGAGATGTCAAGCATGACCGAAACCATTGCACTGCACTCGGCGAGAAATTTAAGCTGCTGAGTTTTGCAAGTGAAATGTCATAATCGACGGTGTCAAAGGCTTTGCTGAAATCTAAGATGCACATGACAGTTGCCACTTTCGCATCCATGGCGAGCTTTAGGTCATCTGTTATCTTTATTGTGGTAGAGTTTGTGCTATATATTTACGGAAACCTTGATTGGTCTTCTTGTAGTAGGTTGTTTGTAGTTAGGTAGTTTGTTAGCTGGACGTGAACTACATATTCTATGGCCTTCAAAAGTGGAGGAAGAGTGCAGATAGGTCGGTAATCAGAAGGTGCTGTGGCAGCGTCCTTTGTAGATAATGCCTTAACTTGTCCCCGTTTCGAGGCTTCAGTGGAAACGTGGTTAAGGAAAGTTGAAAATTTGCTATAGTGGGCAGCAGTGGGTCAATAATATGCTTCATGATTTGGAATGTAATGCCATCGAGTCCAGTAAATGCTGATATGATACGCATGATGGCTGTATGGGCGGTGTTGCCAGTGACATACTTTACATAAAATTTTTCTTGCCTACAGTCGTTTATCCTCTAAAGTTCTCAAAGAGTCACTTTTGCTTCTGTGGTTCAACTGCCATTGTAGGTAATGCAAAGTACCGGTTCAGTTTATTAGATGGGACAATGGAATCAGCTGCAGCTTTTACTTTGCTTATACCAAGACCATGCAGGTTTTTCCTTATGACAGCTAGTCTATTTCTGTTGTCCGTTAATGTATGGGCATGTCTGAGTTTTGCATTTCTCAAAGCTTGACTGACTGTTCCACTTCTGCTTGTAAGTAATAAGAGTTTCAGATGTAGCACGTAGCTTTTATGTCCTATGTGCAGCACCTTGAGATTCATGAGCTGTTTTAGTTCTTCAGTTAGCCGCGGTGCAGGTTTCTTTCTTACTTTTTCGGTCTTTAAGAGTCATATTTGGCATATAGTTGAGTAAGTTTTTCGTTAATTTTCCACAAAGGAATCGATGACTTCCCCCAAACTATTTTGTACGCCTCAGTTGCAAGTTCAGATAAATTAATATGTTTGAACTATCGGCATGTAGCCAATTGTGGTTTCTTTCCAGAACATTCTGGCAAGTACGGCATGAAAATTATGTAATGGGTGAACAGGTCAGGTGGAGATATTAAAGAAGAACGAAGTACTCAGTCTGGGGATTTCGTTGCAGAGAAGTGTGACTAACGTTGGTATGATGGGTAGGAGCAAGCCGAAGTAACGACACACTTGAAGAAGAAAGCAACCACTTAAATTTTACACTGGGTGGATTACTGTATAGAAAATTTATATTGATATCATCAGCTATAATTTCATGCTCGAATGGTGATTCGAAACTTGAAAGAGCAGTTTCCATTTCACTCACTATAACGAATTATCCTTCAAAATGAGCAGCATATCTATGAGACTGGGCTTATAGCGCTAGATGGCTTATTCCTAATATTTGCTACCATGGGGATGCACTATCTCATATTAGGATATCTTCACCACGTCAGCTAGTAGCTGTATTCAGACACATTTTTACAAAGTGGTTTGGCAATTGTGAACTTTTTGAAGCTACACTATGTTATAAAAGGTATCCGGACACCCACAGAAACATAAGTTTTTCATATTAGGTGCTGCCACCTACTGCCAGGTACTCCATATCGGCGATCTCAGTAGTCATTAGACATCATGAGAGAGTTGAATGGGGCGCTCTGCGGAACTCACGGACTTCGAACGTGGTCAGATTATTGCGTGTCACTTGTGTCATCCATCTGCAAGCGAGATTCCCACACTCCTAAACATCCCTACGTCCGCTGTTTCCGATGTTGTAGTGAAGTAGAAACGTGAAGGAACACGTACAGCACAGAAGCGTACAGGCCGACCTCGTCTGTTGACTGACAGAGACCGCCGACAGTTGGTCGTAATGTGTAATAGGCAGACATCTATCTAGACCACCACACAGGGATTCCAAACTGTATCAGGATCCACTGCAAGTACGAGGGCTGTTCAATAAAAAATGATCATAATTTTTTATGATCATAATTTCTCGCGCTAAAAGTTAATCTAATGATACTCTATTAGCATAATGTGCAACAAACACATCGCAGTAGTTTGATTGGTGGGACTCTTGGTTCCCGCCTGTGAGAGGCAGGCAAGGTCAGACAAGTGCAGTATCGCCTACCGCTCTAATGGGGGTAACAGGCGAGGAACAATATGCGGCTTTGAAATTCTGCTTTCGTCTCAGAAAATCTTCAGCTGAGGCCATACAATGTTACAGGAGGCCTACGGAGAGTCTGTTGTTCCTTACAGCACAGTTCGAAGGAGGTTTAAAATGTTTAAAGACGGGAGACAATCAGTTTCAAAGGAAGGTGGACACCGTGCTGCAGTTACTGCTGTTACGGGAGTAAACATCAACAATTCTGCTGCCATTTTGAGAGAGGATCCACGAATTACCTCAAGATCACTTTCTGAAATAGCGAACATTTCATAGGGTGCCACCCATACATTGGTGCCAGAAAAACTACACATGGCGCGTGCTTATGCGCTATAGGTTCCAAGACTGTTGATTTCCGAACAGAAGGACATTCGCGTACAGGTCTGCATGCAGTTGAAGTTGATGTTAGAAGAAGAACCTGAGTTACTTTCAAATGTAATCACTGCTGATGAAACTTGGCTACATAATTTTGATCCTGAGAGTAAACAGCAAACATTAGTGTGGAAATTTCCTTCACCACTAACTCCCCCCCCCCCCCCTCCACCAAAAGCAAAAGTGGTTGCTTCTTTGATATTCATGGAATGGTTTGTCAGAATGTTGTACCCGCACACACATCAGTAACCGGACAACACTACAGGGATGTCCTGAGAACATTGCAAGTCCATATCAGGCACGAAAGACCACATTTCCGAGAAGCAGGCTGGATGCTGAACCACGATAATGAGCGGCGCATTTTGCGACTGCTGTTGCTGAATATCTTGCAAAAAATCAACGTCTCCTCACTCTCCCTATAGTCCGGATTTAGCCCCATGTGACTTTTTTTTATTCCCTGACATGAAGAAACGCCTTCGTGGGAAGCATTATCAATCATCAGAAGCAGTGGTGAAGGCTGCGGAGGCTATTTTGAAGGACCTCTCAAAAAATGTTTTCCAGCATATATTTGAAGACAGGCAGAAAATCTGGAGCAAGTGCATCACATTCGTGCGAGACTACTTTGAGGAGGACCATCAAAATTATGAGGATGAGTAAACGTATCTTGTCAAAAAAAAAAGTTATGATCATTCTTTATTGAACCTCCCTGGTAATATGACAGCTACGCAGGAGGTGAGAAAACTTGGATTTCATGGTCGAGTGGTTGCTCATAAGCAACGGTAAATGCCAAACGACGCCTCGCTTGTTATAAGAAGCGTAAACATTGAACGATTGAACAGTGGAAAAGTATTGTGTGGCTTGACGAATCACGGTACGCAGTGTGGCGGTCCGATGGCAGGGTGTGGGTATGACGAATGCTCGGTGGACGTCATCTGTCAGCGTGTGTAGTGCCAACAGTAAAATTCGGAGGAGGTAGTGTTGTGGTGTCGTCGTGTTTATCGTGGAGGGGTCTTGCACACCTCGTTGTTTCGCGTGGCACTATCACAGCACAGGCCTACACTGATGTTTTAAGCACCTTCCTCCTTCACACTGTTCAAGAACAATTCGGGGATGGCGATTGCATCTTTCGACACGATCGAGCACCTTTCCATAATGCACGTCCTGTGGCGGAGTGGTTACATGACAATAACATCAGTGCAATGGACTGGCCTGCACAGCGTATTGACCAGAATCTTATGGGATGTTTTGGAACGCCGACTTAGTGCCAGGCCTCGCTTACCGACATCGATAACTCTACTCATAGCAGCACTCTGTGAACAATGCCGCTCGGGATTAGCCGAGCGGTTTAAGGCACTGCAAAAAAAAAAGTTTCAAATGGCTCTGAGCACTATGGGACTCAACTGCTGTGGTCATCAGTCCCCTAGAACTTAGAACTACTTAAACCTAACTAACCTAAAGACATCACACACACACATGCCCGAGGCAAGATTCGAACCTGCGACCGTAGCAGTCGCACGGTTCCGGATAAGGCGCTGCAGCCATTGACTGTGCGGCTGGTCCCGGCTGAGCTTCTAGTCCTCCCTCGGGCATGGGAGTGTGTGTTTGTCCTTAGGATAATTTATGTTAAGTAGTTTGTAAGCTTAGGGACTGATGACCTTAGCAGTTAAGTCCCATAAGATTTCACACACATTTGAACATAAATACTCCGCAACCCACGGTACATTGGGTGGCGGATGGTATCCTGTGGCAGTACTAATCATTTCCTTTCCCGTTGGAAAGAAATGGTTCAAATGGCTCTAAGCACTATTTCTGTTGTGCTAGTACTTGACGGGAATCATACCATGTTTCTTAAGAGTCAAAGAAAGAAAATTGTGTCCACATCATCTGTTTGTTACCACATTCCACATACAATACGCAACCTCTAGTGTGGAAGGAATGGGATCGTTTAAAAAATAAAAACCTTGTGGACAAATATGAACAGTGTAATATTCACTGAAAGTTATCAGTCATTGTATAGTATACAATAATAGTTTTAGTATCTGCAGGTGGGCGTGACGACGTCCGAATCTATGTAGATACGCGCACTACAATATACACACGAGGAGAATATGGCAAGTGCCATCACCCGGTTTGCATGGTACTTCGGTCAATGGAAGAGGAGTCAAAATACGCAAACTCTTGTCCTGGGTTATCCGTAGGTGTGCGACTGTTTCTAAGAAAAGAAGGACGTCAAAGTTTTTGTGTGTCAGTGGTTAGCGTCGCGGCTTCTTAGTTTTGGTCCTGTTGTCGAATCCTGAGTGTTGTTAATTGGTTTTAGTTTTTTTTTTTTCGTTTATGAACCCGTGTCCGTAGAAGGTTACTACACGAATGTTTCTTATCAAATTAGGGGATACAGGGGGTTACATTATTTTAAAATTACAACTGTATTTCACAATACGTTTCATACGTTTATTATGTAATGTGTGTCTGTATCGTCTGTTGACGGGTTACAATCTGTTTAAATTCTCATATTCTGATACTTCATCTCATAGCAATCCTTACATTAATTCCTATATATTTTTGTACGTTTATTATTCAGGAAGCTTTGCTGAATTCCCCTGAACAACACAAATATTCTGCGTACCACGAGCATCGGGCGAAGACAGATTTACTACAGTCATAGTATTTCGTATGAAATTCCCTCGGGAAAGGAACTTCATTAAAATTGGTGAAGAGTTTGCGTGTTGGCGAAACATTAACGGTAAACCATGCATAATGAGTCACTTTTCAAAAAACTGGCGCTTGTAGTGGATTGCGAACCAAGATACAGTACAGGAGCTTCAACCAAAACAATTTCAAATATTTTCACTTTTTGTTTAAATTCATTCATGTGACATACAATTAGTAGACGGATAAGGACAACGCTATGTCAAAGATCTGGAAAACATCAGTGTAGTAGTCTTCTACAGGTGTGGGCATATAAATAAAAAACAATAATCGAGTCTCGAACACAGGGCCCAAAATTAAGAACGCAAGACGTTAACGACCGTGCCGCTAATTCGTCTGAGAACAGTGCCACGTGAAAGACACGTAAAGTACCTGGACGATAAGTCGCAAACTTTGACCGTCGTTTTTCAGAAATCGTCGAGTATCGACGGATAATCTGAGACACGTGTTCGTTTATTTCGACCCGTCTACCTCGTCAGATGCGGGCATTTGACAACTGACTAGGCGACAACTGTCAGCTCTAGCACAAAATTATGTTTGTGGTGGTTTAATACAGTAGTAGCACTGGTCTGCTCTGCTTACTTTTGCTCGCAAGTAAACACTTCTTTCAGCTGGTCTGCCGATATGACGCGATGCGTGCGTCATCCATGGCAGTTTCTTGAACTACACCGTTGTTCTACTCATGCCAGCTCATCTGACACCACCAGGACGTCCGCTGGCATGCATACAAAAATCATAAAGCCCGAAAAACCACTCTCGCCAGTGAACTATTATTTAAATCTCCAGAATATACGCAGTGCAACTGAAATATTCAGTTGCGTTGCATACGACTTTGTACAAAACGATAAGGAGAGGTGATCTGCTGAGTGGTGTGGTAATTGCTGTGGTAGGAATGTGTTTTGTACATAGTTCCACGTAGTCAGCGCGCACACAACTTTCCCACTAGAGCGCGCCCCATTAAGCACAACAGCGCAGGTGCAGCGCTCGTCCGTCTCCGAACTACGAGATGGCGCTGCCATAGAGACGGACCAAATTCTGCTTCAGCCGATCTGCGTACTAATATGTAACGCAGCCAATGAGATTGCTGCTAACGTAGAACCTTTTCTTCTCGTGGATCACAATCGCGCAGTGATACATGAATGGGCAAGGTATTTTAACGGGTGTACAGATCTCCAGTTAGTGAGTCTGCATTTGTCTGCAACAGTCTGTACCAGTCTGTAGTCAAGTTTCAGTCTGCGCCTAATAAGATTACCATATTCAAGTACATAGCCATGAAGCTAAATGTACAGACACTTTTGTCAAGTATCAGAGTATATGTGAGAATAAGTTGAACGTACCAATATCAAAGGAACTTCAGATTGTAAATTGTAAACAGCATCCAGAATCAAGTTACGTAATGTCTATATTTTTTATTATTTTAATAAATGTGGGTGAAAATGTATCAAGTTCTGTTTAAAGTTCTGGTCACCGTCAATCTGCTACTCTAAGCGTGCAACTGGCACTTCTATCGTCTGACCTACCGGCAGAAGATAAACACGCCACGATAAGAGCACGAGACATATTGCTGACATTCGCCTACTTCGTTAGAGCGACAAGTCAAATAATCTGATGGTGTGTTTACTGAAGGTCTTACAATACGCCCATCACAGAAAGCTATACAGCAGCAGAAATGATTAGCGAACAACACAACAAACTGAAGGTTTACTTAATTTATATGTATCTAGTCGAACAAAGCCTCATTACACATACTGCAGCATGAAACAAAGCCCAGCTGTAATTGTCCACAAGGAAAAGTCTCTCTCTCTATTATAGCTCGAATGATGACAGACCTGCGTATCATCATCTTGCGAAGCCGCTCCAAGAGGAAGTGGGATCAGCTGTTGCCACTGGCCGTTCTATTCAGAGGGCGCTAGAAGTACAGAGCTTCTGGAGGTGTGGTTCAAATGGCTCTGAGCAGTATGGGACTTAACAGCTGAGGTCATCAGTCCCCTACAACTTAGAACTACTTAAACTTAACTAAACTGAGGACATCACAAACATCTATGCCCCAGGCATATACGAAAGAACAGATACCATCGCTGACCATGCAGCTCTCAAGAATGAAATAATTAAATCAAGACCCTAAGCTGTCGACAGGCGTTGATGTACATCAACGGGGACGGTTGAAAATGTGTGCCCCGACCGGGACTCGAACCCGGGATCTCGTGCTTAAATGGCAGACGCTCTCTCCATCTGAGCCACCGAGGACACAGAGGATAGCGCGACTGCAGGGATTTATCCCTTGCGCGCTCCCCGTGATGCCCACCTTCCCCACTTAATGTCCACATACTACATTCTTAGTGCCCCTGCCATTACACTCATTACTCGCGGCAGACAATCTATCGATTCCCGTAAGAGTTCGGGCAGTGGGTGTGCATCCGTACAGAAGGAGGAGGTCAATGGCCGTGTAGCCTTAACTATATATGAAGATTTAAAAGGTAGATAGGTAAATACAAGACGCATTGCGTGCAATATTTTATGGGGAGTGTGTTTAATGAGTGTCAAAGTAGTTTATTCGTTCTTATTAGTAGTTTTAAGATGTCTCAATGGAAATACTGCATTGTGGATACTGCTTTGAAGTTTAATTTTCTGACCAGTTTTATTTAATGATAATTACATCAAGACCATAAGCTGTCGACACAGCGAGACCTTCAGAGGTGGTGGTCCAGATTGCTGTACACACCGGTACTACTAATACCCAGTATCACGTCCTCTTGCATTGATAGATGCCTGTATTCGTTGTGGCGTACTATCCACAAGTTGATCAAGGCGCTGTTGGTTCAGATTGTCCCACTCCTCAACGGCGATTCGGCGTAGATCACTTAGATGGATGATGGGTCACGTTGTCCATAAACAGCCCCTGTCAATCTGTCCCATGCATGTTTGGAGAACATGCTGACCACTCTAGTCGAGCGATGTTGTTATCCTGAAGGAAGTCATTCACAAGATGTGCACGCTTTGGGGGCGCGAATTGTCGTCCATAAAGACGAATGCCTCGCCAATATGCTGTCGATATGGTTGCACTATCGGTCGGAGGATGGCATTCACGTACCGAACAGCCGTTACGACGCCTTCCATGACCACCAACGGCGTACATCGGCCCCACATAATGCCACCCCAAGACATCAGGGAACCTCCACCTTGACGCTCTCGCTGGACAGTGTGTCTAAGGCGTTCAGCCTGATCGGGTTGCCTCCAAACACGACGATTGTCTGGTTGAAGCCATATGCGACACTCATCATTGAAGAGAACGTGATGCCATCCTGAGCGGTCCATTCGGCATGTTGTTGGATCGAACTGTACCGCGCTGCATGGTATCGTGGTTGCAAAGATGGATCTCACCATGGACGGCGGGAGTGAAGTTAGGCATCAAGGCATCATGCACCCTATTGCGCTGACGTCCTGTGGGTGTACGAAAAGATTTATTCAACGTGGTGGCGTTGCTGTCAGGATACCTCCGAGCCGTAATACGCAGGTAGCGGTGATCCACTGCAGTAGTAACCCTTGGGCGACATTAGTGAGACATGTATTAACAGTTCCTGTCTCTGTATTTCCTCCATGTCCTAACAACGTCGCTTTGGTTCACTCCGATACGCCTGGGCACTTCCCTTGCTAAGAGCCCTTCCTGGCAAAAGTAACAATGCGGACGCGATGGAACGACGGTATTGACCTTCTAGGCATGGCCGAGTACAGATAAGACGAGCCATGTACCTCTTTCCTGGCGGAATGAGTGGAACTGATCGTCTGTCTCACCCCCTCCGCCTAATAGGCGCTGCTCATGCATGGTTGTTTACATTTGTGGACGGGTTTAGTGACATCTCTGAACAGTCTAAGGGACTGTGTCTGTGATACAATATCCACAGTCAAGTCTATCTTCAGGAGTTCTGGGAAGCAGAGTGATGCAAAATATGTGTAGATTAATATGTCACTTACTTCATTTATGTAATACCGTGTGTGACATCCTGTTATATGTTTATCTACTGTCTTGTAACTTTATTGTATAGACCTGAAGATGATTGGAACGTCGAAACTGGTTGCCTAATAAAACAATATCAAAATAACTTCTTTGGTACAATATTACTTAAAAGAGCGGGAACGATTTCGTACGTGTGATTCATTCTTCGGCATGTTCTTCTTTCTTCTGTTCGTTAGCGTCCCCTCCGTCTTAGATATGAGGATCGCTATACGCAAGGAAGGGCAATTTTATTTTATTTAACTTCGTGTCGGGTGCCCTCCCAAGTCACTGCATTGGTAAGTTTTTTAATGAAGGGAAGACCCATGCGAGCACAGTCTCCAAAGTGTGTTAATTCTGTTCTGTGTGTGATCCTGTTTCAGATGTTTGTGTAGCTTGTTGTTTGACGCAGAAACTTAGGCCCAGCTCAGCGTTTGTCTAAAAGTGTGTGGGAAACCGCCTAAAAAACAAACTCAGGCTGGCCAGTGCTGAAGCCATTGTCGTTAATGTACTGTACAGCTTCGTTTCGTATCTCGCTCACCTCCACGTCCCTCGAGCTGGCGCACTGCTCGTTAACGTGTCTGCATGCGGTCCGTACTTTCGAACGTCAACGTTGAGCGTACCGAGTTCAACGCTCGTAACCGATGTGACTTGTTGTTACGGTACGTGTGCCTTATCGTGGTATACGCAATCGCAGCGCGCTCCTGCAACAGTTGTTAGCTGCATGCAGTTCACAAATAACACTTTTTGCGAAATGGACAGACTTAAATTTCCTATGTTATCTCATCTAAAATTCAGGTTTCCTCACTTGTTCACACCCTAGACATTTTGTTCTGTATGTGGTACAAATAGATAAAAACATCGATACATGTCAAAAAGGAAAGTACCATGTTCAGTCAATAAGGACATTGGCTTATAATAGTTCCACTACAAATAGTTCGACACAGATTTACAATAGTTCTCCACATAGGGTAAAAATTATACCTTGATCAACCTGGATGCTTTACCATCTCATCAAGTTCCCCCCCCCCCCTCCTCCCCACCCTCCTCACTCACATCGTACACCTCTGCATCTCCTACAATCTTCACAAACCAGATTCCATTCACATCATTGTCTCCCCTCTGATCACCAGTCTTGTTATGCAGCCGCGCCTTGAGAAACACATCCCTCCATCCCTACAACTACATACACTCCATATTCCAGCTCAACGCAACTTCAGCTAACTCCCTCTCTCAGACGAGATCCGCCCCGATATTTATCCCTCCTACCAACTTTACCTCTACCCCAACTATCCCATTCGACATCGGAGGTCCTCTCTCCTTTTCCTCCCTCCATATTTCCCCATCCCTTTCCTGTTGTAACCACTGTCCTATCCACAAAGCGCACTAATGCTCACCGTCTGTCTTTTCCAGCGTCTGCATTTCCCACTATCCGCCTTAACTCCTATCTAGATAGTTTTTCCTAGCTTTCGGACCCCTTCCTTTCTACCCAAACCCCTCAACCCCATGGAACATACCCTCTCCTCCGAGAATACTTCTCACCATAGTGCAGGCTCTCCAGATTTTAACTGAATGTGCAGTGCTTCAGTCTTTTTATAAGAAGAATTTTACCTTCCTGCTGTTTCAATTTCTCTTTATAAATTTTTCAGTTCGCATGGCTGAAGAGCGGAGAAATGTACCGCTGACAGCTCACCCCCCCATCCATATGGGGCGACGGAGAGGAAAAAAAAGACAAATAGAAAAAATAAAAAAACAAAATTATTTCTTCGTTATCACCTTTTAGTAATAGCCTAGGTAATTCTTTCTTGATCACTGTGACCGTTCAGTAACAGAATCTTTACAAAGTGTGAAATACAAAAATTAAAACAAAGTGTAAAACGTCTTACAGCAAGTAGGGCAAGATGTCTTAGAGATTAAAGCAATGGAACAAAATCACTTCTCAAAAATAGGGCACTTTTATTTAAGTAACACCGACTATTATATAATATACTCATACTATTATAAAACTAATAAGATAGTGTAAGAGCCCATCTGAAAACGAGGAGGGTAGTAATAAAGTATTTAGATACAGTTAGACGCGAACCAGCAACGCATCATCTAGCACCTAACAATTCCATGACACTGCAAATTACACTACACCAACCCTGAGTGAGTTTATCACCTTCTGAAAGCTTTAATCGTAGATATGTTATCGATTGACATTTAATTGTAACACATTGTACCACGAACAATGTGTTTTTGATGGGTCCTCCTTGTGCCGCAGCCTTCAAACGGCGTACTTTCGTAAGATGGGAGTTACAATAATTCTTTAACGACCAATACAACGTTTCCCGACATTTTAGTACAACAAATCATACCATTATTGACGGGTTTTCGACAGATCCTCAGTTTGCTGGTGTTTAGAAACGGCATAATTACACAATGTGATCAAAAGTATCCGGAACCTGGCTGAAAATGGCGCCCTCCATCGGTAATGCTAGAATTCTGTATGGTGTTGGCCCACCCTTAGCCTTCATGACAGCTCCCACTCTCGGACGCATAGGTTCAATCAGATTCTGTTAGGTTTCTTGGGGAATGGCAGCCTATTCTCCACGAAGTATAGTCCCGGCGGAGGTTCGAGTCCTCCCTTGGGCATTGGTGTGTGTGTGTTTGTCCATAGTATAATTTAGGTTAAGTAGTGTGTAAGCTTAGGGACTGATGACTTTAGTAGTTAAGTCCCATAAGATTTCACACACATTTTTTTCCACGAAGTGCTGCAATGAGGAGAGGTGTCGATGTCGGTCGGTGAGGCCTGGCACGAATTCGGCGTTCCAAAACATCCCAAAGGTGTTCTATAGGATTCAGGTCAGGACCGTGTGCAGGAAAGGCTATTACAGGGATGTAATTGCCGTGTAACCACTCCGTCACAGGCTGCGAGTTATGGACAGGTGCTCGATCGTGTTGAAAGATGCAATCGCCATCGCTGAATTGCTCAACAGTAGGAAGGAAGGTGCTTAAGACATCAATGTAGGCCTGTGCTGTGTTACTGCCGCACAAAACAATAAGAGGTGCAAGCCTCCTCCATGAAAACACGACCACACCTTAACACCACGGCCTCCGAATTTTACTGTTGGCACTACACACGATGGCAGATGACGTTCACCGGGAATTCGCCATACCCACACCCTGCCATCGGATCGCCACATTGTGTATCGTGATTCGTCACTCCGCACAACGTTTTTCCACTGTTCAGTCGTCCAATGTTTACGCTCCTTACATCAAGCGAGGCGTCGTTTGGCATTTACCGGCATGATGTGTGGCTTATGAGCAGCCGCCCGACCACGAAATCCAAGATCCTGATGCACTTTGGAATTCTGTGTCTGGATAGATATCTGCCGATTACACATTAGACTCTCTTCAATAGTCGGCGGTCTCTGTCAGTCAACAGGCGAGGTCGGCCTGTACGTTTTTGTGCTGTACGCGTCCTTTCACGTTTCCACTTCACTATCACATCGGGAACAGTGGACCTAGGGATGTTTAGGAATGTGGAAATCTCGCGTACAGACGTATGATACAATGACACCCAATCACCTGACCACGTTTGAAGTCCTTGAGTTCCACGGAAGGCCTCATTCTAGTCTCTCACGATGTCTAATGACTACTGAGGTCGCTGATATGGAATACCTGGCAGTAGGTGGCATCAAAATGCAACTAATATGAAAAACGTATGTTGATCATATAGTGTACATATGGGCTTGAACTGAAAGTCAATATGGCATTTTGCGGCTCTGTATTGGAGAGAGATGGCGTGCGTATGACCATGTCATTGGTATACGTTCAAATACATGTTCAAAATATCTGACATGCTAGGTATCACCAACTAGCTTTTTCCACGCTATGACGTCAGAAACGACACACTCTCAAAACTCAATGTTAGACTTCATGGTACGTGTGCCGACAGCTTTATGCTGTACGAGCTAGCAGTGTTCGATGACTAACAACAAAAATACTTGACGTGAAACTCAGCATATGAGCATATCTTTAGACGCGAAGTAATACCAGTCTTCGGGTGTGGGGAAGAAAACTTCAGAACATTCAGGATGTACTGTGCTCGTAGTTTAATGGTATCGAGACATTGCATCAAGCTCCAATACATAGGTGTAGCATGTGACGGGTGTAACACCTACATTTTCAATTTGTCTGTTGTAAAGATTCATTATGGTGTTGCGCCATAGAGCTGTGTGAAAAGACTACACTTAATGCAATTACTTCGATTCGAGCCTAAAATTACAGATACATGTCCGTAACATCGCTTGGAATACAATGAATTTCCTTGAGAGTGAAGAGCTGGTTT
Source organism: Schistocerca gregaria (assembly GCF_023897955.1). Lineage (NCBI taxonomy): Eukaryota > Metazoa > Arthropoda > Insecta > Orthoptera > Acrididae > Schistocerca > Schistocerca gregaria. Next base: position 124,639,637 of record NC_064925.1, read on the forward strand.
CCATAAATCCACAATTTCCCCTTGTCTCTTACATATCCTACGAACTACGGGTGAAGGGCAACAGCAGATTCTATATTCGTTTATTACCCGAAAGCGTTTGACACAGCGACCCAGTGAAGATTGTTAACGTGGTCCGAACTTACGGAATATGTGAGTGGCTAGAAGCCTTCTTAAGAAATAGTCCTGGATGGCGAGTGTTCATGGCAGACAAAGATATCATGCTGAGAGCCCCAGGGAAGTATGACAGAATTGCTCATGTTATCCACGTACGCAAACAATCTGACGCATAAGGTATTGCACGACGCAGTGTCATGGTTGAGTTACTATAAGAGGATACAGAATGTCTTCGATAGAATCAACAGGCTTCGAACGCTGAATGGTAGTTGGAGCTGTACACATGGAACACTCCAATTGGGAAATCGTCAGGGAATTCTATATTCCGAAATAAACAGTGTCTAGAGTGTCCTGAGACACCAAATTACGGGAATTCCCTCTCACCACGGAGGAGCGGGAAGGTTCAAAAGTGGCTCTGAGCACTATGGGACTTAACATCTTAGGTCATCAGTCCCCTAGAGCTTAGAACTACTTAACGTAACTAACCTAAGTACATCACACACATCATGCCCGAGGCAGGATTCGAACCTGCGACCGTAGCAGTCGCACGGTTCCGGACTGAAGCGCCTACAACCGCACGGCCACCGCGGCCGGCGGAGCGGGAAGGGAGTGACTACTTACAAACCGTATGTACTCTTACGAAACGTAAATGTAGAATGTCTCCATTATTTCTAAAGGCGAAAGCTACCATTTGCGGATATTATCTTTTGTTCTCCACAAGGTGAACGAGCTTGCCACTTTCATATCGCGCCGTGTTCATATCACAACACTGTCCGTAACAGGCTTTGCAGCGCATTTCTGGTGGTCATTGTTTTCGAGTCGACCTAGACACGTGGACAGCCGCACTATAAATTAACGAGAGCCGGGACAAGTGGAAGTGCGAATGACATTTCACTTAGGGGAGAGAGAAATTACAAAACCCTCCAATCCATAATACATTCAGAATCTTCGTACGACAATTTACTGAACGTCCTTGATGATATTTTCGTTTTGTAAAAAAGGTGCCAAGGCTCTGATGGGCCCTTCACGTATCTCATCAAGCTGACCGCAGCTGGATCCTTTCAGTATAGTCACGTTCTACAGTTTCAGTAGGGGTGATAAATCACATGATTAGCATTCAGTGTACAGCCGGAAGTATACTGACGGGAAAAAATTAGTAGCAGCACGGGATTAGCTGACCGGTCTAAGGCGCTGGAGTCATGGACTGTGCGGCTAGTCCCCGCGGAGGTTCGAGTCCTCTCTTGGGCATGGGTGTGTGTGTGTTTTTTCTTAGGATAATTTAGGTTCAGTAGTGTGTAAGCTTAGGGACTGATGACCTTACCAGTTACGTCCCATAAGATTTCACACACGTTTGAACATTTTTGAAAAACATTAGTAGACCCTACGAGGGGTTTCAGAGTCACTCAAGATTTATTGTTTCAGAGTGCATATGGAGTACATGAAATGATTACATTTCCAGGTGAATCGCAGAAGTTGATTTGTGGTGTCGAGAAAGCACCCATATTAATACTTGGTGAATCCTCCACGGGTGGAAATACAGGCGCTGACTGGCATCCATTCGATCGTACAGATGGCGAATACTGTCGTGCGATCCGTCATTCCAATCCTGCTCGACCTGTTCACGTACTTCTGTGAGTGTCGCTGGTTGACGAGTCGCACGAGTAACTCCTCGTCCCGTCGACTGGAGCAAGTCCAGCGATCGTGTGTCCAGAGAAGTTCCAGCACGTCTTGCAGAGCACCTTGAGTTTCACGGACGATGTGTGGGCGAGTATGATCCTGTTGGAACAATACATCACCTTGCAAGATCGCCTCGCTTCTAAACTGATGCTGTTATTACTCAGGTTAGAGTCCGTAGAGGGTGGTATATGTGACGTACAGTATAACTGTTCAGCATTTCCAACCAGAATTTGCGAGTGAAGTCGGACCTTCCTCGATCTGGCTTGGTGGGTCGTCTCGTCGGATTACCTCCTACCTGTGCGCGGTGCAGCTGTCGTAAATGTCGTCTCGTGCAGATACTTCATCTGCGCATTGGATGTCTCTGCCGGAGGAAGCTAATTATCTGAAATTGCTATCGATCAACTTTGGGGTATCTATTTACTCGAAATTAACATTCAGAATGCCGTAATATCACTTTTATTTATATTAGATCAATAATGAAACACTCATGTGACAAACTACTCGTAACCGAGAGCATGGCTACCATCTATCAAGACAGGAAGAGCTCTTAACGCCGACTGCCAGCTTTGGCGCGCAGTCTGTATCTCTTACTAGTTTCGTCACAGTTCGTGGATTTCCGATCAAGTTCGTAGTTAGGAAGATATGCATTTTTTAATGAACTGGAGTGAATTTTAACGAGGCAAAATTATGATGAATAGTTTTAAACATCCAGAGGCTCCTCCTAGTATTCATGTTGTCATAAACGACTTTGATTATTAAATATAAATAAACAAAATCGGTGACTTTGGAACCAAGATGGCGGTACTTCCCGTCATGTATATTTCCCAGGCTGACGCTTGTTGCTACGGTCCAGCGCCGAGCCCCACCCCACTATGCGCGAAATACGGTCGCTTCGTCACCTAGCCATCCAGCGTGGGAAATTCTCTCCGACTCATGGCCGGCTACGGAATACAGCACTTTCTAACTATCGTGAATACATCAATAAGAGACAATAATTTACTAAAACTGGTAAAAATGTCTTCCTCACGTAAGAGGCACGTTACAGCCTTCCTGTTGCAAGAACGGCAAAAGATGGGTCCAAAATCAATCTGTATGTACCGAGTGGTGGTAAAGTCCCCTCCAGAAGCACCAAAGGTGAACGAGGGCTGTAGCTTATTGCACCTCAGACCATAAGTCCTGGGATGGGGCCAGTGTGGCTTGGACGAATGCACTGTACGAGACAGTACTCACCAGATGTACGTCGTAGAAGCAGATGATCAAGACCACGACGCGCCATTCCACCTACTAAGTGATCCTCTGTCTGCCCTAATCCAGCTATGTACACTACTGGTCATTAAAATTTCTACACCAGTAGGAAATGCAGATGATAAACGAGTATTCATTGTACAAATATATTGTACTAGAACTGACATGTGATTACATTTTCACGCAATTTCGGTGCATAGATCCGGAGAAATCAGTACCGAACAACCACCTCTGGCCGTAATAGCGGTCTTGATACGCCTGGACATTGAGTCAAACAGAGCTCGTATGGCGTGTACAGGTACAGCTGCCCATGCAGCGTCAACACGATACCACAGTTCATCAAGAGTAGTGACTGGCGTATTGTGACGAGCCAGTTGCTCGGCCACCATTGACCAGACGTTTTCAGTTGGTGAGAGATCTGGACGATGTGCTCGCCAAGACAGCAGTCAAACATTTTCTGTATCCAGAAAGGCCGTACAGGACCTGCAGCATGCGGTCGTACATTATCTTGCTGAAATGTAGGGTTTCGCAGGGATCGAATGAAGGATAGACCCACGGGTCGTAACACATCTGAAATGTAACGTCCACTGTTCAACGTGCCGTCAATGCGAACAAGAAGTGACCGAGACGTGTAACCAATGTCACCCCATACCATCACTCCTGGTGACACGCCAGTATGACGATGACGAATGCACGCTTCCAATGTGCGTCGACCGCGAAGTCTCCAAACACGGATGTCACCATCATGGTGCTGTAAACGGAACCCGGATTCATCCGAAAAAATGACGTTTTGCCATTCGTGCACCCAGGTCCGCCTTTGAGAACACCATCGCAGGCGCTCCTGTCTGTGATGCAGCGTCAATAGCAACCGCAGCCATGGTCTCCGAGCTGATAGGCCGTGCTTCTTCAAACGACGTCGAACTGTTCGTGCAAATGGTTGTTGTCTTGCAAACGTCCCCATCTATTGACTCAGGGATCGAGAAGTGGCTGCACGATCCGTTACAGCCATGCGGATAAGATGCCTGTCATCTCGGCTGCTAGTGATACAAGGCCTTTGGGATTAAGCACGGCGTTCCGTATTACCCTCCTGACCCCCCGATTCCACATTCTGTCAGCACGTTGTAGGTGTCGCCATCGGCGCCAACCTTGTGTGAATGCTCTGAAAAGCTAATGATTTGCATATTACAGCATCTTCTTCCTGTCGGTTACATTTTGCGTCTGTACCACGTCATCTTTGTGGTGTAGCAATTTTAATGGCCAGTAGTGTATGTCAATACTTCGCGTGAGTAACAGACAGGCCAAAGGTGTGCGTGTCCGTAGTCCCACTACTAATAACCGGTTGGCAACAGCGCCTGTTCACGAAATTTGCTGGAATAGCTGATGTGAGATAGTGTCGTGTTTCCATTCAATTCGAATATAATTTCTATAAATTTGTTAAAATTTGTGTAAATTTCTTTAAATGTGTTTAAATTTATTATATACCTACAGCATGAGCGTTGTGTTGCCACCACAAGAGGCTTGGATATCAGGGTCTTAGTAGGTGTATTACATGCACTGGACATAAGTCTTTATTTAAACAACTATCCATCAAATGTTTGCCATCCTATTGGAAAATGTGCTTGAATTTTGCTGAAGGGAGGGGGGCTATTACGGTGTCGCCCCACTAGAGGTTGGTCATTCTTATAGGCAATAAAAGGTATTCGCTAGGGTTCCAAATACCTTGTTTCAGCTACTTTTCAAGGTGATCCAACCCCATTTCCTACATACACAGAATTAGGGATATCACCTAGTTTATTATGATGATACAAAACATTCACAATGCCACCGGTCTAGAAGGGAGGAAAACTGTTCTGGGCTGCTAGAGAGAGGAGGGAGTGTACTTTATTTATTTTTATGAACAATTGATTTAGCCACGGATTTTACCTAATTTGTTTATTACGCTGATGCAAAGCACTCGCCCTAACGTGCTTAGTCACAATATACAGTTTATAGACCTCAAAACTACTCCTAAATGACGGCCGGATTTGCCGAGCGGTTCCAGGCGCTAAAGCCTGGAACCGCGCGACCGCTACGGTCGCAGGTTCGAATCCTGCCTCGGGCATCGATGTGTGTGATGTCCTTAGGTTAGTTAGGTTTAAGTAGTTCTCAGTTCTAGGGGACTGAAGACGTCAGACGTTAAGTCCTATAGTGCTCACAACCATTTTACTCCTAAATAATAATACATTACACCGATGTGCTGAGACGTAACAACCCGTAAATTACGAAGTCGCACATTGGTTAGCACACTAAACTCGCATTCGGGAGGGCGACAGTTCAATCTTGCGTTCGGCCCCATAGTGATTTAGGTTTTCCGTGATTTCCCTAAATCGCTCCAGGCAAATGCCGGGATGGTTCCTTTGAAAGGGCACGGCCGATTTCGTTCCTCGTCCTTCCCTAATCCGATGGGACCAATGACCTCGCTGTCTGGTCTTCTCCTTCAAACAACACACTCCTAAATCACCGAAATAATCCAGTACATACCATGCAACGAGCAATCTACACGTGGATCACCGAAATAATGCATGCAAACAGGCTCACAACGCTTAATCACCCGAAAATAAGTCATTGCACAAACACTCAGTGCAAGTAAAAAGCCCAGATTTTCAACCATTCGAAACCTGATTATACTGGATGGAAAGCCTAAGTGCTCCCCCCCCCCCCCCCTACTAACTCATGGAAACTCTCCAGATGCAGGAGAGAAAGGTTAGGTTAGTGTACTTTATTTTGTTAGGGAAACTGACGAAAATATCCATCCTAGTTACATAATTAATCACAAAGATCGCTCCTAATTACACAGTTATATGCAGAGCGCTGCGTAAGGACGGCTTAAAATCGCAAAAACTAACTATAAAACGCACCTTATCCTTCTTTAATTACACAACTATATGTATAGTACTGCACAAGAACGGCAGTACTCCACAAAAACTGACAACTCGCATTATCATGTTTGGGGAAAAAAATATACCGCACGAAACCAGCGACAAAAACACTCAAACTGTACCCTACACCTACAAGCAAGGCAAAAGACATTCAGCTGCTGTTCGACAGAGATGCGTTTAAAAAATTCATTAGCTCCAAGCATATACCATCTATGCCTATTTGACGTCAAAGTTCACTACACACGCCTACTAAAAAATCACCCTAACCGAAGCCAGTGGGAGATCCTCGTCCTAAAAGACTACCTTCTCATCCATTTCCTCTAAAAGTGTTCTGACCTAATGGCTATGAAGCACCGCTGTCACAGACCCACAACGCCTCGCGTACGCAGACTGTTTTTACGTTACGTAGTAAGCTCGAGCACGGCCGGACGAGATCCACCATTCAGTGTTCCATTTTTTTTTAACATAAACTTCGCTCCTATAATAAAGCAAAACATTTCCGACCACAATAAATGTCCTATTTTTCACGGAAATAGACAAAGTCCAGTTTTATGAGCAAGAACTACACTCCTGGAAATTTCCAGGAGTGCAAGAACACCGTGAATTCATTGTTCCAGGAAGGGGAAACTTTATTGACACATTCCTGGGGTCAGATACATCACATGGTCACACTGACAGAACCACAGGCACATAGACACAGGCAACAGAGCATGCACAATATCGGCACTAGTACAGTGTATATCCACCTTTCGCAGCAACGCAGGCTGCTATTCTCCCATGAAGACGATCGTAGAGATGCTGGATGTAGTCCTGTGGAACGGCTTGCCATGCCATTTCCACCTGGCGCCTCAGTTGGACCAGCGTTCGTGCTGGACGTGCAGACCGCGTGAGACGACTCTTCATCCAGTCCCAAACATGCTCAATGGGGGACAGATCCGGAGATCTTGCTGGCCAGGGTAGTTGACTTACACCTTCTAGAGCACGTTGGGTGGCACGGGATACATGTGGACGTGCATTGTCCTGTTTGAACAGCAAGTTCCCTTGCCGGTCTAGGAATGGTAGAACGATGGGTTCTATGACGGTTTGGATGTACCGTGCACTATTCAGTGTCCCCTCGACGATCACCAGAGGTGTACTGCCAGTGTAGGAGATCGCTCCCCACACCATGATGCCGGGTGTTGGCCCTGTGTGCCTCGGTCGTATGCAGTCCTGATTGTGGCGCTCACCTGCACGGCGCCAAACACGCATACGACCATCATTGGCACCAAGGCAGAAGCGACTCTCATCGCTGAAGACGACACGTCTCCATTCGTCCCTCCATTCACGCCTGTCGCGACACCACTGGAGGCGGGCTGCACGATGTTGGGGCGTGAGCGGAAGACGGCCTAACGGTGTGCGGGACCGTAGCCCAGCTTCATGGAGACGGTTGCGAATGGTCCTCGCCGATACCCCAGGAGCAACAGTGTCCCTAATTTGCTGGGAAGTGGCGGTGCGGTCCCCTACGGCACTGCGTAGGATCCTACGGTCTTGGCGTGCATCCGTGCGTCGCTGCGGTCCGGTCCCAGGTCGACGGGCACGTGCACCTTCCACCGACCACTGGCGACAACATCGATGTACTGTGGAGACCTCACGCCCCACGTGTTGAGCAATTCGGTGGTACGTCCACCCGGCCTCCCGCATGCCCACTATACGCCCTCGCTCAAAGTCCGTCAACTGCACATACGGTTCACGTCCACGCTGTCGCGGCATGCTACCAGTGTTAAAGACTGCGATGGAGCTCCGTATGCCACGGCAAAGTGGCTGACACTGACGGCGGCGGTGCACAAATGCTGCGCAGCTAGCGCCATTCGACGGCCAACACCGCGGTTCCTGGTGTGTCTGCTGTGCCGTGCGTGTGATCATTGCTTGTACAGCCCTCTCGCAGTGTCAGGAGCAAGTATGGTGGGTCTGACACACCGGTGTCAATGTGTTCTTTTTTCCATTTCCAGGAGTGTATATAGTTGTTCGCGTTAGACTTCGAAACGTATCACCTCTGAAAACACATTTACGTCTAAACCGATATTTCCACTCACGAATACAGATTTCCGTCATTTAGCAAATTCCAAATCACGCCCTATAATTTATAAAGTCAGATAACGTCTTTCTCATATCTAGACAACCGGCAAACGTGTCTTCCACCTGCTAGATGCACACACCACAATCGACCTCCTCTCATCAAAATAAGAAGTCAAATGCGAAGTAGCACTCGACCAAACAATTTACATGATAACGGAATAATGACCGAGCACAAACACACATCCATATTCAAATTTCCACTTGATCACGAAAGCTGTCCAGCACATACTAAGTATTAGTTCGCTGTTCGGTCGTCTAGACGACTACACACGGTTAAGTCAAATACATTCCCGAATTACAACAGCCCTATCCATTTAGATGCCCCCCTCACCACCCCCCACCTACCCCACCGTTAGCGGGAACCTTGAATCATTCCTACCACAGGCCATGCATAGACAGAATCATCCTACTGAATCGAACACATACATATTGGATCGCTATACTTACAACTGAATGACATTCGACAATGACCGAAGTATCCGAAATACATCCTGCTTACGGCTCTGGAAATAGAAATATGTGTACCATTCTTGTCGCTTGACATACTCTCCCCTTTGCTATCACAATAGAAACCTTCTTTACAACTGGACATAGTCATCTCCTTTACACATCTCAGAACACAACACATACTTTATAAACCAGATGCTAAGGAGCATGTTATGAACCTGGTATTTTGAACCCCCTGAAGCCACCGTGTCTAGATATTTATCCAGTATTTGTAAAGAATTCTCTCCCTATGCCATGCCAGAGGTTCGGTGATACATCGACTGGGCTATAGGTGATGCTTGATTGAGGAGGATCACAAACAGTGGATGATGTGCTGATTGAGGTCGTAAGAAATGTACACTCTGTTCAGATCTCTAGTGCTACGTTATCCTCTAGAAATGCAGTATCGAATTTTGAATCAAGTCCTCGCATTGGTTCAAATGGTTCAAATAACTCTGAGCACTATGCGACTTAACATCTGAGGTCACCAGTCGCCTAGAACTTAGAACTACTTAAACCTAACTAAGCTAAGGACATCACACACATCCCTGCCCGAGGCAGGATTCGAACCTGCGATCGTAGCAGCAGCGCGGTTCCACACTGAAGCGCCTAGAACCATTCGGCAACACCGGCCGGCGTCCTCGCATTCAAGCACATACCTGCGTAGGATCCTATGGAGAAGTCGTTTATTACAGCTATTAATGAATCATATTTCTAGCACTCTCATATCTCAAAAACAGTCACCTTTCTCGAGCCGATTTGCTACAGTAAAATTCCAACCCCGTTTCAGTTAGCCCCCCGTGCAACTGCTGCCATTTCTCCAGCTTTACGCATGTGATCATTTCAATTTAAATCGCACCTTAGTAGGAGTCAGGGGGAAAATTTGTCTACCACATTCTGCAATCCATGTAGAAATAGGCTAAGCTGTGTTACTGCGACAGGACTGTGTTTTGACCATTGGATGAAAACCGGAATTTCTAGAAAGACAAGGATTTTTTTCTACCGTACTGCGGTGCGCCTCCAAACTGCGTACAAGTACTACAGGTCCACTTCCATTCACATCTGTCGTCGTTATTCTCTACCATCCAACAGAGAAATATTACTAACTATAGAAGCTCCACTAACTTCATCTGATAGAGAACTTGTAATTATGTAATAGGCGTATTTAAACTGTTTTAGCATGTAATTATCTGAACTGTTTCTTATTTAAATTGTTTTGTTAATTAAATTGCATTGTGTATTATTAACAAAAATTTTTCACGACAGAACGGAAAACAAACAAACTCAGCTACTTTTGAACAAACACGATTTGGTAATAACAATCCGAGTAAACGCTTTCGCAGCGAAAATGACAACGAAAACAGGAGTAATGAAAAACATTATACTGACACGGTAAATTTATATTCAGGACAGCAACAGAATCCGAGACTTAACACGCAACCGAATAGGTCAAATTTCCATATGAATCATCGCTCAGATAATGCGACCGGGGAAGGCCATTACGCGGGTCGACCGCAAAATGAACAAAAACAAACGTTTCTACGGGGTGCAGGTGGGCTGCCGTACAGTCACAGTTATAACGACAGGAGAAAAGAAAAAGAACACAGACCGCCGAGGACGTTCCACAATGACAATTTTAACGGAAACTACAACAGGGCCCAACAGCTGCGTTACCGTATGAATGTACCAGACACCAGATTTCATCCACCAGACACTGCTAATAATCAAAACGGCAGAACTGTACAGTTGATAGAACACATACCAAACTCCCAAGCTGAAAATCACATATCGGAAGAATTATGACTAGAGAGAACCTGCAATGAATCTCTTAATGTCGATACTATGAAATCACACAGAGAAAACATAACGACCGAAAATGCCATTACATTTGACGACGTGAGAGACACATTGTTACAGGAAAAACCAATCCTACAGAAAACAATATATCACCCAATAATAGAGATAAATTTACAGTCGCACAATATTTTAGCGATAATTGATTCAGGTTCACCTATGTGCATAATTAACGAAGACACATTTAACAGATGCAATAGCAATAATGATTACCCAGTATTTCCTTTAAACAGAACGAAGGTCAAGGGAGCTTTTGCAGGAAAAGGCATTGAAGTTAAAAGACAGACACAATTAACATTTGTTTTTGCAGGGGAAACGTTCCACAGTGATTGTTGGATAGTTCCGAATTTAACAACAGACATGATATTAGGAATAAATTTTCTTGTTCAGTACGATGCGAAGATTGACTTCAAATCGTCATACCTCACACTACAAAAGGAAAACAGGAAAGTGATCGTAAGATTTCAAAACACAGTATCCTCCGAAGAACAAAATATGCACAGGATCGAGATTATTACTGATTCTCAAGATAACGATTGTTATATCGCACTATACACGAACACACTTAATAATGACTTGGTAGAGGAACAGGAGTACAATATGTTCGAGACAATTACACGCAAGGTAGACAATAGTGTAGCAAAATGCGACGCAGAACGTACAGAACTTGAAAATATTCTGGTACAACACAAAGCAGTTTTTGCCAATGTTCCAGGAACAATGACAGGATTTATGTACGAATTTCAGGTGAAACCACACGAGACTTTCAAAGCAAAGTATTATCCAATCCCACACATACACACAGAAGCAGTTAAGAAAGAATTACGAGCAATGATCGATCAAGGAATAATAGAACCAGCAGCCAGCCAATATATAAATCCACTACACATTGTTGAAAAGAAGGATGGATCACTACGTTTAGTTTTAGATTCACGTCAAGTTAATAAAATAATCATTACAGAAACCGACCGACCACAGACGTTAGAAGAGTTACTGCAAAAATTTCATGGCACCTCCATTTATACTACACTCGACCTCAAATCAGGGTTGTGGCAAATCCAACTACACCCAAATTGCCGAAAATATACGGCATTCCTTTGCTTTGGGGAATGCTATCAATTTTGTAAACTTCCGTTTGGACTAACGATTTCGTCTGCCGCCTTTATACGAGGCATGAATACTATTCTACCACAAGATCTGAAAAACAAAATTACTACATATGTCGATGACATTTTAATTGCAGCAGAAAACTGGGAACAACACAATCATACTCTTCAACAATTACTGAATACATTCGAGCAGAATGGTATAACTATAAACTTGCGTAAATCTGAATTTGGTAAAGCGTCAATAAAATTTCTAGGGCACATTATCTCACAAACAGGTATCGCACCAGACCCTGACAAATTGCAAGCACTGAAAGACATCGACGTGCCAACAAACAAAAAGGAACTTCGGAGCTTTTTAGGTCTTATCAATTATTTTAGAAAATTTATCCACTACAAAGCATTAGACACGCCCTTGCTATACCAGCTCACAAGTAAAAACACACTTTGGTCATGGAATGAAGACGTTGAAGCTGAATTCGAGAACTTGAAAGAAGCATTATTAAAAGCACCTTTGTTATCACACCCTGACCCAACACAAAACTTTTCCGTTGCAACAGATAGTTCAACCACAGCACTAGGAGTACATATTTTCCAAGAAATAAAGGAAGAAGATAAGACAGTCGTGAAATACATTGCTTTTGCAAGCAGGATACTTTCTCCAGCAGAGCGCAATTATTCTGTAACAGAATTAGAGACACTATGTGTAATTTACGCTTTTAAGCGATTCCGTCATTTTCTATATGGCCGACATACAACAATATATACCGATCACCGAGCAATCCAGTTTTTATTGTCAGCAAAACTTACGCACGATAGATTAAGCCGCTGGAAATTATACTTACAAGAGTTTGATTTTACCATTATACACATTCCAGGCACGCAGAATACTGTTGCCGACGCATTGTCGAGTTCCATTCACAATAAACGCATGGAGAAAGAAAATACCTTTTGCTACAACAACCATAGTATTATGTATATTAAACAAGTAGCTTTCGAAAACTTTATATCAGCAGCATTACAGGATATAGAGAGAGAACAGCAGAAAGATGAAACACTGAAAGAGATTGTAACGCTTTGGAAAGACAGAAGTAACGCTAAAGTCAGACTTCATTACACTGTACATCAAAATATACTCTTTATTCGATCATACCGAGACGGTAATAATTGGCTTTTATGCATTCCGGAAGGGATCGTAAATAAACTGATATGGTATACACATCTAAGTTATGGACACTACGGAGCGAGGAAATGCTTTCTGATTCTGCGACAAAATTGCCACTTTAATAACATGGAAAAACACATAAGAAAAGTAATAGCATAATGCAAGATACGTCAAAAAGCTAAATCATCAACAGTGTCACACATTCCACCATTGTATCCCATCATACCGGTCAAGTTAAGACACATGGCAGCAGTGGATCTTTTCGGTCCAATCCCCAGAACAAATAATGGTTATAGTTATATTTTTGTAGCTGTAGAACTAACATCCAAATTTGTAACATTTTCTCCACTAAGGAAAGCAACAGCAAGAACAGTATCAAGAGCGTTTGTAAGAGATTTTCTATCAGTAGTAGGACGTGTACAGAAGGTTATTTCGGATAACGGTCCGCAGTTTAGGTCAGACGTATGGAAGAAAATGTTAGAAAGTAAGAACATAACACCTATTTACATATCAAGATATCACAGTTCTTCCAACCCATCAGAAAGAATAATGAAAGAGATCGGGAAGTTATGCAGAATTTATTGTCATAAAAGACATACAACATGGGATAAATATATTTTACAGTTTCAGGAAGTGATAAATGCAATACCCAATGAATCTACGATGCTATCACCAACCGTAATACTGACAAATAAAGACCCACCGAACAAAATTACCGAACTAATTACTTTTCCTAAGACGCGTAGGCTTCGACATTGTGAAATAATAGACACAGCATTAGCAAACACTAAAAGAGCTGCAGATCGGCGGAAGAAACAACAGAAGCAGGTAAGTCGACTACAGAAGTACGAGATTGGCGACAAAGTACTGATTCGCACTCATTTTCTTTCCAACAAAGGTAAGCACAGATGCCGTAAATTCGAACTTCTGTATGCAGGCCCTTACAGAGTTCGTAATATTCCACACGCTAATGTAGTGCATGTGGAAACGCTACGTAAGAAGAAATCATTAGGGAATCATCATGTATCCAACGTGAAACATTTCTTGACTTAAATTTTTGCATTTCAGCTGACGAAAGGACGGCGTGACACGTAAGTATGCAACAATGGTAGTTTCAGCGCGCTTCAGTAACAAACAAAGCCGCGACACGCAGCGGGCCGCTAATATTTCACCGTACCTTAAAGAACACAGCAGTACTTAATGATGCTACGCCAGCCAAGACAAATAAAAACACGAGAAACATTTCCTAACTTAAAGAGAACATGCAGACAACGACACGACGTATGAATTTGTGCACTGAGAGCTCATAAATGAAAGAAATTTTTTTTATAACGTGACATAATTACTTAAGAAAATGTCGATTTTTGCAATAGCTAAACTGATAATATAGATCGTTCATTAATCAATTATTTTAGTGGTAACATTAACATGTACTCTTTATTCCAGAATGCAGCATTGTTGTCACACGTCATCAAAATGAAACGTAGTTTTAGTTAGAATAAGGATGTGAATCTTTAGGTCACGCAGATAGCTGACGCTAATTGTCATTACAGAAATTTTATAGGTCATGCTGGGAGCTGACGTGATTTTGCAGCAGTTAATATTATGAAAGTGTTTTATAGGTCATGCCAGGAGCGGACGAGAAGTACCAGAAGATGTTTATTGAAGTCATGCCGTGCACTGACGATAATTAATACTGAATGTTTTATAATAAGTCATGCCGTGCGCTGACGTTAATTAATGCTGAATGTTTATAATAGGTTATGCAGAGAGTTGACACAGATGCAGAAGAAGAATGTGTATGTTATGTTAGCATATAAGAAATGTATAATGTTAAGAAATAATTTTGCTAGCATGTGACACATTGCAACACTATGGATGGGGACCACACATTACAATATCTAACCAGAATAATGTTTACCTTAATTTTCAGCTGCAAAAGAATACTTTAAATAATTTTATGACAGTAATTTTATTGTATATTATGACCTGACATTTGACGACTCATAACTGACGACTACACCCCTGAATGGAAGATAAAATTTTAGGACAGTAAGTCAAGAAATGCATTGTCAACAAAATTTATAATTAATGATGTAAGAAACTAAGATATGTAAATACAGAATAAGTAATAATGTACTTGTCTATAACAAATCTGTATACTATCAAATACTGAATAAGTAGGAACTCTTATGTCTTTTATATATGGGAATAATTTTCTGGAAGAATTCTTAAATTAAAACTACATATTGTTACAAATTATGACACAACATATTTTGTCATAGGGAAAATTATTTGGTAGTCAAATTATGGTACCAACAATGTCCGTGAACCCATTGCCAAAACAATTTTACCCGTACCTTAATTCCTGTGCATCCCCATGGTTATTGAGCACAGAATCAGTGAATTGTGAAACACGTGACTTCAACCAATGATGTTCTCGACGAGGTGTTTGCATACCTAGATGCACACCACAGCCCGATGTATGTCAATTGGTGCCTGCATACCTAGATACACACCACAGTATGATGTACGACAATAGGTGTTTGCATACCAAGATGCACACCACCAACCTTAATGGACCATTGGAGATGGAACTTAATCCTGATGCGGCTGTGGCAACTCAGGCTATTCGACGACGTACTTAGTGTTTGGGTACATTAAAACTATGGAGCAAGGCGATGATGGAACCACATGGCGAAACCTGGTGTTGTGCTATGTGAGGGAAAGGAACAGACTTTTGAGTGCATTCACAGACAGTTGCCAGTGCTTTGACCATGCTATCCAATTCCTTTTGTACCTTCCTTAATTGTGGTACTAAGAGATGCCAATTTGAATTAAATGTTTCATAATGTAAACTTTCAATTGCTTCATATGATCTGTATATTGATTTTCACATTTACTCTTATTCTTGTTGTTAAATTTAAGGGAACCAAATTTTACTTGATGTACAATTCCTACTAAAACCCTTTCTACTTACATATTCTCTTTATTAGAGATAGACAAATCATTTCGTATGACAGCATTTGTGTATACACTTTGTTCAAACTATTTTCTATAATCAAATTTTATACTTATGTTGAGTCCATATGACTCAACAACGTAGTAAAATTTTAAGAAAGCCGAGTAGCGGCATATGTAATTATGTAATAGGCGTATTTAAACTGTTTTAGCATGTAATTATCTGAACTGTTTCTTATTTAAATTGTTTTGTTAATTAAATTGCATTGTGTATTATTGAGAAAGAGCGGGAAACCGCGCATAGATACATTTTGAGAAAGAGCGGGAAACAGCGCGCAGTAATACATCTGTAATGGTAGCAGGGATTGTCTGCACCAAAAACCATTGTTGGCGGCGAGACCGCACTTTTGTAGCATTGAGCGTTGGAAGCGAGCAGTTGCGAGTAAGATGTGAGACGAGGCAGTCGTAGCTAGCGAGACATGAGAGGAGGTCGCTGTAAGCGAGGTATGAATTAACACTTTGAAAGAAGCGGTGTGCTCGCCAGCCACTCGCTATATGTAGCGCAATGCTAGTTTTTAAGAATTTTTGTAAAGAACTATGCCCCTTGTAATTGTTTGTCAAGATCGTTCTCAGAATATAGTTATGTAATTTTGATGGAAAATTATGTATGTAGCGCAACGCTACTTTTTAAGAATTTTTGTAAAGAACTATACCCCTTGTAATTGTTTGTCAAGATCGTTCTCAGAATATAGTTAACTTCTACCAGATTAAATGCATGAAGAATTTTCTATCCCAAAATCATTCACGTAAATGCTTTACGGAATTTATTGTTATCTTAAAAGAAAAGTCTAAACTGAGCTTCAGCTTTTATCAAATCTAAATTAACTTCAACTTAAAGAATTCCAGTCACAAAGTATTATGAAACTCCACCAGCAGCTTATAATTATGTTAAAGAGAAGTAAGTATATTCATTCCACAGTTTGCTGTAGCAGTCAGATGGCGATCCAGTATAAATAATTAAAGGTAAGAATCAGTCTTAATAATTTCAGGTAACGACTGAGGGCCACGGCGACAACACATTTTATGTTTCGTCGTAATAATCAGCAGGTAGTCTTGACAGAGCAGCAGTTAAAAGATTTTAAGAGACGCAGCGTTCAGTCAGCAAGCAAACGTGCATCCAATATTAGACGGGAAGGTTTCAAACTCGATAAGATTTTCACCGCATCTCTCTCCTACCAGATGTCGAAAACAAAATATCGCATGCGTGCAGGCATCGAGCACATGTGACGATGCTATTAAATATTCACTTTTCGATCGAACTGTACACCTCAGTTTAAAGTTTCATCACTTCTACCGTAGGGCGATGATCGTATCCCAAGGACTACACTGTAAGTCGCAAGAGACGCGCCTTGTGACCCTGTCTCGTTGTCTGAAACCTTGAGTTTTCTGCTCTAACACGCTTTGCACACTGTCAAACATTTTGTTTATTTTTTCCTACCACGACTTCGAGGTCTATATAAGATTCAAAAGTGTCATTAACACTTCCTCCCGCAGAAAACTAGACCTCTCACGGTGACGCGATTGACATCAGCTGATGACGCGAGTACCGCTACCGAAGATCGCGGGAGAGTGACGCGCCTCCCTGCCAAGATTACTCCATTCTCCCCTGCTTAGTGACGAACACATCCAATTCTGAATTCCAGTTTTCCTTATATCCTATATGACACCTTCCTCCCACTTCAGCTTTGCTCTTCCAACTCTCCTGATTCCTTCAGGCAATTCGCAGAATATCTTCGTAATAATTCCGTCGTTTGATTCAGTGCAAGTCCTGCCGATTTCCGCCTTTTAATCTCAAATATACCCAGTTGCTGTACATCAAATTTTGTTACCATCCATATTTCAGCACTGTATGCTACCAATGGCTTTCCTAAACCTTTATACAACGTAATTTTAGTATTTCAGATGTTTTTGAGGCCATGATAGTACTTGTTAGCGGATAGTATTGGTTAGCGGACGTTTCTTGATCTGAGCCGACATTGTTCTTATACTTCTGATCTAAGATAAATGAAACAACGCGTCACATCAAGCTTATATAAACCATTTTCTATGGATGAGGCTTATTTGGATAATCTTACTTAGTTATGGGCATATACTTAGGTTTCCCTTCATTTATCTCTAGGTTGATCTTTCTAGCAGCTCTTTCAAGACTTGTAAAGGCCTTTTCAGTGCTCTTGGCGTTCTTGCAGTTACATCATCATCATCATCTGCATATGCCAGAAATTGAACTGATTCGTACAGGATTATTCCTCTTGTATTGATGCCCGCATTTCTTACAACGTTTTCCAAGGCTATATGAAACAGCAGTGAGGACAATGTATCTCTCTGTCATATTCTACGTTTTAAGGCCACAGTACTTGATAATTGTATTTTACGTTGACTCTGGGTATTTTCCATAGTAGCTTCCACTAAGACAATAAATATAGTGGCAATATTTAATTCTTCCACTGCTGTATGCAGTTCTTCTCTGTCAATACTGTCTTAGGCTGATCTGAAGTCTATAAAGAGATGAGACTGTATATACATCCCGAATTCTTTGCGTTTTTCTACTATTTTCCGTATCTTGAAGATCTGGTCGATAGTAGATCCTCCCAGACGAGACCCACATTCTTAGTGACCAACCCCTGCACTGAGTGTAAGACTATTAAAAATTATACTAGAAAATGCTTTTATACTGTAGGTAACAGGCAAATTTCACTGTAGTTAGAGTACGACAAATGGTTATGGAGAGGTATAACACCGTACAGATCAGCTGACACCACGCTTATTTTCCTCTTTACCCACGATGGTGCATGTATTATGCCCAGATGTGTCATAAGTTTGGATTCGCCCTTTGCTTTGTCTTTGTCCTTTTTGTAAACTGTTTAGTAGTAGAAAGTCTTTTTCGGTACCCGTAACAAACATTTCTTATGCATCCTTTGTCTCAGTGCCATCTTCTAAGGTTTTTAGTATATTTTAGGGCGTTGAAGGAAAGTGGCGTAAGCTCTGTTTTCGTTCGATGTGTCACATTTCACTTGTGTACTTGATATTTTTCAAACAGAGGTTTTAGATAGTCGATATGTTACGCCACAGAGGTTTTGAGTACAAATACTGTGATTTTTATTGTAGATAAAGATGAGACTTAAATGTCTTGAGGAAGATTTAATTATAAGAAGTCTGATCATTAGCTGTCACTAGTCTTGTTGCTATAGTGAGCATTCTAAGCTAAGCTAGTGAGGAAGTTGGGTGTTGGCTGTGGGACTGAGCTGTTGGAAATAGCTTGCAGAGAACAGAGAGAAATATGCAGAGAAGAAGGAATTTTGAATTATGATTTGGTAAAGAGTAATTTCGGAAGCGAAGAAGTCCAGGTACAGTTGTTGCTGCATTAATTGCTTGCGCGTAATTGAGATGTGTTTATAAGACGGGAACTTTTAGTGAAATTCTTTCTGGCTGGTTTGTATCAGATAGTTCACTGTTCAGACGAGCGTTAGAAAAGTTATGAATTCTCATGGCTTGCTCTCATAGCTTATAGATTTTACTGCTCCTTTACCATTTTGGCAACTAATTTTATGGCAGAGAGATATTTCTTATAAAAGATAACTTTTATAGTGATGACAGTAATAATTAATGAGTTTCAGATTTTGCAATAAAATTAAGGTCAATTACTTTGAATCGTTTAACAAGTTCAAATTACAGCATTTTATCATCACGCAAGTATTTTATTGCCTCATTATGTGTGTCGCCGCTCTGCTCGGAGCGGAACACAGCTGCACGAAGTAAAAGCAAAGCATGATGTGTTCAGAACAGTTGCACGTCATTGCAGTGCACAAGATTTTCTTTCCTATTTAGCTTGCAAGCTGCTGCGCTGAATATTTTGTGCTCATCACTTCTAGCAGCACCAAGTTTCCGTTGCCACATGTAAGCCACATGAAAATTTTTTATGGCCAGTTACATTACAGTTAGCTTTGCTTTTCAGAATTTATTATCAGAGTCAGTTTAGGTGAAGTTTTTCAGTTTTCCTTTCATAAGCAGATAGTTACTCTCAGAATACAGTTTGCATCTGCCGGCCGCTGTGGTCGAGCGGTTCCAGGCGCTTCAATCCAGAACCGCGCTGCTGCTACGGTCGCAGGTTTGAATCCTGCCTCGGGCATGGATGTGTGTCATGTCCTTAGGCTAGTTAGGTTTAAGTAGGTTCTAAGTCTTGGGGACTGATGACGTCAGATGTTAAGTCCCATAGTGCTTAGAGCCATTTTGAAATGTTGCATTTGCCTGCATATTATCCTGGATCTGGAATTATGTTCATTCAGATTGTGTACTTAAATTTTCAGAGCGTTATTTACGCCTTCAAAATTCGATTGGTGATTTTATGTAGCATTTTCATTCTGTTAGGCTGTGTGTTAGAATTGCAAGTCAGACACTGTGACGTCATGCGTTGTAGCACTGCTCACTGTACCGCACAATAGAGTTTGCTAATAACTTTAGCAGAGTTAATGAAATGTGCAGTTATACAGTTTTAGTTTTAGCTCGTCATTAACTAAACAGCGTTTCCAAAATTACGCCATTTGTATTGTTCAGCTTTACAACACAGACATACACGAGTATCGAGAATAGCAGTTCAGTTTACTCCAGTTTGAATTCACAAAAGAGCCGGCCGGTGTGGCCGAACGGTTCTAGGCGCTTCAGTCTGGAACCGCGCGACCGCTACGGTCGCAGGTTCGAATCCTGCCTCGGGCATTGATGTGTGTGATGTTCTTAGGTTAGTTAGGTTTAGGTAGTTCTAAGTTCTAGGGGACTGATGACCACAGCAGTTGAGTCCCATGGTGCTCAGAGCCATTTGAACCATTTTGAATTCCAGTATCTATAACACGTGTTTCTTCTGTGTCTGTTATCCTCGTGCCATGTTCCTCTGTGTGCAAGCTCACTTTACCTGACCTGACAGAGGTCGCAGTACCTTGTAGCAATATCTTCTGGCGCCGACGATACAGACTGAGCTTCCAACATCAGCCCACTTAACACGCTAACAATGTGACGGCTAGATATTCTCTACTTGTGCTGCGTATGCGCGCGGGACATCTATCGCTGACTGTGACCCTTGTCATTCTGACTGGAGACTCCACGTGTTGTGACTCCAGTATGTTTGTGTAAATTCTCCATTTATGTACCTCTAATTTTGGTATTAGTTTCTGGCTGCACATTGTTGTAATTTGGCTTATTCGTTGCAGAATAAACTCGGATATGCTTAGTTGAGCCACATATCGCATATGCCACCAGCTGTCCATCACATGAAATCAAAGTCCTGGACCAGTGAACCGTAATATTTGAAAGAATGTGACATTTAAAATTTATCTGATTGCTTTTACGCCATAGACTAAATTGAAGTGTGTGCTGTTTAATAAGTTTCTGTTTCGTGTATGCAACACTGTATCGTATGGACTGAAGGTGTGGTCTGTTTTCTGTATATATATTCCATACAGTAAGTTGCCCGCCTGCTTAGCTGGGTGGTAACATGCTTGCCTCCTATGCTCTGGGCCCAGGTTCGATTCCCGGCCGGGTCGGAGATTTCCTCCGTTCGTGAATTGGGTGTTGTGTTGTCCTCATCATCATTTCATCATCATCGGCTTCACGTCGCCCAGTGTGGCCCAGAATGAAGTAAGACTCGCGCTTTGCGGCCAACCCGAATGGGACATCCCGGCCAACCATGCTATACGATCATTTTCATTCTTATATAGGAAGGTAAAGACTTGATTAGTCTCAATCACGCACGTTTAAGGTCGCATTAAATATTTCTCCAATATAGGGAATCGATTTTGCCATATTGCCCATGGTTACGATGAATGTACTGCAAATCGCATCATTTACAATATGCACGTAACCATACTCACGATGAAAGCATATTACAGACACAATACCTCCGAACCTCTCAAATTTAAAGTTGTTCTACCCCTCATCAATTTCCGTGTTTGGCTGGCGTTTGCAGAATGCAGCGACTCCAATGGCCTTGTTATTTGCCTTTCTGTGTTGTGCAAGTTCGCTCCAGTGGAGGGCACATGAGCGAGTGGCTCAGATCTTGAATTGTTCCACCTTTCGCAAAACGCTCTCCAGAAGCTGCGTGGTCGGTTTGCAACGAAAGACGACTGACTGATCTAGCAGGATTATTCAGAAGTTATATACACATTGCTTCACAAAATACCTTTTGAGGCTTTCAGTATAATCTCCTTCCTCGATTAGGGCATCTTCCCAACATTTTGGCAACTTCTGAATTCCGGACAGGTCACCTTCGTTGATGAGCTGTCTGACTGCTCGCGTCGCCTCACTGGACGCTTCATCAGTTGTATCAACAGGGGTTTTCCATTTTGGTGATTGAGATTTCAGTTCTGGCTCATTAACTGTTATCCAGGTTTCTTCAAACCAAGAATCCTATTCAGCCACTGCTCTCCTTCTGATCTATAACGCTGAAGCAATACTTCTGCGGCCAGCCGCAGTGGTCTCGCGGTTCTAGGCGCGCAGTCCGGAACCGTGCGACTGCTACGGTCGCAGGTTCGAATCCTGCCTCGGGCATGGATGTGTGTGATGTCCTTAGGTTAGTTAGGTTTAAGTAGTTCTAAGTTCTAGGGGACTAATGACCACAGCAGTTGAGTCCCATAGTGCTCAGAGCCATTTGAACCATTTGAACCAATACTTCTGCGATTCGGGACCTGCTTTGTTTTTCACGCTTATCATGCGAAACCCATCTGGCAGCTATTTTTCTCCTCTTTAACTTTTCAGTTATGATTCTATAAACTGAATTCACAGGCATTTTGGCCCCATACACAGGGCGGTCCTTTGATAGTGACCGGGCCAAATATCTCTCGAAATAAGCATCAAACGAAAAAACTACAAAGAACGAAACTCGTCTAGCTTGAAGGGGGAAACCAGATGGCGCTACGGTTGGCCCGCTAGATGGCGCTACCATAGGTCAAACGGATGTCAACTGCGTTTTTTTAAAATAAGAACCCCTATTGTTATTACATATTCGTGTAGTACGTAAAGAAATATGAATGTTTTAGTTGGACCACTTTTTTCGCTTTGTGACAGATGGCGCTGTAATAGTCACAAACGTATAAGTACGTGGTATCACGTAACATTCCGCCAGTGCCGACGGTATTACCTTCGTGATACATTACCCGTGTTAAAACGGACCGTTTACCAATTGCGGAAAAGGTCGATGTCGTGGTGATGTATGGCTATGGTGATCAAAATGCCCAACGGGCGTGTGCTATGTATGCTGCTCGGTATCCTGGACGACATCATCCTGTGTCCGGACCGTTCGACTGATAGTTATTTTATTTAAGGAAACAGGAAGTGTTCAGTCACATGTGAAACGTCAACCACGACCTGCAACAAATGATGATGCCCATTTAGGTGTAGCAGACAAATTGCGCGAGAATAGGGAATCTCAAAAACGTTGGTATTGAGAATGCTACAGCAACATCGATTGCACCCGTACCATATTCCTATGCACCAGGAATTGCATGGCGACGACTTTGAACGTCGTGTACAGTTCTGCCGCTGGGCACAAGAGAAATTACGGTACGATGACAGATGTTTTGCACGCGTTCTATTTAGCGACGAAGCGTCATTCACCAACAGAGGTAACATAAACCGCCATAATATGCGCTATTGGGCAACGGAAAATCCACGATGGTTGCGACAAGTGGAACATCAGCGACCTTGGCTGGTTAATGCGTGGTGTGGCATTATGGACGTTTTGCTAAAAGCATTGAGGATGACGGACATTATTTTGAACATTTATTGCATTAATGTGGTATTTACAGGTAATCACGCTGTAACAGCATGCTTTCTCAGAAATGATAAGTTCACAAAGATACATGTATCACATTGGAACAACCGAAATAAAATATTCAAACGTACCTACGGTCTGTATTTTAATTTAAAAAGCCCTACCTGTTCCAACTGCTCGTCTAAAATTTCACGAGCGATATGTTTGTGACTATTACAGCGCCATCTATCACAAAGCGAAAAAAGTGGTCCAACTAAAACATTCATATTTCTTTACGTACTACACGATGTGTAATAAAAAATGGGGTTTCCTATTCAAAAACACAGTTGATGTCCGTTTGATCTATGGCAGCGCCATCTAGCGGGCCAACCATAGCGCCATCTGGTTCCCCCTTCAAGCTAGACCAGTTGCGTTTTTTGCAGTTTTTTTTGTTTGACGTTTATTTCGTGAGATATTTGGCCCGGTCAAGATCAATCGACCACCCTGTATAATTACCACACATGTTTTGCGTCGATACTCGCTGAAAATGTCACTAACAATAATCTGAGAGTCTGTTGCAGTTGATGGCCGTCCACTTTGTTGCTTCTCTCCGCTGCTTACCCGACCTTCACGGGAACAAGGAGACCATCGTGATACTGCGGTACGATCCACTGCACTATTCCCACACATCTCTCTCAAACCTTTGTAAATTTCCGTTGGGTTGTTTACACGAACGGATTTTGATGCAGGAACGCTGGTCACTACATGTGATTCGACCTGACTCGGTTTCAGCTTTCGTTTTCAAAATGAATTACCCACGACACATATTCGACCGTCACGCCTAAAATCTCGCTCACAAATGACATGCATTTCAACTTGACCATACCGCCGTACCAGTCGCGCTTGCGCGATGTGCAGAACTTTTAAACGACCTCCATACCAACAGGGTAGGGGAGACTGCTTCCTGGGGCTAGCTCTGCCTTTGCAGGAATATCGGGCGGCAGCTTACTCAAGCATCTGGTGACGCGGTTAGACCCCGTTGTTCCTTCCATTGGTCGAGTCCTGGCGATGAAGCTCTTCTGAGATTTTTATCGATCGACTACAGCTTGGTGATCATGCAGTAGACACAGGGATCACTGATCTACTTCGCTCTTTCCGCATCGGCAGCGAGGACCCTTCTGACAGCGCGCTCGAGCTGTTCCAACAATCGGGTACAGTTTGTCGACTAGAGTTGGTTTAATAAATCCCAACAAGATTCGGGCAGTCCTTGCTGACTGCAGTGCCAGGTTCCTTGGTGTGAGCAGATGCACTTAACCCAAGTGAGGCGTACTCTGCAGCTGATACAAACAAAGAAAAAGCGTCGATTTGTTGTAGTGTTTTAGAGCATATACTGCATTCGAACATTAGGAAGCACCTCGAAGAGAACGATTTGTTGACATATAGTCAGCACAGATTGAGAAAATATCGTTCTTGTGAAACACAGCTAGCTCTTTATACTCATGAAGTAATGAGTGCTATCGACAGGAGATGTTAAATTAATTCCATATTTTTAGATTTACAGAAGGCTTTAGACAGTGTTCCTCCCAAGCGTCTTTTAACCAAATTGCGCCCCTATTTGAGTATCGTCGCAGTTGTGCGACTGGATTCGTGATCTCGTGTCAGAAAGGTCACACCTCATAGTAATAGACGGAAAGTCATCCAGTAAAACAGAAGTAACATCCGGCGTTCCCAAGGAAGACTTACAGGCCCTCTATTGTTCCTGATCTATATTAACGACATAGGAGACAATCTGAGTAGCCGTCTTAGATTGTTTGCAGATGATGCTGTCATTTACCGTCTTGTAAAGTCATCAGATAACGAATTGCAAAATGATTTAGATAGGATATCTGTATGGTGCGAAAAGTGGCAATTGACCCTGAATAAAGAAAAGTACTAGAAGAAGTTAGCTAAATTTCGATTACGCGATAAGTCACACAATTCTGAGGGCTGTAAATTCAACTAAATACTTAGGGATTACAATTACAAATAAGCTAAATTGGAACGACCAGATAGATAATATTGTGGGTAGAGCAAACCAAAGACATCGATTCATTGGCAGAACACTTAGAGGGTGCAACAGGTATATCAAAGAGACTGCTTACACTTCGCTTGTCCGCCCTATTCTGGAATATTGCTGTGCGGTTTGGGGTACGCATCAGGTGGGACTGACGGATGACATCGAAAAAGTACAAAGAAGGGCAGCTCGTTTTGTATTATCGGTAAATATTGGAGACAGCGTCACAGACAGGATACGTGAATTGGAGTGGCAATCATTAAAACAAAGGCGTTATTCGTTGCGACGGGATCTTCTCATGAAATTTCAATCACCAGCTTTCTCCTCCGATTGTGTAAACATTCTGTTGGTACCCACCTACATAGGGAGAAATGATCATCACGATAAAATAAGAGAAATCAGAGCTCGTACAGAAAAATTTAAGAGCTTGTTTTTCCCGCGCGCCGTTCGAGAGTGGAACGGTAGAGAGACAGCATGAAGGTGGTTCATTGAACCGTCTACCAGGCACTTTATTGTGAATAGCAGAGTAATCACGTAGATGTAGCAGAAGGTCTCAGGTGCTCGCTGAGAGTTTGGTGAAAGTATTGTTCCTTGTACTGACCTTTGGATTGCTGTTATGGCAATGTTTCTTGAAGAACAGTGTACGGCCAGACATAATATTTAGATACTGAATATCGTAAACTTGCTTGCGTCTGAAAAGATTACGTCCACGAATCATCACGATTTTGAAAAGCATCGCTGGTGTGAACACAGCTTGCCCTTTTCTCACATGATATACTGCGATTTATGGCTGAAGAGTAACAGGCAGATTCGATAATTTTAAATTTCCCAAAAGTATTTGACGCGATGCTCCGTTGCAGACAACTAGCGAACGTACGAGCATCTGGAATAGGTTCCTAGATAAGTTATTGACTCGAAGACTTCATAAGTAATAGAATCTAGTAAGCTGATCTCGACAGCAAGCGTTCATCAGAGCCTCACGTAAGCGTGACAGCTCAGTTAATATTTCCTGTGTACATAAATGATCTGGCGGACAGGATGGACAGCAATATGCGGATGTTTGCTGATGATCCCTATGGTGAACGGGAAAGTGTTGACTGAGTGTACGAGGATAGAAGATGACTTAGACAAAATTTCTAGTTGGTGTGATGAGTCACAACTAGCTCTAAATGTAGAAAAATGTTACTTAATGTGGATGAGAAGGGAAAACAAATCCGTGGTGTTTGGATTAGCATTAGTAGTGTTATGTCTGACATAGCCACGTAGTTTAAATATATGGATGTAAAGTTGTAAAACGGAACGAGTACGTGAATTTGTGGTAGGGAAGGCGAAAAGTCGCTTTCTTGGGAGAATTTCGGGAAAAGTGTGGTTCATCTGGAAAGGAGACCGCATATAGGACGCTACTCGCATTCTTGAGTGTTTCTCAAGTGTCTGGGGTCCGCACCAGGTCGGATTATAGAAATACATCGAAGCGTTTCTGAGTCGGATTGCAACGACGAGAGCAACGGCATTTGCGAAGAGTTATCAGTGCTAACAGACAAACCAACACTGCTTTAAATAACCAAAGAAATCACTGGAAGACGTACGAAGAGCGTATCTTTGAACAAGTGCAAGTTTTGCGGAGGTGCTTCGGGAACGCAAATGGGGATCCATGGAACAAAGGCGACGCTCTTTTCGAAGAGCGCTATTGAAAAAATTTAGAGAGCAGTTGTTAGAAGCTGACTGCAGAGTGAGTCTACTGACGCCAACATACATTTCGTTTGTACGAAGATAATATACGGGACAATAGATCTCGTACGGAGGCATAAAGTCGTTTTTGACTCTCTCTATGTTTGAATGGAATCCGGAAAGGAAATATCTAGTAGTGGTACATGGTACCCTCCGCCACCCACCGTACTGTGTATTGTTGAGGATCTACGTGGATATAGATATAGATGTAGATGTACAGGTGCTGGACAGTATTTTATTAACATTTGTTTTTCGAATCGGTTTTCGGCTTATTGAGACGTTATTCTGATAATGTCCTTTAGAGAAAGTACAGTAGCGTGTAGGAAACCAAACATTAGGAACAAAGATGTTGTGACCACACACACAGAATCTTAGGTCATTACATTGGATGCGAAATATTGTTATAAACAAAACATTACATTGAGTTTCAATTTAGAAGATGAATAATATAACGCAGCAAATAACGAAAAGGCACAAAATTAAAATATATTAACTGTGTAAATGTAATGCGAAAGGTAGTAAGGAAGAAGAAGTAAAGTGCATATAATGACAATTCTGTAGTGGAGATGAATATGATCGTTGAGAATGTGGCCTGGACGTACGTGGCTGATAGACTGGATCATGTGAAGCTTAAGAGCGGATATGGGTTCAGCTGTAAATCGTCATTTAGAAACAGTCGGGATTTTGAGCTATATGCTTATTTACCTCAAGTGCTCCTTATAGGTTAATTTTTTGCCTTTTAAAGTAGGTGGAAATAATTTTATAAATAGCAGTATTATTGAACAATTATGTTTCCTCCTTGATGCTGAATAAAATGTGAACTGTGGTGGTCCATACATAAAATGGAAGTATACGGTTGCAAGATTTGAGAGTTACGGCTAATGTGTTTGATGATTATTTGTATGATGTTTTACCTATCGAAGTAATCGGTAGCCAGTTACATAAAAGAAATTTTATTTCCTTAACTGGTTTGAGACACTAAATGCCCTTCTTCAGAAGGTAATAACTATGGCATTATTTGCAAGTGTTAGCCCAAAAAATCCTTGCAAATGGCTCTGAGCACTGTGGGACTTACAAGATCCTTGCAGTTTACTGCTGTGGTCATATGGTTAATAGCGCCCGTACGAAAATGGTATAAAGAAGTGAAGCAACAAGTGCAGACATCACGCCAGTATGACATATTTGATCGCTAAGTTAATGGTCACTCCGTGACTAAAAGACTATTAGCTCCAAAGTGCAAGGCTGCTTTTAATGTTGATTTCGTCACTGTTCCATTGTAATGAAGTGTTGATATACTCACAGTATACGCTAAATCGGGCGTTGTTTATAGTTCCTTCGCAAGCAGGTGCCGAGCCGGGCCGCATACCACGTCGGGCAAGTGTACAGTGTGAAAATGCTTTCGCAGCGCTGCTAACCTTACGCTATCTGCAAACCAGTAGACTATCTGCGCGCGCAAACACGCCCCAAGTTAACCTTCGTCGTAGGTGCTGATACTTCCCACCAACACGATGCCGACCGACCGCCGGGTCATCCCCTTCGAATAGCGTCATTCGGATGCCGTATGGAGGGGCTTGTTGTTAGCACACCGCACACCCGGGTATCACCAGATTTCCACAGTAGTAATTTTATTCATGCGTGTATCAGTTTTACGAAAATACTCGACACGTCGTGGTATTATAGTTTACATCTACATCTGCAAAGATACTCCGAAAGCCACCATACAGTGTGTGGTGGAGAGTATCTTCTACTACTACTAGTCTTTCCCTTTCCTGTTGGATTAGAAAATAGAGCGAGGGGCTTTGTGCTTCGGCAGGAGCCCTAATTTCTCTTACGATTTAGTAAGTTTAAGCACTTGATTTTGGATTATATAGTCCCCAAAACGTGTTGTCAACGTGTACCACGAATTTTCGACACCTGCTGAATAACATACTGACTACTAATTTCTTCTACCTTATCTACACGTTCTTTATGCGAAATGTACTTTGGTGGCAGTAGAATCGTTCTGCCGTTAGTCACAAATGCCAGTTCTCTGTCTTTCGTGGAAGGAATGTCGTCTTCTCTTCAGTTATTGCCGTTTGAGTCACAGAGCATTTCCGTAATACTTGCAAGGTTATCGAACCTACCGGTAACAAATCCGGCACCGCGTCTCTGATTTGTGCAATGTCTTCCTTTAATCCGACCTGGCACGGATTCCAAACACTCGAGCGTACTGAAGAATCGGTTCCACTGGTGTTATGTAAAAAATGGTTCTAATGGCTCTGACCACTATGGGACTTAACTTCTGAGGTCATCAGTCCCCTGGAACTTAGAACTACTTAAACCTAATTAACTAAGGACATCACACACATCCATGCCCGAAGCAGGATTCGAACCTGCAACCGTATTGCTCGCGCGGTTGCGAACTGTAGCGCCTAGAACCGCTCGGTCAGGCTGGCGGTGTTCTGTACGCGGCCTTCTTTATAAATGAGGCACATTCTCCTAAAATTCTCCCAGTGAACCGAAGTTGATTATTCGCCTTTCCTGCAACAGACGTTGTGTGTTCGTTCCATTTCGTATTGCTTTGAAACATGACGCCTAGGTATTTAATCAGCATGTGTCAAGTACACTCATGCTCATAAATTAAGGATAACTGCATAATGTGGTGCCACACAACGTGGCACTACACAAAACTGGCACTAATAGCATAGGCATATAGGGAACACACACGACACTGATCTGTAACTCCACGTTATTCTACATCTACATGACTACTATGCAATTCACATTTAAGTGCTTGGCAGAGGGTTCATCGAACCACAATCATACTATCTCTCTACTATTCCACTCCCGAACAGCGAGCGGGAAAAACGAACACCTAAACCTTTCTGTTCGAGCTCTGATTTCTCTTATTTTATTTTGATGATCATTCCTACCTATGTAGGTTGGGCTCAACAAAATATTTTCGCATTCGGAAGAGAAAGTTGGTGACTGAAATTTCGTAAAAAGCTCTCGCCGCGACGAAAAACGTCTATGCTGTAATGACTTCCATCCCAACTCGTGTATCATATCTGCCACACTCTCTCCTCTATAACGCGATAATACAAAACGAGCTGCCCTTCTTTGCACCCTCTCGATGTCCTCCGTCAATCCCACCTGGTAAGGATCCCACACCGCGCAGCAATATTCTAACAGAGGACGAACGAGTGTAGTGTAAGCTGTATCTTTAGTGGACTTGTTGCATCTTCTAAGTGTCCTGCCAATGAAACGCAACCTTTGGCTCGCCTTCCCGACAATATTATCTATGTGGTCCTTCCAACTGAAGTTGTTCGTAATTTTAACACCCAGGTACTTAGTTGAATTGACAGCCTTGAGAATTGTACTATTTATCGAGTAATCGTATTCCAACGGAGTTCTTTTGGAACTCATGTGGATCATCTCACACTTTTCGTTATTTAGCGTCAACTGCCACCTGACACACCATACAGCAATCTTTTCTAAATCGCTTTGCAGCTGATACTGGTCTTCGGATGACCTTACTAGACGGTAAATTACAGCATCATCTGCGAACAGTCTAAGAGAACTGCTCAGATTGTCACCCAGGTCATTTATATAGATCAGGAACAGTAGAGGTCCCAGGACGCTTCCCTGGGGAACACCTGATATCACTTCAGTTTTACTCGATGATTTGCCGTCTATTACTACGAACTGCGACCTTCCTGACAGGAAATCACGAATCCAGTCGCACAACTGAGACGATACCCCATAGCTCCGCAGCTTGATTAGAAGTCGCTTGTGAGGAACGGTGTCAAAAGCTTTCCGGAAATCTAGAAATACGGAATCAACTTGAGATCCCCTGTCGATAGCGGCCATTACTTCGTGCGAATTAAGAGCTAGCTGCGTTGCACAAGAGCGATGTTTTCTGAAGCCATGCTGATTACGTGTCAATAGATCGTTCTCTTCGAGGTGTATCATAATGTTTGAATACAGTATATGCTCCAAAACCCTACTGCAAACCGACGTCAATGATATAGGTCTGTAGTTAAATGGATTACTCCTACTACCCTTCTTGAACACTGGTGCGACCTGCGCAATTTTCCAATCTGTAGGTACAGATCTATCGGTGAGCGAGCGGTTGTATATGAGTGCTAAGTAGGGAGCTATAGTATCAGCGTAATCTGAAAGGAACCTAATCGGTATACAATCTGGACCTGAAGACTTGCCCGTATCAAGCGATTTGAGTTGCTTCGCAACCCCTAAGGTATCTACTTCTAAGAAACTCATGCTAGCAGATGTTCGTGTTTCAAATTCTGGAATATTCCATTCGTCTTCCCTGGTGAAGGAATTTCGGAAAACTGCGTTCAATAACTCCGCTTTAGCGGCACAGTCGTCGATAACAGTACCATCGGCACTGCGCAGCGAAGGTATTGACTGCGTCTTGCCGCTTGTGTACTTTACATACGACCAGAATTTCTTCGGATTTCTACCAAATTTCGAGACAATGTTTCGTTGTGGAACCTATTAAAGGCATCTCGCATCGAAGTACGTGCCAAATTTCGCGCGTCTGTAAATTTTAGCCCATCTTCAGGATTTCGCGTTCTTCTGAACATCGCATGCTTTTTCCGTTGCCTCTGCAACAGCGTTCGGACCTTTTTTGTGTACCACGGGGGATCCGTTCCATCTCTTACCAATTTATGAGGTATGAATATCTCAATTGCTGTTGCTACTATATCTTTGAATTTGAGCCACATCTCGTCTACATTCGCATAGTCAGTTTGGAAGGAATGGAAATTGTCTTTTAGGAAGGCTTCTAGTGGCACTTTATCCGCTTTTTTAAATAAAATTATTTTGCGTTTGTTTCTGATGGATTTGGAAGAAATGGTATTGAGCCTAGCTACAATGACCTTGTGATCACTAATCCCTGTATCAGTCATGATGCTCTCTATCAGCTCTGGATTGTTTGTGGCTAAGAGGTCAAGTGTGTTTTCGCAACCATTTACAATTCGCGTGGGTTCGTGGACTAACTGCTCTAAATAAGTTGAGAAAACCGTCCCGAAAAATAAGTGTTACAAAACGCCACTATTTCCTGCGAATGTACCTCGTCATCAATGTGGGATACGATCAGCATGCACACGAACACAAGCCGCACAACGGGTTGGCATACTCTGGATCAGGTGGTCGAGCAGCTGCTGGGGTATAGCCTCCCAGTCTTGCACCAGTGCCTGTCAGAGCTCCTGAAGTATCGTAGGGGTTTGTAGACGTGCAGTGTTACGTCGACAGAGAGGATCTCAGACGTGCTCGATGGGGTTTAGGTCTGGAGAACAGGCAGGCCACTCCATTCGCCTGATATCTTCTGTTTCAAGGTACTCCTCCATGATGGCAGCTCGGTGGGGCCGTGCGTTATCATCCATCAGGAGGAAGGTGGCACCACGGCACACCTGAAAAGGCGGACATACTGGTGCAAAATGACGTCCCGATACACCTGACCTGTTACAGTTCCTCTGTCAAAGACATGCAGGTGTGTACGTGCACCAATCATAATCTCACCCCACACCATCAAACCACGACCTCCATGCAGGTCCCTTTAAGGACGTTAAGGGATCGGTATCTGGTACCTTGTTCACCACAGACGAAAATCTGGCGAGAATCACTGTTCAGACTATATCTGGACTCGTCCGTGAACATAACCTGGGCCCACTGTTCCAATGACCATGTGCTTGACACCAGGCTTTCCAGACTCTTCTGTGACCAGGGGTCAGTGGAATGCCCCTTGCAGGTCTCCGGGCGAATAAACCATGTCTGTTCAGTCGTCTGTAGACTGTGTGTCTGGAGACAAATGTTCCAGTGGCTTCGGTAAGGTCCTGACAAGGCTACCTGCAGTACTCGGTGGCTGTCTGGGGGCACTGATTGTGAGATGTTGTTGTTGTTGTCTTCAGTCCTGAGACTGGATTGATGCAGCTCTCCATGCTACTCTATCCTGTGCAAGCTGCTTCATCTCCCAGTACCTACTGCAACCTACATCCTTCTGAATCTGCTTAGTGTAGTCATCTCTCGGTATCCCTCTACAATTTTTACCCTCCACACTGCCCTCCAATACTGAATTGGTGATCCCTTGATGCCTCCGAACATGTACTACCAACCGATCCCTTCTTCTGGTCAAGTTGTGCCACAAACTTCTCTTCTCCCCAATCCGATTCAATACTTCCTCATTAGTTATGTGATCTACCCATCTAATCTTCAGCATTCTTCTGTAGCACCACATTTCGAAAGCTTCTATTCTCTTCTTGTCCAAACTATTTATCGTCCATGATCCATACATGGCTACACTCCATACAAATACTTTAAAAAATGACTTCCTGACACTTAAATGTATACTCGATGTTAACAAATTTCTCTTCTTCAGAAACGCTTTCCTTGCCATTGCCAGTCTACATTTTATATCCTCTCTACTTCGACCATCATCAGTTATTTTATTTCCTAAATAGCAAAACTCGTTTACTACTTTAAGTGTCTCATTTCCTAATCTAATTCCCTCAGCATCACCCGATTTAATTTGACTACATTCCATTATCCTCGTTTTGCTTTTGTTAATGTTCATCTTATATCCTCCTTTCAACACACTGTCCATTCCGTTCAACTGCTCTACCAAGTCCTTTGCCTTCTCTGACAGAATTACAATGTCATCGGCGAACCTCAGAGTTTTTACTTCGTCTCCATGAATTTTAATACCTACTCCAAGTTTTTCTTTTGTTTCCTTTACTGCTTGCTCAATATACAGATTGAATAACATCGGGGAGAGGCTACAACCCTGTCTCACTCCTTTCCCAACCACTGCTTCCCTTTCATGCCCCTCGACTCTTATGACTGCCATCTGGTTTCTGTACAAATTGTAAATAGCCTTTCGCTCCCTGTATTTTACCCCTGCCACCTTTAGAATTTGAAAAAGAGTATTCCAGTCGACATTGTCAAAAGCTTTCTCTAAGTCTACAAATGCTA
This sequence comes from Schistocerca gregaria, assembly GCF_023897955.1. Classification (NCBI taxonomy): domain Eukaryota; kingdom Metazoa; phylum Arthropoda; class Insecta; order Orthoptera; family Acrididae; genus Schistocerca; species Schistocerca gregaria. The sequence continues at coordinate 124,673,826 of NC_064925.1, forward strand.
GAAACGTAGGTTTGCCTTTTCTTAATCTTTCTTCTAAGATAAGTCGTAAGGTCAGTATTGCCTCACGTGTTCCAACATTTCCACGGAATCCAAACTGATCCTCTCCGAGGCCTGCATCTACCAGTTTTTCCATTCGTCTGTAAAGAATTCGCGTTAGTATTTTGCAGCCGTGGCTTATTAAACTGATAGTTCGGTAATTTTCACATCTATCAGCACCTGCTTTCTTTGGGATTGGAATTATTATATTCTTCTTGAAGTCTGAGGGTATTTCGCCTGTCTCATACATCTTGCTCACCAGCTGGTACAGTTTTGACAGGACTGGTTGTCCCAAGGCCGTCAGTTGTTCTTATGGAATGTTGTCTACTCCGGGGGCCTTGTTTCGACTTAGGTCTTTCAGTGCTCTGTCAAACTCTTCACGCAGTATCTTACCTCCCATTTCGTCTTCATCTACATCCTCTTCCATTTCCATAATATTGTCCTCAACTACATCGCCCTTGTATAAACCTTCTATATACTCCTTCCACCTTACTGCCTTCCCTTCTTTGCTTAGAACTGGGCTGCCATCTGAGCTCTTGATATTCATACACGTGGTTCTCTTCTCTCCAAAGGTCTCTTTAATTTTCCTGCAGGCAGTATCTATCTTACCCCTAGTGAGATAAGCTTCTACATCCTTACATTTGTCCTCTAGCCATCCCTGCTTAGCCATTTTGCACTTTCTGTCGATCTAGTTTTTGAGAAGTTTGTATTCCTTTTCGCCTGCTTCATTTACTGCGTTTTTATATTTTCTCCTTTCATCAATTAAATTCAATATTTCTTCTGTTACCCAAGGATTTCTAGCAGCCCTCGTCTTTGTACCTACTTTATCCTCTGCTGCCTTCACTACTACATCCCTCAGAGCTACCCATTCTTCTTCTACTGTATTTCTTTCCCCTATTCCTGTCAATTGTTCCCTTATGCTCTCCCTGAAACTCTGTACAACCTCTGGTTCTTTCAGTTTATCCAGGTCCCATCTCCTTAATTTCCCACATTTTTGCAGTTTCTTCAGTTTTAATCTACAGGTCATAACCAATAGATTGTGGTCAGAGTCCACATCTGCCCCTGGAAATGTCTTACAACTTAAAACCTGGTTCCTAAATCTCTGTCTTACCATTATATAATCTATCTGATACCTTTTAGTATCTCCAGGGTTCTTCCACGTATACAACCTTCTTTCATGATTCTTAAACCAAGTGTTACCTATGATTAAGTTGCGCTCTGTGCAAAATTCTACTAGGCGGCTTCCTCTTTCATTTCTTAGCCCCAATCCATATCCACCTACTATGTTTCCTTCTCTCCCTTTTCCTACGCTCGAATTCCAGTCACCCATTACTATTAAATTTTCGTCTCCCTTCACTATCTGAATAATTTCTTTTATTTCATCGTACATTTCTTCAATTTCTTCATCATCTGCAGAGCTAGTTGGCATATAAACTTGTACTACTGTAGTAGGTGTGAGCTTCGTATCTATCTTGGCCACAATAATGCGTTCACTATGCTGTTTGTAGTAGCTTACCCGCATTCCTATTTTCCTATTCATTATTAAACCTACTCCTGCATTACCCCTATTTGATTTTGTGTTTATAACGCTGTGTTCACCTGACCAGAAGTCTTGTTCCTCCTGCCACCGAACTTCACTAATTCCCACTATATCTAACTTTAACCTATCCATTTCCCTTTTTTAAATTTTCTAACCTACCTGCCCGATTAAGGGATCTGACATTCCACGCTCCGATCCGTAGAACGCCAGTTTTCTTTCTCCTGATAACGACATCCTCCTGAGTAGTCCCCGCCCGGAGATCCGAATGGGGGACTATTTTACCTCCGGAATATTTTACCCAAGAGGATGCCATCATCATTTAATCATACAGTAAAGCTGCATATCCTCGGGAAAAATTCCGGCTGTAGTTTCCCCTTGCTTTCAGCCGTTGATTGTGAGATATCGGTCTTCTGTGTACAACAACACAAGAAGACCGATTGTGAGATATCGGTCTTCTTGTGTTGTTGTACACTGTGCACGCCCTGTACTATAGCGCATGGACACGTTTATTTTCTGCTGGAATCGTCGCCATAATCGTGAGGTCACACGTTGTGGCACACGGAAGGCCCGTGCTACGACCTGCTGTCTTCGACCAGCCTCTAGTCGCCCTAGTATTCTACCCCTCATAACGTCGTCAATATGTGTTCTTTTGGCCATTATCAACACACAGTAACCATTAGCTCATCTGGAAACGTCTGCACACTTACTCGCTGCACCATACTCTGACATGCACCAACACACCTCTGCGTACGTGGACTGCAGCCAGCGCCACCGTGCCACGACCGCAGGTCAAATGCACCGCATGGTCATACTCAGAGGTGATTGAAACCCGCAAAAACGCCCACCAGAGCGATGTTTCACCATGTATCAGCATTATCCTTAATTTGTGAGCTTGAGCGTAGTACATCACTAATACTATATTCGAAGATGATAGAATTGTTTTTCAACATTAGAACAAGTTGTTTTTCTTCACACCAAATAGAAATTCTGCCTCATCCTGCGTCCCTCTACAGTCGCACAATGACTACGCTGTTCCAGGACACGACAGCATCATTAACAAACTCGTAGAATGCTGGGCACGCTATTCGTAAATTCGTTTATGCAAATAGAGAACAAGAGTGACGCTGTCACATTTCTCTGGGGCACTGGTAATGACATCTTTGTCCCTGATAAACATTCGCCGTCCAGGACAACGTACTGGATTCTATTACTCAAAAAGTCTTAGAGCCGCTCTCATATTTGAGATACTATTTGCTTCGCTCTGATCTTCAACACTTTACAGTGTGGCACTGTGTCAAACGCCTTCCGGAAAATGTAGTAACGTAGAATCTGCTGTCGTCCTTCATCCATGGTTCGCAAGGTATTATGCGATAAAAGGGCAAGATGAGTTACGCACGGGCGTTTCTTGCTGAATGCTTGCACATTTTTTGCCAGAAACTTTTATGCACAGAGTAATAATTATTGATCTATATGAAATAAAATCGTCATAATTTTAATAAACATTTTTGGAACAGCGATCAAAAAAAATTTTCTTTTTAAAATGCAATCTTGATCGTGCCACGTATGCTACAAGAACATAGGTGACCGGTTTCGGCCATATCACATGACCATCATCAGACCCATGGCATCCTCCGGAGATGGTAGATGGAGCACTCTTCTCAGCTGCGTTTCTGGAGCCTCTCTAGCAATTCTGGACGTGTGGGGTAGCGCATTGGTTCAACTGGCTCTGAGCACTATGGGACTTAACATCTGAGGTCATCAGTCCCCTAGAACTTAGAACTACTTAAACCTAACCTAAGGACATCACACACATCCAAGCCCGAGGCAGGATTCGGACCTGCGACCGTAGCAGCAGCGCAGTTCCAGACTGAAGCACCTAGAACCATTCGGCCACTGCGGCCGGCCGGAGTCGCGTTGTTCTGCTGGAATTGCCCAAGTTTGTCGGAAGACACAAAGGACATGAATGGGTGCAGGTGATCAGACAGGATGCTTCCGTACGTGTTACCTGCTGCAGTCGTATCTAGACGTATCAGGGGTCCAATATCACTCCAACTGCACACACCCCACACTATTACAGAGCCTCCACCATCTTGAACAGTTCCCTGTTGACATGAAGGGTCCATGGTATCATGCGGTTGTTTCTATACACGTACGGGTCCATCAGCTCGATACAATTTGAAACGAGACTCGTCCGACTAGGCAATGCGTTTCCAGTCATCAACAGTCCAATATCAGTGTTGACAGGCCCAGGCGAATCGTAAAGCTTCGTTTAATGGAGTCATCAAGGATACCGAGTGGGACTTCAGCTCCGAAAGCCCATGTCGATGATGTTTCATTGAATGGTTTGCACTCTGCCAGTTGTTGATAGCTCAGAACTGAGCCTACAGTAACACCAGGTTGACACTCAAATCTTGATAATCTGCCGTTTTAGCAGCAGTAACCGATCTAAGAATTGCGCCAGACATCTTTGTATGTGAATACTCATGCCTGTACCAGTCTCTCTGGCGCTTGAGTGTAATTCACCATCTTGAGGTTGTAGATGGTTTAGTAGCTCCAGTTATAAAGAATTAACTACCTGGCAATGTAAGTGGCTAGCCAATGAAAACTTGAAATGCTTCACTACTTAGAACTATAGCTGCCTAATAACCTGTAGCTATAGATGACCAACTGACTAAAAATCTGTCTAAAAAAGTTGAAAAATTAACTACTTGTAACAAATGTACCAATAATAAAAGCTGGACTAATTGTACCTGTGAACAGCTGTTTGCATGTAACTGTATATAGGTGACTAACAACTACTAAATGAAACAGAAGATAGTCAAGCTACAGTGTGTAAAATACTACCAAAAATTTGCTAGTTATGAATAGAAAATTGTTGACTATGTGCGTATAGCCACTTCTGAGAGTTATCAAACTAGCATACTGATTGCAACCTACCGACTGAGACTTTGAGTATAACGATAAACAAGTAGCTGAAGTAGCGACTGTAACTTACCTAATATCGAAATTCTGCCTTTGAAAATTAATAGGCTCATATAATTAGCTATCTACACCTAAGTAATCAGTTATATATCAGATTCTGATTGTAAAGCAGTGCCACCGTAATAGACCGTATTTTAATGTAATATGGTTCTGACCGAAACCGGTTACCATTGCCATTAAATGTTTAACTGCGGTCAGGTATGCTTTTAATTCACTTTTAAAAACGGTTGTTGGGGAATAGTAGAATCCAGCGTGTGTCTGGTTATATATGTAGCTATTCTAGAAGCGGGTCTTATTCTGTGGTTGGCAGATTTGTTTGAGTCACATTTCTTCTAAAATGAGTGGTTCAGATGGTTCAAATGGCTCTGAGCACTATGGGACTCAACTGCTGTGGTCACCAGTCCCCTAGAACTTAGAACTACTTAAACCTAACTAACCTAAGGACATCACACACAGCCATGTCCGAGGCAGGATTCGAACCTGCGACCGTAGCAGTCGCATAAAATGAGTGACCATGCTGCAGTCCAGTGCCTGAAATATTAGTTGAAGTTAACGATGCTACTAAGTTGTTGACATTAACAATAGACGTGTAGAAGTATCCGGACCAGAATGAAAGTTCTAATGAACGTGATCGTGATTATCTAACATCTTACTGATGTTGAAATGAATAAACAGTTTATAATTGTAAATATTCTCGTTAGGATGACATCTCATTTGATGATAGTCATTGCAAGACGACTCTTGCGAATCATTAGGTGTACCATTATACATCTATGATATTTTTTAATCCTGGCTGTCGACACAGTTTAGAACAGGGCAATCACCTTTCAGTTAATGTGTACTAGCTGCTACAAATTTGGTAGTACTCTTACAGTGTGCCAACCGCGTGTCTGTAGTAAACCTTAAACTTACAGCATACAGCCAGCGAAACATCGTGACATCAAAACGTGCGCTTCACAGTTAGTGCTCAAAAATAAAAACAAAAAAAAGCACACAGACATGTTGACGGAAGTGTGCCACTTCCATGCCGCAATATGGCTGTGGCCCATTTGACGAGGGAGGAGTTAACGTACTTGCTTAGAGGATTGGGGGAGGGCTACTGTATTTTACCACTGCCATATCCTGCACATATGATCTGGCCCTTCGTTTTAGGATACATGACGCAGTTACCTAATAATAGTTCACCCCATGCTACGAGCCATTGGTAGCAGCGCAGGTACACATTCAGATGATGGAGCCTTAATGCTGAGAACTTTTCACATGTCACCTGTGCTTTTATCTCAAGATTCATGAACACATTTGCATGCGTTACAAAGCGTGGATTCGGATGCCATACAACGTTTACGTCTAGCGAACAGATTTTTGTGGGACAATGAAGAAGTCAGTAGCTTAAATTCGTTCATTTTCATTTTACTCCTGACTTGTAGCTGAAAGGCGTCTGGTTTGGCGAGAAACACCTTACATGCTCCGTATTAGCGAGTGCTGTAATAGTAGCCTCGAAGAGCTGTCGTCAGCTATCTGTCTACTACAGCAGTGCTTCCAAGTTATGTCTTGACAGGTCGTGCGGGCCTTGATTCGAGCCAGCAACAGGAACGCTAGGCAGCAGAATTTGTTTCTGGAGGCCTCGCAGTTCTCTCTCTCTCTCTCTCTCTCTCTCTCTCTCTCTCTCTCTCTCTCTCTCTCTCACACACACACGCACGCACACGCACAGTCTTTCTTCCTGCTGTCGTGACGACTGAGCGAGCTGATTTTCTTCCTGGTACAGACACTTTATCTCGTGATAGTGAAACGGTCACATTTACCTGACTTCGTTCCCGATTGTGGTGAGATAGTTGCTGCCTTTGCACTTCTGTGCTGTATTTACATGATTGTACATTAAGTAGCGTTCCAGAACACGGGGAATTTGATTTCTCCCTGCGGTGCGTTTTGCTATGTTATTTCGCCTGGACATTGTTAAGTATTTTCTTTCAACCTCTTTAGAACACATGGAGAGCAATACTCATTTTTCATTCAGTCATCCAAAGTTCCAAGTGGTCTCATAATGCTCTTCCACCCGTAAAACAATGTTTCAGGAGTTAATAGTAATGAGCTGTGATTTTGTGTTGTCTGTGCACCAGGTGGGAAACTAAAGACGTATGTTCTGTGGAATTGTATTTGGGCATGTAGTATGTTATCTTGTACATGAGTACTGGTCATTGTACTTGCATTATGTTCGAGTAAGTCGGGATATCTTTGTTTAATAAATATGTTCCTTATCTCATACGTTCACTCTAGAACTACTTTCTCGATACGTAATCCGATCATTCTAATTGTATTCAAAGCTAGGCTGAAGAAGCCTGAAGAGATTGCAAAAATATTAAACAGCAATTTCAGCTGTGCAGGTAAATCTGTGTCGCTGTTGAAATTCGAGACAACTGTCAGAGGAGGCAATTTTCAGATTATTAGGTAATGTAGGGCACAGATAGCAAAAACATTTGAATTCCACATATTTTATGTATAACATATAACTTGTTAAAGATGCAGTTTAGTTACATACTTAGATAGTAGATGCAGGATGTCTACAGTGACGATTGTAATTTCAGTTTCACTTAAGTCCGATCAACGACCTTCCAACCATCTTTTATTCCATTGCACTTTTCGAGAGTCCGTGCCACTCCAAACCTTAAATAATCTGTTAGATTACGTTACTTAAATGTGCATCAAGTTTGATATAAAAGGATATTTCAGGGCATAGAACCGTTGTCATAGTATCTTATGAACTCCTAGTAGACAGTAAGCAAACGTGATCGGGCTTTCACAGTTTACTCTCTGTTGATCCACTATTGGTACGTGGTAGAGACCTGTCAAATACGAGGGTTGACTGTAAACTAATGCCTCCACCTTCGTAACTCTTCAACAGTTGGCAGCATTGGTATGCGGCAGGTACTGCCTTGTTTCGTAGCCTCTTCTCTACAGCTCCAGTTGGCGGGAAGCCTTAGCATTGAACGGTTGTGTTTTTACAGTGTAAAGTATGTAACTCTGCACAGACGTTCGTCAATGCGTTTTAAGCAACGTGCAGTCATTGAATTCTTGACAGTAGTAGGTTTTACCCCAAATGAGAGTCATCAGAGAATGAAAACTGTTTATGGTGATTGTGTTGATGTGATTACTGTGCATGACTGGGGGAGTATGTTTACAGATGTTGAGGCTGGAACATCTGACCTGCGTGCCAGACAAAGAGTTGGACGTCCTGTGACAGCAACCACAGAGTTCCACAAGCTAAATGTTGACAGATTCAGGACGATCGTCTTATCACTCAGAGAGAAACTGCAAGCACAATCAGCGTATCACAAGAACGTGTGGGTCACATTATTCCTTTGCTCGGCTATCGGAAGCTCTATGCACGATGGGTACCCCGGATCCTGACTCGTGAAATGAAAGCTCACAGACTTGAAATTTGCCAGGAACTCCTCTCGCGTTACGAGAATGAATGCGACGCCTTTCTCCATTCAATCATGGGACATCATTATGCTTCTGATGAAGACGAGGAGAGAACTGTGAGACGGTGCTTGCGAAAACAGTGTGTCGACATCTTCCGTGACGGCCTTAGAAAACTTGTTCATCGTTAGCAGAAATGTATCAAATTGGCTGATGATTGTGTGGAAAAGCGAGTATTGGTAATTAAAATGACATTCTAAGGATTATTTGTGCGTTTGATTTATTAAAATATTCCCATCCATACCCAATTAACGAAGGTGGAGACATTAATTTTATTCATACCTCCTATTTACCAAAGAAGAATCAGCAAACAACCGTTTGTTTTCAGAAGTTATTTTATTTACAATGTCAGTTTCGGAATATCATTAACGCCGTCTTCAGATCTGACAAGTCCTCGAAGTACACATCCGACAAAAAACTGAGTGTCCAAGTATCGACGGCTCCCGTTATGGATGCATCGATGTATCTGATCTATACACATGGAGTGCTTAGGAGCCTGAAGAAGACATTAATGAGACGCAGAAACTGGCCATGTAAGTAAAATAATAACTTCTGAAAACATAGGACCGTATGGTGTTTTTTCATTGGTAACTATTTCACAGCTGCCGTGCGGGATCAGCAGAGCGGTCAAGGGCGCTGCAGTCATGGACTGTGCGGCTGGTCCCGGCGGAGGTTCGAGTCCTCCATCGGGCATGGGTGCTGTGTTTGTCTTTAGGATAATTTAGGTTAAGTAGTGTGTAAGCTTAGGGACTGATGACCTTAGCAGCTAAGTCCCATAAGATTTCACACACATTTGATCACAGTTGAGGTCAAAGTTTTGATTTAGAGCAGGCAGGTGAGGTCTTTCAATGAGTTGCTGCAAAGTGAGATCTGGACGGTTCTGTCTCTCGAAAACAGAAATGTGTCAACAGCGTCTGTCAGCACAATGCGCAAAGAATGTAATTTGTCGATGTATCTCCAATTTACACGCCTGTTGACCCATAATCCAGCATACGAGAAAGTTTCGGTGTTCCGGATGTAGTACCCACCCATAGGGTGAAATTGCACACAGTAAATACTACGGCTGGATGGCTCACCCAAGTTTTTGTAAGTGGTCAGCCAGTTACATTTCCCTGTGCTATTGTTTTAGCTTTTCTGTGTTTTGTTTTCCCTTTGTTTTAATATCTTTATTATCTATTTGGCCTCCTCATCGGTTTTAGTGCAAGTGAGTGTGCCTGTGAGATAGAGTAATCGTTTGGTCACTTCGTGTGCATGCGCGTACGACAGTTTTCCTTCTTATCCACATTCATTTATTTTAATCATTGTTAGGGCGCTGATAACCTCGCCGTTGGGCGCCTATAAGATCCCCAAACCACACACACAATAAATACTACGAATGAAAAATTTCAGAAACAACCGTGACCTATGTGAAGAGCTTCATTGGGAGCTGCTGGCGCGGACATCCTTTCCGCCGTTGAGTTCCTTGAGGATGTCCTCGAGAGGTCGTCCCTTGGTTTCCGGCAGCAAGCACCTCCCGATGAGGGAGCAGGCCAGGCAGACAGCGGCGAAGAACCAGAAGGTGCCGTAGGCTCCCATGGACTGCGACATGGCTGGGTACAGTTTGCTCATGATGGCTGCGGTGCCACTGCTCGTCGAGTACGTGATTATGGCAGCCAAGCCTCTGATCCTTGGAGCCACCGTCTCAGAGACCACGACGTACGCCAGTGGGCTCAGTCCGACAGCGTGCATCAGCACATATATAGACAGGCAAGTGACTGGTAGCCATCCAACGGACGTCACATCTACCTGCGTCTGCTGCTTTAGGTACAGGTAGACACCCAAAAGCGCAACCGAAGTACCGACGGCCCCGTTCGCGAGGAACAGCAGGGGCCGTCGACCAATCCGTTCTATCAATACTGTAGACACCAGACCGCCAACAACCTGTGACATCGAAAGAAACGAATTAATACTTCAGATGACGACAGAGAAACATATTTTGCACTGAAACTTCCTGGCAGGTTAAAACTGTGTGCCGGACTCGAACTCGGGACATTTGCCTTTCGCGGGCACGTGCTCTACCATCTGAGCTACCCGAGCACGACTCACGCCCCGTCCTTACAGCTTCACTTCTGCCAGTATCTCGTCTCCTACCTTCCAGACTTTACAGAAGCTCTCCTGCAAACCTAGTTCTGCAAGATTTGCAGGAGAGCTTCTGTATAGTTTGCAAGTTAGGAGACGAGGTACTGGCAGAAGTGAAGCCGTGATAGCGGGGCGTCAGTCGTGCTTGGATAGCTCAGATGGTAGAGCACTTGCCCGCGAAAGGCAAAGGTCCCGAATTCGAGTCTCGGTGCGGCACGTAGTTTTAATCTGCCAGGTAGTTTCATATCAGCCCACACTCCGCTGCAGAGTGAAAATATCATTCTTGATATTTTGCACTTGCTGACTGTGAAATATTGAGGTATAACACATACAAAAGTTAACTTGTTCGATTACGTGCTGTACTTTCTGTAGCGTGTAGCTGGGTTATTCCGCTCACGGGGCTAATGCGCCTGATAGGAAATGTTGGAACAATGGGCTAGTTCCACACATAGTCAAGGTCGTTTTGCCTGCAGTGTGCGCCAGTATCTTTGTGTCACCGCATGTACTTGTTGTAAGGCCATTTACTGTTACAGTACTGACAGGACAGAAGAACAAACTTTAGAGGTAAGGGCATTGTGATGGATTACTGCCGAAGTTAACGAATAAAATCTATCTTTACATTACTTGTGTAAGAATATAGGTTATGCAGTGTGTCAACAAACATTTTTGGGGGATTTGGTGTGTCTTTCGAAATGACTGCGCCTTTGGGCTATTTCCTCTCAATCAAATTATTAGTTTAATCGATGTGTAACGCGATATTCTAGAAAACATATTTTCTTGGTTGCCTTTCAGATGGTCCGTACACACAAAAGGAAAAAGTCAAGCGTTTAATGTCCGAGGAAGAGATGAAATACGCAGTAACAAGTGCTATAGCACGGAGACGTGAGGCCGGCGTGGTGGCCGAGCGGTTCTAGGCGCTTGAGTCCGGAATCGCGCGACTGCTACGGTCGCACGTTCAAACCTTGCCTCGGGCCTGGATGTGTGTGATGTCCTTAGGTTTAAGTAGTTCTAAGTTCCATGGGTCTGATGGCCTCAGATGTTAAGTCCCATAGTGCTCAGAGCCATTTGAACCATTTGGAGAGGTGAGTATGAAAGGAGCTGCTGCGTTGTCCAAAATTCCTTATTCGACACTTAAAGAGCGGTACCTATTTCAAAACGTGATTCGGCACTGGCGGAAAAGGAACCTCATAGACCAGCTGGTCATCCGACGGTGTTCAGCCTAGAAGAAGAGGATGATTTAATTTCTAGGTTGAAAGACTTCGCTGCAAGGGGTTTGGCTGCACTCCTGAACAAATTCGAAGAGCAGCATTCACGTGTGCAACGACGAATAACATTAAGCATCCCTGAGGCGTGGAACACATGATTGCAGATAATGACTGGTTTACTGGATTTATGAAGGGGCATAGTGATTTATCACTCAGAAAACCATAAGACTTGTCAAAAGCTGCATCGAAGGAGATGAATATGCGGGCTGAAACTGCTGATTTCGATGTGTACCGGAATTTGTCTGAATAGACTGGAGTTTGTGGTAAGCCTCAGTTCATCTTCAAAGTTCACGAGACAGGTCTGCCACTTAATAATAGAACCGCTCTGTCACAGCGGCCAGCCGTTTCTTCATTTGGCAGACCCAAGAGGGAACTTAATCAAATAGTCAATTTTGAGTCGAAATCAGTGAATTTGTATTTCGCGTCGCAATCGGTCAGTTTTGTGCTGAAACCATCTAAAACGGATGTTGTGACCAGATCATTAGTTTTGTACGTAAATCACCATATTTTGTGTTAAGCCTTCTCGCCAACCGTTGAACATCTACATCAAAGAACCAAATTCAGTTAATGTTTCGGTTTTAATCGCTACAAATGACACCTGATAACTACCATGTCACATAACCTTTACGTCTGAGGGCTCTTGCTTCATTCAATGTTTTATGTTGTACATGGGACATCGGAATTTTCCAAAGGGTTTCTAAATGTAGCATTTGAGGAGTCCAACGGTATAAATATTGAGACTCGACATTTGCGACAGACTGCAGAACGATTTAATGCCACTGACGTACACCTTCTGTAAGGACCTCAAAGGCAAGAGAAATTAGTGCCTGTACAGAACCATACTGTCGTTTGCGCCTCGTTAATGTGTCGTTCTATAGCACTTGCAGTGAAATGATCACTTATTAATGTCTATTACAATGAAAGTATTAGGAAAATGAGACGGAATACTGACAAAATGTGATAATCCAAGCTTGAGTTTTTACATCTGCTGTCATTAAAATATAACATGAAGGACGTTGTGCAAGCTAAAGTTTGTTAGCAATTCTGGACACATATCACAACGAGTGGATTATTCCTGGTTTCCAGACATGTAGCATCACATATTTACACAGTTTTTATTAAATGCGGCATAGAACTGACGTCCAGTAGCGGCCCAGCTGAGTCCCTCTCAAACGAATTTGGTGGCTGTGTCGATGTGGTTCCTTCAAAGAGTTCACTTCCGATTTATACAGTCTTCAATGCGACTGGCATGTCTCAAACGATCTCTATGGCCATGATGTAGACATTGGATGTTTATAAATGACTTCCGACTAATTTCTTACAAATACAGATGTGGCTCTTCAACAAGTGTGCTTGCGCAGGAAATGATTGACAGTCAGCGTCGAGAGGTGAGCAGTGAAATGGCTGTGCATACAAACTTTGAGAAATTTCACTAGTCTGCTAAGTTGTGAGACAGTAAAATGTATTCGACTGTAGTCAGTCTTTGGAATATTTCCGAGGTTCGTCGAAAGTGGAATTATTCAAGGTCATTGGGACTGCTAGGTCAGAACAACGAGCAATCAGTGATACCTAATATTGGTAGGCAAAGCTATGTTCCATGTGGATGAAAACGTCGTTCGTCTCATTAATGACGTGGTGACTCGTTAGCACGTAACTGTTGACATATGCCACCATTATAGGAATGTTAGCGGTTGCCATACATGTCAGTAGACAGGAATTTTTGGTTTTTAAGCCTTAGATCAGGCCAAAAAAATTATGATGTGAACACCAAAGTGCTATTGTCCTTTTGCGTGGAGCATACGTAATGAGTTTGAGGCTTTCTAAAACTATGCTAATGGTAACATTTCAGGTGTCACGTGGAGGAATATTTAACTAGTAGAGCACAGTCCTTTACGCTGCACATTTATCTCAATATGCATAAACGATTTAGCAGATAGGACCAGTTGTGCTATGGAACTGTTTGGCAATGACGCCTTTGCGTATAGGAAAGAAACATTAATGGAGAATCGTAAGGAATTGTGGAAACCTGAGGACAAAAATTTCCTCTATATATAGTGTAAGATACTAACTTTAACCGTATTTAAAATTGTTATAACGAAGAGAACGAACGTCATGGTAACTAATTCCAACATTAGTGATGAACGTCGTACAAGTAGGCAGGGAAATACTATCAAATGGACCCTACTGCGTTATCAAGGAGGCATGAGGACAGATATGAAATTCAGATAAATGCCACTAGGACCTTAACAGATCGACACAAACTTTCGTATAAAAGTCTAAGACAAATGCTTGGGAAACTTAAATGGGGTTGCCTCAAAGAATGACGACTTAGTTCTTACGAAGGACAAGGATGTCGGAAAGATATTACCTGTAAGAATGACTACATCTTCTCAAAACGATAGAGATGTACGCAGTATAGTGCGTACAAAATGGTAATTGTATAGTTTTTCTAATTGCAGCGGTATGGTACAGCTTTATGTAGAAACCTCTCAAAAGCAGGTGTTATCAAGGTGCGTCTCACTGCCCAACGCAATGTACACAGGGGCAACAGCGTTTGGGGTATTAAAAGTATGATGCAGATTTTATACTAACGTCTCGAACAAGAACTGAACACTTTTTCATCCTGATATTTTGCAGTAACTGTCAATCAGGTGACTAGACAAGTATGCACATAGTGCTGACAGAATCTCACAATTTCCGTCACTCACAGACTCAAACTCATCGCAACTAGGAAGCTGAAAATTACGCAGATATCTTGGTTTGGTAAAGTAAGAAATGATATGAAGAAAATCTCTTCTCTGGAGTGTAATTTCTGACTACCTTTTAGACACAGATGTGTTTCCATAGACGTCAGTGCATCTGTTGTCATTATGGTTGTGTTAATAAGCAATAATACCAGACCGAACAGGTACCGAACTAGGGCAAATAGGAGATAAATCTGCTAGAGACACTTGCTGATACTGCATCAAGTGTTACAGCAACATACATGCTTTTTCTACGCTGCCTGTGTTCAGCGCCGTTATCAGATAGTCACTTAGCTCAGATGCCGTCCTTCACATTACATTGAGATGGCAGTAGAAGTAAAACCCTTCTAGAGGCTACCACAATTCGTCATTTTCTCGTCTTCCTTCCCTAGAATTTTATTGTAATATACATTAACAAGCTATCATATCACTGCAAGTGCTCTAGACTGACTTTTGGAGCATCAAACATGAAGTTACGATACTTCAGTGAGGGGGAAACGACTATATGCTTCCGTACAAGCCCTAATTTCTCTTACCTTTGAGGATTTTTGAATTTCCTGTCGTATTACGCTTAGCAAAATTGCATTTCTTTACTTTTTCAATTTACTGCCATAATTTGTATCTCCCGCCAATTTATGTATTCGGCAAATGGCCTGTGAAATGAGAGGTGTGGGAGAGGAGTAGGGGAGAAATATGGTAACAGTACATCATTTATGATGTCATCAGAAATCTGGCAACAGTGCATCCTGTTTTAGGATGGTCCTAATCCCGTTCTCGCAGAGAACATCCCGTATTTTTATTCCTCTATTTTCCTTCTTCAGTTACCTATAGTTACTACGTCAGATTTACATCCATTCGGTTGCAGAGTCAAATGGTCTCAGCCTCAGACACAGGAATCGCTCTAATTTTATAATCAACTAGTATACTGATAGGCAGCTTGATAAAACTGTTTTTGTGTATTAGCTAGTCCTAAAGTATCTGTCTGTCTTGTCGCGCTCTCTATTAGGACATGGCATTGAGTGCGAGTGTAAGAGGTACCCTCTAGTTATAACAGGCAACATTCATTATCTTGGCTATAGGGCCTATGTTGGTGATACACCATGTTATTGTTTTACTACGAGCGACACGTACTTCACTAAGTAGCAGAGAGGGCTGCACCAATTAGATTCATTTGTTATGGCATCCCGTGAATAGCAAGTGACAACTCCATTGTCACTTGTGATGTGTCGCTGTATGATTTCCAGTATATACACGTGGCGATACAAATTTAAACTTCTTGTTGTTCGTAATGTTGATCGTAATTCCAAACTAGACATCGCGAATATGTCGAACGTTAATAAAGATGGACGAACAGACATACCATCTGTAAGAATTGGTGTCACGGACTGATATATATATGTTATGACTATTAAGGTAAATACATTGTTTGTTCTGTATTAAAATGTTTCATTTGCTAACTATGCCTATCAGTAGTTAGTGCCTTCAGTAGCTTGAATCTTTTATTTAGCTGGCAGTAGTGGTTCTCGCTGTATTGCAGTAGCTTGAGTAACGAAGATTTTTGTGAGGTGAGTGATTTGTGAAACGTATAGGTTAATGTTAGTCAGGGCCATGCTTTCGTAGGGATTTTTGGAAGTCAGATTGCGTTGCGCTAAAAATATTGTGTGTCAGCTTTAAGCACAGTCTTGTATAAATTGTTCTAAGGGGACGTTTCACATCGTACCTCTTTTATTTCTGTTGTGTCGCCAAGGAATAAGAGCAATGCATACTACAGCGACATGATAAAAAAGGACTCTACTACTTTGGTGGCGAATTTCGATTGTACGTGTGGGTTTTGGAAACAGAACTACAGTGACTAACGTAGTATCCAGAATTACCTTGGTATTTCAGCTGTTATAGGAAATATAGCATTGGCCGTGTTACAGACTGACTTCCTAGCCGAATACGTTAGGGAATATTAGAATCCTGCGAGTCCTTCTCGTTTTTCTTCTTATGCCACCTCTGTAGCTTTTTAACGGTCTTTCCAGTATGACTCCTCCCTTATTTACTGTTAGTATGTTAATATACACTTACGAACAAATGCTTTAGAAATGACAGCTATATTGGAGAAGCAGTGTGACGATGAATGGGATAGTTCGACGTGTCACGTGACCCAGATGACACAAGTCTTATACTGGGCATCTGCACAACAGCAGAATACAAAGTGAGCAAGACCCATTTGCCTGTGACCATATTGTGGGCTACCTACATGTGGGACACTGCTTCTCCGAGGTCGTGCAGACATTGGGATTTTCGTGTCTTATCGTGTGACTGGTGTATTATTATTTGCCGGAAAACCGTAGCCGCCCGAGTCAAATGCTGTGAGCAAAAATATGTTATTACAGGAGACAAAAGTACGATGCACTAAATAACACACCATTACTCGGCAGTAGTAATCATCGAAGAGTCTAAAAATCCGTAATCACTGTGCTAGCGATATACACACCAACTTCACCTGTAAGAGACGCAGGTCAGAGAGCGCGGAAGTTAGCATAAGCGTAGGAGCGCTGACATTGCAAACCTGAAGAATATAAAAATGTCGCATAGGCTTATAAGTCACGTTAACGTACTGGTACATTACAGTGACGTAGTACGAGTGGGTAAAGCCACATGAGGGGGGACAAAGAGCTTGCTAACAGGACACCAGCCATACAAAACTTTCGTTATTTTCGTCTGAGTGGTGCTCTAATTGGATCAAATGTAAATAATGATACGTATTCTCTCATCACCCTCTGTAAAACGGTCGAGGAACACACTCCCCGATAACACGCATCACTTATGTGCGTATAGAATCCCAATGGGCCTTCAACAAGAGAATGCACCACCCTGTCGCTTCCCCTTTGTGTCAGGATAGTGAAGTACACAGCAACGCCTTAGTGTACGTGTATGGCTCAACAGCTCAGCTGTCCTCAAACGTACTGAGCTGAACTGGGACGCTATCGAACGTGTGTGTCTTGGACCTAGCTCCGACCAGTATCCTTGAACGGTGTCAGTGGTTGAGTAGTCATGGACCAGGGTCTAAAAATGGCTCTGTGCACTATGGGACTCAACATCTTACGTCATAAGTCCCCTAGAACTTAGAACTACTTAAACCTAACTAACCTAAGGACATCACACACACCCATGCCCGAGGCAGGATTCGAACCTGCGACCGTAGCTGCCCCGCGGTTCCAGACTGCAGCGCCAGAACCGCACGGCCACCGAGGCCGGCGGACCGGGGTCTCGCCGAGTCCATGCTACCACGCTTCTTCTCCGTCATCAGAGCGAAAATTGGTAAATAGACGTGTCAATTCCAGTTGATCATACGTACGTCCGTAGTCGGCAAGGAAAACAACATTATGCATTAATGTAAATGCTTTACTTCGCCATATGGTTGCCCTTCCCAGTGTCTGTGATGTTGCTGTATTGGAGTTCCAAATTTCAGTTGTCGAGATGCGATCTATGAATATCCGCCTTTCGAGGACCAGTATTTTATGTTGAGGACATTGCAGTTGTCGAATGTCCAGAAGGCAGCCTCAGGCCAGGTGTGTAGTAATTAAGATTCTCTGCCCAAAGGGTTTTGGACTCCAGGGTGCAGGATTGTTCCCACAAGTGCCTACTGTGACAGTAGAATAATGTTATTGAAATGAAAATATGTGAGGATTGGTATTCAAATGAATAATGGTCAGTGCTTTCGTACTTTCTCTGTGAGTTATTTCGTGAACAGCAGGGCAATTATGACGATCACAAAACAATAACATGTTTTAATCGAATCGATGATAGTGCACACGACTGTCATTATTCAAAAAATTTGTGTTGGTTATGGAATCTTGTAGATCTGAAATATCTGAAAATGTATTTCACTCATCATTGTGGAAAAATGCAAGAAAGGAATGATGGAGAAGAATTTTAAAAAATGATTTCTATCCAATAAGAGGTAACTTGCAAGTCGTCGATAGGAATACTGTAGCAGCTAGGAGTCGGCTTAAGACCAAATACAGTACTGGCCATTAAAATTGCTACACCATGAAGACGACGTGCACCAGACGCGAAATTTAACCGACAGGAAGAAGATGCTGTGATATGCAAATGATTACCTTTTCAGAGCATTCACACAAGGTTGGCGCCGTGGCGACACCTACAACGTGCTGACAGAATATGGAATCGGTGGGTTCAGGAGGGTAATACGGAACGCCGTGCTTAATCCCAACGGCCTCGTATCACTAGCAGCCGAGATGAAAGGCATCTTATCCATATGGCTGTAACGGATCGTGCAGTCACGTCTCGATCCCTGAGTGAACAGATGGGGACGTTTGCAAAACAACAACCATCTGCACGAACAGTTCGACGACGTTTGCAGCAGTATAGACTATCAACTGGGGAGACCATAGCTGCGGTTACCATTGCATCATAGGCAGGAGCGCCTGCGATGGTGTACTCAACGACGAACCTGGGTGCACGAATGGCAAAACGTAATTTTTTTCGGATGAATCGAGGTTTTGTTTACAGAATCATGATGGTGGTATCCGTGTTTGGCGACATCGCGGTGAACGCACATTGGAAGCGTGTATTCGTCATCGCCATACTGGCGTATCACTCGGCGTGATGGTATGGGGTGCCATTGGTTACACGTATCGGTCACCTCTTGTTCGCACTGACGGCACTTTGAAAAGTGGACGTTACATTTCAGATGTGTTGCGACCCGTTGCTCTACCCTTCATTCGATCCCTGCGAAACCCTACATTTCAGCAGGATAATGCGCGACCGCATGCTGCAGGTCCTGTACGAGCCTTTCTGGATACAGAATATGTTCGACTGCTGCCCTGGCTAGCACATTCTCCTGATCTCTCACCAAAAATGGTTCAAATGGCTCTGAGCACAATGGGACTTAACTTCTGAGGTCATCAATCCCCTAGAACTTAGAACTACTTAAACCTAACTAACCTAACGACATCACACACACCCATGCCCGAGGCACGATTGGAACCTGCGACCGTAGCGGTCTCGCAGTTCCAGATTGCAGAACCTAGAACCGCTTGGCCACCCCGGCCAGCGATCTGTCACCAATTAAAAATGTCTGGTCAATGGTGGCCGAGCAACTGGCACGTCACAATACGACAGTCACTACTCTTGATGAACTGTGGTATCGTGTTGAAGCTGCATGGGCAGCTGTACCTGTACACGCCATCCAAGCTCTGATTGACTCAATGCGCAGGCGTATCAAGGCCGTTATTTGGGCCAGAGGTGGTCGTTCTGGGTACTGATTTCTCAGGATCTATGCACCCAAACTGCGTGAAAATGTAATCACCTGTCAGTTCTAGTATAATATATTTGTCGAAGGAATACCTGTTTATCATCTGCATTTCTTCTTGGTATAGCAATTTTAATGGCCAGTAGGGTGGTAGATCTGAAAAATCTGAAAATGTATTTGAGTCATTATGAAAAATGCAAGAAAGTAATGATGAAGAAGAATTTTAAAAAATAGTGTCCAATAAGAGGTGACATGCAAGTTATCGATAGGAATACTGTAGCAGCTAAGAGTCGTTTTAAGAGCCAAGACCAAATACTCTTCCAGACACTCAAACTGGTCTATTGTATTTTAGCGTATTTATCTCCGAGGGAATGGCAGAAGAGTTCATTTTAGGTGAAGTCTCCTCTGTGGGATTCCCTACAAGAGCCAAGGCCGAATACTCTTCCATACAACCAAACTCGTGATATTGTGTTTTTGCATATTTACCTCCAAGGAAGTGGCAGATTCCTTTCAGATGAAATCTCCATTGTGAGATTACCTGTTCTTAGAAAAAACGAAAGTTCGGACACTGTTTCCGATGATATGATGAAAGACAGGGACAGACAGACTACATCGCACAGATAGGACGCTAGCGAAGGTCGGCGATCGTACCTGCAGCGCACCCAGGACGATGGTGGCCACCTCTGGAGATACTGACCCCCCAGCCTCGTCGAAGATGAGGACGGCGTAGTTGAGGACAGCGAAGGAGCCGCACAGCTGGGCGTTGGCGCCGGCCACCAGGACTATGGCGAAGCCCAGCAGGCTGGCCCGGCAGCGCAGCAGCTCAGCAAGCGAGACAGCTCTGCCGTCGCCGTCGCCGCCGCCGCCCGCCTCGGTCGTGTCTCTGCCCAGAGACGCCTGTATTCGCTCCACCTCGCGATCCACCTGCCACTCGGAGATCCCACGGCGCAGCCACCTCAGCGCCTGCGCACACCCGTGGCACGTGGAGCTACGTAAAAGCCCTCGTGCCGCTGGTACCTGTATGACTCCACAATGTATTTCTAAGACATATAGCAAAGTAAACGTACAAGGTCAGATGGAATAATAATGGGAACTTTTTTCTTTCGCCGGTATTGTAAACCTGATTCTCAATGTTAGGTACACACGTACCTGAGACGTGGGACTTACGGAAAGCAGGAAAAGGTGTGGATGGGGCCTAATAAGTTACCGTTGGTTGAACAGTAAACACACACACTTCATTTAAGGAAATAATTTTTTGAATGTTTTTTAAAATGACTGCAACACAAGCTACACGGACGGCTGAAGTCCTTATTTGTTACTGTTGTGGTCTTCAGTCCTGAGACTGGTTTGATGCAGCTCTCCATGCTACTCTATCCTGTGCAAGCTTCTTCATCTCCCAGTACTTACTGCAATCTACATCCTTCTGAATCCGCTTAGTGTATTCATCTCTTGGTCCCCCTCTACGATTTGTACCCTCCACGCTGCCCTCCAATGCTAAATTTGTGATCCCTTGTTGCCTCCATACATGTCCTACCAACCGGTCCCTTCTTTTTGTCAAGTTGTGCCACAAACTCCTCTTCTACCCAATTCTACTCAATACCTCCTCATTAGTTATGTGATCTACCCATCTAATCTTCAGTATTCTTCTGTAGCACCACATTTCGAAAGCTTCTATTCTCTTCTTGTCCAAACTATTTATCGTCCATGTTTCACTTCGATACAAGGCAACACTGCATACAAATACTTTCAGAAACGACTTAATGACACTTAGATCTATACTCGATGTTAACAAATTTCTCTTCTTCAGAAAGGCTTTCCTTGCCATTGCCAGTCTACATTTTATATCATCTCTACTTCGATCATCATCAGTTACTTTGCTCCCCAAATAGCAAAATTCGTTAACTACTTCAAGTGTCTCATTTCCCAATCTATTTCCTCAGCATCACCCGACTTCATTCAACTACATCCGATTATTCTCGTTTTGCTTTTGTTGATTTTCATCTTATACCCTCCTTTCAAGACACTGTCCATTCCGTTCAACTGCTCTTACAAGTCCTTTGCCGTCTCTGACAGAATTACAATGTCATCGGCGAACCTCAACGTTTTTACTTCTTCTCCATGAATTTTAATACCTACTCCGAATTTTTCATTTGTTTCTTTTACTGCTTGCTCAATATACAGATTGAATAACATCTGGGAGAGGCTACAACCCTGTCTCACTCCATTCCCAACCACTGCTTCCCTTTCATGCCCCTGAACTCTTATAACTGCCATCTGGTTTCTGTAGAAATTGTAAATAGCCTTACTCTCCCTGTATTTTACCCCTGCCACCTTTAGAATTTGAAAGAGAGTATTCCAGTCAACATTGTCAAAAGCTTTCTCTTAGTCTACAAATGCTAGAAACGTCGGTTTGCCTTTTCTTAATCTTTCTTCTAAGATAAGTGGTAAGGTTAGTATTGCCTCACGGGTTCCAACATTTCTGCGGAATCCAAACTGATCTTCCCCGAGGTCCGCTTCTACCAGTTTTTCCATTTGTCTGTAAAGAATTCGTGTTAGTATTTTGCAGCTTTAGCTTATTAAACTGATTGTTCGGTAATTTTCACATCTGCCAACACCTGCTTTCTTTGGGATTGAAATTATTATATTCTTCTTGAAGTCTGAGGGTATTTCGCCTGTCTCGTACATCTTGATCACCAGATGGTAGAGTTTTGTCATGACTGGCTCTCCCAAGGCCGTCAGTAGTTCCAATGGAATGTTGTCTACTTCCGGGGCCTTGTTTCGACTCAGGTCATTCAGTGCTCTGTCACACATTTCACGCCGTATCATATCTTCCATTTCGTCTTATCTTTATCCTCTTCCATTTCCATAATATTGTCCTCAAGTACATCGCCCTTGTATAAACCCTCTATATACTCCTTCCACCTTACCTCCTTCACTTCTTTGCTTACAAATGGGCTTCCATCTGAGCTCTTGATATTGATACAAGTGGTTCTCTTTTCTCCAAAGGTCTCTTTAATTTTCCTGTAGGCAGTATCTATCTTACCCCTAGTGAGATAAGCCTCTACATCCTTATATTTGTCCTCTAGCCATCCCTGCTTAGCCATTTTGCATTTCCTGTCGATCTCATTTTTGAGAAGTTTGTATTCCTTTTTGCCTGCTTCATTTACTGCATTTTTATTTTTTTTCCTTTCATCAATTAAATTCAATATTTCTTCTGTTACCCAAGGATTGCTATTAGCCCTCGTCTTTTTACCTACTTGAACCTCTGCTGCCTTCACTACTTCACCCCTCAGAGCTACCCATTCTTCTTCTACTGTGTTTCTTTCCCCCATTCCTGTCAGTTGTTATCTTATGCTCTCCCTGAAGCTCTCTACAACCTCTGGTTCTTTCAGTTTATCCATGTCTCACCTCCTTAAATTAGCACCTTTTTGTAGTTTCTTCGGTTTTAATCTACAGTTCATAACCAATAGATTGTGGTTAGAGTCCACATCTGCCCCTGGAAATATCTTACAATTTAAAACCTGATTCCTAAACTTCTGTCTTACCATTATATATCAGATACCTTTTAGTATCTCCAGGATTCTTCCATGTATACAACCTTCTTTTATGATTCTTGAACCAAGTATTAGCTATGATTAAGTTATGCTCTGTGCAGAATTCTACAAGACGGCTTCCTCTTTCATTTCTTCCCCCCACGTTTCCTTCACTCCCTTTTCCTACTGACGAATTCCAGTTACCCATGACTATTAAATTTTCGTCTCCCTTCACCACCTGAATAATTTCTTTTATCTCATCATACATTTCATCAATTTCTTCATCATCTGCAGAGCTAGTTGGCATATAAACTTGTACTACTGTAGTAGGTGTGGTCTTCGTATCTATCTTGGCCACAATAATGAGTTCACTATGCTGTTTGTAGTAGCTTACCCGCTCTCCTATTTTTTTATTTATTATTAAACATACTCCTGCATTACCGCTATTTGATTTTGTATTTATAACCCTGTATTCACTTGACCAAAAGTCTTGTTCCTCCTGCCACCGAACTTCACTAATTCCCACTATATCTAACTTTAACCTATCCATTTACCTTTTTAAATTTTATAACCTACCTGCCCGATTAAGGGATCTGACATTCCACGCTCCGATCCGTAGAACGCCAGTTTTCTTTCTCCTGATAACGACATCCTCTTGAGTAGTCCCCGCCCGGAGATCCGAATGGGGGACTATTTTACCTCCGGAATATTTTACCCAAGAGGACGTCATCATAATTTAATCATACAGTAAAGCTGCATGCCCTCGGGAAAAATTACGACTGTAGTTTCCCCTTGCTTTCAGCCGTTCGCAGTGCCAGCACAGCAAGGCCGTTTTGGTTAATGTTACAAGGCCAGATCAGTCAATCGTCCAGACTGTTGCCCCTGCAACTAGTGAAAAGGCTGCTGCCCTCTTCAGGAACCACTCGTTTGTCTGGCCACTCAACAGATACCCCTCCGTTGTGGTTGCACCTACGGTACGGCCATATGTATCGCTGAGGCAAGCAAGCCTCCCCACCAACGGCAAGGTCCATGGTTCATGCGAGGGGGGGGGGGGGGGAGGGGGGGGGAGGGAGGAGGGAAGTCCTTATTAAGAGAGGGAATTCAAAATTGTCGGCTGAAGGCCACAAGTAGTACATCAGAACAATTAACGGCTGAAGGCCTAAATCACAAAAAAGGAAGCAAAATTAGGGTTTAACATCCCTTCGACATCGAGGTTATCGCAGCACACACGCAGTATGTTTCAAGGGTGCGAAAGGAAATCAGCCGTACCCTTTCAAGGCAACTGTCCCGTCAGTCGCATAAGAAATTTCTTTTAAACAATCATTTCTAAAAAATTGAAAGGTTCCAATGGCTGTGAGCACTATGGGACTTAACATCTGAGGTCATCAGTACCCTAGAACGTAGAGCTACTTAAACCTAACTAACCTAAGGACATCACACATATCCATGCCCGACGTAGGATTGGAACCTGCGACGGTAGCGGTCGCGCGGTTTCAGACTGTAGCGCCTAGAACCGCTCGGTCACTCCGGCCGGCGTGGAACAACAAGCGCGAACCGCAAGTCGACACAAACACAGAGGGGCCCAGAAGCGGTTGGAACACCAAATACACGTCGTCCGATGAGACGACCGACCTACCGAACGACCAACCAACCGTCGTCCCCGTTCAAGTCAGGCAAGGGAAAGTGAATCGTCGACTGAGAGCTTATTTCCAGGAGGTCACTTACACACACACACACACACACACACACACACACACACACACACACTCACACACACACACACTCACACACACACAAATATAACGATCCATTCAACTTAAACTCACTGAATCCGGACCGTGACGTGGTCGTGCACTCTCGCGACCACATCCTTCCATGGGTCAGAGCATGTAACGCCAGCAGTCCCGGCGAGTACTGGCGCTGTGCAGACCTCACTGCTCCTTCGTCCTAAGCGAACTCCTTGACACACGACGACCCAGAAATACTCGAGGTCGCTCCAAAGATAGTACCGCAGTACTTGCTATCGATAAGTGCTGCTGCTGCTGCCACTGACGGACGGACAAGGCGAGCAAACGTAGGGGTTTCAGTGAACAGACTAAGAAAACGAGAGGTCACAATCCGAATACACGACGCCAAACTGTGAAGGGCACAAACGCGAGCCGGAGCACGGCTCAGTACCTGATGGATTTTTTCATTTGTAGCTTTTCTATATTTAGTTTATTGTTGACAGTCACCAATAGGTTATACTTGTTTTCAAGTATTCGGTGAAGTTTTAACTTCGAAAAAGCTGATCAAAGAATTTGCATTAAATCTTACTTGATAAAGTGCAGCACACCATTCGAAATGTTGACTGTGGTTTCGGCGTTTACTACTATGACTAACACAAGAGTTTACGGTTTGAGAGAGGCTCGAGAACACGCTGGAGCGGACAATCTCCCTGGATGGCTTAGCACATCAACTGCTGATGGCAGTATGGAGGAAGTAAAGAAAGTTTCTCTGGAAAATCGCCGAATCACCATCACAGGGGTTGCTGATAATGTAGACATACTCTCTGGCTCCTGTCAAGGGTTTTTCCCGGATGGTTGGCGCATGAAACGTGTAGCAGCAAAGTTTGCTCTGAAATTATTGAAGTTCGACCAAAAAGTCAAGTATAATGTGCTGCGAATACGTAGAAAGAAAGATCATTTATCATTTAGCTACACTATAGCAGGTCAGCAACTGGAAGCAGTTAATTCCAAAAATTATCTGCGAGTAGACATTAGGAGTGGTTTAAAATGGAATGACCAAAAAAAATTAATCATCGTTAAAGCAGATGCCAGACTCAGATTCATTGGAAGAATCTTAAGGAAATGTAATCTAGAGTTCGCCTTGCCCGTTACTTGTGTAATCTGATCATTCCATATGAGGTCATTTCGAATAGTCACGATCAGATGCTTGACAGATGTTACCGCTTCCAAAGTCTGGGCATTTAATTTCTACTCGTACATTAATGAGGATTTTCGCCTTGTCATACGCAGTAGGTTACACTTATTAATATAGAGAGATAACTGCGAGTCATTACACCACACATTTATTTTCTGTAAATCCTCATTGATTTGTTCACAATTTTCGTGTGATACTACTTTCCTGTAGACTACAGCATCATCGGCAAACAGTCTAAGCCGCTGTCAGTACCATCAACCAGATCGTTTATGTAAATCGTAAAAAGCAGCTGACCTATTACACTGCCCTGTGGCACACCTGAAGTTACTCTTGTTTCTGTTGATGTCACCCCGTTCTGTACGACATACTGTTCCCTGTCTGTTAGAAAACTATCTATCCAACCGCATATGTCATCGGATAGGCCGTAAGCGCGCACTTTTTGGAGCAAGCGACAGTGCGGAACTGAATCGAACGCCTTTCGAAAGTCGAGAAATTGGCATCAACCTGGAAGCCGGTATCTAGAGCCTGTTGTATACCATGCACAAAGAGGGCCAGCTGTGTCTCGCATAACCGCTGTTTCCTAAAACCATGCTGGTTTCTGCAGATGAGCTTCTCAGAATCTAGAAAGGTCATTATGTCTAAACACAAAATATGCTCCATGATTGTTCAACAAATCGATGTCAGTGAAATTGGCCGGTAATTATGTGCATCTGATCTTCTACCCCTTTTCTAGATTGCTATGACGTGGACCTTTTTCCAGTCCCATGGAACTTTCCGCTGTTCCAATGATCTCTGATGGATAAGAATGGTCATTAACTGACAAGTGTACGTTTGAAATGCATTTCTACTAACTAAGAAAATATTTCGTAGTGAAGTCAGTGTCGGATCGCAAAGACACATTCACATAAAAATGTTTCGTCTGCCGACCCGTATTTACTGGAAAATTTGTGCTTCTGTTATTATTCTATCCAGTTTCTTTATGCGACTGCCGGTGAGGCGAAGAAAAAAGGCCCTAATTTATTGAACTTTTCTGTAGTGCCTGTTATATGGGGCGTACATATTAATGCATCGTTCTTCCGCTAGTGAATGAGGCGTGTACTTATTTGCAGCATATTGTGTGTGTGTGTGTCGTAGTACAATCGTCGAGCAGAAGGACTGGGCGATCGAGGTTTTCTAAGCAATTTCCTTCTTAGGTAAACTACACTTCCCTTAGATCGAGGATAGGAACCCTTGTCTTGGTTGAACAACACTTCCTTTAGCTTTTCCGATAAATGTATGCGTGACAAACGTCCTTGCAAAACAGTTAGCTGCGAGCGGTAGTCTTCATTCCGAAGACTGACTGGTGCAGCTCTCGGAGACAGTCTACCCTATGCAAGGCTTTCAATCTCTGCGTAACTACTGCAACCTACATCCATTTATTGTATTCAACCAACCATTGGACTCCCTCTACAGTTGTATCCCCTCTCCCCCCTCCGCCCATCACACGCGCGCGCGCGCTCGCGCGCACACACACACACACACACACACACACACACACACACACACACACACCTCCTGCCTTTCCCAAACTGATCATTCCTTGGTGCCTCAGAATGTGACCTATCAACCAATCTCATCTATTAGCCGGTGGGCGAGGGGGCGCAGAAGTTATCACACTAGTCTCGCATTCGGGAGGGTGACAGTTTATATCCAAGTCCAGTCATCCAGATTTAGGTTTCTGTCATTTCCCTATATCGCTCCAAGCAAATGACGGGACGGTTCCCTTAAAAGGGTACGGCTGATTTCCTTTCCCACCCTTCACACATTCTGCGTGTGTGCTCCGTCTATGATAAGCATAATTTTGCTTCCTCACATCTTTTAATCAACTTGTGCCACTAATTTGATTTAACTGCAGTTCATTAAGTGTCTGATCATTAGTTGTTGGCTACCCATCACTTAGCTACCTTTCTAATTTTCCACGTTGTTCTGTAGCACCATATCTGAAAAGCTACTATTCTCTTACTGTGCGAACTGCTTTTGGGTCACTTTTCGCTTCTGTACAAGGATATTCTCCACACAAACACCTTCAGAAAATACTTCTTAACACTTAAATTTATGAAATGTTAAATGTGTGTGAAATCTTATGGGACTTAAATGCTAAGGTCATCAGTCCCTGCCGGCCGCAATGATCGTGCGGTTGTAGGCACTACAGTCTGGAGCCGAGCGACCGCTACTGTCGCAGGTTCGAATCCTGCGTCGGGCATGGATGTGTGTGATGTCCTTAGGTTAGTTAGGTTTAATTAGTTCTAAGTTCTAGGTGACTGATGACCTCAGACGTTAAGAAGCATAGTGCTCCGAGCCATTTGAACCAAGCCATCATCAGTCCCTAAGCTTCCACACTTATCGTAGGACACACACACACACACACACACACACACACACACACACACACACAAACACACACACACACACACACACACCCATGCCCGAGGGAGGACTCGAACATCCGCCGGGACCAGCCGCACAGTCCGTGAATGCAGCGCCTTAGACCGCTAGGCTAATCCCATGCGGCTTAAGTTTATAAATTACTTGTCCAGCATACAGAGCATTCTGAGACACGTTCAGCAAGTGAAGTATTGGTTAGCAATCAAATAATGGCACCATTTGCGTTTCTGTTTCTTATGTAATTGCCACGCATGGTTTCCCTGGTTTCCTCTACTGATTGCTTAATGTACACATTGAATAATAACAGCGAGAGCTACAAGTGACGCACTCCATTTTCAAGCACAGCTTCCCTTTTTGTGCACTACGTCTCTTATAACTGCTGACAGGTTTCTGTACAACTTGTGCATAACTTAGACTTCCTGTATTTTACCCTTGCTACCGTCACAATCTGTCCCTGAATCTACAAATACTGCCGTAAAATTGTAATTAGCACCTCGTAAATACAGGGTGTTTCAAAAATGACCGGTATATTTGAAACGGCAATAAAAACTAAACGAGCAGCGATAGAAATACACCGTTTGTTGCAATAAGCTTGGGACAACAGTACATTTTCAGGCGGACAAACTTTCGAAATTACCGTAGTTACAATTTTC
This sequence comes from Schistocerca gregaria, assembly GCF_023897955.1. Taxonomy (NCBI): domain Eukaryota; kingdom Metazoa; phylum Arthropoda; class Insecta; order Orthoptera; family Acrididae; genus Schistocerca; species Schistocerca gregaria. Next base: position 124,702,786 of record NC_064925.1, read on the forward strand.
AACAACAGATGGCGCTGCAAGTGATGTGAAAGATATAGAAGACAACGCAGTCTGTGGGTGCGCCATTCTGTACGTCGTCTTTCTGCTGTAAGCGTGTGCTGTTCACAACGTGCAAGTGCGCTGTGGACAACATGGTTTATTCCTTAGAACAGAGGATTTTTCTGGTGTTGGAATTCCACCGCCTAGAACACAGTGTTGTTGCAACAAGACGAAGTTTTCAACGGAGGTTTAATGTAACCAAAGGACCGAAAAGCGATACAATAAAGGATCTGTTTGAAAAATTTCAACGGAGTGGGAACGTGACGGATGAACGTGCTGGAAAGGTAGGGCGACCGCGTTCGGCACCCACAGAGGGCAATGCGCAGCTAGTGCAGCAGGTGATCCAACAGTGGCCTCTGGTTTCTGTTCGCCGTGTTGCAGCTGCGGTCCAAATGACGCCAACGTCCACGTATCGTCTCATGCGCCAGAGTTTACACCTCTATCCATACAAAAATCAAACGTGGCAACCCTTTAGCGCCGCTACCATTGCTGCACGACATTCGCTAACGATATAGTGCGTAGGATTAATGACGGCGATATGCATGTGGGCAGCATTTGGTTTACTCACGAAGCTTATTTTTACCTGGACGGCTCATCAATAAACAGAACTGGCGCATATGGGGAACCGAAAAGCCCCATGTTGCAGTCCCATCGTCCCTGTATCCTCAAAAAGTACTGGTCTGGGCCGCCATTTCTTCCAAAGGAATCATTGGCCCATTTTTCAGATCCGAAACGATTACTGCATCACGCTATCTGGACATTCTTCGTGAATTTGTGGCGGTACAAACCTCCTTAGGCGACACTGCGAACACCTCGTGGTTTATGCAAGATGGTGCCCAGCCACATCGCATGGCCGACGTCTTTAATTTCCTAAATGAATATTTCGATGATCGTGTGATTGCTTTGGGCTATCCGAAACATACAGGAGGCGGCGTGGATTGGCCTCCCTATTCGCCAGACATGAACCCCTGTGACTTCTTTCTGTGGGGACACTTGAAAGACCAGATGTACCTCCAGAATCCAGAAACAATTGAATAGCTGAAGCAGTACATCTCATCTGCATGTGAAACCATTCCGCCAGACACGTTGTCAAAGGTTTCGGGTAATTTCATTCAGAGACTACTCCATATTATTGCTACGCATGGTGGATATGTGGAAAATATCGTACTATAGAGTTTTCCAGACCGCAGTGCCATCTGTTGTTGACAATTGTAACTACTGTAATTTCGAAAGTTTGTCTGCCTGAAAATGTACTGTTGTCCCAAGCATATTGCAACAAACGGTGTATTTCTGTCGCTGCTTGTTTACTTTGTATTGCCGTTTCAAATTTACCGGTCATTTTTGAAACACCCTGTATAAAGTCTTTGGTTATATTGCTGGTATACGCCTGCAGTCAAAGCGCGCCCTCAGATCCTCGCGCCCCAGTCCTTACACTTGTTACCTTTCTGGCCTGGTGATGTCGGCGAACGTGCATCAGTCTGTGCGGTGTCTCGGGCATGAACGCGAAACAGAAGACGAAAGTGACGACCGGAGCGAGGTTCAGGTACAGGACGATGTCGTAAGGCTGGTAGGCGCCCACAAGGAACGCGCACAGCGAGCCACAGTTGCAGAACAGCGGCAGCAGGGAGCCGAGGGACCCGCGCACTTTGTCCGTCGTCGTCTCGCTGACGTACAGCGTCGCCATCACCATGGTGCCAGCCGACTGCACGCCGACGAGCACTCTGCAAATCCAAGTAGAGTCGTGACATTCCCTTGAGCGCCAGACTGAGGAGAAACAGCTAGGTACGATTTACATATACTAAATTTTCTTTATTTAAATAAAACTAATTTTTTTTATATATAACATTTTTAAATAGGACAGAAAGGAATAAAATAATTTCTTCTAACATCATACAGAATCCTATTCCTATAAGTCATTGCCTCTTCCTATGTAGGTAGTCCTTTGTCATTGTGAATTTTAATAGCTATGAAAACAATTGTAAGATTTAGAATGATAAACGTGGTACAGATACAATGCATAATTGATAAATGATAAATGAATGCTTTCCCTCCTTGCTATTCCATTACTTACTAACCGATGCATGTATAGTTCATGTCTTTACTATTATCTCCCCCACTCGCTGTCCATCTCTGCCTCCTCTCTCTGACCATAACACCCATTCCATTTTATTCATTTCCCCTTTTCCCTCTCTCTAGCTAATTGCTCTCCCCTTGACTCTCTATCCACCTCTTCTCACCCACTCTCTGGCCATCTCCTCTCCCACTCTCTCTGTCCATCTTCTCCTCCCCTTTCTCTATCTACTTTCCCTTCCCATGTCCTTCTCCTTCCATCCTCTTTCCATACATATCTTTCTCCCATATATGTTCATCTCTTCCTCTCATTTTCTGACCATATCATCCTCTCCATCTCACTATCCATCTCCTCCTGCCCCTCTCTCTGCTCAGCTGGGCCCATCCGCACATATACCCCTTAGAATGCGTTCTGATACTACCCACACAACACAGCAGTTGTGCAGGGCAGCCTAGATGCCAGTTGTTGGCAAACTCTTTCACCCCACCTATTTCCTTGCTGAACAGACTGGCAAGAAAGTGAGTTAATACTGCATAGTCATCCAGCTCTGACTTATATCTAAAATTTCAAGTTGCTAGCTCATTGCAAAGTTATTTTAAAATAAGTCGCAAAATTTGTACTGGGCAACCAACAGGCACACAAGAAAGCGACCAAATAAAAACGTGGGAGATATTAATTACATCCAGCAGATATCATAGCCCATATTGTCGATCATGCCCCCCATTTGGCCAAGAACCACAAGTTTATTCAGTTACACCATATCAATCTGAAGACACTCATTGTTGATTACATGCTGTAGTGACCAAACAGTAGGGCTGTTAATGGACTCATTTCATACAGTTGCACGTATTCCTGTCTTGCAATAACCCCTTCATCTCCGAGTAGCACTTTGGTTATTTGTTGGTTGTATTCCGATCTCTGTCTACACTTGCAGGTTTTAGCCTCTTCGGCGTCCTCGAGCACCATGTAAATCATGACGCCTTAACATCCATCCATAGTCGTGTTCCTATTTCTTGTCAATGTTTTTCCAAATGTTTCTCTCCTCGCCGAATTTTCAGAGGACCTTCTCATTTGTTATTAATCCACTGAGTAGGCTTCTCATGGCCAGGAATGCCAGTGCTCGCCTGATTTTTATGTCCTCCTTGCTTCATCCATCATGGGTTATTTTACTTCCATGATGGGAGAACTTCATAATGTAGTCTACTTCGTGATTGCCAATTTTTATATTAAGTGTCTCGCTAGTGTCATCCTGCTACTGCTCATTACTTTTGTATTATTCCGATTATTCTCAATCCGTATTCTGTTCTCATTAGACTGTTCATTCCATTCAACAGTTCCTTTAATTATTCTTTATTTTCGCTCATGGTATCAATATCATCAACGAATGTTTGTATTGTCATCCTTTCACCTTCTATTTTAATCCCACTGTTGAACATTTATTTTATTTCCATCATTGTTTTTTCTATGTATAGATTGAATAGTAGGGGGGAAATATTGCGTCCCTGATTCATGTTCTTTTCAATCTGAGACCTTCGTTCGTCCCTTAGTCTTGTTCCTTTTTGGTTTTCGTAGATGTTGTATATTATCCATATTTGGCTACAGCTTACACCCTTTTTTCAGAATTCTGAACATTTTGCACCGTTTTATATAGTTGATTGCTTTTTCTAGGTCAATAAATTCTATGATCATGTCTAGATCTTCTGTAAATATTCCATGAACTGCCCTTCACTGAGTAGATCCTCAATTTTAACAATACACTGATGTGACAAAATTGGTGAAATACCTCCTTATATATTGTTGGATCTCCATATGCCCAACATTGTGCAACAGTTCGAAGTGGCGTGGAATCAACAAGTCGTTGGAAGTCCCCTGCAGAAACAATGAGCCATACTGCCTTTATAGAAGCCCAGAATTTCGAAAGTGTTGGTGCATGATATTTTCCGTGAACTGACATCTTGATTATGTTCCAGAAATGTTCGATGGGCTTCATGTCGGACGATCTGGATGAGCAAATCATTCACTTGAACTATCCAGAATGCTCCTCAAACCAGTCGCGAAGAGGTGTCACGGTGTCATGACATCCTTATTTGGGAAGTAGCCGAACATAACGATTTCCAGTAAATGATCAGTTAAGTTGCACCAGAGGACCCAATCCATTGAATGTAAACACAGCCCACACCATTATGGAGTCATGACGAGCTTGCACAGTGCCTTTTTGACAACTTGGGTCCATGGCTTCCGAGGATCTGCGCCACACATGAATCATCAGCTCTTACCTACTGAAATGAGGTGCATCTGACTAGAGCACGGTTTTCCAGTCGACCGATATGGTCACGAGACCAGGAAAGGCGCTGCAGGCGATGTCGTACTGTTAGCAAAGGCCCTTGTGTCAGTCGTCTGCTGCATGTCCCATTAGCGCCAAATTTCGCCACACTGTCCGAACGAGTACGTTCATCGTACGTTCCACATTGATTCCTGTGGTTACTTCAGGCAGTGTTGCTTGTCGGTTAGCACTGACAACTCTATGGAAATGTCACTGGTCTCGGTCGGTAATGGAAAGCAGTCAGGCATTGCTTTGTGCTTAGTGAGAGGTAATGCCTGAACTGTGATATTGTAGGCACACTCTTGACACTTTGGATCTCGAAATATTGAATTCCCTAAGAGTTCCGAAATGGAGTGTTCCATGGCTCTAGCTAGAACTTTAATTCCGTGTTCATAGTCTGTTAATTGCCGTCGTGTGGCCACAATTACTTCAGTACAAATAACACCACCGCCAGTGCATTGTACTTTTGTTCTTTGTGTTCGCCGTGTAAGTGCATATCGCTATCCTATTACTTTTCTAACCTCAGTGTGATATGGTTCAAAATGGCTCTGAGCACTATGGGACTTAACATCTGAGGTCATCAGTCCCCTAGAACTTAGAACTACTAAAACCTAACTAACCTAAGGACATCACACACATCCATGCCCGAGACAGGATTCGAACCTGCGACCGTAGCAGTCGGACGGTTCCGGGCTGAAGCGCCTAGAACCGCTCAGCCACTCAGTGTGTTATGAAAAGGGTAGATTGATATTCACAGTAAAAATGACACGTCGAGTTGTAGACAGACACAAAGAGAAGACTGGTACACATTGATCTTTGGGACGTAGCCTTCTTCAGAAAGAAAAGAAACACACACACAAATTCACACAAGCAAGCACACCTCACATGACCGCAATCTCCCCGCTGCTCTAGCCACGGTGGCCGGAGATAACGGCAATGTGTGCATAATGTGTGCTTGCTTGTGTGAATTTGTGTGTGTGTGTGTGTGTGTGTGTGTGTGTGTGTGTGTGTGTGTGTGTGTGTGTGTTTCTTTTTGCGTCTGAAGAAGGCTTTGGCCGAATGCTCCATGTGTAACAGTCGTTTCGTTGTGTGTGTGTGTGTGTGAATGCAGTGAATACCAATCTACGGTTCGAATCCTGCCATGGGCATGGATGTGTGTGATGTTCTTAGGTTAGTTAGGTTTAAGCAGCTCTAAGTCTAGGGGACTGATGACTACAGACGTTACGTCCCATAGTCCTTAGAGCCATTTGAACCATTTTGAACCAATCTATCCTTTCCATAATATTTTTAATACTCCAATCTTGAATTTCCATTGTTAGAGCTTCCATTTCTTTTTTTACTCTTCTGTCCATTATTTTGTTGCCGTAAATGCTATTGTAAATAATTTTATGGTAGCTGAAAATTATCAGATGATCGGAACAAGTAGTCCATAAAAATTTATTTTACCACAAGATCTTGGCGGTTCTGATTATGTCCCTATACAAATTCTCGAGTCTGTTTTCAACTTTACTCCGGAACTTCGAGGAGACGTAACGTTTGCTATAGATTTACCTAAGACTAATTTTACCTCCGCGGATGCCTATAAATGGAGCGTTGTATGCATTATTGATATCAGTTATTAGATCTGGAAATGAAATCGTATCACTGTTGTTGTTGTTGTTGTTGTTGTTGTTGTTGTCGTCGTCTTCAGTCCTGAGACTGGTTTGACACAGCTCTCCATGCTACTCTATCCTGTACAAGCTGCTTCGTCTCCCAGTACTTACTGCAACCTACATCCTTCTGAATCTGCTTAGTGTATTCATCTCTTGGTCTCCCAATACGGTTTTTACCCTGCACGCTCCCCTCCAATAGTAAATTGGTGATCCCTTGATGGCTCAGAACATGTCCTACCAACCGATCCCTTCTTCTGGTCACGTTGTGCCACTAACTCCTCTTCTCCTCAATTCTATTCAATATCCACTCATTAGTTATGTGATCTACCCATCTAATCTTCAGCATTCTTCTGTAGCACCACATTTCGAAAGCTTCTATTCTCTGCTTGTCCAAACTGTTTATCGTCCATATTTCACTTCCATACATGGCTACACTCCACACAAATACTTTCAGAAACGACTTCCTGACACTTAAATCTATACTCCATGTTAACAAATTTCTGTCCTTCAGAAACGGCTTTCTTGCCATTGCCGGTCTACATTTTATACCCTCTCTACTCGACCATCATCAGTTATTGTGCTCCCCAAATAGCAAAACTCCTTTACTACTTTGTCTCATTTCCTAATCTAATTCCCTCAGTATTACCCGACTTAATTCATCTACATTCCACTATCCTCGTTTAGCTTTTGTTGAAGTTCATCTTACATCCTCCTTTCAAGATACTGTCCATTCTGTTCAACTGCTCTTCCAAGTCCTTTGCTGTCTCTGACAGAATTACAGTGTCATCATATCACTGAACATTTGTAAGTCGAGAATGGTCCTTACCTGGCCACGTAGAGGGCACCGACAGAGGTGGAGAACATCAGGATGATCCACGAGACAAGTGCAGGTGTTATGGTCAGGTAGCCGAGCATCTTTCGGCCTACATGGCCGCCGAGAGCGGCGAACACGGGCACGAAGGCGCAGCTGGCGACCGCCATCAGAGCCACCAGCCAGGAGCCCTGCTCCACCGTCAGCGGCTGGTCTGCCAGGCCGCTCTCTGCCGACAGCAGCTGCGGCAGCGCCATCGCGGGCCACGCCGTAGCCGCGCCCAGCGAGAATGTGTTCAGGTTCACTGTGCAGGCAGCAGGCAGGCGCACACCAATGTCATTGTTAAGGGGCCCAACTAATAATGTAGATTCCCAAAAGCACAACTCCCACTGGTACACTTACGCTGTCTGATTAAAAGTATGGAATGCGAAACTGAACACTAAATTTTGCAAGGTGAGTATAGGCCAGTTGAAGAGGGGGAAGGGGGGGGGGGGGAGAACTACGTTGTCAGCATAGAAACATTGCATGTAGACTGGATTTCACCTAAGTAACAAATCCTTCAAGGACATTGCAGGCATTTCAATCTTTCCATATCTGCCCAAGTCAATTGTTCATAACAGTTAATTGGAAACGAAAAAGCCATAACAACAGCTAAATGAAGACGAGACAAACCTCATGGTCTGACAGACAGGCACCTTCGAGCATTGAGGTGGGTATTTACAAAAAATCACATGAATCAGCAGAAGGAATCACACTTCAGTGCTACCAGCAGTCCAGTTAGACTGTGGATAGAGAGTTAAAAAGGATGAGGTGTAGTGGTCGGGCAGCTGCTTATAAGCTACAGATTTCTGTATTGATTCTAGGTGACGCTTGAGATGGTGTAAAGAGCGGCGCCACTAGGTTCAGAATGGTTCAGATGGCTCTAAGCAGGATGGGACTTAACATCTGAGACTTAGAACTACTTAAACCTAACTAACCTAAGGACTTCACACCGAGGCAGGATTCGAGCCTGCGACCGTAGCAGCAGCGCGGTTCCGGACTGAAGCGCCTAGAACTGCTTGGCCACAGCGGCCGGCGCGGCGACACTGGGCAGTGATCGTAGGGAAAATAGTGATTTGGAGCCATGCATGACGGTACGCCCTGTGGTAATTCATGTAGGGTTTCGGGTTTGGCCCATGTCTGGAGAACGTTATCTGCCATCATGTGTAGTGCCAGCAGTGACGTATGGAGGAGGTGATGGTATGGTATGGGGATCCTTCTTTTGGTTGTTGGTGTTCACAGAATTGCTCTGAAGAAAACAGTCGATGTGGGAGAATATGTGCTGTGTACAGAAAAGAGAGAGTTCGGAGATGATGACTATCTGTCTAGCCTGACAGGGTAACAAGTTATAAAGCAGCATGTGTGAGGCAATGGTTTATGCACAATAACATTCCAGAAATGAACTGGCCTGCCCAGAGTCCCAGAGTGCCCAAGGGAACACTTCTGGGGTGAATTAGAAAGTCGAAGCCGCTCCAGACAGCAGCGTCCAACGTCATTATCTTGTTTTGGCTGTTGAGGAAGACTGAGCTATCGTTCCTCCACGGATATTCAGGCACTGAAACTGTTCTCAGCATAGTTCGAACCATAACAGAAGCGAAAAGTGACCTCACCCCACATTAACGTCCACTGATAGATGACCCTATTATTTTGTTAGGGTAGTGTATGTAGTAGCCAGTTGTTGTCCACGATTGTACGACGGACTGAAATACGTCGCTGCTACAGTGTTGCCACCTACACCCTAGTCACAGGCAGTACTCGTCTTCAAAACGAGCGCATTTGTAACTGTCAGACAGTCTGCTCGCTACACTTGATGATGTGCGAAGCTTTCCACCACCATTGGTTCTGCTGCGCGAGTACCCTCTTCATCTGAGGCTTCAGCTTTTATTCCAGTGGCTAATGATTTATTCCATGGCGTCAAACAAGCCCTGCATCAGAATTACGATCTACACTCCTGGAAATGGAAAAAAGAACACATTGACACCGGTGTGTCAGACCCACCATACTTGCTCCGGACACTGCGAGAGGGCTGTACAAGCAATGATCACACGCACGGCACAGCAGACACACCAGGAACCGCGGTGTTGGCCGTCGAATGGCGCTAGCTGCGCAGCATTTGTGCACCGCCGCCGTCAGTGTCAGCCAGTTTGCCGTGGCATACGGAGCTCCATCGCCGTCTTTAACACTGGTAGCATGCCGCGGCAGCGTGGACGTGAACCGTATGTGCAGTTGACGGACTTTGAGCGAGGGCGTATAGTGGGCATGCGGGAGGCCGGGTGGACGTACCGCCGAATTGCTCAACAGGTGGGGCGTGAGGTCTCCACAGTACATGGATGTTGTCGCCAGTGTTCGGCGGAAGGTGCACGTGCCCGTCGACCTGGGACCGGACCGCAGCGACGCACGGATGCACGCCAAGACCGTAGGATCCTACGCAGTGCCGTAGGGGACTGCACCGCCACTTCCCAGCAAATTAGGGACACTGTTGCTCCTGGGGTATCGGCGAGGACCATTCGCAACCGTCTCCATGAAGCTGGGCTACGGTCCCGCACACCGTTAGGCCGTCTTCCGCTCACGCCTCAACATCGTGCAGCCCGCCTCCAGTGGTGTCGCGACAGGCGTGAATGGAGGGCCGAATGGAGACGTGTCGTCTTCAGCGATGAGAGTCGCTTCTGCCTTGGTGCCAATGATGGTCGTATGCGTGTTTGGCGCCGTGCAGGTGAGCGCCACAATCAGGAGTGCACACGACCGACGCACACAGGGCCAACACCCGGCATCTTGGTGTATGGAGCGATCTCCTACACTGGCCGTACACCTCTGGTGATCGTCGAGGAGACACTGAATAGTGCACGGTACATCCAAACCGTCATCGAACCCATCGTTCTACCATTCCTAGACCGGCAAGGGAACTTGCTGTTCCAACAGGACAATGCACGTCCGCATGTATCCCATGCCACCCAACGTGCTCTAGAAGGTGTAAGTCAACTACCCTGGCCAGCAAGATCTCCGGATCTGTCCCCCATTGAGCATGTTTGGGACTGGATGAAGCGTCGTCTCACGCGGTCTGCACGTCCAGCACGAACGCTGGTCCAACTGAGGCGCCAGGTGGAAATTGCATGGCAAGCCGTTCCACAGGACTACATCCAGCATCTCTACGATCGTCTCCATGGGAGAATAGCAGCCTGCATTGCTGCGAAAGGTGGATATACACTGTGCTAGTGCCGACATTGTGCATGCTCTGTTGCCTGTGTCTATGTGCCTGTGGTTCTGTCAGTGTGATCATGTGATGTATCTGACCCCAGGAATGTGTCAATAAAGTTTCCCCTTCCTGGGACAATGAATTCACGGTGTTCTTATTTCAATTTCCAGGAGTGTATAATGCAAATCTGTTATCATGTAAATTTATGTAGGTGTCTAATTATACAGGTAATTCAGTGCAGCAGAATTACGCTGGGAGTCCATCACAAATTACCCGTTTTGATCGCGTGTCAATGGTATTTGTATTACAATCATTGAAAAGTACTAAAAAGACAAAGAACAAAAATCAGTAGAAAAATGCCACAATTTAACCTTAATGTAATCGAGAAGTATATCAAAGGTTTCCGTTTGATCAGAGCATTACGATGAAAATCGATTTTATCTAGGCAAAGTAATTCGATAGTTATCGATACATGTTTATTGATATTTGAGTTAACAAATAGCAATTAAAACATCGTCTCAATGGTACAGTCTTGTTCTGGAAAAACTTTATTACCTTTGATTGCAAATATTTGTTCATACAACCATGACCTTGATGCTCGTGGGCAGGCTTGCATGCCTCAGTGATACAGGTAGCCATAAGGTAGGTGCAACCACAGTGAAGGGGTATCCGTTGAGAGACGAACGTGTGATTCCTTCAGAGGGACAGCAGCCTTTTCAGTATTTGCAGGGCAACAGTCTGTGTGACCGACTTATCTGGGTCGGCCGGAGTGGCCGAGCGGTTTTAGGCGCTTCAGTGCGGAACCGCGCTGCTGCTACGGTCGCAGGTTCGAATCCTGCGTCGGGAATGGATGTGTGTGATATTCTTAGGTTAGTTAGGTTTAAGTAGTTCTGAGTTCTAGGGGACTGACGACCTCAGATGTTAAGTCCTATAGTGCTCAGAGCCATTTACTCAGGAGAATGTCGTTATTAAGACAAACAAAACGGAAGCCTTACAGATTGGAGTGTGGAATGTCAGCTCCCTTAATGAGGGAGGTAGGTTAAAAAATTTAAAAGGAGTAGTAGGTTAGGGGCGCTCCAACCCTAACTTTGATAATTAAACGGATCACTTAATTAATCCACCCACTCCCAAACTGACTCCACCTGCACCCACCACCACAAACACCCACCACCACAAACAACTGCACCCCCAGATGATGGCATGTTTTTCTATAGTTGGGAAGTGGGTGACCGCCCCCTCTTCCTCCCCACCCCTCCCCATTCCCTCTCCATTTATCCTTTGATAGGAATTTCGAATTTTGTCGGGAATACGAATTTTGGCGGGAATTTCGAATTATGGCGGGAATTTCCAGAGTTGACAGAGACGTGTAACCAATAGCACTCCATACCATCACGTAGGTTGATACGCCAGAATGGCCATGACGAATACACGCTTCCAGTGTGCGTTCACCGCGATGTCGACAAACACGGATGCGAGCATCATGAAGCTGTAAAGAGAACCTGGATTCAACCGAAAAAATGCCGTTTTGCCATTCGTGTACCCAGGTTCGTCGTTGAGTCTGTGATGCAGCGTCAAGTGTAAGCGCACCCATGGTCTCCTAGCAGATAGTACATGCTTCTGCAAAAGTCGTCGAACTCTTCGTGCAAATGGTTGTTGTCTTGCAAACGTCCCCATCTGTTCACTCAGGGATCGAGACGTGACTGGACGATCCGTTACAACTATACGGATAAGAGCCTTTCATCTCGGCTGCTAGTGATGCGAGGCCGTTGGGATTATGCACGGCGTTCCGTATTACCCCCCTGAACCCACTGATTCCATATTCTGCTAACAGTCATTGGTCTCTACCAACGCGAGCAGCAATGTCGCGATACGATGAACCGCAATCGCGATAGGCTACAATCCGACCTTTACCAAAATCGGAAACGTGGTTGTACGCATTTCTCCCCCTTACACGAGGCATCACAACAACGTTTGACCAGGCAACGCTGGTCAACTGCTGTTTGTGTATGAGAAATCGGTTGGCAACTGTCCTCATGTCAGCACGTTGTAGGTGTCGCCACCGGCGCCAACCTTGTGTGAATGCTCTGAAAAGCTAATCATTAGCATATCACAGCATCGTCTTCCTGTCTGTTAAATTTCGCGTCAGTAGCACGTCATCTTCATGGTGTAGTAATTTTAATGGCCAGTAGTGTAAGTTGGGGGATAGTGTTTGGCCGTAACTTTTCACTGGGCGGTCTGGACAAGGATCCTACTTCCGATAAATTAGCTCCCCGTTTTGTTGGGCCTTACGAGGTAATTGAGGTCCTTAACGCAGTTAGCCTATTGGTGCACAATATCGATACTTTCCAGGTCGCGGGTGTGTTGCGTTTTTGGTGGGGGAAGTTGAGCCGTGGTGCTCAATACGATGGAACGCTTTCCTTCGGCAAGAAAATCTTTCCGAGACGAGGAGACGCGTGCGGACGGCGGTCAGGAGAGAGAGCTGGGAGGAGCGCTGTGCGCCCGCACGTGGCGTGGAGACCGGCCCATATTCAGTGCATGGCGGCAAGTAGAAGGGGAACAATTTTCTTCTTGAATTCTGTTTTTTTTTTTTTTAATTGTGCCCATTTCTGTACGATAAACGAAATTTTTCTGTTATGTAGAATCCCGCACCTACAACAGTGGAACATCGACTGGCATGTTTGCTTGACAATATTCTCGCAAAATGTCACGTTGCCGGTAGTTACTTCATTGTAATGCGTAGACCGCGGGTTTATAGGTAGTAAAAAGTGGATTGTAGGTGCCTAAAATTGGCTCTTTCAGTACCTTATGTGGGTTAGACCCAAAAAAGTATTATGCAGGAAAACTAAACATGTTGTAAAACACACAGCGTTGACTTATATTAAATATTATTATTAATAAAAAAAAAAAAGGAAAACGAACATACCGAAAATATGCACTTTAGCGTTGCTCTTGGAGGACAAAAAGAAAAAGAACTGTTTTGTTTTTGAAAATATGTCGAGAAAGTGAATATTTTTTGTGGGCCGCTTGGCAACAGAATCAGGGATTCATTACACTATTATAATAACATACGTTGAGCATTAAATACCTGAATAAGAGAAACATTATCATTTCTGTGCATTTTTATATCTGCGTTAGTGAACGGTTAAGACTCATTGTCGCCTACCGTAGCTACTGCAGTGCTTCGAATCACTCTACTAATTTTTAAATACCACAGGAGTGGATCAGAAACTGAAGAAGATTCTCAACAAGTTCGTCGCACCCACCTATTTTATTTTGTCTGTCTTTTACCTCCCCCCTACTTGCTCCATCCCCATGGCTTCTGTCTCTCTCACTCTCTCTCACTCTCTCTCTCTCACTCTCTCTCTCTCACTCTCTCTCTCTCACTCTCTCTCTCTCACTCTCTCTCTCTCACTCTCTCTCTCTCATTCACTCTCTCTCACTCTCTCTCTCTCACTCACTCTCTCTCACTCACTCTCTCTCACTCTCTCTCTCTCACTCTCTCTCTCTCACTCACTCTCTCTCACTCTCTCTCACTCTCTCTCTCTCTCACTCACTCTCTCTCACTCACTCTCTCTCACTCACTCTCTCTCACTCACTCTCTCTCACTCACTCTCTCTCACTCACTCTCTCTCACTCACTCTCTCTCACTCTCTCTCACTCTCTCTCACTCTCTCTCACTCTCTCTCACTCTCTCTCTCTCTCTCTCTCTCTCTCTCTCTCTCTCTCTCTCTCACTCTCTCTTTCTCTCTCTCTCTCTCTCTCTCTCTCTCTCTCTCTCTCTCTCTCTCTCTCTCTCTCTCTCTCTCACACACACACACACACACACACACACAGACACACACAAACAAACTGCTGCAAATGAAAGTTTCTGGGTGTGAGCACCGTTTGCATTCCCACCTTACCGACTACTGTAGCGAGGAACTGGGGCCACGCAGATATCTTCTTTTCGGACACTTCCGCCTTCGCATCTTCGTTTCCACTGGCGACCAGCTTGGTAGCAGCGCCTGTTAACGCACTGGTCTTGAAGACACCGGCCACACCATAACCGGTTGCGGTGTCGCACTGTCCGCTACTGAGCGTCTTCATTTGTGCTTCGACACGTGTGTTGACAGCTACCGTCTGCACGGGGACTTAAGTGCGTACGGGGAAAACGTGTGATAACCTACACAATAGCCTTATCTCCTTTGTTGTAGATGAGAATAGTGTATCGTTACTCAAGCCAGGTGCCATTCAACAAGGCGCAGAAAACAGGCATTGCGAGGGACAAAAGATACACTGTGTTCAGAATTTCCCAGTGCGTAATATAACACAAACTTGCTTCAGTAGCCGCGGTCGCTGAATCTTGCTTGTACGGTGGCGCTCGAGTAAGTGATAAGTCCGTAATGGTGGTGGGAAATTTTCATCACCAGTTTTTTTAGTCAGCAAGAGGAGCAGTCGTGGTGGCGTAAAGATCCTGATTGCCAGACTTCCCGCCAATGTCCTGAATTAAATTCCAGAACTTTCCGCAGTGTTTTATAAAGTGAGGGTTTTATAAAGTAACGGCGTATGACACTGTTGATGGAAATACGTATGGCGGGTGAGGACGTTAAACTTGGCTGCCCACTTCGTACTTTTTTTTTTTTTTTTTCGTAATAGGTTGCAGAAAGGTAATGGCAAACCCCCTCCACTAACAAGAGGACCACAAAGCAAAGGAATTATTGAAATTTAGTATTTGTGGTACGTTAAGTTCAGAACTCAGATAACTACCTTCCAAATCAGTTCAGTACGAGTCTTTGAAGTTTTGCGAGTGACTTTAATTCAAGATAGACAAAGGTATGACAGTTTTCAACGGACCCCTTGCCCCCGAGACTGTTCGAGCCTCGCTTCGGTGATTATCTTTATCGTTTTTTAAACTATGGTGATAACTTTTGGTATATGACTCAGTGGAATGTTGTTCTTGTAGTGTTTAGCTTGGCACATAATCATCCGAAGAATCTTCACGATTAAAAACAGAGTCGTCAAAATATTTTCTTCGCTCTGTTGATTGAACATAAATAACTCTTGATAGGTTACAA
Organism: Schistocerca gregaria; assembly: GCF_023897955.1. NCBI lineage: Eukaryota > Metazoa > Arthropoda > Insecta > Orthoptera > Acrididae > Schistocerca > Schistocerca gregaria. The sequence goes on from NC_064925.1 coordinate 124,717,968, forward strand.
ACATTTCTAGAGCGCAATGGAACAGATCTTCTGATAGCAGCAGTTCTTCTCCAGGAATGCAAAGAACATCTCTCTTGCGTAATCCTGAAACTTTACTACACAAGGAATCGTCTTGTCCCATTGAAGGCAAAATTCCGTCATCGACGGCCGACGTTACAATGTCTCTTTTCTTTTTTGTTATATGAGAAGCTCCGCAAAACACTATCTACTGTTTCGTCGGCAACCACTGAAATGCTGCTACAACCACAGCCGTACCTTCCAAAATACTTCGTGTCCCTTAGAACCGTTTCGGAATTCATTGAAATCCTGTCACCAAACAGCAGGTTTACACAATAGTGCGCGAAGTCCAAAGTTTGTAAACACGTGCTGTGAAGCCTCTCCGTAATGAGGCGCTCTACTATTACGTTTCCACTCAACTCACATGCAGTTTTCATAAAAATTATAATTAGATATATGTTAATTATCATATATTTCATTAATTTCATATTTAAATAAACGTAAGTATTCAAACCGAACGACAAAATAAGAGAGAAAAGTTATGGGTGAAACGAGAAACTCGAACCAGTGATCCAGCGATTTCCAGATAGAGCCACGTTGCCAATCGAAAATTGCGCTACGATTCGTGAATTGATGTGGCTCGGAGAACGTCGAAGACTGTTTAATCGTAATAATTTTGAGTCACGTCTAACTACTTTGGTTGACTGATATTTGAGTTCTGAAGTTAACGCGCTATAAATATAAAAAATTTCAAAAATCCGAGTGCCGTTTTATCCTCTTGTAAGACCTTGCAATGAGCTACGGTGCAGGGTTCGTGCGAGTGGTGCCCTACGCTCTTTTCCTAAGTACAGGGCGCTTTGACTTGTACTGCAGCTCGGTGGCTGTTTCGTTTGGCGTACGTAGTACGAGACGCATGACTTATAAGACTTAATGGGAAAGAATACGATATCCTTATGATGTATCGCACGCCATGTTGTAAAGGAAGTTTTAAATTTCCCAAAAAATTGTTTTCTGTCCACAGGGCTACCTTTCAGCGATACTAACGGAGTCTAGCTCTGAAAAATAGGGAATTTCTGGCCCAGAGAAGTCGATTAGTCTCAAACATAGGCCTTCATTTGAGGAAGAAATTTCTGAGAATGTACGTTTCGAGCACAGCGTTGTGTGGCGGTGAAACATGGACTTTGAGAAAACCGGAACAGAATAGAATCGAAGAATTTCAAATGTGGTGCTACAGAAGAATGTTGAAAATTAGGTGGGATGATAAGAAACGAGGTTTTCCGGAGATCAGCATGGAAAGGAATATATGGAAACAAAACTGACAAGAAGGCGCAGGGCTCTAGGACATCTGTGAAGCCATCACGGATTAACTTCCATGGTAATAGAGTGAGGTGTAGGATGTAGAAACTCTAGAGGAAGACAGAAATTGGTATACATCCAGTAAATAAATGAGGACGCAGGTTTGCAAGTGCTCCTCTGAAATGAAGAGGTTGCCACAGGAGAGGAATTCATGGCACGCCGCTTCAAACCGGTCAGGAGACGATGACCCAAAATAAATAAGTAAATGAATATACAATGTCTAGGGCAGAACTGTGATCCAAATTCGTTCATCACTATTTTCACTACACAAATCAAAAAAAAGTTTGGAATCACCCCGGTTGCCAGAACTCCTGAAGATAGACGTTGACTGTGGATATTGTATCACAGACACAGTCCTTTTGACTGTTCAGAGATGTCACCAAACCCGCCCAGATATATAAACAATATGCATGAGCAGCGCCTATTAGACGTAGGGGGTCCGACAGCCGATCAGTCCTAGCGCTGTACAGATGGGCCCAACGACATGCCGAATGGACCGCTCAGGATTGGCATCACGTTCTCTTCACCGATGAGTGTAGCAACTGCCTTCAATCACACAATCGTCGGAGACGTGTTTGGAGGCAATTCGGTCAGGCTGAACGCCTTAGACACATTGTACAACAAGTTGGAGGCTCCTTGATGTTTTTGGGTGGCATTATGTGGGGCCGACGCACTCCGCTGGTGGTCATGGAAGGCGCTGTAATGGCTGTACAATACGTGAATGCCATTCTCCGACCGATAGTGCAACCATATAGGTAGCACACTGGGGAGGCATACGTTTTCATGGATGATAATTCGCGTCCCCATCGTGCACATCTTGTGAATGACGTCCTTCAGGATAACGACATCGCTCGACTAGAGTGTCCAGCATGTTCTTCAGACATGAACCCTATCGAACATGCCTGGTATAGATTGAAAAGGGCTGTTTATGGACGACGTGACCCACCAACCACTCTGAGGGATCTACGCCGAATCGCCGTTGAGGATTGGGACAATCTGGACCAACAGTAACTTGATGAACTTGTGGATAGTATGCCACGACGAATACAGGCATGCATCAATGCAAGAGGACGAGTTACTGGGTATTAGAGGTAGAGGCGTGTACAGCAATTTGGACCACCGCCTCTCAAGGTCTCGCTGAATGTAGGTACAACCTACAATGTGTGGTTTTCATGAGCAATAAAAAAGGCGGAATTGATGTTTATGTTGATCTCTATTCCAGTTTTCTGTACAGGTTTCGGAAATCTCGGAACCAAGGTGATGCAAAACTTTTTTTGATGTGTGTATATTCTTTGTTTTGTTCTCTGGTTACACAAACAAATCAACAAGTATTAAATGAAGTACAATTTCAGAAAGATTTGTAAATGAAATCAATTTAGACGTAAATAAATGATTTCCAGCCAATTAATTCCAATTAAAATTTCAAAGCTGTAAAAAAATAACTAAGTGAAGTTCAGGGAAAGCAAGACCTTTCTAATCATCATATGCTTAAAATATGTGGGTATGCAAATAGAAGAGTGACATAACTTCTTGGTGCTTCCATTTCATAATGCATTAATTTGGAAGAAGTGTACTACACAAACTCCTATACAAATTTTTGTCCACGGTGTCTATATAACAATATCACCTTCTCTTGAGATATCATGCACAGGACCCGCTAATACAGCAAGTCACGTTACAGGTGTTTGCCTCTCTCCATACCTCACAGATTTTATACTACTGACCCTCATGGGCCACTATCAGTTCAATAGATTTTCTTAGACCCTCTGACTACTTAACCTGTGATCAGTGGTTCATTCGTTGGTTTGGAGATATAGAGGAAGATTATCAACAAACAAGCTCACACACAACACAAGACAAACAAAAATTACGCGAAGCGAAATGTAGTGTGAGGAGGGCTATGCGAGAGTCGTTCAATGAATTAGAAAGTAAAGTTCCATGTCCTGACTTGGCAGAAAATCCTAAGAAATTTTGGTCTTACGTCAAAGCGGTAGGTGGATCGAAACAAAATGACTAGACGCTCTGTGACCAAAATGGTACTGAAACAGAGGATGACAGACTAAAAGCCGAAATACTAAATGTCTTTTTCCAAAGCTGTTTCACAGAGGAAGACGGTACTGTAGTTCCTTCTCTTAGATTGTCGCACAGATGACAAAATGGTAGATATCGAAATAGACGACAGAGGGATAGACAAACAATTAACATCACTCAAAAGAGGAAAGGCCGCTGGACCTGATGGGATTCCAGTTCGGTTTTACACTGAGTATACGAGTTCACTGAGGCTTTTTGCCATTATTATGTATTCGTGTTGGTCGGATGGACATACATAATTTCAGCAATGCTTTCGTTTTCGCTTTCTGCCCATATTCCTCTCTCACCCTCGCTAATTTTCCCCCACCTTGAGCCGTCACGTGTTCCGACATTCAAACCACGCGAATGCCTGCCTCGATAATATACATAACAATCTTCTAGAATTTGCATTCGCTTTCTGATTCTCTGAAACATTATGAAGACACCGTCTTTCGCCACATCCTGGCGATTGTGTTTGTATCCTTGCAGCCATCCTGCCTCTGGCATGGATGTGTGTGATGTCCTTAGGTTAGTTAGGTTTAAGCAGTTCTAAGTTCTAGACGGCTGATGACCTAACATGTTAAGTCCCATAGTGCTCAGAGACATTTGAACCTAGCAACCATAGGACTTCCACAAAGGTTCGGAAATCACAAGCATCTGTAATCGTGCTATCCCAGCTATCCACCGTTCTGTTTGAGACCACAGGACCTTGCTCAGCCGTTACACTAATCTGGTTGGAACATCCGCAAGCTCTCTGGTCCAGTTTGTTTGTAAAACTCCTACGAACACTCTTACATCACCAGAAAATATCCGCACCACCACATTGCCACTACCTGTCAATTTTTACTTCCCGATTCCGATAGACACCAGTAGCTATGTTTGCCACATAAAAAATTGATATATTACAATAAATGATGTAACAGTTAGAAAGGTGGCGTGGTTTCCCTCATTTTTATTTCGTAATGTCATACCATCGAACGCATTGGGTTATTATTCGAAGTTAAAATTTCACAACTTCAGACATACTTGTAGTGTGAAGTCTAGAATGGTCTGAGGAAACCTGTTCAGTGGACTGCGTATGTTAAGTACTGCGCATCGGTTTATTTATTCCTTAGCGCAGTTTGTCATAAGTATTATCCATGGCTGTAAAGCAAGAGCTCAGTTCACTGAATGATGAGCATGAATACAAACGTTCTATACAGAGTTTCGTTGGAGGAATACTCAATATTCAAGGATGTGGCAGGAACGGTTATTTGAAGCAAAACTTCATATGAACATGTCCCATATTCCTCATAGCTTCTGAGATTGAACACATTTAATGTACACTGTTATTTATTCTGTTATTCAGTACACTGTCATGTTTACATAATTCCTTACGTACACTAAGTAGTAAATATATGTGTGGATTTTCAGCGAGCACGTGTATAAACTCTGTTAGCAGAAACTGAAAAATGCCTGTTTTTAACATATTCACTTCTAAGCACGTACACGTCCCATTACAGCTATTACACAGTTCACAACAAATGTTCGAACATCGCACCAACAACTTCACTGCGTTAGTCCAGTTTTGGGAGTACATGCTGTGTTGCTTCTCTGGACGTCTCTTCACGTTCGCTAAAGATGGCACCAGTGACCATAATGTGACCAAGCAGTTCATCTCGATTGTTCATGTTTCGTTTCTACACCTCAGACTTGCATTCCACTTAGCCGAAGGAACGTAATCAAGGCGTTCACCGAACGAATTTTCCTGATAAATACAAGTAATTGTGTCCCATCGTTTCCTCTTTTAAAAGGACTGGACCTATCAACATATTTCCAAACATGCCGCTCCAAACATTGATCGAAAAACTAACTTGGAAATTGGTTTTCAAAGTGCAGCTTGTGAATTTTCCTGTGATCATCAATAGTTATTTAGTCTGTTGTTGATTCCATTCAGTGTAAACGCGGCTCCATTAGTGAACAGTATTAAAGATAGAGAACGACGATTGTCATTTAACCAGTGCCAAAATTCATGTGGCATTGCCGCCAATGTGAAGATCGTGGACATGTTGTATGTCAAACGGGTTCAAGATTTCCGCATGTTATGTACGCCATACACGCGCTCCTGGGACTTTGTTACGTGCAGAAAGTCACTGTGTGCTGGTAGTAGGATTACGCAGCGCCATTTCAACAATGTGCAGCTGTTTCTGCTAACATTGTTGAACTACACGTTCAGAAGAAAAATGGGAATTTTGAATACCTGTTCCTTGCTGTGCGCTGAAAAACCTGGTGTACACTCTATGATCCCGAATAATCCGTTGTATGGGGAAGCGCAGACGTATTCTTAGACAGCCGAAGGACCATTACTGTCGTAGAAGCCATAAAAATACGCCATGATCAGCATATTCTTCCTTAGAGTAGACGTGTGGCATTTTAGTCAGCGCATGTACAGTCAAGGATAACCGATGTTTCTCGCTGATATACTCTCAATCTTTCGCACTGATCAATTTACAAGGACAACTGCGCGTTCAGAACACTAGTTTAATGGCAGAAAAACGTTCCGGTCAATGAGGCAAAAAGGAGCGAAACGGAATGGGCTAGAATAAAACGGCAATGTGGTTGGGCCGATAAAACGCACAAATGCGCGCCCCTGGCCCAAAAACAAATGTACATTAAATGTGGTTCATATCCGGAACCATTCGGAGTAGGGCATATATTCACAAGAAGCTTTTTGCTTCAAATGACCGCTCCTGTCATATCCCTGAATACTGACCATTCCTCCTCGCACACACTGTATAAAGTCGTACAGTTATTTCCTGTAGCGCGGGAAGATATTCATTATTCGGGAATATACATTCTTAATAGCTTGCCACAACCACAAAAAAATAAGCTGCTGATGAAGTGATGAAATGGTATTCAGAAGATTTGTTCGTGGAAAACTTCTCTTCCATAGATGATTTTACTAATGCAACCACCTGACGTACAACCTCTTGACTCCATGCATGTTGAGCAGTTAGTTCGAGGAAATGGATTTACAAAACGTGATTCAACAGTAGGGCCGAGAGCCATATGCTGAACATGTCCACCCCGAAAGCCTGAAGAGCTACGACTCAGCTGTATCGGATGTTTCAGGAAGAATAGTAAATAATCTACGAGGTGGCGATGTGGACTAACTGGGATAAAACAGTCAGTAGAACATGCGATCAGTATTCGTTGGTTACAGAGATACCGCTGGTTGCAGAGATAAAAATTCATTTCATTGGTAGTCCACTTATAAGTTTGTCGATTGTCGTGTTGGTTTTGAAGTTCAAGCTGTGAAGTTGGTCGTGAGATAACAGAATTGAATTTTTCACCTGTGCCTCACGTACACTGACAGGCTAAAACATTGTGACGACTGCACATCGCTACGTTGGGTGCCACCTAGTGACGATGGGGGCAGTGACGAGATAACAAAAGTATGTAAAAGGAGCAGATGCAGATGGAGGATCACCCTAGCGGACATATGGGCTGAAAATGAGGAAATCCAATGGGATAAGGGACTTTGACATAAGACAGGTTATTATTAGGCAGCGCCAGTGTACGAGTAACTCGGAATCGGCGAAGCTGGTCGTATGTTCACGTGCTACTGTCGTAACCATCTATAGAAAGAGATAGGACAGTGAAACTACCACTAGGATCCCCCCCCTTTCCGTTCGGCGCTCCCAGCTTCTGGTTTCGTATGCAATCGCTGTCCGTTCCTCTCCCACTCATCCTTCCTTTTCTATCCTGTTCCCTGCCCAAGGAAGTCGCCCACCTGACTCCCGCCCTCGGGCGGGTTTACCGGTTGGGCTCCGCCTAGCGTCTCTTCGCCGTGATTTTCAGCTTCCTTCCTTTTCCTGTATCCCACGTTCCCTCCCCAACACACCTCCTTGGTTAGTTCCTCGGCCCCGAGTTCGGATGGATCTCTGCCGAGGTCCGAAAGATTCCGTTCCCCCGATGGTGTTCCGTTGTTTTTTCCGCCGCATTTTATCTGAGTTTCGGGATGCTGTTGTTTTTTACACTGAAATGGCTCTAAATCTGCTGATCGTGTGGGCTATGCCTTCACCTCCTCTGTAGGCATGGAAAATCATCTCCTGCCAAATGCATGTGGGGTGTTCACTGCGGAATTGATGGCGGTCTCCCGGGCCCTGGCCTTTATTAAACAGTCCAAGCTCAATCGCGTTTTGTTATGTACAGACTCAATGAGTGGCCTTCAGGCACTTGACCAGTGTTTCTCCCGTCATCCCTTGGTCTCCTCCATCCATGACCATCTCGCTGATCTCCACCATGCTGCTTGTTCTGTTAGCTTCCTTTGGGTCCCTGGCCATGTGGGCATCCAAGGAAATGAGCTTGCTGATCGTTTGGCTGGGGGAGCAGTCACTTATCCCCCATTCCCTGTCACCCCTCCTGTGGCGGATTTACGGCTTCATCTCAAATCCCACTTTGCGCAATCATGGGCCACATCCTGGGAGGCTACCTCCTTGTCTAATAAACTTCGTGCGATTAAGGTGACACCTGTCCCATGGCGTTCTTCCTTACGCCTCTCGCGAAAGGACTCAACCACCCTCTGTCGTCTTCGCATCGGCCATACCAGGCTGACCCATGGTTTTCTTTTGCGTGGTGAGCCACCCCCACTTTGTGGTTGTGGAACTTTCCAGTCAGTGGCCCACATTTTGGTGGCATGCCCCCTTCTTTTAGCTTTCCGTTCTAAGTACAGACTTCCCTGCACTTTACGCTTAATATTAGCAGACGATTCCCGGATGGTTGAACTGGTTCTCAGTTTCCTCCGTGAAAGTGGTTTTTATTCTCAGTTTTAAGGATTTTCATCTCCCTCTGGAGTAGGGGCAGGGCGGTGAGGGTTGGGATGTCTCCCACTGTAGGCTGTGCTTGGAGATTCCTGACTCCCCTCCCTGGCCATGTTCCTTCTTTTTTCCCTTTTACTGTATTTATCGCCTTTTAGGTTTGTTTAATCCCTTCTACAATCCGCCCTTTTACACTCTGGCGGTTGAACGCTTTTAAATAGCATGTGGTCTTGCTTGTACTGCATCACAGGTGGGATATTTCCTCTCTTGAGGTTGCCCATTTACTGACTTCCCTCCTTGTGTTTTTATCATTGACGACACAACTGCACTTTTTTAGCCTTTTACCTTTTACCTTTTATCGTTTTTGACTCTTCTGAGCTGTCCCTCTGTCGGAACTGACCGCCTTTGTAACAAGGGACTGATGACCTAGCTGTTTGGTCCCTTCAACCCCAATCAACCAACCAACCAAACTACCACTAGGCGCTATTGGTTGGGCATTTACGACTCTTCACAGAACGATGGGTTGGGGAGCTTGTCTGCTTGTAAAGTAGGATGATAGTGATCTGTGGCATTTCTGCCGACAGAGCACAATGTTGGTGCATGCACAAGTGTTTTGATGGGCACCGTTCAACAAACGTTGTTGAACATGGAGCTCGGGAGCAGATCACCCCTACGTGTCCACGTGTTGAACGAACAACATCGTCAGTTACATCTGCAGTGGGCACGGGACCATCGGAATTCGACCGTCGATCAATGGAAACATGTCGGGTCTTCGCGTAAATAACATTTATGCTACTCTGTCTCCACAAACACCGTCATCGAGGTGAGCGGCGGCTCGGATGTACAGCACGCCACGGACACAGGCCAGTGGCAGCAGTGTTATGCTAGTCTGCTGCGCTTCTATGGGACCTGTGGTAGTAATCGAAAACACGCTGACAGCTGCAAACCACGTGCATCCCTTCAAGTCTGATGTCTTCCCCGATGGCGAGGCCTTTTTTCAGCGGTATAACTGTCTCGGAGCCTGAACCATGCTGCATTGCTTTGAGGAGTATTATAGTAAACTCTCGTCGATGTCTTGGCACCAAATTCGCCTGATGTAAATACTATGGAACCCGTATGGGTCTCTCTCGGGCGCCATCACTGCATACGCAAATCAGCGGCGAATTACATGACCTGTGATGAGACATCTAATGCTGCATAACTCCACAAACCTACCAACTATATGGCGGATCAATCATATCCAGAATCAGTGACATATTTCGTTCCAAAGACGGCAAACAAGCTATTAAGCAAGTGGTCATAATAATGCTTTGGCTCATCGTGCTGAGAATGCTGATACTGTGTTTGAGGACGGGTTCTGTAATGGAAATGCCCCTCCTGCTGTAGCCGCTAAAGAATGCGGTAGACAATCTGCAAACCAGAAAGTACCAGATTCGAGTGAGTTTGCTCATGACGTCACTAAACTGCGTGAGACTGCTGCAGCGACCAGCAGCCCTATCGCATCAGACTATGCAGATGAACAGTGTGTGAGTAAAGCAGGCATTATTCAGTTGGTAGGACGCAATCCTCCCCACAAACACCCAGAACCTCTACGCTTACCCATGTTTCACATCAGTAGGTATGCTTATCGGTACAGGTAGATTTGTGAGGACAGCTGACATTATTGTACGTATCAGGGTCTTGAATAATCAATACAACATATTTTTCTCGGTCAATTTTGGTTGACAAGAATGAAAGATTCGTTGTGGGACATCGCGGAATATTAGTTCTACAGCCCCTATAGTTTTTTTTTAAGTACCGATAGATGGCAGCACTTATATATACCCTTCATATGGCGTCTGGAACAGAAGTGTGTTCCAAGCAGAGAGCTGTTATTGAGTTTCTCTTGGCAGAAAACCACAGCGTCGAAGATATTTAAAAGCGCTTGCAGAATGTCTACGGAGACCTCTTAGTGAACAAAACCACGATGAATCGGTGGGCAGGGTGCCTGTCACCATCGCAACCTCTGTCACTTATCGGCCGGCCGCACACGACTGTGACTCCTGCGGTTTTGGAACATGCGCATACTCTCACTGGAGGTGACCGATGGATCATAATTAGACATCTCGCTGCTCAACTGGACGTCACTGCTGGTGGTGGTGACACATTCGTCCACCAGCTGGGGTACTCAGTAGTGTGTTCTCCCTGGGTTCCTCACAGTCTAGCAGTAGACCAGAAAGAGCAAGGGTGGGTCACCTAGTACAGTACGAGACTGATCGTGACTATTTTTTGGCCAACAGTATCTCAGTCGATGAAGTATGGGTTAATCACTACGAATTGGATACAAAACAGCAATCCATTGAGTGGCACCGCATCATCTCTCCGCCAAAGAAAGCGTTCGAAGCCGCGTCCTCAGACAGACTTCTGGAACTCCAACATGGTCCAATGATCAGTTCTGAGGTGGATTGTGATACTCTTAGAAAACTGAAGAAAAGACTTCAGCCTCTTCAGTCAGGAACTACATGGTTGCTACAGTCGCAGGTTCGAATCCTGCCTTCGGCATGGATGTGTGTAATGTCCTTAGTTTAGTTAGGTTTAAGTAGTTCTAAGTCTAGGGGACTGATGACCTCAGATGTTAAATACCATAGTGCTCAGAGCCATTTGAACCATTTGACTACAGCCTGTTTGTCACCACAAAAATGCAAACTACTTCTCCATGACAATGCAACGCGTCACACAAGTCTGCACACCAGACAGGAGATCACAGAATATCATTGGAATATTCTTCTGCATCCATCCTACAGCCCATATCTCACACCTTCAGATTTCTGTTTGTTTGGCCCAATGAATGTTGCGTTGTGTGGGAAGCAGTACGTGGATGATAGAGAGGTTATTCATAAAGCAAGGCGTTAGATCCGACGTCGATCAGTGGACATACAGGCCCTGCCAGTAAGGTGGCCTTAAGGCAGCTGCACTGATTGGAGATTATGTTGAAAAATAGGGTTTTGCAGGCAAAAGAACGGGAATCAAGAATAAAATCACCAGTCTTCCAGAAATAAATGTGTTGCATTACTTATTCGTCGCTCACTTACTTCTCAGCAGGCATCGTAAGAAAACTAGTGATACACAAGCACTGCTGTGAGTAATAGCTAGTATAAGCTATCCTACTAGCGCAGGTAACACCCTGTTAAGCATTTCCAAAACGATTAAAATACCATTGTGGCTAGTAGCTAGCAGTTGTTGTATGTGAATTAGTTGAGTCAGCATGGAGTAAAAACGTGGAAAATACTCGGGAAGTGTCACATCAGTGAAATATGGCGGACTCGAAAAGTATTTCTAATAGTGCTGTATGATGAACATGTATTTCAAGGTAACGAAAAGAACTACGATCAACTGGGATAATTTCAGTGCAAAAATCAAAAGGCCGTTTCGCAAAACTGCATATATTAAGTAGTTGTAGTTCTGTGTTTTGCCGCTGAAGATGACTACTTCTACACTGGAGAACCAAAGAAAATGGTACATTTGCCTAATATCGTGTAGGGCCCCCGTGAGCACTCAGAAGTGCCGCATTATTATGTGGCATGAACTCAACTAATGTCTGAAGAAGTCCTGAAGCGAACTGACACTATGAATCCTGCAGGGCTGTTCATAAATCCGTAACAGTACGACGGGGTGCAGATCTCTTCTGAACACGTTGCAATGCATCCCAGATAAGCTCAATAATGTTTATGTCTGAGGACGTTTGTGGCCAGCGGAAGTATTTAACTAAGGAGAGTGTCCCTGGAACCAGCCTGTAGCAATTCTGGACGTTTGGAAAGTCGCATTTTCCTGCCGAAATTGCTCTAGTCCGTCGGAATGCACAAACGAAATGAATGGATGCAGTGATCAGGCAGGATGCTTGTGTACGTGTCACCTGTCAGGGTCGTATCTAGAAGTATCACGGGTCCTGTATCAGTCCAACTGCCCACACCCCACACCATTACAGTGCCTCCACCAGCTTGAACAGTCACCTGCTGACATAAAGGGTCCATGGATTCATGAGGTTATCTCCATACCCGTACACGTCCGTCCTCTCGACAGAATTTGAAACGAGACTCCTCCGACCAAGCAACCTTTCCTGTTATCAAGAGTCCAATGCCGGTGTTGACGGACCCAGGCGAGGCGTAAAGCTTTGTGTCGTGCAGTCATCTAGAGTACACAAATGGGCCTTCGGCTCCGAACGCCCATAAAGCTGGTATTTCGTTCAATGGCTCGCACGCTGATACTTCTTGATGGCCCAAGACTGAAATCTGCAGCAACGATTGCACTTTAGTCACATTGAAGAATTCTCTTCAGTCGTCGTTGGTCCAGTTCTTGGAGGATCTTTTCCCGACCGCATAGATGTCGGAGATTTGATGTCTTACCGGGTTATTGATATTCACGATACACTCGTGAAATGGTCGCACGAGAGAATCCCACTTCATCGCTCCATCGGAGATGATGTGTCACATTGCTCTTGCGTCGAGTATAACACAACGTTTAAACGCATTTAACTCTTGATAGAAGCATTAACCGATCTTAGTACTGCTCCAGGCACTTGTTGTCTTATATAGGCGTGGCCGACCGTAGCGCTGTATTCTGCCTGTTTATATATCTCTGTATTTGAATACTCATCCATATACCAATTTCTTTGACCCTTCAGCGTAGTACTTCGAGTTGTCGTAGAGAAATGAAGCAATACGCCGTATACGAAAAATACCTGTATAAAACGATGTCTGCTAACCGCAAAACAGCGTTTTTGGAATAGAAATGGTTCAAATGGCTCTGAGCACTGTGGGACTTAACATCTGTAATCGATCATCAGTCCCCTAGAACTTAGAACTACTTAAACCTAACTAACCTAAGGACATCACACACATCCATTCCCCAGGCAGGATTCCAACCTGCGACCGTAGCAGTCGCACGGTTCCGGACTGCGCGCCTAGAACCGCGAGACCACCGCGGCCAACTTTTGGGATAGAATACAAAAGCTGGAAAGCAATAAAAATTTAGTAACACTTGCAAAATGTATAAATCAGAGAAAACGCAAACTTAGTGAAAATTGCGAAAAGCTGCCATGTCTGTACCTTCTGTTGGACGCAAACCTGAGCGTGATGGTCGAAGTACAAACGCAACAGAAAGCGGTTGAAAATAGGTTTTGGATTACTGTGCCTGCTCTTGTTTCAAACTGCAGGTAATGGGATGACAGTAACGCCGTATCTGATGGAAGGTCGAAGACATCTAGCGACTGCCACCAAAACAGAACTTTTTCTTAGTTGAAGTTGGCATATCCGTCCTTTGCCATATTAGTGCTATTCGAATTTCTATCCCTATTTTAGTTTAACACTAGTTGGAAATTACCACCATTTTTAAAATCTTTTTCTTACTTGTCCTACGAGCTGTATAGTTATTACCAATTTTAATAGTCTTGAACGCTGGACTGTAAAATTTACGTTTCTGGTTTTAGCCTTTGTTTTGGTGCTGTCTTTCATAAATTTTACGTAGGCTAATTACCATCTGAGGATTACATCTTTTCCACACAGTTTGGAAGAAGCCTTAGGTATGGAAGTCGCGTGTGCTCTACGAGCGATATGTATCGAATGCCTCACTCACGAACCTCACTGTCGAGGCGGCGAATTTGTACGTTGTTTTTGCGCTTCCAGCGGAATATCATTTGTAACGGTGTAAATAGTAATGACTGAAGCCATCTGTCGACACGCAAAACATTGAGCGTTCATGGAAATCCTTAAAGTCATCTACTACATTAAGAGAGAAAGTCTTCCCTACGAAAGAGATGAACCGTATATATTCTAATGCTTATACTTCCGAAACTTACAACTGTCAGGGAAGCATCTTCATCTCAAACTCTCCCCATAGTTCTCAGAGATATTGCGCCACTTTATCCTGGTTACGGAAAACAAAGAATGCAGTTGGCTGCTTATACCACACGTCGCAACGGCTGGACAGTGAGGCATTTGCTATATATAGTTCGTAATGCGCGTGCAGCTTGGATACCCAATACTTTTTCCAAATTAGACTTCCCAACATAGTCCTCACACAGTTTTTGCGAATTTTGTATTTGCATTGTGATTGTGAATTCGATGTACCGGTATGTGAATTACATCCATATCTTTGTAATCCTGTTTATAGTTCTATTTAGTCCGCAGCTCGTGGTCGTGCGGTGGCGTTCTCGCTTCCCACACCCGGGTTCCTGGGTTCGATTCCCGGCGGGTTCAGGGATTTTCTCTGCCTCGTGATGACTGGGTGCTGTGTGATGTCCTTAGGTTAGTTAGGTTCAAGTAGTTCTAAGTTCTAGGGGACTGATGACCATAGATGTTAAGTCCCATAGTACTCAGAGCCATTAGAACCATTTTCTATAGCTCTATTTAGGTCCTAAATTTGTGACTGCTCCTTCTTGTCCGTCACCACTTGGTTACATTTAGGGAACGCACAATGATAAGATTTTATACGTCGACAGACAGGTTCTGATTCATATGTTGGATATTTCGACAAGTTGCTCGTAATATCAGCTTGGTGATCGCTAACGTACCCGCAGTCTTACTTACCAATTACAGTGAAAGAAAAATGCGTTGTTTTCGTGTATTTAATGTTTAGTGTTTTAATGTTTCTTATAATTTTATGTTTTAAAAAAGATTTGGCGGTTATTACGAGCTGTTACCAAACAGAACATCACTAGACCTGAAGTAGATTGTTTGCCAACCGAAACCGGTTATCTCGTTATTGTTACATTGCGATGCGATCAAGATTACTATTATACATAATAAACTAGCTGACAAATCTGGGACTTTTCGGATTTTCATTTTGCGATTCTATTAGAAACTAAAGCATTCATTTCCATGTATTCGTGTAAACATCTTAGAAATTATGGAGCAGTCGCACACAGAAATATACATAATGTACTCATGTACACTACTGGCCATTAAAATTGCTACTCCACGAAGATGACGTGCTACAGACGCGAAATTTAACCGACAGGGAGACGATGCTGTCATATGCAAATGATTAGCTTTTCAGAGCATTCACACAAGGTTGGCGCCGGTGGCGACACCTACAACGTGCTGACATGAGGATAGTTTCCAATCGATTTCTTATACACAAACAGCAATTGACCGGCGTTGCCCGGTGAAACGTTGTTGTGATGCCTCGTGTAAGAAGGAGAAATGCGTACCATCACGTTTCCGACTTTGAAAAAGGTCGGATTGTAGCCTATCGCGATTGCGGTTTATTGTATCGCGACATTGCTGCTCGCGTTGGTCGAGATCCAATGACTGATAGCAGAATATGGAATCGGTGGGTTCAGGAGGGTAATACGGAACGCCGTGCTGGATCCCAACGGCCTCGTATCACCAGCAGTCGAGATAACAGGCATGGCTGTAACGCATCGTGCAGCCACATCTCGATCCCTGAGTCAACAGACGGGAACGTTTGCAAGACAACAACCATCTGCACGAACAGTTCGACGACATTTGCAGCAGTATGGGCTATCAGCTCGGAGACCATGGCTGCGGTTACCCTTGACGCTACATCATAGACAGGAGCGCCTGAGATGGTGTACTCAACGATGAACCAGGGTGCAGGAATGGCAAAACGTTATTTTTTCGGATGAATCCAGGTTTTGTTTACAGCATCTTGATGGTGGTATGTGTGTTTGGCGACATCGCGGTGAACGCACAATGGAAGCGTGAATTCGTCACCGCCATACTGGGGTATCACCCGGCTCGATAGTATGGGGTGCCATTGGTTACACGTCTCGGTCACCTCTTGTTCGCATTGACGGCACTTTTAAGAGTGGACTTTACATTTCAGATGTGTTACGACCTGTGGCTCTACCCTTCATTCAGCCGGCCGCGGTGGTCTAGCGGTATAACATAAGAATCAGCTTAAGTTTTCAGGGAACTCCTCAACAGAATAGATGGAGTGATCCATGAGGAAACGCTTCAGTTTCAATTTGAAAGCACGTGGATTACTGCTAAGATTTTTGAATCGTTGTGGTACCTTACTGGAAACTGATGCAGCAGTATACTGCACACCTTTCTGCACAGGAGTTAAGGAAGTCCGATCCAAATGCAGGTTGGATTTCTGCCGAGTGTTAACAGAGTGAAAGGTGCTTATTCTTAGGAATAAGCTGATGTATTCTTATCCCACTAGTCAGCCACCAAGGCTGACTTTTACTGCTAGTACTCCGTTTAGAACGTTCTAATGGAAAGGAAATGTCAATGAGCACCAGAAATCTGATAAGAGAAGCATTGTTTGTACTTTCATGTGAGATTTGTTTGAGTAGAGAAGCCTTTTAGTGTTAAAATTTGTTCATCGTTGTCTGAAAGGCCATTCACCCTTTTGCTAACAGAATGCTCATCTAGTAATGAAGAATGCAATAAAATATTATCTACAGCTGTGCTACGGTTCCCCTACACCCTAGTTGGAAAAAACACGGTCTCCATCAGATCATATGAATTTATGAGATCGAACAACATCCTTTTTCTTGCACAATCAAATAGAAAAATAAATTTTGAAGTCACCACATACAACAAATTTATGGTACTTCCTATGAAGTGAATTAAAAACCCTCTCTTGCTCTGAAGTCAGAGTTAGGGAATCTATAAACTACATCAATTATAACTTTAGTTCCACTAAATTCAACTGCCCCTGCACAACACTCTGTTCAGTGCAGTGCTGTGACACGTCTATGGACTCAAACGGAGTACTGCTTTTTACGTACGTTGCCATTCCCCCACTCCGTGAGGAACTCCTTGAAAAACAGCCAGCTAATCTATATGCTGGTAAAGGAAGCTTCTGAATTGTCAAATTATTTGAGTTGTGCTACGATATAGCAGTAATTTCAGAATCATCGTGTGGATGCTGTCTGCAAAATATGTTGAGAATGAACAATGTGGCAGTTTTTTGCGCATCCCAATATTTATGACATATCTCCAGAAGTGTGTTACCGCAATATACTACTGTAGGTGCATTTAGGGGCGTATATGGACACTACCTTTTTAATTTATTGTGAACACAGCTAGTAGCATAGAAATAATACATTTAAAGGTCATGTATATGCGGTAGATACTCACGCATATCAATGCTTACGACGTCATACATCCTGAACAATGTTAGATAGGTGGTTCTTAACCCAACAGTGATTGTTCCCTGGCAGTAAAGCATATGCTTATCAGGTCTCTTCTAAATCGCTCCAGTGGTGTAGGAGGAGATGTGGCACGTATATATACATATATTTTTCTAATGTGTGTGGGTAGCACAGATCGATAAGTCTCTCTGCAGGTTGTGGAAATACATGTGAAACTTCCCCTTAGAAAAATTAATGAATTACTGTGCTGATAAACCTCTTAGATTATTTGATTTTCAAACAGCTGAGCAGAACTGAACATTTCGCTCTTTACCTATTCTGATCTACCTATACCTTTCACAAATCACTTACCTCACAAAAATCTTCGTTACTCGAACTACTGCAATACAGTGAGCGCCACTACTGTCAGCCAAATAAAAGATTCAAACTACTGAAGGGACTAACTACCGATAGGCATAGTGAAAGATTTTGATAGAGAACAAACAATGTATTTACCTTAATAGTGTTCAAAAGTTATATATATAATGTGTGTGTTGTTGAGATCTTCAGTCCTGAAACTGGTTTGATGCAGCTCTCCATGCTACTCTATCCTGTGCAAGCTTCTTCATCTCCCAGTACCTACTGCAACCTACATCCTTCTGAATCTGCTTAGTGTAGTCATCTCTTGGTCTCCCTCTACGATTTTTACCCTCCACACTGCCCTCCAATACTAAATTGGTGATCCCTTGATGCCTCCGAACATGTCCTACCAACCGATCCCTTCTTCTGATCAAGTTGTGCCACAAACTTCTCTTCTCCCCAATCCGATTCAATACTTCCTCATTAGTTATATTATCTACCCATCTAATCTTCAGCATTCTTCTGTAGCACCACATTTCGAAAGCTTCTATTCTCTTCTTGTCCAAACTATTTATCGTCCATGATTCACTTCCATACATGGCTACACTCCATACAAATACTTTAAAAAATGACTTCCTGACACTTAAATCTATACTCGATGTTAACAAATTTCTCTTCTTCAGAAACGCTTTCCTTGCCATTGCCAGTCTACATTATATATCCTCTCTACTTCGACCATCATCAGTTATTTTTCTCCCCAAATAACAAAACTCCTTTACTACTTTAAGGGTCTCACTTCCTAATCTAATTCCTACAGCATCATCCGACTTTATTCGACTACATTCCATTATCCTCGTTTTGCTTTTGTTGATGGTCATCTTATATCCTCCTTTCCGTTCAACTGCTCTTCCAAGTCCTTTGCTGTCTATGACAGAATTACGATGTCATCGACGAACCTCAAAGTTTTTATTTCTTCTCCATGGACTTTAATACCTACTCCGAATTTTTCTTTTGTTTCCTTCACTGCTTGCTCAATATACAGATTCAATAACATCGGGGATAGACTACAGCACTGTCTCACTCCCTTCCCAACCACTGCTTCCCTTTCATGTCCCTCGACTCTTATAACTGCCATTTGGTTTCTGTACATATTGTAAATAGCCTTTCGCTCCCTGTATTTTACCCCTGCCACCTTCAGAATTTAAAAGAGAGTATTCCAGTCAACATTGTCAAAAGCTTTCTCTAAGTCTACAAATGCTAGAAACGTAGGTTTGCCCTTCCTTAATCTAGCTTCTAAGATAAGTCGTAGGGTCAGTATTGCCTCAAGTGTTCCAATATTTCTACGGAATCCAAACTGATCTTCCCCGAGGTCGGCTTCTACTAGTTTTTCCATTCGTCTGTAAAGAACTCGCGTTAGTATTTTGCCGCTGTGACTTATTAAACTGATAGTTCAGTAATTTTCACATCTGTCAACACCTGCTTTCTTTGGAATTGGAATTATTATATTCTTCTTGAAGTCTGAGGGTATTTCGCCTGTCTCATATATCTTGCTCACCGGATGGTAGAGTTTTGTCAGGACTGGCTCTCCCAAGGCCGTCAGTAGTTCCAATGGAATGTTGTCTACTCCAGGGGCCTTGTTTCGACTCAGGTCTTTAAGCGCTCTGTCAAACTCTTCACGCAGTATCGTATCTCCCATTTTATCTTTATCTACATCCTCTTCCATTGCCATAATATTGTCCTCAAGTACATCGCCCTTGTATAGACCGTCTATATACTCCATCCACCTTTCTGCTTTCCCTTCTTTGGTTAGAAGTGGGTTTCCATCTGAGCTCTTAATATTCATACAAGTGGTCCTCTTTTCTCCAAAGGTCTCTTTAATTTTCCTGTAGGCAGTATCTATCTTACCCCTAGTGAGATAAGCCTCTACATCCTTACATTTGTCCTCTAGCCATGCCTGCTTAGCCATTTTGCACTTCCTGTCGATGTCATTTTTGAGACGTTTGTATTCCTTTTTGCCTGCTTCATTTACTGCATTTTTATATTTTCTCATTCCATCCATTAAATTCAATATTTCTTCTGTTACCCAAGGATTTCTACTAGCCCACGTCTTTTTACCTACTTTATCCTCTGCTGCCTTCACTACTTCATGCCTCAAAGCTACCCATTCTTCTTCTATTGTATTTCTTTCCCCCATTCCTGTCAATTGCTCCCTTATGCTCTCCTCGAAACTCCGTACAACCTCTGGTTCTTTTAGTTTATCCAGGTCCCATCTCTTTAAATTCCCACCTTTTTGCAGTTTCTTCAGTTTTAATCTACAGCTCATAACCAACAGATTGTGGTCAGAGTCCACATCTGCCCCTGGAAATGTCTTACAATTTAAAACCTGATTCCTAAACCTCTGTCTTACCATTATATAATCTATCTGAAACCTGTCAGTATCACCTGGCTTCTTCCATGTATACAGCCTTCTTTTATGATTCTTGAACCAATTGTTACCTATGATTAAGTTGTGCTGTGTGCAAAATTCTACCAGGCGGCTTCCTCTTTCATTTCTTTGCCCCATTCCATATTCACCTACTACGTTTCCTTCTCTCCCTCTTCCTACTACCGAATTCCAGTCACCCATGACTATTAAATTTTCGTCACCCTTCACTATCTGAATAATTTTTTTTATTTCATTGTACATTTCTTCAATTTCTTCGTCATCTGCAGAGCTAGTTGGCATATAAACTTGTACTACTGTAGTAGGTGTGGGCTTCGTATCTATCGTGGCCACAATAATGCGTTCACTATGTTGTTTGTAGTAGCTTACCTGCATTCCTATTTTCCTATTCATTTTAATCCTACTCCTGCATTACCCCTACTTGATTTTGTGTTTATAATCCTGTAGTCACCTGACCAGAAGTCTTGTTCCTCCTGCAACCGAACTTCACTAATTCCCACTATATCTAACTTAAACCTATCCATTTCCCTTTTTATATTTTCTAACCTACCTGCCCGATTAAGGGATCTGACATTCCACGCTCTGATCCGTAGAACGCCAGTTTTATTTCTCCTGATAACGACATCCTCTTGAGTAGTCCCCGCCCGGTGATCCGAATGGGGGACTATTTTAGCTCCGGAATATTTTACCCAAGAGGATGCCATCATTATTTAATCATACAGTAAAGCTGCATGCCCTCGGGAAAAATTACGGCTGTAGTTTCCCCTTGCTTTCAGCCGTTCGCAGTACCAGCACAGCAAGGCTGTTTTGGTTATTTTTACAAGGCCAGATCAGTCAATCATCCAGACTGTTGCCCCTGCAACTACTGAAAAGGCTGCTGCCCCTCTTCAGGAACCACACGTTTGTCTGGCCTCTCAACAGATACCCCTCCGTTGTGGTTGCACCTGTATCGCTGATTATATAATCAGTTCATGACACCCAGTCTTACAAATTTACTGTCTCTGATGGACACACGTCCAGATCATCTGCTCTCAAAACTCCGCCATCCCTCTCCCCACATCCGCCACTGCTGGCGGCTCACCTCCAACTGCGACAACGCTACGCGCTGTTAACAGCCCACTGCCCAACACTACAATAGCCAACAACAACGCAAACCAGCTACAGACTACACACAGCACAGCCAGTGATTTTCATACAGAGCGCTACGTGGCGTTACCAACATAAAAACCTAAACAGCCTATTTACACATGTTTCTCACAGTTTTTATGAAGTACACATCCTGTTTCGTCGATTTACGATGACATATGGCAGGGTTAATGTGTTTATTCATTTTTAAGATAGATGATTGTGGACTGAGAAGTGACCTTACGGCCACATCTTGTATCGACTTACCTCTAGGACATGAACTGTGTGGAGACTCCCACCAAACAGCTGCAATACTGATTGAAAGGGCTTAGTGTGCGACGTTTGTCACGAGGCGTCTCTAACAGGAGGAACTCACATTCAGTGGTAAAAGGGTCCACTGATTAGCCCTCCAACACTGAACAGAGATCAAGTGTGGAAACAGGAAGATGCTGTACTGAAGCAAAATAGAAACAGTGAACGGTCCAAGCGGTTGTGCGGTCACGGTGCTCGATTGCAACTCGGGAAATCAGTGTTCAAATTTGCCTCACGCGCCCCTTTCATTCAGAAATTTATGAACTATCTAAGTCATAGATGTGTCTGTTCTCTTTCCGTAATCTTTCCAACTGTCATACTGTACACTGGTACTTTACAATGTGAGTGATGTGGAAAGAATATATATATTACCGTAGCAAGTGAATGTGGTGAATAGTGAGAGCAAGCGAAGTGCCGCATACCCCTTTCACAGAAATGAAAACAACAAATAAACGAGTCTTAACCATGCTACAAAAAAGTAATTTAAGAGTGAAAGCTTGCCAAACGGAACGCAACACTCATAACATGTAGTACTTGTGTAGAGCTAATAGGTGCGTTGGTCTGTAGGCCCCTTCGTTATACGTCGCTGTTGCAAATGGACCTTACACCACGACACCGACACGAATATGAATACAGTGAACAGACACGTCAACGACCGGACAGATAATTCATAATTTTGTGGAAAAAAAAAAAATTGGTGCTCGTGGTAGATTTGAACACGGATCTCCCCCTTCACAGACCGACACCGTGATCACATAATCATGGCGCCAGCGCCACTGCTATTCAGATTCGCTCGCATGTAGTATGTCTTGAAATTGGACCGTTCACTATATCTGTTTTTGTTCTTTTTTTTACAGTTCAGTACAACTTCCACCTGTTTTCATGCTTGATATGTGTTCAGTTTTTAACAGACTATCTACTGGGTCACATTACTACTAAATCTGAGGGAGGGGTGCAATGGACAGTATCCCTTGTTACTAGCGGCAGTAACCATACATAAATAATGTAGAGTAGACTGGGGGCGGGTAAGACTGTGCAACGCTTGTATTTCACGTTTAATAATCCAGCAGTTAGCCACTCTGCAGGGTACGAAATAACCTATGTATCTGACCCTTTGATACCGTAGTTTGCTTGTTGCTAGAACAACGGCTGCGCAGTGCGGTAAGAACTGTTTTACGTTATTTTTATATAAAATTTTGTGTTGCAGAAATAAGCTATAACTCAGGAAATAATGGACTTACGAATTTTAACTTTATTCCATTGTTTACTACGATGTATTGTCACTCTTCTGATATATTAACACATCGACATTCCTGAAAAGCGTTTCCACGTGAAGACGATAGCTGCAGTCTCGTAGTACGGGGTAAGTTTGCGCGTCGCATGTAGGGTAAAACAGCGCAGTGTGTACTCCATCCGTTATAAGTACCAGCTTTTTAGTTTATATGGAGCTATAAATGTTTATGAACGTGATGGGTGGATATTATTCACCGATAGTAGTCTTCGAAGAGTCATTTTTTCTATGTTAGCATCTAGAAAAGGAAAACAGAACCGAAGCCATGCACTCCAGAAATGCTAGAAGCTGCAAAATAGGGCTTGAAAAAAGGGGTGTCTAAAAGAGAAGTAACGTGGCAGCTTTCATTACGTGAAGCTGCCCTTAGAAATCGTCTTCTTGAGGTACGAGGCCCTGTTAAGTGTACTTTCATCTCTATATTTTTTTATTTTGGAGACTGTCGCCTACGTAATAAAAAGCATAAAATTAATAGTCCTAGCCCTACTTTTTCAGAGTTTTGAGGTAAACAAATTGGGAAGATTTGGAAGGACTTTTAATGATGAGCAGGAACTGGAACTCGCTGAACACTGCAGATATTTGGACAGACGTCATTATGGTGTGACACTGAACGATTTCTGAAAATTAGTTGTTGGCTGCTATGAGAAGAATAATGTAAAAATAAAATTTGACAAAAACACTAAGATGGCTGGAAAGGACTGGGCTTATGATTTCATCCAGAGATGAAACTTAGCCCACAAAAAAAAAAAATAGTCTTGGACTTGTGATGGGTTTTAATAAACAGCAAACGAGCATCTTCTTCGATAATCTTTCATCGCTTATGGAGAAGTATAAATTTGAACTTGATCGCATATATAACATGAATGAGTCGGGGATTGCAACTGTTCCTAATAAAGTTCCGAAAGTGATTGCAACATGCGGCAAAAAGCATATAGGGAAAATTGCATCTCAAGAAATAGGTCAGCTTATAAACGTTGTATGTTGTGTGGGAGCTGGGGGGGGGGGGGGGGGGGGTGATACATCCCTCCATTAATAATATTGCCTCAGAAAAGGGTGAAGGAGGGTTTGAAGACTATTGCCTCTTCTGTGGATCACTAATGATGTGTTCGAGCACTGGTTGCATCAACTCAGGTCTGTATTTCACATGGCTACAACATTTTGAGCAACATACACAGCCAACAGAAGAAAATCCAGTCTTGTTAATTTTTGACAATCACTCGTCACATTTGAGTCGGCATGGCGTCCTTTATTGTAGGGAGAATGACATTCATGTGCTTAACATTTCTCCACACACCAACCACAAACAGCAGCCACTGGATCATTGCTTTTTCAAGCCGCTGAATGACTTTTATTCACAAGAATGCAACCAGTGGCTCATTAACCAGATTCTGGATATGTGATTACGCAAGAATTTATTGCGGAATTGTTTGAAAACGCTTTTGAAAAGACAACCATAATGACAAACAACAAAGGCATTTAACATAAGCCGCATATATGCAATCGATCGTCAGGTATTCACCGAGGAAGATTTCCTGCCTTCGACTGTTACAGACCAAAGTGACAAATTTAATGATGCGTCCACAGTTGAAACTGGATCTCTTCAGAACCAAAGTCCACAGACATCTACAAATGAACCACAACCAGGTCCAAGTACCTGCGTTTCCCTGAAAGACATAAGTCCTGTGAAAAGAAGAAAATATTGCCAAAAAAGACAGAAGAAAGGAAATAAGTCAGAAATAGTATCCGGAATGCCATTCAAGAAGCAACCGAAATCCTAATCAACAGAACAAGGAATAAAGAAACTAAGGAGGAAACTGTCCGTTTCAAATCAAGCAAACAAAAAGAAAGCAAGGCAAATCTTAAATACGTCGGCGGGAAATTCACATACTTTTCACTGTACTGAAATGTATAATAATCCACTAACAGAAGACTGAATTCAATGTCTCAAGTGCGAGGAGTGGTGACATGAATTCTGCTCTTGTTATGAAGGTTCTGGATACTTTATTTATCTCTGTTACACAGCTTTTCCTCCGATTGGTTATTTTTGCAGGTTTTTGTTCACACACCGCAGGATCGATCATCACATCAAATCTTGTATGTACAGTAACTGTTATGTGCTGAGAAAGAAGGAAAATTATGGAAGGTATATTACGTTTATGTACACTGTAAACTAAATAAGTAAGAAGAACTGAATGACCCATACGTTTATCTCATTTAATAATAATGCGCAAATTTAACCCCTAGAAACGCACACTTACCCCACTGTCGGATAAGACTGCGCATTTGCATTGCATTTTAACTACGTGCGAATTACACTTTAAATTGTAACTAAGACTTTCGGACTTTGGTATGCAACAGAAAATTTTCTTATGAAATATCAGTTAAAATATAAGTGTAATTTGTGAAATTTTCTTCAGTATATTGCTAACTTTAAGTGGGCATTCTTGCCCCATTAAGCTCTGTGTTCGAACTTCTCTATGTTCGAAAACAAACGGTGTGTTTGGAAGACAACTTTTGTCCTCAGAGCTAATTCTGAAAGTGTACGCAGGAATAACAACAGTAGTATGTGCATTAACTCTTGACGTCCGCTTTCTTAGATGTTATTATCGAGTGCTCTAGGAACTGCACACGGGAAATTACTTCGAACATCATCACTGCTTTCGTATTCATTATCAACCCTTCTGCCGAACACATCCACCTGATCGTGATTATTTCTGGGCCATTCAAGTATTATTTACATCTCATAGGCTGGATGCCGGTACATACAATGAAATCATCAACGGGGCAGTTGCCTACATTTGAGGAGCCATATTTGTCCATATTAGGTCGATACAGTTTCGTATGTGCTTCTGATGTCATATGAACGTCTGGACTCTGGTGTGTAATCCATATTGGAAATGGCGGTACAGAGTAAACGGATATGAAAATTTTCGCTGTTGTAATCGAATATAACTCGACACTGACTAGAGGTTCTCTATGTACGTACTGTGCAAGCAGTTTAACATCAAGTTGCTCCGCTTTATCGTTAGAGAGGCCGTTAAAATTCGTATGAGTTTTAATTAGTCCAGTGAAACCATTAGATAATTATTTAGAGCGCTAGATGTTTAACGTGCAAAAGTAAGTAAAAAAATGGTACCATTTTAATCGTAGTGACATGGCGTAAGAGTCACTCTTACGTTGTGTTTCCGGTCCATTTGACAGACTGGGGGAACAGGGTGTCAGTTAGATTCTTCACAGACGCGTCTTGCGTTTGACCACAGATACGAGAAGCACCATATAGCATGATTATATGAAAACCAATACCT
This sequence comes from Schistocerca gregaria, assembly GCF_023897955.1. Classification (NCBI taxonomy): domain Eukaryota; kingdom Metazoa; phylum Arthropoda; class Insecta; order Orthoptera; family Acrididae; genus Schistocerca; species Schistocerca gregaria. The sequence continues at coordinate 124,744,105 of NC_064925.1, forward strand.
CGATCAGCTGACGGGTGGATAGTGAAAGAAGTCTACTTGTGGAGTAAACGTTAATTTTTTTATTGTAATGTTGGAACTGATTATTTTTGTTATAATGTTGAAGTCTTAGGAAGCAGTTGGATTATGGAATAATAAATGACATGAAAAAAAATCGGTCCACAAATAATGTTGCTTTACAGTAATAAATTTTTGATACATTTTTGTAAATCAGGTCATTGAATTAAGGCCTAGAGACTAAAGAAGTGACGAGCAGTGCTAATCATCTATTTAAGAGTATTTCATTATGAATGCTATGAATTTATTGATAAGGATATTTCTACAACTGTCTCATGAATGTATGAGTGTAAAATTAATATTGTCTTTCTTTTCTTCTGTTCACGATACGAATTTCTTTTTATGAAATCGTCGCTACTGGTAACAGGTTTACAGCTGATAGAGCTCATACGAATGAATGGTCCCATGCCTTGAAAAGAAAGAACATTTGTAAATTTAATTTGTGTATCATTTAAAAATGACTGCGCTTGCAAATTGTGTGTTTAATTAAGTGCCTATTTGTATTTTCTGTGTTAGGTTTTGTTTGTGAGAGACAAGAGTAGGAAATAAAAAAATTGGCATGCCATTCTTTAGAAATTCTCTGTGTCATTAATTCTACCTGCTCAGGAATTGACGCTTGGTGTTAGTTTCAGAATGTTATTCAGCATATTTAGCTTGCAAAAATTTCGTGATTTGTAACTAATTTACAATGAGCTCAAATTTTACGCAGCAACTGTACCTGTTTTCTCCCCCACATGTAGTGTTGTCCATACCAGACTCAACCTGACGTTTTTAAATTATTGGCTGAGAGAGTAAATGTTGAAAATAACAAGAAGAAAGCATAGAATTTCCACTGAGATTTAAGTTTCCCAATGCAACAGACATAAGTAAAGACAGAGGTTTCACTGTTATTATGGTTGTTATTAGTCTTTCACTTCTTTTTCCTTTTTTATTGTCATAACTTGGGAAATATGGACTCCTAGCCTAGAAGTCAATGAGTTCTGAATCAGAAACTTAACTGTGAGTGGCACATGCCACAAATACTCTCGTGACTAACTTAGATTTCATAGCTCAGTGATGATCGTAAACAAGGTGAAGCATTGCTAGAAACTGAAAATGATCCAATTCAGCATAGATTCGCTTACCAGTCCTTCCTGTAGGATTACCAAAACGGTGTTGTTCCACAATGGAAACATGTTTGGATGTGCCTCGTTGTCCTATCAAGTTCGTTCTCGAGGATTTTAAAATAATAGTAACAACCGAAAGTTACAGAAAAGAGTTTTATTGCTGCAGTCATATCAACTTCATAGTGATGTTACTAGGTTAGCGTTCAGGATATACTAAAATGTCTTACTATCCGTGGGACACTATGAAAGCGAATGAGACATAATAATGTGACCGTCTTATAATATACACACATTGTTTAGGCCAGAAACAATATGTTCCAAGACGTCTTGTTGACACACTCACACATTAAGCGAGCTCATAGAACGCTTTACTGTGAAAAGGACTCTTTTAAAAAATCCGGATACAGAAATTTCCAGCATTACATGAGTTACAACCTGGGATGTACTTAGATCCTGAGATCCAAAGTCGATAAAAATTAAGGTTCTGAGGCGACAAAATTGTGTATGATGAGACTCACAACAACAGGTACCTCAATAATTAAAGTTTTCCTATATATTATACTTACTGATTTAATTTTGTTTCAGTAGCTGTAGTGGATTTAGCAGGAGTCATGAAACGTAAAGAGCTATTTTCGAGAGAAATCGCACATGATGGGTAAAGCAAGTGACATCTTTGGTAATAGCATAACAAACATCTTACACATGTTTTTGTGTAATGCTTCATAACAAACTCATACGTTGTATCTGTGCACTTTGTTAATATGAAGTAGCTGATGTAAACAAAAATTGTGCTTATAAAAATTACGCTCAGTAAATGATGTAATTGTAATGTCTAAAAATTACGTTTTATCCGAGTGCATGTTGACGGGTAATAATCATCGCACTAATGTTGGTAATTTCGCAGAATTTACCTAATTTTTGGTGTTTCATGTGCAATGAGAGTACAGCGGATCGCTCTATTTCTAAAGCCAGTGCTTAATTCAGATAGAAACCAGAAAAACTGCGATAGTCAGTTGCGTTCCGATTAGCGCTTAATTACTGGCACTGACCTTCACCCACCTGTCACAGAACTTCGATATTTGCTTCGAAGAACAGTCTTGCAGAGGTAGCGGACTGCCACCGTCTCTGTGTATCTATAAAATAAGCTTCTGATTCTACCTAATAGACGATATGATGCAGTCAGCCAACGGGAGTAGAGACACCGAAGTACTAGGAGGCATTGATTGGAGTTTGGTAGTCGCCTTAGTCATGGAGGCTGTAAGTTAAAATTAAATGATGATACATGCTGCTAGAATGCTGGGACCGTATTGTATATGGAAGGTGACTTTATCTGGCAATATGCTAAAGGTGTTTTACGTATGAAACATTCTGACAAGGGGGCTGCATCTCGTCGTCACCACCGATTTTGTCCAGAAGTGGGAGCTCTATATGGCCGAGCGTTTAGGAAGAAATAGCGTTTTTGGCACGGATGGGGCGAGGCATGAGCCATTCAAGTCAGCGCAGTTACCAGGCAGCGGTTGGCCTAGCGGAACTGGATAAAACAATTTCTCTTTCTTATTTCCATTTTTTACGTTACCCTGGAAATAACCCGAAATGATGCTCAGTGTATTCACTAGTATTTTCATAAAAGTCTTGGAAAGGAAAGGCGCAGGAAAATGTCGTAGCTAATAAAATTCCAGGAAGAGATTGTAAGGCGTTCGCGGGAACCTCGTATATAACATTACTTTTATTATTTTACAGTTGATGATTTACGCGTGCTGGTTTGATACTCATAGTAAAAACAGGAGGAGCAGTAATGTTCTTAGTATCTTGCACACATTATTAAAAGCCGCAGTTTTACTATCACTTGGTTGTTTTAATGTTTCCATAGAAAAATAAACTCGGTTTACATTCATTAAAGGTTTTCCTCATCGCACAGTTTGGCATCAAACCATGCCGAATACTGGCGAAGATAACTCGCAATTTACTGTGTCATGTATTTTGATGCAGTCTTCTTGGGATGTGAATTCTTTTTTACTCTGGATGAATTAAAAGCAGGTTTGAGTATTTTCCATCAAATGCCTTACATAAACTTGGAAATAGATATCGTATGGGTGCAACAGCGAAATGCACTTGGAAGGAATGCCTTGAGTACTGCACGATGGCGATCCCTCACCTCGAAAAATCAACTAGTACGATTATGAATATGTTTGTGTTCCTCATGAGTTAATTGACACAGGAAATACGTTCTCCTTCACGTGGTGTTAATCACATCAGTCAAAAAATTTTGTTGTGTATGCCTGTTACTAGTCTCCCAGATTTTGCCGCGCGGTTAGATGCGCCATTTCACGGATTGCGCTGCCCCTCCTGCCGGAGGTTCGAGTCTTCCCTCGGACATGGGTGTGTGTTGTTCTTAGGATAAGTTAGTGTAAGTTAGTTTAAGTAGTGTGTGCGTATAGGGACCGATGACGCCAGCAGTTTGGTCCCTTAAGAATTCACACTCATTTGAACATTCTCCCACATTTTACTGGAAGAATGATGACATTCTCACATTTTTCCGCCTACTCATCCACTTTTTTTTTTCTTCGATTCCTCGGTCTAAAGAGACAGTGCGCTCTTGTAGGCATACGTAGACCTTTGGCTGTAATGTTCTAGGAAGGTTTACAGTATACTGCGCTGTATACGTGTGATTCACTTTCTCCATACCCCGTCGCGATACTTCAGCATTTGATTACAAGTATTTTGGTAGTGGCAACCTGGAAAGAGAACATACGTATGTGAATATTTTATTATGCGTAACGCTACAAACAGTGTTTCGATTGACGTCGACGATTGGGAATTCTCGACTCAAATAGCTCTGAGCACTATGGGACTTACCTTCTGAGGTCATCAGTCCCCTAGAATTTAGAACTACTTAAACCTAACTAACCTAAGGACATCACACACATCCATGCCCGAGGCAGGATTTGAACCTGCGACCGTAGCGGTGGCTCGGCTCCAGACTGTAGCGCCTCGAACCGCACGGCCACTCCGGCCGGCAATTCTCGACTCACCTCTTCGATCAGACGTTTTAATTACAATGCCTTCCGGGAAAGTTATTTGCAGAGTACTTGAGTACGCCGAAAGTACAATCCTTTCATGGAGATTTATTTGCAATCCTTTTAATTATTTTTATAAAAATATTAATACGTACAGTATATGGAACATTATTTCGGTTTATTTCCTTTTAAGTAACCTAAAAGACTCTCCACCCGAACAGACCTTGGAAGGACTTCGACCGCCGTGTCATCCTAAGTTTGACGTCACTGGACGCGGGTATGGAGGGACATGTGGTCAGCACACTGTCTCCCGGTCGTCGTCAGCTTTCGTGACCGGAGCCGATGCTGCTCAGTGAAGTAACTCCTCAGTTGGCCTCACAGTGTCTCTGTGTACCCTCGTTGCCAACAACGCTCGTCAGACCAGAACTGTCACCCATCCAAGTGCTAGCCGAGCCCGACTGTGCTTGACTTCGGTAATCTGACGGGAACACGTGTTAGCACTGCGGGAAGGCCGTTGGTAACGTAAAAAAAAAGAGAATAAGAATACTGATTCTCTCAGAGACTTCAGTCTCCGACCCTCGGATAACCGTTATCTACTCTCTCAGCCGCGCCATCCGCGGCCTGGGAACTACAGTAACACAAATGACTCATCTCTCGCCAGGCCCGCGTCTGACTCCCATTAATATCACTCTCAATTTTTGGCCAAGCCCTGTATGTACCATACATTTGGATGAAATCGATAATGAAGACTAGGCACGATCACCTTGTGAATACGCGGACTCCAGTTCTCTACTGGCCAAAATACACATGTTTCTTCGGTACAGTTTAAGTTGACGTGTCATGTTTTGTCGGCGAATAGTCACTTGCACAGATTAAATGTTTCTGGGCAGCAGAATTTGGGTCAAAGCCTGACGTCGCGACAATATGTGTACGTAGTAGGTTCAGACCGTAATTTTGCAACATATTTCGGATCAGTCCTCCAGAAGGGGTGCAGTCCAACATATGTAGAAGTATTGTGGAAACATCACTCTCGTGCAGGGTGGACCTGAACGTGGCAGACTAAACGTTATGTGTAAACACGTCAGAAATATCTTCGGCACAAGTAGAACGCGTCATTGTGAGCTGCTAACGAAGACATCCTTTCCACCGTTGAGTTCCTTGAGGATGTCCTCCAAAGGTCGTCCCTTGGTTTCCGGCAGCAGCCACCATCCCACGAGGCTGCAAGTCAGACACGCAGCTGCAAAGAACCAGAAGGTGCCGTACACTCCCATGGACTCCGACATGGTTGGGTACAGTTTGGTCAGGATGGTTGCAGTGACGCAGACCATTGTGTACATGGCAATGGCAGCCAGACCTCTGATCCTCGGAGCCGCGATCTCAGAGAGCACCACATACGGCAGCGGATTCAAGCCAAACGAATGCATCAGCACATATATGGACAAACATGTGGCAGGCAACCATCCGACGGACGATATGTCTACGTCCGTCTCCTGCTTGAGGTACATGTAGACCCCCAGGAGGGCGACACAAGTTCCAATTACCGCATTGGAGAGGAACAGTAGGGGTCGTCGACGGAGGCGATCCATCGCCAGAGCGGACGCCAGACCGCCAACAACCTGTGCAAACAGAGGAAAAATGGTACTGTACGTTTGGAAATGTCTTTACAGTGTTTGTTTTCGAAATACTAGGATATTGGGGATGCGACTGTGTAAGTACACTACTGGCCATTAAAATTGCTACACCAAGAAGAAATGCAGATGATAAACGGGTATTCATTGGACAAATATATTATGCTAGAAATGACATGTGATTACACTTTCACGCAATTTGGGTG